>NC_064644.1:179274476-180524476 GCF_023864345.2 Schistocerca serialis cubense | reverse complement strand
CAAAAAATGTATTTGTTTTGGTTTTAAGTCAGCCAGAGGATTCCAGCTTCTTATGTTGAATCACACTGCATTTTAAACTGGTCACATCAGAATCCGAAAGGCCAGTTGCACCAGTAATACTGGCAGTGGATTGATCACCTGTGGTAATATTGTAATTATCAAAATGCTTCATGATGATTGTACCTGGAATCAGGTGGGGTTGAGTAGACTCACTGAGTAACCTCAGAGTGTTACGACTGGAAGGGCTAGTTCCAGAATATAAATTTCAACCTCACCACTGGTGAGCAGACGCTGATCACTTTGCCGCTTGCTACAAGACAGATGCAAAGCGGATTTGGTTTCATTTTGCCTTGGTCCCGGAGCTCTTATTCCATATTCGCAGCTGTCCACCATATCTGGTGGAACATTCATTATTCACCACATATGACCTGGTCAATATCGTAGGCAAGGAGGTTTCTTAAACTTTTAGTTACAAAGTCTTAAAGCCTGGATACGAACGATATATTATTTCAATGCAGAAAATATAGTGAGGCGAGGAACAAATTGTTAGCATTTGTTATCAAGAGTAATATCCCACAACCAACACCAGTCAAGTCCTTGCTATCTGAACCTAAGATTAAAACCTACAAGAAGATAATCGAATTTGTGTGTAATGGACAGAGAAAGGTTGAATGTTTAATAGTAAACTATAACAAACAAAAAAGCGAAGTTACACTAAAAGAAGGGGATATTATGTGAACAAAGGTATAATTACTATGCAGCAATGACTGAATGGTGTCTAACGCAAGTGAAAAAAAATTAAAAACTTAAAATCATTCTTTGGAAATCACAATTAATGTCGGTGTGCATTTCGAGTGGAGCGTCTTGACGTTTGATTAGCTTTGCTAAGAGCAGTATGTTTATGTCTGGTGTTGTTTGTTATGAATGGTGATTTGAAAGTGCTTGTGAATTTGTTAATCCCGTATTAGTTTACGTTTCGCAGTGCAATTGACTCGTATTTGCAATTTCTGTTAACATTCAAAGGACGATTTTTGATTATGGATCCGCTTGTGTCAGATCTTTATGCCATCCACGAGGATATTAAGGTGGAGCCGGAGTCGAAGGAGAATATGGCCCAGGACTCAAAAACATAACACAGTCAGATAGTTCTGGCCATCCACCAGTTGTTCCATCATCCGTTGCCCAACCAACACCACCTCAACAACCTGCAGCAGCCGTCTCACCAAATCATTCAAGTGTGGACAATCAGAGTACATCACAGAACGGTGCGTTAAAAGATTATTTTGTTCTTAGACTCTTAGAATTTCGCAAATATTGGAGCCGTAAATAAGCTTTCACTTAATCAGTTTTCGACAGTAATATTTATTGAACGTTCATGATAATGCTATGAATAAGAATAACAAGACCTCCCTCCAGAGTGCGGCAATGAATTGTTTACACATTGTCGGTTGGAAAAAACACTTTCACTGGTGAACTAGATGACTTTAATTTTATTTTTATCTGTATTGGGTTTTGTGTGAGGTGGCCGATCACTCTTTAATTACATTCTTTGTTTCGTTTTGCAAACAAAGCCCTCCCTATTTTATTTCAAATCTATCTTTTAATGATAATTAATTGAAACCCTCAGCTGCCGACAGTTGTTGTTGATATACCTCGATGGTGACAGCCGAAAATGTGAGCCTCGACCGGGACTCGAATCCAGGATCTCCTACTTACATGGCAGACGCTCTATCCATCTGAGCTACCAAGGACACTGATGAATAGCGCGACTCCAGGGACTTATCCCTTGCACACTTCCCGTGAGACCCAAGTTCCCAACTGTCAACAATCTACATACATAATGTTCCTAATAGATATTTGCCCATTCATTCATTACTCGTGCACACTAAGATGACGATACCCACAAGAGTTTGGGCAACTTGACGCATTCGCACAGACCAAGGTCACTGGTCAGGTAGCCTTTAATTGTACATGAAGATAGTAACTGTTCTCGAAGCATGCAAGGGATAAGTCCCTACAGTCGTGCTATTCATCTGTGTCCTTGGTGGCTCAGATGGATAGAGTGTTTGCCATGTAAGCAGGAGATCCCGGCTTTGAGTCCCGGTCGAGGCACACATTTTCATCTGTCCCCATCGAGGTATATCAACAACACTTGCCGGCAGCTGAGGGTTTCGATTAATTATCATTTATTTCTAGAGAAGCTGCACGGTCATCAATGGTATCTGTTTTTTCGAGAACAGTTACTACCTTCATCTATCTTTTAAGATGAACTCTTCCTGCTCCTTCTAAACTTGCCAACCATTTAAGTAACAGCTTCTAGGATCATCATTTACTCTTATGAGGGCTTATAAATTTTAAGGAAAAAGTTTCCACAGTGTTCTGTACTGCTGAAAATTGTGGGGTAACCATGACCCATGTTTTGCAAGAAGGATAATTAATTTGATGATACAGAAAGGGGTAAAAGTTACATATTGGACCTCCCTTTCATTTTTCAATATGTCATTACCACTTAATTTATAACCACAACCATATTTTCTGCTTTCACATTAATTGATTTCGCCAACTCATGACCAAATTGTCACCTTCCAACCTAACTAGACTATGGGCTACGCTGCAGATCAATCTGTCAGCACAACTAAGATTTCAACGGGGGGGGGGGGGGGGGGGGGTTCCAGTACATAACTTCAACCCAGGACAGGTCTAATCTTAAACTGTTAACATATTTTGGAAATTAAGCTATTACACAGACATTTTGTAAACATGTAGGGTAATTTTATGATCTATCAAAAGTAAAGATTTGATTCTAAATCAAGAAAAATAGCCTAAAACCATTACATCACATCCACTGTGTGATGGATCGAGACTGGAACTCGGGAACTCTGTCCTAAGTGGGCAAGTGCTCTACCATCTTGAGCTACCCAAGCATGACTCGCGGCCTGCCCTCACAGCTTTAATTCCGCCAGTAACTCGTCTCTTACCTTCCAGGCTTCACAGAAACTCTTCTTCAGACCTTGCAGAACAAGTATTCCTGGAAGAAAGGATATTGTGGAGACATGGCTTAGCCACAGAATTAAATTTTCACTCTGCAGCGGAGTGTGAGCTGATACAAAGCTTCCTGGCAGATTAAAACTGTGTGCTGGACCGAAACTTGAACTCAGGACCTCCTTCCACTGGTCCTTACACCACGGACACTTATATATATACCAGTTAAATACAGTTATCCATTCATTCTTGTCATTAGTGATTTTTGGACATGATAATAAAGTCTTTTACATCAAATGAAATTATTCTGTCACTGACTTTTCAGAAGACATTCTAAACAACCGTTACATTGCCTAAATACATCGGCACACTATTATGCTTCACCAAAGCTTCAATGTGTTGAAGTCTTCAATAACATACATACAACTACTAGAATTGTTTATCAAGTGTATCCAAGTAAAAGCTAAACATTTTTAACTACTAACATACATTACAATGGCTGTGATTACCCATCGCAACTTTTTAGGTATATTTAATACAAATTCTGCTATGATTGGTAAAACTTTGTAGCCTAACTGTTTCTTCATGCAGTCTCTTTCCATTCTTTTTTATGAGTCTTTCCATTATCGTGGGTGAAATGCTACAGTGATGAAATTTGAGAGAATCATCCTGATGTTGATCTGTTGAAATTTCTGCAAATCTTATTAGGCAACCATGTCACCTGTGGTTGCCTTGTTGGCCACTTTAGTAGAGCTGCAATTTCTCTGGTCAACCAAAAGTTGTGAGTCCGCCCTTCTGTTCACTATTTACAGTTCCTGCTATAGAAAGTTAAATCTCAAATAGAGAGAGTGAGTGTTCAGTAACAGCGATCAGTCTTATCCTTTATCTCTTTGACATTCCAAGTGCCATTTCCATCTTCCCAAACTTTCTGCTGTACAGCCAATCTTGATAGGTCTTCAATAACCTATTGAATTGACATCCACATTTTACTGATTGTTTGTTCATGTATATGCAGAATTGCCCAGTATTTACAGAGCCATTGGAGAAGTGGAGGTCAACATCCAGGAAGGCAGCATGCAAAGCTATGGAGAAGCAGCTGGGAGACGTGTTTTCCAGGAAGGCAGCATGCAGAGCTGTGGAGAAGCAACTGAGAGAGTAGATGTTTAGGCTGTGAGGAATGTTGATAGTGTTTCTACCTTGGGCTAAGATCATGATGATACGGGCAGTGAACTGGGATCTGATAGGGGCATGGGATCTTGGGTTGCTAGGGAGGTTTCCCAAGGCCCACAAACAGATTGGCACAGTTGTATGCCATAAAGATGTCTTAGATTTGCTTATTCCCTCAAGGAGAAGCAGTTGTGGGCAAAGACCTAGTAGTCGGGTCTATAAGCAATGAGGTGGTGACACTGAAGTCTGTAAGACTTTTGGAGAGAGATGTTCAACATTATCAAAGTCACAGATATTAGTGAGGGTAGTAGGGGGAGGCTTGTGTAGGCAGGTGGTGTCATTAGTGACAAGTAGGGTCCATGTGCTTATAAATAAGCAGATAAATGTATCCATTCCTTCCTAACTAACTACATAAATGTCAACCAGATGTGGCTCAAATTTAAGAAATAATGTTGATAATGTTTACACCAGCTAAATTGGTAAGAGATGGCACAAATCCCTGTGGGACACAAACCAGGTTCGAACACATTCAAAGGCAATGAAAAAAGCATAACAGATTTAAAAGAACACAAGATCTCCAAGACTGGCAATGATGTATGTAAGTTCGAAATTTAGCTCTTGTTTTTAGTACTTTCCTCAGTGTTTAACAGTTTCCATAACAATACTCTGTTACAAAATCTGGCAGAGAATCCAAAGAAATTCTGTTCATATTTAAAGTATACCAGCAGTCAGCACCTGCACTGCACAGTAGCAATGGTAACAATGCCAATCACAACACCTGTAAAGCAGTGTTACTAAACGTAGTTTTACGAAAATTATTCTCTAAAGAATACTCAGTAAATATTCCAGAATTCAAATCAAGAACATCAGCCAAGATGAGTAATTTAGAAGTAGACACCCTCAGTATAGCAAAGCAGTGTAACTCATTTAATAAAGGCCAGACTTCCAGCCCAGTTTGTATGTCAGTTAGGTTCCTTTCAGAATATGCTGATATAATGGCTCCATGATTAACAGTCACATTCAACTGCTCCCTCAATGAAAGATCCTTACCTAAAGATTGGAAAATTGCTCAGGTCTCACCAGGCTGCAATAAAGGGAATAGAAGTAATTTGCTGAATTATAGAGCCATATCATTAACACAGATTTGCAGTAGAATTTTCGAAGGTATGCTGTGTTTGAACATTTTAAAATACCTGAGAGACAATGATGTGTTAACAGACAGCTATCACGGATTCATAAAATATCATTCTTGTGAACCATAACTGAGACGTTCTTCATGCAAAGTAATGAGTGCTATCAACGAGATATCGCAAGTTGATTCCATGATTCTAGATTTCTGGTAGGCTGTTTACATCATTCCTCACAAGCAGCCTTCAATCATTTTGCGTGCCTGTGGAGTATCGTCTCAGTCGTGTGGCTGGATTTGTGATTCCCTGTGTGTTCGTAATAATTAATGCATAGTCATCTAGTAGAACAGAAGTGATATCTGTGGTAGTGTAAGGTAGTTTTACAGGCCCTCAATTGTTCTTAAACTATATAAATGATTTGGAAGATAATCTGAACAGCCCTCTCAGATTACAGATGATGCTGTTGTTTACCACCCAATGAAGTTATCAGAATATGAAAATGAACTCCAGAGTGATTTAGACAACATATCTGTACAGTGCAAAAAATATGAGGTCTTCCACATCAGTACTGAAAACAAAAATTAATAAATTTTGATTACACAATACATCACACAAATTGATTACACAATACATCACACAAATTGATTACACAGTATGCCACACAAATGTAAAGGTTGTCAAGTCAGCTGATTACCTTGTGATTTCAGATACAAACAACTTAAATTGGAACCACCATATAGAAGAGGTTTGTGGGGAAGGAAAACCAATAACTGTGTTTTATTGACAGAAAACATAGAGATGCAAACAATCTACTAAAGAGACAGCCTACAATACTCTTCTCGATCCTCATGTGGGGTATTGTTTCATGATATGGGATAAGTACAGTTAGGATTGATGGAGAACATCAAGAATGCTCCAAGACAGGTAGCTCATTTTGTGTTATCATGAAATAGGTGAGAGAGAGTCAAGAATATTATATGCATGTTTGGGTGGCAGTCATAAAAAGAAAGACTTTTTGCAGTGGTGAGATCTTTTCACAGAATTGTAATCATGAACTTTCATCTCTGGATGTGAAAATATTTTGCTGAGGCTTACCTACCTAGGGAGAAATGACACTCATATTAAAATACGAGAAATCAGAGCTTGCAAGGTTTAGGTCTCCATTTTTCCCACATATTATTCGAGAGTGGAATGATCGAGGTACTATGAATCCTTTGCTACATACTTTAAGTGTGAATAGCTGATTAGTAATGTAAAACAATAGAAAATCCTGGATAGATCAATATGTAGACCATGGGAAAGGCAGCCGCTCACCTATAGCAGAGTGAGCACAGAGACACAGTAACAGCAAACATTTAAAGCTCTTGCTCTTTTCCTAGCAAACGTACACACATTCACTCATGCAGACACACAGAAATCCAAACATGCACTCCTGTGTCCACGGGAAGATCAATTTAGTAGGAGTGCATGTTTGAGTGTCGGTGTGGTTGTGTGAATGAATGTGTGTACTTTTGCTAAAAAAAAAAGCATGAGGTAGAAAGCCAGTGTGGATACTGTATCCTGTTACATGTGTCTGTGTTTCACACAGTGGTTCATTACAGGTGAGTGGTTGGCTTTCCCTTGTTTTGAGTAGTAATGTAGATTTAGGTGTAGGAATCTAGGTAATTATGTGGTGGAGATGGTTGACAGATGATGAAAGAATTCGATTGTGTCTACACTGCAGGTAATGGGTTGGAGGTGTTGGTAACCAGTTAAAATGTGGCATCCTGGGTTGCTAGACTTATGGATTTTGGGAAGAATGTAGAAGGTGGTATATGAGGAGGGAAATGGATTCAGGGGAGAGGTTTAGAATAGGCATAAGGATTTGAGTAAGGATAGGAGATTGTTGTTGTGGTCTTCAGTCCTGAGACTGGTTTGATGCAGCTCTCCATGCTGCTCTATCCTGTGCAACCTCCTTCATCTCCCAGTACCTACTGCAACCTACATCATCCTGAATCTGCTTAGTGTATTCATCTCTTGGTCTCCCTCTACGATTTTTACCCTCCACGCTGCCCTCCAATGCTAAATTTGTGATCCCTTGATGCCTCAGAACATGTCCTACCAACCGATCCCTTCTTCTAGTCAAGTTGTGCCACAAACCTCTCTTCTCCCCAATCCTATTCAATACCTCCTCATTAGTTACGTAATCTATCCATCTAATCTTCAACATTCTTCTGTAGCACCACATTTCGAAAGTTTCTATTCTCTTCTTCTCCCAACTATTTATTGTTCATGTTTCACTTCCATACATGGCTACACTCCATACAAATACTTTCAGAAACGACTTCCTGACACTTAAATGTATACTCGATGTTAACAAATTTCTCTTCTTCAGAAATGCTTTCCTTGCCATTGCCAGTCTACATTTGATATCCTCTCTACTTCGACCATCATCAGTTATTTTGCTCCCCAAATAGCAAAACTCCTTTACTACTTTAAGTGTCTCATTTCCTAATCTAATTCCCTCAGCATCACCCGACTTAATTTGACTACATTCCATTATCCTCGTTTTGCTTTTGTTGATGTTCATCTTATACCCTCCTTTCATGACACTGTCCATTCCGTTCAACTGCTCTTCCAAGTCCTTTGCTGTTTCTGACAGAATTACAATGTCATCGGCGAACCTCAAATTTTTTATTTCTTCTCCGTGGATTTTAATACCTACTCCGAATTTTTCTTTTGTTTCCTTTACTGCTTGCTCAATATACAGATTGAATAACATCGGGGAGAGGCTACAACCCTGTCTCACTCTCTTCCCAACCACTGCTTCCCTTTCATGCCCCTCGACTCTTATAACTGCCATCTGGTTTCTGTACAAATTGTAAATAGCCTTTCGCTCCCTGTATTTTACCCTTGCTACCTTTGAAAGAGAGGGTTCCAGTCAACTTTGTCAAAAGCTTTCTCTAGATCCACAAATGCTAGAAACATAGGTTTGCCTTTCCTTAATCTTTCTTGGAGGTATGAAAATCCAGGAAGGTATCGAGGAGGTGGTTACATGCGAGTGAGGGAGGGTCACAGTTGGATAGTATTAACCAGAACAGATAAGATTCAGTGTTAGCTTTTGGTCAGAGAGGTCGGTGGCAGGAAATTGTTTCCATAGTAGGAATCTGGAGAAGGAGAGTAGGTATTTGGCAAGTCCAGCTTGATTGATTTTGGGTGTTGAGGCCGCAGATGAAGCCTCTGGATAGCACTGAAACTTCTATGTGCTGGTGTAGCAAGAAATCAGGTCTACATGGCATTTCGTGCAGTGAACATACATTAGTTGGTAACCTGTTTGAGAGGTTTTATATGTTTCCCTGTCTCTGAACTGTTAAGATTTACCAGTGGTGGGACTGGAGCAAATAATAGTAGGTCGAGGCATGAGGCAGGTTTTACATTGGTAACGATTGGGGTATGGATAATGTTCTGGATATGTCATATGGTTTTAAAAGGACAAACGTGTGTGCCAAAAGTAACTATAGGTGGTATGAAAAGATCATGGAGAGATGACCTCATTTTAGGATTTGACCTCAGAGAGTCAGCCTTGGAAGAGTAATGTCTTGAGATATGGATGGGCTGGCTGTCAGTTGGGGAGGAAGGGAATACTGATACTTTTTGCAAATGCAAGCTATGTTTGTCTTAGTATCAGAGCAGAAGACTGCCTTGGAGAGTTGGTTGTGGACAAGACCTATGTGGTAAGCGCAAAGAGGAAAACCAACCGGTTATACCAAGTTTAGATGATGAGAGATTTGGTGTTGGAGCCGATATATTTACCCAAGATGCCTAGGCTGTAGGTATAGAAGCATTTGATATGGAAGAGTTGGCAGTTATTGAAGTTGAGGTATTGTTTTTTAAAGGTTCATGGCCAGTGTGTGCATGTAAACATCAATGAGCTGCATGTCAACATCAAAGAAGGTGAGTTTGGATTTGGACAAGGGCCAGATGACTTTGAGTTTGGAAAATAAAATAAACTTTTGCAGAAAGTGGAGATGTTTCTTGTCACCATGAGTCCAGACCACAAAGATGGAATCAATAAATATATACTAAGCCTGGAAGCATATCTCCAGGATAATGAAGAACATTTCTTCCTTGTGGCCCATATGTTTATCTGAAATTTAAACAGTCCCATAATGGTGATTTTCTTCCAACTCTATCTATCTTCAAAGGAAAATAACACTGCATTTATGTTGAAGGTCAACATTATAACAGCACACAGACAATACCATACGTAGGCCTAATTCAGTCAGTCTGTGAAACTGAGTTGTGTAAAGATCAAACAATAATTTCTATGCCTCACTGCACTGTGTGTGATCATTGCAGCATCCTACTCAGACGCTATGCCTCGTTGTTATTGCTGTTGAATCGGTCTTATGGCAACTTCCAATCTGTGGAGACAACACTATAGTGCAGACACATTGTTTGTTTATGTTGCACAAAGTGTTAACAAATTAGTGGAAGATGTAGCCAAATTTTTAAAGAATATGGTAGTGGTTTCTAGAGGTTCCAGTAGTCCAGGACAGGACCACATAGAGCTATAGGGGTACAGGTGACCATTATTTGTTTGTCAGTGTCTGACTGTGCCACTGATGCACCTCACAATAATTGGCATTTTGCACTCACACCATCTGCTGCCATCTATGTACAAGGACAATTAACGACTTTGTGCCTGAATAAATTTCTAATTGAAAGATAAAAATCAAAAACTGTGGTGCTTTAGAGGTACCCAAAACACTCAGGAGAATGCGCCACTTGTCAGAAGTGTTGTTAGCTTCATGAAGAACAAGCATCTACTGGCATTGGTACTCAAACACAGTTAACCTTCCAGTTAGCACAGCATTGGTATGATGCGAATTCGCTACACCTGGCATTGAGGTGTTCATATCCAAAAATCTTAGGAGACAGAGAACAGTTATACAAGTGGCTTGGTATCTTTATTCCTTTGATTAAGTTATGAAATACATTGAAGAGCCAAAGAAACTGGTACACCTGCCTAATATCGTGTAGGTCTTCCACGAGCACAAGGAAGTGCCACAACACAATATGGCATGCACTCAACTAATGCCTGAAGTAGTGTTAGGGGGAAATGACACCATTAATCCTGCAGGGCTGTCCATAAATCCGTAAGAGTACGAGGGGCTGGCGATATTTTCTGAACAGCACGTTGCAACCGATCCTAGATATGTTCAATAATGTTCATGTTTGGGGAGTTTGGTGGCCAGTGGGAGTGTTTAAACTCAGAAGAGTGTTTCTGGAGCTACTCTGTTTCAATTCTGGATGTATGGGGTGTTGCATTCTCCTGCTAGAATTGGCCAAGTCCGTCGGAAAGCAAATGGACATAAATGGAAGCAGGTGATCAGACAGGATGCTTACGTACGTGTCACCTGTCAGAGCCGTATCTAGGTGTATCAGGGGTCCCACATCACTCCAGCTACACACACCCCACACTATTACAGAGCCTCCACCAGCTTGAACAGTCCCCTAATGACATGCAGGGTCCATTGATTCATGAGGTTGTCTCCATACTCATACACGTCCATCCGCTCGATACAATTTGAAACGAGACTCGTTCGACAAGACAGCACGTTTCCAGTCATCAACAGTTCAATGTCAGTGTTGACGGGCCCAGGTGTAAAGCTTCGTGTTGTGCAGTCATCAAGGGTACATGAGTGGGACTTTGGCTCCAAATGCCCATATGGATGATATTTCATTGAATGTTTCACATGCTGACACTCACTGATGGCCCATCATTGAAATCTGCAGCAATTTGCGAAAGGGCTGCACTTCTGTCACGTTGAACGATTCTCTTCAGTCGTTGTTGGTCTTGTTCTTGCGGGATCTCTTTCCAGCCACATCGATGTCAGAGAATCGATGTTTTACAAAATTCCTGAAATTGACGATACACTCATGAAATAGTCGTACCGGAAAATCCCCACTTCATCACTACCTCGGAGATGCTGTGCCCCATCATTCATCTGCCAACTATAACACCACCTTCAAACTCATTTAAATCTTGATAATCTGCCACTGTAGCAGCAGTAACTGATCTAATAACTCCGCCAGACCCTTGTTGTCTTATATAGGCATTGGCGACTGCAGTGCCATATTCTTCTTTTCCATATCTCTGTGTTTGAATACGCACACGTATACCAGTTTCTTTGGCGCTTCAGTGTAGAGCACATCTGACCTCCTACTGTCAGCAAGTCAACTGGCTGATGAATAGTGGACCAGTATTCTCTTCAAATATGAATCTGGATTCAGTCTACAAACTTAAATGCGAAGAATTTACATTTGCAATGAACTAGAAATAGTTATAGTGTTAAATACACAGGAACAAGACCAATATGGATGCATTTTGTTGACAGCGTCAAGAGGGATCGTACAGCAGGAAAACCATGTTTGTAAACCCATGAGCAGTAATAGCATCAGGTATCAAGACGAGATTTTGAAATGTAGTGTCCAGTTGTGGTAAGGTTCTGTTGACTGTGATTCCCTAATGTTGAGCAATGCTCATTCACGTAGTCCATGCCTGGTGGATTAATTCCTCCAAAGTTGACAGTGTTTTTCCATCTAAATGGCTTAACACTTCCCATATGCAAATGCTGTAGAGTTTGTTTGCGGTAGTGTTTGGCATCAATTTGCTGCATACCAGCATCCACTGCCAATATTCTTATGATGTTTCTTACTCGCCCGAAGAAGGGTGTCAACACTAGAACTGCTGACTAGATTGATGGTATGCAATAATGTTGTCATACCACTCTTGCTGTTAAAACTTGTCACACAAAATAGTTACGGAAAGAGAATGGTTTCCACATTACTGACAAAAGGTTTGTGTACACAGTCATTTATTTATGCTAGAAGTTCTTAATTTATAAATCTCTTTTTTTTACAATTTGTTGAACAGCATTCATTAGGTTCAGTAAACTCATTTTTAGTGGTTTGATCAATTTTTTGTGTGTTTCTAGTTTGTTAGTTATTTGCGTGTTCCCCAAATCTTAATTGCGATCTCTCATGTCATGGGGAATGTGTTAATTTGTGGACATCAGTGGGTGTTTTTTTTTATACTATCTAATTTATTGATGAAACTAATTGATTTCATTTTTATCTTTATTCTTATATGAGATGGTTGCAGATGTTGGGATCATTTGTGAAAAAGACGAGAGGGCACAGTTTGTTTCAGTCCCTCGTGTTCCCCATAGATCAACTCTCCATCACTTTTGTGTCAGTGATACCTGTAATTACTATAACAACAAAATATGTAAAATATTTTAATATAATATTAATAGTAATAATTTGTTTACATCGGTGCTTAGTACACTACTTTAGTACAAATGCCGGAAAATTGCAGTTCATAGAAATACAGAAATGAAAAACATTCATCCAAAAATTTGAGAATTACATGGGTCATGCAAATGTTCGATTCGGATTTCCATACGGGTAAGAGCGTCTCTGTATCGATACCGTTCACAGCTGGTTAGTTGAAACCATCAGTCTTTTCGAACACAACTTCTATGGCTTGCTTTATGACCTTGTCGCCAAAGCCGCTTACTTGAAAGCAATTAACGACGATGTATGTGCACGAGTGATAGGCCGCCTCTATGGCACCGTTGATGTTCCTTCACCGACGGGAGAGATGTAGAAAATATCTATGACTTACTAGTATGAGTCTGCACGCCGTAAAGTTATAGACTAGTTACTTTTCTCGCTTTGTGATAGATGGCGCTGTAATAGTTACAAACGTATACGTACGTGGTAGCACGTAACATTCCGCCAGTGCGGACGGAATTTGCTTCGTGATACATTACCCGTGTTAAAATGGACCATTTACCAATTGCGGAAAAGGTCGATATCGTGTTGATGTATGGCTATTGTGATCGGAATGCCCATCGGGCGTGTGCTATGTATGCTGCTCGGTATCCTGGACGACATCATCCAAGTGTCCGGACCGTTCGCCAGATAGTTACGTTATTTAAGGAAACAGGAAGCGTTCAGCCACATGTGAAACGTCAGCCACTACCTACAACAAATGATGATGCCCAAGTAGGTGTTTTAGCTGCTGTCGCGGCTAATCCGCACATCAGTAGCAGACAAATTGCACGAGAATCGGGAATCTCAAAAACGCCGGTGTTGAGAATGCTACATCAACATCTATTGCACCCTTACCATATTTCTATGCACCAAAAATTGCATGGCGACGACTTTGAACGTCGTGTACAGTTCTGCCACTGGGCACAAGAGAAATTACAGGACGATGACAGATTTCTTGCACTCGTTCTATTTAGCGACGAAGCGTCATTCACCAACAGCGGTAACGTAAACCGGCATAATATGCACTATTGGGCAACGGAAAATCCACGATGGCTGCGACAAGTGGAACATCAGCGACCTCGGCGGGTTAATGTATAGTGCGGCATTATGGGAGGAAGAACAATTGGCACCCATTTTATCGATGGCAATCTAAATGGTGCAATGTATGCTATTTTCCTACGTAATGTTCTACCGATGTTACTACAACATGTTTCACTGCACGACAGAATGGCGATGTACTTCCAACATGATGGATGTCCGGCACATAGCTCGCGTGCGGTTGAAGCGGTATTGAATAGCGTATTTCATTACAGGTGGATTGGTCGTCGAAGCAACATACCATGCCCCGCACGTTCACCGGGTCTGACGTTCCCGGATTTCTTTCTGCGGTGAAAGTTGAAGGATATTTGCTGTCGTCATCCACCTACAACGCCTCAACGCCTGACAACATGCGTCATTTTGAGCATTTATTGCATTAATGTGGCTCAAATGACTCTGAGCACTATGGGACTTAACTTCTGAGGTCATCAGTCCCCTAGAACTTAGAACTACTTATACCTAACTAACATAAGGACATCACACACATCCATGCCCGAGGCAGGATTCGAAACTGCGACCGTAGCGGTCGCGCTGTTCCAGACTGTAGCGCCTAGAACCGCTCGGCCACTCCGGCCGGCCCATTAATGTGGTATTTACAGGTAATCACGCTGTAACAGCATGCGTTCTCAGAAATGATAAGTTCACAAAGATACATGTATTGGTACATGTATTGGAACAACCGAAATAATAAGTTCAAACGTACCTACGTTCTGTATTTTAATTTAAAAAACCTACCTGTTACCAACAGTTAGTCTAAAATTGTGGCCCATATGTTTGTGACTATCACAAAGCGAAAAAAGTGGTCCAACTAAAACATTTATATTTCTTTAAGTACTAGGAGTTTTGCTATTTGGGGAGCAAAATAACTGATGATGGTCGAAGTAGAGAGGATATAAAATGTAGACTGGCAATGGCAAGGAAAACATTTCTGAAGAAGAGAAATTTGTTAACATCGAGTATAGATTTAAGTGTCAGGAAGTCGTTTCTGAAAGTATTTGTATGGAGTGTAGCCATGTATGGAAGTGAAACATGGACGATAAATAGTTTGGACAAGAAGAGAATAGAAGCTTTTGAAATGTGGTGCTACAGAAGAATGCTTAAGATTAATGGGTAGATTACGTAACTAATGAGGAAGTACTGAATAGGATTGGGGAGAAGAGAAGTTTGTGGCACAACTTGACTAGAAGAAGGGATCGGTTGGTAGGAAATGTTCTGAGGCATCAAGGGATCACCAATTTGATATTGGAGGGCAGCGTGGAGGGTAAAAATCGTAGAGGGAGACCAAGAGATGAATACACCAAACAGATACAGAAGGATGTAGGTTGCAGTAGGTACTGGGAGATGAAGAAGCTTGCACAGGATAGAGTAGCATAGAGAGCTGCATCAAACCAGTCTCAGGACTGAAGACAACAACAACAACAACAACAACAACAAGTGCTACACGAATATGTAATAATAAATGGGGGTTCCTATTTTTAAAAAAAACGCAGTTGATATCCATCCGTTTGACCTATGGCAGCGCCATCTAGAGGGCCAACCGCTGCGCCATCTGGTTTCCCCCTTCAAGCTAGACAAGTTTCGTTCTTTGTAGTTTTTTTCGTTTGACGCTTATTTCGTGAAATATTTGGCCCAGTCACGATCAATGGACCACTCTGTATAACACTTCTGGCTTCAACGGCACCTCAAAGATTAACATGATATTAAATTTGGTACTGAGCCATTTAACACTTGCAACGGATATATGGATAACCATCATTGCATTTAATTTTGCACGTCCTCGCATTTCCATTTACGTAAACATTTACTAGATTCATTTTAGGCGGAGAACTGTGCTAACTAAATTACTTTGCATCTTCTGCAGTAATAAATGCCACATTAGGGAGGAGACGGTCCAAACTCGTGTTCGGTCATCCTGATTTAGCTTTTCCGTGATTTCCCTAAATCGCCTCAGGCAAATGGTGCGATGGTTCCTTTGAAAGGGCGCAGCCGTTATTCCCTCCTCATCCTTCCCTAATCAGATGGGACCGATGACCTTGCCTTGGGCCCCCTCCCCCAAATCAACCGGTAAATGCCAAACCATATTGTGTTGATCATTATTGTTCCCTTTAGCTCGAAATCAACATCAAACTTAAAAGTAAAGTTCACATATTTTGATTCTACAGTTTCAAACACAAAATTTTCATTATTTTGCATTCTCTTTCAGCTTTTGTACCACTCTTTAGTTTCTTCTGTTGAAACCAGGCCTCTTTCTTCAAACGTTCCTGAATGTCCAATCTCTTTATTCTGTCTGTTTTTTTATTTCACGCTTCTGCCTCCAGCGGTCCCGGATATTAATTTTGAAACGAATTCATTATGTATACCTGAAAGACTGGTTGAGAAGGGGACGAGACACAGTCGAAGATTATTTCCGACGTAATTCGTAGTAACTATAAAGCAGCAATTAAAAGAAACCAATGAGAAATTTGGGAAGGGAATTAAAGCTCAGATGAAAGAAATTAAAAATTTGAGTATCGCCATCGACTTTGTGCTCTGCCAGAGACGACAAACGATTTGGAAGAGTGTATGAACGGAGTCAGTTGCGTCCTGAAAGGATGTTAGAAAGTGAATATTAACAAAAGCAAAACAAAGTTAATGGAACGTAGTTGAATTAAATACTGCGATGGTTAGAAAATTAGATTAGGTAACTACACGTTAAAATCAGATGAATTTTGCTGCTTGGCCAGTAAAATAACAGACAGTGGCGGAAGCAGAGAGGATATCACATGCAGTCTGGCAGTTACCAGAGAAGCTTTTCTTTAGAACTAAAATTTTCTAATATCGAACATAAATTTCAGTGTTATGAAGTTTTTTCTGACGGCGTTTGTCTGGAGTTTAGTGTTGTACCATGAACAGATCAAACAAGAAGCGAATTGAGGCGTTCGAATCGTACCACAAATGAATGTTGAAAATTAGATAAATGACTCCAGTAATTAATGAGGAGTATCTAAGTCTAACTGAGGAAAAAGAAATTAATAGCACAATCTGGCTAAGAAGAGGGATCAGTTAATAGCTCTCGTACTGAGTCATCAAAGAATCGTCAATTTGGTATTATAGGAAAGTATGGTTTTCAATAGAAAAGGCAGTTTTGGGTTTATATGGGTTGCGGAGATTTTGTTGAAATGAAGAAGGTTTGATCAGGACAGGTATGTGTGAAGACTTCGAATTGAAGACATCAACAACATTGACTGAGTTCACATTGTGGGATCATACATTTTAGGAGTGCATAAAAAAGCCAAAATGGATCAAAGATATATAAAATTGAATATGTGCATGTATATTTAAATATATCTAATTGCTTACGACAGTAAACGTTTCATTTGTGAAGATATACGGGCACTGCTCGGTTGTAATACAACACAAGAAAACCACTGAAAGCTGAAAGCACATACATCCTTGAGAAAATTGTACGAAATAAATTATAATTTACCAAGCAACTGGCCACACGAAATTGTAAACCAGATGAGTTTTTGTGCAGTTGTACTTCAGTTCTATTCTGGTGCTGTCTGCCAGACACGCAAAACGTGAAGTCTAAATCACTACACATGACCTCTATCTAGATAGCTTTTTGCAAGAAAGCTAAGTGATTTATGTTTCATGTTTTTACGTTGTTTCCTACAGGTTAGTCTGCATTGTGTCACTATGACACAATGTATCTCTAAAATCATTAAATGTGTGGAAGTAAGCGTATTTAAGTTCGATATTGGAAAAATGCTAAATTCATGAAATACTTGCTGAATACCCGGCGTTGCAAAGGTTACCATTTATCTGAATCTTATTTTAGTCCGTCTTCTCTTACCCCTCTCTCCATCTGTCCCCTCCTTGCCTCCACTCTCTGTCTGACTCCTCCTTCCCCTCTGTTCATCCATCTCTTCCTTCTCCTATCTGTCTCCTCCTACACTCCTTTCTGTCCACTTGCTCCTGCCGCTCTCTGTCCATGTACTCCTCCCCATCTGTCCATCTGCTCGTTCCCCCTCTGTCCATCTCCTCCTCACTCGCTAAGTCCATCTCCTGTTCCCCCTCTCTCTGACCAATTCCTCTTTTCCCTCACTCTGTCCATTTCTTCCTTCCACTCTCTCACTGCCAACCTCCCCCCTCTCACTGTTCATTGCCTTCTCCCTCTGTGTACTTCCTCCTCTTTCTTTTCTCTGAACATCTCTACTTCCCCTATCTCTCTGTACTCTCTGTCCATTTCCTCCTCCACCTCTGTCCAACTCCCCCTCTCCTTCTCTCCACCCATCTCCTCATTTTCCTCTCTGACCATTTCCTCCTCGCCCCCTTTCTCTCTCCAGATTATCACCACTACCCCACTTGGAGGCTGGTGGTTCTTACTCCCACAGTATTTCTTTTCAGGTCGTAAATAATTTGTGTACCAAATTTGCTTCAGATCATTCCAGGGGTTTAGGATGAGCTTGGTGTTGCCTGTGTACGCACATGTCAAATATATTACACAGGTATTTAACATATTTAAGACATATTTGTACACACATTTCACCTGTATCTCTAGGGAATTTCGTCCTACAGTTTTATGCTGCTCAGTGTGTGTGACGTCGGATCACCTGAACTATATGCCGACAATGATATAATTTTGCAGGTACATCCAGTGGTATATGTGGCTAATGTCTGCGAAATGTGTTGTTAATAGAGTGAGTCGTAATAAAGTAATAAAATAAAACGTCATCCATGATGCGGAACGTTTCATGCATCTCTGTATTTGACGTCATATCTCCTGAACTAAGTTCCAAACAATGATATAATTTTGTAGGTACATTCGCGTCAAATGTGGATACTTTCTGCGAAATTTATTGCGAATAGAGATAGTAGCAAATAAGTAATAAATGTATTGATCTGTCTCTTTTTCAGCTGTCATATCGACATTTTATCTTTCATAAGTAATTTATAGGTTGCCACAGGCAATGTATTACGCTATATTAATTGTTGACCGTAAATTCACCATAAAAAAGGGTCGGACCTATACTCTTCATATATTTTCTTTTAGTAATTTTGCATGGGTAACTGCATTCATCTTTTAATGTATCACAATTGGTTTCTATGATAGTCATCAATTTTAATAAGTCTGCTACGTACATTTTATCTAATGCGCTTTTATCAGATTACGTTGCGCAAATGATGACTACATATAAGCAAACCCACAGTAGCGACATCTAGGGAGGGTGTAGGCAAACAGATTTCCGGATGCTACTGTACCTCAGTAGCTAGTTGGCAATAATCACTATGTGAACGATGTGGCCTATTCTAAACCATATTTTAAATATATGTGACGATTCCATGTTGATTATATTTATATGTTTCGACGATGCCATTACGGCCGTATCACTTTAGGACATGGTGTAAAAAAGGTACAGTATACCATATTTTTATCTGTACATTTCCGTGGTGTATGACAGTATATTGTGATACATATTGCTGTTTTATGTTAAAAGACACACTGCTCACTAAATGTATATATTTATATACTTTAGATCTGAAGATGGTCATTACAGACTGAAACCGGTCATCGTCTAAAGAATTCATTTGTGATCAGAGACTGGAATAAAAAAGCATTATAAATTTAAACAATGTAGGAAGAGACAGATTACTACTTACCGTAAAGAAGACATGTCAAGTTCTTCACGGTAAGTAGCAATCTGTTTTTTCCTACATTGTTGATATTCCTATCTGGAGTCTCCATTGTTTAATAAATTTAAACGTCATCCATGGCGGAGTAGGTTTTCACGCATCTTAGTTTTTTTGACGTAGTATCTCCTGATCTATGTTTTGTACAATGATATAATATTGCTAGTACATTCAGTGGTACATCTGAATACCGCTTGCAAATTGTGTCGCCAGTACAGTTAGTAGCAAAGAAGTAATGAATTAAAGCGTCATGTTTCAAGCGGCAGTTTTGCGCCGTGAGCAGTGAAAATGTAGTAAGCCCTAAACTTTTTGCCTCTCACTATTTTGTGGGGGTTATCAGCGAGAAAAAAATTCGTAAAAACTTGATATTATATGTATCACTATTTTGTGGGGGTTATCAGCGAGAAAAAAATTCGTAAAAACTTGATATTATATGTAAAGCTTGTTGCAAGTCCATAATTGCTTCAATTGTACGATAAATCTTTATTTATGAAGCAGTCTGTTTCTTCATGGGACAATTCTACAGCTTTGGATGCCCACAATACAAAATTAGCTGCAGTAAGTGCTATCATTTTCTGAGACTGGATGAATGGAATCTGGATACGCGAAAGTCATGGGCTACACCGCTTTTCCAGTCAGTCAGTTTTACGTGTACCAAGTTTCGTTGAAATCGGCCCAGTAGTTTAGGATGAGATGTGGAACATACATACACTCCTGGAAATTGAAATAAGAACACCGTGAATTCATTGTCCCAGGAAGGGGAAACTTTATTGACACATTCCTGGGGTCAGATACATCACATGATCACACTGACAGAACCACAGGCACATAGACACAGGCAACAGAGCATGCACAATGTCAGCACTAGTACAGTGTATATCCACCTTTCGCAGCAATGCAGGCTGCTATTCTCCCATGGAGACGATCGTAGAGATGCTGGATGTAGTCCTGTGGAACGGCTTGCCATGCCATTTCCACCTGGCGCCTCAGTTGGACCAGCGTTCGTGCTGGACGTGCAGACCGCGTGAGACGACGCTTCATCCAGTCCCAAACATGCTCAATGGGGGACAGATAAGGAGATCTTGCTGGCCAGGGTAGTTGACTTACACCTTCTAGAGCACGTTGGGTGGCACGGGATACATGCGGACGTGCATTGTCCTGTTGGAACAGCAAGTTCCCTTGCCGGTCTAGGAATGGTAGAACGATGGGTTCGATGACGGTTTGGATGTACCGTGCACTATTCAGTGTCCCCTCGACGATCACCAGTGGTGTACGGCCAGTGTAGGAGATCGCTCCCCACACCATGATGCCGGGTGTTGGCCCTGTGTGCCTCGGTCGTATGCAGTCCTGATTGTGGCGCTCACCTGCACGGCGCCAAACACGCATACGACCATCATTGGCACCAAGGCAGAAGCGACTCTCATCGCTGAAGACGACACGTCTCCATTCGTCCCTCCATTCACGCCTGTCGCGACACCACTGGAGGCGGGCTGCACGATGTTGGGGCGTGAGCGGAAGACGGCCTAACGGTGTGCGTGACCGTAGCCCAGCTTCATGGAGACGGTTGCGAATGGTCCTCGCCGATACCCCAGGAGCACAGTGTCCCTAATTTGCTGGGAAGTGGCGGTGCGGTCCCCTACGGCACTGCGTAGGATCCTACGGTCTTGGCGTGCATCCGTGCGTCGCTGCGGTCCGGTCCCAGGTCGACGGGCACGTGCACCTTCCGCCGACCACTGGCGACAACATCGATGTACTGTGGAGACCTCACGCCCCACGTGTTGAGCAATTCGGCGGTACGTCCACCCGGCCTCCCGCATGCCCACTATACGCCCTCGCTCAAAGTCCGTCAACTGCACATACGGTTCACGTCCACGCTGTCGCGGCATGCTACCAGTGTTAAAGACTGCGATGGAGCTCCGTATGCCACGGCAAACTGGCTGACACTGACGGCGGCGGTGCACAAATGCTTCGCAGCTAGCGCCATTCGACGGCCAACACCGCGGTTCCTGGTGTGTCCGCTGTGCCGTGCGTGTGATCATTGCTTGTACAGCCCTCTCGCAGTGTCCGGAGCAAGTATGGTGGGTCTGACACACCGGTGTCAATGTGTTCTTTTTTCCATTTCCAGGAGTGTATATACACTATGTGATCAAAAGTACCCGAACACCTGGCTGAAAATGACTTACAAGTTCATGGCGCCCTCCGTCGATAATGCTGGAATTCAATATGGTATTGGCCCACCCTTAGCCTTGATGACAGCTTCCACTGTCGCAACATACGTTCAGTGTGGTGCCGGAAGGTTTCTTGGAAGGTTTTCAGCCCATTATTCACGGAATGCTGCACTGAGGAGAGGTATCGATGTCGGTCCCTGAGGCCTGGCACGAAGTCGGAGATCCGAAACATCCAGAGGGGGTTATATAGGATGTAGGTCAGCACTTTGGGCAGGCCAGTCCATCGCAGAGATATTATTGTCGTGAAACCACTCTGCCACAGGCCGTGCATTATGAACAGGTGCTCGATCGTTTTGAATGATGCAATCGCCATCCCCGAATTGGTCTTCAACAGTGGGAAGCAAGAAGGTGCTTAAAACATCAATACAGGCCTGTGCTGTGGTAGTGCCACGCAGAACAATAAGGGGTGCAAGCCCCCTCCATGCAAAACACGGCCACCCCATAACACCACCGCCTCCGAATTTTGCTCTTGCCACTACACACGCTGGCAGATGACGTTCACCGGGCATTCGCAATACCCACACCCTGCCATCGGATCGCCACATTGTGTACCGTGATTCGTCACTCCACACAAAGTTTTTCCACTGTTCAGTCGTCCAACGTTTACGCTCCTTATACGAAGCGAGGCGTCGTTTGACATTTACCGGCGTGATGTGTGGCTTATGAACAGCCGCTCGACCATGATATCCAAGTTTTCTCACCTCCCGCCTAACTGTCATAGTACTTGCAGTGGATTCTGAAGCAGTTTGGAATCCCTTTGTGATGGTCTGGATAGATGTCTGCCTAGTACATATTCCGACCCTCTTCAACTGTCGGCGGCCTCTGTCAGTCAACAGACGAGGTCGGCCTGTACACGTTTGTGCTGTACGTGTCCCTTCACGTTAACACTTCACTATCACATCGGAAACAGTGGACCTAGGGATGTTTGGGAGTGTGGAAATCTCGCGTACAGACGTATGACACAAGTGACACCCAATCACCTGACCACGTTCCACGTCTGTGAGTTCCGCGGAGCGCTCCATTCTGCTCTCTCACGATGTCTAATGACTACTGAGTTCGCTGATATGGAGTACCTGGTAGTAGGTGGCAGCACAGTGAAGCTAATATGAAAAACATATGCTTTTGGGGGTGTCCGGATTCTTTTGATCACATAGTGTACGCACATCCATTTTTATAATATGCATAGATTCAGTGATTTGTGACAATACTGTATGTGATTAGAAGGATATCTACAACGATTAGTACCTACTCATTTGTACCGGCCACAGGTGTTGGAGGTTTCAGCAAAATACCTTTGTACTCTGCAACAATTTGATTTATTATACAGGTGTATTGGCGATGACTTTATCGATATCTTAAGATAGAGAGTTCTCCAATACTGAAAAATATGGCACAGACTTTACTGTAATGTTACAAGAACAGAGATAATGTGATTCTTGGAACCAGATATAAGGTACTTGAACGTCAATGATCGACTTTGCTTTATCGTAAAGCAGATAACAGATAATTCCTCTGTAATTTGTGGATATATATATTGCCAGTAAAACCGTGTCCGGGAGGAGATAAACATGCATTCCATCGCGCTTTTGCTGATCGCTGCCGCCTTCGGCACGCGGATTGCGGCTGTCCCTCGTCACCCCATCATTCAAGAGGTATGCTATTCAATGACGCCAGAAGCAATTCGAATTAAATTTTCAAGGTTTCTATGGCGGAGTCGGTCAATGAAAGCTCGAAAATTTTATTCGAATTGACGCGGGTTAAGAACCGATAGGATTTCATTCAGACATGTCGCCGCGAAAGACCTCGATGATACAGTTTAACTTCTCGGTAAATATTGAATCTATACAAGACAGAGCAGTAGCTAAGATAATTACTTTACTCTTGATTTCTGAGTCCACAGAACAATAATAAATCTGTTTCTCGACATTCTGCAGCTTTTATGGAATCGTCCTTTGTTAAGATCAGGCATTGCTAATTAACGGCTTCGTCTATATATTGGACGTAAAAATTTTCCGAATTCACGACTTGTCCACAGTCGGACTTGTCATTATGGTTCAACCGTCCACCAGGTTTTTCCACAGTCATTGATTCCGGAAGGCGTTTGATACAGTTTCGTAAAGTCGTTTACTGATCACCCCCAAGTAAACCCAAGCGCATGGCTACAAATGAGTTAATGTCTTAAATATTTGACTTTGTTGGAGAATAGTTACCGTTTACCAGACTATTCGCCAGTAGGTCGGGTTAACCTCAAACCTCTTCACGTGTCGCCTTTAGTCATACACTTAATGAAGACTGGTCTGCCCTAAGAGATCTGGTCCAGAATCGCATCTTATTGCAGTTACTTCTTAAGTTAGTGAGCTTGTGAGCGCATATGCGAGTAAGAGAGAGAGGAAGACAGACAGAGTAAATTGTATGTGTAGTATTTTCCGTTTGTTGCAATGGTTAATGGAGATTCTGTTGCAGGGTGACGACGTAATTGTGAATATAGAGGACGGAGCTCTGAGGGGCGTAGTGGCCACTTCATTGAACGGCGTTCTCTACAACAAGTTCCTGGGAATACCGTACGCCACACCACCTCTGGGAGATCTCCGATTCCGTGTGAGTACCACACATGATTGTTCTAACCGCTGTAGTAAGCTAATTACTTTTAAATACATTGTGGGAGTGACCAGTGATCAATGTGTTACAAATACTTATATCAAAAACAGTCTTGATCACGATTTATTTATTACGGTGACCAGTTTCGACCACAGTAGTGGTCCAAACCGGTCACTGTAATAACTAAATTGTGATCAAGACTGTTTTTGATAGTAAATAGCTGTAGTAAGCATTTGCATAGCTTTACACTTACTCTCGATTTTTGGACCGCAGCAGTTCTTAGGCATATAAATACACCATACAGGCACTCTTCATCACTTTATTTAGCTAATTATTTAAACTGTCCTTTTTGTCACCTGTTTTAATCTCATGTGAACTACACGGAGGCGTGTACTGTCTTACGACGATCCTATTCTAGAAAAAGAACAACTATGAAATGTACAAGTCTGGGCTTAAGCAATATGTAATTTGTCCGCTTTCCACCACGTTTCCTGCACTGTTTTGCGGATCTCCTTGGACTAGCAGGTAATGGACGAGTGAAATGTCTCACGGGAAGCTCTTTGGTTGCAGTGTACAAGCAAACGCTTTTTCGCGAGTATTCCTTTCTGCCACAGTTGAATTTTGAGTCATGTGCCCACTTGGATACGCATACCCAAGCCTTCTATTGGCATCCATATTCATAGTAAACACTAAACCTCCCTCACATTCTGTAACAAGTAAGTCAGACTTTTCCCACACCATTATTAATTTTTTCTGTAATGTGAACTAAATTTTGATACTTAGTTTGATCAACAACCTTCACCTCATATCTGGTTACTCTGTAACAGAAATTTTTCTTCTAATATAGATGGTTAATAACAAACAATAATTTTATAGTCAAAACTTCCTTTGTTCTCCCCTCAACCACGTGCTTATGTAAGATTACAGTCAGTAGGACATACCTTGATAGCGGGCCCATTTTAACTGTACGACTAGCCACTAATAGTTTGCACATTTTCGATGTTCCGAGTAATAGTACGTATTATGAGACTTTCAGCGTTTTCAGGTAATTAGTCACATTGATGACAAGATAAATGTAGCTGTACAACCAGCAATGTTCAGAGATCGACTTTCAACAAATGCTCAGGGAAAAGTTTTTTTGTACTCAGAGATTATTGTTTGTGTACTTAACTAATACTCAGAGTTGTTTCACATTATACAAACTGAACAAACATTTGCATGCCATGGGCGATTTCGTAGAGGCCTCCTTCATAAATTATGCACTCCATATTTCACTTACCGTTCATGGGACTAAACAACCATTCTCATGATCATTCATTTCCTTCTGATACTCAAGACTTGGTTTTCCGTTGCGCTTGCGAAGATTAACTGCTTTCACCAGATAAAGAAGAAAGGAAGGAAGATGAGGGTTTAGCTTCCCGACAATATCGAAGTCATTAGAGACGGAACACATGCTCGAATTGTTCGAAGGATGGAGAAATAAATCGGCTATGCCCTTTCGAAAGTACCATCGCGGCAGCACTTTCCTTGAGTGATTTAGGGAAATCACGGAAAACCTAAATTTGGATGGTCGGATCTACTTCCTCCCGAAAGCAGGTTCAGTTTGCAACACCTCGTACTCGTAAATAAGAGTCAGATCCCTGTTTACATGGGCTTGCTGGAAGAAAACGGCTGTAAATAACTTGCAAATAATACTTGTTAAGTTTGAGTTATTAATTTTGAAGACGAACGTTCGGTTTCAAATAGTTGTACAAGAAATTTTTTGAAGCTGTATCAATGCAGCACACGTTATTACGTAGAATTATTACGTAGAATTCTCATAAAAAACACAAAATATTTTCTTTACGTTGAGTTACCTGGTGTTTCAGTAATTTGAGGTTGTTACCTTTTACAGACAGTAATAACTAACTTTATTGTGAGGTACATTGTTACATTTGATTTAACCAACTGTTATACAAATACATAGTGCGGCCTATTAAATAGTTACAAATTTTACGCTTCCATCGTATTTATTAAACTGCTTTTTTTCTGCCTGCATATAGTACCCGACTACACTATTAGAAAATAATGTTTTGCTCAACAAATTAACATCTTATTTTCAAAAGCCTTTTTCCTGGTGAGTTCCAGTTATTTCTGATAGTCTTCAGTTTTTTCAAGTGTAAAAGACTTGTTACTTGTTCGTTTTTGCTGAATGAGGGACAGTTATCTTCTGACTGTAGCACAATAATCGACCTTCGAGGATACTGGACAAAACAGCATAAACCATTTACTTCCCCTTGTGGAACATCTTACTTTCGCTGGCTTCATGAAATGATGCAATCTTTTTTAGGTCTCAGTATTCCCGTGGTCTTCTTTTATTACGAGCAATATATTTTAGAAGAAGTTGAAGCAGTTTTTCCTATAGAGATATAGTTATTACTATTCTGCTTTGAAGCACATCAGTTGGTTTTGTACTTCTTACCATATTCATCGTCATATGCACTATAAGACAAAAAAGACGATGCACCACGAAGGAATCATCCGAATGGGACGTAAATCGGTAGATGTGATGTACAAACAAACAATTACAGTTTCAGAAAAAAACGGATTATTTATTCAAGAGAAATAGCTTCACAAATTAAGCAAGTCAATAAAGCGTTGGTCCACCTCTGGCTCTTATGCAAGCAGTTGTTCGGCTTCGCATTGATTTAAAACATTTATGAATAAAATCCTACGTCAAGTTCTCAGATTTTATTTATTGATTACCGGTTCGAGCCATCTTCAGATCGGTCTAAAATAGTGTTCAGCGTGTGATAATCATTACACATCGACATATGTTTTAGATCTGAGTCGCCCTAAAAATGAAAAATCGTGGATGGTTATGTAAATCACTAAAAAATATTGTGACAGTACCCATTCTGCCACACAAAGATAAAACTCCAAATAACATTAATGCAGACGATAGATTAGTCGGAAGATGAGTTTATACATATCACACACAAGAAAATGTACAAACTTCGCTGACACACACACACAATTTCACTCAACCAGAGTACGTCACATCACACATACACAAGACGCACACAAACCGGAAAGCCCTACGACACACCGAAATGTGAACAACACACCAAACCAATCAAATTTGTCTCGTGACGCACTCTCCACCTCAGTCAAAATAAAATGGAATAGACGGAGACATAGCGCCTGAATCAATAGACATCGAAACAATCAGATCGCAAACCAATACAAGAACCAGAACTAGAGAATCCAGGCTTAAAAAATGTTCAAATGTGTGAGAAATCTTATGGGACTTAACTGCTAAGGTCATCAGTCCCTAAGCTTACGCACTACTTAACCTAAATTATCCTAAGGACAAACACACACACCCATGCCCGAGGGAGCACTCGAACCTCCGCCGGGATCAGCCGCACATTCCATGACTGCAGCGCCCGAGACCGCTCGGCTAATCCCGCGCAGCCAATCCAGGCTTAAAAAAGTAGACAAATTAGATGAAATCGAATTTGAGGGAGACACATGTGATATTTTTAACGATTTAATTGTGTATCTAGAAACAACCTTGACCTCAAACATCAATAAAGACACTACAACACATGCAGTCAGTCCAATAGAAATCACCACCAACGTTAACGCCACACCAACAGGCACCGCCAACACCAGTGAAAGACGTGTGACGGTAGAAAACATAGAAAAAGAGTTTGACAAAATGCAGCGTAACCATGTGCTATCACAAAAAGATGTTAAAATGTCTCTCAATCAGCGGCAGCACCAACCCACAATCCATCTAGCACCACCACAGAAACTGCAACAGAAACTAGCACCAACAAAAAGCCGATAATTCAAAATTTAACTTACTTTTAAGTAGACTAGAGAAAAAAGATATATTGCAGGCAGCGCAGCGGATGCTAGATTTTACCGTCCAAAACGTGATTCTATCTGTTTTCCAATAACATAGCAGACAGACAGAATCATCCGAAGGACAGGGAATATTTCTTCATCAGCAGTGCCGCTGCTCGACCTCATACTCCAGGTCTGCCTTCGCAGGTCAGAATCATTCAGTTTGGATAAAATACGTAGAGATCACGTAAGAGCACATGGACGACCACATTTCGATTACACGCAGACCAGCAGTAAATGCTCTGCACACGTAAAACACCCAGAACACACAGGCACAAAATGAATATACAATGACGGGAAAAAATCGCAATATTAGGAAGGAGTTGTGCGACATAAACGAAAGTTGGTAGGCGTGTTTCTAAATCTGAACGATGATGTCTATTCAAATTTCGCACTAGTCGCAAAAGAGTGGCTCTATTAGAACCACTATGAGGATGCAAATCAGTTTTCCTTTGACACCATAACGGTCGTGAGCGTTTGTTACCTTTGAGACTGACGTGGCATCACCGAGAGGTAAGACTATCGCGTCCGGCTTATGGCTCTGAGTCAAAGTACTGCATCTGCAGCAGCAATGTGAGCAGCAGTTAGCACCACGATGACATAATGAATTGTTACAAACCTACTACGCCAAGGACAGCTCCGAGCCAGGTGCCCTGTAGCGTGAATTCCACTGACACCGAACCACTGTGATATACAACTCAGTGGTGTCAAGCGAAAGCTCGTTGGAGGGGAGGGTGAAGCCTGATGAAAGCTGGTTCTTCCTCGGTGCCAGTGACGGCCGTGTATTGGTAAGAAAGATACCAGCTGAAGTCCTGCAACCAACCTGTCTTTGTGCTAGGCACACTGGACCTACACCTGGAGTTATGGTTTGGGGTGTGATTTAGAATGACAGCAGGAATACTCTCGTGGTTGTCCCACGCACCCTGACTGCAAATTTGTGCGTCAGTCTGGCGATTCGACCTGTTGTGCTGCCATTCATGAACAGCATTCCAGGGGGTGTTTCCCAACTGGATAACTCTCGCTCACATACCGCTGTTGTAACCCAACAAGCTCTACAGTGTCGACACGTTGCCTTGGCCTGCTCGATCACCAGATCTGTCTCCAATCGAGCGCAGATAGGACATCATCGGACGATTACTGTCATCGACAACTAGCATTAACCGCCCATGTATTGGCCGACCAAGTACAACAGATACGGAGCTCCATCCCATAAACTGACATCCGACATCTGTACAACACAATGCTTGCACGTTTGCATTCAGCATTATGACAGCGGTTACACCGCTTGTCATTTACAATGGCTTCTCTGGCACTTACATTAACTTGTGATCTTGCAACGTTAATCGTTTAAATACGCTACACAGACAAATGTGTTCCTGAATTTTCAATTCTCTACATTAATTATTTTTTGGTGTTGCGTTTTTTTGGTCACTGTATTACAACGCTTTACATACAAACAGCAATACAGTTAGCGCGAAAATGCCAAAAATAGCACAAGATCTGCAGTCAGACATCACGTGCTTACAATAACCTCGTAATAGAAAAGGGCAACTAATATTTCTACCAACACATTGTACCATAATAACAGACAGCAATGATTGTAAGACTGCTATAGTAATTTTAAATAGAATTTATAACGTAAAAAGATAAGACAGTTATGCAGCCAACATTTAGTTACCACAGATATAACCTATGGGAACGTTCCATGGGCGATTGCATCCATGTACACACAGCCATCAAAGACAACCTTTCGCAAATCACATCAGAGACCAAGCAGTGTATGTCAAGATCAAACAGTTAGTGATAAGTGCTAATATTAATTCAAGGTCTCCCTTCAGGAACTCAGACTAAACTGATGACAGGGGTCGAATAACCGCTCACCTAATACAAGGAACACAATTACATGTAATGAACACAGATTACGATGGTACGAGCAGTAATATCGGCTTTGCGCTACCAAATACTGCAGCAATGGCTTACATAAAAAAATTAGACCGTACGCGACAATATAACCAGTAGTGAACACAATATTATAACATTCATACTAACAGACACTCAGAACAGAAGTACCAAAACACACACCACTACACTTATTGTTCCACAAAGCAGACTGGAACAAATTAACAGAAATTATCGAACAACACGATCTAGAAAACATCAATGGAGAGATCGATTACAGAGCACACAAACTAAAGCACGTAATACAACAGGCATAAACCATATCAATATCGACGGCAAGCCACACAAAACTATCACCAATACTATGGATCAATGAACTTGCGAGACTCAGATAAGATGCAGGAGGCCAACAAAATTATATCAAAGAGCAATACTAGGTAGAGACAAACGCGTAAGACTTGAGGCATATAGGCATGCACAAGACTTTTGCAGACAGATCCTGTACAACACTGGAAAACAACACTTGGAACGATTTATAACACCACAAACAGAGCAAAATACTTTGGGAGGAACCATACAATATACTGACACAAAAGATAAAAACCCTACTAGCTCTGGAAACGCTAAGGCAGGATGACGTGGGGATGTAGGAATACAGCGGTGTTCCCTGACGACGTCATCGATACAGATACACAATATCATGCAACTCTAAGAGAAGAGCTATACACACCACACAACACTGCCGCTGTTACCTGCCCTTTTGCGCAAGAAGAGGTAGCGCTTGCAGTCTCAGAGCTAAAAAAAAAAAACGGAACCTGGACCAGATGGTACCCATTCGGATACACTGAAAAAGACTGACCACCCCCTTCCTTATAAAGTTACTGACCTATGCCTTAAGGCTGGTCAGGGTACCTACAGTATGGAAAACCTCCAAAGCAGTCGTTATTAAGAAATCAGTAGACAGAGATACTTCAGATCCTAAGACATACAATCGTATATTGTTAATAAACGCCCTAGCAAATATTCAGGAAAAGCTACTGTGTAAGCATTTGCAAACCCACAGATCTCTTAGGGGCACGAGCCAACACAATTTCGACTCCAGAACAGTCAAATCCATAGACTATGCCGTCAACCACGCCCTACATATAGTTATTACTGCAAGACAGAACTACGCCACGCCAATAATGATTGACATTGCAAGAGGATTCTATAACCTCTGGTGGCCCACAATGTTTCAAAGGTTAAGACATCTGGAGGTCCCGCAGTCACTGTACAGCAGTTTCCCAGATTACTGTAAAGACCGAGTAGTCGAATGGCAGATGGACAGCCGGAAAATAATTAAAATAATTGCCAAAGGCTGTTCAAGGGTCTATGTGCGGTCCCATCTTCTGGGACTTAACAATCGGACCCGTCCTACAACTTCTAGAAGGGGATGACGGATCAGATGGAATTATCTACTACGCAAATGAGCTTTTAGAAGATAAAGACAGTACAATACTACAAATAATTGCACAACGGTGTCGCAAAACAAACTCGAGATAGTAAAAAAAATACACATTACTAAGAGATTTTTAGACAACATAGTTGTATGGAGATAAACAGCGATTAATTTACTTGTAATCAATTATTCAAAATGACAGTCACAATCGCATTATTTATTTTGCCGCCAACCGGTTTAAACCCGCACGGTTGGTAACTTGTAACGGTAGTTACAGGCAGGGTGACGACTCCAGCGAGCGACCAAATGGTGTAAATTGCCCTGAAGATGACCCCATCGCGGGTTTAAACCGTTGGCGGCAAAATAAATAATGCTATTGAATAATTGATTACTGAGAAAATCACTCCAAAGAAATCCTTCAGTTGAAATAAAAGACACAAACATCTAACAAGCACATGTTAACGCTATCTTTTGGTACACATAAATGAGGAATTGAATTTCAACGAACACTTAAGCCTAACGAAAGACAAAGCAGAACGAATACTACATCAACTGGTGACGCTAAATTCAAAACAGTACAGGCTACCTCTACCACTCATACAGCATACCACTCTGTTCTCTACGAATCAGCACTCAGCTTCGCAGCTAGCACGTGGGCACACAGACTGAACCTGGTCACCAACAAAGCATCAGTCAGACGAGGCAAAGAAGCGTCCTACTAAGGCTATCAGCAGAATTCGGCACCACCTCAGTGGATGCACTGTGTGTAGTGCCCGCAATATGTTTGACTGTTACAACAGCAACACTATGAAGGCGGTTTCCAAAACACATCAAATTGGAATGAAGTGTACTACTGCTTGACTATGCATATGATTAGCATAAAAGCAAGAGTAATTAGAAACTGCATTTTCTGTACGAGTAAAGAAGAACCTGCGACTTTCTACTTCAGGAATCAAATTTGAATGTTGATGGTTTCGAGAAGATCGTGTTGTGCCTCGTGTAAAAGCGAGAACCGCTGCGCCTATGGGCGGCAGTCTGCCTTCCGCAGTCGTGCGGCGCGGACGTCTGCTTACGTCCCCACTGCGGTGCTTAGAGCGTACTCGGTTGTTTATTTCATGTTAGCCTTCGCTAGTGTTTGCGCTTTCGAACTAGAATGGCTCATTCGTACCGACAATCTGCTATCAAAATCAGCTTTAATAATGACTGCACGACCGAAGGCATTTGAAATAGAACGATTTACATGTAAAGAAATTATAATTAAACCACAAGATATGATTGGCATCCACTTCTCCTATCACAAGCAGTGTGGCCTACGTCAAACTGATCAACCACATGGTGTGTGATAAGACCGTACGCGACCGTAAAGATGGACTTAAATTTAAACATTCAGACGGCCATGTCGGAACGGTAGCAATTGATCGTGAGGGACTTGGATTGATAATTGTGAGAGTATTTGAGCTACCATTTGAGGTTCCGGCTGAGATGCTGGTTAACGCGCTACAACCCTACGGACGGGTACTTAGTCAAAAAATGTCAAATGTGTGTGAAATCTTATGGGGCTGCTAAGGTCATCAGTCCCTAAGCTTACACGCTACTTAAACTAAATTATCCTAAGGACAAACACACACACACACCCATGCCCGAAGGAGGACTCGAACCTCCGTCGGGACCAGCCGCACAGTCCATGACTGCAGCGCCATAGACCGCTCGGCTAATCCCGCGCGGCGGTACTTAGTCACATAGCAGAAAAATGCACAACCTTTACCACGTACCCGGTACTTAATGGTGTGCGCCATATACGGATCGAGCTATCAAAACATGTGCCGTCTTATCTCACAATTGGAGGCTGCAGAGCGATACTCATTTACGACGGTCAGCCAAAAACTTGTTCAGGTTGTGGTCAGGAAGGCCAATTTCGCTCAGCGTGTTTCCAACGAAGAGCTGCACAGATACCGACAGGTGAACCTATAGCAACACCTGCGGCGACGTCCCTCCCTCTCACAAATGCAAATGTGTTCCGCACGACGCCCCACCGAACAGAGACAGCGCCAGTCGAAAAGCCGACGACGGCGGATGACGATACGAGCACGGTGACGGAGGCGACGCCCCCCACCGAGCAGCACCGACCGATGCCACCAGTACAGAGATCGGATGAGCAAATGGTCATCGACAGTCGAATAGTGCCAACGGCTGCCTTCGGTACCGACTGCAGTGGTGACAGAGACCCTCACCCACATTCGGATACGGAAACGCACACGCGGAAGCAATGGTCTCCGAAATGGCGCAAGAAACGACTTCTAACCGTGTCGGACGACTCCTTAATACGTATGCGGGACGACGATCAAGAAACGACCGAGGAAGACTGCCACCTTACAGACGGACCCGAGACTACTCATCCAGAACATCACCGTCTCGACAGCAGCATACGTCAAGAGCGACCTGAAAAACTTCACAACCTGCAATCCACTGCCACTCCCAACTGTTAGAAGAGGAGCAACAGAGAAGGGGCTGGCGAGCTCCGGCCCACGGAAAACTTGTCCCGAGGAGACTGGGCGGATGATTGTGAAGGGGACCCACCGACAGTCGCAGCTGGTTCCACTTATAACCAAGACAGCGGGCAGGACAGGGTCACGTAACGTGCCAGTACAACAGCAGGCGGCGTAAGCTCTCATGGGCGATATACATGCGACGGAACGAAGATAAACATATCGGCTTGCTTCTATCAGTATCAATAATATACGGTCACCGATAAGATGTCCTTATTCAAAGACATGCTCCAAGCAGCGGACATCGACGTCGTCCTCCTACAAGAAGTATACGCAGATGAATTTCCTGTCATGTACGGGTACGTATCCTACCTACCACCCGCCTCCGAAACTGGCAGCGACATAGCAATACTTCTTAAGAAAGGCATCACGCCGGAGGATGTACTGTACCTACCTTCGGCACGGGGATTAGCACTGACAGTACTTGATGTGCGACTCATCAACATCTTTGCAGCCGGCCGCGGTGGCCGAGCGGTTCTAGGCGCTTCAGTCCGGAACCGCGCGACTGCCACGGTCGCAGGTTCGAATCCTGCCTCGGGCATGGATGTGTGTGATGTCCTTAGGTTAGTTAGGTTTAAGGAGTTCTAAGTTCTAGGGGACTGATGACCTCAGATGTTAAGTCCCATAGTTCTCAGAGCCATTTGATTTTGAACATCTATGCACCGTCCGGTACACACAGGAGGTGAGAGCGTTCCCGCTCCTTCGCAGACGAAATTGCCCCGCTCTTCCAAGGACGACACGACCGATTAATCCTAGGTGGCGATTTTAATTGTGTACTTGCACCGAAAGACCAATTTCCTCGATATACCCCATGCCCAGAATTACGATTGTTGGTGCATAGTATGCATCTGGTTGACATCTGGTAACATGTCCATGGCCTCCGTCCTGGGTACACGTATACGACAAGTCATTCCGCTAGTCGTCTCGACCGAATTTATGTCACATGCATTCTTAACTCTGACGTCCTGGAAGCAGAGCTGTAGCCTACAGCCTATACCGACCACACAGCATTAATATGTACAATCTCCCTCCGCCGACAGCAAGTGTGGCGTAGCCGCAGTCCTTTCTGCGTAACCCAGCTTGTCGAAACGTCGTTGAAGATGTTTGGAGATCTTGCTAACGACGCCTTCGGTCGTATCCCACGACCCTAAGTTGGTGGATGGGTTGCGCCAAACCTGCGGTGCGCCGTGCAGTGATGACGTATGGTCGCGAGTAGGCAGTGTGGCGACGTCAGACGATGGACTTCTATTTCACGGTCCTGCGGGAATGCGCCGAACAAATGCCTTCTCCGGAGCGGCAAGAGACGGTACAACGAGCAAAGGCCAAAATTATATCAATCATTCTACGTTACCTCGAAGGTACGGTGGTCAGTGCGCGGACTCTGGATCGGGTTGCAGGAGAACGCCCATCGATGTATCACATCACTAAAGAAAACAAAAGTCGACGAAGAGCCCTAGTACAAGCTGTGGACACGGATGATGGTAGACACCTAACATCGCAACAAGACATAGGCAATGCCTTTGTAGAACATTACGCTCAACTTTACACCGTAGTGGATACCCATACGGCGACCATTAACGAAGTTACGCATATGATTTTCGGCACCATTGATCCAGAGGCGGAATCACAACTGATGGAGGTGATAACGGAGGAGGAAATGATGGAGGCCATTAGTAGAGGAGCGGTGAACAAATCTCAGTGACCAGACGGCCGCCGCGCCGGCCGGGGTGGCCGAGCGGTTCAAGGCGCTACAGTCTGGAGCCGCGCGGCAGCTACGGTCGCAGGTTCGAATCCTGCCTCGGGCATGGATGTGTGTGATGTCCTTAGGTTACTTAGGTTTAAGTAGTTCTAAGTCCTAGAGGACTAATGACCTCAGAAGTTAAATCCCATAGTGCTCAGAGCCATTTGAACAACTTGAACCAGATGGCCTCCCTCTGGAATTCTACAGGACCTTTAGCTATGTGATCGCACCACTATGGATTACTAACTGCCGCAAATTAATGTCTCCTGATGTGCCCTTACCGCCGGCTTTTGTGGAGGGGCTGATAATCCTGATGCACAAACCCTCTGGTGGTACACGGATACGGGACTACCGACCACTGACACTCCTCAGCTGCGACTTTAAAATATTCACCAGATTATTAGCAGCAAGCGTCCGAAGAGTATTGCGGCAAGTACTCTCTCTTGACCAAACTTCGCTCGGCGGATATAACATCCAGACGTCGCTTGTTGAATATCGCGATTTGATCGCCCTAGCAAAGACGTGCCGCCTCCATGCAGCAATAATGTCAATAGGTTTTGATCAAGCCTTTGATAGAGTTAGCCATAAATATCTTGAAGAAGTCCTGCGGCTACTCCGTACGACCAAATCTCTAGTCGTAGCGATATCGGTCAGACAAGGATGTCCGTTATCAACGACATTATATGCGCTGGCTGTCAACCCGTTTCTTTGCGGCCTACGACACCGCTTGACAGGACTGACTTTTCGAGGATATACATTTACGTGCAAGTCATATGCGAATGATCTGGTGCTGATAGTACGGAATGAAAACGGTATGAGTGTGGCTTTAGATTGGGTACGCAAATATGAAAATGCCACTGGCAGCCGTATAAGTATGGACAAGTATGTAGCGATGAATATTGGTGTTGGACTAACGGAAGAATGTGTAGCACCCTTACGGCTCGTGGATACCTTGAAATCCTAGGTATTGTTTTTACCAACGACATATGTCGCACAGCAGCGTACATCTACAAGAGACTACTACAGTCAGTCCGGACGGGCGTTAGAGGGAACATCGCACGGGCATTAGACATGATCCAGCGGGTCACGTATGTTTACACCTACCTGGCGTCACAAATTCCGCATTTCACTCAAGTACTGCCAATGCCGGTGACGATAGCACGACGATTAATGGCGGCGTTCGGTTCCTTTGTGAGTGCAGGTCTACTGTTTAAAGTAAGATACGAACGCCCTTACCCTCGCTCTTAGTAGGGGCGGACTAGGTCTTGTGCATGTTCGTGATCGAGCGGTGGCACTATATATCAGCACAATGTTAGAACTGTGGAGACGACGTCAGACTTGTCTGACGGGAATCGTATCAGAAGAACTAGCACCAGTGTCTTGAATGGCGCCAGTGGCGGTCCAGCACATCTCCCATCACTCTAGCACATATGCACTTCTTTTATAGAGTACAGCTAGGTTCAGACAGCTCTGCAGGGAACCAGACCTGCAACGGTGCGTGACATATATCGGATACTAACGACCGGACGACACAGCAATCCTATTGAGAAGAAGCATCCACATACCAATTGGCAAGTAATATGGCGATCGATACACCACGTTTCCTTAGACGCAGAGACACGTACAATTTGGTACCTAACAGTAAATGGTAAAAATGTCACCCGATCCAAACTCCACGCGATTCATATGACAGATTCACCATTGTGCCCTCTGTGCCAGACTCTGGTCAACGATGAACTCCGCCTCATGTGCGGCGCCTCGGCAGAAGCGTGGCGTTTGGGAACACGAATGATCCTTTCTTTCTCCGAATAGGACAAAACAACATTGAACCAGGGATTATATTCTTCGCGGACGAGACTTACTATCCAAGTACCAAAACGAATGCCGTAATGAGGCTTCGAGGCCAGACGGTGCTCTGTTTGTTCAGAACTGGCCCAAAGAATGTAAAGGACTTCTGGACTTTTCTTCGGGAACGACATCTAAAAATCGTGAACAATCCGAAATACCGACAGTATTTCTCTAACTTCCTATGGAAATGCATTTCAAGAGCCAGGGCATAGCTGGAACATGCAGGGTAGGAGAAGTAAAATTATCGATGCGAAAAAAGCATGAACGGAAGATAAGAATCGGTGGATACATAGTACTTACAAGAAGACATACCCGGATGACGGAACAGTGAGGGCATTGGAAATACGATTCTCCATTGTAATGTGTTTTTTTCTTCCTTATGTAATGCAAGAATTATGTTCAGTTTACTAGCTTCAAGCAATACACAAATAGTATTTCTGGTATGACAAGGCAGTGGTTGATACCGAAATTTCCGTTCACTTAAAATGTTATATGTGAACCAGGAGTTGCTTTAATTTGTGAAAGATATTCATTGGAATTTGAAGCATAGTTAGAGATGTATTTCTTTTTAACGTAGTTTTATTGTTTTTTCTGACGTATGTTTGCCTTTCAAAGCTTTCTCGGGCAAGGATGTGTGTATTGTCCATAGCGTCAGTTAGTTTATGTTAGATTAAGAAGTGTGTAGGCTTAGGGACCGATAACCTCAGGTGTTTGACCGCATAAGACCTTACCACAAATTTCCAAATTTCCCCATGGTATGGTCTCAGCGGATCATCAGCATTAGTGCAGCCGGAATGCATGGGCCGGGATAATTGGTGACCGTATTTTGGGACCAGTTTTTCCTTCCACGGCGCCTAACAGCCCGTAACTATCGGTATTTATTGTGGGTGACTTTGCCTCCCCTCTGGAAGAAGTACCATTGATGATTTGAAGGGTGATGTGACTGCTACGTGATGATGGTCCAACCCACTTCGCTGCTAACGTCCGGACGCATCTCAATCGTATCTTCCCTGGTCAATGGATCATACGAGGGGATTCAATTGCATGGCCTGCTCGTTCACCGGTTCTCAACACCTGCGATTTCTGGTTATGGGGCCATATCAAAATTATCGTGTATGCAGAGATGTGGAGACACTGGAACACCGTATTCATGCTGCCTTTGACACTCTTTGGATGCAGCCTGGCCGATGCGAACTTGTGAGACACAACATGCTACAGCGCGTGCACATGCGTTGAGGCGCATGGAAATCATTTTCAACACATACTGTAACTCTGGCTGTGTGGTACAACGCGCGTTTGATCGCGGTCTGTGTAACAATATCTGATTGAATAAATGGTCTTCCGGACAGAAGTACATTAGACCTTTTTTATCCTTATCCTCCCATCGGTCAATCACTAGAGTTCGGTGGCCCCATAGCGGTGTGGGCTATGCTTAAATGGAATGGACTGGGTCCTCTGGCCCAAGTGAACCGATCATTGAGTGGAAATGATCATGTGGCCACTCAAGGACATAATGTTCCCAAAACTAGCAGGAAAATTCACCTTGTATAAGCACACCAGGCCAGTATTAGTCAACCACAGGAGACATCAGTCTGACGCTTTATAACATCGCCTCATCGCTTGATAATGGCCTTAACTGGATGCAGGAGAAACAAGTTTCTTTAGATATGCCATATCCAGCTGATCCATAGTACACAGAGGTGACAAAAGTCATGGGGTAGCGATATGCACATATACAGGTGGCTGTAGTGTCGCGTACACAAGGTGTAAAAGGGCAGTGCGTTGGCGGAGCTCTCATTTGTACTCAGGTGATTCACGTGAAAAGGCCTGCAATGTGATTATGGCCGCACGACGGGAAATAACAGACTCTGAATGCGGAATGGTAGCTGGGGCTAAACACATGGGACAGTCCATTTCGGAAGTCGTTAGAAAATTCAATACACAGTGTCAAGAGTGTGCCGATAATATTGCATTTCAGGCATTACCTCTCACCGCGGACAACGCAGTGTCCGGTGACCTTCACTTAACGATCGAAAGCAACAGCGTTTGCGTACAGTTGTCAGTGATAATAGAAAAGCAACACTGCGTGAAATAACCACAGAAATCAATGTGACACACACGACAAACGTATCTGTTAGGATAGTGCGGCGAAATTTGGCGCCAATGGGCTATGACGACCGCCGCAAGTGTCTTTGCTAACATTACGGCATCGCCTGCAGCGCCTCTCCTGGGCTCGTGACCACATCGGCTGGCCACCAGACTACTGGAAGACCGATGCCTGATCGGATGAGTCCCGATTTCAGTTGGTAAGAGCTGACGGTAGGTTTAGAGTATGGCGCAGACGCCACGAAGTCATGGACCCAAGTAACAATCAGGCATAGCGGTGTGGGCTATGTTTAAATGGAATGGACTGGGTCATCTGGCCCAAGTGAAACGATCATTGATTATCATGATTATGTAGCCACTCAAGGACATCATGTTCCCAAAACACGATGGAATTTTTGAGGATGACAGTCTGCCATGTCACTGGGCCACAGTTGTTCGCGATTGATTTGGAGATCTTTCTGGACAATTCGAACGAATGATTCGGCCAACACGAATCTCATTGAACATTTATGAGACATAATCGAGGGATCAGTTCGTGCACAAAATCCAGCACCAGCAACACCTTCACAATTATGGACGGCTGTAGGGGCAATATGTCTCCCTATTTCTGCAGGGGACTTCCAACGACATTTTTAGTCCATGCCACGTTGAGAGGCTGCGCTACGCCAGACAAAAAGGAGGTCCGACACGATATCTAAGATATTCGATAAGATTTGTCATGTCATTTTAAATGTTTCGTTTCCAAAAATAAATCGTACAATGATCCGTGAGCATGTGTGGTCGTGGCGACTGGTAATACGACAAGCCACTTGAGCGTGTGCTGACGTTCGCAGGCCCCACAGCCGTCAGCCTCATGGTCCGGGGTTCGAGACGCGCTGTCCTTCGCGGATGTTTGCGCTCAGCCCCTCTTTTACGGCCTGATACCTATCACTACCGGCTCCGAAGACTGTCTCTACCTCAACGTCTACGCGCCGGCTGCAGAGAGTGGTCCTTACCCCGTCATGGTCTACATCCACGGTGGAGCCTTCAAGGGTGGTAGTTCTTCGGGTGCAACTCCGCACAGCTTCGTGGAGAAGGGCGTTGTGCTAGTCACAATCGCCTACCGTCTCGGAGCCCTTGGTAAGTAAATCACTTCATTTTCGCTTTTTTTGTGATTCCATATGGCGTGAGGTGTTAGATGAGAAAATTTTAAAGAAATCAAGATTTTGGAACCAAGGGCAAACACCTAGCGGAATTAAGGCAACGTGGAATAGTCCCTTGCCGATATAGATCCAACCGCACAACACACATCAAAAAAAGTTTTGCATCTACCCAGTTCCCAGAACTCCTGAAGATAGACGTTGACTGTAGATATTGTATCGTGGACACAGTCCCTCTGAATGTTCAGAGATGTCACTAAACCCGCCCAAAGATGTAAACAACCATTCATTAGCAGCCCTATTAGATGGAGGGGGTCCGACAGCCGATCAGTTCCAGTCATTCCACCAGGAAGGAGGTACACGGCTCGTGTTGTCTGTAGTTCAACCAAGCCTAGACGGTCAATACCGCGGTTCGATCGCGTCCGCATTGTGACTTTGTGACAGGAAGGGCTCTCAACAAGCGAAGTGACCAGGCGTCTCGGAGTGAACCAAAGCGATGTAGTTCGGACATGGAGGAGATACAGAGAGACAGGAACTGTCGATGACCTGCCTCGCTCAGGCTAACCAAGCGCTATTACTGCAGTGGTTTCAGCTGAAGCATAATTTAATAATAGCTAACACTTGGATTAAGAATCATAAAAGAAGGTCTCAGATAGATTATATAATGGTAAGACAGAGGTTCAGGAACCAGGTTTTAAATTATAAGACATTTTCAGGGGCAGATGTGGACTCTGACCACAATCTATTGGTTATGAAATGTAAATTAAAACTGAATAAACTGCAAAAAGATGGGAATTTGAGGAGATGGAACTTGGATAAACTGAAAGAACCAGAGGATGTAGAGAGCTTCAGGGAGAGCATTAGGGAACGACTGACAAGAATGGGGGAAAGAAATTCAGTAGAAGAAGAATGAGTAGCTTTGACAGATAAAATAGTGAAGGTAGCAGAGGATCAAGTAGGTAAAAAGACGAGGGCTAATAGAAATCCTTGGCTAACAAAGGAGATGTTGAATTTAACTGATGAAAGGTGAAAATATAAAAATGCAGTAAATGAAGCAGGCAAAAAGAAATACAAACATCTCAAAAATGGGATTGACAGGAAGTGTAAAATGGCTAAACAGGGATGGCTAGAGGACAAATGTAAGGATGTAGAGGCATATATCACTAGGGATAAGATAGATACTGCCTACAGGAAAATTAAAGAGACCTTTGGAGAAAAAAGAACCACTTGTATGAAAATCAAGAGCTCAGATGGAAATCCAGTTCTAAGCAAAGAAGGGAAAGCAGAAAGGTGGAAGGAGTATATAGGGGGTCTATACAAGGGTTAGGTACTTGAGGACAACATTATGGAAAGGGAAGAGGACGTAGATGAAGATGAAATCGGAGATATGATACTGCATGAAGAATGAAGAATTTCACAGAGCACTGACAGACCTAAGTCGAAACAAGGCCCCGGGAATAGACAACATTCCATTAGAACTACTGACAGCCTTGGGAGAGCTAGGCCTAGCAACACTCTACCAGCTAGTGAGCAAGATGTATGAGACAGGCGAAATACCCTCAGAATTAAAGAAGAATATAATAATTCCAATCCCAAAGAAAGCAGGAGTTGACAGATGTGAAAATTACCGAACTATCAGTTTAATAAGCCACGGCTGCAAAATACTAACACGAATTCCTTACAGATGAATGGAAATACTGGTAGAAGCCGACCTCGGGGAAGATCAGTTTCGATTCCATAGAAATGTTGGAACACGTGAAGAAATACTGACCCTACGACTTATCTTAGAAGATAGATTAAGGAAAGGCAAACCTACGTTTCTTGCATTTGTAGACTTAGAGAAAGCTTTTGACAATGTTTACTGGAATACTCTCTCTCAAAAACTGAAGGTGGCGGGGGTAAAATACAGGGAGCCAAAGGCAATTTACAATTTGTACAGAAACCAGATGGCAGTTATAAGAGTCGAGGGACATGAAAGGGAAGCCGTCGTTGGGAAGAGAGTGAAACAAGGTTGTAGCCTATCCCCGATGTTATTCAATCTATATATTGAGCAAGCAGTAAAGAAAACAAAATAAAAATTCGGAGTAGGAATTAAAATCCACGGAGTTGAAATAAAAACTTTGAGGTCCGCCGATGACATTGTAATTCTGTCAGAGACAGCAAAGGATCTGGAAGAGCAGACGAACGGAATGGACAGGGCCTTGAAAGGAGGATATAAGACGAACATCAACAAAAGCAAAACGAGGATAACGGAATGTAGTCGAATTAGATCGGATGATGCTCAGGGTATTACATTAGGAAATGAGACGCTTAAGTAGTCAATGAGTTTTGCTATTTGGGTAGCAAAATAAATGATGATGGTCGAAGTAGAGAGGATATGAAATGTAGACTGCCGATGGCAAGGAAAGCGTTTCTGAAGAAGAGAAATTTGTTAACATCGAGTATAGATTTGAATGTCAGAAAGTCGTTTCCGAAAGTATTCGTATGGAGTATAGCCGTGTATGGAAGTGAAATGTGGACGATAAATAGTTTAGAGAAGAAGAGAATAGAAGCTTTCGAAATCTGGTGCTACAGAAGAATGCTGAAGATTAGATGGGTAGATCACATAACTAATGAGGAGGTATTGAATAGAATTGGAGAGAAGAGAAATTTGTGGCAGAGCATGACTAGAAGAAGGGATCGGAAGGTAGGGCATATTCTGAGTCATCAAGGGATCACCAATTTAGTATTGGAGGGCAGCGTGGAGGGTAAAACTCGTAGAGGGAGACCAAGAGATGAATTCACTAAACAGTTTCAGAAGGATGTAGGTTGCAGTAGGTACTGGGAGATGAAGGAGGTTGCACAGGATAGAGTAGCATGGAGAGCTGCATCAAACCAGTCTCTGGACTGAAGACCACAACAACAAAAGAAGTTTGTATAAATGGAAAAGATTTGGAGACAAGAGAAGGTTTCAGATTGATTTTTAATGCTTAGACAGAGATTTAGGAACCAGATTTTAAATTATAAGACATTTCCAGGGGCAGATGTAGACCCTGACCAAAATTTGTTGCTTATGTACTGTAGATTAAAACTGAAGAAACTGTAAAAGGGCAGAAAATTAAGGAGATGGGACCTGGATAAGTTGAAAGAATCAGAGGTTGTTGAGAGCTTGAGAGGGAGCATCAGGGAACAGTAGATTAGAACTGGGTAATGGAATACAGTAGAAGACGAATGGATAGCTTTTGGAGATAAATTAGTGAAGTAAGAAGAGGATCAAATATGTATAAAGGCAAGGACCAGTAGGAATCCTTGTATAGCACAAAAGATATTGAATTTAACTGATGAAAGGAGAAAATACAAAAATGCAGCATATGAAGCAGGTGAACGCGAACAGAAACGTTTAGGAAATGAGATTGACAAGAAGTGCAAAACTGCTAAGCAGGAGTGGATATAGGACGAATGTGAGGATTTACAAACATATTTCACTAGGGGAAAGATAGATACCGCCTACAGGAAAATTTAAGAGGCCTTTGGGAAAAAGAGAAGCACCTATATGATTATCAAGACCTCAGATGTTAAACCAGCCCTAAGCAAAGAAGGGAAAGATGAAAGGTGGAAGGGGTGTATAGAGAGTCTATAAAAAGGAGATGAACTTGAAAGCAATATTATAGAAAGGGAAGCGGACGTAGATGAAGATGAGATGGGAGATATGACACTACGAGAAGAATTTCACAAAGCTCTGAAAGATCTAAGTCGAAACAATGCCCCTACAGTAGACGGAATTCCGTCAGAACTACTGATAGCTTTGGGTCAGAGAGCCATGACAAAACTCTTCAATCAGGTGTGCAAGATGTATGAGAAAGGCGAAATACCCTCAGACTTCAAGAAGAATGTGATAATTCCAATTCCAAAAGAAAGAAGCTGCTGTCAGGTGTGAAAATTATCGCACTAACATTTAAGTAAGTCATGGTTGCAAAATACTAACCCGAATTCTTAACAGCAAAATGAAAAAAACTGGTAGAAGCAGACGTCGGGGATGATCTTTGGATTTCGAAGAAATGTAGGAACATGCGAACCAGTAATGAGACTACGACTTACCTTAGAAGTTAGATTAAGCAAAGACATTTGTAGAATTTGTAGACTTAGGAAGAGCTTTTGACAATGTTGACTGGAATACTCTATTACAAATTCTGAAGGTAGCAGGGGTAAAATACAGAGAGCGAAAGGCTATTTACAACTTTTACAGAAACCAGACGGCAGTAATAAAAGTCGAGGGGTATGAAATGGAAGCAGTGGTTGTGAAAAGAATGAAACAAAGTCGTAGCCTATCCCCAATGTTATTCAATCTGTACATTGAGCAAGCTGTACAGGAAACCAAGAAAAATTTGGAGTAGGAATTAAAGTCCATGGAGAAGAAATAAAAACTTCGAGGTTTGCCGACGACATTGTAATTCTGTCTGAGACAACTAGGGACTTGGAAGAGCAGTTGTACAGAATGGACAGTGTTTTAAAAAGAGGATATAAGATCAACATCAAGAAAAGTGAAAAAAGAATAATGGAATGTAGTCGAAGGCTGAGGGAATCAGATTAGTAAACGTGTCACTTAAAGTAGGAAATAGGTTTTGCTATTTAGGCATCAAAAAAACTGATCATGACCGAAGTAGAAAGGATATAAAATATAGACTGGCAATGGCAAGACAAGCATATCGAAAGAAGAGAAATTTGCTAACATCAAATATAAATTTAAGTGTTCGGAAGTCTTTCCTGAAGGTATTTGCCTGGAGTGTAGCCATGTACAGAAGTGTAACGTGGACGTTAACCAGTTTAGATAAAAAGAGAATAGAAGCTTTCGAAATGTGGTGCTACAGTAGAGTGCTGAGGATTAGATGGGTCGATCACCTAATGAGGAAATACTGAATAGAATTGGGGAGACTAGAAATTTTGTGCCACAACTTGACTAAAAGAAGGAATCGGTTGATAGGACAAATTCCGAGACATCAAGGGACCATCAATTTAGTATTTGAGGGAAGTGTGGGGGGTAAAAATCGTAGAGGGAGACCAAAAGATCTATACAGCAGGCAGATTAGGGAAGATGTAGGTTGCAGTAGTTATTTAGAGATGAGGAGGCTTGGACAGGACAGGGTAGCATGGAGAGCTGCATCAAACCAATCTTCCGACTGAAGACCACAACAACAACGACACAACAATATTCAAGTATTTATTTTACATAATTGTAAGTGTAATTAAGTAACTGACATTAGAGTAAATTAATAACACATTACGACAGGAAATTATAGGAGGTCGTAGGTAATAGTAAACACTATGTATCTATTGAAAACTAGGTGATGCGTGTTTCATAGAATTTGTTGTGGTTGGCAGGAGAGCCAACACCGTGTTACTAGAGGAGGCCGAAATGCACGCGTTTTAGCTCACGCAGGCTGGCGTGAGGACTGGAACAGGACAAGGAAATTAGAATTTAGAAAAACGGACGTAGCTGGTGGAATACTTAACTTTAATCCATTAATGATGAACGTCGGTTTTGACAGTACATGATTCACAATATCAATAGTAACTGATAATGGCGCCTTGCTAGGTCGTAGCAAATGACGTAGCTGAAGGCTATGCTAAACTATCGTCTCGGCAAATGAGAACGTAAGTAGGCAGTGAACTATCGCTAGCAAAGTCGGCTGTACAACTGGAGCGAGTGCTAGGAAGTCTCTCTAGACCTGCCGTGTGGCGGCGCTCGGTCTGCAATCACTGATAGTGGCGACACGCGGGTCCGACGTATACTACCGGACCGCGGCCGATTTAAAGGCTACCACCTAGCAAGTGTGGTGTCTGGCGGTGACACCACAGAATTAATCGACTGTAAGTCTTAGATATAACTGATTTGAATATTAACATTCTGCCGTCCGCACGACTCGTATATATATATTCCCTTGGCGCCGGCAGTGCTAGTTCGGATTACTTGGCTTGTCGCCGGCCGTTCTTGACATTATCGGGAGATCATAAATTATTAAGTTTTATTAATCTCGTCGTTGGTTCTCACACGATCACAACCCTGTTCCCCTACTTTCATAAAACTTCGATGGTATACATACGTAAATAAATACAACATGTGTTTATTTCATATATTTGTTTATTTGCATTGTCTTTGGTACTTAGTGCTTCTCTTTCGTATGATATGCAGCAAAACAGTCTCCAAGATGCAACGCAAATTTTACACAAGACTTGCATATTAAGTTTGTTGTTATCCTTTTTTTGTTTCTGGAACATACAAGGCAGTTCCTTCGTTTTCGTTTATTCGTTTCGGACATAAGTATTAGTTGGTACGCGATGTAGTGGCAACGCCCAAGTTTTGCTCAGAAGCAGGTGCATGGTCTTTCTTCCACGAATCAGACACTTTCAATAAAAAATCGTGAAATCGGAGACTCTTGTGATCTGTATTGAAATAGTGCCATGTACGGGACGCATTAAACAATGCGCAATTAAAGAGGGACATGCAAACCTTTCTTAACCATTTTTTAGGTTTTCTGTATATAGGGTAATAACTCAAACTTTGGTCTGCCTGATCCAATCCATTCATGTGTTTGTTCTAATCTAATACACCTTCGGATTTTTTTTTTATTGTGCAATTGGTTTTTCTACATTTTCTTTGAGTGTCACTCAAAGTGGCATTATGTATTGCAGAGATCATTCGTATCATTTTAGTTTCCGAAGTTCTACATACCCGTGCGAGTACTTCACCTTTCCGTTGATTACAAGCTTCAAACTCATTGACTTTTGCGCGCTTTAATTTTTCCGGAAATCCTATATTTTGCCATGTCGTTCCACAAACTCGAATTTTCTTTTCAGGTAACTTCTCTGCAAGTTCTACACTGTTATAATAATTATCCATGTAGAGGTGATGCCACTTTCCATAAGAAGGTGTCAATAGTTCCTTCACTATTTTTTTATAAAGGCTGTCCAGCGCCGCTAAATATCTTGAATGAGACATGACACAGAATCCGAATGTGTATGCCATGTTTCGTAATTTTCGACGGACTGTAAACTTTAAAATTTAACCGCCCACTCCACAGTATCATTCCTTCATCAACTGAGATGTTTTGCCTTGGATTAAAGGTTTCTTTAAACTTTTTGGAAAAATAATCAATTACGAATTGCCCTTTGAAAAGCCTGTCGGCATTCTCCGGTTTATTGTTGCTCTCGGAAAAATGTAAAAATCATAATATTTGTCTGAATCGGTTACGGGATGTCGTTTTCCGAAATATCGGTGTGTCTATCAACGGATTCGCTGACCAATAATCATCGATCCTTGCTTTTTTTTTACAATTCCCATAAGGATAGCAAGCCCAAACCATTTTCTAAGTTCGGGTCCCGTAACGTCGACAAATTTGGCATTTTTTTATCCAGTTTTTTCTATTGCAATTTTGACTGTAGTACTTGTTGGTTCCGTTGCTAATATATTCAAATAGATCGTTCCCAATATACAATTCTACGATATCCTCGACGCACTGTGTATCTTTGGGAAATATGTTTGAACCTGGAGATCCTTCAAATTTATTATTGGTCCCCAGTAAATCAAAGTCTGACCTCTGTGCACTGTCGTCTTCTTCTGATTCATCCGAATCAGTTGGCAACCGTAGCGTTCGCCGAATTCTTCTTGGACGTATTTCACTATCTTCCGACGATTCTGCTTCACCTTCATATTTTTTATATTCAATGTCTTCTTCCCACTCGGCTAAGTCGTCCGAAACGTCAGACAAGACGTCCGCGCATTCATCGTAAATAATCGTATCGTCTCTTTAGTCTGCCACGATGAAAGGGCACGTACTTGTTGACGTGTGTAACTTACTGTTACCTAAACAAAACACCAACAGAATGCAAAAGATACTAAAGTGTTGTCGTCGGCCACTTAGCGATACTGTGCACACTACACCACTGTGGTGTCGCCGGACGGAATAGTGTTAAGAATTTTTAAAGTTAGGAACAAATGGTCAACCCCAGTGAAAATAACAGGAAAAATTCTTTGGAAATGAATGAGCTCATATTTAATTTTGATGATTTCTTTTAAATTAATCAAAATCAAGTTATCTCATAACAACATAATTTAGTAAATGAATACTGATGCCAAACAATACCATCATACACAACCGTGATTGGTTCTAGTGGATGTAGTACACTGTGGTGCAAATAGTTTTAATGTGTATTATAAGAAGTAGTTATGATCTTCATTTTTCGGAATCTGGGCAGTAAAATTACGAGATTCGGAGGCAGAGTGGGGGATGCGAGTATACATAGGAGAAGTAGGAATGTTGAGCAAGGGACAGTGTGTCAACCACGGATTATCTGAGTGGAAATCACGTATTATTTCACTCAGAAATCTTAGTGCAAGTTACAGAGACAGACACTGGAACGATGCAGCATTGAACTTTGTTCAGTTCGGTCCGAAATCACAAGTTTCGGGGATAGCAAAATTTTCGTGCAGTAGCAATGAACTTTAGCGATTTACTATGAATCGAAGAAACTCTGATTTTTTCTGTTCAGTTGGTAATAGTCTTCAGCTTTAGAGTGTGGATATCAGAGGAAGTATTTGGCAAAACACTATAGCGTAAATCTGGAAGGTAAACTCACACTAATGCTATCTTCGGCTGGGCTATATACTCATGTACGCGCTCTGTGCAATGTTATTAACCAGACGGAACATTACTCACAATCTCGTGTGTCGCCTATAGTTATTGATCGCCCACCTCCTATATGTTATTAATCATTGGTGTTGAAAGCAGAAACTTTGAACTTGAGTTGAACTAGAGTGCAAGTGGATCTTCCCTCCTTTAGACAACCAAGAGCCAAACAATTTAACGGCCATACATTGTACCAGCAGCCTTGGTGTCGAAAGAAAACATTTATCATCTGTTATGTTTCACACTGTAATGTGTATATCTGAGTAGTACCTTAGAGTTCTGTAGTGTAGCTAAATTTTCTAACTTTTTTAACACCTTACCTTCTATGTCAGATAATAATATAAACAGTAATAACATCTTTCATCTTCCTAAGGGCAGTAGTATAATTTACTAGAATACCCAAGTAGATACATTTTCTTCCATTTTGACATGAAAGGCTTGCATGTAAGTTCAGGTTTCTGCTAGCACTTGAATGAACTGCTCCACACACGGTCTAGAATGGGTATGGATTCATTCAGTATGACTGTGTAGTATTTTCAGGTATGGTTTGACGTGCATTTTGGTTTAACATACACTGATCAATCTTTACAGACAAATTAACAAATCATGATTTCTTTGACTTGTTCGTCCGTAGAACAGTGACGCCTGGCGAAGCGTCCCATACGCGAAGGAGTACACTGTTCCCTTTCTTGACCGAAAACTGAAACTACATTTAAAAGTTCAAAGGCTTGTACAAAGCAATAAGTCTAACCACTTGTTTCTAAAAGTTCACATTTCACTTTGTACTCTAGGGAAAGGCTTTAGGAAATTGATATTGATGACGCCGGCCGGTGTGGCCAAGTGGTTCTAGGCGTTTCAGTCTGGAACCGCGCGACCGATACGGTCGCAGGTTCGAGTCCTGCCTCGGGCATGGATGTGTGTGATGTCCTTAGGTTAGTTAGGTTTAATTAGTTCTACGTTCTAGGGGACTGATGACCTCAGATGTTGAGTCCCATAGTGCTCAGAACCTTTTGAACCATTTTTTTATATTGATGACTCTGAGTTCAGTGAATAATAAAACTTAAAGAGCCATCCTCAAAATACGGATTACAGAACCGCTATAATTAGTATCCTGTTGAGTTCTGTCTGTTATGATGGATAGTGTTTCTTCTTGTTTCCGAGCAGAAAAATCAGACAATGGAAGTTAAGTGACTTGTATGCCGAGTAAACACGGCAGTTGACATCTGACAGTTTGTGTGTGTGGAGAATTTACATCTTGTCGGCATGTGGCAGGTTTCCTGAGCCTGTTGAACGACGACATCCCGGGCAATGCGGGTTTCAAGGACCAGGTGCTGGCGCTACAGTGGGTGCAGAGGAACATCGCAGCCTTCGGCGGAGATCCTAGCAGCGTTGTCATATTTGGGGAAAGTGCAGGTGGCGGCTCCACGTCACATCTCTTCCTCTCGCCGACCGCCAAGGGTGAGTACTTCCTGAGCTATCAGGCCTATAAGCCAGATGTAATCAATCAAGAACTGTAGTACTCCGAAACAAGATACGAAAAGAAAATATATCACTTCATTTGACGGAATTTATATCATTATCCCTTTGTTTTTCTTAGTTCCTGTCTTTGTTTTTATAAGGATGCTTCTATGCAGTGCATCTTCTTCTCTTTAACCTCATCTTTGAATCTCCAACCACTTCTTTACTCTATTTAGGTTTGTGTTTGAGCTCTCAAACGAGTGACGTAATAATTTTGATCATGCTATCGGTGTTCATGTGGAGTACTTGACTTAGCTAGATTAGCCTGATTCCAGATTTGTTTCCCGAATTTGTTATGCACTTCGTCCTGAATTTCAGAGTTCAAATTGCTACACCAAGAAGAAATGCAGATGAAAAACGGGTATTCTTTGGACAAATATATTATACTAGAACTGACATGTGATTACATTTTCACGCAATTTGGGTCCATAGATCCTGAGAAATCAGTAACCAGAACAACCTCCTCTGGCCGTAATAACTGCCTTAATACTCCTGGGTATTGAGTCAAACAGAGCTTGGATGGCGTGCACAGGTACAGCTGCCCATGCAGCTTCAACACGATACCATAGTTCATCAAGAGTAGTGACTGGCGTATTGTGACGAGACAGTTGCTCGGCCACCATTGACCAGACGTTTTCAATTGGTGAGAGATCTGGAGAATGTGCTGGCCAGGGCAGCAGTAGAACATTTTCTGTATCCAGAATGGCCCGTACAGGACCAGCAACATGCGGTCTTGCATTACCCTGCTGAAATGTAGGCTTTCGCAGGGATCGAATGAAGGGTAGAGTCACGGCTCGTAACACATCTGAAATGTAACGTCCACTGTTCAAAGTGCCGTCAATGCGAACAAGAGGTGGCCGAGACGTGCAACCAATGGCACCCCATACCATCATGCCGGATGATACGCCAGTATGGCGATGACGAATACACGCTTCCAATATGCGTTCACCGCGATGTCGCCAAACACGGATGCGACCATCATGATGCTGTAAACAGACCCTATATTCATCCGAAAAAATGATGTTTTCCCATTCGTGCACCCAGGTTCGTCGTCGAGTACATCATTGCAGGCGCTCCTGTCTATGATGCAGCTTCAAGTGTAACCGCAGCCCTGGTGTCCGAGCTGATAGTCCATGCTGCTGCAAACGTCGTCGAACTGTTCGTGCAGATGGTTGTTGTCTTGCAAACGTCCCCATCTGTTGACTCAGGGATCGAGACGTGGTTGCACGATCCGTTACAGCAATGCGGATAAGATGCCTGTCCTCTCGACTGCTAGTGATACGAGGCCGTTGGGATCCAGCACGGCATTCCGTATTACCCTTCTGAACCCACCGACTCCATATGCTGCTAACAGTCATTGGATCTCGACCAACGCGAGCAGCAATGTCGCGATACGATAAACCGCAATCGCTACAATCCGACCTTTATCAAAGTCGGAAACGTGATGGTACGCATTTCTCCTCCCTGCACGATGCATCACAACAACGTTTCACCAGGCAACGCCGGTCAAATGCTGTTTGTGTATGACAAATCGTTTGGAAACTTTCCTCATGTCAGCACGCTGTAGGTGTCGGTACCGGCTCCAACCTTGTGTGAATGCTCTGAAAAGCTAATCATTTGCATATCACAGCATCTTCTTCCTGTCGGTTAAATTTCGCATCTGTAGCACGGCATCTTCGTGGTGCAGCAGTTTTAATGGCCAGTAGTGTATATTGTATATCAAATAGTGTTCGGGTGTTAGCTAAGCCAAAGGGCTTCCAGTAGTCCGGAATATTGTGACTGTATTGTAGGGAGCAGAAAAATAACAAAAGGCAATACCAGAAATCTTTCTCTCCTCAAATGATTAGGAATCCCATTGCCAAAAGTTCAACTTTCAAATTACTATTGTGCAGGAATGGCTGCAAATGATCTCCAAGTAGCCGAACATAACAATTTCCAGTCAATGATCAGTTTAGTTGGACCAGAGGCCCAGTCCATTCCATGTAAACGCAGCCCACACCATTATGGAACCACCACCAGTTTGCACTTTGCCTTGTTGATAACTCGGTTTCGTGGGATCTGCGCCACACTCGAACACAACCATCAGCTCTTACCAATTGAAATCAGGACTCATCTTCCCAGGCCACGGTTTTCCAGTCGTCCAAGGCACAACCCAGGAGAGGCGCTGCAGGTGATGTCGTGCTTTTACCAAAGGCACTCGCGTAGGTCATCTGCTGCCATAGACCATTAATGTCAGTTTCGCCACACTGTCCTAACGCATACGTTCATTGTACGTCCCATATTGATTTCTGCCGGTTATTTCACACGGTTTTGCTTGCCTGTTAGGGCTGACAACACTAAGCTAACGCCGCTTATCAAAATGGCTCTGAGCACTATGGGACTCAACTGCTGAGGTTATTAGTCCCCTAGAACTCAGAACTAGTTAAACCTAACTAACCTAAGGACATCACAAACATCCATGCCCGAGGCAGGATTCGAACCTGCGACCGTAGCGGTCTTGCGGTTCCAGACTGCAGCGCCTTTAACCGCACGGCCACTTCGGCCGGCTAACGCCGCTGCTCTCGATCGTTAAATGAAGGCCGTCAGGACTGCATTGTTCGTGGTGAGTGGTAGTGCCTGGAATTTAGTACTCTGTGCTCACTCTTGACACTGTACACCTCCGAATATTGGATTCCTTAATGATTTTCGAAATGTCCCATGCGTCTAGGTCCACCTACCATTCCGCGTTCAAAGTCTGTTAATTCCCATCGTGAGGCCATAAACACGTCCGACACCTTTTCATTTGAATCACAGTAGTACGAATGACATCTTCGCTATTGCGCTGCCTTTTTATACGTTGTGCATGCGATACTAGCACTATCTGTATATGTGCATATCGCTATCCCAAGACTTTTGTCATTCAGTGTACTAATCACTTGCATATCTAAACATGTAGCGCTTGACGGTTGTTACATGTTGAAATTTTAATGGCTAACGGTTTGCTTAGAAGGCTCTATCATCATCAATATCGTCGTCATCATCGTCGGTGTCAGCCAGTTCGATCACTTGGTGATGTGGTCTGTTTGAGTTGACTTGCAACATAGGAAGCCAGCAGATCCTTCCTTATCTGCCAATCTTGAACTTTCCGTTGCCATTTAGTCTGGCTTCTTTCTTAGGTCTGTCCCTTCTGTTCTTTTGGTAAGCTGAACTCAAAGCTAGTACTTCATTTGACCATCTACCGTCTTTTACTCGAGCGAAATGACCAGCCCACTGTTGTTGCAAGGCATTCACTCCTTCCACTAAGCTACTGATCTTCTGTACGTCTGTTATCAACTGCTCTCTTTCCCTGTTTCTTCGTGTAGCCCGGCATTGATCTTTCCATTCCACTTTGGGTTACTATTAGTTTTCTAACAATGAACTCATTTAATGTCCTTCTCTCACAGCCATAAGTTATTACTGGCAGTACAGACTGGTCAAAAACTGTTTCCTTCAGCTCAACCGATATCTTAGAATTCAAACCTGAAGAGTATCTTCCATAAGCTTGTCACCCTAATTTAGTACGTTGACTGTTCCTGTTTTTAGGTAGCCCAGAGAGACATATTCTGTGATCATTTCCGGGTATACGTCCCTGTGGTGTCCATTTATTCATCATGGTCTTGGTTTCATCATATTTCTTTTTAGACCACTTCAGATCAGAATAATACAAATTCGCTAACTAACGTCTGAAGTCTTTATATTTACAAACTGAACAACATCAGGGATATTATTTTGCAATTCAGACATTGCTTTTTCTAGAACTGCTGAAAACAGTTTTGGAGGTATAGAGTCACTTTGTTTTACAACATTTTAAATGGGAAATTCATTTGTTTCCTCAACAACATTCACAAACGCTGTGAAGGCTTTGCATATGTTGTATAAGTCCTTAATATAACCATGTTCTATTTCTTCTTCTGTTAGAGCCTCAGAAACAGCTGAGTGACTGCTCGAACCGAATGTCTGTTCAAAATCAATAAAGGCAAACAAAGAAGAAGATGGCACTCATTTGTTCTGCTAATTGTTTGCGTAGAGTGAGGATATGATCAATTTTACTACAAGCTGGACGGAACACAGGTAGCTCAGTGGGTTGAACCACATCAAGTGTAGTGCTCGACCTGGAAGTAAAAATTCTAGTAAAAACTACGGACAGAAGGTTGATAATGCGAGTTCTGCACATCTTTAGTACTACCTTTCTTATGTTTTGGGATTATTTTAGCTTTGTTTATTATTTAATACTAGATAAAAACCTTTCCCATAAGAATGTGTAAATTTCCTGGATTATATGCTTCGTTCCAACGCCATTAATATCTTCAAATGTTCTGAATAACTTGCAACAAAGTTCCATAAATATCGTCAACTTCTTGTTAAACGTCTGCAGTATCACTAGCAGGTGGCAGTACTGTGCCACAAGCAACGAGTGTCTCAATTTTAGCAGCCACTGTCTCACTCAACATGCAAACTTCAGCGTTCACTTTCATTTGTTATAAACCTTTTTTGGTGAACTTGATGGCTAATTTGTATTTTCTTTCACAGTCTCTCGAAGAGAGTTGATAAGTGTCCTTCAACAAAGCACTATCAGTCAAAACATTAAAGTAAGAATTGAACAGCTATACACCAACTCTCTCTGATACATCATAGTAGTCATAAAAATGGATTTTTACCTTCATGTTCTAACTATGGAGTAAATTCTAAGTACTGAGTAACCACTAGTCACTGCCTCATGTACACAAAATTTAAATCTCCTCTAGAAATGCAGGTTTTCACAACCAATCTTCATATCTTTGGAAATGCAAAAGCTATGACTCATGCTGATGCTTTAGAAAAATGGATTAATAGCTGTTCAGAACTTGAAATGATGTCGTTAATCGTTATGACCAACAAATTGTTAGCGATCATATCTTCATGTGCATTGCCCACATTCTCTTACCTTATATCACAGATAGAAGAGGTATAATTAAGTTCGCCATCAGGGAATTCTCATCCCTAGACCAACTGACAAGTTTATCATTTCCCAAGAACTACTACGGCTGCTGATTTAAAATAAGCATGTTATCATTACTCCCAAGTTGTATTTGTACATCTTTAACATAATCTAGAAACCAAGTGAAGCAATACGTCACATATATTTGACTGTATATTTATATATATCTGACTGTATTTCTACATACATACACACACACACACACACACACACACACACACACACACACACACACACACACCCGGCTATCTTGTCCACCCAAAATATCTCTGGAACAATAACAGCTATTGGAAAGCGACTTTCACCGGTATCAATGTAGGGTTGGGGCCCATGAATGTACATATTTGGAAACATTCTAAAACGAAAGCATATGTGTTTTTTAACACAAACTGATGTTTTTTTACATGGACCTCCTATATTTTTTCTTCAGCAATCCATAGCATGACAAAGTACATACACAATGGCGTTGATTGCATCGCAATATTCCCATTGCATCCCGAGATATTGAGACGCGAAGTTGACGCTTGAACCACCCAACATCCGCTGCTAGCGCACGTTCTGAGGCTCAGACGTGAACCCCATGCTGCCCGTAATCGCGATGTGATTGACATGTGTTATCACACCTCCATACTTATCAAAAGGGAAACTTACTTGTCAATCACATAAGTTTGTGTTAAAAAACACATATGCTTTCGTTTTAGAATGTTTCCAAATATGTACATTCATGGGCCCCAGCCCTACATTGATACCGGTGAAAGTCGTTTTCCAATAGCTGTTATTGTTCCAGAGATATTTTGGGTGGACAATATAGCTGGGACACCCTGCATATATACGACAGAAGTAGAGCTGTGAGGACGGGACGTGAGTCGTGCTTGGGTAGCTCAGTTGGTAGAGCACTTGCCCGCGAAAGGCAAAGGTCCCGAGTTCGAGTCTCGGTCCGGCACAAAGTTTTAATCTGCCAGGAAGTTTCACATCAGCACACTCTCCGCTGCAGAGTGAAAATCTCATTCTGGAGACATCATCTATCAGACGTAGAAATCCGATTACCAATTTTCGTTTATGTGGCATAGCTCCTCCTTGGCTTGTGGTTTTTCCGTCAGTGTATTTCATCTATCTTCTGCAACTATCTTTCTTTTAACTGAAATAATCAGCAACCAGCTGCAGAAGAGAAATTTTATTTCCTTTCCGGTTTCAGGCACTTAGTACTCTTCTTCAGAAGGTTATAATTATCGAGTTATGTGTGAGTGTAAAAAATACTATGTTTTCAGTATAGTGCTCTGGTGATGAGGTTCTTAGTGCCTGTACAAAAATTGTATAAGGAAGTCAAACACCAAGTGCAAACATTATGACAGAATTGGATCTAACAGCAAAGCTGATTACCTCCAGTTCTGGCATGATGTTTGCACTTGTTGGTTAGCCTCCTTAAACCATTTTTGTACTGGAACTATGAACCACATGACCACAGCAATATGTTAAATGCATCTTTATTTTTGCCACTCGCAAATAATGCGGTAGTTACCGACTTCTGAATAACGGCACTAGGTGCCTGAAACCGATAAGGGAAATAAAATTTCTCTTCTGGAACTGGTTGTTGATTATTTGAATTAATAGTGAAAAGGGTACTTAGCTATATTTTTTTGAAGTCAGAGTTGCTATTAATGAATATCTCATGAAGTTTTGTGACATTTAAACCAACATCCAAATATTTTTTGTGTTTTCTGCTGTAATGGGTGTCTCCAATTTCAAGTTTTAGAATATGATAAAGGATTCGCAAACTATTATTTCCAGGAACACCACTGAAACTGCTGTTGTTCTCCAGGTGGCTTCAGGGATGGTATTCTGAAATAACAACTGACAGACTTTCCGTAATCTGTTATGTAAAATACCAAGGAGTTCCATTAACATATTCTTGTGAATATTCTTCGGTACACCTTCAGTCTTATCTGTAAGAATTATTTCTTTTAAAATTACCGCCATTAGTTCTTGAGGATATTTTCGTTCTGTCGTTGCAACTAAACGAAAATATGCTGAAGAACTGTAAAGCAGCTACGGACAGTACGGCCACACACATGTAGAATTACCTCCATTACGTGTATCTCTTTCTTTGCCTCGTTCTTGGTCTCGATCTTGTTTCCTTTATCTTCGCTTAACTTCAGCATCCTCAACCAAAAACTGAGAATATCTTTGCGTTTCATTTATGACGTCTTCCATAATATTTAAATAACATTTTCTGTTTTATTTAAAAGTGTTAATGTTACTTTCGTACTCCTGACGCATTTCCCTGCATTGCGAACACTAAAACGTTCGCAGGTTTATTGATTTATTTTTTGGCTGAGGTTCGTCTTCTGAACTTGCAGACGTCCCACTGTGATGTAGGTTTATTGTTTTTATTCCTAACACTGTGCTAACCACAAAACTCTTTTCGATTAGTTGCCACAAAATTATGAACATAGTTGTCTGTTTTTGGTTCATAGCGGCAATACCAACTGACAGTATGCAACATTAGAACACAAAAAGTCCCCGCATTTTACTAAGAAACCAGCCAAGTGGACTTTTTTGAGTGATTTCTTATCTAAACTCGAAATTTAACGTAATGGCGAACCGTAATAAGAGGACGGTGTTTGACTTATTCAGCACTACACTGTACATTTACTCCCATACAAAAATACGCCATCATTAACTCATATTATCTTGTTTTGCAGATTGCCTGGTTTCTGTCCGATTTCTCTTGAACCGTCAGCCCACGAGTGACAGTGTATGGCGGCTGCCCCCGCCCATAGCAGAGAAAATTCTTTACAAACCGAACTCGTGTCCTAACTCACTATGGAACTACCAATTCAGTTATCAGTTTCAGGAAAATTATAATGTCGAATGGGTGCTGACTAATAGCGAAAGCAACTAGAGGCAATTGTCGTGAAATCTCAAAACTATATCTTCGTTCACCGTGAAAATTGAATGAATTACTGCACCCCCAGCCCCATACTCTTTTGTTACCTCTGTGTCGGGAAAAAGTTTCATTGTTTATGTAGTAGTTTCTTCTTCGTACCGAGCGAGTTGGCGCAACGGTTAGCACGCTGGACTCCCATTCGGGAGGACGACAGTTCAGACCCGCGTCCGGCCGTCTTGATTTCGGTTTTCCGTGATTTCCCTAAATCGCCTAAGGCGAATGCCGGGATGGTTCCGTTGAAGGCCCTAACCCGGGCTTGTGCCCCGTCTCTAATGACCTCGTTGTCGACAGGACGTTAAACCCTAATCTCCTCCTCCTCCTCCTCCTCTTCGTCGACGTTTGTGGTGGCTTATTGGTATATTAAATAATGCACGCACTGCATTTAATATCAGGTTCCTATTTTTCGAATTTATAGAATGGTTTGGCTCGAAGTGTAGTGAACAAAACTTCACGTTATTGTGCTACATACGCCCTCTTTCCTTAAAAACACCGTGCTACAAAGCAATATAAATGAAGCTCTTCACATGCATCTGATATCGTATTCAACAGTGTAGCTTACTGACCAGTTAAAGGGGGGACATTCATGAAAGACGCACGCACTATTTAAAAGATGAATCAGATCTACAATTTTCAAAAAATAAGGTATGTACTTTTTCTCAGAAACAATTGAAGAGAAAAATGGTACAAATGGCTCTGAGCACTATGGTACTCAATATCTGAGGTCATCAGTCCCCTATAACTTAGAACTACTGAAACCCAACTAACCTAAGGACATCACACATATTCATGCCCAAGGCAGGATTCGAAACTGCGACCGTACCAATCACGCGGTTCCGGACTGAAGTGCCGAGAACCGCACGGCCACCGCGGCCGGCTATTTTGAAGAGATTTTTACATAATGTTCTCTGGTTCTCTGTTTCATCTCTGCATGTAGTAAGCTTCACTTACGAGGTTTCTTTGAGCATATCGAATAGGAGAATTTTAATATTTTTTAATTATAATTTCATAACTATGATATAAAATTCATGCAAAATTCCAAACACCTTGCCCCCTATCTTAGCTTACATACAGATCGCAAAATTTGCCCTTGAGACATCGTTTACTGGGTTTATAGAAATAAGTGTACAACATTTCATAACTCTAACCTTCATATATTCTGAGAAAGGGGTACATAAAGCTCAAAAAAACATGATTTTCTGGAAATGCAATTTAAAGTTCAACCTAACTTTTTTCTTATGTCATCTCTTCAGAAGTTCCAAGATTTTTACTGAGGGTCGTCTTTCCCTTCAAGGCTTCTCTTCTGATTTCGTGTTTGCTGTCTTCTTTCCTTTAGCAGATCTTCTATTGACTTTTCACCTGCAAACAGAAGTTGTAAATCTGTGCTTCTCAATATGTCTTAAGTGAAATTTCCTATCTTAGAGTCTGTTCTCTCTAATGGACACGATAATTTGACGATCTCGCTAGCGCTACCAGAAGCGGTGAAAATAGGCGCTTCTTAAAAGATATTCATTTGCTCCTAGCGCTGCAAACGTCAGGCTGCCCGTAGATGCGAAGTATTACAAAAGGCTTGCGTCCACTAGCAACTAACTTCCTTAAGCACTTGCTGAGGCGTTTACATTGGAATAAAAACTTACACAAGTTCACTTCTTCAGGTCACTGGGACAAGTTTATTTCAGGAACTCGCCGTAAGTACTTGTTACAGAAGTGCAGTTATTCTTAAAAACCAGAGCAGTCACCACTGTTGTCACATTATTATTAATAAATAAAAATCATGACGAAATCCAAAAATAAAAAATTTAAAAACATATAAGAGGAGTAGATATATGGTGTCGCCAATAAACGCTATTCCAATTAACTAAAATCAGAGGACTTCACATAGATTAAAAACTTTGGAGAAGTCGTACGTACATTTCGAACAGGTCTTGTCTATTGTATCATCAAGTATTCGATAACAGAAAACAAAAATGCGGCTCAGTATCTCACCAAGAGACTATCTGCTGATTACTATCCGATTTTTGTAAGCAGTATTTACAAATTCCACTATCCATTCTGATGAAACAAATTGAATGATAAACTCATTTCGCAGTTCCTTGACTGGTAGGACCAATTATGTGTCTTCAGGCGTTCCAACGGTACGTTTGTTTTGGGCCATCTGCCTTTGTGCCATTCTCCTTTTCGACAATAATATTTTCGCGCCGGTACAGAACAGTCACAATTTTTGTAAGTTTGAGAAAAACTTCGACAAAAGGCAAATTCGGCATGTACTTTCAAGCAAGATACAAGAAACTAAAACGAATTTTCACCTCCAACGGAGTGCACGCTGATTTGGGACTTCCTTACGAATTAAAACTGTGTGCCAGACCGAGACTCGAACCTGGGATGCGATCTGGAGCAGAGTTTTAATTTGTCGGGAAGTTTTATGCAAGGAATTGTTTCCACTAACTTGCGAACCTCCTGAATTTAATGAAACTATCCTACATCGGCGGGAGGGTGGCGGGTTAGCAGATATGGTCGTTCGTAATATTCCATATAATTCCGCGACCGTATGGATAATGCGCCATATCGCAGAAGTAATTTCGACAGAATGCCTAATAAATACGAGCTCAGAATTAAGATGTTAGAACGGTTGCAAGACGGGCAAATAAACTGTAACGGCTCAGAGAGGAAGGCTGAATTGTTACCTACAATAAACGAAAACAAACTAGCTGTGAAAGCGTACATTGCGGATAAAATCGCTGAGAGCAGTGGCCACAAAGTAGTGTGTTTACCGTCCTACAATTGTGATGTAAATACGATAGAATTGGTATAGGCCAAAATAAAACACAGTTTCAGGAAGATCAACGTCGCTGGTGACATGTCAAAGGAAAGATTGCACAGTCTTGTTAATGCTGCTTCCCTTCAGTTAATGCACAGGACTGACAAGGCTATTGCAGGAAAGTGGAGTAGCTGGATCAAGAGCGCTGAACACGAGATGGAATAATGGAAATAGCCATCGATGAAGTTATCATCAATACCATGCCCTCAAGCGATAATGACAAATGATCATCATCATCATCATGTTGATTCTAACGCAAATCACAGTGATCTTTAGTGAACATCACTATGACAATTCTTTCAGGTACAGTTAATTACACTTTGTAAACATTACTGCTGTGCTGCGTTTAATAAATGAAATGTGCAAACAGATTCAAAATAAGTTTTTTTACTTTATATTCATAGTGTCGAAAGTTGTACATTTATCTAATTTCATTTTTGATTGTTTTCTGCATCTACATACATACTCCGCAATCCAGCATACGGTGCGTGGCGGAGGGTACCTCGTACCATAACTAGCATCTTCTCTCCCTGTTCCACTCCCAAACAGAACGAGGGAAAAATGACTGCCTATATGCCTCGGTACGAGCCCTAATCTCTCTTATCTTTGTGGTCTTTCCGCTCAATGCAAGTTGGCGGCAGTAAAAATGTACTGCTGTCAGCCTCAAAATGCTGGTTCTCTAAATTCCCTCAGTAGCGATTCACGAAAAGAACGCCTCCTTTCCTCTAGAGACTCCCACCCGAGTTTCTGAAGCATTTTCGTAACACTCGCGTGATGATAAAACCTACCAGTAACAAATCTAGCAGCCCGCCTCTGAAGTGCTTCTATGTCCTCCCTCAATTCGACCTGATAGGGATCCCAAACGCTCGAGCAGTACTCAAGAATAGGTCGTATTACTGTTTTATAAGCGGTCTCCTTTACAGATGAACCACATCTTCCCAAAATTCTACCAATGAACCGAAGATGACTATCCGCCTTCCCCACAACTGCCATTACATGCTTGTCCCACTTCATATCGCTCTGCAATGTTACGCCCAAATATTTAAACGACGTGACTGTGTCAAGCGCTACACTACTAATGGAGTATTCAAACATCACGGGATTCTTTTTCCTATTCATCTGCATTAATTTACATTTATCTATATTGAGACTTAGCTGCCATTCTTTACACCAATCACAAATCCTGTCCAAGTCATCTTGTATCCTCCTACAGTCAATCAACGACGACACCTTCCCATACACCACAGCATCATCAGCAAACAGCCGCACTTTGCTATCCACCCTATCCAAAAGATCATTTATGTAGATAGAAAACAACAGTGGACTTACCACACTTCTCTGGGGCACTCCAGATGATACCCTCACCTCCGATGAACACTCACCATCGAGGACAACGTACTTGGTTCTATTACTTAAGAAGTCTTCGAGCCACTCACATATTTGGGAACCAATCCCAAATGCTCGTACCTTAGTTAGGAGTCTGCAGTGGGACACGAGTCAAACTCTTTCCGGAAGTCAAGGAATATGGCATCCGTCTGATACCCTTCATCCATGGTTCGCAAGATATCATGTGAAAAAAGGGCGAGTTGCGTTTCGCAGGAGCGATGCTTTCTAAAGCCGTGCTGATGCATGGACAGCAACTTCTCTGTCTCAATGAAATTCATTATATTCGAATTGAGAATATGTTCGAGAATCCTGCAACAAACCGATGTTAAGGATATTGGTCTGTAATTTTGAGGATCCGTTCTTCTACCCTTCTTATATACAGGCGTCACCTGCGCTTTTTTCCAGTCGCTTGGGACTTAACGTTGGGCAAGAGATTCGCTATAAATGCAAGCAAAATAAGGAGCCAATGTAGTAGAGTACTCTCTGTAAAACCAATACATAAATAGTACATTAGTTACAGGTAAAACTCTCGAGCAACAAATTACATGATTTCCGATTCGACAGAAGTGCCACTTAAGCTGGCAATATTTCCGCGAGTGCAGCCTCCTATTTCGTGTCAGGTGCAAAACGAGGTTAGTGGTTCCGGCACTGCACCCAGCAATAGACACTGCCTTCCCCTCACCGCTCCTCGCCCCCAAGCAACCATAATGCGGGGGCACGACCGTTCCCGCCAGCCATGGCGCCAACCGTCAGACAGTTGCTTGGCCACCATTGACCAGACGTTTTCAATTGGTGAGAGATCTGGAAAATGTGCTGGCCAGGGCAGCACTCGAACATCTTCTGTATCCAGAAAGGCCCGTACAGGACCTGCAACATGCGGTCGTGCATTATCCTGCTGAAAGGTAGGGTTTCGTAGGGATCGAATGAAGGGTAGAGCCACGGGTCGCAACACATCTCAAATGTAACGTCCTCTGTTCAAAGTGCCGTCATTGTGAACAAGAGGTGACCGAGACGTGTAACGAGTGGCACCCCATACCGTCACGCCGGGTGATACGCCAGTATGGCGATGACGAATACACGCTTCCAATGTGCGTTCGCCAAACACGGTTGCGACCATCATGATGCTGTAAACAGAACCTGGATTCATCCGAAAAAATGACGTTTTGCCATTCGTGCACCCAGCTTCGTCGTTGAGTACACCATCGCAGGCGCTACTGTCTGTGATGCAGCGTCAAGGGTAAATGCAGCCATGGTCTCCGACCTGATAGTCCATGCTGCTGCAAACGTCGTGGAACTGTTCGTGCAGATGATTGTTGTCTTGCAAACGTCCCCATCTGTTGGCTCAGGGATCGAGACGTGGCTGCACGATTCGTTACAGTCATGCCGGTAAGATGCCTGCCATCTCGACTGCTAGTGATACAAGGCCGTCGGGATCCAGCATGGCGTTCCGTATTACCCTCCTGAACCCACCGATTCCATATTCTGCTAACAGTCATTGGATCTCGACCAACGCGAGCAGCAATGTCGTGATACCATAAACAGCAATCGCGATAGGCTACAATCCGACCTTTATCAAAATCAGAAACGCGATGGTACACATTTCTCCTCCTTACACGAGGCATCACAACAACGTTTCACCAGGCAACGCTGTCAACTGCTGTTTGTGTATGAGAAATCGGTTGGAAACTTTCCTCATGTCAGCATGTTGTAGGTGTCACCACCTGCGCCAACCTTGTGTGAATGCTCTGAAAAGCTAATCATTTGCGTATCACAGCATCTTCTTCCTGTCAGTTAAATTTCGCGTCTGTAGCACGTCATCTTCGTCGTGTAGCAATTTTAATGACCAGTAGTGTATTTACACCAACTAACGTGGCACCGATGAAGACTGGGATGTTCATCTGTTGACACCATGCGGAAATATGTAGCCCATACTGCACTTTTCATGTCACTTACAATGGATAGGTTCTACCTGACAGCCTTACCACGATACACCTACATAAATCTCCGTCAGTATCAAGGGGCAAAACAAAAATTGCTTCTCCATAAACAAGGGAGTTGGTCTGTTACTGTTTCTAAGATACAGAACACTGTCACAGATGATCTATAAAACCAAAGAGCAAATATCACAGCCTTCTAGATGTAAGCTGTCCAAGATTGCTTGAAAGTAATCCACAGAATCGTTGTTGCTTCAAAAAGTGGGCGTGTTAGGAAGGTCGCGTCACAGATTTAATTATTTTTCGGGCATTCGGGTGCGATTTCAGCATTGAAACTTTGGGAACTTACTGTCCATGAGTTCTAACAATAAAGAAAAAATAAACTGAAAACTGAATTTCATGTACGTCCCCCTCAACGCGACGCTATCGCAATCTATAACGACAACGAGTAGGAGCGTCGCTTCTGATTGTGCTAGTAGGCTCTTGAACTTCTCCTTCTTAACTATATTTCACTACATCCTCAAAGACATCAAAACTGTTATTTCTATTAAATATAAAACACAAACTTTTACATTAAATGAGAAATTACAAGAAATGCTATAAAATAAGTGACTCATGTTATGACAAGACGTTTTCGTTACGACATCCAGAAAATTTTTTGAAAACAGCATTAGCCCCTCCTCACTCAACATGAACTGCCATATCGAGTAAACTGGGTTTGGAGTGTGGACACCGCAGCTGGACTCGAATAGGGCCTAGACGTGCAGTAGATCATACCCCTTCTGGTCAGCCTGATTTAGGCTATTGACGATTTCCCTAAATCATTTGTGGTTAATGCTGGGGTGGGTGCCTTCACTAACACCCACCTCCTCCTACATCAAGAGATTTGTACTCCGTCTCTATTTTTAAATTTCGAACAAAGTAGAGTATGTTCCTATTTTCCGACGGAGGCCGATCTTAAGAGACTGTTGCTCTCAAAAGGTAGGTATCTGTTCTGATATAATAGCCTGACAAACACAGTCAAGTCCTTTAAAAATGTTCCGAGCAGTCAATACAGAGCACTATAGTATTACCTTAATTCGTTACTGTTTCATTCTATCTTTGGTGAAATTTCTCTGCAGGACTCTTCAGTGGAGTGAGCATGGAGAGTGGAGTAGCGGCACCCTGGGCGCTGACAGATAAACCCCGCGAGAGGGCGTACCGCATGGCGGAGGCGCTCGGCTTCCAGGCGCAGGGCGATAACCACACTGACGACGACGACGCGCGGCTGGCTGCCTTCCTTCGCGCCGCCAACTACAGTGATCTCACCGATGACGACTCTATCGCACTCACGGATTTCGTAAGTGAATTGTTTCCTAGTGCAAAACATGGATACCACTTTAATCAGCAAATTGCTGTAGAACCATATGTTCGAAACAAACACACAAATTAATAAATACACAGTTAGTTACAGTTATAATAAATTACTCTTCCCATAGATCAAAATCACGACAGACTTGTAATGTGGAGCATGTAAACAGAACTAATATAAAATACACTACTGGCCTTTAAAATTACTACACCAAGAAGAAGTGCAGATGATAAACGGGTATTCATTGGCCAAATATATTATACTAGAACTGACATGTGATTACATTTTCACGCAATTTGGATGCATAGATCCTGAGAAACCCGTACCCAGAACAACCACCTCTGGCCGTAATAACGGCCTTGATACGTCTGGGCATTGAGTCAAACACAGCTTGGATGGCGTGTACAGGTACAGCTGCCCATGCAGCTTCAACACGATACCACAGTTCATCAAGAGTAGTGACTGGCGTATTGTGACGACCCAGTTGCTCGGCCACCATTGAGCAGACGTTTTCAGTTGGTGAGAGATCTGGAGAATGTGGTGGGCAGGGCGGCACTCGAACATTTTCTGTATCCAGAAAGCAGGACCTGCAACATGCGGTCGTGCATTATCCTGCTGAAATGCAGGGTTTCGCAGGGATCGAATGAAGGGTAGAGCCATGGGTCATAACACATCTGAAATGTAACGTCCACTGTTCAAAGTGCCGTCAATGCAAACAAGAGGTGACCGAGACATGTAACCAATGCCACCCCATACCATTACGCCGGGTAATACTCCAGTATGGCGATGACGAATAAACGCATCCAATGTGCGTTCACCGCGATGTCGCCAAACGCAGATGCTACCATCATGATGCTGTAAACAGAACCTGGATTCATCCGAAAAAATGACTTTTGCTATTCGTGCACCCAGTTTCGTCGTTGAGTACACGTACACCATCGCAGGCGCTCCTGTCTGTTATGCAGCGTCAAGGGTAACAGCAACCATGGTCTCCGAGCTGATAGTCCATGCTGCTGCAAATGTCGTCGAACTGTTCGTGCAGATGGTTGTTGTCTTGCTAATGTCCCCATCTGTTGACTCAGGGATCGAGACGTGGTTGCACGATCCGTTACAGCCATGCGGATAAGATGCCTGTCATCTCAACTGCTAGTGATACGAGGCCGTTGGGACCCAGCACGGCGTTCCGTATTACCCTCCTGAACCCATCGATTCCATATACTGCTAACAGTCATTGGATCTCGACCAACGCGAGCAGCAATGTCGCGATACGATAAACCGCAATCGCGATAGGCTACAATCCGACCCTTATCAAAGTCGGAAACGTGATGGTACGCATTCCTGCTCCTTACACGAGGTATCACAACAACATTTCACCAGGCAACGCTGTCAACTGCTGTTTGTGCATGAGAAATCGGTTGGAAACTTTCCTCATGTCAGCACGTTGTAGGTGTCGCTACCGGCGCCAACCTTATGTGAATGCTCTGAAAAGCTAATCATGTGCATATCACAGCATCTTCTTCCTGTCGGTTAATTTTCGCGTCTGTAGCACGTCATCTTCGTGGAGTAGCAATTTTAATGGCCAGTAGTGTACTTATGTACAATTAATTTTTAAATAAATGTGTAGCCGTAGGCTGGCCATTTACAGGTCTTTATTAATGACTCATTACCTTTGTTCATAAATTTCTCTATGGTGTAGAAGGAGGCGTTGAGGAGAAACCTCTTTAATCTACATTTAAAAGCACTTCTGCTATCTCTCAGGAATTTTATTTCCATGGGTAACTTGTGAAAGAATTTTATAGCTGCGTATTTCATCCCTTTCTGCGGCAAGGTTAAATCCATTATAAGGGAAGGGGGATTATTTTTTCCTATATTCAAACTTGTGAATATCTCTGTTACTGTGAGACTTACTTGTGTCGCTGAAAAGAAAGTTTCGTAAGTGAATAAACGTACTGTGAGGCTGTGGTTAATGTTTCCAGCTACTTTTTTGCCTGAATAAAGAATTGTCTGAGAATATCATTTCACAAGACATCAGTGAATGAAAATATGCCAAATAACTTAACAATTTCTATACACCAAAGTTGGCGTTTACCCTTTTGGCAAAAGTAACCGAACCTAATCGTTTAGCAAGTCCACTAAATGGTTTTTACAGTCGAAGTTTTCAACATAGGCATACCTAACCTTTTTATTACTTCTTGTTGGTAAACTAGGTTAACAGGTGAGCAATTTTTGACAGTACAAAACTGCGTACCCTGCGTTTTATCAGAGCTTAAAGCTGGCCCATTTGTGCAACACTATTTCCTCTGTTAATACTGCTTTGCTCAGCTTCACAACAATGCTTGTATCTTCTGCAAAAGGTCTACTGTAATGCTTCTTTCTGATTCAAATAAAGTGGCAGATCGTTAACATAAACAATAACAGTAGTGGGTTAGTGATCGAACACTATGGTACTCCCATTGCAATCTCTCCCAGTACAGGTGACGTAGTGACCGTGTTTGTATTACTCAAACAGCCTAAGATAACTTTTTGCAATCTATTTCCTACATAAGAACAGAACCAGGCATGTGCTGAACTACATATTCCATAAAAAAATTGACTTCCTCAATAGAATATTATGACTGACACAATTAAATGGCTACGATAAGTCACAGAAGATCGCAATTGGTGATGTTTTATCATTAAAAGATCTTATTATGTACTCAGTTAGTGTACAAATTGCTGACTCAGCAGAATAGTCCTTTTGAAAACCAAACTGTGTTTGGCCAGGTATCACATTGGTACACAAAATTATGTAAGGAGTGACGCCAGGTGGTAGTCATTGACATCTGACGAGTCACTCTTTTTATAGAGAGGCCTAACAATGGCGTATTTCACTCTTTCTGGGCAAACACCCTGAGTTAATAATGCATTAAATAACATTATATATTAAAGAGACACAACAGTTTAGTGTCTTATTGGAAATAGTGCCCTTCCGTCAATGCGAACTTTTCCTATTTACATTCACCTTTATCTTCCTTATTTCATATGAATGTGTGAGATTAATTCTTATTTCACAAAATGTCCTTTGTATTGCTTCTTCAGTCTACTATTTTGCTTTCTCTTCTGAACTATTTGCACCATTTTCTCATCGTTTTTTAAAAAGTAATAATTAAAAATATCCGCTATACATATCCTTCCTTTTATAGTGCTCTCTCTTTTAACAATACTCCACACCGCTGACAGTCGTTTACCTCCAGATAGGCATGCGTCTCTTTAACTTCTGCTAGCTGAATGATGCATTACCTGCAAGGATGCTGCTATCTTGAGCAACACCGGTAGGTAAATTTTATGTATCCTAATTATAAATGGTTAAAAGCACGTCCAGATTACTTTTCCTGCTAGAATCCTTCAGGAATTGATCTCTTCTTTCTGTCTGACAGAAGGGACTGTAATTCATCAACATTTTTTCATGATAACTTCACAAGTAACTAGTGGAGACCTGCATACTGTCACAAAAGTAAATATTACATTTCCCAGTAGTAACTCACAAGCACATGATTTTATATCCAGATAGGTACAGAACTTACTTATCTCTATATTTTTGTGTTTACATCCTTTTCTTACGAATCCGACAACTACTCCTTTATCCATATGGTATCTAATGAGTATACAGTTACCTCATAATCACTTACTACTGTAATTTCCATCCCTCTAGTTATATGGTGTTCAGACAGCAAATGACATGAATTCCTTTCCAACTACTAAAATCTTGTAAACAAATTAACAAATCATTTACTTTATTTTTTACCCCCTAATATTGTGATGAAGCAGATTGAGTTCACTTTTCCCTCAGTTATTACAGGACGAACTGGTAGTTTCTGTCAATTTAATTCCCTTTAATGCTTTGTGTCTGAATTTTGTTCTGACGTAAATTCAGTGTCTCACTTGACCACAGGAATATGCCTGTGCGTACTGGAGGGCACCCTTGTGTTTTCTGCTAATAGATCTACTAATTTATTCTTACTCTTCCCATTCAGATGTAAACCATGATAAGAATCAACCCATCTTCATATAGCAACTACTGGAACAGCATCAGTACGATATTTTTCACCCATCCGAAGGACTCCTCTCAGCTTTACGACCGCTCACCTTATGGCAAACCCAGGGCTGGTCATGGCGCCAGAGAACCTCCACAGAACCCGCGTTTGTCGCTGTTAGCTGCTCCTGTTTCGTCCAGGTCACCCTTAATACAGTCTTTTTTTTATTTTTTTGTTTTTTGTTTTTAGCCGGACTCTTTCGAGCTCCGCCAGCTAACAACATCTGGTCTTCTTTGTTGACATCCTTACACATTTGTCCCAAATTTTCTGTTGCCTGGACAATACTAGCACTTGCTTTCACAAAGCTTGTGATCTGGTACTCAGAACATAATTTTTCCTCTAGCTGCTGTTTTACATCCCTCGCATGATTGCTACTTGTGTTTCACATGACTTATCTGTAATTTTCTTAACGTTATTCTGCTCTACCCTACATTTCACAACATCGGTATGAGGTTCTCCCTTCTCTAATTCGGTAGCAAGAGAAATCTATTGCTTAGCAGCATTTCGAAATTTCTCCTGCTCACCCTCTCCTTACCACCTTTTCCAGCACCCCTTCTCTTTTTCCGTTCAGCTGTTGTAACTCAAATCTTACCACCTTTTCCAGCACCCCTTCTCTTTTTCCGTTCAGCTGTTGTAACTCAAATTTCCGTTTTTCTAACTCTGCCTGGCTGACGCAAATACTCGCCCCCTGTTCCTCGATTTTCCAGCCTTCCTAGCATTACATACAGTTCCATGGAAGAGACCCACTGATCACTCCATTCTCTCCCCCACTGCAACCACCCCAATGAAACTTTAACATACAATTTTCGCAAAACACTCACTGTTTATATAATCTGCGAAAAAATCCGCACTTATCACATATGGCTGACCGATTTTACCGATAGACAGATTGAAACAAATGTAATAGAAATTTATGTTACATTTTTCATAAGGGTGATGCACCTAAATGCTGACCTAAAATTACGACTACGCGCACTAAGAAAATACACTTTTTATGCTCTTTTGCCTTATTTCACACGGTACTAACACTGACACTAATGTAATTACACTTATATGTACAGCAACAAAAAACACTTAAAAGTAACTTCCAATCTCTTATTTAAGTAATTATGTAGGAGAGAAGAACTCCCAACTACCTAACTGTAACACCCCACCCGTCACTTATCCGGTTTTGGCGCGTGTTCTCCACAGCTAATTGACTAACAGATCAACAGAGAGTGCAAAACAGTCGCAATATCGGATAACGCAAAAAAAAAGTAATAAGGCCCTGTGACTCCTGATTGAACTGCGGTGGCAGTGTTGACATTAATTGATTCAGAATTGATGACTTTTAATTAAAAAGGGGTGCATATTGATGTTATATTCAGCTATTGAACACCAGATGCAAATGTTGAACATAAAATTAATTAAGAAAGTGACTTGGGATTTCAACTACTTGATTGAAAACAGATGCAGTCGATTAGCACAAATTTATTTTAACTCTCGACCTTCAATCATCACATTACAAGACTCTCCTATCAGGCAGTGGTAATAAATTGCGTTTGCGTGGAGTAAAGTGCGATAACTCAAAAGTAATTCCTATCGACTGACCCAGGCGTAATGCGAGGTGCGAGAAGAATTCTACAATACACGGCCCATGAAACCCTCAAGGAAACTTTGCTGACATGATCCAACTAATTAATCAGTGGCTGGAGCAGGCGCAATATCACCGAATACAGTGTGGCAGAGGTGCGTCATTGTGCAGACGTCGGCCGACCTCGTGGTGCTGCAAGGCTGCGCTCATCTATTCACTCCTAGCTATCTTGCTCATCACATAGCTGAACCAAAACTTATTATCTCCAAGCTCAATCGTTCCATTTGCTAAGTCCTAAACTGCAGAGATGCTCACTCTTTCTCAGGCAAGCTGAGTAAAGAACGCCACGTCCGCACTCTAGGCAAGCTGGGAATGGAAGACCACTACAGGGACTTCTCCCAGTCTGCTCTTCGCCTCTGTTTCCCCACCAGCAAAATCACTCACGCCAATTGCAGTGCAAGTCGCATTAATTATGCGTCACTTCCCAGTGCCGACCAATGCCTGCTCTGGGAAGTGAACATATTCCCACAAAATTTCTCTTCCTCTCAACTTCTGCTATTTAGCTCCTCCCAGGCCACCCATCAAGGTTAGAGTCTGCACAAAACAGCAATTTTTCCGGAATTCTGACTCCCAGGAGAGTACTTCAAATTCCTTGGTCCTATGTTCCCATCGGAGGCCGACGTATTTCGTTCTGTCGCGCTTCACCTGATTTACTTCAGACTCTGCGGACCGTGAATTCAGCATGAAGTTGCTATAGTCACGAACACACATATTTTGGCCTCTATTGACTGCTCCACCTTAGCTTTGTGCGGTTTACTCGCATGTTTCACTGAAAACAGGATAACAGATATTTATCAACAGGCGTACAAGTTCTCTGTCTGCTTCCTGGTACACCAGCATGGGGTCAACCACCCACTCACTGTCACTCATCTTAAGGCAGCTGGAGGCCACGCCCCGTTACCGCTTTCTCAGAACTTGAGCCACCCTAAGCTGCCTATTGCTACTTCCTTTTGCCGCTCCCCAGCCGGCCACGGTCAACACGAATATTTCCCTGGGATAAACTAGCCTCCAGTAAATCGATGCGTTTCCACAAGGTTTTCATCTCGTGTGAATTACTTTAAAACCATCACCCAACATTAATTATTCCAATACGTCCATACTATACCCTCTACAAGATGCATTGTGCCTTGTCATTTTTGTTCAGCCCTACTGTTCACTCAACGTGAGTTAGGTGATCTTTAATGACTTCATGTAAGGGCATAGCTCTTGCCATCTTACATAACTGCTACATGGGGACCTGTGTTTCAGTATTTGAGTGACAAATGTGATTAAAGCTTCAGATACTTAATACTATTGCGCTGCAAGCAAAAACATGTATTTTAATGAATCCCACAACCACAAGTCTGAGAGCACAACCTAAGACACATAAACCTCATGTTTCATTGACGCCTATTATTAATTCTAACAGTACACCTGCCTCCAAAGTCTCTCATCTGCTTAATGAAAGTCTGAAGCAGTACTATACTTTTGATAAGTCACACTCAGATAAGAACACAAAATTAAAGATACTGAAATTCCTGCTGGTGCCAGGTTTGCCACATTTGTTGTAACTAACCATTTCCAAACGTGCCAACTGAAAACTTAGTACAACATAAAAAACTGTTAATTGCAGAAATATCAGAAATCAAGGACATATTGCAGCTAATATTGTCAAGCAATTACTTTACATTTAATGCAAAAGTGTACCAGCAGAAAGAGAGTCTTGCCATGGGCAGTAGTATATCAAGTTTCCTGGCTGATATCATCCCCAGCCACCTGGAAATTAAGTAATGTAAAGAAAACAAAAAACTCAAAAGGAAAATAATATTTTACCAGAGATATGTTGATGATACCTTGCTGCTCTTTGATGGAACAAAAGAGAAGATTGAAGAGTTACTACCATTATTCAGTTCTTTCTCCAAAAGCACTGACTACAGATACATTCATCTTCGATCTTGCCATATACAATAACATCTTTGAAGAGTTAACAAGAGAGTTTATGGAAATGTACCTCTTGAGTGAAGTGATTTGCATTAACAGGATGAAGAAACCAATGTATGATGGTGTTAAAAAGTTAAAAACGCTTTTCTTGAATTATGTGGTAAGTTTACACTGTTTTGCACATTTTTCCGTATTTGATTTCCGAAATTCATAACATATCAAACCTTTTCATCAGAGGAACATGCATTTCACCTCGTTCAAGCGCAAAAATAAACCTTGTACTAAGACAACTGACGCCTGAGGATGGGCCCACGGCGTCCGAAATGCATCGTGTAGTTAATAAAACACGAAAATTTTTGAGTGAAGACATTTTTTAATTCATACTTGTAGTGTAAAGAAAGGCTTTATAACCATTTAACCTGTAATATTGTGTAGTTTAATTATTTATTGTCCTTAACATTGTTTATTGTGTAAAGTGTAGTTTCAAAGATAAGAAACAAGTTAGATGCAGGTGATTGCATCTTCGCCTATAATATTTGGTTACCTAAGAGTATTGAATAGACTTGGGGAGAAGAGGAGTTTGTCGCACAAGTTGACAAGAAGAAGGGACTGGTTGGTAGGACATGTTCTGAGGTATCAAGGGATCACCAATTTAGCATTGGAGGGCAGCGTGGAGGGTAAAAATCGTGGAGGGAGACGAAGAGATGACTACACTAAGCAAATTCAGAAGGATGTAGGTTGCAGTAAGTACCGGGAGATGAAGAAGCATGCACAGGATAGAGTAGCATGGAGAACTGCATCAAACCAGTCTCAGGACTGAAGACCACAACAACAACAAGAACCAATGTCCCTTCCAGATGCAAGCCAGCTGTTTCCTGAAGATGGCCTAATAAGACGAAAACTAGCTCGAAATAAACAGAATCATGTTGAATGTACTTGTATTTAACCTTAAATATGGCATTGTTCTACCAAAAAGTATCGCAAGAATCCATAGATAACATAATACACTGAATTCATCTGTTTTAAATTTGCATTAATAAAGATCATTTGGCCAGCAAAAGTGCCTGATGTAAGATGTTTCATTAAAACATGCTGTGGGTTTTCATCTAAGGATTTGCCCTGACTGTTTTCCCAAAAACTTAACACTTCGCCTATCTATTTCTTGTATTTCATTGTTTGGATACACAACTGTAATGACTTGAGAAGATCTATGAGTATTATTGAATTGGTACATGCTGAGTCTTATAAAAGTTAGCTGTAATCCATTTGTTTTGAACGATCTGTCAATGCTTTCAAATATTTAATTAACTGTCTCTTCAGTAAGAGGACTGACCAACGTTTTATCCCTATACTTATCGTTTAACTCGGCTTCTTCACTTTCTGTTTTAGCTTATTTACCGCTTCTCGTTATTTCCATCTCTTTTCTTTCGATTTGTTTGTATTTATTTTTACTAGCAATCCACCATGATCCATTCTTTGTATATGTTCAGTCAAATTTCTCCTATTTTACTCTGAGTTTTCTTTTACACTGCAAATGTTTAACTCATTTCTGTTATCAATATTTTTCATTCTGATTATTTCACGTTTCTTGACACTTCTTAGAAAGCTCTTCTCCATATTTGATTATGCATTTCTTGGTACTTGTTCACCCTCAATGATTCACTTCCATAAAATAGTATCACTAGGGAAACAGTCTTGTAACACTTTAATATAGTAGGTTTCCCTAGGTTTGAGAGTTTTATTAAAAAGCTGCTGATTGTTCTGCAAATTTTACTAAGTGTACTAACTTCATTTTGTATGTTGCTTCGTCATAATCTTACCTTACATCACATCCTAAATATTTGAAATGTTTGACTTGTTCTATTATTTTAGTTTAATGACAAATTTTAATCTATGATGGGTACTTTCCTATAAAAGCTATAGCTCTGGTTTCCTGCACGAGAATTTATAAATTATATTTGTAACAAATGTTATTCAATTAATGAACAGCTAGCTCCAGTACATTTTCTTCCCTTGAAACAAGTGTAAGGTAGTCAGCGTAAACAAATGGTTTTAATACTGATATGTCAGTCAGCTATGCTACAGTGTTTAAGTATTAAATAGAATGAAAGATACACCAAATTCGATCTCACTTCTTTTGTTTGTATGGATTAAGTCTTTTAGTTTCCAACTAAAACCTGCACACACAATATATTTTCGGATTGGCTCTGAACTGCTGACATAAGATTTCAGAAATATCGTTTATAATTCATTATATACCATAGATAATTCTTAAAAAATTATCGGAAGTCTTCTGAAATTTTAAAAATACTGTGATCTTTGGCTAAACTCTCTTTGTTTTTCAATAACTTGTCGTTAAATTAAAATAGTGTGACGAATTAAATGTACTTCACAGACTATCACTTGTTCGTCAGTAAGTGAATATTCAGTTGTTGCTTTCACTTTGCTGTTAATAATTCCAAATTATAGTTTGCAAGTTTCGTCAAGTAGTTCTATTGCTCTTAGTTATATCAAACTGGTTTTCTCCTCTTATTCGTGCGATGGTGTTAGATTTGTCTTCTTCCAGTTCTGAATGATATTCTTTTGCTTCCAACACATATAAAAATATGTAGCAGACTAAAATAAAGCAGCATTCCCCATGCATAATTAACACTGAATTAAATCAGTCCTTACCATTTGCTTTCTGGCACTTATAGTCGCCATCATTTATTTTATATTAATATCATCCATTCACTTTAGCTTATATACTATCGACAGACTGTAAAATTTTATGTTTTTATCCAGTCCTTTTCCTAATGTTGTTTAATTTAGCTGTCTTCCTTTCTGACAGGTCCAATGCTTTATGTTTCACAATCCCATGCTTGTATCACTGGCAAAAAGTATACAATTTGCGTCTTTTGACAATACTAGTGGAAGATATACGCTTCATATTAGAAACAACAGAGGAACCAAATCAGAAACAATGGAGCACTACATCTCCTTACTTAGAATTTTGATTACAAAACATCTCATAGTATAATCTGGAATATCCCATACAGTACGAGATTAGGAGTAAATGCTAACCAATGAATATTGGTCATTCTGAAAAATGATATCTTTCTTGTAGTTTATCATAATAACACGGTATCCTACATAACGTGTTTGCTTTCTCATTACTTTAGAAAGTTTTCTGTTTCAGGTGATACTGTTGCAGTACACCACATAACGTGATAAAAATGATACTGAATAACTTCGCAAATATAACAAAACTGATGTAACGAAATAAATACTATTGCAGAAAAACAACAAAGACTGTAATCAATTAATATGATCTGCGAATGTAACTGCAATCTCTGTACCTTTTGCAAAACCATCGCTTTTTCTTCCCTTTTGTTTCTTCGTAGTGTGAGGTGCCATTTTGTGATGAGGCACGAAAATGTGTAAAGTTTCATTTAATATGTAGCCTAAATATAATCAAATATTACTTAAAAGTGTTGTAAAATTTTATATGTACCAACTCCTATATTCATGAAGCTCCAATATCAACGTTTTTATGCAAATTTTATAGGGGAACGTTGGTGCAGAGGTCAGCGCCATTGTTCTAAATGATAACGGCCCAGAGTCGTAATAAATGTCTTAATATTTGCTAATTTTGACAAATAAAAACAAATGTAAACTTAGGAGAACTCTCTTGATTAGCGATTCTTCCTTTGATACAGTAAATATAATCAGTTTTTCCAATATTCAATAAAATTTGATTAAAATGACTTTAGTAAATTGTTTTGATTCCTGCTTAACGGAAACTACGGGAATCCCCTTGACGTTACCATTTCACTAAAGTAAATCAAATAACTAATAAAATTCAACTGCAGTAATTATTAATGCATACATTCTGTCAGTGGGTGGTGTCTTTTAATACAGAAACATCGTGTCGGGCAAACTAACTGCGAGAAGTACCACAACTAAGTCACTGGCGTAAATAATTTTCCAGTTGTGAAGCGGCCAGAATAACACTAACTCCAACGTTTCGTAACATATAAATAACAATACGTAAAAGAACTACCACAATACCTCGTATACAGTTATGCCGAACCGGACTTATTTGGACCCATGAGTAGTCAATATCTTTGATTCTACGAACATTGCGCCCCTTGTTCAGGAGAAGCGCTGTCCAATGGCGCTGGCATTCCTGCCCGTCGTGGAACCGCCGTCGGACTCAGCGGTGATCCTCGAGCCTCCAGCGGACGTTCTCAAGGCAGGCAGCTACAACCAGGTGCCCATCATGCTGGGCGTCACTTCCGGAGAAGGGGCCGTCGTACTCATGTGTAAGTAAAAAGACTGTAAATTCTCTGGCTCCATTTCCTCTGCTTTTATCATACACGATTCCTTGCATTTTTTATAAACTACAGTAAGACTCTACATCTATACACTGTACTGTGGCGCGGGGATTCTCCTGCCTCCTTTGACATTCTGCATCGAGTTCAGAGTATTTTGCTACGTTTTGGCTCAATTACTTGATTTATAAAGAAGTACGATTATTGCACACTCCGGAAGAACTTACACTGTGATTTATTTGTCCGAGAGTAGTGCTCGTCTCAGTTCCAGACTGCATTAGTTGACAAATTTGTCGATGGAGCATGTAAAATCCCAAAGTCATTGATTGACAGTCGTAGGACAGGTCCTCACACTTTACCTTTATTCTGTTTGTTGAGGCTGATTACCTTTGGCTGTGATGACTCCTTCTGTAGTATTGCATGAATTAACAAGACAAGTACACTACTGGACATTTAAATTGCTACACCAAGAAAAAATGAAGATGATAAATGGGTATTCATTGGACAAATATATTGTACTAGAACTGACATGTGATTACATTTTCACGCAATTTGGGTCCATAGATCCTGAGAAATCAGTACCCAGAACAACCGACTCTGGCCGTAATAACGGCCTTGATACGCCTGGGCATTGAGTCAAACAGAGCTCCGATACCGTGTACAGGTACAGCTGCCCGTGCAGCTTCAACACGATACCACAGTTCATCAAAAGTAGTGACTGACTATTGTGACGAGCCAGTTGCTCGACCACCACTGACCAGACGTTTTCAATTGGTGAGAGATCTGGAGAATGTGCTGACCAGGGCAGCAGTCGAACATTTTCTGTATCCAGAAAGGCCCGTACAGGACCTGCAACATGCGCTCGTGCATTATCCTGCTGAAAGGTAGGGTTTCGCAGGGATCGAATGTAGGGTAGAGCCACGGGTCGTAATACATCTGAAATGTAACGTCCACTGTTCAAAGTGCCGTCAATGCAAACAAGAGGTGACCGAGACATGTAACCAATGCCACCCCATACCATTACGCCGGGTAATACTCCAGTATGGCGATGACGAATAAACGCATCCAATGTGCGTTCACCGCGATGTCGCCAAACGCAGATGCTACCATCATGATGCTGTAAACAGAACCTGGATTCATCCGAAAAAATGACTTTTGCTATTCGTGCACCCAGTTTCGTCGTTGAGTACACGTACACCATCGCAGGCGCTCCTGTCTGTTATGCAGCGTCAAGGGTAACAGCAACCATGGTCTCCGAGCTGATAGTCCATGCTGCTGCAAATGTCGTCGAACTGTTCGTGCAGATGATTCTTGTCTTGCGAACGTCCCCATATGTTGACTCAGGGATCGAGACGTGGCTGCTCGATCCGTTACAGCCATGCGGATAAGATGCCTGTCATCTCGACTGCTAGTGATACGAGGCCGTTGAGATCCAGCACGGCGTTCCGTATTACCCTCCTGAACCCACCGATTCCATATACTGCTAACAGTCATTGGATCTCGACCAACGCGAGCAGCAATGTCGCGGTACAATAAACCGCAATCGCAATAGGCTATAATCCGACCTTTATCAAAATCGGAAACGTGATGTTACGCGTTTCTCCTCCTTACACGAGGCATCAAAACAATGTTTCAGCAGACAACGCCGTTCAAAGGCTGTTTGTGTATGAGAAATCGGTTGGAAACTTTCTTCATGTCAGCACGTTGTAGGTGTCGCCATCGGCGCCAACTTTGTGTGAATGCTCTGAAAAGCTAATCATTTGCATATCACAGCATCTTCTTCCTGTCGGTTAAAGTTCGCGTCTTTAGCACGTCATCTTCGTGGTGTAGCAATCTTAATGGCCAGTTATGTAAAAGGATAAACCCAAAATACCAGATGCCATTACACACTTATTTTCTACAAACTTTCCAGAAAACCTCGAGGCCAACCTGTCAGTTTAACGTTGGTAGGTGTGGATTTTCAACCAAACACACTATAGAAATCAGAAACTGTTTATCGCAGAGTGCTGTAGAAGGTGTTAGACACACGTTGCGTAGTCATGTAGCGCCATGATTCACACAAAAGCGGGCTCTTTGTAGAACAGTGTTCGTATGTTCCAGTATCCAATCTGCTAACACAAGCGGGGATCGCCGACATGAAGGAGAACTTCACGGCTCTGGTTGGCTCCCAGCTGCCGCTGCCCACGGAGGAACAGCGGACTCGTGCGGCTGAACAACTGGAGCAGTTCTACTTTGGGGACGAAGGCTTCTCTATGGACCAGATGCAAGCTGTTATTGATGTAAGCATACGGCATTCGCAGCTCCACTGTGGCAGGGAAACACTGCGAAACTGTTTTGAGATAGCTTCAGCCTGAGTTCCGTATCATTCGGCAAACGTGAAGGATCCGAGCCGATTTAAGAAGCATTCTTGGTTTGCACACTTGGAAGAGCGGTTTTCTGAACAACAAGTTGAGGTTTTTGATTCTAACAAAGAGATGTGTGTAGGCCTCCTCATGAGGCTCTGTTAAATTTGTTTCTGATGACGTATGAGAGGTGGTGAAAGAGAGGAGATCGTGTAATCATTAAATGTGTTTTAGTGAGAGAGCCCTTCACGGGTGGCTGATTGTAACAGCCTAGCCGTACACTTGAGGGCTGTAGTTGAAGACGTACTACGTCAGGCACACCTTGGAGTTTTTCTGTAGCACTGCAATGCGTCTTCTAAAGACGTCCCTCTCGCTGCAGAATATAACACTCGGTTGCGGTTGCGTTTATGAAATGGGACTGTAACTATTATGATTATGAAAGAATACAAGAATATTGTTCAGAGAAGAGTCCCAAATTTTGTTACAACGGATACGATTTTATTGAATGCTCTACTTTTTTAAACAAATTTAAACGTTACACATGAGGCATTACACATCCCATTCGTATAAATCATTACTGGACATTCGTGAATAATAATGATGTTGAACATAGATTCGGCACTAACCTTGATGGTAGATTTTGACATATAATCTCAGAAAGATTGACTCAGTTTCATAACACAGTTATACAGTGACTTAACGTTTGCGATCGCACCTGGGTTTGGATTCCATCCGACTCTGCTTGCTACCACAAGAGAGTTTCTGTCTCGACGATTTCAACCAATCACCGTCCACGAAGTCTGCGCTACAATATGTGGTGGTGTTTTGTTCAGCCAATAGCAAGGGACGCCGTTGTTTCCAGGTGGGTTTTGAAGCCGTAACTCATCACCAATACGCCACCGGCGTCCTCTGCCATATAGCAAGTCTTGTGACATATTGCACCATTGTTGGCAACCGGAATAAAATAATAATTGGATCATTTTACCGACCTTCCAATTCAGATGATACAGTTCCTGAAAGGTTCAAAGAAAACTTGAGTTTGATTTCAAACACGTACCCGACTCATACGATAATAGTTGGTGTTGACTTTAATTTACCCTCGATATTTTGACGAAAATACATGTTCAGTTCCGGAGGTAAGCATAAAATATCATCCGAAATTGTGCTAAACGCATTCTCTGAAAATTATTTCATGAGCCCAAGCGAATAGTAAACGGTTGTGAAAACACACTTAACCTCTTAGCAAGAAATAATCCTGAGTTAATAACGAGCATCACAACCGATTCATGGATTAGAATATTGTAATTCCGAAATCCTCGAAAAATAAGCGAAAAATATACCTATTCAAAAAAGCAGATAAAAATTCATTTGACGCCTTCCTGAGAGACAATCTCCACTCATTCAAAATTAATAATATAAGTGTAGACCAGATGTGGCTTAAATTCAAAGAAATAGTATCGGCAGCAGTTGAGAGATTTGTACCAAATAAATTAACAAACGATGGAGCTGATCCTTCTTGGTACACAAAACGGGTTAGAAAACTGTTGCAGAAACAACGAAACAAACATGCCAAATTTAAACAGACGCAAAATCCCCGAGATTGGCGATCTTTTACACAAGCTCGATATTTAGGGCGGACTTCAATGCGAGATGCTTATAACAGTTTCCACTACGAAACCTCGCAGAAAATGCAAAGAGATTCTGGTCGTATGTGAAGTATGTTAGCGGCAAGAAACAATCAATGCCTTCCCTGCGCGATAGCAATGGAGATACTATCGAAGACAATGCTGCCAATGCAGAATTACTAAACACAGCCTTCCGAAATGCCTTCACAAAAGAAGACGAAGTAAATATTCCAGAAATCAAATCGAGAACAGCTGCCAACACGTGTACCGTAGAAGTAAATATCCTCGGAGTAGTGAAGCAACTTAAATCACTTAATAAAAGCAAGTCTTCTGGTCTTGGCTGTATACCAATTAGGTTCCTTTCGGAGTATGCTGATGCATTAGCTCCATACTTAACAATCATATACAAGCGTTAGCTCGACGAAAGATCCGTATCCAAAGGCTGGAAAGTTGCACAGGTCACACCAATATTCAAGAAAGGTAGTCGGAGTAATCCACTAAATTATAGGCCCATATCGTTAACGTCGATATGCAGTAGGATTTTGGAACATACACTCCTGGAAATTGAAATAAGAACACCGTGAATTCATTGTCCCAGGAAGGGGAAACTTTATTGACACATTCCTGTGGTCAGATACATCACATGATCTCACTGACAGAACCACAGGCACATACACACAGGCAACAGAGCATGCACAATGTCGGCACTAGTACAGTGTATATCCACCTTTCGCAGCAATGCAGGCTGCTATTCTCCCATGGAGACGATCGTAGAGATGCTCGATGTAGTCCTATGGAACGGCTTGCCATGCCATTTCCACCTGGCGCCTCATTTGGACCAGCGTTCGTGCTGGACGTGCAGACCGCGTGAGACGACGCTTCATCCAGTCCCAAACATGCTCAATGGGGGACAGATTCGGAGATCTTGCTGGCCAGGGTAGTTGACTTACACCTTCTAGAGCACGTTGGGTGGCACGGGATACATGCGGACGTGCATTGTCCTGTTGGAACAGCAAGTTCCCTTGCCGGTCTAGGAATGGTAGAACGATGGGTTCGATGACGGTTTGGATGTACCGTGCACTATTCAGTGTCCCCTCGACGATCACCAGTGGTGTACGGCCAGTGTAGGAGATCGCTCCCCACACCATGATGCCGGGTGTTGGCCCTGTGTGCCTCGGTCGTATGCAGTCCTGATTGTGGCGCTCACCTGCACGGCGCCAAACACGCATACGACCATCATTGGCACCAAGGCAGAAGCGACTCTCATCGCTGAAGACGACACGTCTCCATTCGTCCCTCCATTCACGCCTGTCGCGACACCACTGGAGGCGGGCTGCACGATGTTGGGGCGTGAGCGGAAGACGGCCTAACGGTGTGCGGGACCGTAGCCCAGCTTCATGGAGACGGTTGCGAATGGTCCTCGCCGATACCCCAGGCGCAACAGTGTCCCTAATTTGCTGGGAAGTGGCGGTGCGGTCCCCTACGGCACTGCGTAGGATCCTACGGTCTTGGCGTGCATCCGTGCGTCGCTGCGGTCCGGTCCCAGGTCGACGGGCACGTGCACCTTCCGCCGACCACTGGCGACAACATCGATGTACTGTGGAGACCTCACGCCCAACGTGTTGAGCAATTCGGCGGTACGTCCACCCGGCCTCCCGCATGCCCACTATACGCCCTCGCTCAAAGTCCGTCAACTGCACATACGGTTCACGTCCACGCTGTCGTGGCATGCTACCAGTGTTAAAGACTGCGATGGAGCTCCGTATGCCACGGCAAACTGGCTGACACTGACGGCGGCCGTGCACAAATGCTGCGCAGCTAGTGCCATTCGACGGCCAACACCGCGGTTCCTGGTGTGTCCGCTGTGCCGTGCGTGTGATCATTGCTTGTACAGCCCTCTCGCAGTGTCCGGAGCAAGTATGGTGGGTCTGACAGACCGGTGTCAATGTGTTCTTTTTTCCATTTCCAGGAGTGTATATTGTGTTCGAACATTATGAATTACCTCGAAGGAAACGGTCTATTGACACACAGCGAACGTGGGTTTAGAAAACATCGTTCTTGTGAAACACAACTAGCTCTTTATTCGTATTGTGTTGAGTGTTACTGACAAGGGATTTCAGATCGATTTCGTATTTCTGGATTTCCGAAAGGCTTCTGACACGGTACCACACAAGCGGCTCGTAGTGAAATTGCGTGCTTACGGAATATCGTCTCAGTTATGTGACTGGATTTCTGATTTCCTGTCAGAGACGTCACAGTTCGTAGTAATTGACGGAAAGTCACCGAGTAAAACAGAAGTGATTTCTGGCGATCCCCAATGTAATGTTATAGGCCCTTTGCTGTTCTTTATCTATATAGACGATTTGGGAGACAATCTGAGCAGTCGTCTTCGGTTGTTTGTAGACGACGCTGTCGTTTATCGACTAATAAAGTAATCAGAAGATCAAAACAAACTGCAAAACGATTTAGAAAAGATATCTGAATGGTGCGAAAAGTGACAGTTGACCCTAAATAACGAAAAGTGTGAGGTCATCCACATGAGTGCTACAAGGAACTCGTTACACTTCGGTTACACGATAAATCAGTCTAATCTAAAAGCCGTAAATTCAACTAAATACCTAGATATTACAATTACGAACAACTTAAATTGGAAGGAACACATAGAACATGCTGTGGGGAAGGCTAGCCAAAGACTGCGTTTTACTGGCAGGACACTTAGAAAATGTAAGAGACCTACTAAGGAGACTACCTACACTACGCTTGTCAGTCCTCTTTTAGAATACTGCTGCGCGGTGTGGGATCCTTACCAGATAGGACTGACGGAGTACATTGAAAAAGTTCAAAGAAAGGCGGCACGTTTTGTATTATCGCGAAATATGGGAAATAGTGTCACAGAAATGGTACAGATTTGGGCTAGACATCGTTAAAAGAAAGGCGTTTTTCGTTGCGACGGAATCTTCTCACGAAATTCCAATCACCAACTTTCTCCTCCGAATGCGAAAATATTTTGTTGAGACCGACCTATATAGGGAGGAACGATCACCACGATAAAATAAGGGAAATCAGAGCTCGTACGGAAAGATATAGGTGTTTATTTTTTCCGCACGCGATACGAGATAGGAATAACAGAGAATTGTGAAGGTGATCGATGAACCCTCTGCCAGGCTCTTAAATGTGATTTGCAGAGTATCCATGTAGATCTAGATGTAGATTACGATTTACTCAGTATCAATTTAATGTATGTGTTTCACTTGCCCCTCTTAATTCTATTTTTTTTTTCTTAATGGGGCATTCTCAAAGACACTAACAATTTTCAAACCACGGATAAGGCCAGAAACACCAATGCCAATTCACCTTCACTTCAAACCACTCATCTTAAACAGTACCTCACCCTTAGGTCTGATTCAGTTCGAATATTCTTAATTACTACCTTGCTCCTGTTCGAATATTATACATTCACATTTCGGAGTATTTTCCATCAAGGTTATCTAACTGATTTAGACTTTCTTTCTTGATGCTAATAATTCGTCTTCTTGTTGGCATTGTTGCAGTCACAATATGCTACGAGTTAATCTTATTCATAATTCTAAGATTTATTTATTGACTGTCATTTCTCTCTTTTTACTCAGTACGTTGCCGTCCATGTAAACTTTACCTCTTATCGCTTCTCTCGCTTTACTTGGTGCATTTCCATCGATACAAAATAAATATGCGCTAATTACGCAAATAATAATGCACCGAAACCTGCTTCCATCTTTCGGTATTTTCCTGCTTTTTTAACATTTCACATTTCACTAATTTCCGATGGGAGCCAGTTGTTGTCTACTTGCAGGTGAAGGTATCTTGCTATTGGTACCATAAAATTCTTCCATCGATAATGCGTTCTCATTTCAGTGATTCAGCTCTCTGTCGTCTCTCTCTCACCCACCAGGTACATAATTCAGAATTATTATTTGTAACAAAATGTATTAATTAGAGACAAGTAACTGTATTGTAATCCTGTAAGAGAAAACCAGATTCATTAATCACTCATATACTACATTACACACTTTAACAGAATTCTTGGACATCATTTAATTTACGTGATTTACGTGTCGTTAAGACTCTGTGTTGTACCGTTACCTTGTCTAGGAACTCACACGTGCCTCTGACCCATATCATACTCGTACACACTACCAGTTTACATCTACGTATTAAATTCATGGAGACTATAATATTTCTTAATGAAATCAAAGCTCCAAAACAGTCGTTCCTTTAAGCTTTACTTCATTAGGATATGCATCCTTGTTGAATGCAAACGTTCTGTCTTCCACCTCAAAGATTCGTCTCCATTGCCAACATCTTTCATTTGTCACTCAGTGTCTGCCCTGTTTTATAACGATCACTTTAACTCTTTTCCATCAGTTTTCAGTGCCCAATTGTAACACCCTCAGAAACCTGAAAACCCAAATAAGAATGTCATGATAACTTAAAGTAGGGAACAGTGTTATCCTGACAGATACGACAACTTTGACAATAATATAACACCTTAATGTTTTGATGAACACCAATTTCAATAGTTACTGAGTATGCCATGATATAAAGGTAGAAAGAAAGAAAGGTTATTTTTAATTAGCTATCAAACATCTCAGTAATAACTGCAAATCAGTACGACGAAAGTTAAGTCCAAAGTAATATGTCGCTCAGAGATAACATTTATTATGAAAGAGAGCTGTAAACGCGGCGAAAAGGAAATTCAATGCGTCTACAATGCTCGATCATGGAAATGTTAGTCGCTTGCTAGCTTGCTTGGTATCAAGTCATGAGAGAGCACCATTTGTTATATTACTACAAACGGAACGCTACGAGACTGTTTCTATTCAAAAAAATTACCATTGTGTGATAGACAAGCGCGGACTTCGTTCTCAGTTATTCTGACTTGAGAACTTGAGCTGAAGTGATATTCTGATAGTGCACGACGAGTTAATGAACTTTAATTATTGGAGATATTATTGTTGGACTCAGCCTTCATCAAAATGAACAGTTACAACGAGGAATGGACATAGTATCGATGACCTGATTAGCCTTGATTAGGAAACATTAATACGACCACACGAAGATAATTCAAATACGCCGATTGTAATAGTTGTAATTGTCTCGATCACCGAACTTGAAGGAATCGTAATTGATCTGATCCATCGGTGTGCGTGTGGTGTGATGATTATAAACAATAAAAATTGTTCATCAGTAATGGAAATCTCACGTGTTGGCTCCAGCATGAATTTAACTGTGTGATAGTTGATGATCAAAATTAATTAACTGTGAACATTTTAATTGAAAGAGTGACTTGATGAACATTGAGCACTGAAAGGAGTGTTTTGCCGAAATAATATTACGACACACGAAAGCAAGATAGCATTATAGATTATCTCTGGATTTGCGTCGTGCCATAATGAACAATTTTGCCTAGCAACGTAACAACTACTTCTGATACTGAACCGCAAATGAATTTTGCCCCGCTTCAGTGGTGCGAAACGACGTCGGTGATGAATGGTTCACTCAATACTGCAATAACTAACTAACCGGACATAGCAAATCATCATAAAACCATAGCAGACAATTAAAATCAGCAGTTCGCATCTCTGAGAAGACTGTGAGGACTCGCAAACGGACTTTCATACATTACGCGAGGAACAATTTTCTGTAGAGATTTCAGGTGCTGTTCCACGTTATCCGACGGGGACAACCATCACTGCGCGTCGCGTCTCCATTCCACCGACCGAGCTGTAGCAGTAGCGGCTCAACATCAACAGCGACAACAAAAGGGGAGGGAGGGCGTCACACAATCTAGTACACGACGAGTGCGTGTGTTTCAAATTATTGTTTCTCAACCCAAAGTGAACAGTTTTCTCTCATATTATGATGGATAGTCTCTGTAAGTCAGGTACCTACACTATAATCTCCATTACCGCATTTTCACTCCTTTACCCCACTATCATTCCGTTAATCAGTGACAAGCTTTTTCCTCATTATACTTTCCTCTGTTTATGTCTTGTGTTAAGTCCTTTATTACGCGCCTCCCTCAGTATTTATCAGCCTGCTTATAGTTCAAAACTTTACTTTTTCTCATAATTCGAAGCAAACCATATGTTGCCTACTCAATACTCACTTATTAAACGCGATGCACTTTACGTTGCCTACCCAATAAATTCTTTAATGGAGTGTAGCGCATTACCTGTCACTTAAAGTTATTCAATGTTCAATTTACGTCGTCTCCATTACATCCTCCAATAATCTGAGCTGTCTGCTCAACCTGGTTTCCTATCGTATTCCATTACTTATCTTCCTGATTTATAATGCATTGTACCTTCTCGGTGTTTTTTTAACACGAGCACCACTTGTATTGTTATTCTCTTACCTTTTGTTGTCCATTGATAACTTTTGCTTATCATTTCTGTTATGTTATCTGTTTGTGTGGTCCTATAACTGTGGTGAATGTCATGTTTTCAGATAGTGATAATAATAGAGACAAGTCTCAGTTGGCGTCTTCTCGACAATATCGTAAAAAACAAATTTTAATCTTTGTGTTTCATCCTATACAAACCTAACCTTAATTTTGCAAATCTCTCTGCACTTCTTAAGTTACGTATTTTCTTATTTCTGTATTTGTGTTCACATTCGTTATTTCCACTATTTCCTCATGTGTCTCAGTTGTGGTTTGCTTTTCAGAGAAATTAAGAGAAAAAGCAGCTTTTCACTGTGAAAGGTAGTAGAAGACGAACATCTGTTATTTGGTCGTCAAATTTATTATTTATTTTATTAATGGACTTTTCAGTAGCTGCTACCCAACTGTCAATATACAGCAAAGACTGGCCACCCCAAATATATCCAAAATGAATAAACATATTGAGGATCGATTTCCGCCAAGTTATAGCGGACAATATGGGGAATCTCTTGATGTTCGAAAGTCATTTTTATTGTTTATAGTCGCCGAATTACGACATCGACTTTGTGTCTTTTTTCTATTGGAGCTATATGCTTTTTTTCTGTGGCATTTGACAGAAGCTTCTAAGAGAATTTCAACGGCATGAGATTTATGGCACTAGATCAAATAGTATCAAGACAACAGCGTCGCAAACCTCTGTAACGCCGTCGGCAGATGATGTTCCGCCGGCCGAAGTGGCCGTGCGGTTCTAGGCGCTGCAGTCTGGCACCACGAGACCGCTACGGTCGCAGGTTAGAATCCTGCCTCGGGCATGGATGTGTGTGATGTCCTTAGGTTTGTTAGATTTAACTAGTTCTAAGTTCTAGGGGACTAATGACATCAGAAGTTGAGTCCCATAGTGCTCAGAGTCATTTGAACCATTTTTTTGATGATGTTCCACAAACGCCTGCCTGTTATACCAAAGGTAAGCAAACACGTAAATCAGTGTTTATATGTACGCTTGTGGCGCAGCAGTCTGTGTTTCGCTGTTGTAGCAATCACATAACTTTCTCGTAAAGCTATTGAAACATTCACAATATACAAGACAGTCGAGCACGTGAATATCGTTTATGGCGAATGTTGCTAAACTACTAGAACAGCTGTGTGGTTGTATACTGAAAAGTATCCAAATCGTGCCAAGCACACACAATCTGTCTTCACAAACATTATTGAGAAAAAGTTCCAGAAACTGGAGGTGGAGAATGAAATACCGAGGAAAAAGAAGAGCAAGTGATGAAAGAAATGAAATTAGCATTTTAGCAGCAGTAACATACAATGCAAATGTCACTAGAGGCATCGCGGAAGTACGAGAGAGATCAACCAAACGAGAGTTCTCCGAACACTGCAGTCCATTGCATTTCATTCTCTTCGCATTTCGCTGCATCTACAGCTTCATGGAAATGATTTCCGAAGTTGGTTACAGTTGTCCGTAAGTTATCTGTAAAAAGTGCAAAGTGATGCGACATATCTACGCAAATATTTTTTTTAGGACGAAGCATAGTTTACAAACCATGGGCAAGTAAATCTTCGCAATATGCAATAACTGACGAGTTGAAAATTCAAAGAAGTGTTTAAAAACAACTCTCTTGGTCTGTCAACGTTTGCAGCGTGTTTTTCAAGACCCACATCGTTGGTCTCGATATTAGTGATGGTAATCCAAATACACACGAGTATCTCGAGTTCTTAAGATATGCTGCTGCCGCAGTTATTGGAAAAAATCCCACTGGACAGAAGACTATTAGTGTGGTACCAAAATGGCGGATGGCCGTTCCATTCCACGCATGTAGTGACATACGCCTTAAGAAAATATTTTGAGAGCATTGGAATTTCAACTGTGGTGAAAACTGAAACAGAGTTATACCAGGAAACACCAACGACTAACGAAGGCATGAAATGCCTTATATCACGGACCCGTACTGCCGTTAACTATCGATGTAATTTAACGCGCAATATTGCTTCTCCAGTATAACTTTATACCGTGTAGCAAGCTCGAGGTGCACATTTTGAGCACTTGATATGATAGCCGTTATAATATAGACATGAACTGTACCTGAGTTACCTGTTTGCTTATCTTTGGCATTTGTGGAACCTCTTCTCCTGAATGTGAGACAGTGGCTGGCGACGCTGTTACCTTAATACTATTTGATCATGTCCCACTCATGTTAAGTCGTTGACTAAACCCGCTAGGCAAAAAAAATCGGTGTCGTAATTCGGCGACTACAAACGACAAAAATTTCTTGAGAACGTCAGGAAATTCGCCATATTGTCCGCTATAACCTGGCGAAAACCACACCTCGATATATTTATTCATTCTGGACATACAATATCTGAGGTAGTCTATCTTAACTGCCTCGTCCTGTATACTGTAAATAATAATAGTAACTGTACAGTATTAGAAATGGCTGTAGGGTTGTCAAATAAATAACAAATCAAAAAAGGATACACATTTTAAAATGAATATATCTGATACTGGTGATACAAAAACACTTTTCGTCAAAACCGTGTAGTAAGATACTATATCGTGGTCAAAGCACCATTCATCTCACGTAATAATCTTCGCCTTCTGTTCACGAATACAGTTTTCAGTTACTGTAAGAACTTCAATACCAAACTGTACAACGCTTTCATTCATCGCAATTAAGAACTATAAATGATATTATTAACCACGCTGACACAGTCTTAGATCTAGGTGCCTACCATACAGGAAGTGAAATCAGCTAAAGAACGACTGACTGACTTAGAATCAGCCTCGACTAATATTTGAGTTTCGAAAATAGTGAGAGGTGCAGGGAATTGAAACATAGTAGTTTATTCCCTACACTTACTAACGAAAATGTATTACAAAGACTAGGATCAAATTTTTAGTTCTGATATGCAATGTACTGTAAGTCGGAAGTCCCCCCAGGGGGCTCACCGCTCTTTGGTGAGTCATGCTTGGCGACCACGGAGCCCCAGCCCTCGCAGCTCCCCTTCTCTTTCTGTGCAGCTTGTCTCTTCTTCTCCTGTCCTTTTCCCCTCTCGTGGGGAGATGTCTCGTGCCTCCATGGGCTCTTGAAGCTCATTTGCGTTGGTTTGCTTGTAGCAATATTATCTCTTGTACTGCTCTTTCCCAGTATTGCTCTTTCTCTGTACCACTCCTTCACTGCACTGCTCTTTTCCTGTACTGCCCTTTCCCTGTACTACTTTTTTCTCGTTTTGCTCTTTCCCTGTTTAACTCTTTCCCTGTTCAGTTTTTTCCCTGTTCCGCTCTTTCTTTGTTCCTTTCTTTCCTTGCTTTGCTCTTTCCTTGTTCTGCTCTCTTTTTCCTCCGCCGTGGCGTTTGAGGCCATTCTTTCTTTCTTTTTTCCTTTCCTTCTTATCTCTTCTTCTCCTCCCTGTGTGTGCCTGACTGGCACCCACGCGTTTGACGCGTAGCAGGAGACTGGGTAACAGGTAATTCCCAGCCCCGGGTTGGCATGTAGGGCCCTCACGTACCCCCTGGTACAGGCCAGGCCCAGGGAGGGGTGACTGCCTAAGCTGTTACCTTCCTCCTCTGCTGATTGGTCCCTCCGTCTGTCGTTCGGGAGGTGTGACCTAAGGTGAGGACAATCACCTAAGGCAGGGGGCTCCCCTTTGGAGGGCCTCCGGCTGGAAGGAGCGTGCCACGAAAACCAGACTTTTGCTGCTGTTAACCCCTTTGCTACACAGAAAGGCGTGGATGGCATCGCCGGCCCTGTGAAGTCATGCTCTCTTCTCCGCAATGGTACTCTGCTTTTGTAAATTGATAGTGCTCTCCACGCCCAGAAATTACTCAAGGCCCAAATCCCCCACGAATATCCTATAAAAGTGGAGGCTCACAGGACGCTTAACACGTCCCGTCCTGTTGGATGGTTTGACGGAGGACGAAATAACTATTTATCTATCGGATCAGGGCGTTACTGATGTTCATCGAGTTATGAAGAAGAACGCTGCCGATTTGGTGCCCACTCGCACATTGTTCCTGACTTTCAATCAGTTAACGCTTCCTACTAAGATAAAGGCAGGCTATGAAGTCATCTCTGTGCGCCCTTACATTCCCAATCCATTGAGGTTTATAAATGCCACCAGTTCAGTCATACCAGCACGTCATGTAAAAACTCAGCCAAATGCGTCACTTGTAGCAGGGATAGCCACGAGGGCACCTGTCCACCTCCTTCCCCCCGCTGCATTAATTGCCATGGAGAACATGCTGCTTTTTCTCGTTCTTGTCCCATCTATCAAGACGAGCGGGCTGTTCAGGAGATAAGGGTGAAGGAGAAGGTACCTTTTCCTGTTGCCCGGAAACTGTTGGCGGACCATAAGTCGAATGTCCCTTCGTTTGGAAGCTACAGCACCATGTTAGCCTCTCCCTGTCCCACGATAAACATGGCTACGCAAACTTGTGACTTACAGTTCAGTTTAGTGGTGGCAAAGTCACCTCGTCTTCAAGCTGACACTCCGTCTCCTGCTTCCTGGGCTGTAGATTCTGCTACCCGTTCTTCGCCTTCACTGGCGAAGACGGTTGCAATGCAGCCAGCGAACCATCATTTCAAAAGGGATTATTTCCGGGAAGATTTCTTGCATACCTCGAGTTCGCAGCCGTCTGGCTCTTCTGTCAATCACCAAAAGTCAAAACAATCATCCAAAGGCAAACAGTCTTCCCCCTCTCTGACTCGTCGGCCCTCTTCGACTCGTCGGTCCTTTTCAACTGACCGACACCAGGGAAGTTCCGTTGATCCACTGAGTTGATGGACGAAGATCCTCCACCTGTGGATTCCAGTGGCCGTTTTTCTTATTTATTCTCCGGTGTTCCTAAATTTTATGGACCTTTTACAATGGAACATCCGTGGCCTTCGGTCTAACAGGGCGGACCTCCAGCTGCTCCTGCAGTCACAATGTCCGCTTGTAGTCTGTCTCCAAGAAACCAAGCTACATCCTCAAGACCATTTTGCTCTTTCCCATTTTACTTCGCTACAGATGGACCTTTTCCCTACGCTGGGGATTCCTGCTCATGGTGGGGTCATGCGGTTTCTAAGAGATGGTGTTTGTCATCGTCCTTTCCCCTTGCACACACACCTGCAAGCAGTTGCTGCCCATGTTTTCCTTCCCAAATTTACCTTTTCTTTTTGCAACATTTATATCCCTTCGTCTTCTGCTGTCACTAGGGCGGACCTGATGCAGCTTGTTGTTCAGCTTCCTCCACCTTTTCTGCTCCTCGGCGACACCAATGCCCATCATACTCTTTTGGGCTCACCTGTCGCCTGCCCGAGAGGTTTTCTTTTGGCGGATCTTCTTAATCATCTTAATCTTGTGTGCCTTAACACCAGCGAAACCACGTTTCTCTCTGATACCACGCACACTTATTCCCACTTAAACCTCTTGATCTGCTCTGCCCAGCCCGCTCGACATCTCCAGTGGTGTGCTCTTTCCGATACTTACTCGAGTGACCACTTCCCTTGTGTGACTCGCCTGTACAATCATACTCCGCCACAGTGACCTGCTCATTGTAAATTCTCTCTTGCTGACTGGAGGCTATTCCTCCATGGCAGTCTTTGACGACCGGCCGTTTCCCAGCTGTGATGATCAGGTCGAGCACCTCGTGGACGTTATTCTCTGGCTGCCGAATCCTCTATCCCTCGTACTACTACTTCTCCCAGTTGGGTCCCGGTCCCAAGGTGGACTATGAAGTGCGGCAATGTGATTCGTGCCCGACGACGTGCGCTTCATGTCTTTCACCGTCATCCCACGTTACCGAACTGCATCCGCTACAAGCAACTACTTGCACAGTGCCGTAGCACTATTAAGTAAAGCAAGAATGCATGCTGGGTTTCCTTCACCAGCTCGTTCAACAGATTTACTCCTTCCTCTCTCGTTTGGGGTGGCCTGCGCCGGCTTTCCGGGACTACCGCCCACTCCCCGATCCATGGTCTGACTGTGGCGGGTAACGTCATAGTCGACCCTGTCGATGTTTCCAACGCTTTGGGCAAGTACTATGCGGAGGTTTCAAGTTCCACCCACTACCATCCTGTCTTTCTTCTTCGGAAACAGGCGGAGGAGGCTCGTGCAATCTCTTTTCTCTCTTTGAATCGAGAATGCTACAATACTCCTTTTACTATGAGGGAGCTCGAGCGTACTCTCTCCTTATCCAGATCTTCTACTCCTGGGCCCGATGTCCTCATGCTGCAGAATTTTTCTCCTGCAGGAAAATGCTTTCTTCTCGATACCTACAACCGTCTTTGCACTGACGGTGTATTTCCCACCCTTTGGCGTGAAGCTATTATTGTTCCCCTACCTAATCCCGGTAAAGATAAATCTCTTCCTTCCAGTTATCGTCCAATTTCCCTTACGAGCAGCGTTTGTAAGGTGATAGAAGGCATAATCAATTCTCGATTAGTGTGGTGGCCAGAGTCACAACATCTTCTCACTAATGCTCAGTGAGGATTCCGAAAGAGCCGCTCAGCAGTTGATCATCTCGTCACCCTGTCGACGTTCATCATGAATAATTTTCTGCAGAAGCGACAAACAGTGGCCGTTTTATTTGATTTGGAGAAAGCCTATGGTAAATGTTGGCGGACAGGCATTCTACGTACTATGCACACATGGGGCCTTCGTGGTCGTCTTCCCACTTTAATACGGGAATTTTTAACAGACCGAGTTTTCTGGGTACGTGTGGGTTCCTCCTTATCCCACACATTTTCACACGAGAACGGGGTGCCTCAGTGCTACGCACTGAGTGTCGTCCTCTTCACCATAACCATCAACTCAATTATGGACTGCCTTCCATCTGCCATTTCCGGCTCTCTTTTTCGTTGACGACTTTGCTATTTATTGCAGCTTCCAGCGGACGTGTCTCCTGCAACACTGTCTTCAGCATTGTCTGGACCGTCTCTATTCGTGGATGTTACAACTGGCTTCCGCTTTTCTGCTACCAAATCCGTTTGTGTCAACTTCTGGCGAATGTGCCAGAATGCTCTCCCGTTCGTGGATCCAATGAAGTTCTTAGGGCTTAAGTTCGATAGGAAACTCAGTTGGTCTCCTCACGTGTCCTACCTGGCTGCACGCTGCACCCAGTCCCTCAATGTCCTTCTTGAATTGAGTGGTACCTCTTGGGGAGCTGACCAGACTGTCTTCCTCCAGCTCTATCGATCTCTTGTCTGCTCCAAGTTGGATTATGGATGCATTGTCTACTCCTCTGCACGGCCGTCTGTCTTACGCCGTCTAAATACAATACACGTTTGGGGATCCGTCTCGCCACTGGTGCCTTCCATTCTAGCCCAGTTGAGAGTCTCTATGCAGAAGCCGGTGAACTACCACTGTCATACCAGCGCGACATCCTACTCAGTAGGTATGCGTGTCCGCTTTCTTCCATGCCAGGCCACCCAACCTTTGACCCTTTTTTTGATGACATTCTTGACCGCCAATACGAGATGCACGTTTCTTCTCTATAGCCTCCCGACATCCGCTTGCGTCACCTGCTTCAGCAGCTGCAGTTCACACTTCGTGCCACTTTCCGAATGGGGGAGAGCCCTTCACCACCTTGGCTTCAGGCACAGGTTTGTGTTCATTTTGACCTCAGCTCGTTCCCGAAGGATTCGACTTCCGAGCTGACCTATCGCTGCAAATTTCTCGAACTTCGCTCACAACTTGCCGATGGGATATTTTTGTACACTGATGGCTCCAAGTCCTCCCATGGTGTTGGCTATGCTTTTGTCGTCGGGACTGATAAGTTTCAATACCGACTTCTTGACCAGTGCACAGTTTTTACCACAGAGCTTTTTGCCCTCTATCAGGCTATTCACTACGTCCAGAGGCACCAGTTCACTCGCTGTATGATCTGCTCTATCTCCCTCAGTGCTCTTCAGAGCCTGGATGATCCAGATCCAGTCCACCCTATCGTTCGACGGACCCAGGACTGGCTCCATTTGTTCCCAAATGGGGGAGCCCAAGTGATATTCACCTGGGTGCGTGGCCATGTTGGTGTGCCTGGGAATGACGCTGCTGATGCTGCAAACAAGGCCACAGTCAATCTCGGTCGGCCCGCCTCTTACTCTGTTCCCTCGCAAGATATTTGTACTATTCTCTCTCGGTGTATGACGTCACTTTCGCATGACTATTGGTGCTCCCTTCATGGGAACAAACTCAGAGAAGTCAAACCTCTCCCAGACGTCTGGTCGACTTCCTCCCAGCCGTCTCGCCATGAGGAAGTAATGTTAGCTCGGTTGCGAATAGGGCACTGCCGCTTTAGTCACCGCCACTTGTTGAGCAGCGACCCTGCACCCAGCTGTCCTTTCTGTATCCAGCCATTAACAGTCAGACATTTCCTGATCCTCTGTCCCTATTTTAGCCACTTACGTCTCAGGATCGGGCTGCCGCCCGCTTTGCCGGACATTTTCGCGGATGATGTGCGAGCTGTGGCTCGCGTTTTAAGTTTTTTAAAAAGCAGTAATATGACAAAAGAGATTTGATTTCTATCTGGAGACTCCGGTGTCTTGTCGATGTCTTTTAGATACTCTGCCGTAACGTCTTGACGTTTTAGATTTGTTTTTTCTTCCTTCTGTATTGGACCTCGCAACTGTTTTTTACCCTCACGGTCCCAGCATTCTATGGTTCTATACTGGGCGCTTATGACCTTAGACGTTTTGCGCCCTAAAATCTCCCCCAAAAAATAAAAGTCGAAAGCGCACTAATTTTTTTGACTTAGCTGTCTTTTAGCTGAACGCAAGTTGTCCATGCAGTTTGCATGGTGTGTCATTCTAGAAGGTCTGCAAAATATTTATCTGCTGTCGGCGTAAACACTTCATCGGAAGAGAGGAAGATATGGGTTTAGCGATCCGTCGACGAGAATATCATTACAGGCGGCCATAACCTAGAATTCTGCAGTCTGGGGAAGAAATCGGTTGCGTCCTTTGCAAAAGAGCCATTCCGGTATTCATCTTTAACCATTTTGGGAAACCACAGAAAACCTAAATGTGAATGACAGAATAGAAATTTGAGCCCCTCTCCCCTCGAACGCATATCTCGTGGTCTAAGCACTGCGACTAAGAACTGTTCTTCCAATAGTGTTGTTGCGAGAGAGTTCAATCGGGAAACATTTTATGTGCTTGTTGCGAGAAACGATTAAGACATCCTTCTGAAGTTCTACTGTTTATCTGTTGATGCGCGTTACTAATGTCTCCAATGTATTTCTCTAATGTACTTGTTTATTTGCAGCTGTTTTCCGACTTGTACTTCATACAACCAGCGGACTCCTTCGCTAGGGCTGTAGCTAACTCCAGCAGTCTACCTATTCACTTCTATTACTTCGGGTACAATGGAACCGGATCTACAGATTACGGTAAGTGTTCGCCATGAGCGTTGCTTTTGTATACATGTATATGTTCCTGGGCAGCGCAATCATCACATTTAGTACATTAGAAACAGCCATAAAACTATTAAAACGCTTTAGTCCTTCCACTAACTTTTTTATCTGAAACTGTTCCTTTGATAATGACTACAGCTTTTTTTGTCAACGACCTTCTCATTTCGTGTCATTCCAACAAATGTTCTACATCCTTCTGCAGCACCACATCTCAAATACTTTACTCCTCTTCTATTCCGGTTTTCTCCAAATCCTTGGTTAATTTCCATACGTACAATGCTTCCCTCGGATGTACATTCCCAGGAATTTATTGCACTAACTAGCTAAGTACCCGGCATTGCCTAGGTATGTATTTATTACAGACTTTTGTAAGCGATCTCCTCCTCCCCTCTCTCTGTCCATCTCACCCTTCCCCTCTCTCTCTACATCTCTTCCTCCTTCCTGTCTCTGTCCATCTCCTCTTTCTTTTCTCCTCCTCTTTTCCCTCTCTGTCCATCTCCACCCTTCCCTTTCTCTCAGTTCTTCCCTTCCCCTCTCTCTGTCCATATGCTCCACCCCTGTCTGTGTTCAAAAAAAATGTTCAGATGTGTGTGAAATCTTATAGGACTTAACTGATAAGGTCAAGAGTTTATGTCCATCTCCTCCTACCCCTATATCTCTCTACGTTATCACTTCTACCCTGGTTCTTACGCCTATAGTATTTCTTTCCAGGTAGTAAGTAGTTTGCATACCGAGTTCAGCTGAAATCGACCCAGTGGTTTAGGAGAAGCTTTCTACACGTGACTTTTATCGCTTACAGACATTTGACGCGTAGTTCACACATATTTGTACTCAGAGTTAGCCTATATATCTTGCGAATTTCTTCCTGCAGTTCCGTTTTGACGCAGCTCAGTGTTTATGACACAGTATCTCCTGAACGATGTGTCGTAAAATGGTATAATTTCGTGGGTACACTGGACGGCATATTTGGATCTGTCTGCAAAACGTGTTGCGTATAGAGATAGCCGCAAAGAATGATGTGGCAGTTTTACTGCATGAACACTGAAAATGTAAGCGTTAAACTTTTATGTTTCCTCCATATTTAAAGATTCTCAGCGAGAAACAGTTTCGTAAACTCTTGGAATTATGTGTAAAATTTACTACGTGGCACTAAATGCTCTTATTTTCAAATACTGGATGAATATAGTCTGACTATTCGCGTGTCATGGGCTACACTACTTTCTCACCCCGTCATTCCAGCGCCTAGATAGGTAAATGGTTCTTAACCTGACAGCGATTCTTTCCAGATAGTAAGCGATAAGAGTACCAAGTTTGGTTGAAATTGGTCAAGTGGTTTAGGAGAGATGTGGAATGCCCATATAGATATACATACAATAAGTATATCCATTCTTATGTACGGACCAGCTGAATACGTGGCATTGACTGGGTATGTATTCCTCCCCCTCTCCCCCTCCCCCCTTCCAGTCTCTGTCCGACTCCTCCTGCCCGTATTTTCGTCCAGCTCATCCTCCCCTATCTTTGTCCTTCTCTCTGTCCATCTACTTCTCGCCCCTCTCTCCGTCCATCTCTTCCTCCCTCTCTCCCTGTTCGTCTTCTCCTCTTCCCTTTCTCTGTCCATTTCCTCCTCGCCCTCCCTTTTTTCATCTCCTCCTCCCCTGGTCTCTGTCCATCTTCTCCCTCCCCCCCCCCCCCCCTCTCTGTGTCTGTATCCTCCTTCACACTATTCATGTCCATACTCCTCCTCCCCCCTCGCTGTCTGTCCACCTCTTCTTTTCCCCTTCTCTCTCCAAGTTATCGTGCTCACCTCAACAGGACACTGGTGATTCTAAAGCCCACAATATTTCTTTCCAGCTCGTAACTCATGTTTTACAAATTTGCTGAAATCTTCCCAGGAGTTTAGGATGAGCTTTCTACCTGTGGCTATGCGTGCATATGCACGTAACATATACTTCACATATATTTAAAATATTTCATACTTACTTGTACATATATTTCACCTGTACCTCTAGTTAATTTCCCCGAGCAGTTACATTTTCACGCAGCTGAACAGTGTGGTATATGTCTGTGCAGTGTATTGTGGAATGAGATTTTCACTCTGGAGTGGAGTGTGCGCTGATATGAAGCATCCTGGCAGATTAAAACTGTATGCCGGACCAAGACTCGAACTCGGGACCTTTGCCTTTCGCGGGCAAGTGCTCTACCAACTGAGCTACCCAAGCACTACTCACGCCCCGTCCTCATAGTTTTACTTCTGCCAGTACCTCGTCTCCTACCTTCCAAACTTTAGAGAAGCTCTCCTGCGAACCTTGCAGAACTAGCACTCCTGAAAGAAAGGATATTGCAGAGACATGGCCTTTAGCCACAGCCTGTGTACACACAGTTTTAATCTGCCAGGAAGTTTCATATCAGCGCACACTCCGCTGCAGAGTGAAAATCTCATTCTGGAAACATCCTCCAGGCTGTGGCTAAGCCATGTCTCCGCAATATCCTTTCTTTCAGCAGTGCTAGTTCTGCAAGGTTCGCAGGAGAGCTTCTGTAAAGTTTGGAAGGTAGGAGACGAGGTACTGGCAGAAGTAAAACTTTGAGGACAGGGCGTGAGTCGTGCTTGGGTAGCTCAGTTGGAGGAGCACTTGCCCGCGAAAGGCAAAGGTCCCGAGTTCGAGTCTCGGTCCGCCACACAGTTTTAATCTGCCAGGAAGTTTCAAGTGTATTGTGAATATGCCGTACACTGAAATATTTTTCTAGGTACATTCAGCGTCGTATGTGGATACTATCTGTGAAACGTGTTGCGAATAAAGTTAGTGGCAAAGGAGTAATAAATAAAAACGTCATGCATGATGCAGAAGTATTACTGAATGAACAGCGAAAATGTAACCGATAAACCTTTTTTTCTTTTGTTGCTTTGTGGGGTTCTCAGCGAGAAAAAGTGTCTTTAGGTTTTGAAATTATGTGTTAAGTTGGTTGCGAGTCACTAAATGTTCTCATTCTCAAATATTGGATGACTAAAGTACGGATATTCGCTCGTCCTGGGCTACAGTGTTTTTTCACCACCATCCCCATCCCTTTGATAGGTAGGTAGTTCTTAACCCACAGCGATGATTTCCAAACAGTGAGTAATATGCGTACCAAGTTTGGTTGAATTCGCTGCAGTGATTTAGGAGGAGATATGGAACATGCATACATAACTACGTAGGTACACACATACATCTAGTTTTGTAATATGTATGGCTTAAGGCCGATGTTTTGATACTAATAGACATCTTCTGGCCAGGATTGCCCTCTTTGCCTGTACTAGTCCGCTGTCTATGTCCTTTTCTTGTCCTTGTATTATTTTGTTTCGAAAGGAGCGAATATCTTCATCTTCGTTCCCAATTTTGATGTTATATTCATCACTAATTTCATTTGTAAATGTAAATGCATGAAACTGCAACCAGTTACTTTTTTGAATAGTTATTTTGTGAACCGGTTTTCGAACCTTTTCAGGTTCCTCTACAGATGGTTTTCTGGATGTTACATCACTATTTCTAGCATAATGCTGGGTGCTGGCTTGCGATAGTATGGGCGGCTTTTTTCCGTTAATGCCCGTGTGTCTGCTTCCATTTTGATGGCCAGTTGATAAATCACTTCACACACAAACAAAAAGCCGCCCATACTGTCGCAAGCTAGCACCAAGCATTATGCTAGAAACACTGATGTGACATCCAAAAACCATCTGAAGATGAACCTGAAAAGTTTCGAAAACCGGTTTATGGAATAATAAATAACTATTCAAAAAAGTGCCTGGTTCCAGTTTTATGTATTTACATTCAATTGGTAGTCACGGGTTCTAAAATATCCGTAATGGATAAGCTTAATTTCATTTGTGCTACTCTTTATTATCTTCGTCTTTCTTCGGTTTGCTCTCAACCGATACTCTGTACTCATTAGACGGCTCATCCCATCAACAGTACCTATAATAATTGTTGACTCTCATTGAGGATGGTAGTGTCGTCAGCGAATCTTCTCTTTCTGAAATTTTCTTTTATATCCATCATAGCTTCTTCGACGTATATTTTGAACGTTAGAGGAGAAAGACTGCATTCCTGTCTTACATCCTTTTTAATGTGACCATTGTACTGTAGTTTTTCAGTTCTTACTGTTCCCTCTTAGTGTTTGTACATATTTTACATTACCTGTCTTTCCCTATATCTTGCACGCATTTATCTGAACATTTCGAACATCTTTCATCATTTTACATGTCGAAAGATTATTCCAGTTCGTCAAATCCTAGAGAAGGTGTCTTGATTTTTCTTGCTTCCATTACCAGGCGTAACGTCACAACTGCTTCTTTGGTGACTTTACCTTTCCTAAGGCCCCACTGATCATCTAACAGATCCTCAATTTTCTTTTCCATTCTTGTGTATATTATTCATTCTAGATACGTCGATGCATGAGCTCTTAAGCTGATTGTACGATAGTTTTCACACTTATCTACCTTTTCTGTGTTCAGGATTGTATGGCTAATAATTTTCAGGAAGTCTGATGGCATGCCCCAGTCTCAATAGACTCTAGTCACCAACTTCAGTGGTCGTTTGGTTGCCACTTCCCCTGGTAATTTCAGAAATTCCGAAGAAATGTCTGTGCCACTGACTTACTTGATTTCAAGTTGTTCATTGTTCTGTCTAACTCTCATACTGGATTACCTAACATTTCATCTTCCATTACGTCCTAGATAGTTCCTCCTACTCGTAGATGCTTTTAGGGTATTATTTCCACCTATCTGTTGTGCGTTTAATAGTGTAAGTCCTCTTGCACTCTTAATATTGACACCTCTGGCTTTAATTTCTCCGAAAGTTGTTTTGCATTTTCTATACGCTAAATTAGTCCATTAGACGATAATGTCTTTCTCAATTTCTTCCCTTTTTTCCATCAGACATTTCGATTTAGGGTTTCAGTATTCAAATCTTTTCATGAACATTTTTGTACTTGCTTTTTAGTCGATCGATTGAATCCTTTCTTGTGCTACCCAATGATTTATTCACAGTTGCCTACCTTGTACTTAAATTTTCTGACCAAATTTTGTGACTGTCTTTTTTGATAAAACATTCGAGCGGAGCGAAAATAAAGGATTTCCCAGAGATTACACAACGGGTTATTGTCCGATTACACATAGCCAAATGAAATTTGGCATGTGGACAAATAAGGTACCAAATTGACCAGCGTAAGGTTTAGTATTGCAAGAAAAGCTTCAATAGTTTGAAAGTAATCACGATAATTAAAAAATTTAATTAATGATTTGAAGGAGAATTTTTGGGCAATTTTCGTAGAGCCCATCTAACTGATTATTGATGCATCTAGTTCCGAAAAAAAATTTAATTGCTTGCAAGTAATCAGGGTGATTAAGAAAAACATTAATAATTTGAGTTAAAACTTTTGTCCGAATTTTCATAGCCAAACTAACTCTGAGGAATGGGCAATTGGGCTATCAAATTGACCAGCGTGAAGCCTAGTTCCGAATAAGAAGGTTAACTTCGTGAACCAATCATGGTAATTAATAAAAACTTAAATAGCGATTTGAGGGAAAACTGAAATATTTCACAAACAGCTGCTGTGTGCTGTAAAGTGCCAAAGGTAACAAATCAGAGCATGAATTGAAACTTCTCTACTTTCTTGTGATCTGTGGACTCTTAATAATAATACATTACCGATTTATATTTAAATATCTTATATTTCATGCTTTCTGAATACAATTAGCAAATACAAAAATTGAGAAAGGAATCAATTATTTTGTGAAACGATTTGTCTGAAACAACGAAATAAAATAGATTAGGGAAACATTTGACGTGTCTTTCAGTCTGCTCGAAGTTATGTACAGCAAATGAGGTGCCAAATGACGATTTGAAGTTCAGTGTTTAACTTATGATCTTAGAATTTTAAACAACACTAGATGGTATGTGTCTGGTGGAATTTCACTCAGCGGTCTTCTTCACCTCACTAACGTATTAGCATCTCAGCTGCTATACATACTTCGAGCATCACTTAAAGGTGCAAGTAATGTTTCTCTAATCAATTTCATCAAATAATTTATTTAGAGATGTCCATTCTTCTTCAACTGAACTGCCTACTTTGTTATTCATTATAGAGGTACCTGCACCCTTGGAGAACTTCAAATGCACCTCATCGTTCCTCAGTAATTCAGTATTCCACTTCCTTCAAGTGTTCCTGGTGGTTCTCTTAAATTTTAGCTTAGTATTCGTTATTACTAAATTGTAGTCTGAGCTTATATGCGCTCCCGGGTACGCTTTACAATTCACTATTTCATTTCAGAATCACTGTTTGGCCGTGATCTAGTCCAGATGGGAACTTTCCGTGTTTACAGGGCTCTTCCCAGTACACCTCCTCACTTTCAGCAATGTATTAGCTATTACAAGATGAAATTTAATGTAGAACTTTGCTGTCTTTCTCCTCTCTCATTCCTATTATCAAATCCATATTCTCCCTTAACACCATTTTCAGTTTCTTCCCCTACTACAGAGTTTACATACTGAATTAGACGTTGTGCATCCTGATATACTTCTTCTGACCCTTCGTCCTCTGCTTGTGTCTTCGGCATATATACCTCTACATCTACATCTACATTTATACTCCGCAAGCCACCCAACGGTGTGTGGTGGAGGGCACTTCACGTGCCACTGTCATTACCTCCCTTTCCTGTTCCAGTAGCGTATGGTTCGCGGGAAGAACGACTGCCGGAAAGCCTCCGTGCGCGCTCGAATCTCTCTAATTTTACATTCGTGAGATATAAGTAGGGGGAAGCAATATATTCGATACCTCATCCAGAAACGCACCCTCTCGAAATCTGGACAGCAAGCTACACCGCGATGCAGAGCGCCTCTCTTGCAGAGTCTGCCACTTGAGTTTGCTAAACATCTCCGTAACGCTGTCACGCTTACCAGATAACCCTGTGATGAGGCGCGCCGCTCTTCTTTGGATCTTCTCTATCTCCTCCGTCAACCCGACCAGGTACGGATCCCACACTAATGAGCAATACTCAAGTTTAGGTCGAACGAGTGTTTTGTAAGCCACCTCCTTTGTTGATGTACTACATTTTCTAAGGACTCTCCCAATGAATCTCAACCTGGTACCCGCCCTACCAACTATTAATTTTATATGATCATTCCACTTCAAATCGTTCCGCACGCATACTCCGAGATATTTTACAGAAGTAACTGCTACCAGTGTTTGTTCCGCTATCATATAATCATACAATAAAGGATCCTTCTTTCTATGTATTCGCAATATATTACATTTGTCTATGTTAAGGGTCAGTTGCCACTCCCTGCACCAAGTGCCTATCCGCTGCAGATCTTCCTGCATTTCGCTGCAATTTTCTAATGCTGTAACTTCTCTGTATACTACAGCATCATCCGCAAAAAGCCGTATGGAACTTCCGACACTATCTACTAGCTCATTTATATATATTGTGAAAAGCAATGGTCCCATAACACTCCTCTGTGGCACGCCAGAGGTTACTTTAACGTCTGTAGACGTCTCTCCATTGAGAACAACATGCTGTGTTCTATTTGCTAAAAACTCTTCAATCCAGCCACACAGCTGATCTGATATTCCGTAGGCTCTTACTTTGTTTATCAGGCGACAGTGCGGAACTGTATCGAACGCCTTCCGGAAGTCAAGGAAAATGACATCTACCTGGGTGCCTGATCTAATATTTTCTGGGCCTCATGAACAAATAAAGCGAGTTGGGTCTCACACGCTCGCTGTTTCCGGAATCCATGTTGACTCCTACAGAGTAGATTCTGGGTTTCCAGAAACGACATGATACGCGAGCAAAAAACATGTTCTAAAATTCTACAACAGATCGACGACAGAGATATAGGTCTATAGTTTTGCGCATCTGCTCGACTACCCTTCTTGAAGACTGGGACTACCTGTGCTCTTTTCCAATCATTTGGAACCTTCCGTTGCTCTAGAGACTTGCGGTACACGGCTGTTTGAAGGGGGGCAAGTTCTTTCGCGTACTCTGTGAAGAATCGAATTGGTATCCCGTCAGGTCCAGTGGACTTCCCTCTGTTGATTGATTTCAGTTGCTTTTCTATTCCTTGGACACTTATTTCGATGTCAGCCATTTTTTCGTTTGTTCGAGGATTTAGAGAAGGAACTGCAGTGCGGTCTTCCTCTGTGAAACAGCTTTGGAAAAAGGTGTTTAGTATTTCAGCTTTACGCGTATCATCCTCTGTTTCAGTGCCATCATCATCTCGGAGTGGCTGAACTATTGTTGGCGTTCGTTTGCTGTCGATTCTGACGAGGATAATACCATCAGTGAGCTGTGCACAGTAACTCACTCTCTGCCCTATCTTCATATTTGTGATGAATCTTACTCTAGTTATACCGCTGGCTGCTGCTATTTCAATAACCCTATATTCGTCTGACGATAAATCCTTGCTTCATTCCATTTCGCTACACTGAAACCACCTATATCTTTAATGGACGTTTGCATTTGTCTGGTAAGATTTTCTAGCTTCTCGTCCACATGAAAACATCTGACATTACACGCTTCGACTCGTTGGTTACATCTTCCTTTACAGTCTCCTTCTGTAAATCTGAATGGGGAACTAATCTTGAATTATTTACCAGTGGAGAGATCATCATGACACTTTGTGAATTAAAGGCTGCATTTCTACGTACACATCTATACTCCGCAAGCCCCGCTGTGTGTGGCATAGGGTACTTTATGCATCACTGTCACTTCCCCTCTTTCCTGTTCCAGTCACAAGTGATTCGCAAGAACGACTGCCAGTAAGCAGTGGACTTAAATCTCTTTTATCTTCATGGTCTTTTCGCGAGGTATACGTAGGAGGAAGCAATACAGGGTGTCCCAGAAATGTTGCGGCAAACTTCGAGGTGTTGTTGCAACTGATTGCCACAATCGCCAATGTAGACATGGAGTTACCTGCTGCTTAGAGTCCTTGTCTCCTATGAGCGCAATGCCCTGTTGCCTCGATAGATGACGGTTTTGGACAAGGGTGTCCATCTGTAGTTTATTTCTCTCCAGGAACCTCTAAAATCTCGAATGTTTCTTGGCATACAGAAGAAAAAAACTGCAGTTGGAAACCCGCGTCCAAAACCGTCATCCAACGAGGCAACAGAGCATCGCATTCAAAGGAGACAAGTCCGTTCTACACAGCAACTAGCTTCATCTTCTCCACTGGCGCTCGTGTCAACCAGCCGCGATCACTGAACAACAAACAACATTGCGAGACATTCTGCCTACCGTCCGTCAGTGTACGAAGTCACGTTTCTTGCCGAAAGGGTGGTCTGATGGCAGGCGCAGGCGCATGTAACTTCAACGTTCTGTAGCGTCTTTGGATGACGTTTCTGGACACGGATTCCTACCCTCGATTCGTTGCTCAGGATACCCTCTACAACCCCTAGAAGTCTGTTCATAAATTTCTGGAACGCTCTGTATATTGGTTGACTCTTCTAGGAAGTACGTTTTCGGAACTTTTAAAGTGATGCAAAACGCCTCTCTTGCGGCGCCTGCCACTGGAGTTCGTTGATTATCTTCGTGATGCTTTCGTGATTACTAAATGTACCTCTGATGAAACACGCTGCTCCTCTTTGGATCGCCTCTATTTCCTTTATCAATCCTACTTGGTGCAGGTCCCATACTGACGCGCAACATTCAAGTATTTGTTGAACGAGGGTTTTGTAAGCTACCTCCTTCGCTGATGCACTACATTTCCTGAGGATTCTCCCAATGAATCACAGTCTGGCATCGGCATTTTCTGTGATTAGTCTTATGTTGCGTGGAAATAGAGTGCGTGTCTTTAATATGGTGTCCCCATTGCCTTCTGCATCCTCATGTCGTAGATCTTTACTGATACTTCCATCTTTTAGTGGCAGTTCCCCATCCCAAGGGCAACGGGTTGTCCTGAAACTCTGTCGACTCCTCCGACCTCGAGGATGAGTCCTTATACCGAAATTCTGCAGCCACCAATGCTGATTAGTATTATTTGAAATTAAATCAGCGTCTGGCTCCGAACACGCAATGCAGGATTTTTAGATTATTTGTCAAAGACGCAACACTTTCAATCTTTCATTTTTGTCTTCTTTCTTCCTATATGTTTCTTTGCCGTATTTTCGTCAGTGATTCCGTGCAGATGTCATACGACATTTTTCAAATTCAATCAAAGAGAATCTCTACTCAGTTTCATTATTATTATATTATTATTACGGAGGGTACCCAATACCCTCGTCGAACACGCTGAGCTATCGCGCCGGCATCCTTAGACCTTAGGTGACTTACCCCGTATCTGTGTTGCAAAAGTAAAAACAGTAGCACATACATTTCGTCTTAGCAGCTCCGAACTATCTTCTTCGCTGTATTTACGATGCAGCATGCTGTGGTACCCCAACTTCTTCCTGAAATTTAATAGAAAATCCTTTCTAGTGACGACCCCTCTTCATTTCTGTTCCACGCTTATTTATTTTTTACCTTTCAGTAGCCTATTCTCGAAGCGGTCGAAAGTAGAAAATATCTACCTTTCTCCAGAGAAACAATTTCGAAAGACAGTATTTAATATTTCAGCCTTGATGTAATGGTATTTCGTTTCGGTGTCATCGTAACGAGAGAGCACCTAGAAGGCAATTTTGATCCACAAAAAATAAAGCAGAAACTGAGGTCTAGTTGATGATCATTACGATAACACCTAAACGAAATACCATTACACTAGGACTCGTAGATTGTTTCTTTCTCAGAATGTACTGCACACTTCTCGCATACTTGCCCTTATAGCAGTACTGCTTACCATATGTACTTCAGCAAAAGATTCGGCCTCTTTTCTACAATGTCGCTTTCTCTGCTTCATGATACGCTGTATTCTCTAGTAATTACTCAGTCTTCCACGATATAAATGTGTGTGATATGTGGCCTCTAATTAATCTCAGTTTGAGCAGTTTGTTTCCTGTTACGCGTCTGATAGCGCCTAATAACTTCGTTGTCTTCCTTACTGTCTTACTACATTCTCAAATTGTGGTTCATCACTGTTGAACAACGACGTTATAATAGCTCTGTGGTTTCTTATCACTACCTCCAGTGAACAGAAAAGTTTCCATACTATCTAATTTGTTTAGCTCTTGAGTAGATACCTAACCAAGACACTCTAAAAGTTACTCTAAATGAGTGTTTCTAACAATCTGTAGTTTACAGACTAAAATATCCTCCCTGCCCCTTCCACTTGATCAAGAATTCTTCTTCTTTCGTTGAGCCCTACTTTGGAGTACGTTAAATCAATTAATTTTTAACGTTCTCTGTCTTTCGATTAGCCCGGTATTGTTTAATTCTTCCTTATATTGCTTTCCTTTCTTCTTCAGAGATTTACATTGTTCGTTTGGTTTTCACTTTGACTTGGAACCTCTCTTTCTTGTCTGTGATTTTTTTTTCAGTTTTATCTACGAGCATGTTTTGTGATTTAGAGTTCTTTTACGTCTATCTCCGTTTCATTAAACCAATTTGGTTGCTTTTTGCGGAAACAGTTAAATGTTATTATTAATCTATTTGAGTTCATTCTGAGAATGTGTCCATAAAAATCAGTTCCTCTTTTCCTCATTGTGACTGGAAGTTTCTCGGTAGTTTGGGAAAGGGTCTCATTTTTTACCTGAATTAGTTTGTTATTGTGGAATCTGGGGCCAAGGATTTTTCTTAATATCTTCCTTTCTTTGATCTCCAGCCTTTCAGCTGGGCCATGGTTGGTGATGGACAAAGTTTTGGTTACGTAAGGACTCTGGTTTGATTACTGTACTATGATACCTTACTTTTACATCCCATGGGAGGGACTGTTTGTTATATGTGTTTTTGGTGAGTTCGAAGGCTAGTTCAACGTTACTTCTTCTAGATTCCATTGTCTCTTTCTCGAGGGCATTCCAGCTGATCCATTCCCCAAGATCTTTGAATTATTTTACGATCTCTATTTATTTGTTGTCCCACTTTAAAACATTTTGGTGAGTTTTTATGTTTTTCATTATCTTGGTCTTTTAAAGGATATTTTGAGAGCTAGTTTTTGAGCTTGTTTTTGTAGGTCTCGGACTAGTAGGACCAAATTATCTGCAAAGGCTAGACAGTTAACTTTGATACCTTTGTTTTTTTGTTCCTAGTCGAATTCTACTATGAATCTTCATATTCCACTCTCCGATTACTTTTTCTAGGGGGCAGTTAAATAGCAATGACGAAAGTCCATCCCACTGGCATACCACAGTTTTTATCTCAAAAGGGTAGGAGGGTTCTCACATGAATTTTACTTTGGAGTACGTGATCGTAATGGTATCTCTAATTAGGTGTATGTGTGGTTTGCTCCTTTTAATCTAGAGATGAGGGATTCTCCGGCATAATGGATCTTGTGCTTTCTGAAAGCCATGAAAGTGATAACATATGATTATGCTCTTGATTTTTGATAGGCCACGAGGTTTTTGAGATTCAGACTTTGTTCTGGACAGAATCTTCCTTTACAGAAACCCGCTTGGTATTTTTCAAGTTGATCGAGGTTCTGCCCTGTGCAGTGTGACTTAGGGAAAATCTTATGGAATTGGTGGATGAGAGCCGCCTTCCATTCATCTGGGATTCTTTCAGTTATCCAGATGTCTTCGAAGATGTTTTGGAGAAAGTCTGTGGCATTTTTGTTGACATTTTTCCAAGTTTCAGCTGTGATTTGGTTCTCGCCTATAAGGTTTTTGAGATTTGAAATTACTGCATGTAATTCCTCGGTGGACGATTCAGAGTTAGGTAGAGTTGATTGTTGTTGAGAACTTAAGGTCCATTTTTTCTGTGAGTTCTTCACAGTTGAGATGGTTCCTATTTTGCAATTACCGCTATTGTTGCGGGCAATATTTCAGTTTTTGTTTCAGAGCTGTAGGGCCGGTGGGCTGTATTTGATTAGTACTTGTTTAACAGTCTTACGAATCTTCTTTGTCTTGTTTTTGATTAAGTCTTCGTTGATCTGAATGAGAAGATTCTTTTGATATTTTTGTTCATTAATCTTCTTATGTTTAAGAAGGTTTGTCTGTTTTGATAATTTTTTTGTGATTGCTGTGAGGGCTATGTACTTGAGGACAATATTATGGAAATGGAAGAAGATGTAGATGAAGATGAAATGGGAGTTCCGATACTGCCTGAAGAGTTTGACAGAGCACTGAAAGACCTGAGTCGAAACAAGGCCCCCGGAGTAGACAACATTCCATTAGAACTACAGACAGCCTTGGGAGAGCCTGTCCTGACAAAACTCTACCATCTGGTGAGCAAGATGTATGAGACAGGCGAAATACCCTCAGACTTCAAGAAGAATATAATAATACCAATCCCAAAGAAAGTAGGTGTTGACAGATGTGAAAATTACAGAAGTATCAGTTTAATAAGTCACAGCTACAAAATTCCTAACGCGAATTCTTTACAGACGAATGGAAAAACTGTTAGAAGCCGACCTCGGAGAAGATCAGTTTGGATTCCGTAGAAATGTTGGAACACGTGAGGCAATACTGACCCTACTACTTATCTTAGAAGAAAGATTAAGGAAAGGCAAACCTACGTTTCCAGCATTTGTAGACTTAGAGAAAGCTTTTGACAATGTTGATTGGAATACTCTCTTTCAAATTCTGAAGGTGGCAGGTGTAAAACGCAGGGAGCGAAAGGCTATTTACAATTTGTACAGAAACCAGATGGCAGTTATTATATTGAGCAAGCAATGAAGGAAACAATAGAAAAGTTCGGAGTAGGGATTAAAATCCATGGAGAAGAAATAAAAACTTTGAGGTTTGCCGATGACATTGTAATTCTGTCAGAGACAACAAAGGACTTGGAAGAACAGTTGAACGGTATGGATAGCGTCTTGAAAGGAGGATATAAGATGAACATCGACAAAAGCAAAAAGAGGACAATGGAATGTAGTCGAATTAAGTCGGGTGATGCTGAGGGAATTATATTAGAAAATGAGACACTTACAGTAGTAAAGGAGTTTTGCTATTTGGGGAACAAAATAACTGATGATGGTCGAAGTAGAGAGGATATAAAATGTAGACTGGCAATGGTAAGGAAAGCGTTTCTGAAGAAGAAAAATTTGTTAACATCGAGTATAGATTTAAATGTCAGGAAGTCGTTTCTGAAAGTATTTGTATGGACTGTATGGAAGTGAAACGTGGACGATAAACAGTTTAGACAAGAAGAGAATAGAAGCTTTCGAAATGTGCTGCTACAGAAGAATGCTGAAGATTAGATGGGTAGATCACATAACTAATGAGGAGGTATTGAATAGAATTGGGGAGCAGAGGAGTTTATGGCACAACTTGACTAGAAGAAGGGATCGGTTGGTAGGACATGTTCTGAGACATCGAATGATCACCAATTTAGTATTGGAGGGCAACGTGGAGGGTAAAAATCGTAGAGGGAGATCAAGAGATGAATACACTAAGCAGATTCAGAAGGATGTAGGCTGCAGTGGGTACTGGGAGATGAAGAAGCTTGCACAGGATAGAGTGGCATGGAGAGCTGCATCAAACCAGTCTCAGGACTGAAGACCACAACAACAACAACTTTCCCCTAGTATATTCTGAAGCCTCCAGAATCAAAATTGTTTTCATCATAAATCTGGTTTATTGTAGGGCCGTTATGAGAATCTTGTGATTCTTGAAAGTGTATGTAAGATGTTCTAATTTTCCAGTTTCTAGAAGAGAATTTTCGCTCAAAGTACCTATGTAACTTCATCTTGCTTGAGGTTCCAAGACTCTGAGACTCGTCTCTGTGTAATGCTGCAGACTCCACAGAATCCACTTGTTTGCTTTTACGCACTTTGATGCAGTGGATTGTCCACCTGGGGTAATTTTTTTTCACTTCAAACTCTTCCATGTATAGGGTTGTTCTGATTGTTATAGGCTCTAGTTTACGACCACTGTTGTTAACCCTAGAGGTATTTTTCAGCCACCCTTAACCTGGGGAACAGAGTGTTACAACAGGCCACCCAGTCTGAGGACAGTCGCCTCTGGATTTCGATTTCTGTTGGTCCGCGAATGGTATTTTATTTCCCACCTATCCTGTGTATCTGCAGAGCCTTTTCCTGTTCGCCACCTGGGGATGCGCCCGGTAGGGGAACAGAACAACCCCCCCCCCCCCCCCTCGGATCAAGACCGGAATGATTCTTTCACCATCCTCCCCTAATCTGAGCTTGTGCTCCTTCTATAATGACCTCATTGTCGACGGGACGTTAAACACTCCTCCGGATGAATAACATTGTATGTTATATTTTTCATTGTTTCTGTAAAGTGTACGTCGCTTCGATGCTTTAATTAGGTGACGAAAGATATATCCTTTTACTGTGTTATGTTCTATATTTAACGCCTGTCTTCACCCAGATTACCTGGCATTTTGACTCTACTTATATTTCATCAATCACTGTTGAGTTTTCATGTAAATGAATATTTCACAACTGTTGGTATCTCTCCACCTTACCGACGTATATTGCATTTGAAATTTAAGATTTCGCTCCTACTTATGTCTAGTTTTAGTCACTTTCTGTACGAATTATTGCATCCGCTTTAGCACTATTCACAAGTGAAAGTAATTGTGTGACTTTATCCCGAACGCTTCTGTGAAAAGTCTAGAAAACTCACTATTGACTAAGTGCCTCACCAGGCGTATCTGTAAGCAGCAGTTGCACGTGACGCCGTAACGTTTTTTCTTGCACTTCTAGCGGTCGCTGTTGCCCCTGCACGTCGTATCACCTTTTGTAAGCGTAATGTAACATTATTCCTACCACAAGAGTCAGAGATGTCAATTTTCCCTTTCTTTAGCTGTGGGTAACATACTCTGTGTCAGTCCTTGGTACTTATCCGGCCAATAAGAAACAACTACGTTGCGGTTCCATCCGTTACCAACCGCAGCTTTAACACGATATAAGTTGTTAACTGAACTAGATGGTTTAACAGTTAGTCTCAGCTAGAGTAATTGTTGTACATTCCACCACATTTGCAGCAGCGACACTGAAAATGCGTCTCAAACTACCTGAGGCGAAAATATACTTTCGTCAAAAGTACTACAAAGAAGTGTAACTCTTGTAGTACTGTTGACGAAAAGTATTTTTACGCCTTGTATGGCTTGAGACATTCCCAACTATGTCTGATGTACAAATACTTTTCAGGTATGGTTCATGCAGGGGAAATTCTGTATCTGTTTCCGACCAACACATCGGGACCAATCACGAATCCTAACTCCAACGACGGGAAGGTGGCAAATCAGTTGGCAACACTGTGGACCAATTTCCCCAAATACGGGTAAGTCCCATCAATAATGATTCTGATTTCTTCATTTTATCTGTTAACAGTGCCCTGAATCATTAATCAGTTGAAAAGAGCGTCAGTCAGTCGCATTTATAACGTTACCCCGAACAAGTCGTAAAGGCTATATCAAATACTACAGAATAACCACAAATAATAATGCTTGGTCACTGAAAACAAAACGTTGGCTATTGCAATAGCCGTTGATGCAGTCAGATCTTGTAGAGGACAGCCCGACAGGCATCTGCGAACTGGTGGTTTTATTAACAACTTGCATTGAATTGAAGTATTCAACTGTCTTTACTGAAATGAATGTGTGATACATCCTAGAGACTCGCGTGTCTCTGGACCTAGGTCCAACATTATTTTCTCTTAGTTGACACAACGTTGTCCCCTTATGTGTAAGGTGCATTAAGTGCAGCTGTTTCGTGTAGGTGGCTGGCAGACTACGTGTATGATGTAGTGTTTGTGTTGTTGATCGGGTTGAAAGACAAGGAAAAGGTTGCAAGATAGCGTTGGCACGTAACTTTCTCATCCCAAATGGCACAAACGGCACCAAACAGCGTGACACCCTCACTGAGTGGCGAGTTTGACTCAGGACCTCGAACGGAAATGTGGTGATCAGGAATTTTTCTTCTTAGCAGGTCAAATAATCCGTCCCCCCTGGATTCGAAATAACCACCACCGAGTCGTATGCCGAAACCATAACGCGCGTAAGCGATCTCGCCTACAAAGGTAGGGATATTTCGCAGATCCACCCCACTAGACACACACACACACACACACACACACACACACACACGCACACACACACACACACACTGCATGAGCCTGGCAACAAAGCAGCAAAATTTTCTTATTACCTTAACCACGAATATAAGTAAACCTTCAATGTTCATCCACAATCCATCCAGCGTCTCCCATTTATCAAATCGTCAATATCTGATCGTTTCTGACCTAAATCTATCATCAGTGACGAACACTACATCACAAGGAGGGGCTCTGAAATCTAGGGGCACTTAACGGCTGATCTGTAACTGCAGCGTGCGGAACTCTGCCAACATTAGTGTGAGTCTCTCTCCAAACTCCTCGCGCCCTTGCAGGCAGGGTAGTGTACCCGTAGGTACAGTCGTCGCCCGAGTGAGAGATTGTTGATAGTATATTGAGAGATTCGCGCAACGGCGCAAAACCGGCTAAAGCTGCGCCTGACATGAGTATCACATTCCCTAAGAAAAACGCATGTTCAGTCAGTCTTCTTTTAGGAACCATAAATTGTTTAACCATAAGATATAAAGATAAATTAGTGCAGTCGGAAGAGAAATCAATTGACGTCAGATGGGATACGGACGCCTGAAATGCGGACGAAAATGAAGATAAATGGTGTTGTTGTTGTGGTCTTCAGTCCTGAGACTGATTTGATGCAGCTCACCATGCTAATCTATCCTGTGCAAGCTCCTTCATCTCCCAGTAACTACTGCAACCTACATCCTTCTTAAACTGCTTAGTGTATTCATCTCTTGGTCTCCCTTTACGATTTTTACCCTCCACGCTGCCCTCCAATACCAAATTGGTGATCCCTTGATACCTCAGAACATGTCCTACCAACCGATCCCTTCTTCTAGTCAAGTTGTGCCACAAACTTCTCTTCTCCCCAATCCTATTCAATACCTCCTCATTAGTTACGTGATCTACCCATCTAATCTTCAGCATTCTTCTGTAGCACCACATTTCGAGAGCTTCTATTCTCTTCTTGTCCAAACTATTTGTTGTCCATGTTCCACTTCCATAAATGGCTACACTCCATTCAAATACTTTCAGAAACGACTTCCTGACACTTAAATCTATACTTGATGTTAACAAATTTCTCTTCTTCAGAAACGCTTTCCTTGCCATTGCCAGTCCACATTTTATATCCTCTCTACTTCGACCATCATCATTTATTTTGCTCCCCAAATAGCAAACCTCCTTTACTACTTTAAGTGTCTCATTTCCTAATCTAATTCCCTCAGCATCACCCGACTTAATTCGACTACATTCCATTATCCTCGTTTTGCTTTTGTTGATGTTCATCTTACACCCGCCTTTCATGACACTGTCCATTCCGTTCAACTGCTCTTCCAAGTTCTTTGCTGTCTCTGACAGAATTACAATGTCATCGGCGAACCTCAAATTTTTTATTTCTTCTCCGTGGATTTTAATACCTACTCCGAATTTTTCTTTTGATTCCTTTACTGCTTGCTCAATATACAGATTGAATAACATCGGGGAGAGGCTACAACCCTGTCTCACTCCCTTCCCAACCACTGCTTCCCTTTCTTGTCCCTCGACTCTTATAACTGCCATCTGGTTTCTGTACAAATTGTAAATAGCCTTTCGCTCCCTGTATTTTACCCCTGCCACCTTCAGAATTTGAAAGATAGTATTCCAGTCAACATTGTCAAAAGCTTTCTCTAAGTCTAAAAATGCTAGAAACGTAGGTTTGCCTTTCCTTAATCTTTCTTCTAAGATAAGTCGTAAGGTCAGTATTGCCTCACGTGTTCCAATATTTCTACGGTATCCAAACTGATCATCCCCGAGGTCGGCTTCTAACAGTTTTTCCATTCTTCTGTAAGGAATTCGCGTTAGTATTTTGCAGCTGTGACTTATTAAACTGATAGTTCGGTAATTTTCACATCTGTCAACACCTGCTTCTTTGGGATTGGAATTATTATATCTTCTTGAAGTCTGAGGGTATTTCGCCTGTCTCGTACATCTTGCTCGCTCACTAGATGGTAGAGTTTTGTCAGGACTGGCTCTCCCAAGGCCGTCAGTAGATCTAATGGAATGTTGTCTACTCCCGAGGCCTTGTTTCGACTCAGGTCTTTCAGTGCTCTGTCAAACTCTTCACGCAGTATCGTATCTCCCATTTCATCTTCATCTATATCCTCTTCCATTTCTATAATATTGTCCTCAAGTACACTGCCCTTTCTACAGACCCTCTATATACTCCTTCCACCTTTCTGCTTTCCCCTCTTTGCTTAGAACTCGGTTTATATCTGAGCTCTTGATATTCATACAAGTGGCTCTCTTTTCTCCAAAGGTCTCTTTAATTTTCCTGTAGACTGTATCTATACCCCTAGTGAGATAAGCCTCTACATCCTTACATTTGTCTTCTATCCATGCCTGCTTAGCCATTTTTCACTTACTGTCGATCTCATTTTTGAGACGTTTTTATTCCTTTTTCCCTACTTCATTTACTGCATTTTTATATTTTCTACTTTCATCAATTAAGTTCAATATTTCTTCTGTTACCCAAGGATTTCTACTAGCCCTCGTCTTTCTACCTACTTGATCCTCTGCTGCCTTCACTACTTTATCCCTCAGAGCTACCCATTCGTCTTCTACTGTATTTCTTTCCCCCATTCCTGTCAATTGTTCCCTTATGCTGTCCCTGAAACTCTGTACAAGCTCTGGTTTACTCGGTTTATCCAGGTCCCATCTCCTTAAATTCCCACCTTTTTGCAGTTTCTTCAGTTTTAATCTGCAGTTCATAACCAACAGACTGTGGTCAGAGTCCAACTCTGCCCCTGGAAATGTCTTACAAATTAAAACCTCGTTCCTAAATCTCTGTCTTACCATCATATAATCTATCTGATACCTTTTAGTATCTCCAGGATTCTTCCATGTATACAACATGAAGATAAAATGAAGATAAAATAAAACCTAAATTAGGACATACAGTTTATTACTGTCACACAGAGAAAAGAGGAAATTAAGGTCTAGGTATGATTCCAAAACTGAAAATTAAAATTATTCATAATGAAGGACTTTCAGCCAAGATAGCAATACTTGTTTGAAAAGTAAACAAAAGAGATACCTTGTAAATTATTCAAGTGTTTCCAAGAAGATGTTTACATTTTCACCAGGAAATGGAAGCCAAGATGGGAAATTCCATTATGAGTTGAAAATTGATACTTAATAAGAAAGTACGACATATATTAAATAGCGACTATTTTGTTGAAAACTTTATATATATTACAGTCGACAGAGGTCATACGTTCGTAAAATTTGCAAAGAAGAGCATATTTGTCGTTATCATGTCTTCGAAAATGAAATCTGTAGAAAGTGACCAAGATAGGGACAAAATGGAATTGAAATGAAATTATATTTTATCAAACAATAAAGTAATTGTGCAGAATGTGACAATCCTAAACCATTTTACAGTTGTAAGTGATCTGAAACTCAAAAGCTCCAGAACAAAAATAAATACGAAATGTAGTACGAATCAGCCTTATCAGCTACCAACTCAGAAATGAATATTAAGAAGATTTTTTTAAAGATCAAAAGGTATTGCAGATTAAAGAAAATGCACATTTTACAGGTGCAGATGAATGTGCACATTATTTTAACAAAGCTACTTATGCAGACACAAAAAGATGTTACAGATACGTAGTAACCCCAAATACAAAAAATTTAAGTGTAACACGGCAGCAATGAAAGAGACGAGAATTTCAAGGAAAAATTTAGAAAATCAGAAACTACTGTTGGCTACACATCACACTTCTTGAGTTAAGGTAGCAGATGGAGCTGTAGCTACCAACAGAGTATTAGTATTAGTTTTCCAATACTTCTTTAAACATGTGTAGTTTAAGAGACGAATCTAAAACGTAGAGAACAACTGATACAACGTTGAGATGATGTATTGGCTTCCAGTTAAAATGAGGAAAGTGGAGCAATATAAGAGGAACGGACTAAATTACTTACGGGCTATCTGGAGAAGAATAAATTTCTTGCAAATTACATTAGGGCTGTATTTTTTTTTAGACCTATGAGACATCTGTCCATACCCTACACTGCCTTGAGAAATAAGAAATTTAATCAACCTATATTAGTATGTTGAAGAACATGTGCATCTGTTATTAACTGCAACTGATCGGTGGAGGATTTCGAGGAGGGAGCGCTTTAATCAGCTGCCCTTAAACCAAATGTACTTTGGAGGTTTGTGGACGATACTTTCATAGTGTGGCCTAATAGAGAAGATAAATTGATGGAGTTTCTTCGCCACGTCAGCTCCATTTATAACAACATTCGGTTCACCCTGAAAGTGGGGAAGGATGGTTGTCTTGTCTTTCTTGGATGTCTTGGTTAGACAAAAGAATGATGGCTATCTGCGGCATTCAGACTACTGTAAGTCGACTCATACTGATTGGAATTTTCAAGTGGTAGGTTATCACCAGTCACAGACTGTAAGCATGTTTAAAACACCCATACACAGAGCTCATTCTGTCTCAGATTTAGATAGTTTGACTAAAAAGGTCGCCCAACTAATGACAGTGTTTAGAAAAAAAGTGGGTGCTCCACCCAACAGATTAACAGGAGACTCTCAGTTAAAATCAATAATCAGGAGGTGGATAAAGAGGAGAACACGCCAGCAAAATCTTTGGCTTTTCTTCCTTTTGTGGCCTATATTTCGTTTAAAATATCAAGAACCCTCTGGAAATTTCAAGTGAAAGTGATTTTCCGTCCACCATCTAAGATCTCAGATCTTTAAAGATCGGTGAAGAACAACTTGTTGTTGTGGAAGGCAGGAATTTACAAAATATCTTGTCAGTGTGGTATAGCTTACATAGGACAGACCACACGCTCTGTGAAAGACTGATAAACAAAACATGAACGTTGCATTCACCTCTTGCAAGTCCGCTATTGCCGAACACTATTTCCACTGGACATTCAATGACGTACGATAGAACTATGATTCTGACCACAGCAACAACTTTTGGGACTCCATTATTAAAGAATCCTTGGAAATACGTCTGGTGGAAAATCTGATGAACCGTGATAGCGGTTACCAGTTGGACCGTGCTTGGTACCCCATCACATCCACGCTTTGTTCCAATCGAAAACGACAGAATGCGCCAATGGCCGCGGCGAGCGGTAACACAGAGGACAGCTGAGTCACGCAGTTCCACCAGCGAGGGCACTGCAGTCGGGCAGTGTGGTCTGTCTTGCCAATTTTGACTTTTGCGCATAATACTCGCAACGGTCTACAAAAAGGCGGAACAGAGCAAGTCTTCGTCAGTCTTCGATGGCTCACCTGAAGATGAGTGGCAGGTGCCCAGTAGAAATATCGTGCAATGAATTAAACGACGGCCAGCTGCAAGTCCGAAATTTGTTTGAACAGTGATCATGCTCTTTCGATGCGTTTCGACGGACTTCGCCAGTTTCAGCAGGATAATGAGACACCAACCACGTCCAGAATTGCTAGAGAGTGGCTCCAGCAACACCCTTCTCAATTTAAACACTTCCGCTGGCCACCAAACTGTGATGCCTTGCAATGTGCTGCTCATAAGAGATCTCCACCCCTCGTACTCCTACGGATTTATGGACAGCACTCCAGGGTTCATGGCGTCAGTTCCCTCCAATACTACTTCATACATTAGTCGAGTCCATGCCACGTCATGTTGCAGCACTTCTGCGTACTCGCGGTGGCCTACACGATATTGGGCAGGTGTACCGGTTTCTTTCTCTCTTCAATATATTTTCCTGTATGTAAAAAGTGTATTTTCAATTCCCACACACATAAAAGTTAATTGCATGTATTGAAGTTATTATAAAGCAACGTTCCATTAACTGTTGGTTATACTTCCTGTAGGTACACAGGCTAGATCACAGACCGGTCTTTCGTTTTCCAGGGATCCAGCGCCGTCTGGAAGTCCAGTGGTGTGGGAGAAGTTGACGGAGAATGCTTCCAACTATCTGGATATGGAATTGGAATTTGTGACACGTCAAGACTTGCTTAAGGAACGGATGGATTTCTGGAGGGATATACTATCTTCCTGATTATTTGTATGTTGTAAGACTCTTTGTCATACAATACACAGTGCTAAATAAACTTTCATCTGCTTAATTTATAGAACAGTATATCCTTACAATATCAGCCTTAATTCCATTTAAGGTTCTTACTTACAGTTTATCTTTTAAAATATTGCACACTACTACACTCAATGAAGAGCACAAACATCTCTGATTTTTTATGTAGTTACCTTTGTTACGTCTGCAGTCGACCATACAAAAATCACATAGCTATTTAAGCAATTTTACTATAATAAATGTTTATAGAAATCAATATTTCCCTTATAAAAATGTAAAGTTACACATTTAACTGCAAACTGGCTCTGCTCCAACGCTTTACAACATGTTATACCTCCTAGTTAGAGAATCACTGTTTGATATATGATTAGAGAAGATACGAAGAACTCAAATGGACAGGGAAACTCGAATTTTCGTATGCAATGACAGTCCGCAGCTGTAGAGCCACCTTTCTGAAACAAAATGAAGTGGATGAACAGAAATTTAATGCAGTGTAAGATGGGAGAAGAGGAAACTTATGAGGCTACGTTACCAACTTGGTGGCCATTTGGAAGACCGCCATCTTCCAACAATTCGCAATTTTTGAATGGAATGAGGGACTTGTGATACATCGAATAGACAGAGAATTGCAAGAGAAAAACAACTGAATTTTTCGTTTGAGCGTAATGTCACTCATTCTAGAATTACTTAACATTTGTACAGAACTAAGCAACAACTGGTTATAACACAAGAAGGCGTGCCCCATGTCTTACACAGGACATTGTCAAGTTGTTGTTATCCACTGCACCCATTCCTCATGAACCTTAACCAACACATGTACTGAAATGTGAGCTCAAGCATAGAGTGAAGTCAAGCATCCCTGGCGTGTATAAAGTAGATCCATACCTAGATATCCGAGTTGAGGAAATTAATTTAGAATTATTTTGTAAACTTGTGGATTGTCAACAGTGTTCACTCTTTCAGACATCCATGCATGTAAAGCCACATTTACAATGAATTTAGAAACATGCTTCAGTTTTCCAACACTGTTTGCAGCCTTTCCTGCAACATTTTGCTACGTTATCGTTTTTCCCATCCCCATCCACACTAGCGACAAACATTTCTACATATGAATTCACAACATCTACAACACTTAACCAACAGCAAACTTTCACACTGTGTATTCACGTCAAGAGCTATGCTGTGACAATTGAACAGGGACAACTAATGATATGTGATCCTGTGTTAATAATACTCAACGAAATAAGCAGAGCCGGCCGTCGTGGCCGAGCAGTTTCTCGCGTCCGTCGGCCATCGTAATTTACTTTATTATTTACTACAGAAATTGATTGGTAGTGGTGACTGTTGCTGACTTACATGGTGGGCCTTAATCAAAATGATATTTCATTCAATTTTGATTTACAGTATATTAATTTCCTCAGCTAGTCCACTTTAAAGCAAAAAATCTTTATTTATTAATTACAATTGCGGCCCACATACGCATGAGAGTATTTTTTCCTTACCTCCATTAACCATTGCATTGTAGCTGGAGTCCTGGCTCTGGCTCTCGGCTGTTGCACTGCAAATAAGAATCTTAAAGCTACGTATTTTCTGCAACGTCAGGTGGCTGTAGAGAAAAAAGTATATTATGTTAATAATTGGCGAGTTTTTCACTTCCGCTACATAATGGCGTCGTTGGCTGCATCGGCCACTGCGATTGTTGCACTGTAAATTAGTCAAATGCATGTTAATTCAAGGAAGGTGGACATGAAATTGGGATCACCTCTTACAAATTGAAAGTGAACAATAATATTAAACGAATATATTACCTACTTAATTAGTACAAATATTCTTACATTTGCCAGCAGTCGCAAAATGTCTGTCTACACATAACCAAGACAAGAGAAGTGAAGACGACTAAAAAAATTAACAAAAGAGCGTATCTTGCAGTCTCTTTAGATCATTTTGTTATATTTCTCTGCCTTCGAAACTTACACAGAGAAATTATTATAATACGGATACATGAGAAAAATTTATGTTCACCTGAGCAGCTAGCGTCCACTTATTATTCAATTTTTAAGTGTCTCTTCTTTATAAATAATGTTTTTAAGTCTTTTCTTGGTATTTCACTGGGGATGATATAAGTTCTAGACGCTTCAGTCAAAAACTGCGCTGCTGCTACAGTCACAGGTTCAAATCCTGCCTCGGGCATGGATGTGTGTGATGTCCTTAGGTTAGTTATATTTAAGTAGTTCTAAATCTAGGGGACTGATGACCTCAGATGTTAAGTCCCATAGTGCTTAGAGCCATTTGAATCATTTTTAAATAAGCAGACAAACAACACAACTTATTTGTCATTGGTGGATAAAAACATATGGTACTACAGAAGACGTGGCAAGAATTACATGCTGTGTGAGTGGAATTTTGAAGACAGTTCTGGTTTCCGTAACTTCACTAGGATGTTGTCATCCGATTTTGAAATTATAATGAATTTTACAGGACCAGTAGTTCCAAAGAAAGCCATATATTTCAGAAAAGCAATTCCTGTGAAGCAACAACTGCTGTTACATCCTGTTTCTTTTTCTCTTTTTTTTTTTTTTTTGACAGCAGGAGGTTCCTATCAAAGCCGTGCACATTTATTCCACATTTCAAAGCCAGCCATGTCACAAATCAATAGTTCCTATATTTTGTGAAGCTTTGGTTGAAGGATTCAAGGACTATGTAAATATAATTCTTTTATGTTACTAGCATTGTAACATCCATTTATTTGACCATACATTTATTTTTATTTTCATATTGTAATTAAGACAAATTATTACTTTCAATAAAGAAAATTTCTTCAGCTTCAGTTCACTCACACATCTAGTGAATGTGACAGGGGAATCTGCAGTCTATGATTCCACAGCCATATCAACATTTAACACTGCTGCCTCCTAGATACATTCATTTCTGTCACATATAAAACGTCTTTTTTTTTGCCGCCATCCTTTCGTGGGGCGGCATCTCACATTCTTGCTGATGACAAATTTTTCCAAAGTCTGAAAAAGAATCCTGCTGTCATTGTTCTTACTGTGATATTGAGAAATCAACGACTTAACCCTCCAAAGCCCATGTGGCTTCCTGGCGGACCCAAACACACTTTTTTCCCTGCCCAATCCCCATCTTACCTTTCACTGCTCTCTCCTCAGTAGTGCTTGAGAGGCTGACAAGAAAACATCGGTCCTATAGGTCAGTAACTCTCATTTTTTCGATTGTTTTGCTAAAAAACATGGTTGGTGTCTGAGCGGAGCCCATGTGGGGCTGTGTGTAGAAAAATTTGGCACATGCAAAAATAATTTTTCCTCTTCGATTTTCAATTATTTGAGCTACTTAAGGGTTATTTTCACTCTCTGCATCATTGATCAAATTGAGAATGACAAACAAGTGTTTTTTGCCCATACTGGTATTTTGGAAACGTATTATTTTTCCAATCTGAATGGAACGTTTTGCTCATTCAGATTTTTCTTTGTTGAGAAGATGTCAAATCGTTGGATAGGTCCTTGGTTCGTCGGTGAGGAGCAAATCATAGCAGACTGGGACTGAAAGGAGAGAGAAAAGTCACTTCAAGTAGATAATATTGAAGAAATAGACTGTGAAGTGGAGGGCGAAATTTTGCTAAAGTATGATACAGTGTCTGATGAGTTCTTCATTGCTGCTGAAGAAACTTAGATTCCTTGCAAGAGCCAGATTTAGACGACTGTGAACATTTAGACTTAGTTTTGCGGAAGGATGGAGAGACAATTTGGACAACTTTGAGAAATTCAGCAACGAAAACTCCCTTACTCACCTTCCTAACGCAAAAGGGGTCACCAGATTAGCCAAAACTGCTCTCTTCTTCTTTTAATTATTCGTGAGTGAAGATATTATTAAGAAAATTATACTTCACGTTAAGGAAGTAAACGATAAACAGAAACTTTGCTCCCAAAGTTAGAAAGATACACTGGGCCCACTGATGACGTAAAGCTGAAAGAACTTACTTGATTTACCTTTCTTTGTGGTACTGCTAATATCTCTGATGTGAGTCTTAATGGTCTTTCTTCTCAAAAATTTGGTCTTCCATTTTCATATGTGTAGTGTCCAAAAACTGATTCAAATGCCTTCTTCCACATTTGAGATTTGGTTCTAAACAAAGACATAATGAGAGAAGAAGAAATGAAAAATTAGCTGTCATTCGCAAAGTATAGGACATTTTCAGTGCAAACTGTGGGACTTATTATACCACTTCCAAATACGTGGATACTGATGAAACTCTTCTTAGATTCAGTCAGAAGTGTCCCTTCAAAATGCATATCCTTAAAAAACGATAATATGAATTTAAGGTTGTCACTTTGCAACTCTCACACATTTTATTTTTGTGGTGGGATACCCTACACAGGTAAAAATACCATTCAGATGGATGGCTCCCTTCTTTTGCAAACATGCTACGTTCATCACTTGTGTGAAATCATAAAAAATACCATCGCACTGTAACAGCCGAAAACTGTTTTGCATTGTACAAATTGGCTGAGGAGCTTACTAAACATAAACTCACTTTTGTTGGCACCGTGCAAAAAAACAAGAGAAATATCTCCCGGAATGCTCGTTGTGAAAGAATTAGATCCTACTACATCCATATTTGATAACCAGCCTGTCATAATGCTCATCCTCTTCTCTGAAAAAAAAGAACAAGAACGTCATACACGATTCAGGAACCATAAATCCGGGTACTTCGGAACCTGATGTCATTGAATTCTATATTCTGGCAAAAGTTTGAGTTGATTGTTTCAACAGAATATGTCACTCTTACACAACCAAGAGGTATGCTTGTCATTGGCCCTCGTAATATTATTATGGCTTATTTGATACAATGGAAGCAACCAGCTGTGTTTTATTCACCTTAATTGGAAGTAAATTGTCTGGACAAGATTTTTTGAAAAATATTGCCTACTGCTTGGGAGGTACTCATATAAAGCATAGGCAAGCTGATGTAAGGATTAGTGAAACCCCATATCTCAAAACAGGAGTGGTTGTTGGAACTAAAGAAGATACAATGGCCCAGTATCTGGTCTGTCCCTTCAAGAAAATTAGATGGCACATGAAATAGAAGAAATAATACAAAACATATGCCAAATTTAACCATCCAATTTCCATAGAACATGAAAAATTGAGTTGGTCATGTCTGATGTGTGATGGAAATGATGATTATCATGATGATGATGTTTCAGATTATGGGGCGCTCAACTGCGTGGTTATCAGCGCCTGTACAAATTCCTAACCTTTACTCAAGCCAATCTCGCCACTTTCAAAAAATGGCTCTGAGCACTATGGGACTCAACTGCCGAGGTCATTAGTCCCCTAGAACTTAGAACTAGTTAAACCTAACTAACCTAAGGACACCACAAACATCCATGCCCGAGGCAGGATTCGAACCTGCGACCGTAGCGGTCTCGCGGTTCCAGACTGCAGCGCCGTTAACCGCACGGCCACTTCGGCCGGCTCTCGCCACTTTCATCAATGATGATGAAACGATGAGTACAACAAAAACACCCAGTCATCTCGAGGTAGGTGAAAATCCCTGACCCCGCTGGCAATCAAACCAGGGACCCCGTGCTCGGGAAGCGAGTGCACGATCGCGAGACCATGAGCTGCTGACTGATGCAAATGATTCACAAGTGAATGCAGAGAAGAGAAATTCTGTGATGGGAGTGTGCAGTATTTATTTGTTCCTATTTTTTTTTTTCAAGTATACACTTCTACATTGCCAGCGCGGTATAATCTGTAGTATTATGAATATTGAATAAGTTTGCAACTGCTAAGACCGCTAAAATAATTTATTCACATAAATTACTAGTTTTGGCAATTATTTGTTACCATTTTCAGATCTGCAAAAGGTGAGACTGAAAACGCTACGATACAGCAGCTAACATAATAGCACACACATTTATATCCAGGATTTGCAACACATGGAATAACAATATATGCAAGTTTACATCTTCACATAGACTTCTCCTCCAGCACAGCAAGTGGTGCTACACAATGTATGTCCCTGTTGGTATTGTGAGCCGTACTGGAAGTTGGCACATTAGTTTTAAAATAACAGCTGTGCACACAGATTTTATTGCGTCCATTACAAGTGGTAGCATTCATCACCACTTTACAACTGACAGATCCCAGTGTAAACATTCTTAGTGACACATAAGTAGATCAGGTGGTGCAGAGGTAGGGCGAATCAATATTATCATCTCACATTAGATTAAGGCATGGATCTCCTACACCATCAATTCCATATAATTACATGTGCCTAAATTATTATCATAATGCACAAGTTAAGTCAGTATTCTACATTTTCCATTAACTCCATAAATTCGTGTGCTACATTTATAAAACATAATTTATACATAAACCTTTTTGTGTCATCTCAGAAATTATTCAAAAAAATTATAAAAAATTCTTAATAATTCCTTACTAAATTTTCTTTTATATGAAATCACAATCATTGTGATAACCTAAAGGCACTTAAAAGCTCTCTAAGTACAGCTAATGTTGTAAACATTTTTTAAATTATGATATTTTGGACACTGACGATATGCTGTTAGATGATGGCATTTTTGACATTAGTCGCCTAAGGTGAATATCTAATCAACATATTTGTTCTTGCACAGGTATATGTAAGAGTGAGCTGCTAATGCTAGACCATGGGCTCAGGTTAGGAGCGATTGCAATCCCACATGGTCTAAAAACTGTACATTGGTTGTATTAAACATTGTAAGACTGTTCACCTAGATAACAGGTGATCAGATTGCACACAGGTGTCAGGTGACAAGATCTCACTTAGATTTCAAGCGATGTGATGTCATGTATAAGGTCATGTAAACATTGTAATTGACAACAAAAGCACAAACAACAAATAGCTCCCTTGTTGGTAGATATACTTTGAATGTATTCTTGATGAAATGTCATATCTGTATCTGTAGATATTGAGCTATTCCTGGATGTATTAAAATTAACCTATGCGTTATATCTTTAGCTATAGGTTGTCACATTGATTGTGGTTTTGTATACCTGTGTACATTGTTGTTATTTTAAAATTTGACATGCCGACTTCTAGTATAGGTAATGATACCAACATGGACATGTATAGTATAGTACCATTCACTGTACTAAAAGAGAAGGCTGTGTAATGATGTAAACCTAGATATTTTGTTGCTCTGTGTGCTGCAAATCTTGGACATAATGATGTGTGTTAGTATGTTAGCTGCTGTATCCTAGAATTTTCAGTCCTACATTTTACAGATCTGAAGATGGAAACAGAGAGGCGCCGAAACTGGTAATCTACGTGAATAAATGATTTTAGCGATCTTGGCAGGTGAAAATTTATTCATTACTCCTATTTTCTAAGTTTATGGACCATTCAAGTTTATACATTTTTCTAAATCTGATTTTGATATAGTCAGTAATATAAGTTGTTTTTGCTTCATTTCTGAAAAGACAATTTGCAAAATACTTTCAGGTTCATTCAAAGTTTCTTCGAGTTTGCATATATTTTTAACTTCAATAAGCCTACAATAATTTGAGTCTGAATATTGTTCTAGATCTGATTTCGTAATGGATGTAATTGGTTGGTTATAATTCCTTTTTGAGGGCAATTTTCAAGAAATTTCTGTATTTCATGCCACAAGTCTGAATTAACGATGAAAATATGTGAAGTTTGACAGGTATCTCGTTTGTACAAGAAATAAGCATGTTCTCATATTCAGTGTTCACTCAAGTTTATATCTCTTTCTGGTATCAATAAAATATTTACCATTTTTTTTCATTTGGTATTCAACGATGTACCCACTTCAGCACCATTTATTTGCATTACTGATTTTCTTCAATGACGAAACACTTTTTTCCATGATTTTTCAGACCTACAAGCAGCACTTTTGCTTCCTGGAGCTTAACATTTTGAGATTGTATTCGTAAGTACCCCTGAATTCATTCTATGATGTTTTGAGACCCGTCCAATGCGATTACGCCAAAAACATATGTGAGGTCCAGGCAGACCCCACGTGAGAGATGGTGTTCCAGGTACCCACGTGGGTGATGAAGAGTTCGGCATTTAGTGGTATTGGGCCACGAATGGTGTTCCCTTGACCTGTACCAACACAGTCATGGAACACTGATTTTGTGTTGCCAACATGTTGCTACTAACTGTAGTCTAGTACTAGCTGTGAACAATGTTGAAGAACATGTTTTGAACTCAGTGTAAATATGTCTTAGGATAAAGTGATTCTTTGAGGATCTTTGGTTAGCAACACAGTAAATAGGATTGCAATACTTCATTGCTTGATTTTTTGGGGAACAAAAGCAGGAAAAATGTAATAGCACACACACAAGTTGAGCGTGTTAGATAAATAAAGAAAGACCAAGACGCTGCACAAGCAGAACTAGTGGTACAGTAAATGTGGACGCTGGCTCATTTGGGAAGAGAGTAGCCCCCCCCCCCCCTTCATCGAGAATTGCAGGCAGCTCACCTGCACATGAGTATGGATGTCGAGCAAATAACGAACTCTGCAGCAAAACGCACATTGGATTGGAAGGAAGAATTAAAAAGAAGAGACAAGCTGTCACCATTCAACACCAGCAACAAATAACAAAGGAGGTAACGAGTGTGACAACACTCAATGCAGGTATCTCTGAATCTTTCAATTTAAATGAGGGATCAAGTTCCCTTCCTTGCAGGGGGACTTTGAGGTTGGCACTGAATAGTCTTTCAGTTAGCATACAACTTTCACAAGAAAATGGTAGTGTACCAAAGGAAACTCCTTTACAAACAAATTTACAACTAATATATGGTCAAAACAAAGGTAATAGATATTACAGTGATGAAATGGGTCCATTTTATGTATTTATTGAGGGACTTAATTGGGATGTAGGTAAATACCGCCCTGTGGCCTTGATAAAGATACTATTTGCCTCTGACTCTGAGTACAAGCCAAAAATCCCAAATCTAACGGTTGTGGGGGAAAACAGAATTTGTACTAATTTCTCAACGAAGGAGGCTGCAAACAGATTTGTGGAGGACAACCTGCTACATCATAAACAGATGGCAGCATACATGCCAAACCACAGAACACATTGGCAGGGAGTTATTAGGAATGGAGATCTTGAATTAACAGAGTTAGAGCTGAAGGACACTATTCAATCTACAATTACAGTCAACCATGTACGCAGAATGATGACCAGAATCAGTAATTTAGAAATGACGAACGACATACCCCAGTTCCTATCGAAATATGTGACAATATATGGCATGAAGTGTGATGTTATACTGTACATACCCCTCAAGAAGCAGTGTTTTAGACGCCTTCAATGTGGCCATCTTAGTAACCACTGCAGTCACAGAGTCGATGTAATCAATGTCGAGGGAGCCATGAGACGGCTCAGTGCACAAGTCAAAATATGTGCTGTGTTCATTGTAAAGGGAACCATGCATCAAGAGATAAGTCTTGCCCTGCATATCTCAAACAAAAAGAGATTTCGAAAGCTTCAGCTACATAAAATATACCCTTTAAGGAAGCTGAAGAATATAAACCAAAGGTTTTATGGTACTGTGGCAGGGAATCTTGATAGGAGTAAATTGGAATAGGAGAAAGATTCCCCACACCCCCACCCATAAAACGCATTCAGCACAGATTCATGAAAACTCTTCACCACAGTAGACCAAAACAAATAAAGACTACACCAACCTCAAGTCCTCTTTTTGCAAACATAAATTTACCAGTATCTCCTATTAATGAGAATCCATATGCACCATGACCACATACCCCTGAATCACAAAGGCAATAGTATCAGGAGGGGAGGACAAGAATACAGGAATAATCAAACAGCTAGGATCTGGAATAACAATTTTAATAACACAGCTTACCTCATTAAACAAAGATAGCTTGTATTAAGCTAATATATACAATATTATTGCTTCGATAGTACCAAAAAATAAACATGGATCAGGACAGAAAGAGGCCATGTTTACACTCTGTTCATATAAACAGAATAACAGATATTAAAGTTCTCCAACTGAATGCCAGATTCTTTTATACTAACAGAGAGTAGGCATTCATGTGCAAACTTTATACTAATGTCTATTGTATTGCTGTTATAAGTGAAACATGCATAAAAGCCAAACAAGTCTATTAGATGTTGAGGATATCAAAGAATAAGATCGGATTGAGAGGATGTGAAAGGTGGAGTAGCCACACTGATTAGTACAAAAATCGGCTATAAACCAAATACCATGCCAATACCTAACCTCGGCTTTGCTGAAGTAAGTACTAACAAATGCTGATTCTCTGTTGCATCTGTATATCGTCCCCCAACCTGTAGGAATTTCGAACAAAACATTCACACAAAGTTGCAACACACATTAAAGCCCTTCCTAATCTGTGGGGCCTTCAGTGCCCACCACACAGCATGGGAGAGTCATAAGAATAATAAGGCAGAGAAATACATAATACCTTGATGGTTATAACATGATCATTTACACTGAAGAGCCCAAGCAACTAGTACATCTACCTAATATCGTATAGGGCCCTTGCAAGCACACAGAAGTGCCGCAACACGACATGGCACGGACTCGACTAATGTCCCAAGTAGTGCTGAAGGGAATTGACACCATGAATCCTGCAGAGCTGTCCATAAATCCGTAAGAGTACGAAGGGGTAGACATCTCTTCTGAACTGCACGTTGAAAGGCATCCCAGATAGGCTCTATAATGTTCAAGTCCGGGGAGTCTGGTGGCCAGCAGATGTGTTTAAACTCAGAATGTTCCTGGAGCCACTCTGTAGCAATTCTGGACGAGTGGGGTGTCGCATTGTCGTGCTATAATAGCCCAAGTCCGACGGAATGCACAATGGACATGAATGGATGCAGGTAATCAGACAGGATGCTTACATACATGTCACCTGTCAGGGTCGTATCTATACGTATCAGGGATCCCACATCACTCCAACCACATACGCCCCACGCCATTGCAGAGCCTCCTGCAGCTTGAACAGTCCCTTGCTGACATGTAGTGCGGATTCAAGAGGTTGTCTCCATACTCGTACACGTCCATGTCCATCTGCTCGATACAATTTGAAACGAGACTCATCTGACCAGACAACATGTTTCCAGACATCAACAGTCCATTGTCAGTGTCGGTGGACCCGTGCAAGGCGTGAAGTTTTGCGTAGTGCAGCCATGGAGGATACATGAGTGGGCCTTCAGCTCCGAAAGCCCATATTGATGATATTTCGTTGAATAGGTTGCATGCTAACACTTGTTGATGACCCAACAGTGAAATCTACAGCAATTTGAGGCAGGACTGCACTTCTGTCATGTTGAACGATTCTCTGCAGTCATCATTGGTCCTGTTGTTGCAGGATCTTTTAACGGTCACAGCAGTGTCGGAGATTTGATGTTTTCCCGGATTCCTGATATTCAAGTTACACTCATGAAATCGTTGTACCGGAAAATCCCCTCTTCATCGCTACCTCGTAGATGCTATGTCCCATCACCCATGTGCCAACTATAACATCATGTTCAAACTCACTAAAATCTTGATAACCTGCCATTGTAGCAGCAGTAACCGATCTAACAACTGTGCCAGACACTTGTTGTCTTATATAGACATTGCAGACTGCAGTGCTACATTCTGCCTGTTTACTTATCTCTGTATTTGAACACCCATTCCTATACCAGTTTCTTTGGCACTTCAATGTATGATGATGGATCTGTAACATTAAACCGACGACCATAGACGAGACCAATTGTAGTCGATATAATATTAGTTCTCCCTGTATGAACCAAATCACAGCATGATCAGTTCTGCATGGTAAATCAGGAACAGATCATTTCCCTACAACTATGAATATACAGTGCAAGAAAAATAACTGGACACATATTCCCAACAAATTGACTTGGAACATGAACAATGCGGATTGGTATAAATATCGCCAAATTCTTGATGTAGGGGTAACATCAACAGAAAAAAAACAACCCTCACACAGGTAATACATGCAACTACATAACAACATATATCATGCACCAAATGAATCCATCCCAAAATGATCTCTATCAACAAAAGCAAGATGACTGGGTAATGCATGGCGGAATTAAAACTCCACTAAAGCACTATAAGACAGAAGAGCAGCGTTATGTGAATATGTTAAACAACCTAACATGAACACTTTTTTGCTCTATAAACAAATGGCACCTAGAACCAAGAAGATTCTGAAATTCATCAGTAAGAGTATTTGGATAAAATATTCTAATAGTTCGACCAAGAAAAGTAAATCATCAGAGATATGGCAGAAGGTCAACAGATTTAGGAATATCGCTCCTACAGTCAATAATATACAATCATATGTGTGAATGGAAGAATTCTGTGATCTTATTGCCCCACCGAGTGTTCCCAGTAAGTTATACTGCAGACAAAGGGAAACTTCTGCAACTCAACATGTACTAATTAAACAGTTCAGTATTGATGAGTTGACATTGGTCTTCAAAGACAGCCCTAATACTGGCCCAGGGTTGGATGAGATCAAATATTCTATGATATAAAAACACACCTGACAATGCTGTTGAATTACTTCTTCAAATATATAATGGAATTTGGATGCATCGAGAATTAGTCCCAGAATGGAAGACACAGATCATAGTCCCTGTACACAAAAAAGGGAAAGATCCATCATGAGGCATTTCTTACGGACAGTCTTCATCCCTACTAGCTGGTTCACAGTTTGGGTTCCTTAGAAGCAGAAGCTGCATGGACAACATTTCAACATTAGTTTCTCATGTGTTAGCTCGCTTTGGTGAGAGAAAATATACAGGAGCACTATTTTTAGATATTGCAAAATCATATGATAATATTCAGGCAAATAAACTATTAGATAAGTTACTACTGTCAGGAGCCCCACCTCCGTTAGTAGAAGGTAAGTCATCATTAATTAGTGAACGAACTGTATATATTAGAAAGGATCCTGGATTCAAGGGCCCACGCATGATAATGGCATACCACAAGGATCGGCACTCAGCCCACTACTATATACCTATGCTATGGAAAGGGCAGTAAGTCAACCAGTTAGAATTATACAGTTTGCAGATGGTATCTGTGTATTTACTTCCCATTTAGTATTACGGAAGGTGATGAACAACATTATGTCATTGGTAAAGAAGTTTAGTTGGTCGAAATGACCTGATGATGGTACAGAAGAAATCTTCAGTAGTGATATTCACTAGGAAATGCATCAATAAATTTTTAATACATGTAGATGATAAAATATTACAAATTAAAGCACTTATTCGGTTCTTAGGCATGACAATGAACAACAAGCTTACATGTACAGCACATAACACTTTCTTAATCTAAATCTGTGAGCAAATGCTTTGTATTCTTCAATCAGTTAGTATGACATCCTTCAGTGCTGTTGCTTCTATATAGCTCCCTCATTAGATCCAGATTGTAATATGGATGTATATACTACAAATACACAACTTGAAAATGTTAGAGAAGCTGGACAGATTGCAGTACTGCTGTATACAAATATACTCAGGAGTAATGAAACCCACACCAACAAATGCACTCTTGATGGAAGCAAAAGAGGTGCCCCTCCACATAAGGAGGAAGATGGTTATGGAATGATACATAGTAGAGAAATTATCATACTCAATGCATCCAATTCATCAAATCCTACAATTGTACATTTCTTTTCCTGGAGATCGGGGGAGAAAGCCTATTGATTTCATTTCAGCATGTAAAGATTTGGTAGATGAGTGGAAAGATATTGCCACAAGTATGCAGTGGCCTGTTTAGCAATATGACTATTTCATCATCAGGTATCACATCTCATTCCAATGATAGAGGGAAAATCTGATTTCTTGGAGTCAGTTACAGCACTGCAAAGACATGTGGAGGAAACAAGGCAATGGGTAATACTCATACACACAGAGGGATCAAAGGCAGCCGGAGAGGACAACACAGGATGTGTTATATTTAGTCCGCAATTGCAGATAGTCCAAAAATATAAATAACCAGCAATTACTCCTTCCTATCTGGCCAAAACAATTGCAGTATTAAAGGCAATACAATGGTGTACGAATGAGAAATACACATACTATGCAATATTATCAGACTCGAAAACTACACTTCAAGCAATATGAAATACAAAAGTCTCAAAAACCACCAGTGAGTACCTACTCCAAGTTCGTTATTGGTATTATGAATGTCTCAGAAGGCAGAAACAAATTTCCTTTATGTGAGTGAAAGCCCATTGTGGAATTCCAGGCAATGAAAACGCAGGTCAGCTGGCAAAGCAGGCTAGGAGCAATGGCACACCACTAGATATAATGCTTCCCTATATGGAGTATAGATAACCTATTCAGAAACAGGTATTCGAATTGTGGCAGGAAGAATGGACACAGAGCTTACGACACAAAAGAGGCTACTATGTGCAGATACAACCATGAATACCGAAACGACCTTGGTTGAGAACGTTTATGGATCCTGAAAACCAACATGCACATTAAGCAGAAAAGATTCAATCATGGGACATTTTAAGAGCTTTTATGCCAACTGCGTGTGAACCAGTCACCAACCTGCAACTGTGATGAAACTGCTCAGGGAAATATGAAAAATATTATAATTGTTCACGTATGGTACACACGAGGTACAATTCATCAATGTCACTTTTAAGGTTAGCCTTCCTTTGTGTCCAAACTTGTTTCATCCTTTCAGAATCAAGTCTCTTTCTTTCATGAGACCACAGTGTTCCAATCATTTTTCTAATTTTCCTTCAACCAACTTTCCAAACAAATATCTTTTACCTGAATGTTTGTCTATCAGTAACGTTTATCTAAGTCATATCAGCTACTTCAAGATACTCTGTAATCACAGTGATCCATTTAATTGGCTCAGTCTTGGCCTTACTTCTGTTTTCGTAGAATTCTACTGTTTGCTTTATCGAAGTAGTGGGTGCCATTCTTCTAATGTGCCCCTAAGACTTAAGTCTTCGTTTTCTCATGTCACCATGTAGTCAGTGTATTATTCTATTTCCGTTTTACTTCTAAGCCTATAAGTTTCTCCATCATGTATTTTGGGGCCTAACATTTTCCTAACAATCTTTTGAATTTTTTGAGTATCCCTCTTTCTATTTAAAATTAAATTTTCTGCTCCATAAAGACATTCAGGTTTGATTACAGTGCTGTAATGCTTAAGTTTACTGAATTTAGAAAGTTAATTTATTGTAAATATTTTGTGTTAATCTGAATGCAGTTGCCATTTTGTGACAGCGATATTCGTTTGCGGCTTTTTCAGACCATTTTCTTGTATTTCACCCAAGTATTTAAACTGAGAAACTCTTTTTATTTTTCTATATTTTGTGTTCAAGAGCTTTGGTGCTTGTTCATTGCATGTCATATATTCCGTTTTTCCAAATGATATTAGTAGTCCCACTTTTTTGCAACTTCTTTAAGAATTTCAATTTGTTTTTGAGCTGTGGTAATATCCTAGTTAAAAATGCCAGATTATCTCAAAGACTAGGCAATCTGCTCTAATATTGCTTCTGCCTAACTTGATTGATTGATCTGTTTTTTTACTTGACTTTTGCTGTCGCCATTCTGTAATCACCTTTTCCAAAACACGGTTAAACAGTAATGGAGAGAATCTGTCTCCCAGTCTAACACTTGTCTTTATATCGAATGGTACAGAAATTTCTCCCATGAATTTAACTTTAGAGTTAGTGTCAGTTAACGTTTCCTTGACCAGTGTTAGAGTTTTATTATCTAGCCCTAGCTCCTTTAAAATTTGGAAAAGAGATTCACGATCAACTGAGTTGTAGGCCTTCTTAAAATCCACAAATGTACATACAATATTATTACCAGAAATGCTTTGGAGCTTAAGGATTAGTTTTAAATTAAGAATTTGTTCCAGACAATATCTGGCCTAAAGCCTGCTTGGTGTTCACCAACATTAGGTTCTAGCTGTTCTTGGGCTCAATCAAGTAAACAAAGCGAGAGAATTTTGTATATGACTGGGAGAAGAGAGATTCTTCATAATTATGATCACTGGTTCTATCCCCTTTTTTATACAGTGGATGAATTAGGGCAGTTTTCCAGTCCTCAGGTATTTTCTCAGTTTGCCATATATGTCCCATTAGTTGAGTGATCCCTTTTATAGTGATAGGGCCAGCTGATTTTAGTAGTCCTGCAATTATACTGACTTCTCCTGATGCTTTATGGTTTTTAACTCTCTTAATTTTTTAATTATTTGGATTTCGTCAAGTTCCTTAGAGTTAGGGTTGGTGTTATTAGTTTGCTGTGATTGGAATTTATTAGCTGATTCTGGACATGTTAATAGTTTTTCAGAATAACTTACAATTTTCCTGGTTGTTAAGAGCCAAACAGCCATTTTCATTTTTTAAGCAAAGAATTTGAGGTTGGTAACCAGTTAGTTTTGTTGTGAATGTTTTGTAAAAGTGTCTTCAAATGGTCTTTCGGAAGTCTTTTTCGATTTCTAAATGTTGGCGATTTTTGTAGTTTCTTTTGGTCTGTCGGATTACTTTAGATGTTTCTTTTCTTACAGTTAGAAAGGTGCTGTACGTATTTTCAGTTTTGTTACTATTCCTGTTTTTGAATGCCCCATGCCTAAACTTAACTGCTGTTTCACTATCCGCTTTCCACCAAGGCTGTTTTTGTTTCTTTCGAAGCAGCATTAAATTTTGTGGTGTTGTGATGAACTTTTGCTTTAGGCTTTGCCAGTTGTTGGATTGTTTTTCGTCAGGTTCACTTGTTAGAGATGGGGTTGTTATAGCACTATCAAATTTTGGGATAACATTTTTTGTTTTGAAAAGTTTTTGAAGTTGAAGTTTTACTTTTATTTGCATTAAATAATGGCTGGAATCTATATTAGCCCCATTTCTAACTTGGACAACTAAAATTTCTTTGTAGTTAGGGTATGAAATTGCTATGTGATCGATTTAAAATTTCCCAATAAACGTACCGGGTGCCCACCAATTTTTTTGTTTAGGTGTGTTCTTTTTAAAATGTATTGACATGATCTCGAGGTTAAAATTTTTGCATGTTTCAACAAGTCTTTGGCCATTTTGGTTTGTCCCTTTATGCACAGATTATCCACCCAGCGTTTACTTACATTTTTTTTCTTTACCTAATTGAGCATTAAAATTTTAACGTGGTTTGAGAGAATTTTGTAGATGATGCTTTCTAATGCTTTCCAAGCTTCATTACCTTCTTCAACTTTTTTACAGTTATTCTCATTGACCGGCATATGGGCATCAATTAAAGTGTATGCTTTATTTGCACATCTAAGAGAAATGACTTTTTCCTCCGTTATTGAATTTAAAATACTTTTAGAGACTGCAAAAGCAACTTCCAGATGTGGTGTATTATTAAGTATTTGTTTATCAGTTTTACTTTTATAAAGACAATACTTACAGAAATCCCTGGTGTTATCGTCTGTCATTCGTGTTTCTTGAAGTGTCAAAATTTGACTCTTCTGTTTTTTAATGTACCTCCCAATTTATGGAGTTTACTTGGTTGCAAAAGTATTTGTATGTTAAGTGTTGCAAAAAATATATTTGTTTTGGTTTTAAGTCAGCCAGAGGACTCCAGCTTTCTATGTTGAATCACACTGCATTTTAAACTGGCCACATCAGAATCCGAAAGACCAGATGCACCAGTAATACTGGCAGTGGATTGATCACCTGTGGTAATATTGTGATTATCAAAATGCTTCATGATGATTGTACCTGGAATCAGGTGGGGTTGAGTAGACTCACTGAGTAACCTCAGAGTGTTACGACTGGAAGGGCTAGTTCCAGAATATAAATTTCAACCTCACCACTGGTGAGCAGACGCTGATCACTTTGCCGCTTGCTACAAGACAGATGCAAAGTGGATTTGGTTTCATTTTGCCTTGGTCCCGGAGCGCTTATTCCATATTCGCAGCTGTCCACCATATCTGGTGGAACATTCATTATTCACCACATATGACCTGGTCAATATCGTAGGCATGGAGGTTTCTTAGACTTTTGGTTACAAAGTCTTAAAGCCTGGATATGAACGATATATTATTTCAATGCAGAAAATATAGTGAGGCGAGGAACAAATTGTTAGCATTTGTTATCAAGGGTAATATCCCACAACCAACACCAGCCAAGTCCTTGCTATCTGAACCTAAGATAAAAACCTACAAGAAGATAATCGAATTCGTGTGCAATGGACAGAGAAAGGTTGAATGTTTAATAGTAAATTATAACAAACAAAAAAGCGAAGTTACACTAAAAGAAGGGGATATTATGTGAACAAAGGTATTATTATTATGCAGCAATGACTGAATGGTGTCTAACGCAAGTGAAAAAAAAAATAAAAAATTAAAATCATTCTTTGGAAATCACAATTAATGTCGGTGTGCATTTCGAGTGGAGCGTCTTGACGTTTGATTAGCTTTGCTAAGAGCAGTATGTTTATGTCTGGTGTTGTTTGTTATGAACGGTGATTTGAAAGTGCTTGTGAATTTGTTAATCCCGTATTAGTTTACGTTTCCCAGTGTAATTGACTCGTATTTGCAATTTCTGTTAACATTCAAAGGACGAAATTTGATTATGGATCCGCTTGTGTCAGATCTTTATGCCATCCACGAGGGTATTAAGGTGGAGCCGGAATCGAAGGAGAATACGGCCCAGGACTCAACAAACACAACACAGTCAGATAGTTCTGGCCATCCACCAGTCGTTCCATCATCCGCTGCCCAACCAACACCACCTCAACAACCTGCAGCAGCCGTCTCACCAAATCATTCAAGTGTGGACAACCAGAGTTCATCACAGAACGGTGCGTTGAGAGATAATTTTGTTCTTAGACTCTTAGAATTTCGCAAATATTGGAGCCGTAAATAAGCTTTCACTTAATCAGTTTTCGACAGTAATATTTAGTGAACGTTCATGATAATGCTACGAATAAGAATAATAAGACCTCCCTCCAGAGCGCGGCAATGAATTGTTTACACATTGTCGGTGGAAAAAACGCTTTCACTGGCGAACTAAATGACTTTAATTTTATTTTTATCTGTATTGGGTTTTCTGTGAGGTGGCCGTTCACTCTGTAGTTACATTCTTTGTTTCGTTTTGCAAACAAAGCCCTCCCTATTTTATTCCAAATCTATCTTTTAATGATAATTAATTGAAACCCTCAGCTGCCGACAGTTGTTGTTGATATACCTCGATGGTGTCAGCCGAAAATGTGAGCCTCGACCGGGACTCGAACCCAGTATCTCCTACTTACATGGCAGACGCTCTATCCATCTGAGCTACCAAAGACACTGATGAATAGCGCGACTCCAGGGACTTATCCCTTGCACGCTTCCCATGAGACCCAAGTTCCCAACTGTCAACAATCTACATACATAATGTTCCTAATAGATATTTGCCCATTCACTCATTACTCTTGCACACTAAGATGACGATACCCATAAGAGTTTGGGCAACTTGTCCGCATTCGCACAGACGAAGGTCACCCTTCGGGTAGCCTTTAATTATATATGAAGATAGTAACTGTTCTCGAAGCATGCAAGGGATAAGTCCCTGCAGTCGTGCTATTCATCTGTGTCCTTGGTGGCTCAGATGGATAGAGTGTTTGCCATGTAAGCAGGAGATCCCGGATTTGAGTCCTGGTCGAGGCACACATTTTCATCTGTCCCCATCGAGGTATATCAACAATACTTGCCAGCAGCTGAGGGTTTCGATTAATTATCATTTATTTCTAGAGAAACTGCACGGTTATCAATGGTATCTGTTTTTTCGAGAACAGTTACTATCTTCATCTGTCTTTTAAGATGAACCCTTCCTGCTCCTTCCAAACTTGCCAACCATTTAAGTAACAGCATGTAGGATCATCATTTACTCTTATGAGGGCTTATAAATTTTAAGGAAAAAATTTCCGCAGTGTTCTGTACTACTGAAAATTGTGGGGTAACCATGACCCATGTTTTGCAAGAAGGATAATTAATTTGATGATACAGAAAGGGGTAAAAGTTACATATTGGACCTCCCTTTCATTTTTCAGTATGTCATTACCAGTTAATTTATAACCACAACCATATTTTCTGCTTTCACATTAATTGGTTTCGCCAACTCATGACCAAATTGTCACCTTCCAACCTAACTAGACTATGGGCTACGCTGCAGATCAATCTGTCAGCACAACTAAGATTTCAAGGGGGGGGGGGGGGAGGGGGGGGATTCCAGTACGTAACTTTAACCCAGGACAGGTCTAATCTTAAACTGTTAACATATTTTGGAAAATAAGCTATTACACAGGCGCTTTGTAAACTTGTAGGGTAATTTTATGATCTATCAAAAGTAAAGATTTGATTCTAAATCAAGAAAAATAGCCTAAAACCATTACATCACATCCACTGAAGTTTACTGTCACAGTAATTATTTCGATAAATACCTTTTACCAACTGTGTCTTCATGTAAGGTGTCTCATAACTTCATCAGACCTGAAACTTCCTGGCGGATTAAAAATGTGTGCTGGATCGAGACTCGAACTCGGGAAGTCTGTCCTAAGTGGGCAAGTGCTCTACCATCTTGAGCTACCCAAGCACGACTCGCGGCCTGCCCTCACAGCTTTAATTCCGCCAGTAACTCGTCTCTTACCTTCCAGGCTTCACAGAAGCTCTCCTTCAAACCTTGCAGAACTAGTATTCCTGGAAGAAAGGATATTGTGGAGACATGGCTTAGCCACAGAATTAAATTTTCACTCTACAGCGGAGTGTGAGCTGATACAAAGCTTCCTGGCAGATTAAAACTGTGTGCCGGACCGAAACTTGAACTCAGGACCTCCTTCCACTGGTCCTTAGACCAGGGACAGTTATATATATATATATACCAGTTAAATACAGTTACCCATTCATTCTTGTCATTAGTGATCTTTGGACAGCTCCTCAAACATGATAATAAAGTCTTTTACATCAAACCAAATTATTCTGTCACTGACTTTTCAGAAGACATTCTAAACAACCATTACATTGCCTAAATACATCAGCACACTATTATGCTTCGCCAAAGCTTCAAAGTGTTGACAGTGTTCAATAACATACATACAACTACTAGAATTGTTTATCAAGTGTATCCAAGTAAAAGCTAAACATTTTTAACTACTAACATACATTGCAATGGCTGTGATTACCCATCGCAACTTTTTAGGTATATTTAATACAAATTCTGCTATGATTGATAAAACTTTGTAGCCTAACTGTTTCTTCATGCAGTCTCTTTCCATTCTTTTTTATGCGTCTTTCCATTATCGTGGGTTAGATGCTACAGTGATGAAATTTGAGAGAATCATCCTGATGTTGATCTGTTGAAATTTCTGCAAATCTTATTAGGCAACCATGTCACCTGTGGTTGCCTTGTTGGCCACTTTAGTAGAGTTGCAATCTCTCTGGTCAACCAAAAGTTGTGAGTCCGCCCTTCTGTTTACTATTTACAGTTCCTGCTGTAGAAAGTTAAATCTCAAATAGGGAGAGTGAGTGTGGATGTGTATGGTTTCATTTAATCCAACAAGTTGTTCCTGTTCAGTAACAGTGATCAGTCTTATCCTTTATCTCTTTGACATTCCAAGTGCCATTTCCGTCTTCCCAAACTTTTAGCTGTACATCCATTCTTGATAGGTCTTCAATAACCTATTGAATTGACATCCACATTTTATTGATTGTTTGTTCATGTATATGCAGAATTGTCCAGTTTTTACAGAGCCATTGGAGAAGTGGAGGTCAACATCCAGGAAGGCAGCATGCAAAGCTGTGGAGAAGCAGCTGGGAGAGATGTTTTCCAGGAAGGCAGTATGCAGAGCTGTGGAGAAGCAACTGAGGGAGAAGATGTTTAGGCTGTGAGGAATGTTGATAGTGTTTTGGCCTTGGGCTAAGATCATGATGATACGGGCAGTGAATTGGGATCTGATAGGGGCATGGGATCTTGTGTTGCTAGGGAGGTTTCCCAAGGCCCACAAACAGATTGGCACAGTTGTATGCCATAAAGATGTCTTAGATTTGCTTATTCCCTCAAGGAGAAGCAGTTGTGGGCAAAGACCTAGTAGTCGGGTCTATAAGCGATGAGGTGGTGACACTGAAGTCTGTAAGACTTTTGGAGAGAGATGTTCAACATTATCAAGGTCACAGATATTAGTGAGGGTAGTAGGGGGAGGCTTGTGTAGGCAGGTGGTGTCATTAGTGACAAGTAGGGTCCATGTCCTTATAAATAAGCAGATAAAAGTGTCCATTCCTTCCTAACTAACTACATAAATGTCAACCAGATGTGGCTCAAATTTAAGAAATAATGTTGATAAGTTTTATACCAGCTAAATTGGTAAGAGACGGCACAAATCCCTGTGGGACACAAACCAGGTTCGAACACATGCAAAGGCAATGAAAAAAGCATAACAGATTTAAAAGAACGCAAGATCTCCAAGACTGGCAATGATGTATGGTAGTTCGAAATTTAGCTATTGTTTTTAGTACTTTCCTCAGTGTTTAATAGTTTCCATAACAATACTCTGTTACAAAATCTGACTGAGAACCCAAAGAAATTCTGTTCATATTTAAAGTATACCAGCTCAAGTACACAGTCAGCACCTGCACTGCACAGTAGCAGTAGTAACAATGCCGATGACAACACCTGTAAAGCAGTGTTACTAAACATAGTTTTCCGAAAATTATTCTCTAAAGAATACTCAGTAAATATTCCAGAATTCAAATCAATAACATCAGCCAAGATGAGTAATTTAGAAGTAGGCACCCTGAGTATAGCAAAGCAGTGTAACTCATTTAATAAAGGCCAGACTTCCAGCCCAGTTTGTGTGTCAGTTAGGTTCCTTTCAGAATATGCTGATATAATGTCTCCATGATTAACAGTCATATTCAACTTCTCCCTCAATGAAAGATCCTTACCTAAAGATTGGAAAATTGCTCAGGTCACACCAGGCTGCAATAAAGGGAATAGAAGTAATTTGCTGAATTATAGAGCCATATCATTAACATAGATTTGCAGTAGAATTTTGGAAGGTATGCTGTGTTTGAACATTTTAAAATACCTGAAGACCATGATGTGTTAACAGACAACTATCACAGATTCATAAAATATCATTCTTGTGAACCATAAGTGAGACGTTCTTCATGCAAAGTAATGAGTGCTATCAACAAGATATTGCAAGTTGATTCCATGATTCTAGATTTCTGGTAGGCTGTTTACATCATTCCTCACAAGCTGCCTCCAATCATTTTATGTGCCTGTGGAGTATCGTCTCAGTCATGTGGCTGGATTTGTGATTTCCTGTGTGTTGGTAATAATTAATGCATAGTCATCTAGTAGAACAGAAGTGATATCTGTGGTACTGTAAGGTAGTTTTACAGGCCCTCAATTGTTCTTAAACTATATAAATGATTTGGAAGATAATCTGAATAGCCCTCTCAGATTACAGATGATGCTGTTGTTTACCACCCAATGAAGTTATCAGAATATGAAAATGAACTCTAGAGTGATTTAGACAACATATCTGTATAGTGCAAAAAATATGAGGTCTTCCACATCAGTACTGAAAACAAAAATTAATAAATTTTGATTACACAATACATCACACAAATTGATTACACAATACATCACACAAATTGATTACACAGTATGTCACACAAATGTAAAGGTTGCCAAGTCAGCTGATTACCTTGTGATTTCAGATACAAACAACTTAAATTGGAACCACCATATAGAAGAGGTTTATGGGGAAGGAAAACCAATAACTGTGTTTTATTGACAGAAAACATAGATTTGCAAACAATCTACTAAAGAGACAGCCTACAATACTCTTCTCGATCCTCATGTGGGGTATTGTTTCATGATATGGGATCAGTACAGTTAGGATTTGATGGAGAACATCAAAAATGCTCAGAGAAAGGTAGCTCATTTTGTGTTATCATGAAATAGGTGAGAGAGAGTCAAGAATATTATATGCATGTTTGGGTGGCAGTCATTAAAAGAAAGATTTTTTCGCAGTGGTGAGATCTTTTCACAGAATTGTAATCATGAACTTTCATCTTTGGATGTGAAAATATTTTGCCGGGGCTTACCTACCTAGGGAGAAATGACACTCATATTAAAATAAGAGAAATCAGAGCTTGCAAGGTTTAGGTCTCCATTTTTTCCACATATTATTCGAGAGTGGAATGATCGAGAAGTAGTCTGAAAGAGGTACTATGAATCCTTTGCTACATACTTTAAGTGTGAATAGCTGAGTAGTCATGTAAAACAATAGAAAATCCCGGATGGATCAATATGTAGACCACGGGAAAGGCAGCCGCTCACCTATAGCAGAGTGAGCACAGAGACAGTAGTCATGCTACATTTAAAGCTCTTGCTCTTTTCCTAGCAAACGTACACACATTCACTCATGCAGACACACAGAAATCCAAACATGCACTCCTGTGTCCACAGGAAGATCAATTTAGTGGGAGTGCATGTTTGAGTGTCGGTGTGGTTGTGTGAATGAATGTGTGTACTTTTGCTAAAAAAAGAGCAAGAGGTAGAAAGCCAGTGTGGATACTGTATCCTGTTACATGTGTCTGTGTTTCACGCAGTTACAGGTGAGTGGTTGGCTTTCCCTTGTTTTGAGTAGTAATGTAGACTTAGGTGTAGGAATCTAGGTAATTATGTGGTGGAGATGGTTGACAGATGATGAAAGAAATCGATTGTGTCTGCACTGCAGGTGATGGATTGGAGGTGTTGGTAACCAGTTAAAATGTGGCATCCTGGGTTGCTTGACTTATGGATTGGATTTTGGGGGGAATGTAGAAGTGGTATATGAGGAGGGAAATTGATTCAGGGGAGAGGTTTGGAATGGGCATAAGGATTTGAGTAGGGATAGGAGATTGTTGTTGTGGTCTCCAGTCCTGAGACTGGTTTGATGCAGCTCTCCATGCTACTCTATCCTGTGCAAGCTTCTTCATCTCCCAGTACTTACTGCAACCTACATCCTTCTGAATCTGCTTAGTGTATTTATCTCTTGGTCTCCCTCTACGATTCTTACCCTCCACGCTGCCCTCCAGTGCTAAATTTGTGATCCCTTGATGCCTCAGAACATGTCCTACAAACCTGTCCCTTCTTCTTGTCAAGTTGTGCCATAAACTCCTCTTCTCCCCAATTCTATTCAATACCTCCTCATTAGTTGTGTGATCTAACCATCTAATCTTCAGCATTCTTCTGTAGCACCACATTTCGAAAGCTTCTATTCTCTTCTTGTCCAAACCATTTATCATCCATGCTTCACTTCCATACATGGCTACACTCCATTCAAATAATTTCTGAAACAACTTCCTGACACTTAAATCTATACTCGATGTTAACAAATTTCTCTTCTTCAGAAACGCTTACCTTGCCATTGCCAGTCTACATTTTATATCCTCTCTACTTCGACCATAATCAGTTATTTTGCTCCCCAAATAGCAAAACTCCTTTACTACTTTAAGTGTCTCATTTCCTAATCTGATTCCCTCAGCATCACCTGACTTAATTTGACTGCATTCCATTATCCTCGTTTGCTTTTGTTGATGTTCATCTTATATCCTCCTTTCAAGACACTGCCCATTCCGTGCAACTGCTCTTCCAAGTCCTTTGCTGTCTCTGACAGAATTATAATGTCATCGGCGAACCTCAAAGTTTTTATTTCTTCTCCATGGATTTTAATACCTACTCCAAATTTTCTTTTGTTTCCTTCACTGCGTGCTCAATATACAGATTCAATAACATCGGGGAGAGGTTACAACCCTTTCTCACTCCCTTCCCAACCACTGCTTCCCTTTCATGTCCCTCGACTCTTAAAACTGCCATCTGGTTTCTGTACAAATTGTAAATAGCCTTTCGCTCCCTGTATTTTACCCCTGCTACCTTTGAAAGAGAGTATTCCAGTCAACATTGTCAAAAGCTTTCTCTACATCTACAAATGCTAGAAACATAGGTTTGCCTCTCCTTAATCTTTCTTCTAAGATAAGTTGTAAGGTCAGTATTGCCTCACGTGTTCCAACATTTCTACGGAATCCAAACTGATCTTCCCCGAGGTCGGCATCTACCAGTTTTTCCATTCGTCTGTAAAGAATTCGCGTAAGTATTTTGCAGCTGTGACTTATTAAACTGATAGTCCAGTAATTTTCACATCTGTCAACACTTGCTTTCTTTGGGATTGGAATTATTATATTCTTCTAGAAGTCTGAGGGTATTTCACCTGTCTCATACATCTTGCTCACCAGATAGTAGAGTTTTGTCAGGAATGGCTCTCCCAAGGCCATCAGTAGTTGTAGTGGAATGTTGTCTACTCCCGGGGCCTTCTTTCGACTCAGGTCTTTCAGTGCTTTGTCAAACTCTTCACGCAGTATCGTATCTCCCATCTTCATCTACATCCTCTTCCATTTCTATAATATTGTCCTCAAGTACATCGCCCTTGTATAGACCCTCTATATACTCCTTCCACCTTTCTGCTTTCCGTTCTTTGCTTAGAACTGGGTTTCAATCTGAGCTCTTGATATTCATAAAGTGGTTCTCTTTTCTCCAAAGGTCTCTTTAATTTTCCTGTAGGCAGTATCTATCTTACCCCCTAGTGAGATAAGCCTCTACAGCCTTACATTTGTCCTCTAGCCATCCCTGCTTAGCCATTTTGCACTTCCTGTCGATCTCATTTTTGAGGCGTTTGTTTTCCTTTTTGCCTGCTTCATTTACTGCATTTTTATATTTTCTCCTTTCGTCAATTAAATTCAATATTTCTTCTGTTACCCAAGGATTTCTATTATCCCTCGTCCTTTTACCTACTTGATCCCCTGCTGCCTTCACTATTTCATCCCTCAAAGCTACCCGTTCTTCTTCTACTGTATTTTTTTCTCCCATTCATGGCAATTGTTCCCTTATGCTCTCCCTGAAACTCTATACAACCTCTGGTTTAGTCAGTTTATCCAGGTCCCCCAGTTTCTTCAGTTTTAATCTACAGCTCATTGTGGTCAGAGTCCACATCTGCCCCTGGATATGTCTTACAATTTAAAATCTGGTTCCTAAATCTCTGTCTTACCATTATTTAATCTATCTGATACCTTCTGGTATCTCCAGGATTCTTCCATGTATACAACCTTCTTTTATGATTCTTGAACCAAGCGTTAGCTATGATTAAGTTGTACTCTGTTCAAAATTCTACCAGACGACTTCATCTTTCATTTCTTACCCCCAATCCATATTCACCTACTATGTTTCCTTCTCTCCTTTCTCCTACTCTCGAATTCCAGTCACCCATAACTATTAAATTTTCATCTCCCATCACTACCTGAATAATTTCTTTCGTCTCATCATACATTTCATCAATTTCTTCTTCAACTGCAGAGCTAGTTGGCATGTAAACTAGTACTACTGTAGCAGGCATGGGCTTCGTGTCTGTCTTGGCCACAATAATGGATTCACTATGCTGTTTGTAGTAACTTACCCACACTCCTATTTTTTCATTCATTATTAAACCTACTCCTGCATTACCCCTATTTGATTTTGTATTTATAACCCTGTATTCAACTGACCAAAAGTCTTGTTCCTCCTGCCACTGAACTTCACTAATTCCCACTATATCTAACTTCAACCTATCCATTTCCCTTTTTAAATTTTCTAACCTACCTGCCCGATTAAGGGATCTAACATTCCACACTCCGATCCGTAGAACGCCAGTTTTCTTTCTCCTGATAACGACATCCTCCTGAGTAGTCCTCGCCCGGAGATCCGAATGGGGGACTATTTTATCTCTAGAATATTTTACCCAAGAGGACGCCATCATCATTTAATCATACAGTAGAGCTGCATGCACTTGGGAAAAATTACAGCTGTAGTTTCCCCTTGCTTTCAGCTGTTCGCAGTACCAGCACAGCAATGCCGGTTTGGTTAGTGTTACAAGGCCAGATCAGTCAATCATCCAGACTGTTGCCCCTGCAATTACTGAAAAGGCTGCTGCCCCTCTTCAGGAACCACTCGTTTGTCTGGCCTCTCAACACATACCCCTCCGTTGTGTTTGCACCTATGGTACAGCCATCTGTATTGCTGAGGCACGCAAGCCTCCCCACCAACGGCAAGGTCCATGGTTCATGGGGGAGGGGGGGAGGGATAGGAGATTATGCTATTGTAACTCTATAGCAGGGCTTGAAGGTGAAAGAAACAGACAGTTGATGGGTACCTTCAGTCAGGTAATTACTCTGATTCATTGTAACAGTGTGCACAGGTAGGATAATTGAGGTTGAGGATGGCTGTTCTTTCCTTTGCCAGGAGGTTTGTGTTATTTGGAAGGAACTTATGAAATATGGTAAGCTCAAATTGGAGGTAAGAAAATCCAGGAATGTATCGAGGAGGTGGTTACATGCGAGTGAGGGAGGGTCACAGTTGGATAGTATTAACCAGAACAGATAAGATTCAGTGTTAGCTTTTGGTCAGAGAGATCGGTGGCAAGAAATTGTTTCCATAGTAGGAATCTGGAGAAGGAGAATAGGTATTTGACAAGTCCAGCTTGATTGATTTTGGGTGTGGAGGCCGCAGATGAAGCCTCTGGATAACACTGAAACTTCTATGGGCTGGTGTAACAAGGAATCAGGTCTACGTGGCATTTCGTGCAGTGAACATACATTAGTTGGTAAATTGTTTGAGAAGTTTTCTATGTTTCCCCGTGGTGGGACTGGAGCAAATAGTAGTAGGTCGAGGCATGAGGCAGGTTTTACATTGGTAACGATTGGGGTATGGATAATGTTCTGGATATGTCATATGGTTTTAAAAGGACAAACGTATGTGCCAAAAGTAACTATAGGTGGTATGAAGAGATCATGGAGAGATGACCTCATTTTAGGACTTGACCTCAGAGAGTCAGCCTTGGAAGAGTAATGTCTTGAGATATGGATGGGCTGGCTGTCAGTTGGGGAGGAAGGGAATACTGATACTTTTTGCAAATGCAAGCTATGTTTGTCTTAGTATCAGAGCAGAAGACTGCCTTGGAGAGTTGGTTGTGGACAAGACCTATTTGGTAACTGCAAAGAGGAAAACCAACCGGTTATACCAAGTTTAGATGATGAGAGATTTGGTGTTGGAACTGATATATTTACCCAAGATGCCTAGGCTGTAGGTATAGAAGCATTTGACATGGAAGAGTTGGCATGTCAACATCAAAGAAGGTGACTTTGGATTTGGAGAAGGGTCAGATGACTCTGAGTTTGGAAAATAAAATTAACTTTTGCAGAAAGTGGAGGTGTTTCTTGTCACCATGAGTCCAGACCGCAAAAATGGAATCAATAAATATCTACTAAGCCTGGAAGCATATCTCCAGGATAATGAAGAACATTTCTTCCTTGTGGCCCATATGTTTATCTGAAATTTAAACAGCCCCATAATGGTGATTTTCTTCCAACTCTATCTATCTTCAAAGGAAAATAACACTGCATTTATGTTGAAGGTCAACATTATAACAGCACACAGACAATACCATACATAGGCCTAATTCAGTGAGCCTGTGAAATTGAGTTGTGTAAAGATCAAACAATAATTTCCATGCCTCACTGCACTGTGTGTGATCATTGCAGCATCCTACTCAGATGCTATGCCTCGTTGTTATTGCTGTTGAATCGGTCTTATGGCAACTTGCAATCTGTGGAGACAACACTATAGTGCAGACACATTGTTTGTTTATGTTGCACAAAATGTGAACAAATGAGTGGAAGATGTAGCCAAATTTTTAAAGAATATGGTAGTGGTTTCTAGAGGTTCCAGTAGTCCAGGACAGGACCACATAGAGCTATAGGGGTACATGTGACCATTATTTGCTTGTCAGTGTCTGACTGTGCCACTGTTGCACCTCACAATAATTGGCATTTTGCACTCGCACCATCTGCTGCCATCTATGTACAAAGACAATTAACGACTTTGTGCCTGAATAAATTTCTAATTGAAAGATAAAAATCAAAAACTGTGGTGCTTTAGAGGTACCCAAAACACTCAGGAGAATGCGCCACTTGTCAGAAGTTTGTTAGCTTCATGAAGAACAAGCATCTACTGGCATTGGTATTCAAAAACAGTTAACCTTCCAGTTAGCACAGCATTGGTATGATGCGAATTCGCTACACCTGGCATTGAACTGTTCATATCCAAAAGTCTTAGGAGACAGAGACCAGTTTACTAGTGGCTTGGTATCTTTATTCCTTTGATTAAGTTATGAAATACATTGAAGAGCCAAAGAAACTGGTACACCTGCCTAATATCGTGTAGGTCTTCCACGAGCACAAGGAAGTGCCACAACACAATATGGCATGGACTCAACTAATGCCTGAAGTAGTGTTAGGGGGAAATGACACCATTAATCCTGCAGGGCTGTCCATAAATCCGTAAGAGTACGAGGGGGTGCTGATCTTTTCTGAACAGCATGTTGCAACGGATCCCAGATATGTTCAATAATGTTCATGTCTGGGGAGTTTGGTGGCCAGTGGAAGTGTTTAAACTCAGAAGAGTGTTTCTGGAGCTACTCTGTTTCAATTCTGGATGTGTGGGGTGTTGCATTCTCCTGCTAGAATTGGCCAAGTCCGTTGGAATGCAAATGGACATAAATGGAAGCAGGTGACCAGACAGGATGCTTACGTACGTGTCACCTGTCAGAGCCGTATCTAGATGTATCAGGGGTCCCACATCACTCCAGCTACACACACCCCACACTATTACAGAGCCTCCACCAGCTTGAACAGTCCCCTAATGACATGCAGGGTCCATTGATTCATGAGGTTGTCTCCATACTCATACACGTCCATCCGCTCGATACAATTTGAAACGAGACTCGTCTGACAAGACAACACGTTTCCAGTCATCAACAGTTCAATGTCAGTGTTGACAGGCCCAGGCGAGGTGTAAAGCTTTGTGTTGTGCAGTCATCAAGGGTAGATGAGTGGGCCTTTGGCTCCAAATGCCCATATCGATGATATTTCATTGAATGTTTCACATGCTGACACTCATTGATGGCCCATCATTGAAATCTGCAGCAATTTGCGAAAGGGTTGCACTTCTGTCACGTCGAACGATTCTCTTCAGTCGTTGTTGGTCTTGTTCTTGCGGGATCTTTTTCCAGCCACATCGATGTCAGAGATTTAATGTTTTACAAAATTCCTGAAATTGACGATACACTCATGAAATAGTCATACCGGAAAATCCCCACTTCATCACTACCTCAGAGATGCTGTGCCCCATCATTCATCTGCCAACTATAACACCACCTTCAAACTCATTCAAATCTTGATAATCTGCCATTGTAGCAGCAGTAACTGATCTGATAACTGCACCAGACACTTGTTGTCTTATATAGGCATTGGCGACTGCAGTGCCATATTCTTCTTTTCCATATCTCTGTGTTTGAATATGCACACGTATATCAGTTTCTTTGGTGCTTCAGTGTAGAGCACATCTGACCTCCTACTGTCAGCAAGTCAACTGGCTGATGAACAGTGGGCCATTATTCTCTTCAAATATGATTCTGGATTCAGTCTACAAACTTAAATGTGAAGAATTCACATTTGCAAAGAACTAGAAATAGTTATAGTGTAAAATACACAGGAACAAGACCAATATGGACGCATTTTGTTAACGTCAAGAGGGATCATACAGCAGGAAAACCATGTTTGTAAACCCATGAGCAGTAATAGCACCAGGTATCAAGACAAGATTTTGAAATGTAGTGTCCAATTGTGGTAAGGTTCTCTTGACTGTGATTCCCTAATGTTGAACAATGCTCATTCACGTAGTGCATGCCTGGTGGATTAATTCCTCCAATGTTGACAGTGTTTTTCCATCTAAATGACTTAACACTTCCCATATGCAAATGCTGTAGAGTTTGTTTGCGATAGTGTTTGCCGTCAGTTTGCTGTATACCAGCATCCACTGCCAACATTCTTATGCTGTTTCTTACACACCCGAAGAAGGGGGTATTAACTGTCAACACTAGAACTGCTGACTTGATTGATGGTATGCAATAATGTTGTCATACCACTCATGCTGTTAAAACTTGTTACAGACAGAGAATGGTTTCCACATTAGTGACAAAAAGTTTGTGTACACAGTCATTTATTTATGGTAGAAGTTCTTAATTTATAAATCTCTTTTTTTAAAGTTTGTTGAACAGCATTCATTAGGTTCAGTAAACTCATTTTTAGTTGTTTGATCAATTTTTTGTGTGTTTCTACTTTGTTAGTTGTTTGCATGTTCCTCAAATCTTAATTGTGATCTCTCATGTCATGGGGAATGTGTTAGTTTGTGGACATCAGTGTTGTTTTTTATTTACTACCTAATTTATTGATGAAACTAATTGATTTCATTTTTATCTCTATGCTTATATGAGATGGTTGCAGATATTGGGGTCATTTCTGGAAAAGACAACAGGACACATTTTGTTTCAGTCCCTTGTGTTCCCCATATATCAACTCTCCATCACTTTTGTGTCAGTGATACCTATAATTACTATAATAATAAAATATGTAAAATATTTTAATATAATATTAAAATAATAATTTGTTTACATCGGTGCTTAGTACACAACTTCAGTACAAATACCGGAAAATTGCAATTCATAGAAATACAGAAATGAAAAATATTCATCCAAAAATTTGAGAAATACATGGGTCATGCAAATGATTGAAGACTATGATAGTAACATACTCACAGCTTCAACTACTTCTCATTATAAAATCAAAATGTACACACACATCATCATCATCAGTATTTCACTTGGCATTATGATTGTGAATATAGGACTGTGGATGTCGACGTGGTCTACGACTGTGCGAGTTTGTAAGTGAGAAGAATTTTTTTCCTCCCTCTCTTTTTTTCCAGTCATCTCCACCTAAATTTGAGAATTTAGTCTTCCTGTTATGTTGTTCTTAGTAGGAGCAAGTGTATCTCCCCCTTTCTGTTTTGGCTTGTACCCAACTTCCATTGCTTTGGTGATTAATACTTGTGGACTCCTGAACTATGTCTCTTTGTTGTTGGCAGCAGGTACAGTTAGCCTGTGGATGGGTGCCTTTACCAGGCTGGAATGCCCTCCATAGGCAGTTAGGATGCAAGCCCAGTTAGGATGCAAGCCCATCCACCTGGGCAAGAAACTGAATAGTATCCAATGTTAAACAAAGCCTTTAATTTTCTGCAATTCCTTGCCACTTTTAAAGCTCTTAATTTTCAAACTGTTTTGATCTTCAAAAGTTACCTGAAAAATTTGAAAATTTATAAATGTAAAAATATAAACACTTTTACCATAATGTTTCTTTTTTTACCCTCCGTTCATTTGGATTTGCAATTGATTTGAGATAATGGGAGCTTCTGCATCTATATTTTCTGTTAATGCTGTTGATCTGAATTTGATTTTAAACTAGAAGAAAGAAAATACCTAGCAATGATAGAGATGGAACCCATTTGCAGTACGTTGCTGTGATATGAAATTTATTTGCACTCGCTTACAAAAGGAACACTTTTTCCAGTGGATATACGTCTATATTAAAGACAGTTAAATGAGAGGAGTGTGCTTTTGTTTTTATACAATACGTACTTTATCAGTACCCCCTCCCCCCTTTCAACACACACAAAATATCCAAATGTTCTCGCCATTAAAATTGATTTCACTTTATTCTTAAAATACCATCAATTATCCTTTATTTCTCTATGGGGGAGTCAAATGATGTTATGACAGATACTTGCTGTGCCAGAATCAGTTTCATTTGTGAACAAGGGAGGCTGTTTATGATTATTAATGCTACTATTGCATTTCTCAGATTCTGTACTGTCCTTTCACAATATATCTAGGAGTAATCAGGTTTGATTCCATGAGAGTAATTTTCCCCCGTGACTGTGATATAATCCAAGACAGAAAAAAAGTCAGCGTCACTTGTAAAGTCATCTACATTTTCAAGCAGATGTAGATTTCAGCTATCATCAGTGCAGTGTAGGTAGCCTAGTCATGTAGACTCATTGTGGTTATAACTTTGGTATGTACAGGCGTCAATTGAGAAAGAGTTCAACTGATGCTTGTATATGCCAAAGTTATATTGTAATTGAGTCATTATAACTGTGTACACTGAGTCTACATGATTGCCTATAAGGCAAGCAAGGAGGAAATGGACAGGGACTGCAGATAGGTGGCGCTCAATGGGAGAGTGGGTTGACCATGAGGCGTGCTGAAACAGTCCGCTTAGTTGCATTAACACTGTGTCCTAGATGGCACAGTGATCTACGCACCTGCCTAGCAAGCTGGAGATCCTGAGTCTAAATCATGGTCCACTGCTGATTCCACTTAATGCGCCAGTGCAGCTGAAATCAGTAATCCCTTTCTGTTCCTTTCTTTCCTTTCTCCCTCCGTCCACCTTCATTTTACATAAAACATAAAGTACTCATAAGGTTTTTGTTCAAAAGCTTTTAAATCAAATGCTGTTTATCATCCCTTCTACGTAATGACAAAAAGTGTTATAGTGATATTTAAGTTTTTAATACAGTAAAGTATAAGGAAGAGTTTGTCAAACAAATTGAACTGTTTATAGTAATATTTAGATTTTTATCTACAAAATAGTATTACTGCTTAACAATTGATTTATTGCATGAAATTTGCAGCCACACAGCCAGTGACAGCAGTGACAAAAGGAACTGGAAGCTCAGATGAAAAAGCTCCAGATTCATCAGACAATGGTAATAAACCTCGTGCTGGTTGGCCTAAGGGAAAGAAGCGGAAAAAGAGCCAGCGTGATCAAACTGCGCCTCGACAACCACTGACAGGTAGGGTTAATGCATGAAATTTTTCAGTTAAGTTACTTGATAAAGAGAAGAGTGGGGCCACTATTTCAAACACTGATACCCTATAACAACAATTCCAGGATGAAATAATATGTAAAATAAAGGAAAGGCAACCACTCACCCATGGGTGACTGATATGTGGCACACAGAAACACTCAACAGGAAACAGTATTTAGACTAGCTTTCAAGCTTGTTGTTTGTCAGGTAAAAGTACACACACACAGCCTGCAGACAGACATCTGGTCCAAGCATCTGGAGATGGCGGTCAATTGTGGGTGATGTGTGTTTCTTGTATAAATACATGTGTGTGTATTCTTTTTTGAAGAAGGCTTTGACCCAGAGCCAAGTGTGTAACTGTCTTTGCATTGTGCCTATCTGCAACCTGAAGTGTCACCTTGACAAATGACAGTCTATTTTTCCCCATTGTTTTATAATCAGTTATGTTTGTTTCTATGGTGAAATAATGTATAATCTGGTTATCTATAAACTGAGATAACCATTTTAATCTACTCTTGGAATAGTCTCATTATTTGTAAGTTCAGTAATTTTGTTTGGTTGCAAAGATTTATACAGTGGCACATAGCATTGCTTTGCTACAAACGTATATGGTTGATTGGAGATAATGTTATTTATCTGCCTCTGATATTTTTGTCATCAACATTAATGTTACACTACTGGCCATTAAAATTGCTACACCACGAAGATGACGAGCTAAAGACGTGAAATTTAACTGACAGGAAGAAGTGCTGTGATATGCAAATGATTAGCTTTTCAGAGCATTCTCACAAGGTTGGTGCCGGTGGCGACACCTACAACATGCTGACATGAGGAAAGTTTCCAACCGATTTCTCATACACAAACAGCAGTTGACCGGCGTTGCCTGGTGAAACATTGTTGTGATGCCTCGTGTAAGGAGAAATGCGTACCATCACATTTCCGACTTTGATAAAGGTCGAATTGTAGCCTACTGCAATTGCGGCTTATCGTATCACGACATTGCTGCTCGCGTTGGTCGAGATCCAATGACTGTTAGCAGAATATGGAATCGGTGGGTTCAGGACGGTAATACGGAATGCCATGCTGGATCCCAACGGCCTTGTATCACTAGCAGTCGAGATGACAGGCGTCTTGTCCGCATGGCTGTAACGGATCGTGCAGCCACGTCTCGATCCCTGAGTCAACAGATGGGGACATTTGCAAGACAACAACCATCTGCACGAACAGTTCGACGTTGTTTGCAGCAGCATGGACTATCAGCTTGGAGACCATGGCTGCGGTTACCCTTGACACTGCATCACAGACAGGAGTGCCTGCGATGGTGTACTCAACGATGAACCTGGGTGCACGAATGGCAAAACGTCTTTTTTTTTCCCCCGGATGAATCCGGGTTCTGTTTGCGGCATCATGGTGGTTACATCCATCTTTAGCGACATCGCGTTGAACGCACATTGGAAGCATGTATTCGTCATCGCCATACTGACGTATCACCCGGCGTGATGGTATGATGTGCCATTGGTTACATGTCTCGGTCACCTCTTGTTCACATTGTCAGCACTTTGAACAGTGGACGTTACATTTCAGATGTGTTATGCCCATGGCTGTACCCTTCATTCCATCCCTGCGAAACCCTACATTTCAGCAGGATAATGCACGACCGCATGTTGCAGGTCCTTTACGGGCCTTTCTGGATACAGAAAATGTTCGACTGCTGCCCTGGCCAGCATATTCTCCAGACCTCTCACCAATTGAAAACGTCTGGTCAATGGTGGCCGAGAACCTGGCTCGTCACAATACGCCAGTCACTAATCTTGATACACTGTGGTATCAGTGTTGAAGCTGCATGGACAGCTGTACCTGTACACAGCATCGAAGCTCTGTTTGACTCAATGCCCAGGCGTATCAAGGCCGTTATTTCGGCCAGAGGTGGTTGTTCTGTTTACTGATTTCTCTGGATCTATGCACCCAAATTGCATGAAAATGTAATCACATGTCAGTTCTAGTATAATATATTTGTCCAATGAATACCCGTTTATCTTCTGCATTTCTTCTTGATGTACAATCTTAATGGCCAGTAGTGTAATGGTTGGTTGGTTTGTGGGACTGGAGGGACCAAGCTACTAAGGCCATCGGTCCCTTAGTAGTGTAATAAGACTGATACAGAATATTAGCAAAAAACATCCTTAGATAGTCTAAAGCTGCTGAAAGATGTACCTATAGATATTCGTGGATAAACAGATCATAGTCATAGTCGTAGCCTCCTTTGTACCCCACAGCTGAGGACCGTGGCTGGTCAACTTTTGGGCATCGATATTTGGTGAGTATTGACACTTTTTTCCCTGGTATATTTCCTTTCTACCTAACTATCAACTACAATTCTTTTACTTCCTCATTCTCTCTAAATCAAATAGTTTGGACATTCTACTGTCAACAGAAGGTGAATTGAGATTTTATCACTCAGTTGTGGTATAATCTCATCATGTGACTCCAGTGCTGTCAGGGGTGGGGGGTGGGGGGGGCAGGACTCCTGAATTATAGCTTCTGAAGTAATCTCCACTCTCCATTACCATGCATGAGATCTCTATTAGAAATATTACATGTATGACTTCGTTTTCCAGTGAGCTGTCTTCTGTTTAATGAGAGATACTCAGCCCATGACATACAGCCTTTAGGAAGGGTGGTTTTTGTTAGTCGTTGGCAGGATTAACAATCAGTTGATGACCTGGTTCCACGTTTTTAACTATTTTTGTTGAAGCCTACTTCTCCTGACAAGTTCAGTTCATATTGTTTGTTTTCTCAGTTTATCTTGTTCTAACCGCATTTCTATCATAGCTCATTTGATGGTAGTGAAGTATTCTACTTTCTCAGTTCACTCCTGGACTTCCAATTTAGCTCCTTATCTGCTTAGACAGTTAATCTGGATTGTAATTTCCAGAAGTTGAGCTGTTAGTGGTATATTGTCTGCACTGATCAACCACTCTGTACCTCAACTATTGTTTACCTTTACTCCTTCCATTATTTATTTTCCACAAAGGACTTGTCATTACGATGTTTAATGCAGACTGAAATTGAAAATTTTCTTAGGACAGTACTGACATTAGAGTAAACCTTGTTATTCACATGCTGGACTGTCCAGTTTCTGCTCTAACATCTTAGATACTTTATGTCAGTAATACCTTCCTTCTCGTGGACAGGGCAAATGGAAGCTTAACCCCAGTCAGAGAGTAACTTTTCCATTTTGTCAGCAGTTATATTAACCTAAGTAGAATGTAATAGGTCACCCACAATGATGTCCTCTCCAGCTGTCTTATTATTCTTTTGTAGCATAATAAAGAGACTTAACTTTCCACTACAGGAGCTAGTGAGTGAGTTTTGTAATTTGTGCTTATTGGCAGTTGAAGTTTTCATTGGGTGGACTGTAATTGACCGTTTCTTTACATACTCTGGTAGTGTATTACTTGTAAGATATATGGCTCTTTGGATCTCTAAAGTAAAGGCTAGGGAGACTATATTTTCTGAGATTCTGATTTATTGTCTAATGTTCATGTTTCAGAAACATATTCTGACATATAGGTTAATTGTTTATGTGTAAATAATTTTAACTGCAGGCTTGTAATTGTGCCATGATAGAACTTCTCAACAAACAGTTCGCTTGAAAGGGGAAAAGTAGTTTCTATTCATAAACATGTGTCCTGAACAGAAAAGACTACACCTTCATGACAGGCAGATGTTGGCAACAATTCATGTACCAGTTTTAATTGGTTTTACATGTCCGCATTTTTGTGTGTTTCTGTGGAAGAAAGGATACATACTGTTCATTCGTTAAAAAAGAACTTTATGTGCCTTCAATTTTTTAGTAAATTTTATATCTTGTTTTGAAACAGTACTTTGCAACATTGCATTCTTAAGACTGTAAATTCAAGTTGTTTGAGAACTTTGTGTTACTACATTTTTTTACGCATTACATCATATGAAGCACCAATTCTTGCATCTCGAATTCTGTTACCAGGTTATGTGCGGTTTTTAAATGATCGCCGTGAGAAGGTGCGAGCAGAAAATCCAAACCTCCCTTTTCCAGAAATAACAAAACTGCTAGCAGTGGAATGGAGCCAGCTCCCACCTGCCCAAAAACAGGTATTCCAAGATAGCAAAGCTGTAGATAGTGACAGATATTGTTTATAAAAACATAGTGGAGATTGCCAGCCAATTATTTGTATTTATGAGGGTTCCCTGCACATTTTTATGAACAACCATGAACTGTAACATTATTATTTATTTTAAGAATTGTCATTTGTTATTCTTAAAGCAATGTCAGCTCAGAAACTGGATTTGTGATAAAATGCAAATTTCACATGAAGATATCCGTTTTTTACAATTTTATAAGGAACTAACTCAACAATAACACCTTAAATCCCTTTGTTCACATTTAGTTATCAGTCGCCTTCAGAAAAAAGCTGTTTACAGTTGATTTGTAGAATTTCATTGTGTTCATGTTCTCTCTAGTGATAATTTTTTTTTTAGCTCAACTTCAATATAGGGGCATCCATAGACATGCAATGTGTTTGATTTTTCATGAATGTTCAGCTAGGTCTGTTTCTGATGGATTCTACACAACTATCACTGAACCTCAAGAACTGTGTCTCTATTGGTGTAAGAGAATGCTCAAAAATTTCAACAGAGGAAATAAAAAATCTCCATAAAACATTATAAAAGGAAATAAAAATTGGATGTATTCATATGAACTGGAAACTAAGCAATAATCGAGTGTTTGGATGTTCCAGGATGGACTAAAACTAACTAAACCAGTTCATTTGTGAAGCACTTGCAAGAAAATGAACATTTGTTTTCTTTGCTAAGCTGCACTGGTCATGCCCGTTGCTTTAGAAGATCAAAGGACAGTTAATACTGGATGGTATAGAACAATTTTTCTGCCACAAGACTTTGATGAAATAACTTTAATAGGTCAAGCCATAAGAGTCCTGAGTGACGCAGCAATGAATTTTAGCAGTCGAGCAAGATTTTCACAGCTGTATTGAATGACTTGTATTTTGAAAATTTTTGGGTGCAACTGTAAACAGTAGTAGATAAAAATGAATGTGTGGAATAATGTGTTACAGAGAACCCAAGGCAGTTAGATGTAATAGTTATCTCTTGACGTTTTTTCTGTAAATTAGATTTCAGCCTCCTTCTTCTTTGCATTTTCCTGTTTGTCTGTGGAATCAGCATTGTTGGGCCATGGCAATGTTAGTGGTAGTTGGTAGCTGAATGTCCTTCCTGACGCCACCACTCCTCCCGTGGCAGACTATGTATGCCATATCGATCTGCGTCTAAAGTAAATCTCATTTCCATGAAGTGAGACTGTTTTCTAAATGTTTGCATATCGTGTATCTGAGAAGGGGACGTGGGAGCCAGCTGGGTATTTACCTAGGTGGGTGTGGGAAAGTGCACAAAAACAACGTCCTGGCTGGCCAGCACATGAGGCCTTGTCATTAATCCACTGGACAGATTCTATCCAGGGCCTACATGCTTCCTTATATCCCAGAAGCTGACACTTTTACATGCTCAGTGATCCGCGTTCATCCTGAATGATTGGGAAATAATACTTTTTGTAACATGTCTATTGTTATACAAGGTGCGTGAGAAATGTAGTGAAACTTATAACACTTGAGTGATCTGTAAATGCTGTGTTGTTCTACTTGTGTAGACTGGTGTGTTCACCCCATCCAGATGCCCAGTCTGAGTTTCAACTCTGTGCAGCCATCACATGAGTTTTGAGAACGCAATCAGTGAACTTGCATCTTTGTTTTGTGTTACGAAAATGGAAGAGTGGAATTTAGAGCAACATTATGCCATCAAGTTTTGTGTTAAATCATCATGCATCATGACAGTGCCACATGTCAGACGGCCAGTTCTATCGGGTTTTTTGACCTCAAAAAGCATTCCTATTGTTCCACATCCACTCTACTCACCCGATCTGAGTTCTTGCGAGTGTTTTCTTTTCCTGAAATTGAAAAATGTTGTAAAGGAACATCATTTTGGGATTCTGGAGAACATTCAAAAGAATACAACCAACATATTAAAGGCCCTACCAGTTGAAGCCTTTCAGCACTGCTACCAAGACTGGGAATGACAACTCCGCCCATATATAGCTACTGAAGGGAACTATTTTGAAGAGGACAATATTATTGTTTGAAAAAATATAACTTTGTTAGATAAAAAATCAGTCTCATTACTTTTCTCTCACCCCTTGTATTGTTCATGATTCAGAGAGGTCCATGAGCAAAATGTTTCTACCATTCTTCTCCAGGCGTCTTACATGTTTTACATTTTCTTGCTGTCTGATTTCTTCTACTGTTGACTATAATCGATCAGTATTCTACCCATGATTTAAAAGCTGTCAAATGACACACACACACACATTTAAACTTTTGTGACTGTTAGTTATCATATTCTGTCATATTTTTATCCCAAGATAATATAATCAGTTTGCCATAACCAAGAGGTGTCATTTTACATTGTATTGTGTTCTCTGCCTTTGTTAAGCGCCAGTCAACGTTGCAAAAAGAACTGTTATTTACAGGCATTCGTTTCTTTTTTTAGCATCACATGGCTTTTTTAAGCTGTAAATCAAATTAATGTTAACACCTTGTTTGGATTCAGTGTTCTGATTTATTTTTCCGACACTATCTTGTACATTTGTTGTTGTTATTGTTGTTGTTGATGATGATGATGATGATAACAACAATGATAATTATTCAACAGCTTTAATTTCAAAAATCATCACAAATCATTTTCTGCTAATCATTTAATGTAAGTCAAAAGTAATAGTATGCCCACAAAAAACAGGAGATTACTAACCCACATGCAAGTAAACACATACAGTCCTTACATAGGGAAAAGCTATAGTAGATGGTGGGGGCAGGTGCTGTGCTGTATGGATGAGTTATAGCAACCTCTGTAGCCAGCCTCTATAGTCGGGGATAGTGGAGGCCTGTCCAGCAAACCCTGCTGAACTAGGTGAACAGCCTAGCATAAAACCAGATCGGCAGCAACATCAGTTGTGATCTGGGAGCCAGTAATAGAAAACCCTTGGAGAAAAGGTACTCCTCCGATATGGGCATCAGGACAACTTGACGCATCCATGGTGTCTGTGGCAGGCGCTGCAGGTGATGACAGCAATAGCGGAAGGAGAGTCCAGGCCGGAACTGGTGAATAAGAATGGAAGTGGCACAACCGTGGATGCGTGCAGCAGCCACTAGCCCTCGAGGTACCTGAAGAGGTGATGGGTGACAAGGGTACAGAAAGCATCTCGACATCCTGAACCTTGATGTAGTGGGACTGTGCTCTGCTGGCGAATCGGGGACGAGGGGGGGGGGGGGTCACAGCCTGCAACGGGGCTTCACAGGGAGGGCCAGCAGCAAGCATCGGGGCACTCCAGAGGAGAGGCATGAGGTAGTGACATCTAACAGGAAGGTGGGTCTGCTCTCACAGAAGGGGCACTCTGCGAGATCTGGACACTTGCTAAAGGAGGACAAGGCGGGGGTGTCAGACGTGCAGACCTTGCCGTGGCACAAAGAAGTAGCTGGTCATGATGACACGCCACCAGCCTGTCACTGGCGTTCATCATACAGAGGTGGCTGCACCAATTGCTGTGGAAAAGGAGGGGCTGTCATATGGCAAATGCCTTAACAAGTGCAGAAATCAGGCATTGTCTGAGACACAAACTGAGGACCATTATACATTCCAAGTGTACATGGCAATCCTTCAGTAGAAAAAATTTTGGGAAGGGTCTGACCCATAGCGATGGTTGACATAGAAGGACAGCAGACAACTTACAAAAATTGAGAGAAGCCATCAACAACCAACAACCAATAAGAAGTGAGGAAGGATCCCACAAAATCAATGTGGATGTCTTACCACTGGCAGTGTAGTGCAGCCTACAAAGAGAGCAACACCCTTAGCACCATCTGTTGTGTATCGCACACTGATAGCAAGCCACGACAAGACAAATAATTTCACAGTTGATGCTAGAGGTCAGTGACTTGGTGCATGAGACTCCCCAGTGCCCCTGGTGTAGCCACTGAAAGGCAGTCGCAGAGGGCAGTATAGTTATGTAAAGAATCAGAAGCCTTGCCCGGAGATGTGGCTGGTGAACCATGTTGAACAAAGTGAACAGCCTGGTGCAAAACCTGATCGGCAGCAACAGCAGCTGTGATCTGGGAGCCCGTAATAGAAAACCTCCCACTGTATGTTGTGCTTCAACATCTAAGTTTAAATATTGGAGCTCATTGTGATCAAAAGTACAATCTGGCCCCATTGGAAGCCAGGACAGTGCATTGGCATTGGCATGCCACATGGTAGACCAAAATGTATTTCATAGTTCTAGTGAGATAGAAACAATGCCCAACATTGGATATGATGTGCTGCCTTTTTGAGCAATGAAGCAGAAGGATTAAACAATGAAACCAAAGGCTTGTGGTCTGTAATGAGGTGGAACTTGGACCCTTATAAGAATACATTAAACTTTTTGAGAGCATAGACAATATCAAGCATTACCTTTTTAACTTGGGAGTAGCCCTGCTGAGCAGAGAAAAGCATTTTTGGATGCATAAGCTGTCAGACAGTTGGAACTGTTATCATAACAATGAGCAAGAGCAGTCCCAAGGCCTTATTAGGACTCGTCCATAGCCAAGATTAGGTGGTGGCCAGGATGCAAAGTAGCCAAACAAGGAGCAAAATGTAATTTACTCGTAGATTTCAAAAGTGTAAACACCTGCTCACAGGCCAGTGTCCACTGAAGAGAAACAACCTTGTGAAGTAATTCGTGGAGAAGGTGGGCCAACTTGGCCACAGCCGGAATGAATTTAAGATAGTAGGTAATTTTTGCTATAAACTCTTGGAGATCTTTGACATTTGTTGGACGAGGCTGAACCGTGACAGCTGTGACATGGTAACGCAAAGGCTTTTGCACCATCCCAAGAAACCTCAAACCCCAGATTCACAATTGATGGCTGCAAGAAGTCAGAGTTAACCAAGTTGCACTTCAAACCAGTATGTGAGACCAAGTGAACAATGAGCGTAAGTGTCCATCCGTGAATTCACCTGTCATGACGATGTCATCAAGATAGTTGATGCATCCTGGAATGAATATCATCAATTGTTCCAAAAAAAGCTGAAAAATCCCAGGGGCACTAGCCGTACCAAATGGGATTTGCTGACATTGGTACAACCCAAAGGGATTGTTCATCAGAAGAAGCTATTTCCAATCCTCATCCAACAGAATTTGTACATAGGCTTCAGATTTTAGAAAAAACCGACCCCCTGCGAATTTGGCCAATAACTCTTCCTGACGGGGCAAAGGGTTGGTGTCAAAGACAGATTGACCGTTAACAGACACATTAAAGTTGTCACAGAAGTGAAGCTGAACATTTGGTTTTTAACAATCACGTAGGGGGTAGAGCACTCACTTGGCATAAAGGCTGGATGACCCCAATAACTTCAGTCTGTCCAACTTGGATTTCAGTGTATCATACAAGTCCATTGGAATAAGTCACGTACAAAAGAAATGCGGCCATGCCGTAGGTTTCAGAGCAATGTGGGCTGTAAAATTAGTGGCACAACCCAACCCCTCCGAAAAAAGAGAGAATAATTCAGGACATACAGAATCTAATTGCTGGTAAGGCACCTGGTCAGACTTGAGGTGCACTGCATCTGCAATTAAAAAAAATAATAATAAAATAAAATAAAAAAACCAAAAGCAGTGAAAGCATCCAGACCAACCAGATTGTCGACAGTAGTATCATCCATTACTAAAAAAATCAAGGAATGAACCACCGATTTATACACAGTTGGTGTTGTAAATTCCCTCAAAATTGGAATATGCTGCTTGATGTAACTCACCAACTGTTGAGTAACAGGAGATAACACCAGAGATCCGAAGTTGATGTAAGTCTGTGTGTTCAGCAATGTCACCGCTGCACCCATGTCCACTTGTTGCCGGAGCACTTTGCTCATCACTCACATTTCAATAAACAATTTTTTAGTTGCATAAGGGCTGCAGATACACAATAAGAACCATGTCCACATCTGCAGGAGAAGGATGAGGACGACACATAGATGCTACACACTGATCAGCCAGAACATTATTACCACCTCCCTAATAGCCAGTATGTCCACCTTTGGCACGGATAAAAGTGGCAACGCGTCATAGTATGAAAGCAGTGAAGCCTTGGTAGGTCGCCGGAGGGACTTGGCACCATATCTGCACACACAAGTCGTGTAATTCCCATAAATTCTAGGAGGGAGTCGATGAGCTCTGACACTATGTTCAATCATGTCCCAGGTGGGTTCGATCAGGTTCAGATATGGCAATTTGGAGGACCAGGACATGAATTGGAACTTGCTACTGTGTCTCTCGAACCCCTCCTTTCCACTCCTGGCCTTCTGACACGGCACATTACCTTGTTGAAAAATTCCATTGCCATCAAGAATCAAGATCATCATGAAGATGTGTATGGTACTCATCGGCTATCATGGTGCCTTGCACAAGTTCCAGTGGACCCATGGGTGCCCATGTGAATGCTCTCCAGAGCATGACGGAGCTTCTGCCAGTTTGTCTCCATCCCGCAGTACAGTTGTCAAGGAGCTGTTCCTCTGGAAGATGGTGGATTCGCACCCTCCCATTGGCATAATGAAGGAGGTATCGGAATTCATCAGACCATGCAGTGGTCAGCCACTGCACCAATCTCCAGTGCCAATGTTCATGTGCCCATTTCAGGTGTAGTTGCCAATGTCGTGGTGTTAACATTGGCACATGCATGAGTCATCAGCTGTGGCTGCCCATTGTTAGGATGTCTAATGCACTTCATGTGCAGACAAATTTTTACTCTGCCCAGCATTAAAGTCTGATGTTAGTTCCACCTGTCCTGTTTTACCATTCTGCCCAGCCTACGATGTCCGACATCTGTACTGAGGAGTGGCTGCCCAATCCCACAACATTTGCATAGGGTTTCACCGTGGTTTAGCCACGTGTTGAAAATTCCACCATAGCACTTTTCGAACACCTGATGAGTTGTGCAGTTTCTGAAATGCTGTGCCAAGTGTCCGAGCCACTACAATCTGCCGTCTGTCAAACTTGGATAAATCGTCTACCTACCCCATTCTACACATGAACAGCACGCACACTGATACAACATGCACCACGCATGTGTCCGACTAGCAGTCGTTCCTCACCAGGAATATTCTGGCTGATCAATGTGTGTCCTTTTATTCTACAGTTGTTGCAGGTCACCCCGCACTTAGTGCACACAGCCCTCTCATGTTTCATAAAGCAGTATGGGAAAGATGGGAATGCCTACCACTGCCATTGCTGTGGTTGTGGCTGTTGTTGTTTGGTGTTTGGCATGTTGCTCTCCACCGCAACGCAAAGGGCACGTTTGTACCACTGCCACGTCACCTTCCCCCTGAGAATGATGCCAAACAACCAGGAGCAGGATCCACCGTGTTAACATCAAACCAAGCCTCAGTCTGATCGCCAGCACCATGAGACATCTCAAAAGATTGGGCAATATTTAACCCTTCAGCCAAAGACAGATTTTTGCACTGTAGTGCACACTGATGCACCTCCTTGCCAGGAGCCAACCAAACTATAGGACCATAGAATCAATGTAGGAATCGTGATGGGCATCGGTAACAAACTGACATTTGCGGCTGAGGCCATGGAGTTTGGCTGCCCAAGCTCCTAAGGCTGATGCGGCTGTTTATGACAGTGCCAGAACTCGACACACATTGCAATGACTTGCATGCATTTATGGTGATAATTAGACAACAACATACACATTTTGTCAAATGAAAGTGATGATGGTTCCTGGAGTGGGGCTAACTGGCACAACAACTGACAAATACAAGGGGAAATCCAAGAGAGAAGCAAAGCCTTGCACATATTAGCATCAGTGACACCAAAGGCAAGCAGGTGTTGCTGAAGCAACTTCTCTTAAGCTTCCTGGTCTTCAGTCGCATCATCGTAGGGGAGGAAGGGTGGCGGGTAGGCTGATGGCCTAGAAGCCTAAATAGTCACAATGACCTACAAATTCATAATAGTAACCATTAGAGTCCGTTGCTGCTCAAGGAGAGACTCGAGCATTGCCTCCATACCCCTCAGGGGGCTCACCACTCTTTAGTAGGTTTCTGCTTGGCTACCACAGGACACCAGCCTTTGCAGCATCTTTTCCCTTCCCTGTTGAATGTCTATCTTCTTGCTATTCTTTTTCCCCTCCATTGGAGATTATGTCTGGGGTGTTATTGGGAATGTTCTGCATTGCCCATCGCTGACATAGGAATACCCTCACCACTGTTTTTCGTTCCCTTTTCCTTACTTTGTTTACCTTCTCCTGCCCTTCCTCTGCTTTGGCGTTTGAAGTTGCTCTTTTTCTTTTTCCTTCCTGTGTTCCTCTGAAGTTCATGCCACGTGTCTGACACATAACAGGTGGCCGGGTAACGTAATTCCCAGCCCCAGGTCGACAGGTAGGGTTCGCATTTACCCCTGGTTACGGGCCAGGCCCAGGGAGGAAGGCCTGAGCTCCCCAAATTGCCGATTGATCCCTCTGTCAGGTGTTCAGGAGGTGTGATCTGTGGTGTGAACAATCACTTAAGGTGGTTGCACCCCCTTGTGAAGGGGGTCCCCACTTGGGAGGAGCACGCCATTGGAAACACTGGCAATCATGGTGGATTTTCTTGCAATGAGCCAGTCATCTTCACAGTCAACATTATGAAACCTAAACGGAATGAAGCTAACGATTCGAAGACCTTTCCAGCTGAACCACAATTCGTCATAGTTTCACATACTGAAGATGGTCAGTCCTTCGCAATGGTAAATCAATTTACTATTCAGAAGGTGTTGGTGCAATTGCCGGTCGTGTGAAATCCTGCTCTCGTTTAGGGAAAGGCACTTTGCCTTGGAGACTACTTCTGATTCTCAAATATTACAACTGCTTGCTGCTTCACTTCTCCACAGCTATCCTGTTTGTGTCAAGGCCCATAGAGCTCTGTATTCTTCCCATGGTGTTAATTAATACAACTGCTTCCTGCTTCGCTTCGCCACAACTATCCTGTTTGTGTCGAGGCCCATAGAGCTCTGAATTCTTTCCATGGTGTTATTTACACTAGGCTGCTCGACAGTCTGACTGAGGCTGAAATCCAATGATACCTCTCTGAGCAAGGTGTCATTGCTGCCCCTCGGGTGATGAAAAAGGTAGATTCCTCCTTAGTGCCCACACACATTCTTCTTCTCACCTTTGATAGAGTGATGCCTCTGTCCAAGATCAAAGCAGCTATGAAATAATCACAGTCCAACCGTACATTCCGAACTAGATGCGCTGCTACCAATGTCGTTGTTTCAACTACTCTCTAATGTCTTGTCGACACCTGGCCAGACATGTAACCTGTGGTAGGGATGCGCACGAGGTTGATTGTCCACCCCCTTCTCCCCGCTGTATCAACTGCAATGGTGACCGTGGTGACCATGCCACCACCTCTCGAAATTGTCCTGTGTATCTCAATGAATAGGCTGTCCAGGAGATCCGGTAAAGAATAAAGTGCCTTACAGAAAGACTCCAAGAAGTTGAACAAAGGCAAACAGTCTTCTCCTTCGCCAACTCAGATATCCTCTTCAGCGGTGTCGCCACGTGATACCCTCTCCTGGCTGACCTCCATATCACCAGTGTGCACCAACAAACATTTTTCTGCCCTGGACTCTGCAGATCGACAGAGGGAGAATGCTGACACCTCTGTAGATCTCATGCAGCAGGATCTTCCGGCCCCTGCACCCGGCAGCTGCTGAGGCGACATCCCTTCATTTTTCCCTCCTCCTCTTTCCTCGTTACGACTCTCCTTCAATAGAACCTTCGTGGCCTTTGATCAGACAAAGAGGATTTATGGCTGCTCTTAGAATTGTGGTGTCATGTTGTTCTCTGTATCCAGGAAACAAAATTGCATCCTCATGACTGTTTTGAGCTCCCGCATTTCTTCTCGGTCTGTTTTGACCTACCCTCCAAGGATGACATTCCATCTCATGGGGGAATCATGCTGCTCATATGGAATGACATTCAAAGTCATCCCATCTCCCTGACTAACCACTTTCAAGCTGTTGCAGTTAACCTTTTCCTCCCTCATTTGACCTTTTCCCTTTGTGCTGTTTACATCCCTCTGTCATCTGATGTCACCAGGGCAGACTTCCTCCAGCTTACTGGGCAGCTACCTCACACCTTTCTGCTGCTCGGTGACATTAAAGTGGAACATCCCCGTTGGGTTCTCCCAGAACATGTAAGAGAGGTACCCTCTTGGCTGACCTTCTTAATCAACTTAACCTCTTCTGCCTCAACACAGGAGCACCCACATTCCTTTCTGACTCCTCGCACACTTGTTTCCTTTTGGACTTATCCTTCTGCACTGCCCAGCCTGCCCATTATCTCGAGTGGTCCATTCTTTCTGACACCTACCCGAATGACCATTTCCCGTAGTGATGTATCTTTTGCATTTCTTGCTTATCGCTGCAGAATGTTCCATTCCTTGCACTTCCTCTTTATCACACTGTGTCCCAGTCCCTTGGTGGACTGAGGCGTGCTGCAATGCAATTCATGAACAGAGACATGCTTTCTGTGTTTTTAACCATCATCCTACAATGACAAACTGCATTCATTATAAACAGATACGTGCACAGTGTCATTGCGTTCTTTGGGATAGCAAAAAAGTTAGCTGGATTTCATTCAACCATTCTTTTAACATTTCCACCCCCTCCTCTGTTGTGTGGGCCAACTTTGACAGCTCTCTGGGACCAAGATCCATTCCCCAATTTCCGGCCTGACAGTACAGACTATGTCATCCTGGGCCCTATTGCTATCTCCAACACCTTGGGCCGCCATTTTACAGAAATGTTTAGCTCTATCTTCCTACTATCACCCTGCCTTCTTCAATAGGAAACGAGTGGAGGAGACTTGGTTAATACCCTTCTCTTCTCAGAATTGAGAGTGCTACCATGCCACCTTTACTATGAGGTAACTAGATCATGCTATCAGTTCATCCCGATCCTTCGCCCTGGGGGCAGGTGCTGTTCACCTTCAGATGTTGCAGCACCTTTTTCATGTGGGCAAGCACTTTCTGCTTAATATGTACAACCACATCTGGGCAGAGGGTACGTTTCCCAGATGCTGCTGTGAAGCCACTGTCATACCCATACCTAAGCCTGGTAAGGACAAACACCTTCCTTCTAGCTAACACCCCAACTCTCTCACCAGCTGTGTTTGCAAGGTGCTGGAACTTATTCATGCCTGGCTGGTATAGTGGTTCGAATCTCGCAATTTACTAACCAGTGCACAGTGTAGATTTCGAGCACACCATTCTGCAGTCGACCATCTTGTCACTTTGTCCACCTGTGTCATGAATGGTTTTCTGTGGAAATCCCAGACTGTGGCCGTGTCTTTCGATTTGGAGAAGGCCCATGACACCTGCTGATAAACTGGTATCCTCTGTACTCTCTGCATGTGGGGCTTCCGTAGCCGCCTGCCCCATTTCCTTGAGGAATTTTAAAGACCAAGTTTTCAATGTGCGTGTGGGTTCTGCCTTTTTCGGACACCTTTGTCTAGGAAAACAGTGGGCCTCAGGGTTCCGTCCTGAGCGTCTTCCTCTTTGCTATCGCCATTAACCCTATAATGGCCAGTCTCCCACCAGGCATCTGCAGCTTCCCTTTTGTTGATGGTTTTGCCATCTATTGCAGTTCTCCATGGACCTGTCTCATTGAGCGACATTTTCAACACTGTCTCAGTCATCTTTACTCATGGAGCATCAACAGTGGCTTCTGTTTTTTGACTGACGAAACCATTTGTATGAATTTCTTGTGGCGCAATTGGTTTCTCCCACAGTCTTTACATCTTGGCCCTGTTGCTATTTCATTCATTGAAACTACGAAATTCCTAGGGCTCATGCTCGATAGGAAACACTCTTGACCCTCCCATGTGTCTTACCTGGCAGTTCACTGTACAGTCCCTCAATGTCCTATGTGTCCTCAATGGTACCTCCTGGGGTACAGACCGAACCACCCTCCTCTGTTTGTACCAGTCCCTTTTCCATTTGAAACTAGACTATGGGTGCTTTGTTTATGCATCTGCATGCCTGTTCCCCCTAGGCCATCTCAACACCACCATCACTCAATACTCACCATCATGGCATCCGTTTGGCCACTGGCACCTTTTACACTAGCCCAGTTGAGAGCCAGTATGCCGAAGCTGCTGAACTACCGCCGTCTAACTGCTGTGACTTTCTCTTCAGCAGGCATGCATGCCATTTGTCAGCAATGCATGACCACCCATCCTATGCCTCCTTTTTCAGTGACTCCATTGATCGCCAGTATGGGGCACGTCCCTCTTCTCTGTTACCTCCTGGAGTCCACATTTGGCTCTTGCTCTGGCAACTTGAAGTTATAACAATTGGATCCCATCCTCGTCACCAATTGTTATAACTTCAAGTTGAACAAATATATTTCAAGGACAAGGCAATACATGAAAGTCACAGATCAAGTAAACAGAGTAAGACGTGTGTACACTGTAACAGTCAAATCATAACTGAGTCCAAGTCTAGCGGCCGCTGGCTGGCTGGCTGGCCACTTAGGTGACGCTGCTGCTGCATGGCTGGCAGACAGCGCCGCATGTAGAGGACGCGTGTGACTGCACGGCGGCACTATGAAAGATCGGCAAGTCAAAACACATTAAAACCCTGATATTCATTTATAAATACCCTGTACATTTATGTTAATCGAACCTAATGGTAATAAATGTAGCACCCCCCTTCCCCCTTATGAATTTTTTCAATGTCTTCCTTTAATCTGACCTGGTGGAGATCCCAAACACTGAATTCATACTCAAAAATGGGTCATACTAGTGTACAAAAAACAAAGATGATGTGACTTACCAAACGAAAGCGCTGGCAGGTTGATAGACACACAAACAAACACACACACAAAATTCAAGCTTTCGCAGCCAATGGTTGCTTCATCAGGAAAGAGGGAAGGAGAGGGAAAGACGAAAGGATGTGGGTTTTAAGGGAGAGGGTAAGGAGTCATTACAATCCCGGGAGCGGAAAGACTTATCTTAGGGGGGAAAAAGGACAGGTATACACTCGCGCACACACACACATATCCATCCGCACATACACAGACATCTCTGCCCAAACTCTTTGCCTTTACAAATGTCTGCTTGTGTCTGTGTATGTGCGGATGGATATGTGTGTGTGTGTGTGTGTGTGTGTGTGTGTGTGTGTGTGTGTGTGTGTGTGTGTGTGCGCGCGCGTCCTTTTTTCCCCCTAAGGTAAGTCTTTCCGCTCCCGAGATTGGAATGACTCCTTACCCTCTCCCGTAAAACCCACATCCTTTCGTCTTTCCCTCTCCTTCCCTCTTTGCTGATGAAGCAACCGTTGGTTGCGAAAGCTTGAATTTTGTGTGTATGTTTGTGTTTGTTTGTGTGTCTATCAACCCGCCAGCACTTTCGCTTGGTAAGTCACATCATCTTTGTTTTTAGATATATTTTTCCCACGTGGAATGTTTCCCTCTATTATATTCATACTAGTGTTCTACAGGGTGTTGCAAAAAGGTACGCCCAAACTTTCAGGAAACATTCCTCACACACAAAGAAAGAAAATATGTTATGTGGTCATGTGTCTGGAAATGCCTACTTTCCATGTTAGAGCTCGTTTTATTACTTTTCTTCGAATCACATTAATCATGGAATGGAAACACAGCAACAGAACATACCAGCGTGACTTCAAACACTTTGTTACAGGAAATGTTCAAAATGTCCTCCGTTAGCGAGGATACATGCATCCACCCTCCGTCGCATGGAATCCCTGATGCGCTGATGCAGCCCTGGAGAATGGTGTATTGTATCACAGCCATCCACAATACGAGCACGGAGAGTCTCTACATTTGGTACCGGGGCTGCACAGACAAGAGCTTTCAAATGCCCCCATAAATGAAAGTCAACAAGGTTGAGGTCAGGAGAGCATGGAGGCCATGGAATTGGTCCGCCTCTACCAATCCATCGGTCACCGAATCTGTTGTTGAGAAGCGTACGAACACTTCAACTGAAATGTGCAGGAGCTCCATCGTGCATGAACCACATGTTGTGTCGTACTTGTAAAAGCACATGTTCTAGCAGCACAGGTAGAGTATCCCATATGAAATCATGATAACGTGCTCCATTGAGCGTAGGTGGAAGAACATGGCGCCCAATCAAGACATCACCAACAATGCCTGCCCAAAGCGTTCACAGAAAATCTGTGTTGATGACGTGTTTGCACAATTGCATGCGGACTCTCGTCAGCCCACACGTGTTGATTGTGAAAATTTACAATTTGATCACGTTGGAATGAAGCCTCATCCGTAAAGAGAACATTTGCACTGAAATGAGGATTGACACATTGTTGGATTAACCATTCGCAGAAGTATACCCGTGGAGGCCAATCAGCTGCTGATAGTGCCTGCACACGCTGTACATGGTACGGAAACAACTGGTTCTCCCGTAGCACTCTCCATACAGTGACATGGTCAACATTACCTGGTACAGCAGCAACTTCTCTGATGCTGACATTAGGGTTATCGCCAACTGCACGAAGAATTGCTTCGTCCATTGCAGGTGTCCTCATCGTTCTAGGTCTTCCCCAATCGCGAGTCATAGGCTGGAATGTTCCGTGCTCCCTAAGACGCCGATCAATTGCTTTGAACGTCCTCCTGTCGGGACACCTTCGTTCTGGAAATCTGTCTCGATACAAACGTACCGCGCCACGGCTATTGCCTCGTGCTAATCCATACATCAAATGGGCATCTGCCAACTCCGCATTTGTAAACATTGCACTGACTGCAAAACCACGTTCGTGATGAACACTAACCTGTTGATGCTACGTACTGATGTGCTTGATGCTAGTACTGTAGAGCAATGAGTCGCATGTCAACACAAGCACCGAAGTCAACATTACCTTCCTTCAATTGGGCCAACTGGCGGTGAATCGAGGAAGTGCAGTACATACTGACGAAACTAAAATGAGCTCTAACATGGAAATTAAGCATTTCCGGACACATGTCCACATAACATCTTTTCTTTATTTGTGTGTGAGGAATGTTTCCTGAAAGTTTGGCCGTACCTTTTTGTAACACCCTGTATATGCAGTCTCCTTTACAGGTGAACCGCATTTTCCTAAAACTCTCCCAGTAAAACAATGTGAGCCATTCCCCCTCAACGTTACAATCCTTAAATACTAGTTCCATTTCATATCGCTTTGCAACATTATGTCTTGATATTTAATTGACCTTGTTGTGTCAAACACCACACTACCAATGCTGCTTTGTAACATTACATGATTTTTTTTACTACCTATCTGCATTAACTTACATTTTCTACATTTACAGCTAGCTGCCATTCATCATACCACCTAGAAATTTAGTCTACATCACCTTGTGTACTCCTACATTTGTGTATATAGAGAATAACAGCAATGCTATCACACTTCCCTGGGGCCCTCCTAACGGTACCCCTATCTCTGATGAACATTTGCTGTCAAGTACAGTGTACAGGTCCTAGTATTTCAGAAGTATTCAAGTCACCAAAAGGTTCAAGATTTGATACACGGACTGTAGTGAAGACAGTGTATACTTCTGACCATTAAAATTTCAAAAACAGGAAGAATATCAAATAATAAAATTTTACTTATTGTGTGTATACAGTATGGTGGAATAATAAGTGGTTAGATTTGTAAGTGATGTGAATGCATACAAGGTGTAAAATTTAGTTCACAGCGCTTCCACCTGTGGCAGCAACAGCAGCTCTTACCTGGCTGGACATCACATTGAACTGAGAGTGGATGACAGATATGGGTACATCATTCCACGTTGCATCATCATTCATCAGTCACAGTGGCAGGCCAGTCTCTTAGCAACACATAACCAGATGTTTTTAATGGATAAGACATCTGGAGAAAGTACTGACCTGGACTACAGTTTTTTCGCATTCTTGCATTTTGTTGCTGAAAGATAACATGAGGAGGACATGGAAGTTACAGCAGTGCCAAGAGTCTTAACTCATCTGAAATTTTAGAGCTGCTGTCCAAATAACCAGTTATGCGACCAGAGGTGTCCAAATTACCGATTATGCAACAAAATATGTCTTACTTACCAGTTATGTGACCAGAGGTGCACATGATTTGTGCTCAGTGGAACCCAGTGCCATCACACCAGGTGCTAGGCTGTAAGATGAATTGTAACACATTCTAGTAGACATTTTTTCTTCGTACAAGAGGCACAAAGTGATCTTTTGACAAACGACCAACATTCAAAATCAATTTGTGACTGAGAACCTGCTGTGTAATCTTTTCTTATATGCAGAATTTAGGTGACATTACTCCTACCTACTTGTGGGAACTGGGCTACAATGCTTATCATTTCCTTAACCAAACATATAGTAAACATCATACCAATATTATGAAAAGGAAAGTTGCTGCTCACCATATAGCGGAGATGCTGAGTCGCAGATAGGCACAGCAAAAAGACTGCCATCAACCAATTTTGAGATTTGATGCACGTCATCTTCAGTATGTTACAGTTTTAATGGCCTACAAAGTACTTTGGGAGGAAAGTGATGAAAATACTGGCAATTATGAAACAAATACTTCTCATGAAGTTAACAGTGAAATCAGTGATGACTGTGATTAGAAGGGTGATATTGCTGTTTAATTTGTCTTCATTGCAACATAAAAAATGTGATTAAGGTTGACCATATTGTGAACAGTTTTTGTAATTGTGTAATGTGTGATATTTTTTCTCCACTGATTTTTTTTCTCTTTCTTCTTATAGTCAGGCCAGTATGGTATGTAGAAACCATCTCTCTAAAATTTATTGCTGATACACAGTGATGTAAATCTTGATTTGTATGCTGAGATATATTAATTTACATAATTTGTTTATGTAGACATTTTCACATTAAAGTACATTGTGAGAGCAATCAAAGATATCAGATTCAGTGCGGATACCTAGTTTCTTGTCACTGCACTTGCATAAATTATTCCCAAGTTGTACACGTATAAATTATAGAAATCAAGAATGCAGTGTGCAAACTTTTATTTGATCCATTGAAAGTCATTTTATGTTTTATAGATAACACAATTATACCAAGAGTTATTGAGTCTCTGTAACGTAATTTATCAAAATGTGTAATACATATAAATATGTTATTTAAGTTTAACTTTGGGAAAACCATGAAAAAGACTTCATAATCTGTATGTATTATTACAATGTTGTGGCAGTTGCGTAAAGCACTGGACTCAAGATCCAAAGGAGTATGGTTCATACTTCACGTAGACAGCAAGATAATTTTTTTATGTATTTCCATTAAGCAATTTAGTAGCTTAGCTTTATGATTACATTCAAAAATGTATATATGCCTCTTGTACTTTGAATTACTGTAGTTAGCTAATTTCTTATTCTGTACATCATTTGCACAATTTTATGTCAGTTATGTGGAATGAGTCAGTTTAGCAAGTACTTGCACACAATCTTAAGAGCAAAACTTCAACATGCATAGTCACGATGGAGTGGCATGTAGACTGACTGAACCGTAATTTACACAATCCTTTGCTGAGTATGTGCTGAAGTTACCTTTCTGTATTAAAATAGACATTGACTATGTATTATCCTATTACAAAAATTAACCTGAAAGTAAGTAACGATATATTTAATAGTAAAATGTAAGCATTTATATTTTCATTTCATGAAAAGAGGAAAAACTTATTGAGAAGGTTACAAATAATTCCGTGTAAGATTAGGGAAATTCCAACAGTTGTGTAATTTGCACTATTTAGCAACAGATTACAGGAATTCAGTTCATTCTGTGACATGATTAAAATAATTTTTCGACATTGTACTGCATATAGTCTGCAGGTACCAAATCTGCGTGGTTGTTTATTTGTGAAAACAGCTTTATTAGTTTGAATCCATACATGTATGCACTTCATAATTTATTATCAATTTTATTTCAATTCCAGAGCTATCTAGATGCTGCTGAACAAGATCGTGAACGCTATGTCAGAGAACTAAATGCCTATAAACAAACAGAAGCTTATCGTCTATTCACACAGAAGCAAGTGGAGAAGAAACAGCGTCAAGATAAACAAGTAGAGCAAGTTGTCCAAGAGGTAACTTTAAAAAAATCATTGTTGATTACATCAGCTCTGTGACTTTAGAACATACCTCTGTCCAGACTGCTCCTGAATCACAAGTGTGGACCTTCTAACATTCTCACTATGGTATTTGACTAAACATTGCATCGCTTTAAATTAAGCAGGAGGCCTTAATTCAAATTCATTCCATGATAAGCTGTACCAAACAGAGATAACTGGACATTCATGAGGAGACCTTTCTTGTTGCACTGCTGGAGTAGCAGTTGGAGAAAGTGTACCTAAGAAGATCATAGCAAATATTGCAAAGCTACAACTATGTTACAGTTATAAATTTGATTATTTTTATTTTTCACTTTATTTTGTACATTTTTGGTGTAGAAATTAAGTGAATTATTATAAACCACATATATTTCATAAATATAAGGGGCAGTCAAATGAAAATGAGATAGATGGAAAAAAGTAAGTAAAACTGTGTGGAGCAATAAGTAAAATAAGAGAAAGACAACCAGATTAGATTAGATTAGTACTTGTTCCATAGGTCATGAATACGACACTTCGTAATGTTGTGTAACGTGTCAGGATAATAAAAGGTGTCTATACTTTTTTTTGTGAGCGTTGGCAAATTACCCACTTACTGTATCCAAAAACTCATCTAATGAGTAGAAGGAGTTGCCATTAAGAAATTCTTATAATTTCATTTTAAATGCTATATGGCTATCTGTCAGACTTTTGATGCTATTAGGTAAGTGACCAAAGACTTTTGTGGCAGCATAATTTACCTGCTTCTGAGCCAAAGTTAGATTTAACCTTGAGTAATGAAGATCATCCTTTCTCCTAGTGTTGTAGCGATGTACACTGCTATTGCTTTTGAATTTGTTCTGCTGGCAGGTCGACAGACACACAAACAAACACAAACATACACACAAAATTCAAGCTTTCGCAACAAACTGTTGCCTCATCAGGGAAGAGGGAAGGAGAGGGAAAGACGAAAGGATGTGGGTTTTAAGGGAGAGGGTAAGGAGTCATTCCAATCCCGGGAGCGGAAAGACTTACCTTAGGGGGAAAAAAGGACGGGTATACACTCACACACACACACACACACACACACACACACACACACACACACATCCATCCACACATATACAGACACAAGCATATATATATATATATATATATATATATATATATATATATATATATATATATATATATATATATATAATGGAAGGAAACATTCCACGTGGGAAAAATTATATATAAAAACAAAGATGAGGTGACTTACCGAACAAAAGCGCTGGCAGGTCGATAGACACACAAACAAACACAAACACACACACAAAATTCAAGCTTTCGCAACAAACTGTTGCCTCATCAGGAAAGAGGGAAGGAGAGGGGAAGACGAAAGGAAGTGGGTTTTAAGGGAGAGGGTAAGGAGTCATTCCAATCCCGGGAGCGGAAAGACTTACCTTAGGGGGAAAAAAGGACAGGTATACACTCGCACACACGCACATATCCATCCACACATACAGACACAAGCAGACATATATGTGCGTGTGTGCGAGTGTATACCTGTCCTTTTTTCCCCCTAAGGTAAGTCTTTCCGCTCCCGGGATTGGAATGACTCCTTACCCTCTCCCTTAAAACCCACTTCCTTTCGTCTTCCCCTCTCCTTCCCTCTTTCCTGATGAGGCAACAGTTTGTTGCGAAAGCTTGAATTTTGTGTGTGTGTTTGTGTTTGTTTGTGTGTCTATCGACCTGCCAGCGCTTTTGTTCGGTAAGTCACCTCATCTTTGTTTTTTATATATATATATATATATATATATATATATATATATATATATATATATTTTTTTTTTTTTTTTTTTACACCAACAACCTGAAAACAGCTTTCGCACCCGCAACTACCCTCCCGACCTGGTACAGAAGCAAATAACCAGAGCCACTTCCTCATCCCCTCAAGCCCAGAGCCTCCCACAGAAGAACCCCAAAAGTGCCCCACTTGTGACAGGATACTTTCCAGGACTGGATCAGACTCTGAATGTGGCTCTCCAGCAGGGATACGACTTCCTCAAATCCTGTCCTGAAATGAGATCCATCCTTCATGAAATCCTCCCCACTCCACCAAGAGTGTCTTCCGCCGTCCACCTAACCTTCGTAACCTCTTAGTTCATCCCTATGAAATCCCCAAACCACCTTCCCTACCCTCTGGCTCCTACCCTTGTAACTGCCCCCGGTGTAAAACCTGTCCCATGCACCCTCCCACCACCACCTACTCCAGTCCTGTAACCCGGAAGGTGTACACGATCAAAGGCAGAGCCACGTGTGAAAGCGCCCACGTGATTTACCAGCTGACCTGCCTACACTGTGAAGCTTCCTATGTGGGAATGACCAGCAACAAACTGTCCATTCTCATGAATGGACACAGGCAGACAGTGTTTGTTGGTAATGATGATCACCCTGTGGCTAAACGTGCCTTGGTGCACGGCCAGCACATCTTGGCACAGTGTTATACTATCCGGGTTATCTGGATATTTCCCACTAACACCAACCTGTCAGAGCTCCGGAGATGGTAACTTGCCCTTCAATATATCCTCTCTTCTCGTTATCCGCCAGGCCTCAACCTCCACTAATTTCAAGTTGCCGCCGCTCATACCTCACCTGTCTTTCAACAATATCTTTGCCTCTGTACTTCCGCCTCGACTGACATCTCTGCCCAAACTCTTTGCCTTTACAAATGTCTGCTTGTGTCTGTGTATGTGCGGATGGATATATGTGTGTGTGTGTGTGTGTGTGTGTGTGTGTGTGTGTGTGTGTGCAAGTATATACCCATCCTTTTTTCCCCCTAAGGTAAGTCTTTCCGCTCCCGGGATTGGAATGACTCCTTACCCTCTCCCTTAAAACCCACATCCTTTCGTCTTTCCCTCTCCTTCCCTCTTTCCTGATGAAGCAACCACTGGTTGCGAAAGCTTGAATTTTGTGTGTATGTTTGTGTTTGTTTGTGTGTCTATCAACCTGCCAGTGCTTTAGTTTGGTAAGTCACATCATCTTTGTTTTTTTATATGTATATTTTGTGAGGCTACAGTGAAGATTTCTAGCTCTTTAAATAAGTGTCTGCAGGATGATCTTGGATGAGCTCCAGCAATTATTCTGATTACACGCTTTTGTGCAATGAACACTCTTTTACTCAATGATGAGCTACCCCAGAATAATGTGCCATATGAAAGCAGAGAATGAAAATAGGTGTGGTAAGCTACTTTACTCAGATGTATATCGCCAAAATTTGCAACGACCCTAATAGCATAAGTAGCTGAACTCAAACATTTCAGCAGATACTCAGTGTGTTTTCTCCAGTTCAACCCCTCATCAATGCATACACCTAGAAATTTTGAATATTCCACCTTAGCTACCAATTTCTGATCGAAGTCTATATTTATTAATGGTGTCATTCCATTTACTGTGTGGAACTGTATATACTGTGTTTTGTCAAAGTTTAATGAGAGCCCATTTGCAGAAAACCACTTAATCATTTTCTGAAAAACATCGTTTACAATTTCACCAGTTAATTCTTGTCTGTTGGGTGTGATAGCTATACTTGTATCACCGGCAAAAAGTACCAGCTTTGCATCTTCGTGAATATAGAATGGCAAGTCGTTAATATATATTAAGAACAGCAGAGGACCCAAGACCGAACCTTGTGGCACCCCATTCTTGATTGTTCCCCAGTTTGAGAAATCACCAGTTTTTTGCATATTAAGTGAGCTGTTTATTTCAACTTTCTGCACTCTTCCAGTTAGGTATGATTTAAACCATTTGAGCACTGTCCCATTCATACCACAATACTTGAGCTTATTGAGAAGTATTCCATGATTTACACAATCAAAAGCCTTTGATAGATCACAAAAAATCCCAACAGGTGACTTCCGGTTATCAGAGAATTTAATATTTCATTAGTGAAAGTATATATAGCATTTTCTGTTGAAAAACCCTTCTGGAAACCAAACTGACATTTTGATAAAACTTTATTTTTACAGAGGTGTGAAGCTACTCTACAATACATTACTTTTTCAAGAATTTTGGATAAGGCAGTCAGAAGAGAGATTGGGCGGTAGTTGTTGACATCAGATGTATCCCCTTTTTTATGCAGTGGTTTAACAATGGCATACTTCAGTCTATCTCGGAAAATACCCTGCTTCAGAGAGCTATTACATATGTGGCTAAGAGTCCCACTTATTTCTTGGGAACAAGCTTTTATTATCCTGCTGGAAATGCCATCAATTCCATGTGAGCTTTTATTCTTGAGAGAGTTTATCATCTTCTTAATTTCAGAAGGAGAGGTGGGTGGAATTTCAATTGTATCAAATGGTGTGGGTAAGGCCTCTTCCATTAACTGCCTTGCTTCTTCTAATGAACATTTAGATCCTATTTTCTCTACAGCATTTAAAAAATGATTATTCAAAATGTTTTCGACTTCCAGCTTCTTGTTTATCAAGTTTCCATTCGCTTTGATGGTGATGCCGTCATCCTGTACTCTTGGTTGCCCTGTCTCCCTTGTAATAATATTCCAAATTGTTTTGATTTTGTTATCAGACATGGTGCACATGCTTCTGGACTTTTTAATAACCTTTCTTAATGTAGCAAGTAGTTTTTATAATATTTGGCTGTTTCTGGGTCATCACTCTTTCTTGTTGTTAGGTAAGTTCCCTTTTGTGGTTACAAGATATTTTTATTCCTTTAGTAAGCCAAGGTTTTTTGCATGGTTTCTTGTAATTAGATTTAACTACTTTCTTGGGGAAACAGTTTTCAAATTCTCTTACAAGTGTATCATGAAATAAGTTATATTTTAAATTAGCATCGGGTTCCTTGTACTTCTCATCCCAGTCTAATTGCCGAAGATTTTCTCTGAAATTTCTAATTGTTGAGTCATTAATTGAACGCACAACTTTGGAGGGTAGTTTTGAATTACTGAATGGAGCTATGTCATATACTGTAACTAGCCGAGCATCATGATCAGAAAGCCCATTCTCAACAGGACAAGAATTTATGTTTTTAAACCTATGTTGGTCTATAAAAGTGTTATCTATCAATGTGCTGCTGTCCTTTACTACCCAAGTAGGAAAATTAATGACAGATGTCAAATTGAAAGAACCGAGCAAGACTTCCAGGTCATTCTTCCTATTACACTCTTTCAGTGAATCAACATGTAAGTCCCCACAAATAAAAATTTGCTTTCCCCTATCTGACAGACAGCACAACAAGGCATCCAAGTTTTCCAGGAATAAATGAAAGTTTCCTGAAGGGGACCTATATACTGTTACAATTATAAAAGAGCCCTCCTTCAGTTTAAGTTGACAGGCACATGCTTCTATATGTTGCTCTAGACAAAACGTTTTTTGTATCTGAGCTTTCTACATAGTGATAACTTTTGACATATATGGCAACTCCTCCTCCCACCTTATTCTCTCTACTCATATGTGCAGCTAGTTTATTACCACTGATATCTATCTTTTCTGTATCAGACACAATGTGATGCTCAGACAGGCATAGTATATCTATTACAATATCAGATTCAATGTCATCTAAACAAACCAGGAGTTCATCTGCTTTATTCTTCAATCCCAGAATATTTTGGTGAAAAATGGTAACATTATTTTTTACTTTACTTTTGTGAGAATCTACTTTCTTCTTTAATCCACCAATATTTTGGTTAAATATGGTAACATTATTATTTAGTTTCCTGTTGTGAGAATTTTGTGAGCTTTGGACCTCTTTGCACCTGCCTGCCTGAACTTCTCATTGGACACTGATATTAGTCTAAAAAAGAGGTACATCCATGAGTACTAGTGTCCCCCCTTATGGATTTCGCTAACAACCCTGCCAGTTTACCCTTCCCTTTCCTACTGAGATGTTGGCCATGCCTTGTGAAATCTCCCCTGTCAATAGCCTCGACAGGAACCAATCCAATGTCTGACAGAGTGGCCGCCCTACGCAACTGATCCACCTCCATATTTACCCTCCTGACAGAGCGGTTCAACTGGGGCTGATCATGCCGCACGAAAGCATGCAACAGCCCAACATTCGTATGAGTCGTTACAGAGGCTATTTTCACCAGGTCACACTCAATACTGTAGTCCCGATCCCTATCAATACTGTTTCCCACTCCACCCACTATCATCACATGATCCTGCTTTGTGAATCTCTTGCACAAGCAACCTATATCCTCTACCAACTGGGTAAGACTTGCACTTGGCTTGAAAAAGTTTGTGACCTGGTACCGTCACCTAATTTTTCCTGCAAAATCTGGCCCACACCTCTTCCATGGCTGCTACCTAGCAACAGAACTTTCCTCTTACTTTCTACTTTTTTTGAAACAGTTGGTTTCCTAGTGAGATTCTGTTGCATCTTAACTACATCTACTTCTACTGGAGCCTCTTCCTTACTTAACTGTGGTAGCAAGGCAAATCTATTGGTTGTGCCAATTGGGAAACTGTCAGACATTGTCCTCTTTCTGTGGCCCCTGTTCCCAGCTACCACTTCCCATTGCTGTTGGCCCTCCTCCCCCCTTAACCTCTTCAGTTCCTCCCTCGCTCTGTCCAAATCAGCCTGAAGGGCTCTAATTTTCTCCTCCTGTTCAGCTATAATCCTATCTCTTGAGCAAACCCTGCAAAAGAATGGAAGAGTCTTGTTTGCTTCTGCAATTCCCACGCCGCTACAATTTCCCCAATGAAACCACCTGTCACAACAGCTGCACAAAACCCCTGAACTAACTTTCCTACTGCAGCTCACACACTTAGTATCCATGGTAGTTTGGAAATTAGTTAAGAGATTTACTAAGTGATAACAATAATATATTAAATACAGATGCAAAAGGACACTAAATATGTTTTGGAAACTAATATGTAAGTAAACTATTACTAAATGCATTTAAATTTGTGGTATAACGCTAAATATGCACAATCAAAAATTAGACCTAAACAGCCGAATGTAACCAAAACAAACTTTTTGCAGTAAGTGGAAGAATACGTAAATAAAAGAAAAACCTTTAATGGCAAGCTTGAAGAGCACACTAATGAATGTATTTAATTAGTTAATCTATACCAAATGCACTTAAGATTGTGGTAAACGCTAAGTATGCACACTCGAAAAGTAAGGCAAAGCCGTGAAATATAAACAAAACAAACTTTTCGCGATTACTGGATCAATGCGCAAATAATAGAAAAACCTTTAATGGTGAGCTTGAAAAGCACCCTAATGAACGTATTTAGTCAGTTAAACTACAGCAAATGCATTTCCAATTGCGGTATAACGCTAAATATGCACACTCGAAAAATTAGGCCTAAGCAGCAATAAGTAAACAAACGAACTTTTCACAATTACTAGAACACTACGCAAATAAGAGAAAAACTTTTAATGGTGAGCTTGAAGAGTACACTAAAGAATGTATTTAATTAGTTAAAAGTGTTCAACTGCAATTAATTACAACCTAAATTACTTATCTTTCACGAGAGCTCTGTCTCCGTACGTGCGGCCTTGTGCAGGGGTACCAACCAGCAGATCGAAGTGTGGAACACAGTAACACATTACAGCAAACAGCATTCACACTAGCTTTCGAGCTCTACCTGACTGCTTTGATCTATGGTTTTCAGGATGTCGTAGGAGAAAAGTGTCAATTGGGGTTTCACATGACTGATATGTGCTGAATCTTGCTGGTTGGCACTGAGGATGTCTTTCTGTTTGAGTTACAATGTTATGTTTGAGCTCAAAATATATTCTGAGATTCTACAATAGACAGATGTCGGATATTGGGTAGTTGTTTTGTGGATCACTTCTGCTACCATTCTTGTAGATGGGTATGATGTGCTGCTTCTTCCAGCTATTGGGCAAGGTTTTTTTGTTCAAGGTTTATTTGATGTATTATGCCTAACTCAGCTGCAAATTATGTTTAGAATCTAATAAGGATTCCATTGGGACCTGGCATTTTGTTCAGTTTTAGTAATTTCAGCTGTTTCTCCATGCCATTGATACTAATATTTATATCTCTCATCTTTCAGGTGGTGCTAGAATTAAACTGGGGCGGTACACTTGTATTTACCTTTATAAAGGAAAAGTTTCAAAATGAAGTTCAACTATTCTGTTTTTGCCTTGCTATCAGGATATACTGTTAAAAGAAGTTGACTTGTTAAATTCTTGGGATTAAAACTTCATAGTAAATTCATATGGGAAGTGCTGAAACTTTTTTCCTCCTCCTTTTTTTCCCCAATGCAGATGTTATCAGCTGCAGATGACATAAAAATAAAAAATAAAAAGTGGCTTGCCTTCATTCCACATAGGCACACAGTCTCACTGGTAATTATCAAACCCAGCTGAAGTTTTCTGGGTTCAAAAGCATATAATACAAATATTTGTAGTTTGAATTCAAGAATGTCTTTCAGCCACTTGTTCAGAGAACTGGGTAAACTAACTGCACTATGGCTTCTCACTATATTTATTCATTTGTGAAACTTGGCATGAGCAGTCTCTTTCTTTCAACCCTTAAGTTCCTTTTACAGAATCCGTTCCGAGAATAAGAGTTCTATTCATAGTCACTCAATCCAAAAAGTCGTTGTATATTCAGGTGTAGACATTTTCAGTAGCTTGCCAGCAGCTGCAAAACTTTGGCTAGTAATGAAGTACAATTTACAGAGAGCCCAAAGGGTTTATTATTAACCAACTCCTACTCCACTGCTGAATTTCTTAGTAGAATCAGTTTACAAAATATTATTAACAGTGTCATGTGATATGTAAGGTGTTTAACTTTTTATTTTAATTATTCCACATTCTTGAGGATCTTTTCAGTTAGTATCTGTGGAAGGGACAAAAGTACATCAGTTCTTTTGTAATTAAGTATTATGTTTTTCTGATCTTTTCAACATCCTCAAGGATCTTCCCACTATTGGTCTGTGGAATGAACAGTTTATCCGATCTCCTAACTAATCTAGTCTTCTGTGTTGCAGAAGTATGCTTAGGTTTAATCTTTCTTCCCCTTTTCAGTGTGCTATCATTTACATATAAGGAGTAAGACCATAATCTATATTTCCAGCAGGGCACAGTAACCAAGTCCCAGTTGCGTGTTGCATATCTGATAGCTTCCAGGGGTCAAGAAAAATTTAATTTTCAGTGTTTCATACAGTTAGTGACCAAATTTAAAAATTTAAAATTTCTCATAATATAATCATTAAGAATTATAATCAGATGTGACAGATTTAACACAGAAAGACAAGTATTAAAGTTGGAAACTATGTACATGTCCTGAGATAGAGCCAGAGCCAGTTCGAGAACATTTTTCGACAAAAGCGAGTTATCTTTGCCCCCCCTCCCCTGCCAGTCCACTCTATACTCCCGCTTTTTGCCTTGCTCTCACACATTTTACTCACGTCAGTTTATGCTGCTAATTGTGATAGACATTTGTATACAGATCATGCATATGGGTGTCCCCCTCAGATTGATGCCCCGAGCAGAGGCAGTGTTGCTTGGGCCTTAACTGCCCATGGAGACAGCATATTCGTCCAGTATTTGTTCATTGACTTCCAACTAACTTTAAACATAATCTCAGACCTTTTCTAAACTTTTTGTTGGTTGCATATTTAACATATTAATTCATTCGTAAACTCATCTGAAGTGCGAAGCTCTTTTGTACGTTGAAGTTCAGTATTTGAAACGATTGGGGTTTTACTGGTGATGATACAAACCACCATTTCAACATCATTAGTGTTACTCTAGGTCAGGAAGACCAAAGCATGTGCTGCTTTTGTGTCATCATCAGTGCTGTGATTCTTCAGTCTCCTGATCTTCATGAAGACAATGATTCTGAGACCTTTGGATGGATGTGTGCGTCCAACAGTCAAAATATTTTGCAAAGTGGCCATGCTACCATCATGATGTTGTTGTTGTTGTTGTTGTTGTTGTTGTTGTTGTGGTCTTCAGTCCTGAGACTGGTTTGATGCAGCTCTCTATGCTACTCTATCCTGTGCAAGTTTCTTCATCTCCCAGTAACTACTGCAAACTACATCCTTCTGAATCTGCTTAATGTATTTATCTCCTGGTCTCCCTCTACGATTTTTACCCTCCACACTGCCCTCCAACATTAAATTGGTGATCCCTTGATGCCTCAGAACATATCCCACCAACCGATCCCCTCTTCTAGTCAAGTTGTGCCACAAACTTCTCATCTCCCCAATCCTATTCAGTACCTCCTCATTAGTTATGTGATCTACCCATTGAATCCTCAGCATTCTTCTGTAGCACCACATTTCAAAAGCTTCTATTCTCTTCTTGTCCAAACTATTTATCGTCCATGTTTAACTTCCATACATGGCTACACTCCATACAAATACTTTCAGAAACGACTTCCTGACACCTAAATCTGTACTTGATGTTAACAAATTCCTCTTCTTCAGAAACGCTTTCCTTGCCATTGCCAGTCTAAATTTTATATCCTCTCTACTTCGACCATCATCAGTTACTTTGTTCACCAAATAGCAAACTCCTTTACCACTTTAAGTATCTCATTTCCTAATCTAATTCCCTTAGCATCACCCGGCTTAATTCAACTACATTCCATTATCCTCGTTTTGCTTTTGTTGATGTTCATCTTATATCCTCCTTTCAAGACACTGTCCATTCCGTTCAACTGCTCTTCCAAGTCCTTTGCTGTCTCTGACAGAATTACGATGTCATCGGCAAACCTCAAAGTTTTTATTTCTTCTCCGTGGATTTTAATACCTACTCCGAATTTTTCTTTTGTTTCCTTCACTGCTTGCTCAATATACAGATTGAATAACATCGGGGAGAGGCTACAACCCTGTCTCACTCCCCTCCCAACCACTGCTTCCCTTTCATGCCCCTCGACTCTTGTAACTGCCATCTGGTTTCTGTACAAATTGTAAATAGCCTTTCACTCCCTGTATTTTACCCCTGGCACCTTCAGAATTTGAAAGAGAGTATTCCAGTCAACATTGTCAAAAGCTTTCTCTAAGTCTACAAATGCTAGAAATGTAGGTTTGCCTTTACTTAATCTAGCTTCTAAGATAAGTCTTAGGATCAGTATTGCCTCACGTGTTCCAATATTTCTACGGAATCCAAACTGATCTTCCCTGAGGTTGGATTCTACCAGTTTTTCCATTCGTCTGTAAAGAATTCGTGTTAGTATTTTGCAGCTGTGACTTATTAAACTGATAGTTCGGTAATTTTCGCATCTGTCAGCACCTGCTTTCTTTGGGATTGGAATTATTATATTCTTCTTGAAGTCTGAGGGTATTTCGCCTGTCTCATATATCTTGCCCACCAGATGGTAGAGTTTTGTCAGGACTGGCTCTCCCAAGGCCGTCAGTAGTTCTAATGGAATGTTGTCTACTCCCAGGGCCTTGTTAGTGTTCTGTCAAACTCTTCACGCAGTATCGTATCTCCGATTTCATCTTCATCTACATCCTCTTCCATTTCCATAATATTGTCCTCAAGTACATCGCCCTTGTATAAACCCTCTATATACTCCTTCCACCTTCCTGCTTTCCCTTCTTTGCTTAGAACTGGGTTTCCATCTGAGCTCTTGATATTCATACCATCATGATAGCATCGCATTTTTTCCGAAGAATTTTTCCCAGTAGACTGACAATCTGTTTTTCAATACTAATTAACAACAGCCCTTTTGATTCTTCAGCCTGAGTGTCATAATTTTATGCATAACTTGCTGTACCTGGCATGTGTTACAGTGCCATGGAAGGCAAGAAATTGTTTGATTTTATGATCTGTTTATTGAAGTGCTTTTGAATACACAATATTATTTTATTTTTTCATCTGATGATGAAATAAGTCAACATGGTTTCCTGATGTGTGAGCAAGCCACATAGTGTTGTCCATCTGAGAAGAATGGATTTTTCACATTTAGTCCACACACTTGTACTGATTGATTGTCCCTGCACCTGGTTATGGTCATTGCAAATGTGAGTCGCATCAGAAACTGCAGTTGTTTGATCTCGAAAGGTGTATCTGTTGGAATCATTGTGATGTGATTAGGAATATTTACTTTTTCTATTCATTTGTTGCTAATAACAAACCTCAAAAAATTCTAGACCAAAAGATATGATTTTGACACAATGTTGCATTGGAATACACATTGGTTTTGTATACTTTTTTTAGAACATTTGTGAAATCTATTGTGGATAACTTTAGTAGTAAATAAGTAATAAAACAAAATGTCATGCCATATGTGGCAGTTTCTCTTGCATCTCAATGTTTATGATGTCATATCTCCTGCACTAAGTGTTGAAAAGTGATATAAATTTAGTGATATATGTGGACACTGTATGCAAAGTATGTTGTGAATAGAGTTAGTAGTAACAAAGTAATATGTTAAAACATCATGCCTGATGCACCAGTTTTATAGCATGTACAGTGAAAATGTAGTAAACAATAACCTTTTATCGTTTCATCATTTTGTGGGGAATGTCAGCGAGATAAATTTTCGTAGAGGTTTGAAACTATAAATTATGTTAAGTTTGTTGCCAGTCAGTAAGTGCCCTCATCCTCAAATGGTGGATGCATAAATCTGGATATTTTCGTACTATGGTGTGTCATTGCTTATGATGTCATATCTCCTGAACTATGTGTTGAACTCTTTTGTGTGTGTGTGTGTGTGTGTGTGTGTGTGTGTGTGTGTGTGTTGGGGGAGGGGGAGGGGGGGTTGGGGTCCTAGGAACCTTCGTGGCCAAATGGAGAACAGCTCGCCAAAGTTTCTTCGCACTAGATAAATGGCTTAGGACCACGCAAAGGACAAACATACAAAGAAACATTCATTTTTATTTGTATAGTTATACAGTTTATTTGCCTATTTTTATGGAAGCTGTGATACATTATTGCTGTAACATTCATATCGGACCTTTCCATCAGGTCCTCAGTACTTTCGACATCTAACCACTGCAGTCTTTGCTGAAAATTTTAACATGTACCTGAATTAATCAACAGACACTTCTGCAAATTGCTGATACATTATTTTGGCTCCTGTTCATCAAGTTCAACACAGGAGAAAGCAGATAACATCTTAGCTTAAGAAGAGCAAATAATACGGAGAGGAGGAGGATACTACAAATCAAATCATTTTTGTCATGTTTTTAAAGAATTTGTAGTGTCTGTGGACCTGCATAACTGAAATTAATAGAAGGAAGATAGTCCATGAGTGAGCGATATGCCTGTAAATAAAGTTGATTCACTCCCAAAAGGAAGGAAATATTAATTTTGCTTGTGGCTTTATTGCAGTTCCATGCCTTTGGATGTGTTTCAGTTACAGAATGCAAAGTAAAGTAGCAACCACATTTTATTAGAAAATTTAAGAATACATTTGTGTGCTTAATTATTTGTAAGCATTGTGATATCCTTTGACAACTCATAACTAGCTTAATAGAACAATTTGTTAATACATGGTGACTGTTACAACTGACTTAAGCTAAAGTAAGGTTTATGTATGATTACCAAGGTGTCTTTCATCACTGCTCTGCCATTATCAGTGTTTGTTTTTTACTTCCTCTCTTTACTACACTTTTTTACAATATTCTTTCAAATTTTCTTACAGTTTCATTTTTTGAGCTGCATTTTCCATAATATTACTAACTGATATATACAGGGATAGGCAAAATAATGTGAACAGTGGTAACAATGGAATTGTTGTGTTTGACGGTCAACAATGCAGGTAAGGCACATGCCATGCTGGACTGTGCATGTTCAGTACAGACTAGGCATTGGTGCAGGATGTTTACGAGTACTGCACACTTTTCCATTCAGAGGCCAAGGTCAACACGCAATGAAAGACCTAACAGAGTTACAAAGAGGGCAGATTGTGGGGGCCTGATTAGCTGGAGCATCAGTAACCAAGGCAGCCAAGTTATTGAATGTTTCAAGAGCAACTGTTTCAACAGTCATGACAGCCTAAACAAAACATGGAAAGACACCATCTTGTAACCATAATATTGGGTGCAAATCAAAACTAAATGACAGAGATCTTCTTATACTGATATGAATTGTGTCAAAACAATACAAAACTACAGCGACTAAAGTAACCGCAGAGCTCGGTATCCATCTTCAAGACCACCTATCTATTGACACTGTCTGCTGAGAACTCCATTAAGTGAATATTCAAGGGCGAGCTGCCATATTGAAATCATTAGTGACGACAACCAATGCAAAGAAGCATAAAACATGTTGTCAGGAACATGAATCCTGGGCGGCTGATCAGTGGAAACACGTCATATGGTCTGCCGAGTCAATGATTTTGTTATTTCCAACATCGGGCTGGGTTTATGTCTGGAGAACCCCAGAAGAAGCCTACAATCCTGATTGCTTGATTCCAGCAGTGAAGCATGAAGGTGGTACTGTGATGGTGTGGGCAGCCATATCATGGTATTCTGCCCGTCCCCTCATTACTCTCAAAGGCCGTGTCACAGCCAATGGTTATGTGAACATTTTAGGTGATTAGGTGCACTCCATGATTCAAATGTTGTTCCCCAACAATGATACCATATGTCAGGACAACATAGTACCCATTCACACAGGTAGGGCAGTACAATGATGGTAGGAGTAGCATGCAGCTGAACTGCAGCGTCTTCTCTGGCCAGCAGAATCCTGGACTTGAACATTATCAAACCCTTGTGGACAGTATTATAACGCAGATACTGGAGCAGACTTCTGCTTCACTCATCACTACAGAAGAGGTTCTGATCGAAGAGTGGCATAACATTCCACTGGAGAGTATGCAATCATTATATGCCAATATTCCAAGAAGATTCACAGGCAGTTAGGGGTCCAACCCCATATTAATAAACCTTTCCCAAGTAAATACAAGTGTTCACATTATTTTGCCTATACCCTGTATATATACATCTACAACAATCATGACCCCATTACTTCAGTGCCTCTGAACAGATTATCTAGTTGGACATATATCATTTGATACATTTTTCACACTATGGTAATTTCATTGGCATGTTTCATACTTAACTGTTTCTTCAATAGTAAGTATCATTTGATTACCTATGTAATTTCTGTGTTTGCTTAGTTTGTCCTGGTTATGAAAAAGAAAGTTAAAAAAATATAAGAAAGCTTATATTAGAATATTGTGTTTTCCTGTATCACTTTCACTTTAGTGCCTAGCAATATGTGAATGTGTGAAGTCTCATCATGTTAATTTAGAAGTTGGTGGTCTGTGTGCTTAATTTTACAGGTCTTCAATCTTTGTAGTGTATGAATGAAAATGTCTATGTTTTACCATCTTATTGTATAATTTAGAGCATGGTTAATATGTGTGTTAGTCAGTCTTTCTGTGTAATCGTTATGGGCTACACTTTATAAACAGGGTGTATAATTATCCACCTTCTTGCCAGCTGATGTATTTAGCAGTTTACATTTGGTATGGAACTAGTAATAGAAAGTATAAATGTGTAGAAGCAAAGAATAGCACATTTCCTGAAAGTGGGGGAAGTATATCTCATGTTTTAGGTGAGTCGAAAATATAATTTTTTAAATATTATTGAAAATTGTCAAGCAAAGTAGTACTTGTTCTAGTGTCTATTATCACTGTTGTACTGCAAAAATTGTTAGTAGCATTTGCATAGTGTTGCACTTAAATGTGCTTTCAAATATCAGATATTTATAAACATTAAATATTTTCTGCAGGATACAGAGAAGGATGCAGATTTCAATGGACTTGACATCCCCATATTCACAGAGGAGTTCCTTGATCATAATAAAGGTTTGTAAACTAGCTGTGGCATGGAAAGCATTGATCTAAAACCAGTTCACGCAAATGAGATCTGACTTTGGTTAGGAAAAAAAAACTTTGCCTCCATAACATATATACAGCACTGTCAAACTCACATCAGTATTGTAGAAACAGTTGCATATCCTCAATTCTGTTATTACTTTAGGCTATGGTCCTCAAGCTTGACTGCAACTTGACAAAGGTGAGTTGGATCAAATTCTGATAGTGACAATAAATTTTCATTTTTGTGTTTTTAAATAGACTGCATGTACTGTTTGAAAGAACATATATATGACACTGCTCTATGTTCATTCTTAAACACATTTGAAGTATTTTCATATAGAGAAAAGAATACTCCCTTTGAGGATTATGTATTGTATTTTGAATTCGATTTAGTGGCACGAGTGAGCTGTATGCTAACATCAGAATGTACATTTCTCTGTATCCCATCTACAAATTAGTCTATGACAACAGATGTAAATAATTGAAGGAGTATAGGTAATACCTCGTGTAGCTGAGGTGTTAAGCTGTCCTTAGACACAAACAAGACTGAAAATATTGCTAAGCTTTCAGAGGCTTTCATTGTTCACGGATCCATGACTACATTTTTCTCCTGGCTACATTGTATAAGCACTGCAGCTCACATGGGGTTGTAGTGGATGGAATGGGCCAGAGGAGAAAGGAGACAGTGAGTAGGAGGTAGGCTTGGAGGGAAGATTAGTCACCAGCTGGACGGGAGAGGCCAGAAGTGCATGGGATGGGAATGTGGCACCAGTAAACTAGCAGCTGCACAGGCAGAGGGAGTAAAGTTGGCACACAGTGTCATGGACAAGAGGACTGGGAGTGGAGGTAGAACAGAGGAAGAATGAGACTGCAGGAAGGAGGTTATACATGAAATGAGGGAGGGGGATATTGATGAAGGGGTGGAGGTGAGTGTGTGAAAGAGGCTAAAGGAGACAGGCTTTGAGGGTTGTGGGCGCAAAAGGAAGCAGGTATTCGAGTAGGATCCAGATGACACAAGCTGTGAAACAGCTGTCGAAGTCACAACCTGTACAATCTGGCTCATCTCCTCCTCCAAATACTAGCGTCTTTGAACTGTCATATGTATATAAGAATTGTCTTTATAACATAAGCTTCGATCTTGTAATCCTTTTAACCTTGATATCTGCTAGCCCCTCCTGCACCCACTTCCACCCCAGTTCCCATGGTCCCCACTGCACTTCTACACTCACTCTGAATAGGAAGTTTATTATATCACAAAAAAGTAATTTTCTCCAATGGAAAAATGGAACGTTCTTGAACAAGAAACAAGAAAATGTTATCTAAGGCAAAAGGCCTGGAAATGCCACAGTAAATTGAAAGTTCCGTAATCCAGTGTCCCTGTCACAATCAAAGTCTGGAAGGGACATGTCAAAGTCCTGAGAGGACAAGTAATTTTTTAAGTCTGGCATAGTGCCAATGACAATAACAATAACAAATTTTAGAAGTCCGGCTGCTGCTCATGGTGTCAGAGGCCATGTGTCTTTGTTGTAGAGATCAAGCTGGCAATTCCTGGATGGGAAGGTTGACAAGGGTGGGATATCATAGTAGTGGTGGCTCCAACTGTCATTCTGATTATGGGAATGCTTTTGCAATTGGTGCATGGTCCAGGAAGCTGACTCAAAGTGAAGTGGCCCATTGCACTCCTGGTGCCAGTGTAAATATTACCCATGCTCCAGGATATTGCAGTAATTATTTTTGATCATACAGCCTGTGGAGGAGTAATGGTCCATGAGGCCAGCGACCTCTGGCGGCGTACAGTTGGCAAAGCTTAGTGCTACGCTCCTGTCTGTTGTCTGCAGAGAGGTCTGTTGCCTGTATAACCTATCTGTGTTGTCCCCCAAAAGGGGAGAGGAGGCAGCAGAACGTATTATGAGCCTGAATGAGGCTGGATTCCCACTGGTGGCTGGGAGGTTAAGGTTCACCTCCATTGGTTTTGGTGCTGGTGTGGCCTGTGGGGCAGCTTAGGACCCCTCCAGAGAGCCATTTGCAGTCAAAAGCTGAGACAGGCAGGTGGTGTCCAGGATAGGCATTGTTAATGATTCTGCCTCTGGAACAAAAGATGATGGTAGAATAACAGGCCCCAGAAAAGGACCACAGCAAGGTTGCAATTGGTTAATGTGCTTAAGGCGTACTGTGCTGCCTTTGAAGGGTCACATTGGTTATGGCCTGAGTCAGAAAATTGAAACAACCACAGGGAACCAATGCTGGTGGCCTTTGGTGAAGACAAGGGCCCTCATAGATCTTGGCGAGAAGTACCTCACTGCCAACTGATAGTTCCACCAAAGGCAACAGTGGAAAAATACCCAGATATACAATGAAGCCCCCCATGAACCATGGACCTTGCCGTCGGTGAGGAGGTTGCGTGCCTCAGCAATACAGATAGCTGTACCGTAGGTGCAGCCACAACGGAGGGATATCTGTTGAGAGAGACCAGACAAACACGGTTCCTGAAGCGGGGCAGCAGCCTTTTGTTATCGGGAGAAAGAAAACTGGTGTTCTATGGATTGGAGTGTGGAATGTCAGATCTCTTAATCAGGCAGGTAGGTTAGAAAATTTAAAAAGGGAAATGGATAGGTTGAAGTTAGATATAGTGGGAATTAGTGAAGTTCAGTGGCAGGAAGAACAAGACTCCTGGTCGGGTGAATACAGGGTTATAAATACAAAACTGAATAGGGGTAATGCAGAAGTATGTCTAATAATGAATAAAAAAAATAGGAGCACAGGTAAGCTACTACACCAACAGCATAGTGAACACACCTACCACGCCTACCACAGTAGTACAAATTTATATGCCAACTAACTCCGCAGATGATGAAGAGATTGAATAAATCTATGATGTGATAAAAGAAATTATTCAGATAGCGAAGGGAGACGTACATTTAATTGTCATGGGGGACTGGAATTCGATAGTAGGAAAAGGAAGAGAAGGAAAAGTAATAGGCGAATATGGAATGGGGGTAAGGAATGAAAGAGGAAGCCGCCTGGTAGAATTTTGCACAGAGCATAACTTAATTGTAGCTAACACTTGGTTTTAAGAATCATGACAGAAAGTTGTATACGTGGAAGAGGCCTGGAGACACTGGAAGATTTCAGATAGATTGTATCATGGTTAGACAGAGATTTAGGAACCAGGTTTAAATTGTAAGACATATCCAGGGGCAGATCTGGACTCTGACCACAATTTATTGGTTCTGAAATGTAGATTAAAACTTGAGAAACTGCAAAAAGGTGGCATTTTAAGGAGATGGGACATGGATAAACTGAAAGAACAAGCGGTTGTAGAGAATTTCAGAGAGAGCGGTAGGGAACAATTGGCAAGGACGGAGGAAAGAAATACAGCAGAAGAAGAATGGGTAGCTTTGAGAGATGAAATAGTGAAGGCAGCAGAGGCTCAAGTAGGTAAAAAGACGATGGCTAGTAGAAATCCCTGGGTAACAGAAGAGAGATTGAATTTGATTGATGAAAGCAGAAAATATAAAAATGCAGTAAATGAAGTAGGCACAAAGGAATACAAACATCTCAAAAATGAGATCGACAGGAAGTGCAAAATGGCTAAGGAGGGATGGCTAGAGGACAAATGTAAAGATGTAGAGGCATATATCATTACCGATGAGATAGATACAACCTACAGGAAAATTAAGGAGACCTTTGGAGAAAAGAAAACTACCTGTATGAATATCAAGAGCTCATGTGAAAAACTGGTTCTAAGCAAAGAAGGGAAAGCAGAAAGGCGGAAGGAGTATATAAAGGGTCTATACAAAGGCAATGTACTTGGGGCTAATATCATGGAAATGGAACAGGGTGTAGATGAAGATGAAATGGGAGATATGATACTGCATGAAGCATTTCACAGAGCACTGAAAGACCTGAGTCGAAACAAGCCCCGGGAGTAGACAACATTCCATTAGAAGTACTCATAGCCTTGGGAGAGCCAACCATGACAAAACTCTACCATCTGGTGAACAAGATGTATGAGACAGGCAAAATACCCTTACCCTTCAAGAAGAATATAATAATTCCAATCCCAAAGAAAGCAAGTGCTGACAGATGTGAAAATTACCGAACTATCAGTTTAATAAATCACAGCTGCAAAATACTAACACGAATTCTTTACAGACGAATGGAAAAACTGGTAGAATCCAACCTCAGGGAAGATCAGTTTGGATTCCGTAGAAATACTGGAACACGTGAGGCAATACTGACCCTAAGACTTATCTTAGAAGCTATATTAAGGAAAGGCAAACCTACATTTCTAGCATTTGTAGACTTAGAGAAAGCTTTTGGCAATGTTGACTGGAATACTCTCTTTCAAATTCTGAAGGTAGCAGGGGTCAGATACAGGGAGCAAAAGGCAATTCATAATTTGTGCAGAAACCAGATGTCAGTTAGAAGAGTCGAGAGGCACGGAAGGGAAGCAGTGGTTGGGAAGGGAGTGAGACAGGGTTGTAGCGTATCCCTGATATTATGGAAACAAAAGAAAAATTTGGAGTGGTCTGGTACTGTGCGCCGCGGCATTTGAGTCTGCGCCAGACAGCATGGAGGTTGAAGACCCCTACAGGTCTCTGCACCATCGCGCCGTAAGCCGTGGCTGTGCATGCCTCCTGGCCTACATTTAGTGTGGGGGTGCCACAGTGGAACACGTGGTCCTAGCAGCCAATAGCGGCACCCCCGATCTTGTATTTAAGCTCCTGCCTCTCACTCAGCCAGCCAGTTTAACCTTGCGTGCGTCTCTGGACTTATCAACTTGCTTTAGACAGCGTCTTTACTTTCTAGTTTTGTGTACGAGTGGACGTGGTTTTCTTGTGATTTTGTTGTTTCGATCTTGTTGTTAGTTAGGTCCTTCATTGGTCATGTCCGTTCTCTCCCATTTGTGTCGTCATTCGCGGGCTGCTCCATGGGTCCCGTCGCACTTTCCGTCCTTTCAACCCTGCAACTGTTCTGGTCGCAGTTACGACATTTTGATGATGAGGTAAATGGTGGTCGTTGTTGGCATGGAGGCGAAGTTGGTCTGTCTGCTTTAGCAACAGCAGCAGTTCATGCAACAGCAGTTCCAGTTAGTCATCTTACAGCAGTCGCTGTGATTGCTAACAGACGAAGTCGATGTCCAGGACGCATTACCACAACTACTTCTGAGTCCTCGGTTGTCCGATGCGTTCCCACTCCCGTCGTCGTTCCCACCATTTAATGATGCTAAAGAAGACTGGGAGATGTACTTACATCGACTGAAACAGCATTTCACAGCTTTTCAAGTCACGGACGACTCCTTGCAGCGGTCGTTGTTTTTGTCTTGGGCCTCCCCAGACACATTCTTTCTTCTGCGCAAGTTGGCACCGTTCTCTGACCCTGTGGCCCTCTCTCTCCAAGAGATCTGCCTTTTGCTGACAAACTATTATTTCCAAAGCTACCATATGGTCACCTCTTGGCTGGAGTTCCACTAGTACCATAAACAGCCTGGTCGATCGTATCATTCCTGGGTCATGGAGTTACGAGGTCTCAGCCGTCGATGCCATTTTACGTGCACCCATCACCAGTGTAAGGCTTCGTATGCGGACTCCCTTATCCAGAATGTGGAAGAGATCCTCCACATTGCCCACTGCTTTGAAATTGCTCAAGCAGCTAACGAGCATCTCATGGCGCGGCCACAGGTGGCGGCGATTGAGGCGTCACGTGCGGGCTCCACCGTTGTGCCGTCGACATGGCCCGGCCGATAGAGGCCAGCGCCTTCGGGACTCCTCATTGTCCAACGTCTCTATGGCATCGGCGCATCCGGACGCTCCTCATCGCCGGTCGCGCGGCCCACTTTCATCTTTCCTCCAGTGCTTTACTGCACATTCTCGGGCTGACCGATGGAAAACTTGCACGCTGTGTGACAAAGAGGGCCACACCCAATCGGTTTGTCGTAGTCACTCGACTCACTCCAGTCCTGCCCCTCCTGGGTCTCAAGATACCGTACATGCTCTGCAATCGGTCGTCCCACAGGATGACCCATCAACACGAAAGCTTTTCCTAACATTGCCTTTTCACTGAGGATGTCAGTTTTCAGGTCGACACTGGGGCCGCCGTCTTCCTGATTAATACCCGGCTGGGCTCTCCTGAGTTGTCACCTCCCTCTCGCTGTATGGTCGCCTACAGAGACAGTTCTATTCCCCTTCGTGGACAGTGCGTCGTCCAGGCAACGTACAAGCGTGTTCACTGGCTCCTTACTCTCTTTGTCATTAACCGTCCATCGGCTTCGAATATTTTCGGCATGGATGCATTTCAGCTGTTGGGCTTTTCAATTTCTGACAAAATTATGGTCGTTTCCACGGCTGTTCCTTTTCAGGACCTGGATGATCTGTGCTCCGCTTTTGCGTCGTCATTTGCAACGGATCTTGGATGTGCTTCCGGTTTTCAAGTCCACATCACCCTTCGACTGGACGTGCAGCCTCGCTTTTTCCGGCCCCAGCCCCTTCCGGTGGCCTTACGGCCAGCAGTCAAGCAGGAACTTGATCAGCTCCAGGCTGCTGGGGTTCTGGAACCTGTGACTTACAGTGCCTGGGTGACACCATTGGCAGTAATACGGAAACCCAATAGGTCCCTTCAGCTTTGTGGGGACTTCGGCGTTACTGTCAATGCTCAGTCCCTCGTCGACACTTACCCCATTCCCCAACAGGAAGACCTTCTCACCAAACTTGCCGGGGAAGAGTATTTTTCAAAGATCAACCTAGCTGAGGCATACCACCAGTTACCCTTGAATGCCAAATCTCAGAACATCATGGTTATCACACACCTTTCAGATTGTACAAGTACAAGCACCTTCCCCGTTGGTGTCTCTTCGGTGCCGGCCATTTTCCAGCGGTTCCTGGAGCAGCTTACACAGCCTATCTCCGCTTGCATAAATTATCTGGATGACATCTTATTCACCGTGTGTTCTCGCCAGGAATATTTGCAAAATCTCAGTGCCTTATTTCATGCTCTGCAGTCAGCAGGTTTACGCTGTCAGCTGGACAAGTGTTTTTTTTAACCGGAAGTGGAATACTTATGCCACTGGCTTAGCAAAGATGGCATTTGCCCTTCAGGTCGTAATGCCGTGGCCATTGAGGCCCTTCCTTGTCCCAAGGACTTATTTGAACTCCAGGTGTTTTTGGGCAAGATTACTTATTACTTAAAGTTCTTGCCCCAGGCTGCCTCCGTTGCTCAACCCCTCTATCTCTATCGTTGCAAAGGGGTACCTTTTGATTGGACTCCTGCCTTTGACCAGGCTTTCCTCCATTTAAAGGCGATGCTGCAGTCTGCCCCTTGCCTTACTCCCCTCTCTCCGGACCACCCCATGGTTGTGGCGGCTGATGTGTTGGCCTACGGCATTGGGGCCGTCCTTGCGCATCGGGATGCCGATGGCTCCGAACAGCCCATCGCTTATGCCACTAAGACGTTGACCCCAGCACAATGGAACTACTCCCCAATTGAAAAGGAGGCCCTGGTGATCGTGTTCGCCGTCCTAAAATTTCACACCTATCTTGAGGCAAAGTTCACCCTCCTGACAGACCATGAACCCTTGGTTACGCTTTTTGGACCCCAATCTCACCTTCCAGAGCAGACGGCTCAATGTCTCCAGTGCTGGGCGTTGTTTTTACGAAATTATGCTTACACCATCCGGTATAAGCCCACCACCCACCATGCTAATGCGGATGTCTTGTCACATCTCCCAGCAGGTCCCGATCCTGCCTTTGACCAACAGGAGGTCCTCTGCTTTCACATTGATTCCACCTGCTATCTTGCAGCAGGTTCTCCACTGCGTGGACCACAGGTGGCCCTTTTAAGTTACTCGTTGGATGCAGTCCAATTTCAGCCCCTGGCACTACCTGTCCCACATGCTCTTCGTGGTCGATGATGTCCTTCTGTTGGCCACGGAGTCAGATGCCCATCGGGTGGTCATCCCTCTAAATTTACGGCTTCGGGTGCTCAGTTTGTTACACCTTGGGCACTGGGGTACGTCCCGTATGAAAGTTTTGGTTCGCCGGCATGCATATTGGACCGGCATCGATGACGATATTGACCACCTGGCCCTTGTGTGCACTGTGTGTACATGCCACCAGGCAAGCCTCCCTCAGTCTTTTGCACCTGGCCTGTGCCTCAACGGCCCTGGGATCGCATCCATATCGATTTGCGGGCCTGTTTTTGGGGTCCATATGGTTACTTATTGTTGATGCCTACTCCAAATACCAATATGTCGTCCGCATGGCATCCACCACCACAGAGGCTACACTCATGGCCCTGGCCCAGGTTCTCACCATTGAGGGCCTGCCACACACATTGGTCTGTGATAATGGCCCCAATTCACGGCAACGTCCTTCCAAAACTTCCATCAGGCCAACGGTATCAAACATATCCATAGCCCTCCTTTCCACCCTTCATCCAATGGCACAGCAGAGAGGCTTGTCCGCACTTTCAAACAACAGTTGACAAAGGCGGTCAACACATCTCCAACCACATCAGTCCTGACCCTGTTTTTGAGCAGCTATCGCACTACGCCAATTGACAGCCATGGTCCGGTGGAGCTCCTTCATGGGCAACAGCCACGGACCCTGCTCCATTTGCTGATGCCATTCCCCTTCTGCCCCCACTCCCGGCCCTCGCAGCGTTATGCTCCTGGGTGCGGCCATGTGGGCCCGCGAGTATGGGCACAAGGTGGATTGGACGCCCGCCTATGGGCGGCGTGTGACTTCGGTGCAGATGTCGAAAGGGTTGGAGCACTGCCATCATAATCAGCTCCATCCACGTGCCCCCTTAGGACTCGCGCTGCCGCCTCATCCCTACCTCCTTCGGGTACGGACGTGGTCCTCGAGTTGCCCCCCCCCCCCCCCCCCCCCCTGCCCCCGGTTGCCGTCTTCCCGCGGGCCTGCCACCGGCCCTCCCCGTCCCCAGGTGGATTGGCAGCTCCCTCCCCCACCCTGGACTCTGGGTTGGCCATCGTGGATCCCTCGGGCGTCCCTTCCCCCTCCCCCCCCCCCCCCACACACACACCACCACACCACCACCACCACTACCACCACTGCGGTTGATGAACCCGGCTCTTCTTCCCAGTGCTGCCCACCTCAGCACCATCCGGAGCATTTTCTCCCCTACGCACAAGTTTCAGGGGGGAGGGATCTGGTGCTGCATGCTGTGGAATTTGAATCCGCGCCAGACAGCATGTAAGTCGAAGACCCCTAGAGGTCTCTGCAACATCGCGCCATAAGCCATGGCTGCGCGCGCCTCCTGGCCCAATTTAGTGTGAGGGCGCCACAGTGGAACACGTGGTCTTAGCGGCCAGTAGCGGCACCCCCGATCATGTATTTAAGCACCTGCCTCTTGCTCAGCCAGCCAGTCTAATCTTGCGTGTGTCTCTGGACTTATCGTCTCGCCTTAGACAGCGTCTTTACTATCTTGTTTGGTGTACGAGAGGACGTGGTTTTCTTGTGATTCTGTTGTTTTGATCTTGTTGTTGTTAGTTAGGTCCATGTCCGTTCTCTCCTGTTTGTGTCGTCGTTCGTGGGCCGCTCCGTGGGTCCCGCCGCGCTTTCCATCCCGTCAACCCCATGACAATTCCGGTCAAAGTTACAACAGTGGGAATTAAAATCCATGGAGAAGAAATGAAAACTTTGAGGTTTGCCAATGACATTGTAATTCTGTCAGAGACAGAAAAGGACCTGGAAGAGCAGTTGAACAGAATGGACAGTGTCTTGAAAGGAAGATATAAGATGAACATCAACAAAAACAGAACGAGGATAATGGAATGTAGTCACATTAAATAAGGTGATGCTGAGGGAATCAGATCAGGAAATGAGACTCTTAAAGTAGTAGATGAGTTTTGCTATTTGGGGAGCAAAATAACTGATTATGGTCGAAGTAGAGAGGATGTAAAATTTAGACTGGCAAAGACAAGGGGAGAGTTTCTGAAGAAGAGAAATTTGTTAACGTAGGGTATAGATTTAAGTGTCAGGAAATCCTTTCTGAAAGTATTTGTATGGATTGTAGCCATGTATGGAAGTGAAAAATGGACGATAAATAGTTTAGACAAGAAGAGAATAGAAGCTTTTGAAATGTGGTGCTACAGAAGAATGCTGAAGATTAGATGGATACATCACCTAACTATTGAGGAGGTACTGAATAGAATTGTGGAGAAGAGGAATTTGTGGCACAACTTGACTAGAAGAAAGGATTGGTTGGTAGGACACATTCTGAGGCATTAGTGGATTGCCAATTTATTATTGGAGGAAAGTGTGGAGGGTAAAAATCATAGAGGGAGACCAAGGGATGAATACACTAAGAAGATTCAGAAGGATGTAGGTTGCAGGAGGTACTTGGAGATGAAGAACCTTGCACAGGATAGGGTAGCGTGGAGAGCTGCATCAAACCAGTCTCTGGACAGAAGACCATAACAACAACAACAACAACAACATAGAATGAAGGAAGATGATTGCATCACAAAAATCAATCTTCTCTGATGGGATTAGTTGGAACACAATAATAATAATAAAAAAAAAGAACACTTCTTGAATAGAAAACAACAAAATCATATCCGAGGCAAAAGGCATGAAAATGTCCAAGTCCGATATCCCTGGATAATCCCTGCCCCAATCAGAGTCTGGAAGGGATACCACAAAGTTGTGAGAGGCTGAGTAAAAGTTTAAGTTCGGCATAGTGACAGTGGTAACAAAATTACAAGTCTAGCATTGGAGGCCAAATCTCTTCAGTGTAGAGGCCAAGCTGGCAACTTCTTAATGACAAGGTTGATGCAGGCAGTGACTTCATAGTAGCAGTGGCTCCAGAGTGAGATCCTGGTTGTGGGAATGCGTTGGCAAATAGCATCTGTCCCTGGAAGCTCACTCATAGTGAAACGGACCACAGTAGCTGGATGCTTGCGTAAATACTGCCCGTGCTGCTATTTCTGGTAATGTGGCCTACACAAGAGAACAGGTCTGTAGGACCAGTGAACTCTGGCAGTGCTCAGGTTGCCTTGTGGTGGCAAAGCGGAGGTGGCCTTCTTGTGTCTGTCATCTACAGATAGGTCTATTGCTTGTGTAACCCAATCTGTGTTGTTGGTTGCTGTCTAAGTCGGTGCAAGGCCTTGACACAGCATATCTCCCTTTCCAAGTCCACTCCTCCAAGTCATGTGTGCAAGACACAACTGCTGGTACGATATAGTCGACTGTATTCTGTTAACCCAAATACAATGCCATTTGTTACCATACAAATCCCACCACTCCATCTTTCAGTTAATGGTACAGCAACTTCTTGAGATGTTGAAGAAAGGATATCAGCCTCAGTTGCAGAATGGTTTTTTATTTATTTAATTTGTAAGGCATTTCACTCTCGCAGCAACATTATCAGACATCCGGGGAAAACCAAGTTCCCTCAGTACAAATTTATGAGCCAGGAATCAGCTATAAAGCTCCATTGTCAGTTAAATAAAGCAACTGGGAAACCACGACCCGAGTTGTGAAATGAGCATAACCAAAGACAAACTCACCAAGTAAAAAAATTCGAGAACCACTGGTAAGTATACAGAAACTTCAGCAGCCACCAGAATTGGCACATCATCAATAAAATTTACAGGACACATCCACCAGGTAAAAACATTCAATGATCGCTGGCAAGAGTACAGAACATCCTACCATCACCAAAAATGGCTTGTCATCCAATAAAATACACAGGACACATCCCCCTTCAGAAATAAATGAGCACATGTTTCAAGGCAAAGAGAGGTAAATGAAAGAAACATAGAAACCACACAAATAAGGGCGGAGATAAAGGAACAAATATTGAGAGCTAAGAGACCTTGGCTCATTGGTCCTTGGCGGTCCTGGGCTCTTAAAATAGATTCTTCTCAAAATCTCAAATTCTTTTGAGGATGTTCATCATCTTGCCTTTTTGTACAACATGCAAAATATGAAGATTGTTTATGTATGGTGGGTAATAATCCCTTTTCTGGTCCCCTTTTGTTATGACTTGTTTAAACTGTTTAGAAACACTAATGTACAAATTGTGTTCTCTAGAAATGTGTGAACACAGTTCCTGGTTCCTCACAAAGGGGAATCTAAGTCTTTCCCCTTCTCGAGATCAGGAGTGTATAAAATTCAGAGCCCTGCTTGTGACACACATTACATCGGCCAAACGGGGAGGTCCTTTATAGCACTTTTCAGTGAGCATCTTTTAACAAAAAAAAAAGGACAACTTAAAAAATATTGTCCCTTCGTGCAATACATGAAAACTTCTCAGCGTTGCCCCTCCTCCATAAATGATCTCAACATTTTGCACGTTATACAAAAAGGCAAGAAGATGAACATCCTCTAAGAATTTGAGATTTCAAAAAAGCGTCTATTTTAAGAGCCCAGGCCTGTCCAGCGAACAACTGATCTTTCACAAAAAGGGTTACTTCGAGGCTATGTTTTTACTTTTTAAATAAATATGCACATGTGGCTTTGGTTTATAGATTGATGTTTAGTTTTGCTTTCTTGTTTTTATCTTATATAATGGATCTAATTTCATCATTACTCTGTAAACAAGTTCTCTCTTTTCCCATCTGGCGGTGCCACCTAGTACAGTGTCTATCACTTTGATTCATGGCTCTGTAGTAATAGCTGTAAATGTGTGCCACAAGTACACTTTTATACATCTGGCGTATTTCTTCCATTTAAGTTATAAGCACACAAACACTTGAGACAACAATCTTGTTATTTGTCATTTTATGAGACCAAGGATAATTGGCTTTTCTTGTTCAGTTGAAATTCAAGTAAATGTTTTCTAATTTCTGCCTTGAAGTTCTGCATTTGCATTGTGTTTCCTGTTAGCTTCTGAGACAATACTTACACATTTACCACTGAGGTGTTTCCTTTACTGCCAATGGCTGAGAATGACCCAGTAGCAGCACAGAAATGAGTGGGAGTACTTGTGTCGAGGATGCAAAGCTCATGAGATGTCATGAGGCTCTGCAAAACCCGACCCTGAGGATGAGGTTGAGGTCCACAAGACATCCCGGGCATTGAAGTCTCCCAGTAGCAGAAATGGTCAGGGGAGTTGTTCCCTAAGATCTGTGAGGAGTCTCCCAGTAGCAGAAATGGTCGGGGGAGTTGTTCCCTAAGATCTGTGAGAGCTTCAGAGTCTATTGCACATTGCTGAGGTAAACAAAGCAAGCAAACAGTGATCCTCTGACACACATGAATTTGAACTGCAACTGCTTGCAAGTCAGTAGCCTGGGGTAGAGCAGAGGAGTGGAGCGCATCATTGACAAACACGGCGACCCCTCCCTTGACCCTTTTGCCACTCAGATCATCTTTGTAATGGAGCATATAGGCCCACAGTATGTGATAGAACATATAGCCCCACAGTACAGGGGCATCACGTGCTTTAAAATGTGTTTCCTGCAAACACAAGCAGAGGGAGTGTTCCTGTGCTCAGAGTTTCAGTTCCTCCACATGTGGCCAAACCCACTAATGTTCCACTGTAGGATGGGAGCCATCTATTGTGGGGTTGGACTTTTAAAGATGACTTTTCCTTTTTTTAAGGGTGAGAAATAAATAGCAATTTGATCTAAATTGTCTACTTCTTGTTTTCCTTTGTTGTATTCAGTAACGACTGCTAGTTTATGTTTTCCATGTCCAGATTGATCTCTGGTGATGGAACTGTATCTAAAATGTTTTGTATTTACAGAAAGTACACTTATTACCTCCTGTCTTTCCATTTCCCAATTGTAATTCCATCATGTGACTTTACCTACCATTTCACCCTTTTTATGCCGTTTTTCATATTTATGAAAGTTGCCATCTGTTCTTTTCAGTGTCCTTACCAAATTTATCTTCTTTCCAAGCAGCTATTTTACAAGAAGAATGGATGTATAACAGTTATCTGTAACAACTGTCACCCTACCCAAAAAAAAAAAAAAAAAAAAAATATTGATAAGCTGCCGTTTGATACCTTCTGCCAAGTTTTTAGACACAACATTTGTGCATCCTTTACATGCCACCATGTATAGAGTATATATAATTCAGTCGTATAATTTGAAAATCTTAATCCCATATTATGGCCTTTAACTGAAATATAAGGTAAAAGCTAAACTCGTTTTCTAAGTGATCCATGGTGATATTTATTGTTTCCGTGAACTTAAGAGTTTTATCACCTTTAGCTGACTTATTATCTGTGAAATGTTTTAATGGATGAGTAACTGTAGGCAGTTTCTGATTATTATTTTAGGCAAAATGTTATACTTGAACAGAGCATTATAGTCAAGTAATTTTCTATTTTGGGATGCATTATCAGTTATTTGCACTTAATCATGCCAAAAAATCTTTGAATTTCTTCACAATTCATTTCCTTCCAACACTTATTCAGCACACTATGACTTAGATAGTTGCCATCTAAAAACAGTGCAGCATATCTGTTGGGCTCAGTAACAGTGAAATTAATTACTTTCTCTCTTTTAAATTAAAAATCCTCAGGGCCTCAGCATGCTTTTGCTGAGTACAGGCATGGTGATTCCGGCTTTCCTGAGCTGGGGACTGGTAAGCACCACCAGTCCTCTGTCACTGTGAACTGGGCATTCTTCAACAACCACTGTGTGGCACAGCAGGGGAATGTTGTGTGTTGCAGGGAACAGGGATCTTGGCTTGACCAACCAGATTGTGGGGATGCTAAAACCTCTATAAAAAAAAACCTTTCAGTCTCAGTGTGTACTGCACACCAATGAGGTGAATGTCTGTTGAGACGGAACAGTCGTTGGGGGCAACCTCTGGGGAACCTGATGCTTCTCACTTGTATAAGGCTTACCTAGGCAAGTAGAAAGCATCACTTGTGGGATATTCAGCTTTTCCTTTTCTCACACAATATCTTGTGAATGGTGGACAAAGGACAACCTACATATTCCATGTTTCTAAATTTCCAGAAAGTGTGTGGAACACTGTAATTTGTTCTCAAAGTACAGTGGCCTGTAGATCATCATACACCATATTGGGATGTGTTACCATGTCACTTACAAGCTGTTACTGCTATAATGCTTAATTTGTACAACAGGCGCACACCATTGTATAGTTCTGGAAATTAAAGTAATTATGGCACAGGTTCTGTTTTGATGGTCACCATTAAGAGTAGTTGTAATGTTCAAAATTTGGATTCCCTTATCAGTGTCTTGTTCGTTCGTTGCTATAAAAAATCACAGATGTACATTTTGTGCAAGCTTAACATAGGGTTTTACTAATTCTGGTCTGTCAATACGCAATTTGACATTGTCTAGAACCAACTCTTGAATTGTTGTTGTTGTTGTTGTGGTCTTCAGTCCTGAGACTGGTTTGATGCAGCTCTCCATGCTACTCTATCCTGTGCAAGCTTCTTCATCTCCCAGTACCTACTGCAACCTACATCCTTCTGAATCTGCTTAGTGTATTGATCTCTTGGTCTCCCTCTATGATTTTTACCCTCCACGCTGCTCTCCAATGCTAAATTTGTGATCCCTTGATGCCTCAAAACATGTCCTACCAACCGATCCCTTCTTCTAGTCAAGTTGTGCCACAAACTTCTCTTCTCCCGAATCCTATTCAATACCTCCTCATTAGTTACGTGATCTACCCACCTTATCTTCAGCATTCTTCTGTAGCACCACATTTCGAAAGCTTCTATTCTCTTCTTGTCCAGACTGGTTATCGTCCATGTTTCACTTCCATACATGACTACACTCCATACAAATACTTTCAGAAACGACTTCCTGACACTTAAATCTATACTCAATGTTAACAAATTTCTCTTCTTCAGAAACGATTTCCTTGCCATTGCCAGTCTACATTTTATATCCTCTCTACTTCGACCATCATCAGTTATTTTACTCCCTAAATAGCAAAACTCCTTTACTACTTTAAGTGTCTCATTTCCTAATCTAATCCCCTCAGCATCACCCGATTTAATGTGACTACATTCCATTATCCTCGTTTTGCTTTTGTTGATGTTCATCTTATATCCTCCTTTCAAGACACTGTCCATTCCGTTCAACTGCTCTTCCAAGTCCTTTGCTGTCTCTGACAGAATTACAATGTCATCGGCAAACCTCAATGTTTTTACTTCTCCATGAATTTTAATACCTACTCCGAATTTTTCTTTTGTTTCCTTTACAGATTGAATAACATCGGGGAGAGGCTACAACCCTGTCTCACTCCTTTCCCAATCACTGCTTCCCTTTCATGCCCCTCAACTCTTATTCTGCCATCTGGTTTCTGTACAAATTGTAAATAGGCTTTCGCTCCCTGTATTTTACCCCTGCCACCTTCAGAATTTGAAAGAGAGTATTCCAGTTAACGTTGTCAAAAGCTTTCTCTAAGTCTACAAATGCTAGAAACATAGGTTTGCCTTTTCTTAATCTTTCTTCTAAGATAAGTCGTAAGGTTAGTATTGCCTCATGTGTTCCAACATTTCTACGGAATCCAAACTGATCCTCCCCGAGGTCAGCTTCTACCAGTTTTTCCATTCGTCTGTAAAGAATTCGCGTTAGTATTTTGCAGCTGTGACTTATTAAACTGATAGTTCTGTAATTTTCACATCTGTCAACACCTGCTTTCTTTGGGATTGGAATTATGATATTTTTTTTGAAGTCTGTGGATATTTCGCCTGTCTCATACATCTTGCTCACCATATGGTAGAGTTTTGTCATGACTGGCTCTCCCAAGGCCATCAGTAGTTCTAATGGAATGTTGTCTACTCCCGGGGCCTTGTTTCGACTCAGGTCTTTCAGTGCTCTGTCAAACTCTTCACGCAGTATCTTATCTCCCATTTCATCTTCATCTACATCCTCTTCCATTTCCATAATATTGTCCTCAAGTACATCGCCCTTGTATAAACCCTCTATATACTCCTTCCACCTTTCTGCCTTCCTTTCTTTGCTTAGAACTGGGTTGCCATCCGAGCTCTTGATATTCATACAAGTGGTTCTCTTCTCTCCAAAGGTCTCTTTAATTTTCCTGTAGGCAGTATCTATCTAACCCCTAGTGAGACAAGCCTCTACATCCTTACATTTGTACTCTAGCCATCCCTGCTTAGCCATTTTGCACTTCCTGTCAACTCATTTTTGAGACGTTTGTATTCCTTTTTGCCTGCTTCATTTACTGCATTTTTATATTTTCTCCTTTCATCAATTAAATTCAATATTTCTTCTGTTACCCAAGGATTTCTATTAGCCCTCGTCTTTTTACCTACTTGATCGTCTGCTGCCATCACTACTTCATCCCTCAGAGCTGCCCATTCTTCTTCTACTGAATTTCTTTCCCCCATTCCTGTCAATTGTTCCCTTATGCTCTACCTCAAACTCTCTACAACCTCTGGTTCTTTCAGTTTATCCAGGTCCCATCTGCTTAACTTCCCACCTTTTTGCAGTTTCTTCAGTTTCAATCTGCAGTTCATAACCAATAGATTGTGGTCAGAATCTACATCTGCCCCTGGAAATGTCTTACAATTTAAAACCTGGTTCCTTAATCTCTGTCTTACCATTATGTAATCTATCTGATACCCTTTAGTATCTCCAGGATTCTTCCAGGTATACAACCTTCTTTCATGATTCTTGAACCAAGTGTTAGCTATGATTAAGTTATGCTCTGTGCAAAATTCTACAAGGCGGCTTCCTCTTTCATTTCTTCCCCCCAATCCATATTCACCTACTATGTTTCCTTCTCTCCCTTTTCCTACTGACGAATTCCAGTCACCCATGACTATTAAATTTTCGTCTCCCTTCACTACCTGAATAATTTCTTTTATGTCGTCATACATTTCATCAATTTCTTCATCATCTGCAGAGCTAGTTGGCATATAAACTTGTACTACTGTAGTAGGCATGGGCTTTGTGTCTATCTTGGCCACAATAATGCGTTCACTATGCTGTTTGTAGTAGCTAACCCGCACTCCTATTTTTTTTATTCATTATTAAACCTACTCCTGCATTACCCTTATTTGATTTTGTATTTATAACCCTGTAATCACCTGACCAAAAGTCTTGTTCCTCCTGCCACCGAACTTCACTAATTCCCACTATATCTAACTTTAACCTATCCATTTCCCTTTTTAAATTTTCTAACCTACCTGCCCGATTGAGGGATCTGACATTCCACGCTCCGATCCGTAGAATGCCAGTTTTCTTCCTCCTGATAACGACGTCCTCTTGAGTAGTCCCCGCCCGGTGATCCGAATGGGGGACTATTTTACCTCCGGAATATTTTACCCAAGAGGACGCCATCATCATTTGATCCTACAGTAAAGCTGCATGTCCTCGGGAAAAATTACGGCTGTAGTTTCCCCTTGCTTTCAGCCGTTCGCAGTACCAGCACAGCAAGGCCGTTTTGGTTAATGTTACAAGGCCAAATCAGTCAATCATCCAGACTGTTGCCCCTGCAACTACTGAAAAGGCTGCTGTCCCTCTTCAGGAACCACATGTTTGTCTGGCCTCTTAACAGATACCCCTCTGTTGTGGTTGCACCTACGGTACGGCCATCTGTATCGCTGAGGCACGCAAGCCTCCCCACCAACGGCAAGGTCCATGGTTCATGGGGGGGTCTTGAATTATAGGCCCAATTAAACTTGTGTAGTCGATCATAAGAAATGCTTTTAGCTTGAATTATTATTTTATGACCAGTTCCTTCCCAGGTGTGACAGCACTCAGCTTTAATATCACATCTGTTGTAATCTATAGCAATCAACAATATTAGCAATATCGCTTGTTTAAGCTTTGCTTTACTTGCAAAGATAATATCTTTACTGTTATTTTGGAACTGACACTCAAATACTTTTTCACAGTTTAATTCATCTTTCATCAGTCCATAATTGAAATAAAGTCAGTCCAGCATTGGAAAGTAGCCTTCATGACATTTCACTCAAATATTGTGAAATAAAATCACCCAAAACTCAGTATCATAACTTCATTAATTATGTTGCTATTCAGTATCAGTTTTTTAGTTTTTACGAAATACATTTTAAATGGCTTTTCAGCTTAACACAACTTTACTTGCTGTGATATACAGGACATAAAATCTCCTCTGAGGCCTGCGATCATTTTTATGTTAATAATTGACAACCAATGCTGTACAATCACAATAAAGTCATGAGATGTTCAGTTGACTCTTAATTAGAATATGTTAAGCGTTTTGGGATTACACCCATCTTCAGACATCTGTTACAAAAAAGTACGAGGCGTGTTTATTAAGTAAGTACCATTTTGAAATTAAAAAAAGACGTGCTAAGATATCTCAATAATTTTATTTTTACATGAAAGCCTGTACCTTGATCTACTTTTCTACATAATTTCCGTCAATATTGACGCACTTGTCATAACATTGTACCAGTTTTTGAATACCCTCCTCATAGAAGTCTGCCACCTGACTTGTTAACCACTGCATCACCACTGTTTTGACTTCGTCATCGTCTTGAAGACGCTGACCGCCCAGTGTTTCTTCAAGTGCAGGAACAGATGGTAGTCCCTGGGCCCAAGATCGAGGCTGTACGGAGGATGATCTAGAGATTCCCATCGAAAAGATGTGATGAGATCTTTGGTCTGATTCACCACATGTGGATGGGCATTGTCTTGCTGCAAAACGATGCCCTTGCTCAACTTCCATGGACTGTTGCTTTGATTCTGGTGTTATGTAGGCCACCCATGTTTCATCGCCCGTAACAATTTGGCTTAAGAAATCATCACCGTCATTTTGGTACCGCTCAAGGAAAGTCAATGCACTGTCTAAACGTTTGGTTTTGTGCACATCCATCATTTTTGGTACCCAACATGTGCACAATTTTGTAATTCAAGTGCTCGGTCAGATTGCCATACAAAACACTACAAGAAACATAAGGAAACTCATCCTGCAAGGAGGAAATCGTAAAGCGTCTGTTTTCTCTCACCTTATTGTCCACTTCCTGCATCAAACTTTCATTAACGACCAAAGGACGCTCACTCCATTGTTCATCATGCACATTTGTGCGGCCATCTTTAAATGCTCTCGCCCACTTTCTTACCATTCCATCACTCATAATGTTTTCTCCGTAAACTGCACAGATCTCACAATGAATATCGATCGCTTTTAGGCCTTTAGCACTAAGAAATCTTATAACAGCCTGTACTTCACAGTCAGTGGGACTCATGATTATCGGAGGCATCTTAAACACTCAATACACAATGTAAACAAGGAAGAATCAGACTGTAATGGAGTCAGTGCGTAGATTAAGGTACAGGCTTTCAAAAAAAATTAATGAGATATCTTAGCACGTCTTTTTTTAAATTTCAAAACAGTACTTACTTAAAAACACTCCTCGTACAAAACATAAGTAAACAACACACTCAACGCATCTCATCATTGCAGGGATAAAAAAGAAAAAAGAAAAAACACATCGAGACATGTTGAGTGTGCTGTTCATTTATGTTTTGTACTTTTTTTGTAACAGATGTCTGAAGGTGGGTGTAATCCCGAAACGTGTAACATGTTCTAATAAAAGAGTCAATTGAACATCTCATGACTTTATTGTGATTGTACAGCATTGGTTGCCAATTATTTACTTGCTCTGAAAAAACTTTCACCTAAGCCAGTTATTCATGAAATGTTCTTGATGGAGGATTTAAATCTTCCAAATACTTTTGCTTACTTTTTTAGTCTTTGTTACATAGCTTTTACGTACACTGATAATATCACCACCTCTCATACATTAATGAAATGCACCAACTGCTTCCAACTAATTGTGGCCAAAGCTGAACACATGGTTTAATTTTACAATTCAAGGTACATTTTGTCATCATTACTAATCCACAGTTGGACGAGTTGCTTCAGGATGGCTTCTCTTTAAAACAGCTGTCAGTTCGACAGAAGTGTTGCCCAGTGATGATGGCTGTGTCTTGACAGAAACATGAAACATAAGAAACAACACACATTTTTACATCATATATTCACACAAAATATACAAAATCTTTCATTTTTATTAACAATACAAAACTTACAGCTACACATTTTCCACATATCGTGTAGTGGGGAATTGTTGATGGTACACATGGTTTACAAGGCACTGTATCGTCTCAGAAGGGTCCGAGCATGTGGAACAGGTTCTCAGATATGTGAAAGGCCTGAAGACTCCTTGAGTAATAGAACCCAGTATGTTGTCCTGTGTGGTGAATGTTCATCAGAGACAAGGGTGTCTGTCATCAGGAGTGCCCCAGGAAGAACTTTACTTGTTCTTTACATACATAAATGACCTGACAGATAGAGTGATCGGCAGTTTGTGCCTGTTTGCTGAGGGCACTTTAGTGTTTGGGAAATGTTGTTTTTGAGTGATTGTTGGAGGATACACAATGACTTGGACAGAATTTCTATTTCGTGTGATGAATATGAGCTTACTCTGAGTGTATAAAAATGTAAGTTAATGTAGGTGAACAGGAAAAACAATCCTGTGATGTTCGACTACAGTACTAGTGGTGTGCTGCTTCACACAGTCTTTTCAACGAAGTATCTAGGTGTAACAGTGCAAAGTGATGATGTGAAATGGACCGAGCACAAGAGGACACTAGTGGGGAAGGTGAATGGTCAGTATCAGTTTATTAGGAGAATTTTAGGAAAGTGTAGCTCATTTATAAAGGAGGCCACACATAGAACACTAATGCTACGTATCCATACGTACTTTTCAAGTCTTCTGGAATTCCCACCAGTGCAGATGAAAGGAAGACACCAAACTAACGTACAGTCATGCTGATAGGTTTTTTACTGGTATATTTGATCAACACTTAAGTATTATGGAGATGCTTCGTGAAATCAATGGAAATTCCAAAAGAAAGATGACATTCTTTTGCGAAGCATTGAGAAAAATTTAGAGAACAAGCATTTTTGGCTGACTGCAGAATGACTGTACTGCCACCAGTGTACATTTCACATCAGGATCATGAAGACATGATGAGAGAAATTAGGGCTATTCTGGAAGCATATAGATAGTCACTTTTCCTTTGCTCTAGTTGTGGGTGGACTAGGAAAGGGAATGACTAGTATTAGTAAAAGTGACACTGCCTTGTACCATATGGTGGCTAGTTGAGTATGTATATAGATACAGATGTAGACGCAAATGTGCATGAACTGTTGTAGAAAATATTTATAAACTTCAGACTTTCAATAATTTGGATTGTGGAACTTGTCCAAATTAGCGCGGTTTTACTGTAGATTCTTTAATTTGCCGTCTTCAAATCTTACTGTTTCACATTTTCAGTCCTTTGAGTATTTATTTGGTTTCACATTATATGTACAAAACCTCTCTTTCAGCTCGTGAGGCTGAACTGCGACAGTTACGAAAGTCTAACACAGATTATGAACAACAAAATGCTATTTTGCAAAAGCATATTGAAAACATGAAAGCAGCTGTCGAGAAGCTGGAGGCTGAGACAGTGCAACAGCAGAGTAGTAATAATGCACTCCAGCAACATCTGGAACATCTGAGGACAAACCTCTCGGCAACATTTTCATCACTCCCTCTCCCAGGTACTGTTAAGATTTGTTTTATCATAACATAATTACTATTCACGGTGGAAATGTTTTAAAGCTGTCACTTTTAAAAGGTACTATAGTATACTAGAAACAGATGAAAATATGTAAAATAACTGGTATGGATTATTAAAATACAGGGTGGTCCGTCGGTGCTTAAACAGAAGCTTAAAGTCAGTCAGTATGTGACGGAATGGAGGCTGCCCTGTATTCATCCTCAAGTTAACTTGCGTTATGTGTGGCCAAAATTCTCATTACTCATTATTATTAGTTACTTACTTGTACATTCCGTACATCGTTATTGCAGCTTCTCGCTGTGATATGGAATGATATGGTGTTACAGTTATAGTAAATCTCCTCAACAGAAGATATGGCAACATGTTTAGCACCCCATCCCCCGAACATACACACAACTACATGTTCAGAAATTCTTCTATGGTGGAGGGGGCTTTGTCAAGAAGATATGATTTGCTTTTGTGTTCAAAGTTAATTTTATTACCCATTAAATTCTTTATATCACTGGGTGGGTGGTCAGAGATTTTTATGGCTGAATACCTCACTTCTTTCCGTGCCACATTAAGGCTGAGTGATGAATAGTGTAAATCATTTTTCCTTCTAGTGTTTACTAGTGTTGCTTTTGTTCTTTAACTGTGATAAATTGTCAGCAACAATGTCATAAATGAGTAAATGTCTGCAAGGCTGTTGTCAGTATGCCCAAATAAAGATCTAACTACTAGAGGTTCTAGAGCAGACATCACACATTGTCCTTGTTACACACTTCTATGCAACAAACACTTTTTTCCTGAATGACAAGTTACCATAGAATATAATGTTGCAAGACATTTGTGAATGAAAATAGGAAAAGTAAATCAACTTCTTTACATTTTCATCTCCAAAAATGATTTTATGCTTAATATAAAAGTTACAGAGCTAAGATGTTTAAGAAGGTCTGTAACATGTATTGATTTAGCCTCATGCTTTATTTCTAATAATGCAGTCAGAACTTGTGCAGTATTGACTTGTGTGTATTTTGTTTTATGTAAATTCAGTGATAGTCAATTTGCAGACATCCAATTATTAATTTTCAAGAAAATATTATTTACATCTTCAAGTGTTAAGCTTACTCTGTTAAGTTTAATTCTAATACTGGCATCATCAGAAAAGACAAATATTTCTGCTTCTTGGATATCTAATGGAATATTAGTTACATATAAAAACAAGTGCACACTCAATGTCGATCCCTGTGGTACATCTGCAGTAGTAATCCCTTATTCTGAAGATTCTGTTTCATTGTGTACTGATCCTCTTACTGCAACACCCTGCGTCTTTTTAGCTGGAGAAAGTGTTTGTAAGGGTTTCTCTTTTATGATTAGGCACAGCTAGGATACTAGATAAGTGAAACCTTGTGCTGCAATTATAATGAGATGACAAATCATGATCTCTAAGTCAGGTATTTGCGTGAGTGCATCATCATTTTGTAATGGGTTTGAGTGTTCTCTCTCTATTGGAGGTTGGTGAATCAACATGAAGCAAAAACATCTCATCATTATGAGAAGCCTTTGTTTACTTCCCAACACTGTGTACTGGTGGCTTCTAACCACGTTGTTGGCACTGGATGGCAGCAGCATACTCTTGAAGTGTAGTCATGATGCAGCTGATTGTTGCTACATCTTGCGCAGCCTGGCAATGACTTTGTGAAGTAGGCATTCTCAGGCAGCTCGTTGATGCTGACTCAGCTGTGTGTGAATTTACACAACCAGGCTTAGCCATAGGCAAGGCTGCCTGATGCTCAGTGTCCCAGTGGCGAGGAGAGCCTCAGTTCAACTCGCAGCTCATGAATGCTGCAAATGGGCCACCTGGCAGGAAGTTTTATTAGGGTGACGATGGAATGGTGGAAACCTCACGGCAGTAGCCAACACTTCAGCAAACACTCACTCGTTGACTCACTGGTTCCATGACCAGCGTGACCAGACAGCCATGTATTTATACTCTCCAAATAGGCTTTATTGTGATGTGGCTGCCTCAAATGTTATGCGTGACATGCACTTAAGTGTCCCTGATTGTTGGTTGCAACTGGCTTCATTATGGTTTTTCCTCATGGGTGCTGACACTGCTGGTATAAATCTGCACATGAAAGATTGGTAGGGGTGGGATCTGTGCAACTCTACACTTGAGTCAGCAATACACAGTGCTTATCATTAGCAAAACTACGAGTAGGACTGACATGAAGGCTCAACATACAGTCTGTGCTGATTTTCATTATGATACTGCCTTATAAGTCCAAATAGTGGATCCATTGACAACTGACCATTCTGGGAGGCTAGCATTTATTGCAGAGAGGTGAGAAGGAATGAACCCAGGGTAGCATTCAGGTATTTCAGATTTTCCCTTTGGAAATATTCGTTTGTACCTGTGATCACATTCCAAGGACACTCTTACACATGTTTCTCCACACAGAGCAGGTTGAGCTCTCATGGCTCTGACACTATATGTACTAGCTTTATAGGGTATACTGTGACTTGTTTGACGTGACACAGCAGCAGTTCGGGAGCTGAGAGTAATGCCTGGACTCACTATCACAACCTTTATTAGTGTGTCATTGTACACACTTAGGAAAATAATTGACATATTGCACTACATACCGTATTTACTCAATCTAAGCCGCACATGAAAAGTGAGACTCGAAATCAAGGAAAAAAAAATTTCCCGAATCTAAGCCGCACCTGAAGTTTGAGACTCGAAATTCAAGGGGAGAGAAAAGTTATAGTCCGCATCTCCAAATCGAAACAAAGTTGGTCCATTGTAATATGAGAGACAATTTCGGTCGAATGAATGACGATACAGCTACAGTAGTTTGGTTCGAGTCATAAGCTTAGCAGTTAAGCTTTACCAGGTAGCCATTGATATGCGTCAGGCGCTCCGTCCGTATTTATACGGGTACCCTTCCTTTTCCACGTGCTTAGTTTGGTTTGAATTGATTGCTTATTTTTCTTTGATCTGATAAGCCCAGTTTTCTTTGTTATGGGTGTTTACGTCACTCTAAGCTGAAAATGCATTACTGTACTGTGTCATGCATTGTTTGTCGCATTCTGATAGTGCGTGTTTACGGCCTGTCGCCGCACGTGGCATGGTTTGCTTTTGTGCGCGCTACCGCCGCTTTTTTAAAAAAAAGAGAGAGAGAGGAATCGTCTCATTAGCGAAACAATGGCAAGAAACTGCTATTTGTTGTTACTTACACTGCTGCTTTCTTTGATAATGATCAACAAGAACCAAATAATAGACTGCGTATGATAGATGCTCTGAACGAGAGTTTAGCGAAATTTTTTCTCCGTTTGAAAATATTTGCAGGCGCCTCTTTAGTACATTACATTCTACACAGAAATTAGAGTCATCTTAGATTTAAAAATGTAGTCAATTGCCGTGCTTCATTTCTAACTGTATCACTCTTAAGCATAAGAATAATACGAATATAAACATGACATGGTATGTATATTCTTCCGCGTTTGCTGTTGTCTCACTCTAGTTTCGTAGTTTATTAGGCAGATAGGATTTAAATGAGATAGCAGCAAACATGAAACAATACATGGCAAAAGGTTTATATTCGTATTATTCTTATGGTGACGAGAATACTGCATGTGATTCACAATTTATAAAAGTTCCTATTAACAACCATCTCTTCTCACAGATAGGAAGAAATGCAGAACGTAGAGTTGGCCATATTGACAAACATCCCAAACAAGTCTTGCCACTCAGATTTTCGTAGTACATTGAAATGCTGCTACATTCGAAGATGAACAATACGGAATTTGTATTTACTTCGTTGGATAATGTATGAAAATGCAGGGGTCGAAACTCGGGGCAGAGAAAAAAAGCTCGTCTTCCGCCCCTTTTTTTTTTTACTGACGCAGAGGATGTGGTGCTAGTATTTATCTTTGTGCCTACAAAGCATTCCTGTGTAGCGCTACATATATTCAACGGCAGAAGTAAGTTGTGGCAGCACCCACCATTTTTCAGAACTTCCGCTTGCGTTGCACTCGATTCTAAGCCGCAGGTGGTTTTTTGGATTACAAAAACTGGAAAAAAAGTGCGGCTTAGATTCGAGTAAATACGGTATCACCAATGTTTCCTACCAGATCAAATTAAACACGCAAATTTTCTAGTATCGTCACTGCACATACTGTAACGGGCCAGCCCACAACCTTGGGCATGCCGTTGGAGTAACTGTATGAGTAGTTCGTTTAGTCCACCGTGTCTTAACTGTCTTCTCCCCCCAATTCTCTCCCCCTGTGGAGGAAGCAAACAGTAACTAAGTCAGGGCTTCCAGGACACCCTTAGAAGAGCAGGTATGTCCCATGTGCACCACAATGGTAAAAATTGGGAGATGTATCTATATGTTGACGCAAGAGGTCATTTCAGTTACCTGATAAAACCCCTGTTTTTAGCAGACCGCCCTACTGCTCTAGGGCTTTTGTATTTACTTTTTTAACCTGGCACCATATGCCCCTCAATCTCTAGAAAGGTTACGTATAGCTGATACATCTTCCCTAGATGGCAATTTGGACTGTTTGATAGGGGAGGGCATCTTCTGACTATAAAAAACCTCATATGGTGATGTTCCTGTACTTTGATGCACTTTTGAGCAATAGGCTGCTACCACATATGGTAGTAGAGTGTTATATTCACATAATAATTTAACATTTTCCTTGTGGTTCTGTGCACCTTTTCTTTCCTCTCTTGTAAGTGTAGTGCACTTGTCAGCAACTTCTGAATCCATAAAAGTCAGAATATCCAAACCAATCATCTGGAAAGGCCTTTTGGCGTCTGGCAATCCCTATAATGTAATTTGCTGATGACTGAGCATAGCCCTCTTCACACTGTGTGTGCTGTTTTTCGCATATTGCTCCATGTCCCGCTTGCTTGTTTTCCATCAATAATTTTCCACAATACTTTGCTCAGCAGTTTGACGACCTCCATGCCCTGCTAAGCTAAGAGTTGTGGACCTGTCTGAACACTTTGTCGCATAAACTTTCTGGTACAAACCTACTTTGTTTGTATGGTACTCCATCATCAGCAGAGAACTGGGGTTGCATCACAAACTGCTGACAAACTTGGTCAACAGCCTGAGCCCTCCGCCAGTCCACTGCAGAAAAACCAACATGTTCCATTGTATGTACCTTGTGACTTTACCATGCATTGCTGTGTGTTTACCTGGGGTGGTGTACTACGGCAAAATCAAACTCACTGCGCCACAAAGCCCATCAGGTGAAGCAACTCACTGGGTCTTGAAGAACCATGAGTCATTTCAATGCTGCAGGACCTGTTATGACTTTGAAATGTCTAACATGTAGGTTGCAATGGAAATGTGTGATGCAACAAATCAGGCTGAGTGTCTCTTTCTTTGTAGTTGAATGATTCTTTTTTGCCTTATTCAGTTGTCTAGAAGCATGGACTAATGTGCGCTCTGCCCTTCTATTGTCTGGCTTAACACACATCCTAAGGCTTGGTGCTGGTACCACAAGATAGTATGAATTGTTTTTGATAATCTGGGAAAATGAGGCAAGGACCAAGGACCAGAGTTCAACAGTTCCTTTACACCCACAGAGTCTTGCTCGTAAGCCAGAGACCACTAAAACTTGATTCCTTTCTTTAACAGATGTCTGAGATGCCTCACTACTTCTGCAAACTTTGGTGCAAACTTTCTGTAATAATTAGCCAAACCTAAAAAGGACTGAAGATGTTTTTGCATTGTAGGAGCAGAATATTCACGCATGGTTTGTATGAGCCAAGGGTCTGCTTGCATGCCATCCTGACCAATAATATGGTCCAAATAGTGAACTTTCTTCAATATGAAATGACAGTTTTCCAAAGTGTCAGCTGTGCCACTCAGAATTGACTAAAGATGTCCCATAAATATACCATGTGTTCTTGAATGTCTTTAGAAAATACTGTAATATCATCTAGATACACCTTACACTGTTTTGGGTTTAGGCCTTGTAATACCCTGTCCAATAGGCATTGTAATGTCAACGGTGCATTCTTCAATCCAAACGTCATTTTGTGGTACTGGTAATGACTAGATGCAGTCTTAGGCTTGTCCTCCGATGCTACTGCCAATGAAGGTATCCACTTCGCAAGTCCATTGTTGTAAAATAAAAGCATTGCCCCAGGTTATCCAAATGTATGTGATTTTTGGCTTTGGGTATGCATCTCGTCTGTAAGCTGATTCAAATATTGATAGTCCCAACAGAAAGTGTAGGCCCTACTGCTGTTAGAGTTCTTCTTTGCTACAGTAAATACCAGCACTCCAACAGGTGGTACCCTCTTCAATTAATCCGTCATGGAATTGTTGGCTTATAAATTTCTCCATCACCAGTTGGAAGTTACGTGAAACACAGTACGGTTTTCTGTACACTGGCAGTACATTCCCAGTGCTCTGTTTTTGGCATAGCTGGAATGGTCTGGGAGGGTTGAAAAATTTCTCGTATTCCACTCCCAACTTTACCATTACGTTTGTATCAGTTTCTTGCAAATGTGAAACATTTCTCCCCAGTGTTGCTGAATCGGCAGACTGTTGCAGCTTAGAATACCTTATATTAAAATCTCTAATTCTTCTTCCTCCAACATTTCCAGGTTGGCTGTCAGTGCACCTCCTGTTAACTCCACTTTCATTGACCCAAAGTTATCTATGTTGATGGGCATTACCAGGCATCTACCAACTTCTTGCACTTATGACAAACTATAGTGTACAAAGCACCATGCCTTTTTCAGTTCCACAATTTCTGCCAAGGTTTCAGCTGGCAAATCTACTCCTATTTTTACCCACGCCAGCTTTCCTATACCTTTCAGTATTTTGTCCTAAAAGTAGAGTCCAATGGACCATACATACAGTCTATATAGTTCCTGCTACATCTGTGGCATGCCATGCAGCATTTCGGTTTTTCCAGCAGTGAAGCGTAAACAGAACCATGTCCCATCCAGCTCTATGCGCACTGTTCCAGGTTGACTTTGGAATTATCAGAAAATACAGTGCAAATATGACATCTTCGCTATTGCCAATCCGAGGTACTACTTCCATGTAAGCTGAAAGTCTTTCCCTCCCACTCGAAACTTGATTTATGCTGAAGCGAGTAAATGAATACTACTCTCACATATGCTGCCTAGTCTACAAGGAGGTGGGTTCAAATTCTTCATACCACGTACACCCTGACATTCTACAAATACCTGTGGCCCCATATCCAGTAAAAATCTACACATGCTACCTCCTACATAGCTGGTCAAACAAAAGTCTGCCACTGATTCAGCACACAGGTATCCTGTGCTCACAAACTGGGAACACTGCACAGTGGCCCCATCATTCCTTTTCATGTTTAAGCATGGGGTGCAAGCTCTAGCCTGCAACAAACTTCCCTGTGCTTGTGAAAACCTGCACAAATATTCCCATTGTGACTGTTCAGCTCTCTTGCATCTCCCAACTAAGATTTTAGACAGTTTTACCGAATGTGAACAGGTCGACCACATTCATAGCATGATTTATGGCTTAAAGACCATCTTGTTGTTCCTTGTTTTGGTCACTGCATTTATTTTCACTAATTCTATTGCAGTTGCTACAACTTCATTTAAAGATCCTGGGAATTCTACTTGTGCGTAGCGGAAAATTTTGGTTGGCAAACCCAGCAAGAACATATGCAGCACTCTCTGTTATGCTTCCTGCAGAATGACATTGTTGGCACCCTTCAACTCATAAGTGTTAATTTTTAATTTTCTTATCTGATCAACAAAGCTTTCTACAGACTCTCCCTGCCTTTCTGCTATACTATTAAGCTGCTCACTGTAGATACTATTAAGCTGCTCACTGTAGTACATAGCAATATTTTTCCTCTTATACCATTCTACTAATCCTTCCCGCAGGTTCTGAAAACACTGAGCATTTCGCAATTTCTCTTGGCACATTATGTATGCCATAGCATTTGTTGTTAATTTTAACCAAGCCATACTTAGTAATTGTTCAGCATTCCATCCCCCCAATTTGTCTTTAAAAGCCAAGATAGTTCCTCCTCTTGCAAAAATTTGGTCCACTGAATTCCTGATTCAATGTGAGGCTAACTGAAACAGATACTCAGACACATTTAGAAACTTCCCACAGTTTTTATAGTTCCAGTCAGTGGCTTGCTCAGAAAACCAGCACTAGTCCTGCGAATACCGGGATAGTTGATACATGTTATTACACTTTGGCTTTTGTCCACACCATATTACTTACGTAATCATTCACTGCTTTATGTGACAACTCTTCAGGCTGTTTCGCTGAGGGGTCCATAACAGATGTACAGTCTATATGATGTTGATCTGTCCGTTTGGTAGTAAGGTCAAACCACCTCATAGAGGTGGGATTGGAGATCCCAGGAGGCATCCTGCCACATACTCCTGCTTGATATGTCCAACATTATAGAATTATGCTCTTTTCCATGAATTATACATAAATCTATACCTAGCTTCAACAACATATCAGTCATCTTCATCAACATAGTTACACAATTTCCCATGTTACACATTATCCTAATAGCTTATTACATCTTTTCACTACATCATGAAACAAGCACAGAAGTTTGACTAAATGAACTGAACAAAAATTATTTACAAAGAAAGAATCTTTGGTAAAGTCACTGCAGTTGCATTTCTGATCATTACATGTGGAGAACTATCACTTGAATCTTAGATTTTAAAAGTTATCCTCTCGTCCCCAAGAGCCATTCAGTGTATCATACTCAGTAAGCTCTGTGATGCTTCTGACTTATCAGTGAATCATACTTTTTATGCTCTGTGATACTACAGACATATTTATTTAACCACATGTACTCTACCAGCTGCAACTTGTACCCTCTTAATTCAAGTCCCATTACTCTATAATATTTTACCCTTGTCAATTTCTCAGAAATCTGATATGTTCTCTCATTGTGACTCCAGTTATGTCTTATACTGATTCCGACAGTTATCTTAGGTAAATTATCTGCTATCTCGCTGTCACGACTTCGAGATACCAGGAGTGGTATAACAGTGACATCATGGCCAGAGACGAATCTCACATCCATGATATCTCAGTGCCTTGCCACACTATTTTAAGTCAGTAAAGCATGAGGGGAGGAAAAAAAAGAAAACCTGAACCAAAATACACTGTTGCAACAGTAGCCTATTTGGTATTCTGTCAGCTTTGTACCACAGCTTAAAACTACGTCACTAGAGAATAGGGTCAGAGATACAAGCAGAAGGAGTACAACACAGAAACAGAAAGGAAGAGAAAAGCTCCACACACAACACAGGTACTCTGTGGACATTAAAGTACATACCTGCTAGTGTAGATCACTGGAGGACTCTTAAATTTCATAACTCATGTGACAGCACTGTTTACAATAAATTATACCCTCATTCATCTACTATTTACATATTTCTAAGTCTCCCTGATTCCCATGGCCTACCACTTCTGAGCCACAAACTGTCCTCACATTGCCTGGTATAATGACTTGTTTGTCAGCATTTCTAATGTACTACATAATGTGAACCAGAACATAAGAACCGCATCATCTGGTGGGCTACACTGTGAGCACATAATTGAGTCATCGATTTGTTCCTTGGGACCTTCCCAGAAACCACGAACACATCTATTCTTGACATAATCAAGACACATCAATAGAAGGGACATGGACACAAACCAAGGAAGCAAGATGCAAGATACCCACAAGCAGTTAAAGAATATACATAGTGCTACTTACTCTCAACTGCATTGATGGTGACTGTATCACCTAACCTATCTTGTCTCTGACACCACTTATAACAGGTGTGAGCATCCTTTGGTGGAGGTCAGTGGTTCAGGGTGAGTCAGAAACAGCTCACCATTTGGTGAAGCTGTTATTTGCTTTCCAACCAAGTGTACTGGTCGTTTGTGCCCATGTTAGGAGGCGGTGTGCTCTTGAAGCATATTGGTGATGCAGCCAGCTGTTGTTACATTTAGCTCAGCATGGTGGCGAGTGGACCTTGCAACTTTGGCATCCTTCGGCAGCCAGCAGTGTTGGCTCAGCTGTGGTTCAGGTTATACAGCTGGGTTTACCAGTAGGGGTGGCTGGCTGATGGTCACCCTGGTGTGAGGCGGTAGAGGTGTATGGTTACATACCCTAGATCTGCATCTGGCTGGCAGCAACTAATGTTGGCTGACATTCAGTGGCTCTATGGCTTCAGTTGGAGACTTGCACAACGGCAATCAAGTGTATGCTCCTATGTCACGCATTCTCTGACTGCCAATTTGGTAGTGTTCTGAGCATTCTGCTATGAATGTTGTAACCAGTGTGAGCATTAAACGATGTTGTAATGAGTTATTTAGTGAATTTTTATTCCATTTGTTCCAAGTTGTCATGTCTGATGATGGTGGTAAGTGACAAATTCTACGTGTCATTATTTGTAGGATACAAGCTATCTTCAAGCACAAAGCCCTTCTATGTGTGTACTGCAACTTCTGGTATGATTTTTAGTAATTTAATTGAAAGCTTTGTTGCTTTGGTAAAAATGAAATTGGTTCTTTTTGTCGTGACAGAATAAATTACTATTAATCACACCGGATTTGTCGGAGAACAGCAGCAACATGTGTAATTGATCCAGCTTTAAGAAATTCTATTACCTTTTAGTGGAAAATTCGTGCGGTACTCTCCGACGTTAGAAAAGTCGTGGTGTTCCGTTCGGAGCAGGAGGCGGCTGTCTTTTCTCATTCGCGATATCGAAAATTACTAAAAAATGAACAGAAATTTTTTTTTTTTTGGAGGAAGATCGCGCGGAGAAAACAGACAGAAGTTACATGAAAGAAACCTAAGGGACCAACTAATCGGATTTGTATGAACATATAAACGGAACTAAAAGAACTTGGAATAAATACTATAATGATGTCGTCACGACAGCCTCCTGTTCCGACAGAACACACGCTGGATCATAAGCTGCATAAATCTTTTAAACAGGAAAGATTATCACAAATATAATTAATGAAAATAAGGTTGAGAGATTTTCTTTGAAATTAAATAAACTTCAAGGCTTCAAGTATTATATTATGATACGGAAACTTACATTAACATGGCCACCCATTGTGGCGGTGGAGCGAATTTTCACGATATACATTCTCGCTTGTTTGTGGCTACATATATTTTTAATCACTTAAACTCTTAAATTTACAATAAAATGATTATATCAGTATGGAGCACAACACTTTTGCGTCCGACTCGCAACACATTCACAGAACAGCTAGAGAGCGGCGCGGCTCCCTGCAGAAGTAAGAAATTGGCAATTGTTATTTTGAAACATAGGTGCATCGTTTTTTTACTGATCGATAGCAGCGTATAACAGTTTATAGCTATCGTGATATTCTGCGCTTTTCAGGAGCGCGGCAAAGATATCTGGTTACAACATTCATTGGTATATGTTAAAAGTTCGCACATACTGACGCGAATACAAAAAAAAAAAAACTTTTACATGTTAAAAATCGCAGTGATAAAGGCTGTAATGTCACAAACTGTAACTTCGAACAGGCAACACTGCAATCTCTGTCCATGCCCCAACTGCATGACCCTCCAACATTTATGAATCAGGCTATAGGGGAGCCTCAGTTCAATCTTTGGACCATCAATGCTTTGGGTGGATCTCCTGGCAATCAGTCCTGTCCAGGAGACAATGGACCAGTAGCAGCCTCATGGCGGAATCCAACACTACAGCAGACGCTGCCATTACACATTGCAGTGGTTTGCATATGAAAAGTCCTGGATGGGATGCAAATAATGTAACGAGTAAATGCACTGCATACGGCTATCATCAGTATCCTGCAAGATGCAGCGACTACTGTGCTTCATGATGTGTACTGAAAGATGCCTGATCAACAGTTGATGTTGCTTAATTGGTAACCATTTCAGATCATCCAGCTTTTTCTGTGACAGAGCACTGTGGGTATGAGTAGTTTTCCTGGAGGTGCTGACTGAAATGGTTTGCGATTACACATGTGCTTCACTCTGCTCATATCTGCATGATCTCAATCTGTTTGGCTTGTGTTGATGCCATCAGCTTTATGAAGGAAAAATCATGTCATAAGTCAAGAGTGCATAAAGGCTCAGTTGTTTTTCTCATGTAATTCGTATTTATGTGAAGTGTCATATGACCATCTTTCCATTTGAAAATTACGATTTGTGTCAAGAAGCTGATAACGTCGCATCACATCTCATGCTATTTAACTTTGAATTTCAGTGTAGATACCTATTTTTGTTTTAGAATGGTAGTTCCACACCTGTGGACCATCATTTACATATCTCATTATTAATTTTGGCAAAAGGAAACCCCGGGAAGTCAAACATACAACACAAAGAGTTTATTGGCAAGCTGTAGAGCTTTGAATGGTCTGAAGCCTGATCAGAAATTGCTTACTTGGTAATTGATGCTCCAGCTTGTAACACTCCCCTTCATAAATTCAAATAAAAATTGACTTTTGCATTGCATTTTGCTCCTATGAAAGTATGAAATGTGACAAAAATGAGATAATTTTGGTAGAAGAATGAAGAAATTTTTAAAAATTTAACTTATCTAATAAATCCAGCTGTTGGCGATAGTGATTATCAGTGTGCTTGCAACAATATGAGTTGTGGGATCTGTATTTGAGTGGTCATAAATATGTATGCAAAATTTATGATCTTATTCACTTTTGAAATCATCTTTGATGTTGCTCCACAAAAATCAAGACAGCCAACAAACATGATTTTGTGCTACTCCAAAAGTGAACTTACAACATTCCTGACTACCCAATGTGAACTGCCCAAAACTGCATTGGTGGATACAGCTGCCGGTGTATAGGGAACATTCTAACAATTAAAGGCATTGTAATTATTGATGATAATACAATTTTAATTACAAATACAAAAAATAATTATATTGATATTGACACACACCATGGCATCCTTTGTAAAACGTAAATACAGATTTTCTGCTAAAAAATAAGAAATATGCATAATTTTAGTTTCACTTTTATAACATTTGCATTTCCTGGCAATCAGAATTAATCGGGTTTTAATTAAACCTATAGTAGTTTTTCAGTTCCATTACTAACATTGGTGATATAAATGTATATTGTACAGATTCACATAGGGTTCCTACTTTTATTTGTAATTACAAAAATAATTAAATGTGACAAAGTTTACATACCAAATGAATGTACCTTTTAATAATTGAGTAATAATGGCATCACTTATGCTTATAGTTATTGTAATAAACGGTAATAAACATTAGTGAAAAAATAGAGGTGCAAGATTGATTATTTATGTACATAATTAAAATTGGATCAGTTGATACCCTAAACTTGTGTATCACATACTTCAATTATTACTTCTCAGTCCATTACGTTAAAATCTCCATGTTTCACTTTGCGTGTGAAGCGAAAGTTTTTATTTCTAGTTTTTTTTTATGAATTTTCATTAACTAGTGATTTTGAGATATGAGGTGTGATCAAAAAGTAACCAGAATTTTTTAATTTTAAGGGCTGTATAAATCCAATTTTTAATTTTTTTCCCCGAATGCTTAGCAAATATTTAATAATGAAGAAGATTGATCAAAGAATTTTCACTAAATTTTCCTTGAAAAAGGGAAAAAAGTGCAGCACCACATTTGAAATGTTACCTTTGACTTTTGGCAAATCCACTATGAGTAAGACAAGAGTTTACCGGTGATATAAATGTTTCAAGGAAGGTCAGGAAGACATTGAACACAATGATGCTCTAGCACAGCAATTACTGGCAACAGTGTGGAAGGAGTCAAGAAAATGGATCTGGAAAATTGCCATATCACCATCAGAGAGGTTGCTGATGATGTCAGCATATCCTTTGGCTCATGCCAAGCAGTTTTTTCAAATGTTTTGGGCATGAAACATGGAGCAGCAAAGTCTGTTCCAAAATTGTTGTCATGTAGACATTGGTCAGGAATTGCTGAATGAAGTCGACAACAATCCAGAACTGCTAAATAAGATTATAACAGATGATGCAGGTATGACATCAAAACTAACGCCCAGTCATCCCAATGGAAACTGCTTGCAGAGCCAAGACAAAAAAATTCAACAAGTTCAATCACACTTGAAGGTTCCTCTCATTGTTTTGTTTGTTTATAGAGGAATAGTGCATCGTGAGGTCTTGCCTGGTTGTACAGTCATTAAGAATACCACCTGGAAGTTACGTGCCATTTGCCTGAAGCAGTCCCAAGGAAACGACCCGAATAGTGGCAAAATCACTCATGGAAACTGCATCACAAAAATGCTCCCAAAATTGCATCACGATAATGTTCCCACATGCACCTCAATGCTTGTTCATGATTTTTTTGCCAAAAAACAAAACAAAGACGTTGCCTCAGCCATCGTATTCACCAGACATGGAACATGTGGCTCGCTCTATTCCCAGGGCTGAAGAGAACCATGAAAGGATGTTGTTTTGCTTCCATTGATGAGATTAAAAACAGAATCGCTGAAGGATCTGAACACCATAACAAAAAATGAGTTCCAGAGTGCTTCCAAGATTGGAAAAAGCACTTGCAAGACATTTTTGTATCTGAGAGGAATTTCTTTGAAAGGGACAAAGTTGATGATGTTAAATAAATAAAGGTACTTTAGGAAAAACAAAAATTCCCATTACTTTTTGATCACATCCCATTTATTGCATTAGAGTAAACATTGGCCAGGAATCCATTTCATGCAATTCCAGCTGTGTTTGTAATTCAACTAGTAATTTGTCTGCAGGAACTAATGAGCTGCCCACAGTTGCTACTGTTGACGGCTATATAACAAGACTTAATGCAGTTCTTATGGACCAGTCAGCTCCAGACCATGACGGACTTGCAGTCCGTGTGCGAGAGTTGGTCAACAGTTTAGAGTTTCCAGGATGACCTTTCAGAGTGTCTGAAAAAATAAGGACATTATAGCCACAAACTCTAACAGACAATTTACTATAAAATATTTCATTTCTTATCTTAATTTTCATTGTACAAGATACTGCAGTTCATCTGTACATTAGCTTTAAAATAAAGTGACGTGGGTATGCTCTCTCAAATAGCAATTTCTTATTGTAATATCCTACAAAGACTGGAAACAATTTTTAACAAGTGAAAGTACAGTGATCTAAGTATGAAATTGTATATTTTAATTTGGTTCATATCAGTAATTAAAGTAAAAAGTAAATCTCTTCAGAGCTGTGTTTATTGAAAACATGTCCATTAATCTTCAAAAGAACAGTAAGCACACATGTTTTGACTTTCATTAAGATTTCTCAGTTATTTCCATACTTATTATTGCAGGGAAAGAACATAAATAAGGATGTTTGCTCTGTAGTTTGTGTATCAGAAGCTCAGTTTACAAGAATTTCATCTCCTATGACACAGTACTTGCTTCCTTCCAGACTTCATTGTGACTGTTACATTGTCTTTTAATATACTTTACTTGGCCTTGTCATTGGTATCAGCACAATTTTATTGTATGCTTGTATTGACTCAGATGAAAAAGAAAAGTTTGTTTGCAGAACATCATTTTTCCCAAGTGTTTCAATTCCTATTCATTCATATTAATGACATGACCCTTTAGATTCAGGACTTCACTTCAATCAAATAAGACAGTAGCTATAAGGAGGGTAATAAACTGGACTATGCATGTTGTTCCAGGAATTTTCATTGACCGCAGTTTGGGTAAATGTCGTTGAATCACTTGTCCAATTGTTAGTAAAAGTTGCTGACAAAATCTTCATACATATGAATTTTGTGGAAGTAATGTTGTCTTAGGTTGAAGTACTAGGCCTTTTTTTTAGGATAAATATGACAGCATGCTCCCATCCCTTAAAAGTATCTCAACCTCTGTATAGATTTCTTCAATGTGTATATGGAAGATAGAATGTACCAAACCAGAGTGCACACACACACACACACACACACACATACACAGTATATAATGTATACACACGACACACGAGTTATCAGGGAGAGGTCCGCCCTGATAGCTGAGTGGTCAGCGTGACAGACTGTCAATCCTAAGGGCCCGGGTTCGATTCCCGGCTGGGTCGGAGATTTTCTCCGCTCAGGGACTGGGTGTTGTGTTGTCCTAATCATCATCATTTCATCCCCATCGACGCGCAGGTCGCCGAAGTGGCGTCAAATCGAAAGACCTGCACCAGGCGAACGGTCTACCCGACGGGAGGCCCTAGCCACACGACATTTCCATCAGGGAGAGAACAAAATCGTAAGGAAAAACATTACAGAAACTTTTCCAGAATTATCTATTCTTTATCACAATACACACGCTGTTAAAAATAAAGTACAGCATTTGAACAGCCCACTGGTATGCATTACAGAGCACTGAAGAAGAAACACTGAAGTAGACCTGTAAGGCTATCGTCAACAGGGTGGTACATATTGTATTCATAAATTGCAGTTGGCTGCCCTGATGAAATACGCTTTGAATGCTGCACAGATATACAGACAGATATTGCAGCTGTGAAAGTGTCTACCTGAACTGGTCCTTTTATGGAAGCTCAGTGGTCATTGCAACGGACCAGAAAACATAACCATTTGGCTGTCCAGAGAAAAACGGTACTCTCAGGTGGGTGAGGCAATGGAGGGGTACTGGTAGTGTTTTGAATCAGCAGTCACTAGGCTGGAGAAGAAGTGTTTGAACATGGGAGAACCTGGAACAACACAGTCGCAGACATTCAACACAGCAACGTGCGCAAACATGACATCTGTCACACTTGGCTGCTTACTGGACTATTTGAATTTTTTTCATATTAACAGCAGGTGGTTTAAGAATCAAATCCTTTCATGACTGGTTATTTTAATAATTTCCAGTATTGGTCTGAAGAAAATCCACAATGCTTACATAAAAAGCCCCAGGCGAGTCCGAAAGTTGTTGTATGGTGCAGTTGGCACATTGAGGTTCTTGGCTTCTGTGTCTTTGAGGGCGGCACCAGGTGTGGAGCAAAATTGAATTCTGACCACTACTACAAATTGTTGGAGAAATTCTTTATTCAAGAACTGCAGGCAAGAGAGTTGCTGAATAACACTTAGTTTCAATAGGATGGTGGAATAGCTCACACAGCACTCCAAAGAAAGGCTGTTCTCCAACAAATGATTCCAAACCAGGTGATATCCCACTTCGGCAGTGTGAGATGACCAACCCAATCCCCACATGCGCCATTCCTTTAGGTGGTGGTATGAATGCTTTCAGCAATGCATCCAAGCAAATGGGGCATGTGTAGAAAATTATTTTCAAGGTGTATTGATGTCTGCCAATGTATTTACAAACTGTCGTGTACTTTTTATTTCCAAATATGTTAAACTACTACTTCCATTCACCATTTTTCTGTTATCGTGTCCAGTTGGTAAATGTAATATGTGCCACCATGTATGAACATGCGAGTTGCTATTGGAAAACTATCTTACATTGTGGGGGATCATGTATTTGCATCAGAAATGGCATATGTTTTAAAGTTAAGGAAGATCTAATTATAATGAGTGTAGATAAACATTTTGAATTGGCAGCCATTGAACTAACAAAGCTGAGAAATCACAAGCGGTTAATCATTCTGTGCTTGAGGCAACAATAATGCAAATTTCTGGATAGAGCATTACGTAAAATAAGTGAGAGGCAACCATTCACCTATAGTGAATCAATGAGTGGACTACAATAACACATAACAGAAAGCAGCATTCACACTAGCTTTTAAGCATTAATTATTTGCCAAGCAATAGTACACACATTCATATCCACATCCACATAGACACCCAAACACACACTCCCACAGGCATGGAAAGACTATTTATTGGTTCTCGATTTTGAAAGCAGTTGCCTGAGCTGATGGGAGGTGGGGAGGGGATAGGTAAGGATACAAGGAGAGGGTAGTGGAAAACAGGCATGTCTTTGGAGAGATGACTTCATGGCCACACAACAAGATGAAAAGAATACAGAGGGTACAACAAAAGAGATGTAAGCAGAGGGAGGGAGAGGGGGGAGGGTAACTAAGGGGGAAATGGGGAGGGGGAGGTGAAGACGGAGAGGGGGAAAAGGAGAGGAGAGAGAAGGCAGAGGGGTTGAAAAGGACTGGTCCAATGGAAATATTATTTGGAAATACTGGGAAAATATTTTCCGTGTGCAGCCAAATGTAAATGAGAACGTGCTGTTAATACTTGGCAACCAGGAAAGTCATATCACCATGGACAGTTTCATACTAGCAAAGGATAAATCTTTCTTATGTTGCCACCACATAGTAGCCACAAGATGCAGCTTCTAGAGAAAACTGTCTTTGGTCCATACAAAACTTTCTATAACACTGCATCTGCAGAAAGGCTGAGGTCACATCCTGGTAACCCTATAACCATTTACGAAGTTGCTGAAGTTGCAGGTCGAGTTTATCCATCAGCATTCACACCTGTGAATATTCAATCTGCATTTCGAGCAGCTGGGATATGGCCCATAAATGGGAACATTTTCAAAGATGATGAATTTCTCACGTTGTATGTGATGAGTAGACTGCAATCTACATTGAATAAAGAGGCTGCATCTAGGAATGATGAATTGGCAGCAAGACAAAGTGGTATCTATACTCAGCCACCAACGAAACTACAGTCGCCCCCTAAACAGTCACTATTACCATTACTGAAAACCCTTCCAGAAAACAGTGGGTGTACATAAGGGAAAGGAAGGTGTGGTGCACCAAGAGTGTTGACTGATCCACCTGAAAAGCAGGCAATAGATACACTGTGTACCGCACGAGAAGAAAAAAAGAAGGGATCATCAGCTAGGAGAAGGATACTATTTAAGTCAAATGCAGAAGGAAGCAAAACTAAGAAGAAAATTATAGATGACCCCAGTCCAAGTACTTTGTGTGAGGATAGTGACAGTGACATGAGTCTGAATGACTTCTCATTGCAAAGATAGTCAGACAAAATGAAGCAGATGGTATTTCATTTGATGTACACAGATGTACAGGAAACACTACATTCTAGACAATGGGTTTTGGTGAAAAATAAACATTTTATGGAAAGGATTGTTTGTGTAAAATGTGAAGACCCAACTGTGAAATTTCTACAAAAGGGAAGAGAAAGTAGAACATTTGTGTGGCCTTTAGTAGATGATGGTAAAGTTTCACAAGAATATGTTGTCAGAGCATTTCCAGAACCAGCATTAGGAACGCTTTGGGAACTGAGTTTCCCTCTTCATTTTCATGGCTCCAACATAAATTAATCAGAAGTGGATTAAACCTTCCAATAGACGTTAACAATATGCCAGTAAAGAGTAACAATATAGAAGTGCTGCAGAGGCTTCAAACAGTAAAAGTAACTTTTGTTTTTTAACTGTTAAATAACATGCACTTTAAGGCCTAATTGTTTACAACAGATGCAGTACTATTTTCTGTGTTTATCTGGATGTTCCATATAATAGCCCTGAGTTTATGTTAAACAATTCTATTCATAATAAATGACTTGTGGATTTATTTTCAACTGTGGCTCATGATACATGATCACATTGTACCCTGAGCCAAATACATTTTGTAAAGATGTCTCTACAACACAGCTGCTTATCAAATTTATTATGGCCGGCCAGAGTGGCCGTGCAGTTCTAGGCACTACAGTCTGGAACCGAGTGACCGCTACGGTTGCAGGTTTGAATCCTGCCTCGGGCATGGATGTGTGTGATGTCCTTAGGTTAGTTAGGTTTAATTAGTTCTAAGTTCTAGGCGACTGATGACCTCAGAAGTTAAGTCGCATAGTGCTCAGAGCCATTTGAACCATTTGAAATTGATTGTGTGTTGTGATTCATTTGATGGGAAGTAAGACAAGTAATGCAAAATAAGCACATTGAAAACATTATTGCACCTGCCCAAATTACAAGCCCTTCCCCTGTAGGGATGAATAGATATCCAGGTATTATTAGGATGGGGATGGTTGGGAGACGTTGAAGAAAGTAGTTCACATCTTTGGTACGAAAAGCTAGGCTGTTGACAGTGGGTTGGAGGCGTATGCCAACAAGAACAATTCTTTCTGTGGGCCCACAGTAACTATGAGACTTCCAGATTTGTTAGATTTATTGATTTTGTGAAGCATGTGGTTGGGTAAGGAAAGAGATGGATTCAGAGGAGAGATTATAGTATGGGCATAAGAATTTGAGTAAACATGGAGGTTATAACACACTTCTTTGATGCTTGTAGGCAGAAGAGTCAGACAATAAATGGATGCCATGGAGTCTTTCTCTGCAAAGAGTTGATTATATTGGGTAACGTCTTAAAGCTGTGGATGGCTGTTCTTTCCTCTGTCCAGATGCTCGTGTTCTTGGAAAGGATGCTAGGAAGGGAATGTGAGGCCAAGTTGGAGGTAAGGAATTCTTAGAAGGTAACTAGATGTGGTTATTGATAATGGGGTAGAAGACCATAATTGGACAGTTATGAACTGGGAGGTACAAGGGTCAATGTTTGGTTTTAATTGGCTTTAGTTGGTGGTTTGCATGGGAAAAAAAACAGTGGAGCAGGAAAGTAAGTCTTTGGCAAGTCAAGCATAACTGAACTTGGGTGTAGAGCTGAAAATGAGACTGAATCTGCTCCCAAAGTGCCTTTTCTTCATCCACCTAATTTACATAACATCACAGCCCACACTTCTCACACACTAGCCGCCAACCCCTTGCCACCTGGATCATATCCATGTGGAAGACCTGTTGTTAGGTGTCTTGCGCACTTACTCAACACATCCAATTCCTTTTCCAATAATGTCATATAATATGAGGCAGGCTCAACCATGAAAGCAGTCATACCACATATCAGGTTTGCTGTAACATTTTCAGACCTCTTTAATTTAGCCTGACCACCAATATCGAACCACAGGCATAGTTGACCACACAGTGGGAGAGCACACTGCTGAGAACAATATGCTCAGTTTCAGTGTCAGCTTCAGAATCCGTGCCATTCGGATACCTGCGCTCAGCAGCAGATTCTCAGAATTACATGCAAGTTAATGGGAATAGCTCTTACAACATATCCATCAATTCCATAAACCTCCGGGCCTCAACACCTGACCCACACACATCAATATCCCTACCGCATTGCCCTAACTTCACTCACTCTGCATGCACACACACACCTTGTTCTGTCTCTTCCTCTCAATCCACTCCTCCATCCTCCATGTCACTGCATTGTTATGCACAACTGCTGTCTATGGTCAGAACAAAGTCACTGTCACCACTTTCTTATTCCGTACGCCTGCTGTGTCTTCCTCCCAGTTGTCAGCTACCGTTCCCCAACACTTCCCATTAATACCCTCACACAATCAAAATGGCTCTGAGCACTATGGGACTTAACATCTGAGGTCATCAGTCTCTCACACAACCGCTGCTTAATTTCTGCCTGAAGGCACCAAATGGTCTTCTGGCAGCTCCCACTCAATTTTATTTGCACTCTCTGGAACAAGTCAGCCCTGGCGATTTAAAACAGTACAGGTTTATTAAATCGCAACCTACGTATAATTTGCCATCCGAAGCTGTGATCATTAGGCTACATACAGGGTGTCCAGAAAAGGACTCCCTGATTTCAAAATTAAATATCTCGAAAACAAAGATCGGTAGAGGAATGCAGTAAACGGTATGTTTATTGTGAAAGCTGTAAGAAGTTTATACAGCAGTTTGAAATAATAGTTACAAAAGCTGCTAACAGATGGCGCTGTAATCGCCATACTTAATGCCCAGTATAAATAGTGATCCGAAGGCCAGAGCGATCAGTTCCACTATTGAAACGTGAAAGGAGGTTAGAGTACCGAAGGAAGAGATTAAAACCATGTACTCCATTGAACAACGCGTTTTTCTGGTTCTAGAGTACCACAGGTTAGAAGAGAGACCTACGGCAACAAGGTGAAGTTTTCAAGCACGATTTAATGTTCCAAAAGGACCCGATGCGAAAACCATTCGTACGCTCTTCGCAAAATTTCAACGAACAGGCAGTGTAACTGATGATCTAGTGGGGCATGTTGGCCGCAAGCAAACCGCAGTTACGCATGAAAATATCGCCACACTTTGCGAAATCCAATGTCATCCGTCCGTAGAATTGCATCTGAGACCGGTTTGAATCGTTCCAGCACGCTGAAAATACTGAGAAAGAGCCTACACATGTTTCCATTCAAAATTCAAACGCACCAGGCAATACCCGTACGAGCTGTGCAACAAAGGGTTGCCTTTGCTAATCAGATGCTCACAATGATTGATAGTGAAGGATTTGATGTTGGCTGCATCTGGTTTACACATGAAGCACACTTCCACCTGAATGGATACGTGAATAAGCAGAACTGGCGATTTTGGGGTTCCAAAAAGCCATATTGGTGTGAAGGAAACCCCTGTATTCTCCTAAAGTTACTGTGTGGGCTGCAGTATGCAGCAGAGGCATTATTGGTCCTTTTTTCATTCGAGAAACGGTCACTGGTGCACGTTACGTTGCAATTTTGGAACAATTTGTCGCCACACAGCAAGCGTTAAGAGGATCGACCAGGTACTGAATGGTTTATCCAAGATGGAGCCCGACCACATCGGACCGAACAAGTGTTTCGCTTTCTTCAGGAATACTTCGGGAATCGAGTCATTGATTGCTTTGGAATATCCCAAATTTACTGGTGCAGGCATGGATTGGCCTCCATATTCGCCGGATTTGACTCCTTTTGTGGGGCACAGTGAAAGACATGGTCTACCCGAAGCATCCCGCCACGCTGGACGAGCTTGAATCAGCGATCTGTGTGGCATGTGAATCCATTTCGGTTGAGACACTACGAAATGTGATGGCGAATTTCATTCTTCGTTTGCACCACCTCTGTAGTGCCAATGGTGAACATTTTGAAAACATTGTTATGTGATTGTTTGCAAAGATCGTTTTCATACGATTATTTCACTTACGTATGCTGATATGAGCTGTACAGCGCCATCTGTTAGCAGCTTTTGTAACTATTATTTCAAACTGCTGTATAAACTTCTTACAGCTTTCACAATAAACATACCGTTTACTGCATTCCTCTATCGATCTTTGTTTTCGAGATATTTAATTTTGAAATCAGGGAGTCCTTTTTCTGGACACCCTGTACCAGTAACCTTCATGTGGTCTGTTTTTTTTGTTTACAGCTGCCAGCAGTCTCAGGGATCTACAGTTAGTACAGTATAACCACAAACCAAGATAAACCGAGCATCCTTCTGAAGTTGTGATTGATATATATCGCCTATTGTTTTGAACTGCTCGCAACCTCAGCGATCAAGTAGCATGGCGATGTCGTGCTACTTCTGTTAATGAGAAATAAATACTGTAAGGAGTGTTTCAACATGAGCGTCTGTGTAATGTGCTTTCACGAAATCTTGTATCTCCTGTGTTGTAACTTATGCAACAGCTGCACGTACAGCACACACGTGGCTAACAGTTGGCAGCCTTTTGAGTCAATATGTAAACATCCTTTCCCTCAAAAAGAGGGAGCACTTGTCGTCGGCCCCCAACCCCCGGAATGTGGAGTATATAGTAGTGGTGGGCAGGAAATCGCGTATCTGTTAGAAATCACTGTGACTGAGAAGTCACAGATATCACAGTAGCAACTTTACGGAATCTAACTGCGATTTCAGTCACAGTTAGCAGTCGCAAGCAGTATTTCACATTCAAAGACGTGAGCCATCTATTGGTCGAATTTAGCACTGCTTTCTGCGATTTCAGTGACAAGTCGCAACTAAGAGTCGCAAGTAGCATCTAAAAAGCGCGGTTAACAGTGGCATCTGTTGGCCAAAGTTCGTACTACGTCCATCTCTGCGGTACGCTATGGAGTCCAACTGCGATTTCCGTGACAAGTCGCAACTAAGTGTCGCAAGTAGCAACTAAAAAGCGCAGTTAACAGTGCCATCTCTTGGCCGAAGTTCGTACTACGTCCATCTCTGCGATACGGTATCGAGTCTAACTGCGATTTCCGTGACAAGTCGCAACTAAGAGTCGCAAGTAGCAACTAGAAAGCGCGGTTAACAGTGCCATCTGTGGGTCAAAGTTCGTACTACGCCCATCTCTGCGATACACTATTGAGTCCAACTGCGATTTCCGTGACAAGTCGCAACTAAGAGTCACAAGTAGCAACTAAAAAGCGCAGTTAGCACTGCCATCTGTTGAGCAAAGTTCATACTACGCTATTCGCTACCGAGTCAAACTGCGATTTCTGTGACAAATCGCAACTAAGAGTCGCAAGTAGCAATTAAAAAGCGCAGTTAACATACTTTTCCTAGTGCCATCTGTTGACCGCCGGACGTACTTCGTAAAGAGAGCCTTGTGCCTCACGAGATCGATGTGCTATGCGTGCATATGAAGGGCTTATTTCAATAGTGGTACAAGTCCATTTTTGTTCATTTTGAGATACAGAGTCGTAAAGTTAAATGAGCGCTGAAAAATCTGCAGTTGAGATACCAGAAATATTCAAGCATATGGCTTCTTGCTAGAGATGAACCTTTATTTATGTTTGCTTGGATCATTAATTTCAGAAGCATTATCGACAGAAAAGTGGAGGTAATGGACTTGTACCACTATTGAGATAAGCCTTTCATATTATATGACGACATGCACATTCAGCATCAGTTATGGTTGGTCAAATACTGCTGTGACTCTGAATGTATTATATTAATAAGAAGCAACATTGCCTTTTTCTCCTGAAAATATCAAGTAACGTAACAAATGTGTTTGATTCTGCTTCCAATATGACAGTTTTGGTTAATACTCCACATGCCTACATGACTTTGCAATGTTAACACAGCAGAACTCAGACATCTGTATAAGTGTAGTGAAATGAAAACAGTCATATGAATGCCGCACTTTTGTTCCGACACACTTCAAGACTCAGGAGAAAAGTTTTACACCTGGTGTTCTACATGGCAACTTCACACACAAGAACTTTTTGCCGACACTACTACCACCTACATAAGTAAGCTTTTCCTGTGTTACTTTCAAGTAATGCACTTAAACTATTCCCGATTTAACTGGAAGATCTGTACTTCCCACTTTCACATCAAAAGCCTCAAAATGCATATTGTAGACTTCGGGATATGTTACAGGTCAGTGTCACACCAAGATTGTGGAGAAAGGGGGGCGGGCATGTCACTCTCCAACTAGTGTTTACCAATAAGTAAGTGGCGGAAAATTACGGGTATTGGACGGCTTAACATGTGGAAAATGAGATTTTTATTATTCACTCACTGTATTTAACATTTATTATGCCTTTAAAATCGCACAACAACTTCAATGAAACACAGTTTAATCATTCACACACTTATTTCACAATTATTTCACTTTTAAACAGCAAATCCTCCAAGAGTTGTCTTGAATCTTCACGAATCTCTCTCAACAGCCTTGATGTGGATAGATACGTACAGCAACCAGTAATCAGAGTCAGACAATTTTTGCTGTCACTAATTACTAACAATATAATTGACAGAGTAGATTGCTAATATTTGCTATAATGAATGTCACATTTGCAAGAACGATCTCACTGAAGTAATTAAGTCCATCGAAACGCTTAGAAACTAACCTCTCGTCTGACGAAAACGGTCTAAAGACGCAGTGGCAAATTTCTTCAGATCTGCTGACAATGATATTTTGAGTTACTTTACTGAGTGACTGAAATGTAGTTCAAGTGCCTGTGAACATAACAATATGTTAGAATTCATTTTCTAAACACGAACTATTATGGTACTGTACGGCTACTTACATATTAATTACACTATTAATATTTTCACAGTTGTTTCTTTAATACAAAATTAAAGCCAACGGAAGAAAAAATGTAAAACATACTTGCCAATGACAGGTTTGTTGCGATGCAATTTTCTGTGTTGACAGATGTAACTTTTTCATATGGTGGTAAGTCGCAGAAATCGCAGGAGTCACAGAAATCGCAGAAGTCACAGAAATCGCAGAAGTAGCAAAAATCGCAGAAGTCACAGAAGTAGCAGAATTCGCAGAAATCGCGGAAGTAGCAGAAATTGCAGAAATAGCATTGGCGGAGGGATACAGGACCTATGTTCCTTAAATGCGACAAATCGCAGTTAAGAATAACAGATACTGAAAAGTAGCATTCACTGAAATCACTGATATCGGAAAATCGCAGTTTAGCCCATCACTAGTATATAGTTTTTATTCATTACAGAACTTTCATAACTTGCTAGAAGTGATTCCACAAACTCTATGATTTAGCAATTTGTAGCGTTATGTGGATGATTGCAGTGAGACAATATTATAGCAGTTACCAACTTCTCTTTAGAAAATGTAACACCAGACAGTCGATTATGAAGTATAGATTTCATACATTTGTGAGTCGTTCTCCTTTCGCTAATAATGAACACACCATTGTACTGTGGATCAAAAGAAGGCGGAATAAGAGCTGCTCTTGTGAGCCATGCCGACTTCCTTAATGGTCCATGCATTATGGAGAAGTCACTGCAAAAATTTATTACCTGAAAACAAAAAATATGAGCATATGGGAAATTAAATTTTATATAACTTTTTTTATGAAACTCTGTGCAAGATGGTGAACATGGCAAAAATTCCGCAAAGTTACAAAAAAAAACGGCTTTTCTTAAATAAGTAAAAAACTATTCCGCCGATCAGGAAATGTCAAACGAGAAAGTGGAAAGTCTTAAGATGTATTGATTGCTTTTTGCTAATTTTTTTGTAGATATTTATTGATGTATTTTACAAGAGTGTTTCAGAAAGTCAGTTCCATTTCGATTTTTCTCCGCAGCACTGCTACGATCACGATTCCGCTCTTGCGTAGTATATCTGTGGTTCCTGCAGTACAAACTGACGCCATTTCGAGTTTGCTCTATGTTGTGTATCGTTCGTAGTGATTCTTTATTATGGCATCGTTGATCTAAAATCCCACTGAGTGTGAACTGAGATCTGTGATTAGCTTTATGAATGCTAAGAACATTAAATCAAGTGAAACCTACCGACAAATCTGCGAGGTTTACGGAGAAAATGCAATGAGTGCTTCAGCAGTGAGAAGATGGTTCGACAATTTAAGGAAGGATGTGATCAAGTGCATGCCGAAGAACGAAATGGACATCCATCTGTGGTTTCTGACGAACTGGTTAGTGCAGTCGAAGAAATGATGATGAAAATCTGTGGGTTTACAATTTTATTGGTCATCAACTATCACAAATTTCACATACAGTAATTTCCGAGATTGTTACTGAAACAACTGCGTTTTCGTAAACTTTGCGCTCATTGGGTGCCTAAACTTCTTGGTGAACAACGCAAAGAACTCCTTCAGAGCATACCGACCTAGCTCCTAGCGATTTTCATCTCTTTCAGTATCTGAAGTCGTTCCTTGGTGGTAAGCTTCAATAAGGATGAAGAGGTAAATAACATGTTACCACATGGTTGACAACACAGGGGGTAACATTCTATGACGAAGGAATACATAAACTTATACCATGCTATGAGATATGCCTGGAAAATTACAGGGGCTTTATTGAGAAGTAGTATAGGTGTTATAGAGTTTTGTGCAATAAATTGCTTTCTTTATCTGCGTTCGATTCCTTTTTTATTGTCAAATGGAGTTTACTTTCCAGGGTACTCTCGTATTTCGAGATCAAGAAACCATTATAAACTTGGTCCTCGAATGCCAGTTCACAATGCCCGTCATGGCATCATCATGTCACGGCACAGCGCTGTGACGTCAGGGTGTCTTATACTCTCCGTCACATCAAGTAATGTCGAATCGATTCAAGCTGGGTACCTTCATTTCGCAATACGATTTGCAAACATGCCGTTATTTTGATGTTATGCACAGTATCGACGAATACAGGAATTGCTATCAACTTTGTGAGAAGGAAGAATATGAATGTTATTGCTCCTTGTTCCACTCACAGAAATTTAAGCTGTCCTCTTTGGTTCCAACCTAACCACACACTCGGAAATTGCCACATAAGGCCAGTTCACACTGGCCGTCACAGCACCATCATTTCACAATGCCGTCATGTCAGAGTGTAGTCACACTGCCCATCACATCATAGCATGTTAAGTCACGTGACCTCAACTTGCATGACTGTCCTCAAATACTTTTTTCACAGGAATTGCGATCTTTGCAAGATCATTTTCAATTAGTTTACACATGAAGTGCACATACATCATGCAGTAGCTTATATACGTAGATGATGGAGTCCACTCTCATATGAAAATTTCATTTGTTGGAAGCTTGCAGGGATATCTTGTATATTAGAATAAGGAAGACAGGTGTATGAAACAACACAAAAAATCAGTATGAGACCAAAAAAGTCATTACGTGGTACCGAAGGAGTATTTCACACTCTGTACTAGGAGCTGACGAAAGAGGAATCTGCACTTTTATCAATATTTTAGAAAGTCGAAACACCAAATTTTTTCATTTGTGATGTCAAATTGCACCCATAATTACTAAAAGGAACACAGTGCTACGATCTCCCATTACATCCTGTGAAAAACTGGTTCGTTTAAATTTAGTTGCAGTCTACTGCACATTTTTGTGCAATAGTCACATCTCCCTTAGTAACATCCCCCTCAAGATTTATACGTTTTCTTTACATCTTGTATTTGCTTTTAATAGTTCACATGCCTTATTTGTACTGGGATTAGCTAGTCGAACCACATAAATGTTGACCACTGTTACTTGTAACAGTGTTCCACACACAAATCAGAGAGCTACTTAACAATAAATAAGGCTGCTATAAACACACATTTAAACAAATAACTCTCATACATTACTTGATGTGTACTTCATAAAGAAAAGCATTGCCACTCTTTGTGTGTCTGAAGCTTTCAGCCCATTTATTTATGAAACATGACAAACGCTTGCCAAAATATAAATTACACTTATCAATCAAATTGATTCTAAGTACACCACTTTTTTCACTTTAGTTTGAAGCCATATTGCAATTCATTTTATTGTAACATATTAAATATGGCACTGTTATGTGTAAAATCCACTTTATAAATGTAATAGAGGACAACTAATTTAGTATAGGCATGTTGTACAATTCATATGCTGCCTCATTGCTTCAATTAATCTTTCGCCATTCATTATAAAATTGTAAACTTTAACAAAAGAAGTAACAAAACGAAATAATGTATAGCAAATAAGAAAATTAATGAACAACAAAGACTTAGAGTAACAACATATATCAACAACAACGAAGTGAAATTTGGAAATGAGTACATGGCTGTGTATCAGGAGGAAATTTGCCTGTGGGTCATGTGGTCAATGACCGATTATATTGTCAGCTGTCAGAACTTTCTTCCCTAGAAACATTGATGGCACTGTGATGTGACAGACACAGTGCATGTCACTATTTGAAATGCACTGCAGAATGTTTTGATGGGACATGACGTGCCATAGCAGCCAGTGTGAATCTGCCTATATTCGAAAATAAAGAATCAAATACTTGTGAAAAGCTGTCCTGTTAGGTTCCTGCATTACCGCACACTTGGAAATCGCTACATATTTATAAATAATGAGTGAAATATTTGTGAGAAGGATGGATGTGAATTTTATTGCTGCTCATTTCAGTTGCAGCAATTTAAGCTGTTGTGGGAACTCAATCAGTGAGACTCCTCAACTCAACATCTCTGGCTATTGAGCAGAGCTGAGTAGATACACTCTGCCAGTTTAGTCTGGACCGGCCGATGCTACATTAGGATGTTCAGTCCACAACAGTGTACATACGTTGTATGGATCTGTGTCCTATCTTACTGCACCATATTTTCTCATTCAACTACCAAGCAAGTTACCACTCAACAACAATGCAGCCATTATTGTACTCCATCGCTAAGCATTTTGTGCAAACTGACAGCAATTTTCCTGCATCCTTGTATTAGAAACCACGCTACGACATAGAATATTCGTGTGCAATGCATCAAACTGTCATCAGACCTGTAACAATGCCAGAACTGTGCAGTGTACTGATCATCCAGTGTGTCCACAGTGTTGTGCCCTCCATCAGTGCACAAGCAGCAGCTTGTTTGGACTCTCATGTTTGATACTCTGCAGCAGCACTTTCAGCATTCTCCATAAGTCTTAAATTCAGGTATGAAGTGTCATTACAGTGCCAGACAGACATGCTATGCAACTATTTAAAAAGCACTGCATTCACACAGTAAACATTTTCACAATTGTACCTTTCAACCAGTTGAACATTGCTCAGACGTGTTTCTTAGCCCTCCTTGACTTGTGTAATTCCACTAACATATTATAGTGAGCAACTTGTTACGCACAGCCAGTCTTGCAGCCAACCAAGACGCAGGTGATAATATGAACCTGTATGAAGATGACTGCAACATTCCACTTCTCTCCTATCCTCAGACCTTGCTCTGCACTAGAGGTGGGGGATGGGGGCTTTGTGGGGGCTCGACCAGTGAGACTCCCCAACACAATATCTCCTGCTGTCAAGCGGTCCTGAGTAGATACTCTCTTCCAGTTTAGCCAGGACTCAACCTGTGTTACATAGGACATTCAGTACACAACTGTACACAAATACTTTGAAAATAAATTAGTGATCTCTAATGTATGGATCCATGTCGTTTCTTATCACACTCATCCACACACTGTCCACTAAGGTTGCTGCCTAACCACACACTTGGAAATCGCCAGATACTCATTTCATCCTTCGTTCTCTGATCAGACGAAAATTTAAATATTGCTAAAATACTTGTATTACGTTCCTAAGAAAGTCCCAGGATCTTTTAACAATGCTAACATGAGAAAACTGTATCTGCATGTGACAATATTTGAACCTACATCTTTTGACTCCAGTAACCACAACATTAACTATTACACTAGCGCTTAGTCACGTTATTTTAATTTCCTCTCTTAGATATCACAGTATCTCTTGAAGGCTTATATCATTGATGTGTTATTAACTGACATTTACAGATAATAGTGACATGTTAGAGATAAATTTCCAGTGCAACATTACCTTGAAACGACTTACTGCAAGCTATAATACAAGCGTGTTTCATACATAATTAGTAAATTCTTGACGATAACAACTCAATCCTGAGAGAGCATCCTTATATAAAAACATTAACTGTCGATAAATCATTATTTGACATTTAATTATAACAATTATTACATCAAATTGTTCCAAGAACGACATGTTTTTATAAAGCTCCGATATTCGTGCATTAAGTCTCGTGAGAGACTATCGAACACTAACGAAAGTTCCTGTGGTCACCGGTATTGCGTGACGTCAAAGTGACGTCGCGTTTGCAGAAAGTCTATGAAATGAGTGTTACCTATTCAAGTTATGTGAACTCAACTCGCATGGTTATCCTCAGCTGTTTTAAATCTATAACGACTAACAAGAAATAACAAAGTACAGTCTTGGACCAAGAATAACAGAGATGCAAAAACCATGACCTAAAGAAAGCACGATGGGGTGAAGTATGAAGATGAGAGCACGGCTCTGTATCGACAGGAAATGACCTTGGGGATCACGTGATCGAGAATGGACGATGAAGTCACCTGTTAAAACTTTTTCCCGAGAAACCTTGACAGTTCCTTGTGTGATATGACATAATGTGACCACCAGGTTGAATGCCGCCATTTGAAACGTATTGTTTAATGTTCTACATGCTGTAATGTGATGTGACGACCAGCATGAATCGGTCTATACACTGAAAAACTCTAGAAGCCAATTCACACCGGCCGTCACATCACTTCAAGTTAAACCATACCAGAGCGCATTTCAAATGGTGGCATTCATATAGGCCACAAACGTGCCATCACGTCACGTCTAGGTTTCTCGAAAAGAAAGCTTCAGTGGTGTCATCATCTGCTAACATTGGGAGTTATCCTATTTTCGCCACGCTCACTCATGTAACAGTAGTGGATTTTTTGTATCTTCGTAATCTTTTGACATCCTCTACATCCAACATATTTGTTGGTGTCGTGTGTTCCACCTGACAACTACTGCCAGGTGCCCCTAGCATCTCACCTGCTGAGGCATGGCTGTACTATAATCAACAAATCTATTCCTGCCCTGCATATTATCATGCTGAACGAAATCTGTGTTTGATTTCACATCCATAATTCTGCCCACTTTGCCCGTAACTTGATTTTGCTATTGTAACAAGTCTATACACGTTTAGACACAGCGCATAAACATATACACTTATAATCATGCATGTTCAAAGCGTGTACTCTTACAGTTGCACAATGCTAACTTTGGTTGTAGTGACTAAGTGAAAGTTAAACTCAACAACATTACATTGTCTTTATATCAGCAATTGTTCTAAAATTGCAACTTGAAATGAATTTCTGCCTTACCATGAGTCATCTATTCAGCATTGCATGGCAAACTTTATTGGAGCAACAGGATAGTATGCATGGTAGTCCTTACCTTCATTACTATATTCAGTATTGTTTTGTCTTCATTTTCAGATTGGCAGCTCTCGCCTTGATATATCTTAGGTTGATTTTCTTCACATCCATATAACATTCCTTAGATGCTCGTAATTTTCATGTAAAAGAAGTTTGCATTCTAGTAAATATATGAATTATACGTAGAAATATACACACATAAAAACCTAAAAAATACAAATATTACTGAGAAATTCTATTTGAAATTGTGTATATTTTCTATTATTCTGGCCCCATTGGCAAAGGGCGCCAGTTGTGGTATATATATATATATATATATATATATATATATATATATATATATATATATATATATATATATATATATACTCCTGGAAATGGAAAAAAGAACACATTGACACCGGTGTGTCAGACCCACCATACTTGCTCCGAACACTGCGAGAGGGCTGTACAAGCAATGATCACACGCACGGCACAGCGGACACACCAGGAACTGCGGTGTTGGCCGTCTAATGGCGCTAGCTGCGCAGCATTTGTGCACCGCCGCCGTCAGTGTCAGCCAGTTTGCCATGGCATACGGAGCTCCATCGCAGTCTTTAACACTGGTAGCATGCCGCGACAGCGTGGTCATGAACCGTATGTGCAGTTGACGGACTTTGAGCGAGGGCGTATAGTGGGCATGCGGGAGGCCGGGTGGACGTACCGCCGAATTGCTCAACACGTGGGGCATGAGGTCTCCACAGTACATCGATGTTGTCGCCAGTGGTCGGCGGAAGGTGCACGTGCCCGTCGACCTGGGACCGGACCGCAGCGACGCACGGATGCACGCCAAGACCGTAGGACCCTACGCAGTGCCGTAGGGCACCGCACCGCCACTTCCCAGCAAATTAGGGACACTGTTGCTCCTGGGGTATCGGCGAGGACCATTCGCAACCGTCTCCATGAAGCTGGGCTACGGTCCCGCACACCGTTAGGCCGTCTTCCGCTCACGCCCCAACATCGTTCAGCCCGCCTCCAGTGGTGTCGCGACAGGCGTGAATGGAGGGACGAATGGAGACGTGTCGTCTTCAGCGATGAGAGTCGCTTCTGCCTTGGTGCCAATGATGGTCGTATGCATGTTTGGCGCCGTGCAGGTGAGCGCCACAATCAGGACTGCATACGACCGAGGCACACAGGGCCAACACCCGGCATCATGGTGTGGGGAGCGATCTCCTACACTGTCCGTACACCACTGGTGATCGTCGAGGGGACACTGAATAGTGCACGGTACATCCAAACCGTCATCGAACCCATCGTTCTACCATTCCTAGACCGGCAAGGGAACTTGCTGTTCCAACAGGACAATGCACGTCCGCATGTATCCCGTGCCACCCAACGTGCTCTAGAAGGTGTAAGTCAACTACCCTGGCCAGCAAGATCTCCGGATCTGTCCCCCATTGACCATGTTTGGGACTGGATGAAGCGTCGTCCGACGCGGTCTGCACGTCCAGCACGAACGCTGGTCCAACTGAGGCGCCAGGTGGAAATGGCATGGCAAGCCGTTCCACAGGACTACATCCAGCATCTCTACGATCGTCTCCATGGGAGAATAGCAGCCTGCATTGCTGTGAAAGGTGGATATACACTGTACTAGTGCCGACATTGTGCATGCTCTGTTGCCTGTGTCTATGTGCCTGTGGTTCTGTCAGTGTGATCATGTGATGTATCTGACCCCAGGAATGTGTCAATAAAGTTTCCCCTTCCTGGGACAATGAATTCACGGTGTTCTTATTTCAATTTCCAGGAGTGTATATATATATATATATAGTGCCAGTTGTGGTATATATATATACACCACAACTGGCGTGTATATATATATATATATATATATATATATATATATATATATATATATATATATATACCACAACTGGCGTGGGATCGTGTATAATTATTGTAATTATTGAAGTTACTTAGATGAATCCATGCTCACAACCAGTTAATCATTATAGACTATATGCACACATAAAAGTATTTCACCATTTTCAATACATAAGGACCTACATGTGATTTAATATGTCTTAGCGCAGCCAAAGTCTGTGTCCTATTGCAAATAATATAAATCGTCTGAATAAATCGGCAAGTACTCTGAAAATGTCAGTTTCCTATAGATCATGAATGAAAGAAATAATATCGCCCATCTCCAGTGTTACCTGTGGAAAGAAGGGGCTAACAATTACGATAATTTAAAATTGCTGCTTAATGGCGGCCAATTGTCTCCGTCCAACGATGTTCAGCTTGTTTCTGGCAGGGCGTCTGAAATTCTTTTAAAAATTATGGGAGAAACAAATGGAATATGTGGTGTAGGTTACAGTTAAAACTAACAACAACAATATTTTAGACATATATTGGAGCTCACTCTTCAAATAATAAAACATGTAGATTGTGCACAATGGCGACTTATCCGAACAAGACCAAGTAAGAGAGTCTGGCGCTTTTTGTTTCACACTGATACAAACAAGAACAAAAATAATAATACGTATCTTTCAGATAATAGTTTTTCTTTATAATCACATTATACCTTGACTTTCAGCAGAGTTTCTTTTACATATGACAAATATAATTGCTTAATATCGTGGAAAAATATTTAATAACTTATAGCTCTCCTAATCTGGGCCATGGGACGTCATACACAGCGCATTTCAACTGGCGGCATTCATATAGGCCACAAACGTGCCGTCACATCATGTGAGGGTTTCTCGAGAAAAAAGCTACAACGGTGTCGTCGTCTGCTGACATCGGAAGTTATCCTATTTTCACCGCACTCACTCATATAACAGTAGTGGATTTTGTGCTTTTGTATTTTTGTATTCTTTTTTTTTTTTCATTATGGTTCTCTGTTTTCGTGGTAAATTGCAAATGTTCCATGAGGACTTGGATATTTTTCCTCTGAACGTTCTTCCACAAGCGAGATCAGATATCTGAAGGTAAAAATTTATTTAGATTTACAACAATGGAATAGAATTGGGACCCACACTGTATACAAATACAACAAAGTTGATGAATCAATCCAATCCAATCCATGTCCCTTCACGTTTCCATTTCACTATCACACCGGAAACAGTGGACCTAGGGATGTTTAGGAGTGTGGAACTGTTGCGTACTGACGTATTACACAAGTGATATCCAATCACCTGACCATGTTCAAAGTCTGAATTCTGCGGAGCGCCCCATTCTGCTCTCTCACGATGTCTAATGACTACTGTGGTCAATGATATGAAGTACCCCCGCAGTAGGTATCAGCACAGTGCACCTAATATGAGAAACCTATGTTTTTGCGGTGTCCGGATATTTTTGATCACATGGTGTATGTATATGTTTTCGCTAACAAATAAATGTCGATGCTTTGAAATTTTGTTTCTCTTCCAGCACATTTCCACATAAGAACATACGTTATGAAGTTTGTTTTGGACACTAATAAACTTTATCATTCTTAGTTCCTCAAATTCGATTTTATAATCCAACTTTTTGTATCATGGATAGTTACTCATAACCGCACTTTCATTGTTCGGTATTGGATAAGCAAATTGACGTTTTGTGCCATGGTGAGCAGTGTGAATACATCCTGATATGATGGTACCATGGCGTGATGTTAGAGTCTAATGTTAGACTGTGGTGATGTGATGTTGATGGCCAGTGTGAATTAGCCTTAAAAATGGTTATACAACAAATTTCGTGTATCTTCGAAGAATGAGATTTCTTAAAGAAATAGCATTAATTATTCCTTTTGTAATTTCAGTTCCAACTCCTCTAAAGTATTTTTTTATCATTTTTAAGTAGTTTTATCGATATTGACAAGTTACTATAGCAACAACTGTCCATGTATTTTAGGTCATAAAATCCAGGGTCTGTGGTTGGAGATCCTTTTTATACGTGTAACCCATTAACTGAGGTACACTGTAATGGATCTCACATATTTTTTCAGTTACTGTCTAACCGGAATGAAATGGTCGAGCTCCTTATTACACTTTCTTCGTTATTGGCAGGTGATGTGCATATATACTGCTGCCTATGAGGGACTTTGAATGTGTAAGAAACAAATCCATCGTGTTCTGCATAATAATCTTCTCTTAGCATTCTTTCATGAAGAGTACAACTGTCTATGTTGTTACTTTCACCACCAGACTATATTTTTGAGAAAAAATCATTGATTACTTGTGTTATCTTTCTCTTGCCTCCTGAGTTTTCATAGCTCTTATAAGATGTCATAGAATTATCCTGTATCTTCATAATCTTTATTGGCTGTTCGAGCATATTTCTGAGTAATGTTCATTATCCGACATATTGTTTGTAATCTCAATGTCAGCAGCTTTACCTATTCACTACAGATGACAAAATCAAGAACTGATTTTGCAATCACTGACGAAACAAGCATGGCTGCTCCATGTCTTTAGTTGCTGTCTAGTCCTACAGAATAGTACGAATGTCCTCCTCTGGCATTCTGACTTCCAGGCGACCTTACGTCATAAAATCACAAAACGTCGAATTTTAACCTGCTTCTCTCTGTCGCAGTGTTTGCAAGTTTTGTTTTCATTTATCGGTTCTTATTTTCATAGATCTGATTGGGGGAATAGAAACTCTGAACAATTGTCATTCATCGCAACCATACTGTTAATTTTACAGGTATACATTCCAATATTTTGAGTGCAGTGGTTTCTCATTGCCTTCTGAGTCCTGATGCCATTAATCAGATCTGATTTCTACACCTTTAATGACATTTTCTTACACCACGAGCAATAGAGAGCCCTTATCTATACCCACTCCTCAGTTTTCAAGGACATGGGAAGCAGCTGGTAGAGCTCACACAGGACTGCTTGGCTGGTGCGCAGAAATGCATTCTCGTTCGCAGCGCTGGACAAGTCCACCCCTGTGTTCCAAAGGTGTTCCCACAGTTTTCTATTGCCTGCACAGCTGTGAGCTTCATCCATTACGAATGAAACATTCTCTGCCTGCCCAGCTACACTGCGAGAATGGAGGCGTGCGAGCACCAGTTGCACTGAAACCTTTCTCAAACGATTTTAAAGGAACTAAACGGTAAAAAATTGATTCTCACTCATCTCATAGCCTCATTTGTCAACTTTGTGATGAACTGCCTATTATATCGTTACCAGAAATAGTTACTGAGTTAAATTCGAATACTTTGTATTGAAAAATTGTGGTCGCTATGTGTTTCATGCATGTTAATCCAAATGTTGCTAATACGAAATTGACCTAATATAATGAATTTTACTTCAAACTTAAGATGAGTTCTGTGTATGTAGTGTACTCACTTCTGATCGTCTGCACAAACGAGAGTGGAAGTGAAGTATTAATATCATCATTCAGATCTCATGAATGGTTTGAGATACTGAAATGAATTTTTGGTAAATGATAGTACGCAAAGTGGAGAGTATTTTGCCACTTAGGTAAGGTGCAGAACTTTCTTATCTACTACCAATTTTTTCAATGGAATAATATAATCATCACGCAGCCATACATGTACTGAGTGTGTAGTTCTTTGAAGATGAATTGATCACTTTCACCATGGCGCTGTGGGTTGCATGGGCCATAGAGGACTGAATGTGTTACTTCAATTTTTTAAGAAAGTTTAGCTGGTCCTCAGGAAATTATTCTGGCGAAGTCTCAGTGAAGCCACCTGGTACCTGTAATTGTTCACCAAAGACTAGTTGTGCTGGAGAACAGGACAAATTCTCTTTTAACGCTGGCTGGAAGCCAAGCAGTGCTCATGACAGAGTATCAGTCCCCGACTCTTTGTGACACATAATGATAGCTTTGAGTGATTGATGCAGGTGTTCAACCATGCCATTGCTAGCACAGTGATAGCTTGTGGAACAAAAATGATGAGTGTGACACAAGTTGAGCAGGTGGTTGAATAACCATGCTTCAAAGTGACAGCTGTGGTCAGTTGTGATGGTGAGAGGAATGCCTTGGCGAAAGAACCATATGTTAATCACTGCTATGGCAACAGATTCAGCATTGAAGAGGTGTGGCGTCGGACCACCTGGTGTAATGATTAACGATGGTTAGGTGCTAACATTGACTGCTAATGCATAGTAGTGGGCCAACCAGATGTAAGTGGATGTGTGCAAAGTTTGCCGATGGTAGAGGGAAGTCCTGAGTTGCAGCATGCACATGCCTTGAGATTTTGTTTCGTTAACATGCAAGGCAGGAACGCGCCCATAAACAACTGTCCTTTTCGACCCCAGGCCAGACGACCTGGCTCATCACTATTTTTAGCATTCCCTTGATATTGGATGTGACATGTCGTGGAGTGCATTGAAGACCTCTCGACTGCGTGTTTGCGGGATGAGCAGATGTAGCTGGATGCCATTGCTGTCAGACCACATCTCATATGAGGAATCATCAACTGGCACACACGCCAGATGAAGTGAGGCACAAACGGCAGGCGAGGGTGGCCGAGCGGTTCTAGGCGCTACAGTCTGGAACCGTGCGACCGCTACGGTCGCAGGTTCGAATCATGATTGGGCATGGATGTGTGTGATGTCCTTAGGTTAGTTAGGTTTAAGTAGTTCTAAGTTCTAGAGGACTGATGACTGCAGAAGTTAAGTCCCATAGTGCTCAGAGCCATTAGAAGTTAGGCACAGTTTGCGATGTGGATGTACTGTTGATTGAAAGTGTCTGTGCACTGCGTATCTGCAATTTTTGTGTAGTCCACCACAGTCGCGAGAGGCAGTCAGTTACAGAGTTATCTTTGTCTTGTCTGGCGAATGTCGGTTGTGAATTGAGCCACGAAATCTGCATGTCTGGCCTGACGTGGTGAGGCACGTTCTGTTGGCCACTGGAGAATAGATGTGAGAGATCAATGATAGTAGATAGTGAAAAGTGTTCACCTTCTAGCATAGGTCGGAAGCATAAGATAGCAAGGTACGTGGCCAGCAGTTCTCTCTCTATGGCACTTCATTTTGTTTGCTCTTCTTTCAGACACTTGGAGAAGATTGCTAAAGGTTGTCATGAACTGTGTACTTGACGTAGTAAGGCTTCACCCACCTATGCTTGAATGGCATCAACAAAAAGTCCGAATGGCGCCCCAGACTTTGGATGTGCGAAAAACATAGCCTCAGATAGTGCTGTTTTTAGATTATCAAATGCTGCAATTGGTTCCACACTCCTTGGGATCTTCCTGTTGCCAGAAGTATTTTTGCCCAACAGGAGTTCATCAAGAGGCTTTTGTGTCACTGCTACATTCATTAGATAATGACAATAATAATTTATCATTCCGATGAATTATCAGAGTTCGTTGTATGTTGTGAGGTGGGCGTATCTTGAACAGCAGAAATGTTTTCCTGCAGTGGAGCTAGGCCAGAATGGGAAACATTGTACCCCAAAAAGGAAACTTCAGGTTTGGCGAACACACTTCTCGGGATTGATGACAATACCATAAACTCAAGACCTTGAAAGAACTGACAAAAATGTTGAAAATGATCTTGTAGGGATTTGAAAATGATCAAAATGTCGTCGACATAGTAGAAGACGAATGAGAGGCCACGTAAAGCACCGTCTAAGGCACTTCGTTACATTGTGAGGCAGGCAAGGTCCAAGGCCGCTCTCAGATGCACACGATCACTGACACAACAAACACTGACTTCAAGGTAAGTAAAGCAGTCTCAGTCAACGACTCTTTGCATCAAATGAACATAATTCCTGTAGCAGTTCTGAAGGCTACAAATGCACTTATGTTTGGGATGACCGTAAGTTTTTCAAACGTTCTTGGAGCGGTAGAGAATAGTGTTCAATTAGAGGCTGCTTTACAGCAGCGTACGATTGTTTGTGTAGCATATGCTCCACATTTTTGACTGGGTCCAGTTGCGTTAACACTGACCCGTATCTGCTAAAGTCACAGTGCACTCAGCGTTTTTAAGATATTGCTTCCACTTGATAAAACCACAATTCACTGTTTATCGTCCAAAATAGCGACAGTTTTGCATTACCAATGGCTGGTGAAGACAAGTATGATGCGGTCATAGATTGGCGTGATGACTTATGTACTCAGTTGTGGTCGAAGTAGAAGCTGTTGGCATAGAAACTGGTGTATGTTCCTGATTGATTGATGTCGGACATAGTTCGGAGGTTGGATGCAACAGTGATGGATCTGACTCTGTTGTCAATGGTTTATCCATATTCTACTCCGTGGTCACCAATGTAGGGGCTAGAGTTGTACAATCTTGGGATAAATCCGGGGCAAGCTAACCGAGGAGTAGGCCAACCACTGGTTAACTTGCAGTGCACGTTGTACGTCGCCATTCTATTCCTTGTTTAGTTATTCCCAGAATAGTGTTCATGTCGAGTTAAGTTTGCAATAACTGAAGAGCACTATGGGCCTTTTTGCGTGTCATTTCTTATTTATGTAGTCATCTTCTGCAGAAATACCACGTCAAACATGAGTGATAAATCTTCCAGATCGCAAAACGTCTCGCTTGAGGATACCTTGAGGCTAGTAGATACTGTGAATGAGTTGAAGAGTATAGTAGAAAACACGAAAACTGTTGCAGTCCCATTCAGTGAAAATATTAGTGCAGAAAATTTAACTAAACTGGTAGGGTACATATACTAGTAACTTCCGATCTTGAATTTAGTTGAATGATCAGGTATTTGTTATTTGATCAGTAAGAGATCTTTCTAGATTTCTGAACAAAGTATACGAAACATATGCAATGGTTTCCACTCACAAACAAGTTCATATAGATCGACAGAGCAGTTACAATAGACATACGATGATTATTATTATTATTTAAAGAAGGACACACGTAAATATTAAGCACATAAAAGGTAGGAAAGGCTGCAGATTGGTGGCTCCCATATGTGTAATGCAAGTTCCAAAAATACACGATTTGATAAAGTTGTCACAGCAGGACTCCATCAAATGTAGCTGTAGAGTAGATGGTGAACTGAAGAATCGAATTTTAAGTAGGCACATGAATAGATGCAACTGTGAAATGCGGTCTGCTTTGTGAAATAGTTGGCCTTTATAGTCTCCCCAGCAAACTGTGATAACATAGACATCATGAAGATTGATTTGACTGAACATTCTGAAAGATATTACTGCCTAGCTTGTTGTTGTATTTACGTCTTAGAATGATACATTCATTACAGCAGCAATGGGTGTTATACAGATAATACCCTTGCTAAATTATTGAACACAATTTGTACATCCACTTTTGCAATTCTTGGGTGTATATAAATCATTTTTCTGTGATGTGATGATTATTAATTATATCGAGGATATATATAAATAATAAGATGCCAACATTTACAATGAGCATCCATTATCTTTTCTATAATCTTTGGGTGGAAATGAACCTGTGACACATACCAAACTGGAGGCTGATGTTATTATATCTCAACGTAAATGAATGAGAAACTGTTTCATACATACTTCTGCATTGGAAAAATCATCTCTCGCACCTGTATCTAATCTGGAAGGGGAAGGGGAAGTATCCAGAGGCCTGGCACCATCACTGTGTTCTAACTTCTCGTCTTGTCACCTCAGCTTAATACTCTCAGTTTTGTTTTCAGAATAAAAATACCTGTTCTCAAATGTGAAAGAATTGGCAGAGTTGCAGGTGGTCCTGCTTCAAAAGTACCTTGACACGAAACAGAGAAGGGCGACACAACTGTATTGGTTAAAAAAAGCATCATAAAGCTCAAAATTAGGACCAGAAAATAAAAACTAATACAAATGATTTCAGAGTAAAAGTTAATTAACCCATATACATTTGATTCTTTTCTTTTAATTACATCACAGAACTGAAATAATTTTTAAAAATGTCTCTTGTGCATGTTTTCCAGTGTCATACACATCCTTTTAATAATCATGCTGGTTGTTCCCTTGCCAATACCAATAAAGTCTATAATGGACAGAAAGAAATCGTCAGAGGCAAAATATTTGAGTGTCTGTAGTAACTAGTTCATTGGTAGAACAGAGTCATTTCTGAATGAAAGAAAAGAAAGGCATGAGACAATTCAAGAGAAATTTAAAAACATTATTTGCAGTCTCTCCTTCCATTGTTATGATTATGTAGACCCAATAATTAAAGATTCCTGTTAACTGAATGGAAAGTGAGTATATTCTTGTCACACGAAGATAACATTACTTTATGATAAATATGTATGTGGTTATGTGGATAATACTAATAACTGAGAAATACATCTGTCTGCTATAGCTTTCCCTTTCTTAAAAAAATATTTTCCTATAAATTTTACTGTGTTAAATTTAGCTTGAGTAAACACAAATAATGTTTATGGGAATAATGCTAGGTGGTGGACTACTTTGTTGCTCTGAACCATTCACTGAAAGATGGAAATTTATTGTCCCAATGGGATATAAGAGTGAACAATAAGAATATAATAAGAATACAATAAGAATACAATATAATAAGAATACAATAAGAATATAAGAGTGAACAATATTTTTTGTTATAGATCTGGCTGAGTGACCTAGGGACATTAGTGTGCTATCAAACTTTCTGCTACATTAATCAATCACAATATGCCATCATTTCAGAAAAATGGTTCTTCACACAAGTACAATATAAGACATTTCAGTTTAAATTACCTCCAACTAGCTACAGCTTGAAATAAAGGAGAACACCGAAAATAACTTGATATTCAAGGAAATTCAAAAAAAAAAAAAAAGATACCATTCCAGGCGCTTCTTCCGCATGCTACAAGTATGCAGATAGTTAGATTCATGTTCTGTTCTTTTAACATTCAAAGACAGCTATCATTTCATGATAAATATGGGTAGCCTTAGGTGGATAATACTAATGACAAAGAAACAACAGCTACGTCCTACAACTGGGAAAGCATCACTTTTTTAAGAACAAAACCTTACTTTCCTCTTAATGTTACTGTGTTAAACTTAGAGTAAGAACAAATAGTTCACTGGCTTCAGTGAACGATGGAAGGTGGGAGACAATGTTGTTGCTCTGAAGCAGTAATGGGCCTAATATTTTCATTAAAAGGTGGAAAGTTGTTTTGACACTGCTGTTGTGTTTACAAAAAGGGAGGATTACTGGATAAATTCCAGTGTCCGATTCCACTCGTCGGCTTTCAGGAATGACGTGATACCTGTAACATATATTGTGTTCGAACATTATGAATTACCTCAAATAATGATAATAAGCGTATGGCATTGGTGGCTGGGAGACCTCTCGCGGAGCGGTTCGGCAACCACTCCACAAGTTCTTTAACGCCACTACAGCGACTTGCGAGTGAATGAGGATGAAATGATGATGAAAGGCACACAACACCCAATCGTCTCGAGGCAGAGAAAATCCCTGACGCCGCCGGGAATCGAACCCGGGACCCTGCGTGAGGGAAGCGAGAACACTACCGTAAGACCACGAGCCACGGTCTCTCTCAACATGGATTAAGAAAACATCATTCTTGTGAAACACAACTAGCTCTTTAATTGTATGAAGTATTGAGTGTTATTGACAAGGGAGTTCAGATCGATTCCATATTTCTGGATTTCCAGAAGGCTTTTGACACTGTACCACATACGCGTGCTTATGGAATATCTTCTCAGTTATGTGACTGGATTTGTGAATTCCTGTCAGAGAGGTCATAGTTGGTGGTAATTGACAGAAAGTCATCGGGTAAAACAGAAGTTATTTCTGGCGTTCCCCAAGGTAGTGTTACAAGCCCTTTGCTGTTCCTTATCTACATAAACGATTTGGGAGACAATCTGTGCAGCCATCTTAGGTTGTTTGCAGATGACGCTGTCGTTTATCGACTAAAACCAAAACAAACTGCAAAACGATTTAGAAAAGATATCTGAAAGGTGTGACAATTGGCAGTTGACGCTAAATAACGAAAAGTGTGAGGTCAACCACATGAGTGCTAAAAGGAATCCGTTAAATTAGTCAAATATAAAGACCATATATTCGACTAAAGACCTAGGAATTACAATTATGAGCAACTTAAATTGGAAGGAACACACAGAAAATGTTGTGGGGAAGGCTAACCAAAGACTGCGTTTTATTGGCAGGACACTTAGGAAATGTAACAGATCTACTAAGGAGACTGCCTACACTACGCTCGTCCATTCTCTTTTAGAATACTGCTGTGCAGTGTGGGATCCTTACTAGATTGGACTGACGGCGTACATCGAAAAAGTTCGAAGAAGGGCAGCACTTTTTGTACTATCGCGAAATATGGGAGAAAGTGTCATTAAAATGATACAGGATTTGGGCTGGACATCATTAAAAGAAAGGCGTTTTTCGTTGCGACAGAATCCTCTCACGAAATTCTAATCACCAACTTTCTCCTCCGAATGCGAAAATATTTTGTTGACACTGACCTACATAGGGAGAAACAATCTCTACTATAAAACAAGGGAAATCAGAGGTCGCACGGAATGATATGTGTGTTCGTTCTTTCTGCGCGCTATACGAGATGGGAATAATAGAGAATTGTGAAGGTGGTTCAATGAACCAACTGCCAGGCACTAAAATGTGATTTGCAGAGTCTCCATGTAGATGTAGATGTAAGCCAAAGACTCTACATATAGGCAACCTATGAAAGCAACGAATATTGCAAGTAAAGAGATAAATGTAGCATACAATAAAATTACAATCACATTCACACAGTTATTTACTTAGTCATGAATTGTATCGAAACGAACTGAAGATAACAAAAATAATTAAGATCAAGGGTTGAGAATAAATTTTCATATCTGGTAAGAAGTATTCTCGTAATTTATGCAACTAGAAAAAGACAGAGAACCTGTACAGTTAAGCATACAGTGAAGTCATGCTGTTATAAAATAGCATTAATTTGATATTAAGTATTGAATCTAACGGGAGAAGCGCAGGAAAGTGGAATTTTGGGCGAGGAGAAACTAAAATGTATCAGAAAAACGGGAAGATTAAATGAATGACAACAAATACGAAACAGTAGCATAAAATGTGGAGAAACTGACAGACTAAATTCTAAAAGAAAAGCCAGTACATGATAAACGAATATCTATGAAAAATAAAGAATACTGGAATCGATAAATAGAATTAATATTTGTAGCTAAATTCCAGTTATAGATTCAAACCTGCTCCATGATTCATATGTAAATTATTTTTGCAGTTGTATGTACTGAACCCCCCCCCCCCCCAAGAACCATGGACCTTGCCGTTAGAGGGGAGGCTTGCGTGCCTCAGCGATACAGATAGCCGTACCGTAGGTGCAACCACAATGGAGGGGTATCTGTTGAGAGGCCAGACAAACGTTTGGTTCCTGAAGAGAGGCAGCAGCCTTTTCAGTAGTTGCAGGGGCAACAGCCCGGATGATTGACTGATCTGCCCTTGTAACACTAACCAAAACGGCCTTGCTGTGCTGGTACTGTGAACGACTGAAAGCAAGGGGAAGCTACAGCTGTAATTTTTCCCAAGGGCATGCAGCCTCACTGTATGGTTTAATTAAAATATTCCGGAGGTAAAATAGTCCCCCATTCGGATCTCCGTGGGGGGACTACTCAGGATGACATTGTTATCAGGAAAAAGAAAACTGGGGTTCTATGGATCGGAGTGTGGAATGTCAGATCCCTTAATCGAGCAGGTAGGTTAGAAAATTTAAAAAGGGAAATGGGTAGATTAAAGTTAGATATAGTAGGAATTAGTGAAGTTCGCTGGCAGGAGGAACAAGACTTTTGGTCAGGCAAATACAGGGTTATAAATACAAAATCAAACAGGGGTAATACAGGAGTCAGTTTAATAATGAATATAAAAATAGGAGTGCGGGTTAGCTACTACAAACAGCATAGTGAACGCATTATTGTGTCCAAGATAGACATGAAGCCCATGTCTACTAAAGCAGTACAAGTTTATACGCCACCTAGCTCTGCAGATGACGAAGAAATTGAAGAAATGTATGATGAAATTAAAGAAATTATTCAGATAGTGAAGGGAGACGAAAATTTAATAGTCATGTGTGACTGTAATTCGGTAGTAGGAAAAGGGAGAGAAGGAAACGTAGTAGGTGAATACGAATTGGGGCTAAGAAATGAAAGAGGAAGCCGCCTGATAGAATTTTGCACAGAGCACAACTTAATCATAGCTAACACTTGGTTCAAGAATCATCAAATAAGGTTGTATACATGGAAGAAGCCTGGAGATACTGACAGGTTTCAGATAGTCTTACATAATGGTAAGACAGAGATTTAGGAACCAGGTTTTAAATTGTAAGACATTTCCAGTGGCAGATGTAGACTCTGATCACAATCTATTGGTTATGAACTGTAGATTAAAACTGAAGAAAATGCAAAAAGGTGGGAATTTAAGGAGATGGGACCTCGATAAACTGACTAAACCAGAGGTTGTAGAGAGTTTCAGGGAGAGCATAAGCGAACAATTGACAGGAAGGGGGAAAAGAAATACAGTAGAAGAAGAATAGGTAGCTTTGAGGGTTGAAATACTGAAGGCAGCATAGGATCAAGTAGGTAAAAAGACGAGGGCTAGTAGAAATCCTTGTGTAACAGAAGAGATACTGAATTTAACTGATGAAAGGAGAAAATACAAAAATGCAGAAAATGAAGCAGGCAAAAATGAATACAAATATCTCAAAAATGAGATCGACAGGAAGTGCAATATGGCTAAGCAGGGATGGCTAGAGGACAAATGTAAGGATGTAGAGGCTTATATCACTAGGGATAAGATAGATACTGCCTACAGGAAAATTAAAGAGACCTTTGGAGATAAGAGAACGACTTGTATGAATATCAAGAGCTCAGATGGAAACCCAGTTCTAAGCAAAGAAGGGAAAGCAGAAAGGTGGAGGGAGTGTATAGAGGGTCTATACAAGGGGAATGTACTTGAGGACAATATTATGGAAATGGAAGAGGATGTAGATGAAGATGAAATGGGAGATACGATACTGCGTGAAGAGTTTGACAGAGCACTGAAAGACCTTAGTCGAGACAAGGCCCCGGGAGTAGACAACATGCCATTAGAACTACTGACGGCCTTGGGAGATCCAGTCCTGACAAAACTCTACCATCTGGTGAGCAAGATGTATGAGACAGGCGAAATACCCTCAGACTTCAAGAAGAATATGATAATTCCAATCCCAAAGAAAGTAGGTGCTGACAGATGTGAAAATTATCGAACTATCAGTTTAATAATTCACGGCTGCAAGATACTAACGCGAATTCTCTACATATGAATGGAAAAACTGGTAGAAGCCGACCTCGGGGAAGATCAGTTTGGATTCCGTAGAAATATTGGAACACGTGAGGCAATACTGAACCTATGACTTATCTTAGAAAATAGATTAAGGAAAGGCAAACCTACATTTCTAGCATTTGTAGACTTAGAGAAAGATTTTGACAATGTTGACTGGAATACTCTCTTTCAAATTCTGAAGGTAGTGGGGGTAAAATACAGGGAGCGAAAAGCTATTTATAATTTGTACAGAAACCAGATGGCAGTTATAGGAGTCGAGAGGCATGAAAGAGAAGCAGTGGTTGGGAAGGGAGTGAGACGGGGTTGTAGCCTATTCCCGATGTTATTCAATCTGTATATTCAGCAAGCAGTGAAGGAAACAAAAGAAAAATTCGGAGTAGGTATTAAAATCCATGGAGAAGAAATAAAAACTTTGAGGTTCGCGGATGACATTGTAATTCTGTCAGAGACAGCAAAGGACTTGGAAGAGCAGTTGAACGGAATGGATAGTGTCTTAAAAGGAGGATATAAGATGAACATCAACAGAAGCAAAACGAGGATAATGGAATGTAGTCGAATTAAGTGGGGTGATGCTGAGGGAATTAGATTAGGAAATGAGACAATTAAATTAGTAAAGGAGTTTTGCTATTTGGGGAGCAAAATAACTGATGACGGTCGAAGTAGAGAGGATATTAAATGTAGACTGGCAATGGCAAGGAAAGTGTTTCTGAAGAAGAGAATTTTGTTAACATCAGGTACAGATTTAAGTGTCAGGAAGTCGTTTCTGAAAGTGTTTGTATGGAGCGTAGCCATGTATGGAAGTGAAACATGGAAGATAACTAGTTTGGACAAGAAGAGAATAGAAGCTTTCGAAATATGGTGCTACAGAAGAGTGCTGAAGATTAGATGGGTAGATCACATAACTAATGAGGAGGTATTGAATAGGATTCGGGAGAAGAGAAGTTTGTGGCACAACTTGACTAGAAGAAGGGATCGGTTGGTAGGACATGTTCTGAGGAATCAAGGGATCACCAATTTAGTATTGGAGGGCAGCGTGGAGGGTAAAAATCGTAGAGGGAGACCAATAGATGAATACAGTAAACAGATTCAGAAGGATGTAGGTTGCAGTAGGTACTGGGAGATGAAGAACCTTGCACAGGATAGAGCTGCATCAAACCAGTCTCAGGACTGAAGACTACAACAACAACATGTACTGAAACGTAATACTATTTCTACATTTGTAATTGCTGTTTAGAACGTCTGTGGTGTATAACAAAAATTGGAATTGGTAACTAGAACTGTCCTTCCATACAGATCAATCCCAGTTGCCGATTCCAATATTAGTAACTTCTTTGTAGTAGGTCAGAGAGCAATTAAAAATGAAGAAATCATGTTAATCTACATTTTAGTGATCACATGCACTGAGAAATGATTTAATAAATGAAGCATCGAGTGGCTGGAATCGGTCACTGGAATTGTCCTATTTAGGAGGTCAATTCTAGTTACCAATTCCAACTTTTGAATAGTTCATAATTTTGGACGTTTCTCCAGTAAATCTGTGGACTATGTTTTTGTAGGATTTCTAGCTTTCTTATTGATCTCAGAACCACTGCGAAAAACTAATAAATATTGCAGTTACAGCTTTAAAATTTTTCCCTTTTTCATAGTAATGAAGACAATAATACCATATCCTGCAACACTCAAGTGCACACTCTTGTTGTCAGAACGACCTAAGTAACGAACTATGGAATGGTTGGACTTGGTAAATGGAATTAACCTATATAGGTCAGTTCCAGTAACTATTTCCAGTGGTTGTTAGACCCTACATTTTGTCCATTTTCGTTACTTGTATACTCGTCACATTAGATTTAACAGTTCGTATTAAAAGTTAACATGACTTAACCATGTGCTATACTGTACTGGACGTAAAGGTCGTCTGTGCTTTTCTTACTCGCATAAATTACGATACTAATTTATTTCAGACATGTATATTTCTCTTTTTCCGTTCTTTTTTCTTTTCTTTGCTTTGATTCTTGTCCGTATAAATTGTGTCAACTATTTAATGACATGAACTGTATTCGTAATTTTATCGTATGCTACATGCGTATATTAACGAATATGATCAGTTGCTTTCAAAGATTGCCTCTACGTAGCGTCTCTGATGTCATTGATCAGAGCTGACGAGTGGAACTGGACACTATTACTGACCCGCATTCCCAATAGAAAACAAAGTGGAACAATATTTTCTGCCACTGATGAGATGGTGACACTACTGTTTCGTCAAAACGTTTTGCTACACGAAAAATCGATGTTTCGTCAAAAACAGAAAAATCTGTTAATGCAAATTGCGCACATAATTGGTGTGGTTTTTCTATTTGGTTAAGTGTATTATGGCACTATCTGCTAAGTAAGACGAAATAGTCCGTTTCGCTACTGCAGCAATTGTAACACACTCACTAGATAAACAAGACTATTTTTCTACGAATCATCATTTTAATGTCCCTGATTTACATAAAAAACATGACGGAATTTACGAAGAACTGAAATCAAATGCATATTACTATAAATAAACAGTATTAAAGAAAATAAAGAAAAAGTCTCATCTGTCCGTCATATGCTCCAGTTTCTCATATACAAAATTGGGGTCTAGCGAAGCAGGGGATACAACCCGTCGGCTTTGAACAATGACGTCATACATTAGTCACAGATAGTAATGTCCTCACTTCGAGGCATAGATAATAAAACTGTTCTGTGTTCCGGATAAGCGCTGTCATTGTACATTAAAACAATTATTTGTAATGATATTGAAGTAATTTGGAGTATTAGTTTGTTATTGTAGAACAATTCTTAGGGGTCTAGTGTAGCAGGGGATACAACCCGTCGGCTTGGAACAATGACGTCACAAGTCGCCAGAGAGCATGTATTAGAAAGATGAAAGAGCTGAGGAGAATGTTGAGAAACAAAGGAATGCGAGAGAGATAAACATTGATCTTGTCAAAAGCCGAGAAGCGATTCTTCTTAGTGTTGTAGCTCCCTTCAGTAGCTGATACTAAAACATAACAGCTTTTGCTGTTATGGTTTAGTTCAGTTTTTTTATTGATTGCTTAATGAAGTAGGATCAGTTTATTCTATCTCGTGAGATTTTTTTTTTAAGCCAAAAAACACTTATCAGCTACTAAAGCATATTGGTGGAATAAGAAAGTGAAATATGGTAAAATAGTGAAATATAAACAATCGCTTTTAGATTCACATTCAATTATTTTAATGATAGCGCTTATTAGAACACAGAACTGCTTTATTATCTATGTCTCGAAGTGAAGACATTACTATCTGTGACTAATGTATGACGTCATTGTTCAAAGCCGACGGGTTGTATCCCCTGCTTCACTAGACCCCAAAATTGAAAACATGAAGCACAGCTTCCTTTGATAAGCGAAATTTGGAATAGACGTCGTCTCATTTTCTTCTCCTTCCTTATTCTCACGAACACTTCAGCCAAAATATCGCCATCGCTGTCTGCATCTGTCACTACTCCTGCCATCTTGAAAACTTATTCCCCGGTTAAGCTCGTTAACCCGTCAGAAATTGCCGATTAAGTTATCCCGAGTTTATTCTCCAGTTTCGTACAATGCGTTCCTCGCGCTATGCCGAGAATAGCGCTTAACCGGATGGTACACGGAGATTGTACAACTGGCACTCAATGAATCGAATTTCTGAGTTATCTCAACTATGAACGAACAAATGTGTTGTTGAACACAGCAAATAATTTATTAAACGTCAAATTACTTGTAGCCATTACGTAGCCCCATTCTATTAATGATAGACTCGTTCGTATTCTTAATGTTCGACTTTATTGTGAAGCAATGAGCCAGACATTAACATAGAACATCTAAGACTAAAACAAACACAAAGCAAAGAGTAAATGATTATGTACACACTAAAGTCTTTGCCGCTGCCCCTGTACTGTGCACACGCAACTATTCGTCTGAATGCTCCCACACAGTCCCCTCCCTGAAGAGCGGAGCTCGAGGAATGTGCGGAAACTTGTACCGGACCCTTCGCCCGGCTCTTGTGCGAATTCCCAGCTGTACTTCCTCCATCGCCGTATCCTCTCTCGGCTTCATCCGGCTCGCTGTCCTACCATCCGTTGCACCGTGCAGGCGCCCCTCGTCTTGCTGCAGGCCCGCCTCCTCTTCTTGTGTCACATCTTCTAGCTGCAAGTGAGCCGTCTTTACCCGGTCTATTGACACAGTAACACTCTTATCGCCAACTAGGATAGTCATGGCCTGGTCCGTACGGTGCAACATTACATGCGAGCATTTGCTCAATTCTCGATGTACGAACGACGGCCTAACGCCATGCCGTGTTACTAGTTGTGGTCTAAGCTTGGCCAGTTGAGCCCTTACTCTCGTTAACAAGTGCGGTAGGTCCGTCTCGCCTGTAGTCTTCTGAAAAAACTCTCCGGATAGCCGTAAGGTTTCCCCATATACTAATTCCGCTGTAGATGCTTCGAGGTCAGATTTGAAAACAGTGTGTAAGCCTAGTAACACCAGTGGCAATGCTGCTGACCAATTCTCGCCGTGGCACATTAACGCGGTCTTAAGTGTTCAGTGCCACCGCTCTACCATGCCGTTGCTTTCCAGATGATAACTTGTGGTACGGTGACGGTGGAACCCGCACATGTTTGCCAGCTCCAGGAACAAGGAGGATTCGAACTGACGTCCTTGGTCCGTCGTGACATGTACCAGACTTCCGAACCGTGCTATCCGCGTCGTCTACAACGCCCAACTGACTGTCTCTGCTGATGTCTGAAATGGGGATTGCTTCTGCCCATCTCGTAACTCTCTCAATTGCCGTCAATAGATACCGATAGCCTTCGGATATTGGCAACAGTCCAACAATATCCAGATGTTCGAAACGACCAGTTGGCCTGTCAACTTTAACCACTGGCTTCTTCACATGGTGTCCCACTTTACATCGCTGACAATCCAGACATGTCTGCGCCCACTTCTACATATACATCTGCATCTACATACATAGTCCGCAATCCATCATACGGTGCGTGGCGGAGGGTACCTCGTGCCACAACTAGCATCTTCTCTCCCTGTTCCACTCCCAAACAGAACGAGGGAAAAATGACTGCCTATATGCCTCTGTACGAGCCCTAATCTCTCTTATCTTATCTTTGTGGTCTTTCCGCGAAATATAAGTTGGCGGCAGTAAAATTGTACTGCAGTCAGCCTCAAATGCCGGTTCTCTAAATTTCCTAAGTAGCGATTCGCGAAAAGAACGCCTCTTTTCCTCTAGAGACTCCCACCCGAGTTCCTGAAGCATTTCCGTAACACTCGCGTGATGATCAAACCTACCAGTAACAAATCTAGCAGCCCGCCTCTGAATTGCTTCTATGTCTTCCCTCAATCTGACCTGATAGGGATCCCAAACGCTCGAGCAGTACTCAAGAATAGGTCGCATTAGTGTTTTATAAGCGGTCTCCTTTACAGTTGAACCACATCTTCCCAAAATTCCATTAATGAACCGAAGACGACTATCCACCTTCCCCACAATTGCCATTACATGCTTGTCCCACTTCATATCGCTCTGCAATGTTTCGCCCAAATATTTAATCGACGTGACTGTATCAAGCGCTACACTACTAATGGAGTATTCAAACATCACAGGATTCTTTTTCCTATTCATCTGCATTAATTTACATTTATCTATATTTAGAGTTAGCTGCCATTCTTTACACCAATCACAAATCCTATCCAAGTCATCTAGTATCCTCCTACAGTCACTCAACGACGACATCTTCCTGTACACCACAGCATCATCAGCAAACAGCTGCACATCTCTATCCACCCTATCCAAGAGATCATTTATGTAGATAGAAAACAACAGCGGACCTACCACACTTCCCTGGGGCACTCCAGATGATACCCTCACCTCCGATGAACACTCACTATCGAGGACAACGTACTGGGCTCTGTTACTTAAGAAGTCAGTCTCTCTTAATTCCTGGCCACACGAAACGCTCCGTCATTAATTTTACACTCACTCGGGATCCCGGATGAGCCAAACCATGTAACCCTTCGAATACTTCCCAGCGCAAACTCTCCGGCACAAAAGGTCTAGGCCGTCCCTGTGAGATATCGCACCATAACTGTATTATCTCACCTTCCGGACACAGTTTTCTTAACTTCAACCCGGTGGGCGTGCTCTGCCGAAAAACTTGCAGTTGTGCATCATCCTTCTGCTCTCTCGCCGTTGTAGCATAGTTCACTGAATACTTTATTACCGCAACTCGTGAGAAGTAATCTGCCACCATATTCTCTGCCCCGTTAATATGTCGTTAATCAGTAGTGAACTGGCTTATATGTTCCAGTTGCCTGAATTGTTTAGGTGACGAAGTATCTGTACGCTTGCAGAATGCGAAAGTGAGCGGTTTGTGATCTTTAAACAATGCAAATGGTTTGGCTTCCACGTAAGGCCGGAAACACCTAATGGCTTCGTAAGCAGCCAGCAGCTCTTTACCATACGTACTCCAATTCCGCTGTGGGGCTGTGAGTTTCTTGGAGAAGAGTCCTAAAGGCTGCCAGTGACCAGCAGTCCACTAATGCAACGCTGCCCCAATCGCCACCTAACTTGCGTCAACAATAGCTAGCTTCGCATCTTTCTCTGGGTGAGCTAGTAAAACCGCTTGCTTTAGGCTTTCCTTGATCCGCTCGAACACGCGCTACATGCTTGATGTCCATTGTAGCTTCTGATTTTTCCCGGTGTTCGTGCCCGCCAAAGCCTCTGTGAGTGGCGATTGTACCCGCAGCTTATGGCAGATGTCTGCAGTACAAATTTAAAGCACCTAGGAACCTCCGTAACTGTTGCAAATCTAACGGGCAAGGCATCTGATGTATAACCTCGACCTTCTCCTTCAAAGTACGGATGCCAGCAGTTGAGACTGTGTGACCCAGGTAAGTCACCCGATCTTTACGCAAACTGCATTTGGTGTCATTCACCACTACGCCATAAGTACATAACCTGTCGAAAACTGTCCAGCGGTGCTCTTCGTGGAGGGCTGCTGTCGCGAGAACACCAGTATATCGTCTAAATAGGCGAAAGTGAAATCTAGCCCTCGCAGCACCTCATCGATGAAACATTGCCATGTCTGTGCAGCGTTTTTTACACCAAATGGTGTGCGTAAAAACTCGAAAAGGCTGAAAGGTGTAGTGACTGCTGTCTTCGGTATGTCACTGTCAGCCATCGGTATTTGGTGGTATGCATTTTTACAGTCGACTACACTGAAACATTCAGCTCCGGCCAATTTATTTGTAAAGTCGCGAATGTTGTGAACTGGATACCGATCAGGTATCGTACGGGTATTCAACAACCTATAATCACCACAAGGTCTCCAACTTCCGTCTTTCTTCAGCACTAAATGTAAAGGCGAGGTCCATGCACTATCAGATCTTCGTATCACTCCCCTTTTGTGTCTGCAAATCTCTCTGGGGCCAACCTTCTCGGTCTGAAGGAGACCGGAGGCCTGGGCACAGTGTTTATGTGGTGAACTGTATGATGGGCCACCATGACTATCGGCTGCGCTGACGGTTCTCTAAGTCGGCATACTTCTTTCACACCAACCGAACCATGTACCTTCTCTGTGATTATTCCTACATGACCATGCACCACCTCCATGCCCCTTCTAAGCTGCGATAACCGAATGTCCACCGCAATACCGAATGCATATAGAAAATCTGCTCCTAATATGCAGTCTGCCACATCTGCAATGACAAAAGTCCAATGACAAATAATACTAGGTCCTAAATTCATTTCTTTGACACAACTGCCGTACGTTATTATGGGCTGTTTATTTGCAGCCTTGAGGCAAAACGATGTGCTGTCACTCAGGGAAGTACATTTCCCCTTTGGCCACATGCTGACATCAGACACCGTGTCTGTCAAATAATAACTCGAAGCCGTCACATCCCGAACATAAAGTCGCCGAGATACCGTTAATAAAGAAACATCTGCACTTACAGTCTCAATGTTTTTTACGCGGCGAGCGTGACTGCACGGTAGAATGCACTTTGAGGCTCACTCCCCGAATCGTCGATGATACCAACACAACTGCTCCTTCCCAGCATCTCCGCTGTCCTTATGTGTCGGCAGGACCTCCGAACCGGTAGCTCTCAACGCCTCCATTTGCCTCTGCAGCATGTCTAGCTGCTCCTTGAGTTTTTGAAGTCGTGTACCAGTAACAGCCCGCCGCTGCTTATTAATCGCCGCCGCTTCGTTCCGTCGTCGCCTCCACATTTGATATACTGAGAGAATTTGTTGGTTGAACCGTCGCATAAACCCTGTCGGCGAGTTGGGGTAGTGGTTGTATATCGTATCCGCCATTCGGTGCCACAGCTGCTCTTACTGTAGACAGAAGCTGTGCTGCCCGAACGTAACGAAGTGTAGTGTTCGAAAATTCATTTTCCGTCACGCTTCCACGCAAATGCCTACAATAGTCGGAGGGAATTCTGTCACCTCTACGTTCACCTCTCAACACCTGGCAGATTCTTTGATCTAGCGGTTTAGTGAGCCGGCTTATTAAAAAGCCCTTCAACGTTGTATATTGCTGCGTTTCCGGCGGCCGTCTGATTATCTCTTCAACCAATATCGCTGCCCTGGCATCCAGACTGTTTGCCGCTATCATGAACTTTTCCCAGTCTCCAGTTACCCGATTATGCACGAATGCCAGTTCTAACATGGAGAACCAAAGTTCCGATTTGTCGGCCAGGAACGGCGGCAGGCGTACTTTCATGCGTTGTCCCAGCGAATCTTCCTCTCGTATATGTGTTCCGGCCGCGGATTTTGTCCTGGTAATATCACTATCCCGCTCCGCTGAATCCATTCCGTGGTGTCAAACGTCGTTTCATAATTCCCGAACCTGACCGCGCAGCGTACACTGCCGGTGTACTGATCGTGCTGTAGAGCTTCTGCCATTTGGCGTATGTTATAGTGTACCTTCGTTTTCCTTCTCTTCTGCCTCTTGCCGTACGTGTTCTTTTGACTTTGGGGTCACCACTTTGTAGCCACTACGTAGCTCCATTCTATTAATGATAGACTCGTTCGTATTCTTAATGTTCGGCTTTATTGTGAAGCAATGAGCCAGACATTAACATAGAACATCTAAGGCAAAAACAAACACAAAGCAAAGAGTAAATGATTATGTGCACACTAGAGTCTTTGCCGCTGCCCCTGTACTGTGCACACGCAACTATTCGTCTGCGTTCTCCCACATACTTGCAAGGAGCACAGATTCATATACACTCAACACACGTTGAAGAAGTTCATAAATAGGCATTTCACTGGAATTGATCGATTAGTCGATATTATGGTCACCACAGTAGCACAGTCTAGCATAACGGTTGCGACACTCACTGCTGTAAAACTTGTTACCGTTTGACAACTGGAGCGACACCAGGGCTCCAAGCCGCGAGAAAGAAGAACGTCAGATGCGGCTTAAGCATAATATTTGTTTCGCATCCCTTTCCTACTTGATTTACGAAATATGTGATGAATGATTTTTTTCCTCCAAAATTTGTGTAATATCAGAAGACATAGATGTTTCTGAGAGTGATTCTACAATATGTGCAAGTAGGGGTAAAATCATGACTCCAATGGCAAGCTACAACATATTCGTGAAGAAACACTTGTAATGTTGGATAGAACTGCAGCTTACCATGTTGACATAAAAGGAATACAAACGCACAGACTCACACTTAAGATGCACAGACATGTACCTACATGCGCAAAAGGGATGGGTGCCTCATATGTCGTTCTTTAGGTCTGATGTGGTTTAGTTATTGTTTCCTGTTGCCACAAGTACGACCTTCATCTTTATATTATTATAAGTGGGACAAGCAACTGCCAGAGAGTGGGAGAAATATGCTATGCGTGTAAGCCACAAGTCCTCAAAGCCAATAACAATGTCAGAAGTGCTGTCATATGTTAAATGTGCCATTAGAGACATTTTTATCCAATGTCATATTCTCTAGCTTGTCAGTATCGGAGAAATGGTTTACCTTCTGCTTTAAAAGTCGGAATACGTTGTTACTTATCCAACAGCCGGCCGCGGTGGCCGTGCGGTTCTGGCGCTGCCGTCTGGAACCGCGGGACTGCTACGGTCGCAGGTTCGAATTCTGCCTCGGGTATGGATGTGTGTGATGTCCTTAGGTTATTTAGGTTTCAGTAGTTCTGAGTTCTAGGGGACTGATGACCTAAGATGTTAAGTCCCATAGTGCTCAGAGCCATTTGAACCATTTGAACTTATCCAATATTTAATTCGTATGACTTCCACATACCTCTGTAATGTACGCACTGATGGAAACATAAAACATCTCGACAAAACCAGTATGCCTGAGTGCTGTAATATAATAAATTAGGAGCAAACACCTTATTGTCGTCATTCCATATTGCAGCACGTCTCTGATTCAATGGCATGCTAATCTGCTTAACAACAAGCCAAGGCAATAAAATCGAGGCGAAGTGTCATGACTGTTGCGTTAGACTGTGACAGTAGTATCTGATCAATGTGTAGCCTAAGAGTATAAATATTTCTATTTATGTACTTTTTATGCAGTTGTCATTAAGAAATAGAACGCTGAAGTTAATTTCGTACAGTTAGTATTCGAGTTCATCAGGTTTGCTTCAGAAAGACACATACATAGCTCATTTTTGCTACATAGAGGTACAATACAGGCCAATCCACACTGTCTCTCGCAGCACCTTCACGTAATGGTACCATAATGGCAAGTTGTAATCACATTGCCCGTCACATCACGGCACTTCAAAGCAATTCAAGATGCATGATCTCAACTCGCTTAGCTGTCCTCAACTATCTTTCTGCGGGAATTGCGAGCTTCTCAAGATGACTTTCAGTTATCTTCACATGCGAAGTGCACATATATAATGCGGCAGCTTATATACATGAATGCTGGAGTGCAAATTTGTAGAAAAAAGGTGTTTATTGGACTTAAATTGTTTGCAGCTAACACTGATAGCCTGTCATTAGAGAAGGAAGACAGAAGTGCAAAACAACGCAGAAAAGGTGTTGGATACGAAAAACTTCGTTACGTGGTACAGAAGTGGAATTTCACACACTATACAAGGAGCTCAAGGAAGAGGAATCTGCATGTTATATTTTACGAAGTTGAAGCACGAGTCTTTTCATTTCTTACACTAAATTGCATCCAGAATTACTAAAAGGAACACTGGGTTACAAGCCGCCGCCACATCCCTTGAAAAATTGGTTCGATTAAGTTTAGTTGACAGTCCAATGCAAATTTTTGTGCAATAGTCATGTCTCCCTGAAAACCTATCCCTTCAAGATTCATGGGTTTTGTATCTGGTATTTGGCATTTGATAGTTGGAGTGCCTTATTCTTACTGAGGTTAGCTAGTGAAACCACATAAATATTGACCACTTATGCTTACAAAATTGTTTACCACATAATCCAATGAGCTACTGAATAACAAATAAGCCTGCCACAAACACATCATTTAAACTAACAACACCATATTACTAGATGCAGCTTCACAAAAAAAGCATTTTGCAACTGTTGTAGCATCTGAAAGTTTTAGTCCATTTCTTTATGAAACACTACAATTTCCTGACAACATACAAATAAATTCCACATACTGATGAATCTGATTCTACCTACAGAACTTTTTTCACTTCAAGTTTGCAGCCATATTGCCACCCATTTCACTGTAAAATATTAAACATGGTAACGGTATACATAAAAACCACTTTATTACTGTGGTAGGGGGCAAGTAATTTAGTATGCTCATGTACTGTTCAGATGACTGTCTCACTACTTCAGTGCTACAGCCCTTGGTGAGTTTTGGCTTCTTCAATGATCTTCCTCCACACTTCTCAGTTATTTGCTGCTATTTTCCACCCCAAGTCTCCCATAAGGATGAGATCCACTATCAAGTCATCGATCCATCTTCTTCTAGGTCTCCCTTTTCACCTAGCTGAATGGATAACACCATTCATCATTTTCTTCGAAATTCTGTCCTCAGCCATTCTCTCCAAGTGTCCTAGCCATTGTATTCGCTATGATTTCACAAATTTTACTGTGTCCTTTCCTTGTATTAACTCTTGTAATTCGACTCTGTAGCATGTTCTCCAGCCAACTTCCTCCCTTATTGGCCCATAGATTTTGCTTAGTATTTTCTATTCAATGGTTCTTAGTGCATTTCTGTCAACGTCCATACCTCTGACCCGTATGTGATAACTGGGTGGACTAGGGAATTGTATATTAGCAGTTTTGTTTCTGTGGTAACGAGGCTATTTCTAAAAAGTTGCATGTCTGCAATGTAAGTTCTGTTTCCTGCTTGTATTCTTTCCCTTATAGCCTTTCCAATACTGTTATCATTTGTTATTAGGGCTCCCAAGTTGTTAAAAGAGGATACTCCTTTGAAGCATTTCCCATTGATTTTTAGGTTTTTAGGGATTCTTCTGACCTTAGACTGTGACATTACCATATATTTTGTTTTATTTTCATTTACTATGAGGCCAGTTTTTACGGCTTCTGTTTCCATTGCCCGGTATGTTTCTTGGAATGTATAGATATTTCTTCTTATTATAGCAATGTCATCAGAGTATGCACATATCTGGCTAGTTTTCATAAATATGGTGCCTTTTTTGTTGATTTTATTTACTACACTATGCAGGGCTATATTGAATAGAACAGTGGAGAGACTATCACCTTGCTTCACGTCTTTATTAAAGTCAAAGCTTTCACTTGTTCTGCTAAGGATCTTCACTTTTGTTCTTCTCTCTGTCATTGTCATACTGATTAGTCTGTTTAGTTTAGCACATGCACAAACTTCTTCCAGTACTCTTTAGTTCTTGCCGATTTATGCTGTCAAGGACTTGTCTGAAGTCGATGAATAGGAAATGCAGATCCATATCATATTCATAGAACTTGTCCATAATTTGTCTTATCACAATTGTTCCTCTGTCTGATCGAAAGCCACACTGATATTCCTCTAGTATGCCTTCCGCACAATTCTGTATCCTTTCGTTTAATGTACTTGTGACGATCTTATAAGCTGTGCTTAGAAGTGTTTTACCTCTATAGTTTCACATGTTATTCTGTCCCCTTTCTTATAAATGGGGATTATTATTCCAGTTTTCCAATTATCTGGCATGGTTCCTGTTTTCCATATATCTGATATTAATGTCTGCAGTTCATTTATTACAGCCTCACCACCAGTTTTTATTAATTAAGCGATTATGCTGTCTTTTCCAGGGACTCGATTGTTTTTTGACTTGTGCACAGCCTGGGAGACCTCTTGTAGTGTTAGCTTTCTTGCCTCATTGGTATCATTGTCTACTTCCAGCTCCACCTTTTCTTTCTGTGTGTCTGTTTCTTCGTCTTCTAGGCTGGTGCACAGTGTATCTCTGAAATACTCTGCCCATCTTCCCACTATCTATTCTTCTTTGCTTATCGTTTCCCCATCTTTACTATAACAGGAGATATTTTTAGGCTGGAATATATTCTTCATTTTGCCTACAGCGTGATAGAACTTTCTTATTTCACTCTGTTCCTTTAACTCTTCTAATTCTTGAAATTTCTTTAGTCCACTCTCTTTTCTTTCTGTTGCACAGTCTGTTGGCTCTTCTCCTTAATTCTCTATATTGTTCCACATTAATTCTGGTTTGTCTCTATATCACTTTTGTTCTTGCCCTGTTTGTTTCCTCTATTACTGACCTGCAACCTTCATCAAACCATTCCTTCTTATGCCTATTATTTCCTGTGCACTATCTTTAATGGCTTTTTCAATCTGTTCCACCTTTTGTCTACTGCTGTAGTCTCTTCATTGCTCAACTTTCTGCTTAGTGTTACTTGGTATTTTTTTATTTCATCAGTGATTTACAGTTTGTCTGTATTCCATTTAATCATCTTTCCTGTTCTGTTATGATTTGTTAGTGACAGTTTCTCTCTCAAGACTGATTTTATCACAAAGTGGTCTGAGTCACAATTTGGTTCTTTGCAGCTCTGTACATCCGTAACTGACGTGGAGTGGCGTACAGTCACTAAAATATGGTCAAATTGATTGACTACTCCATTGACTGCAGACTTCCAAGTACTCAGATGGCTCCACTTGTATGGGAAGCAGGTAATTTCAATAATCTTATTATTTCTTTCTGCAAATTGCCATAGTAAGTATCTATTCTGGTTGTTTTCTTCATTTAGTGAATATTTTCCAGAAACTCTACGTAGATGTTCATTCCTCCCTATTTTTGCATTAAAATCTCGTATTACTAGCATCAGGTCATATTTAGCTACTGTACAGCATACTTTTTCCAAGTCTGCGTAGAACTGTTCTTTAATTATATCCTGTTTTTTCTCTGTTGGTGCATGTGCATTCACTCTTGACATATTCCTATATTTCCCACTTAGTCTGAGTCTGCACATCCTTTCATTTATGGGTTCAAATTCTAGAAGGCTTTTCCTAACTTCCCTAGTTATTATAAACCCCGTTCCAAGTTGGCCTGTTCTTTTTTCTGGCCCACTATATATCAATGATTACTCTATCTGCCCATTTCCTTGCCTTCTTATTTCCTGTAGCTCTACGACATCATATTTAAATTTTAAAATTTCATGGGCTGTTTCTTTCATTTTTCCAAGCTGAAACATTGTCCTCACATTCCATGATACTACTGTCAGATCCTTTATGCGTTGCCTTTTCCAGGGTCATGACACATGTTTTCCATCCAGTTTTCGAGGCTTTTGTTGAATTTCCTTAATATATATAGGTCTTTTTTTTTTTTTTTTTTTTTAACTGTGTGGGGTTATTAGCCCCATGCCCAACCCCCAACCTGGAGGACCAGGATTAATTCATTTAAGCCTCCATAATTTCCTATAAATTTTAACAAAAGAAATGGTGAAACGGAACATTTTATAATGAGGAACAGACAGCAGACAACTGACATCAACCACGAAACCTACGACGAAACGAAATACGGAGTGCTGCGCATGGCCGTATACCATGAGGAAACGAGCTTGAGGGCCACATGATTAGTAATGGACGGATGACTTCAACTGTCCAAACTTTTTTCCCTGAAAAATCTTAACGTTGCTGTGACGTCACGTGACAGATGGGACAGCCAGTGCGGAAGCCGCTATTTGAAATGAATTTCAGCATGTTTTGTTGGACTGTACCGTGACATGGCGTGACGACCAGTGTGAATTGGCCTTAGTTAGATTGGGGCTAAAGTATTTTCTTAAACTACTTTAAATGTGCTTTTCATACTGTGTTCTTAGGCTTTCTGATTTGATCAAGTCTAACGTGTGCCATGTCTTGTCAGCACTGTGTGTTTTTCTGAACGAATTTTAAACATGAGCCACACCTCTCACTTGTCAGAGCAGAACAATGAATAATTGGCCAGAGACGTACTTTGCTGGTGAGGTAAGTTTTTGCCTGCCAAACACCTGTGCACATTCAAGTATTTACAGGAAGCATACAGCTGTAGAAGAAGGCCATGTTCACGATGTAAACTAGCTATTTAAGTGAATTAAGAAACGAACAGAATTTTAAGTGAATTAAGAAACGAACAGAGCACACTGCCGCATCAAATTATTATGAAGGGACTATTCTACCACGATATTATTGCACTTAACCTCCCGTTGCCGGTATCGCAAGCACGCTGTGCCTCTACGGGAAACAAATGCAGTGGTGACTAAGGAAAACTCAAGACACTGTTATCAAGACAGTTGTGCATATTCTATAAAGTGTTTCAGCACGCCATCGTTAAATATCATGATAAAAACTCGCAATAAGCAAATCTAAGGGTCCTCACGCCAAGCTTGAGGTTGGCTAAAGGTGGGTTTAGACTAGCAAGTCGCTTGCAGAAGTTATTGCTGCAAGTTATTGCTAGCCGCTTGCAGCTGTGTTTACACAGCAGCTCAAGAATTAAGCAAGATTCTTCCGCAAGTTCTTTGGCAAGAAACTTGCGTCAATAACTTGCTGATACTGTTTACATATGCTTTCAGTACCACTACGAGTGTCAGCCAAAGTGTAAAATGACAAGTAGGCAGGTGAGATATGCTGCAGCTCTTGTAACTGTAATGCAAAACGTGAAAAAGAAAAAGAGAAGTATTTGGGTTAGAGAGTAGATAATGAGAAGATCGCAAAATGGTGCCTGTAATAACCTTTTGCAAGAACTGAGTATCGAGAACATGGATACTTTTGAAAACTTTTGCAGAATGTCCTCAAATGATCTGGAGTATTTGTTGGTGTTAATAGTGCCCGTCATATCAAACTTCGGTAATGCTATTTCAGCAAAGGAACGTTTGCTACTCACTCTATGATTTATAGCCACCGGTGACCTACGAATAAAATAGGCATTTCATTTATTTATGTGAAACACACAACCAAAAAAAGTTTGAATTTTGAAATCTTTTCTTTGTAGGAGACTCATACAAGTCCCTAATGTACTTGTTTCATACTCCCGTCAGCACGATTTTTCTGATCGTACCCGATGTATGTAGAGCCATTTTTAACGTTTTGAAAAGGGAAAATTATTTGAAGGTATGTGAAAACACAACAATGAAATTAAATTTTTATTGAAATAAACTGAATTTTACAGAATGATATGCTTATAAAATTGTTTTTTTTCCTAATGCTCATAAAATGGAAAGTGACAAGCTAAGTAAATAGAACATATAATGATTACACATCATCTTTTTCTAGACTCCTAAAACAACAAGCGAGTGGATGCAGGTGGCAAAGGGGTTGTGTCTTCAAGTTATGCTACTTTCTAAGTACTTCTTTTATAGATGTGTCGAATATCGACGAGATTTCATTTAATGCGCTCATCTTCTTCACTCTATCCTTAAAGTCTCGGTTATGCACGTTTTGTATTTCGGGGTAGCTCTCCACGGCGTCAGTAAAATGTTCTGCATCCTGCTTCATCCATTCCCGTTTCTCCTCCATTTCTGAAATTTGTTTGCATATAATACGTAAGATGGTTGCATAAAATTAAGTCACCACAGTAAGTAAAATGTTAAATATGAGTGTTATGCAGACGACATACATACTCTAACTTGCGCTTCCTACTTGCAGGAAATAGAAATAAATCCTAAAAGCTGCAAGTTACTTGCAGATACTTCTTGCGTGGCGTTCACACTGGAAGTGGAAAACGTACAGCAAGTACTTCTGCAATAAATTGCTACGGTCGCAAGTCGACTTGGCGATATGTTTACACTCGCAAATCGCGCGGCGAGTTCCTCCGCGCAAGTAAATTGCTGCACTAACTTGCTAGTGTAAACCGAGCATAAGAATACCGCAAGAGTTTACCTATCGATCCCTTGTGTCTATCAGCTTTTTGCCGTCGAGAAGTTGGCAACAACTGAATTATTTGCTATCTGCGGCGGGAATAAGCTCTTTGCTTCCGCTGTGAAAAGTGTTGGATATAGATTGTGTTAGGTACACGAGGTTATAGAGAAGGTATCGTTTTAAATCAAGATATTATGTGTTTAATTTTGTTAAGCGATTTCTTTAATAGTGCAAACGATTGTTACTAATAATGATGGAAAGACATTGAAATGTATAGTTGTGTACTCTGCTTAAGTAGCCTGATGTTGCAGATGGCGAGAAGGTACGAGCTATGTGTCGGACTACGCAAGGGACACCGGACGACAAGAATACGCATGGGAAAAACTAAACAAGATAAGAGACCAATACGACCTTCAAGGCTGAAAGGTGTAAGTGCAAACTTATGTGGTACTTGATCTCCATGTTTCTGCATTAATCAGTCGATTAGATTATTATTCTGCCAACACCCAAATTGTGACCAAAAGCTTCAGAAAGACTACGCCCGTTACCTTGCAGATGCTTTAGTTTTTCCGCTCGGTGCGATCCATATTGTCAGAATTGCCCACAATTCTTTGGAGTGGGTTCTCAGGTGTTTTATATGTCGCATTTTTGCTGGAAACTCTCTCTTCAAACTACTTAACGTTACAGACAATGTCCTTTAAAGCTCTCTTGGTCTGCCGTGTTTATTTTCAGGAGTAACCACAAATGGTTATATAGTGTGTTTATGTTGTGATGGTAGACCATTTGTATTGCTTTTCCTGTGAACTCGTTTTAATATGTTGAAAAGCGTTACTGTCAATAAATACTTGCTTTTGTAAATATTCTTGTAAGTGGGGTTGTAGGTTGCGTTCAATTATAAGTCTGAAGGAAATTTATTTATTCTGCTGCTTCAAAAGATAGTTAAATCATTACACTTACTTCTCAGTGAGAATTTTTATGGGTTTTGACTGATTTCACGATTTTTTTAACCTACATTTATAGAATTTGTTAGAACTCTCGTATTGTAGTGGTTAACCAATCACGTTTCGTTTTGTGTGCTTGTGATTATGGGTTTGACAATATTCAGTGTAGGCAGAATGAAGCTTGCAGGTCTTCATTGTACTAAGGAATGTCACCGAGTTTAATCTTATGCATGAAGGTGAATAACTTTTGGACTATATTAATTGGGCGAAGAAGAATTTTTAATATTTATTGGCTTTGATATTAATTGCTGCTTTGATATCTGTTGGTGTGTCTTCAGTTTGATTGTTAGTCTGTGAATCTAACGGATTTTAAAGCAAAGAAAAAAGCCGGTATTGGTGACATTGATCTGTAGCATGGCTCATTCAAAAAATCCGCACTGATATCCCATTAGTCTCTGTATGAAATTAGTTCAGGTTAGTTTCTTTCTTTAGCTAAAGACGGCAGTTAACTTATACAATTTATGTTCAACTGCGGAAGAAAGATGCCTGAAAACAAAGACGGTGTATAGTCACCACATTGTTTACATTTGTATAAATTTCCCATATCACAGGTCAGAGTTGATGACTAGTGTTTGATATTCCTTTTTATCTGAGTAATGACATTCGAACTCAGTTGAGCTGCAGTATATGTTTATAGAGATGAAATCAAATTTGTCTTTGTAACATGAAGTCTTACAGTTTTGTGGGCAGTGGAATTAAACAGTTTGTAACTGATTGTGGTGAAAGTTATAGTGGCCTATGCTTATTTATGCAGTGATTTCCATGCAGTGGAATTTCTTGCACATTTATGTTACTGTAACACCTTTTTTACTGATCTTGTCTGTTAAGCCTTTATACAGTGCAATGTGCAGTTTATCCATCCTTGCTATCATTTGAAATTGTCATGAAAATGAGTTATGATTTTTAGTCAAAAGCTATGTAAAGTGTATAATATGAACATGTCAAATTTACAGCATGTCATAAATAGATGTGGTTGTAAGATTTGCATTTCAATATTAATTACCTTCTTGAGCTGTATATGGTCTCAGGCTTGAAAATTCCTTTGGTTTACGTGGTAACTTTGAGAATTCTCATAGCACAGGTACATTCTGAGGGAAAAACTGAGACATAAATTGAGTAAAAAAATTTGATCTTATGTTTATTCATTTTATTGCTTAAACTCAAGAATTATTATTCTCTTCTGCTCATATCATTTCTATCTTCACCTTGATTTATTTTGTGTGCCATTGCAGTAATCACACCGCCAATGTTTCTGCGCCTTTCCGTCCTATACGTTACACCCACTGTAGTTAACTGATCAAGGAGGCTTTTCTGAGTTCGTTTGTGCATGTTACTTCGTCCTGTTTCTGTTTCTCCTGATCAAAAGCATATTTATTTTCCTCCATTCCCAATTGTCAATACGTTTATCAGCTTCCCTGTTCTTTTGTTGTAACTTTCAAGTTAGCTAATATAATGTTCACTGTCTTGCAATGTTCTGGTGTGATAATGGGTGGCAATGGGCCGTATCAATAAGAAAGAACATTCTCTGGAGAGGAATCTTAGAGCAAAAGAACTTTCCCCTCAGTTTTGTATTAACAAAAAAATTTGAATTGTATTCTCTGAAGTTCCTTTTCACTACCTCCTCTCCACCTTGGGAAGGTGCTGTGTGTGTTGTCTGCCCTGTTCGTCACAGAATGCACTCATATTGTTAAATTTCATTTAATGCACTCAAATAGGCGAACTATTCAGTGTACACATATGGAACTAGAAGAGTTGCACTATGTTTCACTTTTACTTTTATTTGTGGCAACAAATTAAGACTATTATGGACAGTTGGCAAATGCATTTTCTTGCAATGTTACTGAGTTTTTGATGTGAGGGAGACTTTGTTATTGAAGTAAGGTGAACATTTTGTGTGAGCGAAACCTTAAAAGATTAGATGACTTTTCATCTACTCGAAGCTGGAACTGTTAGCTTTCTAATGTGAGATAAGTTTGCTTCAATATGATGGATAATGGTCTGCTTGCATGCAAAGTATGCAAGCAGCTGCGTGTGCAGTTCATTAAGAGAAACAGGTGGCTAGGTTTGTAATAAGCCAGTTAGTAATCCTATGATCCACCTACTTATTTCTAACATAACATAAGATTTATAATCTGAAGTTGTGATGATGAACATCTGGAAATGTCAGTGACAAAGTTTTTAAGTGTATACCCAAGTCTTCTTGTATTTAAGTCTGAAAATTTGGGTCTGCTAAATAGCAATAAAAATGTTTTAATTTTCACTTAATGTGATAGGTTGCCCATTCCCTTTTCAAGATTTTGTTGGAACTATCTTACGATCTACAGTCTCTCTCTTCAGTATTTCTTTGTGCTACGTATATTTCAGATTACATGAATTCTGCCATTATCACCAAAATGTCGGCAAAACTTAACCTCAACAGAACTTGCTCAGCTTGGAGTGTGTCATAGAGCTCACTTCAGAAAACGGAGAATGTTCTCTGCTTGTGAGAAGCTCCTCTAGTTTTATTCATACAAAATTGGACTATGTTCTGTTATGAGCAACTTCCCCTGCCCTTTTACTCGTGCTGAGAACATTCTTAGTTGAAGTATATTCTCCAACTTGTTTGATTCATATGACTCTGAGAATGCTCTCTGGAATTTTGAGTATAAAGTACATTCTTCATTTTATCTGTATAACCAAACGTGAAGTTTGCCCAGGAGCTAAGATTTGCTGTTCATTTGCTCGCCTTAATTCTTCACACTTGCCAAATTCTGCCAGTTATACTTGTTTCTTGAGGTGTTGCAGTTATTGCTGTTGAGAGCAGATTCCAATATCTGGAAATAAATATGATGCTTCTCTGAAACGTGTAATATATTGTACTCCCATTTAGTGTGATTGTGCATAACACTTTGCTTGTTACTCGGAACATCAGAAATATGAGGTCAACAGATTCCAGTTTTACATGTTTTTCTCTTGTCCTGTGGCATTGAGATTGCCACAGTCATTGGGATTGTCACGACCATTTTTCCAAGGTTCAAATAATATCTCCATGGTGGGACCCAATGACACAAAATAAACAGCCCAGCCAGCGGGTACTGCAAACATTGTAAAATAGCTATCATCGTTCTAGCTTGCAGGTGCACTGTGTCCATCCACTCCAGAATATGTGCACATGAATAAAATGTTCATCTGAATGAGAGGTTATACCAGTTCATTGCTTAACACTTTGGGGACTTGCCACTTGGGAGACTATTGGTCCTAGGAAACAGGCCATTTATGCCGGTATTTAAAGCGTTACTGGCACATACATAATTAATGTATCTTCTAGAGTAGGCTAATACGTATTAAGAAAGACCAGGCTTAAAGATTTATTTTTTGCATTTACTTTTGTTCTTTGATAGTTTCAAATTTTGAAATAGACATAAAATATAATCATCCTAAGAAAGTGTGGATTGAGTTATTTAGCAATTTTGCCCTCTAGAGTTTCCAAAATTTCTTGCTCACTCATCAAATGTGATGTTTTTGTTGGCAGAATTACAGCGAACAGTGAAACCCAGAGTACACATATGAAATTACATGGCTCATGTTTCATTCAAAATAATTCCAAACATTTATAATAGAAGACAGCACTAGTCAAGGAGTCGGTCGCGAGAATTCTGTACTTTTGTCTCGTACAAAATGAGTCCAGTTTTCGAGCTATAGGTGGCTTACATATTGAGCCAGTTGTGGCTCTACCTACATTTGGAGTGGTCTTTTTAAGTTGGGGTCCAGCTATGCTTGTACTGGTTTCTGGAAGTGTTAAATAAACTATTTATGGTGACAATCATCATTTGTCAGTTTGCAGATGCTTGTGCAAAACACAACTTCATCACAGTGATAAGTTACACTACAATGCTTCATGCATTACAGTACCTTCATTGCTTATCGCATAATTAACTCTTTTTTGGAAGAAACGTGAACAGTTCTGGTGACATTCTAAGATAATTAAAAGAACTTCTTGAATCTTCCGTTGTAAATTATTTCAGCAAGGATGCTGAGCAATCCAGCTGACGTCTTTTCTTCATCCGGTCACGAATCGAAACAAGTTTCTTATTTTTTCTTATGCAGCGAATCCACGCAACAAGCTTTTAACTCTTATCACAACTTGTGCGACAAGCAGCTGCCAAAACTTTCATTTCAGACCCGACTCAGGGACCCACAAAAGGACGAAACTGAAGTGTGTACTAGTTTCGCTGTGTCTTCAGTCATATATGAAACTACTTGCATGCAAATCATTCCGCTCAACGAGTGGCGCAACCTAATGTCATGTAAACTAGGCTTAAAGTGGTGAATATACAACATTGAATCCAAATGTGACCAACATTGTTGCACACATGTAACTTTATTGCATAGTGTTGAGAATGTCAAATCAAACGCTTCACCCATTTAATTTTGGAACTGTTATTTTATTGGACTACCAATTTAGGCAATTTATTAAGTCATCTTCAGGCCCTGTGACCAATATGCAGGAAGAGTCCAATCTTGGTTCTGGTCAAAATAGGGGCCAGCATTCAAGGACTGATACCTGTAGATTTCTGCTTGGTGCAGTTATCACTTGAAACATCAACAGAAATCTGCAGATACCAGTCTTTGAATGTTGGAATATTCCTACATGTCCGTTAGGGGGCCTGAAGATGGTGTACTAAATCACTAAAACCAGTAGCCCAATAAAATTAGTGTTCGGAAATTAGATGGCTGAAGGGTGTTTGATTTGACATTCTGTACTGAATGAACAGCAGTCCTGCAACCATCTCTGAAAAGATAGAAGCGTAGAGACTTACTGTATAGTTGTTCCCTGTCTCATAGTACTGAAGTATGATAAGTCAACATTCATTTTGTAAATTATTATTATAGTGGAAAGCCTTCTGAAACAAGTTTCATAATATCTGACTTGCAAGAACTGAAACATGTAAAGAATCAAAGGCTTAGAAGCAAAGCAAATTTTTAAGAATGTTTTGCAAGTGTTAAAGAATGCCATGAACCCACCCTACATCAATCATGTTAATCTGCAGAAATACAGTACCCATTCTACATCATTGTCAGTCTGCTGAAATACAGTTAGTGGTTATCAGGATCTATTCTAACCTTTTCCATAAACAACTGTTTAGTGTTCTGGCCTCAATGTGTTTTGTGATTTACTTCCAGTTGAAAAGCTTTCCTGTAATGTCAGTATCATGGCATTGTTCTGTTATGAACAAGTCACATTCGCATGTACATGTGATTTTCTCTTGTATGTTGCAGATTCAGACAAAACACACAAAATTTGTTAGAGATTTAATTAGAGAAGTGTGCGGGCATGCCCCATATGAAAAGAGAGCGATGGAATTGCTGAAGGTATCAAAGGATAAGCGGGCCTTGAAATACCTTAAGAGAAGGGTAAGTTTGTGCGGCATTTAAAAATGCTGTGATGAACAAATCACTTGTGACATTTAAACAATGCATATATTAGTAGTGCACTTGAAATATTTGATTTGAATGTGTATTTGAAGTAATTCTACTTTCCTAAATTGATTTAATGGTAATTAGCAAAAGATTCAGTAGTTGATAAATCTGTTTGAAACTTTTCAGCTTGGCACACACATTCGTGCAAAAAGGAAGCGAGAAGAGTTGAGCAACATCCTTACACAGATGAGGAAAGCCCAGGCACAGGCAAAATAACTGTTTTGACTGAGTTAATGTATTGATACCTACATAATAAAATTTCTTAAAATATTGGTCTACATATTTCATTCAGTTTCATTTCAGATTACTACACTTCAAGAATTCCATAACAATTAGCAAATAACAAAGTGATAGTGGCTAGGATTGCTGTCACACTGTCGTCTCTTCACTGTTGGCATATAGTTCTGCTTATTTTGGTGCCAGTTACCATGGAGAAGTTGCGAAGGATGGGCATTTGTGACCAGTAACATAATTACTGTGATCTATTTATTGGGTTTTTCTGGGTCATTTAATTTATGCAACAATGTTTCTAAATGTGCTGTCATTTTCTGAAGAATGAGAAGGTGTTTTATGATCTTGCACAAGGAACTCACTGTATGATGACTGTTAGTCACCTTATTATTTTGATCCAGGCAAACTGCTAAATTCTTCTGATTGCACATGCACTAAGTAAACTGGCACAGGAAAGCTACTCTGCAGTGCAAGATACTGTGATGATAAGTATGAAAATGTTTCCTAAACTACTTTAATTCAACCATAAACCTTCAGGGAGATCAATTGAAACACACTTGTGCCTTGACATCACAGAATGGGAGTTATGTAACAGAAAATGTTTGAATAATTAGATTTGTGGTAAAGAGTAGGTTCGCATACTTAAAAAGCAAAACATAATACAATACTCAATACAGTATGGAAAGTGAGACAGAGGTATGAGTGGCCACTGTTCGATCCCTTATACACACTCCGGGAGAATTAACTCTGTATGACCTAGGCAAATTCTTATTCTGTCCTAAAGTTAACTATTTACAAAAGACTGACCCAAAATCAGTGTGAAATTACTGAAAACACATTTCGGCTCTGTCAACTGTTTTCGAGAAATGTTCTTAGTTCAGAAAATAATGCACAGCTAATTTGATTTCAATTATGTTTATGATAGCATAAAAAGTTCACTTTAAAGGTTGGTTTGACATGTGCAGTGCTTTAATAGACATTCTGCTGACAAATGACATTGGCCAATCTTTTCAAATGATTACACCACTATGAGCACAGTCACACTGTAGTTATCTCATTATCCAAATGTATAGACTTTAAATGATGGTGAAATTCAAATCAATTTCTTTTCTTTTGTCAAATCGACCAGTGTTCTTAAACACGAATTATGGACTCTGAAAAGTTTCATCCAAGAAAGGGTGAGTTTGTGGCAGCCTGAGGATAAAAATGTTATTCGGTGAGCTGAAAGTGCAGACCACAAGTAGCCAAAATCTTTAGTATAAATTTTAGGTGTAAATCGTAACTTCAGAAGTTTGTTAAATTAAAGGTAGTCTTTTAGACTCATAACGACGTATCTACAAAATGCTTTTATTTTTACTGTAGTGTTGGACTTAAAATGCTTGCTTGCTTGTATCTGCCTAAGTGGCCTATTGCTGGTATTACCTTATGAATAAAAACTTAAAACATCATCCTGGTGGGTGTGAAGTGTGATTTTAAATAATACAAATGAGAGATGTTAGTCAATCACAAAATTGCAGTTGTGCCTATAAAGCACTTATATTTGCCGATAATCACTGCATCGTTTCGTTACTGTTATTGACTTTACTGTTTTTGGTATGGTTTGCTCCACAGGAAAGAATATCAATGAGAACAAAAAATGCAGAAAAATAGTGTAATGTTTACATCAGTGTCATTGTTACAACTGATGTACAGTCAAACCTTGATTAATGAGAACAAACCTTTTATAAAGTGTGATTCATATAACAAGCAATGTGTTGCAGGCGGAGCCTGTTCTTTCAGTCTTCGGTAGCCATTTCAGAAACCACCATCTGACATAAATAGAACTTCACAGTTACTGTAGTTGGGCAATTAAGTCACTCGCTTTTCTGTGACCTTCTGCCTTGTACAGAGGAAGTTTCGTTTTGCAGTTGTCTCCAGTGCCCTTTGCTCTGGTCTCCTCATTGATGTTGCAAATTTTTTATCACAATGCTGCTTCTAAGACATTTTTAATTAATGGCCTTGAAATGCCAGTTTATGAATTCCATTCTAGGTTTGTTATTAATAAACACAAATTCAATATAACTGCCCATTAACCAATATGTAGAGGTGTTTCACTCAACTAGGTGTCATCTGTTTTCAGCATTCGTTTTGAAAAGAAGGGGAAAGCAAGTCTTTAGACAACGTTTATGTAAAAATTAAAGGATGCATAGAATTCTACATTATATTACTATTTTTTAAATGTTTTAGTATTTTGTTTGAACTGGAATGTATTACTCTATTTTTATGTGAATTCCTACAGAAAAATGTTTTGCATGGTGTGTTTTGTGTTGCAGATAAAACTCAGAAGGGAGGCCCTACTGAATAATTAATATACAAAGTAGATCTTTCGAATTTCTGGTAGTTGGCTCTTATCATTCACTTCTGATCAGTTCCCGAAAAGTTTTCAGGATTTGCACATTTATCGCTAACATGGTTTCTTATAAACTATTGTATGTTCTGTTCGATTCAGTATTATTGAACAAGGAATTACGTAATTTTATTAAAAATAAATTTCACTTTTGTTAGTCCCATGTTTTTGTATAACAGAACCTCTAGTTTTCATTCACTGAGCAAGTTGTTTCATTTGCTTTCACCCGGTTTAAAAAGAAAACATTTCTTTTTAATGTGTGAGAATATTTGGTATTTATTAAAATTGCTGTATTAGATTTTTAGAATTTTTAAAACTATTTTTATGAAGCAGTATCAAAATAACCAATATTGATTTCACTGCAATCACTATTTACAACCTGAAAGAAATGAGGAATGAACCATGCTACAAGCAAGGATGATTTTTTTAAGAATCCTAAGCAAGGCACAGAGCTACAGCCCTGCCAAGCCTAGCCTTCACTTCTGAACGATGTGAGGGTTCTCCCAAAACACCAGTTTCCCCAGTTGGATAACTGGAGTAGGATAGACACATGCAAGTCACCAAAAAGGTGTCCAGTTGAAAGACAGCACCAGGCCAGTGAGCCACATGAAATTATTACTGCTACACTGCTTCCTCCTGTGATCACGATCGCTTGAGCAAGACTTTGTGACCCCCTGGGGGCCGTGACCCACGGGTTGAAAAACACTATCTTAGAGTGCGGTATGCAAATCCAAAGACCTGTACGCAAAACACTTTACAGAGGTGTGATTCAAGCTGTATCAAAAAAATCCAATACTCACATTAAAGATGCAGTTCTGGCTGAGGTGAAAGTAGAAGCGACGCTTCGATTTTCACAACTGGTGGTTACATCTTTCCAATTTTTAGGCTTACACCATGTTCTGAATATTAGTTTTGTGTGACATCTTGGATGCTATTTACAGTGCCTGAAAGACTAATTTAAAGGCAAATATCCTTACTGTTGCACCCCAAATAGTACAAAATATTAAATGTTTTCAATACTGGATTTTGGAGCTGTGCTTTGTGCAAGTGCACTAAAGGACAACTAATATTGTTGAATTCCTTTATTAAATGCTGCTCTTCATCTGATATGATACTGCCACCAGATATCTTGTTACTTCTTTTTTCAAATCTACTGGGCAAATGTTTAAAGAGCATTGGAATTTCCTATATTATTATTGGGATAAACTGCCAGTATTGTGTTAACTATCATTTTTGAATAGTGAGCTTCAGTGGAACCACAAATCCTTTCATTTATTAAATAATACTTGACTACTCGCACAAGAGTTTAAAGCATGCTTCGTGTAATAGAAACGCGTACTGTTGCCACAAAACGTAATCTTTGTTCTAGTAACCTCATTGGCAAAATCTTTATACACAAAGTCCACATACTACAATTGTACCGTGCTCAGAACAATGTGTTTTGGAGAGAGCTTTGTTGAACCGGCATATTTTTGTAACACTCGTGTATAAATATGAAAAATGTCAAATAAGACAGTTTATTTTCAAAGGTGGAAGCCCTTTCTGGTGTCACAGTGGTGGGAGAAGGAAAGTGGTGTTAAAGCGTTTTTAACTTGTGTCGTCACATTTTCCCCTTCATATCACATTTTTTAAACCTTTTCTGATAATCCGAATAACTAATGAAAGTGGACATTACTCGTCACATTTTTTCGAGGCATATAGCTCATTTACATGCATTCAGTATTTTTTGATATCAGATGCAGCATTGCAGGACTCACCTCCAGCACAGAGGCATCGAGTACCCATCCCACGATTGGAGGTTAAAATTTAGCCTCCTTCATACGTAAAATAGATTTTAACCTAACCTAACCTCACCTCCTTGACCCCCACCAGAAACTGGCTGAAGAAATCAGACACACTGTGACAAACAGTCAGCCAATGTTACCAGGTGACGTCTGACAACTGTTATTGGTGAAAGCAGTCTTAGACAGAATATGCCATTGCTTTTGAAGAGAGTTGCTCAGTTATTGGGAAATCCACAGTTTAATGTGGGTTCCAAACCACAGTGCAGTATTTAATGCTTCACCATATTGCTGTAAGTGAAAAGTGATAAGGCACTGAAGTCTTAGGACCAAACAGGGACTAAATCAAAGGTCTATGAATTCCTAGATGGGCCCTTTGCCTCTTAGCCATACACAAATAAAATCCTTAAGTTGAAGATACATACATTTTTAAAAAAAGAAAGTAGTGATGTGAGGCTGCAGGATAACTTGTCAGCTCTTGAAATAATATTGGACATCAAAATAGAGGCATTGTATGCGTACTTTCTGGTTCCAATGATACAATGTTGAAAATAAAGTTTCGTTTGTATAATTGTAATTTACTCTGATAATTACTCTAATATTTTTACCCAAGAGGTGAATGGGTGAAAACCAATTGTTACTGCTCCACCTGAGACCATATTTATCTCACTTCCAGATTAATTAGTGGAATCCTTGTTCCACTCAATGTGCCACCCAGGTAGTGTTAAATATACATACTCATTCAATGCTGCGTAAATTAGCCACTGACTGGAGTAGGATTGCTGCCTGCAGAAATTGGCAAAACAACACTGAAAGAATATTGTGTGAATGGAATACAAATTGATAGGTACTGGTAAGTTTATTTTTTTATGCTTTATTTATAACTGAGTCAGTGAATGTGTTTAAACAATTAAATTGGCAATTGCAGAAACAGTTTGTGGATACTGTACAAGAGAGAAAAGAGCTCTTTCCCAATTGAGAGCAACTTGCACAACTTTTTTAAATGCACATTCTAATTAAAACACATGAGATCAACTTCTCAGTATGGTTTCAATTAGGAAACACTTGTCTGAAAAGTGTCGGAAATGATACGTCATACAGTGCAACATACTGAAAATTTACGGCAGTGAAAGAATTAATGTAACAGTAATGAAAATGCCTGAATACATAAATTGAGGGAAAGACAACCAATTGCATTTAGTGGACTGATGTAAGGCGTTTATATTGGGAGTCAAAATTGTAACCAGTGTCACCGAAATGAACCACAATAAGAGAGTTCCTAAAATCTGTGGAATTGTATAGCATATTTTCTTCACATCTTCATTTTTATTCACTGGGCATGCTCTGGATGGACGGAAACAGGTGGAAAGCCTTACATACTGAGTGCATTTTTGAGCGTGCCATCAATAAACGTGAGAAGAGTTCCATGTGTTGCGAACCACACTAAAATTTCATGTATTTACTTGATGAAAGTTTAATTTTTTTCTGTTGGACAGCAGCAATCATTACATGGCTAAAATACTTTCCTTGCAATAGTCTTTCCATCAATTATTAGTGTCCAAAATGTGAGGGTTTGAATTTTGTCACTTTAAACTTAGCACGTAAATGTTATGTTTATACATTTCTGGAACACCCATGAAGTAACATTTTTTTCTTTATTGCATCAACACTTTCTCAGGGAAGAAAGGAGTAGTCTAATGGGAAATTATTGTACGGTTACAGTAATGCCCACAGTAACCACAGAAAAAGGTAATAGATTTTTACTGTAGCTTCCAAGTAAAAGTTTAGTTGCATATTTGTACATTATGCTGCAGTTTTCGGTGGCTCCATTCTCCGCATCTCCTCCAGATTTCAGAAACATACCAAACTTACCCTTGATACCAAGGCAGTTGACCAGTTGTTGACTTACGTAGGTGATGTCTTGAATGAGAATTTTTTGTTATGGAATATTCTGCAAGAAGTGCGATTTGAGACTGCTATGTTCTCAGAATAGTTTAGTTCAGTTTCCCATAAAGATTCTTTGCTGTGTTTTGTGATCTTGTCATTCCTTAGCTACTTTTCTTTCTGTTAGTAAGGTCTCCACATTTGAGATGAAGCTGCTAACATTTTATGCAGAGATTAATGTACGCGTGACCAAACTGCCAATTAAAGTTTTGTTTAAAGTAGTGGAGGTAAGGAAATATTTCACTTTAGAGCCCACTTTTAAGTGAGGGAACATTAAATGCATCTTTTTTCATTTAGTCTAGCATCGAAGTACTCTGTCATGAGGAGAATAATTGCTAAGTTTAGTTGGAAATGATTCAGTATGATAACGAATCGAAGATTTTTCTCTTATTGTGTGGGGCAACTGCTTTCACCAACAGCTGTCAACCATAGCAGCATATTTTGTTATACAATAAGATGTAAATTCTATTTTGTGTACATACCAAATATTTGTTTGAATACTACTGTGCTTTACTAAATGAGGTCTTATGGGCAGTGGTTTGACATTGCCTACTTCTGACCTTTAAACTGACAGACCCAGTCATTTGTAGGAGGACCTATAGTTAAAACATGCATTATGGCCCATGCTACAGTGTGGTATTTTTCACATTAACAAATCAATGCCAGAGCTGAAGAAGTGATAATTGACAGAAAAAGTTATAGTACCGACTGGTGGTCAAACCATAGCCCTTTGGATTTGTACTCAACAACTGAGCCATTATCATTCAGTTATGGTTGGTCATCTCCAGTAAGAATGTGTCAAAGCACTTTAGTCGTAGTGCTAAGTAAAATATTGCCGAGGAGAACTTACAAATTGATTTCAAGTGATATAAATTAAGATATTCTCAAAGTTGAAGAGAGAATGTTACTATTATATTTCTAAAACAGCCTAGAAAGTCAGCTATCACCAAAAATGGCATCTCATTTAACCAGCTGTAGATAGCAGCATAATAATTTTGTGATCAGGTTGTATTCCAGGTAGCAAATATGCATAACAAAACAGCTCAAAGCATCTGAAGAAGGCATTGGATCAGCTGAAATATCTTGTAAAAAAATGGAGTTAACAATTCGGCTGCACACTTGAAAGCACACCATTATTTTTGGAAGAAATTTCCAATGGAGACACTGCAAATGAAGAAATTGAACTCCCTTTAAACACATTTCCCTAACAAGTCAAAAAACATTTCCCTGTAAAACATTTGTGAGCAGAATAAATAACAATAGCTAGCATCTTGGATTAAAGCACCTTATGACAGAAAGAAAGTTTTCTATCTGATTCTAAGGATGGGCTATAATCGAGAGAGGTAACTCCATTATCCTCTGTATATATAGTCTTTCAGTCTGTTGTAAAAGGGGGAAAACACTAGTACTGTGCAAAAAACTCCCAAAATAAAGCAAAAAAAGTGGGGCAACGATAGTTGAGTTCCAACATAATAGATTTGGTAGAAATGGCATTGAAATTTTCACCAATACCACAAAGCTGGGTGACGCTTATATTACTATCAGTGATACTGAGGAACAGCTACAGTCATTATAATTAAATAAGACTCGGGGCCCGTTGAAAACCCTGTCAGATTCTATACGGAATTGTCAGATATCTGGTATGGAATTACCTTCTCCATGCAAACTAGAATTGATTATGAGATCATCTACCATCTGAAATAGCCCACTCGGGGCCCGTTGAAAACCCTGTCAGATTCTATACAGAATTGTCAGATATCTGATATGGAATTACCTTCTCCATGCAAACTAGAATTGATTATGAGATCATCTACCATGTGAAATAGCCCAACTTGTGATTATCTCACATGACGTTCTAAATACCATGGCTCATGGCAGTCAGGTTTATGCAGTATTAACTGTCGAAAATCATTTGACTCGGTAGCACACCAATGTATAGTAGACAAAAGTAGAATTAACGTCAGGGCCTAGGGAAGTGTTGATCATATTGTATACTAGGGGCCTTAGCAATGTTTGCAATTGCTAAATATTTATGGGAATTTGATATACGTCCTAATCTTTTTAATCTCTTTTTTTTTTTTTTTTTTTTTTTTCAATCTCTTTCCATCACCACCTCTCTGCTATCTTTGTTTATATCCCCCTTTGTCTGTCCATCAGCTCCTCCCACTCTTTATGTCCACCTCACACTCCACCTATTGCTCTCTATGTCCTCCTTCCTCTCTCTGTCCGTCCCCAGCTCCACCCCCCTTCTATATCCATTCCCCTACCCGATTCTGTCCATTTCCTCTTCCCCCTCCCATTTACCTTGATCCTTTTGTATTGTTATAGCCAATGAATTGAAGTTGGTTAGGATCATTGATATATGGGGCATGAGAGACACCTCTCCTGATGCTATCTGTGAGGATAGCAGCTTAAGTGGCAGTATTTTGTACATCTTTTAACTGGCAATAGCTTGCACTTTAGGAAAAAAAATCTAACATTCATGATGTTATCTTTCTTGGGTCAAATTACAATGAAAGCCTGGTAGTACCAGCTTTGTTTGAAGCAGTGCACATTGCTAGATTTTTCTTCACATGGGGCTCACTACATAACAATGTCGCCTGCATTCCTGAAACCTTGCCTTGCTTCTCTTTTAGTTTGTTTCTTTGTATAAAGGGTGCTCAAAAAGTTTTGCACAGTTGTCTCAATTTTTTTATTTTTCGCAGGAGGAGAATGAAATTTTTTGTGAACATACATGGAACATTTAGCTATACATTGAGCCTACACAATGTAGCCTCCGTCAGCTTTTACACCTCTGGCCCAATGTTCTTTCCATTATGTAAATGCACTTTGGTAAAATTCTGGGGAATGACTTTTACATCATCGCCTGACATGCGAAATAAGGTCTAGCTCACTATCAAATGTTTTACTGCCCACGTAGGGCTTTAGATGACCAAAGAGGTAAAAATTGTCACACATCTGTCATTTTGGATGGTTCGATCAGTGGTCTCCTCATTCACATCACTCACTGCCGTCAATAGTTTACCACATTGTGGATTGTCTAGTAGAGAGAAATCACCTTCTTTAAACATGTGCAACCACCACTGGATACTGATGTGATCCACTGTGGCCTCCCCATAAACAGGAAGCAACTTCCTGTGATTCTCTGTGGCAGAGTCATCACCGGTCTTGAAGAGGAACTCCATCACCGATGGTTGTCGCAACCTGACATCAACTTCATTGTACATTATGGCTCACCTGTAAATAAAAGAAAATAGTTTTATATATCAACTTATAGCTAAATGTTGCAAGTATGTTCACAAAAAAATTTCATTCTCCTGCAAAAAATAAAAAAAATTAGAGATGACTGTGCAAAGCTTTTTGAATGCCCTTTGTACTAGTAAAGTGTGACTAGGTTAATTTTTCTCCTTCCACTAGGTCCCCCCTGTGGGTTCAGTGGTAAGAATAGGCCCGCGGTATTCCTGCCTGTCTTAAGAGGCGACTAAAAGGAGTCACAAACGTTTCGGCCTTATGTGATGGTCCCCCCGCCCTCCGTGGCTATCGGGGTTATTATAAGAACCGGGCAGCTTATGAAAGGCGTGTCTGGTGGCGTCTGCCTCTTTGTCCTTCCCTCTCTGCACAGCGAGTCTGTCCCTCTCCAAACACCTTTAGAGGCTGTCGCTGTTCGTGTGTGGATGCCACAGGCTGTTACCGTCTGCAGTCTAGGCTGTTACCGTCTGCAGTCTTTACCTTCCACCAGATGGTGATGTTGCGCAGCATGTCCTGGCTGCGCTGATAGCCTAATTGCCACCACCTTTCTTGTTACTGGGCGACTTCAGTGCCCATAACCCTCTGTGGGTTGGGTCAGTGGCAACAGGTCGAGGCGCCACCGTCAAGCATTTATTGGCGCAGCTCGATCTTTCCATTTTAAATGATGGTGCCTTCACACACTTCAGTGTGGCGCATGGCACATACTCCGCCACTGACCTTTCGATCTGCAGCACTAGCCTCTTACCGTCTGTCCAATGGAGAGTGCATGATGACCTGTGTGGTAGTGACCACTTTCCGATCTTTCTGTCACTGCCACAGCGTCACTATTCTGGGCGCCCTAGCAGATGGGCTATGAATAAGGCTGACTGGGACTTGTTTTCCTCCACTGCCACTATTGAGCCTCTCTCTAATGACGACATTGATGCGGTGGTTCAATCGGTAACCACGAGCATCGTTACTGCCGCAGAATCTTCAATTGCCCGTTCTTCTGTGTCCCCTCAGAGGAGGGCTGTGCCTTGGTGGTCGCCTGAGATCGCTGAGGCGATTAAAGATCGCCGGCGGGCACTCCAGCGTCACAAGCGACATCCCTGCCTTGAACACATCGCTTTAAACAGCTGCGTGCGCGGGCCCGCCGCCTTATCTGCCAAAGCAAGCAGGAGTGCTGGGAGCGGTATGTGTCCACCATTGGCCTCCATGTCTCTCCATCGCAGGTCTGGGCCAAAATCCGACGCCTCTATGGCTATCGGCCCTTTGTCAGCGTCCCTGCGCTCTCGCTGAATGGAGCAGTTTGTACAGACTCCGACAAAATTGCCAACAGCTTGGCAGAGCATTCTGCTCCGAGTTCCGCTTCTTCCAATTACCCACTGGCCTTCTGCTCCATTAAAGAGCGGATGGAATGTCGGAGCCTTCCTTTTCGAACCCACCGCCCGGAATCCTACAATGTTCCATTCAGTGAGTGGGAATTTCACAGTGCCCTCGCCGCTTGTCCTGATACCGCTCCTGGGCCACATAGCATCCACTGTCAGATGCTGAAACACCTTTCAGTGGACTGCCAGCGACGGCTCCTCGACCTTTACAACCGTATTTGGGTCGAGGGTGAGTTTCCGTCGCAATGGCGGGAAAGTATTGTTATCCCCATTCTGAAACCAGGCAAGAACCCTTTGGAGGTGGACAGCTACCGTCCCATTAGCCTCACCAACATTCTTTGCAAGTTGCTTGAACGGATGGTGAGCCAGCAGTTGAACTGGGTACTGGAGTCTCGGGGCCTTCTGGCTCCGTCTCAGGGTGGGTTCCGTAAAGGCCGCTCCACCGCCGACAATCTGCTGAGCCTGGAGTCGGCCATCCGTACTGCTTTTGCGCGCTGTCAGCACCTGGTCACTGTCTTTCTCGACATGCGGAAGACGTACGATACAACATGGCGTCATCACATCCTTTCTACGCTTCATGGATGGAGTCTTCGGAGCCCTCTGCCGATCTTCATCCGCAATTTTCTGTCTTATCGTACCTTCTGCGTGCAAGTCGCGGCCTCCCATAGTTCCTCCAGAGTCCAGGAGAATGGGGTACCTCAGGGATCTGTCCTCAGTGTCTGCCTGTGTTTAATTGCCATAAATGGGCTTGCTGCAGTGGTGGGAAATTCTGTCTCCGCTTCCCTGTATGCTGACGACTTCTGCCTTTACTACAGCTCTATTGGCATTGCAGCTGCTGAACGTAAGCTACAGGGCACTATCCGTAAGGCGCAGTCTTGGGATGTCGCTCATGGTTTCCAGTTTTCGGCAGCCAAGACTTGCGTTATGCATTTCTGCCGGCGACGCACTGTTCACCCGGAGCCACGGCTTTATCTGGACGGCGAAGTTCTTACTGTGGTAGAGTCGCATAGGTTTTTGGGTGTGGTTTTTGATGCCCGGTTGACTTGGCTGCCTCATATTCGGCAGCTTAAACAGGCGTGTTGGCGGCATCTAAATGCTCTGCGATGCTTGAGCCACACCAACTGGGGCGCCGACCGATCTACCCTGTTACGGCTCTACCAGGCATTAATCCAGTCCTGCCTGGATTATAGGAGCCTGGCTTATGGCTCAGCATCCCCATCTGCGTTGCGGGTGCTGTACCCAATCTTACACAGCAGAATACGACTTGCCACTGGTGCCTTCCGGACCAGCCCAGTGGACTGCATACTAGTGGAGGCAGGTGTCCCTCCACTGCGGTTACGGCGCCAATGTTTGCTGGCCGCTTATGCTGCCCATGTTTTCAGCTTGCTCGGGCATCCTAACTATCGCCTACTATTCCCACAGTCGCACGTCCATCTTCCAGAACGTCGGCCCAGGGCTGGATGTACGATCGCGGTCCGCATCCGAGAGCTTCTCTCCGGGCTTGGGGCTTTACCTCTTCCGCCTCCTTTCCGGGCACCTCTGCGTACACCCCCATGGTGTGTGCCTCGCCCTCGCCTTCAGCTGGAATTGGCACAGGGCCCAAAGGACTCAGTCCCTCCGGAGGCCTTCCGCCGCCGCTTTCTTTCCCTCCTCGCAACGTATCAGGGCTCTGGCATTGTTTACACTGACGGCTCGATGGTTGCTGGTCGTGTCGGTTATGCGCTAACTCTAGGGGACCATTCCGAACAACGTTCATTGCCGGCTGGCTGCAGCGTTTACACTGCTGAGCTGGTCGCCATCTTTCGAGCCCTAGAGTATATCCGTTCCTGCTCAGGTGAGTCCTTCGTTATCTGTAGCGATTCCCTGAGCGGTTTACGAGCTCTCGACCAGTGTTTCCCTCGTTCTCGTCTGGTGATGGCTATCTAGGAGTCCCTACATACTCTTGCGTGTTGCGGCCGCTCTGTGGTCTTCGTGTGGACCCCAGGCCATGTTGGGATACCCGCCAATGAAACTGTTGACCGCCTGGCGAAAGAGGCCACCAGTACACCATCTCTGGACATTGGCCTCCCGGAGACTGATTTGCGAGCGTTCTTACGTGGCAAAATTCTGGAACTTTGAGACACTGAATGGCGCGCCCTGCCTTCACAAAACAAACTTTGGGCCATCAAGGCGGCTACCCGTGTGTGGCGCTCCTCCTTGCGGGTCTCTCGCAAGGAGTCTGTTGTCCTCTGCCGGCTGCGCATTGGGCACACACGGCCACCTATTGCGACGTGAGGACCCACCTTTATGTCGCTGCGGTTCTGTTTTGATGGTGGTTCACATTTTATTGGGCTGTCCACTTTTAGCTGTGCTCAGGCAGACGTTCGCACTGCCTGACACACTCCCTGCCCTTTTAACAGATGACTGCCTTGGTGGACTTAATTTTGCGTTTTATTCGGGCAGGGGGTTTTTATCATTTAATCTGAGTGTTTGTTATGTTCTTTTGTGTTGATTCTGGCCTTTGGCCTCCGGTTTTCAACTGTGTTTTTTAATGTGTTCTCGGTGGTTGGCTTTTCCTTTTTTATCTCTATGGTCAGCCAACCACCGTCACACTCTGTGTGATTTTAATTTGTTTTGTCTGATCTCTAAGTATTTCTTGTTCTGTGTCATCTGCCATCTTTTTTGTTGTTCGGTTTTTATTCTCTGTGGGTGGTTTTAGTTTTTTGGAAAAAGGGACCGATGACCGTAGCAGTCTGGTCCCTTTAATCCCAGAAACCAACCAACCAACCTTCCGCTAGGTATTCTGCATATATTCCAATTTTTATAAGTGAAGTAAGTATTCTTATTGGATACTATACATTGACTGGAATACTCTCTTTCAAATTCTGAAGGTGGCAGGGGTAAAATACAGGGAGCGAAAGGCTATTTATAACTTGTTCAGAAACCAATGGCAGTTATAAGAATCGATCGGCATGAAAGGTAAGCAGTGGTTGAGAAGGGAGTGAGACAGGGCTGTAGCCTCTCCCCAATGTTGTTCAATCTGTATATTGAGCAAGCAGTGAAGGAAACAAAAGAAAAAATTGGAGTAGGAATGAAAATCCATGGACAAGAAACAAAAACTTTAAGGTTTGCCAATGACGCTGTTATTCTGTCAGTGACAGCAAAGGACCTGGAAGAGCAGTTGAATGGAATGGACAATGTCTTGAAAGGAGGATACAAGATAAACATCGACAAAAGCAAAATGACGATAATGGAATTGAGCCGAATGCTGAGGGAATTAGATTAGGAAATGAGACACCTAAAAGTAATAGATGAGTTTTGCTGTTTTGGGAGCAAAATAACTGATGATGGTCGAAGTAGAGAGGATATTAAATTTAGACTAGCTACGGCAAGGAAAGCATTTCTGAAGAAGAGAAATTTGTTAACATCAAGTATAGATTTAAGTGTCTGAAAGTATTTATTGTATAAAGTATAGAATTGCATAGAAGTGTGACATGAATGATAACTAGTTTAAACTAGAAGAGAATAGAAGCTTTTGAAATGTGGTGCTACAGAAGAATGCTGAAGATTATATGCATAGATCACGTAACTAATGAGGAGGACTGAATAGAATTGAGGAGAATAGGAATTTGTGGGACAACTTGACTAGAAGAAGGGCTAGGTTGATGGAGGTTAAAAATCGTAGAGGGAGACCAAGAGATGAATACACTAAACAGATTTAGAAGTATGTAGTTATGTGGTGGTGATGAAGCTTGCACAGGATAGAGTAGCATGGAGAGCTGTATCAAACAAGTATCTGGACTGAAGACCACAACTACTATATATTGAGTGAAGCAACTGTGTACACTGAATATGACATGCTGTGTCAAATGTTTTGAAAATATATAAAATTGTACAAGAAAGGAGTCATGTCAGACCAGGGGCAGATACAGAATTTTTTCTGGGGAGGGGGAGGAGGGGCACAAGGAGGGTGAACATGTCCTTATAGACTTTGTGAGATAAAATTATAAAATTAAAACTCTCTCTCTCTTTCTTTTGTTTTCCTGGGGCTATTGGGGAGATGGAGGTTTGTCTTCAAATACCGACAGTCTGAGCATGAAGAGATGGACACAGTAACAGAGCAGTACAACAGCCATTTTGAAACTGTGTCCTCAGTAGACCTAAATTCTGCAAACTGTGATATTTATCAGGGTAGGGATTCAAACACTAAATGGTTCAAGCTTAAAAGCCCTCCAGCAGAAACAGCCCATCAGAATATTGTCACACAGCTTCCAGGTGTCAAGGGTGAAGGAAAAATTCAAAAACATTTCTGGATTGCTGGAAACTACCCTCATGTCCATAAAAAACAGAACACCTTGAATGATTAGACATAGGATATTCATATTCACAGATCCATATGACACTGCTGCCATTTTTCATCCAGTCCTATTTGTAAATAACACACAGCAACAAGTGTCTTAATTGTCATGTGTATGTCACAAGAAAGTGGATCTGATTCAATTCAGTAAAAGGGAGTGAAATTAACACTTGCTGTCATTTCAAAGTGATATCAGGAGAGGTGTTGGGAATGTTATGATAAACTGTGTGTAACCATTGATATGTTTTATTTTATGTTTATAAGCATTTGTAATGTGCTGCTAATAATAAAGAAGTAATTTACGTCATAAAAGCATCTATGTATGTCAATTTCAGCTAAAATAACCTTGACTAGTAAAAATGTAACATGGAAGTTATTGCATTACCATAACAGGTGCGAGCAATTGCAGGTTAATCTGCAAATGACCAAAATAAATAGCATATGTTTATTAGAGTAGTGTGTAAAAGTTTGAAATGAATCGGTCAACAACTTTTCAAGGTTATTGGCAACAAATTCTAAACTAATATAGAAGTCTAGATTCTGTGTATATATTTATATAATGTCTATATTAAAATATGTAGCCTATGTCAGTCTGAACATTTATTATAGTATTATGTAAAAAGCTGAAGAGAATCTAGTCAAGAACTTCCTGAGATTTTTTTCCTGAAAGCTTTCACCTTTATCTAGGATATACACTGTCAGAAAAAAAAACACCCTTTTAGAGGTTTCCAGTTCACTCAAGACTTTGTTATTTGCAACGGTGCATATAGAGTACATGAAATGATGACATTTGTGAATCAATAGCCCAAACAGTTCTGAGGTACCAGGTATCGACCAATGCTAAAATACCAAAAGTAGTACATGATGTAGCCCCCATGGACAACAACGCAGGCACTGACTCCGCATCCAGTCAATCTTACAGATAGCAAATACTGTCCTGAGACATGTTATGCCATGCCTGCTTGACCTGTTGATGTAATTCTGCAGGACCTGTTGGTTGACGAGTTGCAGGAATCATTTCTCATCAAGAACAGCAAGAGGACAGGTCTAATAACATTCTGCACATACAGAGCACTGGTTAGTGTCTCCTCCAGAAATGCCAAAGGTGAAAGAGTGTTGTAGCTTATCTCAGCCCACACCATAAGATCTGGGGTGCGTCCATTGTGTCTTGGACGACTGCACTCTACGAGACAGTGCTCACCAGATGTATGTCGTATGTGCAAACAACCGTCACTTGCTTGCAGGCAGAATCTCTGTTTTCATTGCTGAAGACCACAGTGCATCATTCCATCTTCCCAATGATCCTCTGACAACACTAGCCGAGCTGTGCACGTTGGTGCTGTTTTGTGAGAGGAAGACAGGCTAGAGGTGTGCAAGCCTGTAGTCCCATAGCTAATGACCAATTCACAACAATTGGTGCTGACATGTCGGGGCTCACAAGCCCTTTTATCTGTGCTGTGGTACCTGTACAATCAGCCACTGCACCCTAATAACACTATCCTGGCATTTGTCTCTGCTGCATGGACATCTGGAACCTTGTCTATGGGTGGAGGGGGGGGGGGGGTGTCCACATGACCACTGACATCAGCATCATTGCACAACTGACGCAGCATGTCCAACTTGTGAGACAGCTGTCTGAAAGGACCATCTGAGCGTGCCACTTGAAACGCTACAATTTTATCCCATTCAGACACACTCAGTAGGCTGTAGGAAGCGTAAGTGTATTCTCAAGGCATAGTTATCAGCTTGATTCACACATCTGCAATGAAATGAACCTTCTGGCTGTGAGCATTCCCTATTAAAGAGTAGACACAGGTTGCAATCTGGTAGCGATGCCACTACAGTATCTGTTGTCAGACGAAATTGAAAGAATTATCAGTACATCCACTATCTCCCAGGTGGCATATGCCGTCATCAGATCAAAATCAATGTCTTTCCATTAGAGTATCATGCAAAAATCTAAAGTAAATTGGTCAAGAACTTATTGAGATTTTTGGTAACATAGTGAAATTATAATTTGTCTTTATATAGTAGTATAGAGTAACGATGTGGCAGACAATATAAAGACTTGGCAAACCCAGCAATGCTTCTCAATTGCCAGATACCTATGTTAACTGGATATACATCACCTTCTCCCTCCTCTCTTTGCCCATCTCCTCCTCACCCTCTCTTCGCTCACCTCTTCCACCTCATCCTCTCTCTGTCCATCACCTCCACTGCCATCTCTCTGTCCATTTCATCCTGCCCCCATCTCTCTCCATCTCCTCCTCCCACCTCTCTTTGCCCATCTCTTACTTTTACCTCTCTATGTTCATTCCCGCCCCCCCCCCCCCCCCTCCTCTCTGTCCGTTTCCTCTTACCTCCTCTCCTTGACCTTGAGCCTCATTTCATATTATAGTAAATTCGTATTCTGTAGTCAATAAGCTGTGTACACAACTTTTACATTTTTTGTAAAAACTGACTGTGAGGAAAAGTATTGTGTAAAATTCAAGATTTTTGCTAAAAACCTCTGCTCCTTATATAAGGGTAAACTGGCTGGGCTGATAGCAGGAAATTTAAAGGGGGGAGGAACTACATCTCACGGTGGAAACTCTTTTTTAGTGTAAGATCAGTGTCCAGTGGGAAACTCAGCCAGGCAAGTACTAAAGATGTTAAAAAAGTTCATGATACTCACAAAAGTAAAGTGAAAATAATGTTAGTATATTTCATCAAAATAATGGGGGATTGAAGAATAAAACTGATGAGCTTCTGCTTTGTTTAGAAGATATAGAAACTGAGAATGTAATAGATGTACTATGCCTGTCTGAGCATCACATTGTCACTGATATGCAAAAGGTTAGCATCGATGGATACAAATTAGCTGCACATGTAAGTAGAGATAATATGATGCGAGGAGGAGTTGCCATATATGTCAAAAGCTTCCACAGTGTAAAAAATTTAGAAACTAAAAAATTTTGTGTAGAGCAACATATGGAAGCATGTGCCACTGAACTAAAACTAAATGATGGCACTTTCATAATTGTAACAAAGTATAGGTCCCCCTCAGGGAATTTCCAGCTATTCCTAGAAAACTTGGATGCTTTGTTGTGCTATCTGTCAGACAGGGGGAAGCAAATTATCATTTGTGGGGATTTCAATGTTGATTCCCTGAAAGAGTGTAATAGGAAGAATGACACAGCCATGCCGTACCGTCGTAGAAGATACAGGAGGAGCAGATTGCCAGTATACAAGACAGTGGACACTTTCAGTTTTGTTCCTAATAATGTTTCTCAAGAAGAGCTACTGACTGGTCCTATTTGAGCTCCGTCATTGATTTTCCTACTGAGATAAAGAACAGCAGGACATTGATAAATAACTTTTTTATAGACCAAGATAAGTTTAAGGACATAAATGCTTATCCTGTTGAGAATGGTCTTTCAGATCATGGTGCACAGCTAGTTACAGTACATGACATAGCTCCATGCAGTATATCAAATCAGAATTTCAAAGCAGTGCGTTCAATTAACTATATAAATATTGCAAACTTTAGGGAAAGCCTACAGCAGCTAGACTGGGATGAAGTGTATAAGGAACCCGATGCAAACTTGAAATATAACTTATTTCACGATACATTTTTAAGGGTATTTGAAAATTGTTTTCCCAAGAAAATAGTTAAATATAATGCCAAGAAAACATATAAAAAACCTTGGCTACGTAAAGGAATAAGAATATCTTGCAACTGTAAAAGAGAACTGTATCTAACAGCAAGAGGGAGTACTGACCCGAAAATTGTTCAATATTATAAAAACTATTGCGCGGTACTAAGAAAAGTTATTAAAAAGTCCAGAAGCATGTGTATCATGTCTGAGATCAGTAACTCTGATAATAAAATTAAAGCAATTTGGAATATTATTGAAAGGGAAACAGGACAACCAAGAGCACAGGAAGACTTTAGTGCCATAAAACTGAATGACAAGTGTACTAACAAACAATCAGAAATTGAAAATATTCTCAATAACCATTTTTTAAATGTTGTGGAGAAAATAGGATCTAGATCTTCACTAGAAGAGGCAAGGCTACTAATAGAAGAGGCCATACCTCTGCAGTTTGAAACAACTGTATTTCCACCAACCTTTCCCTCTGAAATAAGTAAAATAATAAACTCACTGAGAAGTAAAAGCTCTTACAGAATTGATGGCATCTCCAGCAAGGTACTTAAAGCTTGTTCCCCACAGATAAGTAGGATTCTCAGCCACGTATGTAATAGCTCTTTGGAGCAGGGTGTTTTCCCCGATAGACTGAAATATGCCATTGTAAAACCATTGCATAAAAAGGGGGATACGTCGGATGTCAACAACTATCGCCCAATCTCACTTCTGACAGCGCTATCAAAAATTTTTGAGAAAGTAATAATGTATTCAAGAGTAGCCCCCCATATTTGTAAAAATAAAGTACTTACAAAATGTCAGTTTGGTTTTCAGACAGGGTTTTCAACAGAAATTGCTATATACGCTTTCACTGATCAAATATTAAATGCTCTGAATAACCGGACATCAGCCATTGGTATTTTTTGTGATCTCTCAAAGGCCTTTGATTGTGTAAATCATGGAATTCTTTTAGATAAGCTAAATCATTACGGTTTGAGGGGGGAAGTGCAAAAATGGTTTAATTCATACTTAACTGGAAGAATGCAGAAAGTTGAAATAAGTGGTTCATGTAATGTTAAAACTACAGCTGATTCCTCAAACTGGGGGGGGCTAATCAAGTACGGGGTCCCATAGGGTTCGGTCTTAGGTCCTTTACTGTTCTTGATATACATTAATGACTTACCATTCCACATTGATGAAAATGCAAAGTTAGTTCTTTTTGCTGATGATACAAGTATAGTAATAACATCCAAAAACCAAGAACTAAGTGATGTAATTGTAAATGACATTTTTCACAAAATTATTAAGTGTATATACAGTTCCGTACAGTAAATGGCACAACTCCAGTAATAAATATAGACTTTGAACAGAAGTCTGTAGCTAAGGTAGAATTTTCAAAATTTTTAGGTGTATCCATTGATGAGAGGTTAAACTGCAAGCAACACATTGATGGTCTACTGAAACGTCTGAGTTCAGCTACGTATGCTATTGGGGTTATTGCAAATTTTGGTGATAAGAATCTCAGTAAATTAGCTTACTATGCCTACTTTCATTCACTGCTTTCGTATGGCATCATATTCTGGGGTAATTCATCGTTGAGTAGAAAAGCATTCATTGCTCAAAAACGTGTAATCAGAATAATTGCTGGAGCCCACCCACGGTCATCCTGCAGACATCTATTTAAGGATCTAGGGATCCTCACAGTAACCTCACAGTATATATATTCACTTATGAAATTTGTTGTTAATAATCCAACCCAGTTCAAAAGTAATAGCAGTGAGCGTAGCTACAACACCAGGAGAAAGGATGATCTTCACTATGCAGGGTTAAATCTGACTTTGGCACAGAAAGGGGTAAATTATGCTGCCACAAAAGTCTTTGGTCACCTACCAAACAGCATCAAAAGCCTAACAGATAGCCACCCAACATTTAAAAATAAATTAAAATAATTTCTAGATGTCAACTCCTTCTACTCATTGGCTGAATTTTTAGATATAAATTAAGGGAGGAAAAAATACCCTTAAACATTAGTGTCATGCAATATTTTGTATAATGTAATATCTTGTACAGACATCTTTTATTAACCTGACACGTTCCACGTCATTACGAAGTGTCGTATTCATGACCTATGGCACAAGTAGTAATCTAATCTAATCTATATGTGTAGTGTATGCTGCCCAAAACATTTACACTGAAGCACCAAAGAAACTGGTGTAGGCAATGTGTATTCAATTACAGAAATATGCAAACAGGCAGAACACGGCGCTGCGGTCTGCAGCGCCAATATACGACGAACAAATGTCTGGCACAGTTGTTAGATCGTTTACTGCTGCAACAATGGCAGGTTATCAAGATTTAAGGTGTTACAGTTGGCACACAAGCGGTGGGACACAGCATCTCTGAGCTAGCGATGAAGTGGGGATTTTCCCATATGACCATTTCACGAATGTACCTTGAATATCTGGAATCCGATAAAATATCAAATCTCAGACATGGCTGCGGCGGGAAGAAGATCCTGCAAAAATGGGACCAATGACGACCAAAGACAATCGTTCAATGTGACAGAAGTGCAATCCTTCCGCAAATTGCTACAGATTTCAATGGTGGGCCATCACAAACTGTCAGCATGCAAACCATTCAACGAAACTCATCAATATGGATTATGGAGCCCACTCATGTACCCTTGATGACTGCACGACACAAAGCTTTATGCCTCGCCTGGGCCCGTCAGCAGCGACATTGGACTGTTGATGACAGGAAACGTGTTGCCTGGTCGGGTGAGTCTCATTTCAAATTGTATCGAGCGGATGGACGTGTACGGGTATGGAACCTGCATGTCAGCAGGGGACTATTCAAGCTGGTGGAGGCTCTGTAATGGTGTGGGGTGTTTGCAGTTGGAATGATATGGGACCCCTGATACCGTCTAGATACGACTCTGCGAGGTGACACATACGTAAGCATCCTGTCTGATTACCTGCATCCATTCATGTCCACTGTGCATTCCGATGGACTTGGGAATTCCAGCGGGACAACGCGACACCCCTAACGTCCAGAATTGATACACAGTGGCTCCAGAAACACTCTTCTGAGTTTAAACACTTCTGCTGGCCAACAAATTCCCCAGACACGAACGTTATTGAGCATATCTGGGATGCCTTGCAACGTGCTGTTCAGAAGAGATCGCCACCTTCTCGTACTCTTACAGTTTATGGACAGCCCTGCAGGATTCATGGTGTCAATTTTCTCCCCAGCACTACTTCATGTGTTACTCGACTCCATGCCACGTCACGTTGCGGCACTTCTACGTGCTCATGGGGACCCTATACGATATCAGGCAAGTGTGCCAGTTTCTTTGACTCTTCAGTGTGTTGGAGTGTTATGCGAAAGTCTGAAGTAAACCAGTGAAGAACTTTTCAAGATTTTTGGTACCAACATTAAACTACCACTTGTCTTGATATAGTAGTATAGATATATATGCATATATACCACATATACTTATTAATGTAGCCTTGTCTGTCCGAACATTTATTAGAGTATAACATATAAATTTGAAGAAAATCAGTCAAGAACTTTTCGAGAATTTTGCTAACAACTTTTCTCTTTGATATAGTTTATATATGTATTTACATGCCATATATATTAAAACATTTGTAGCCCATGCCTATCTGAACGTTTATTGGAGCATCACGTAAAATTTGTAGTAAACTGTTCAACAACATTTCGACGTTACCAAAGCTAAGAACTTTTCTCTTTTATGTAATCACTTGTTTGTTCAGCGCAAATATCTCTGGAACTACAAAAGAGACTGAAAAACGACTTTCATGGGTAAGAACTTGAAGGCAAGGGCTCATGAAAGTAAATACTATGAAACATTGGACGCAATGTTATATTATTTTCAACCCAAACTTATGTTTCTTTCTGTTTAATGGACACTCCGTATTATATCTTACGAAATAACTACTATGAAAAAGTACAAAATGAATGACGTTGTTGCATAGCAATACGTTAATTACATCCCGAGAAATTGCAAACTGAAGTTGGCAGTTGAAATAAACGAAACGCGTGGCTATTGCTCGTCCTAAATCTCTGTATCTGAACACGCATGCCTATACCAGTTTCTTTCGCGCTTCAGTGTATTTGCTCCGTAAGGCAATTACGTCACACGAGTTGCTCATGCGCAATAGCTCCTGAAATAATGCACAACTGGAGGTGCGCTCGCAACCCTGTTGCCTAGTTTCACGGAGACAAATAGAGCAGTAGTGCGGAAGATTTAAATGCCGTATCTTTCAGATTGCAACATCTATGTTACGTTAAACACAATTAATAGAAAAATAAGCAATAAATACGCAAGGTGTCGAAAGATAGAGTGTTCACTTGCTCTTGCGTTCTTACACAGCAGCCACCACTGGCAGTAAGTACAGCGTTTGTTGCATGACAGTACTTCAATCACAACGAGATTACGAGCTACATCACGTTCACACTTGCATCTTGGGATGTGTAATAGCGGCGGGTTGCGTTTATTTCAAATGTCAGCTCCAGTCTGCAATTTCTTGGGATGTAAATGACGTATTCCGATGTAACCAACGCCACTCTTTTTGTGATTTTTCATGTTATTGATGGCGTGAGAAATAATACTGGTAGTCCATTAAAGACAAAGATAAGTTTACACTGAAAACAATTTGCTTACGTTTTAGAATTTCTCATAGTATTTACTTTAATGAGCCCTTGCCCCTTTTATTTCGTGAACGGTTACACGTATCGAAACACGGTTTTCGGCAAATGTTAGAGCGTCGAGGGGCACATATGTTTGTGTTTGGTCAATGTTGTTAGCGCCGGTATCAACGGAGGTATTGAAGCAAGTATGTTTTTTTTTTAAATGGAACTGTATCCTGTTTATAACTGAATTCGATAGCTCTTGAGAAGACAGTTACATTGATATAGCGTTTGTTATGTTAACCTTGAAATCTGTTCTAAAAAAATTCGAGAAGTGTCCTATAATGTAAGTGCACGGTGGCCGGAAACGCTATATAAAGCAGGCACCTCGGACCTGGCTGCTAACTTGTCTATCTTTTTGCAACATCACCACTCTGAGGCAAAGAGATTTTCACTATTTGAATCCCATCTAAGCTATGGGATAGAGGTATGGGGATCCAGCAGTAAAGGTAATATGAAAAAGGGAAAGAAATGTGCCAGGGAGTCCTGCAAAAAGGAATTTAAAATATTAACTTCATAACTTGTATGTAATAAAGATAATTATTATGGCAGTAAACAGTAACAAAACACTTAATAAAGAAATATACAATCACAACACTAGAGGTAGAGAGAGACCCCACACCATCTCTCACAGAACAACACTTTATGAGAAAAGCCCTCACTATGCAGGCATAAAACTACTGAATTGCTTTCATCCTAATATCTCCAAATTGCCAATTACAAAACTAAAAACGAAATTAAAATTATGGCTCCTAAACAATCATGTATAGTCAATAGATGAGTTTCTAGATTTAGTACACTCGTATGATGGAGGACTATCTATCTAAAAACATATGTAATCTTAGATCTTAGACTGTGTCACAAACTCTAAACATTTGAATCTCAGATCTGAATATTGTGTCACAAACTGTAGATCCCTTAATCTAAGTATTACAATAACAAATTGTTTTATGTATCTTCCATATATGTAACATTGTTCTCTCAACTAAATGTAGAAAAAGTTGTGTAGGTAAGTAAGGCTCTGACTTATCCAGAAGACTGGAACAAAAAAAAACCTTTTTTTTGTAATCGGTTGATGTTGGACCAAAAATAAAATAAAATAAAAATAAACCTGAACATAGGCCTGCACTACGAGAATAAAGCTTTATTTCCCTATGAACCAGTTTATAACCTAGATGCAGTTTCACCTACGAATGTCGGGTATGGAAATACAGCGTAGGCTATAATCTAACGCATTACAAAGGGCTTAGGAAAACTATTTCACATTTGTGTATCCTCACAGATTTACATGAGCTGAAACAGTGAAATCAGCTGTTCATTCTTCAAAAATGAAGAGGTCATACACGCTGCAAAAACCAACTGGATAAAATATCTAAAAGTTAGAAGGAAGGTTTGACCTATCTTTTACTGTACGTGGCTGTGTGCTTCTTAGAGATAAAATACATGCTGTCAGACAAACGTCTCCACCTATTCTGCTCTAAATTATGTCAGATGGGATACATTCATTGAACTAAACATTTTATTAAAAATACTTTAATGGCCACCTGTACATCACAAAATAAATATTATTATTAGCGAAACATCGTTTCATACTGAATGTAAGCGCGTAATGACAGTGTTACCAGCTATATGGAATATACACTGTCGACTTATTTGACATTGCAGCGCAATTTTGTACACACGTAAATGAAATAAACAATTCACTAACAATGATTTGGTTCAAAAATGGTTCAAATGGCTCTGAGCACTATGGGACTTAACTGCTAAGGTCATCAGTCCCCTAGAACTTGGAACTATTTAAACCTAACTAACCTAAAGACGACACACATCCATGCCCAAGGCAGGATTCGAACCTGCGACCGTTGCGGTCGCGCGGTTCCAGACTGTAGCGCCTAGAACCGCTCGGCCACTTCGACCGGCAATGATTTGGTGACCATCCAAATCACATAACATAAATTTCGCCTTCCAGTCAAATAACTTTATTCTATATTTAATCAAGTGTTCAAACTCATGACAATGGATTGAAAGGTAAATTTGTAGTCGCTGTTCGAAAGAACGATTAACAGTTGTAATTACAGTGGATGATATGGTAGAGCATGCACTGGCGATTCTACAACACATTGTCTGATGTAGTTGGGGCTTCGTCATAGACTGCGTCTTTGAGTGTTCCCCAGAAAAAGAAATCAAGAGAGGTCAAATAGGGGAACATCACAGGCCATTTGAGAACAGAATTTCTTCCTATTCAAATTTTAGGAAAGTTCTCATTCAATATTTGCGTTAGAACACGGGGCGAATGAACTGGACAACCGTCGTTTTGCAGTCACATACACTATAGAACATCCACTGGTACCTCGTCTAGAAGAACCGGCAGAATGTTCGTCAGAAAGTGTGCATACGAATGTCCATTTAGAAACACGTAAGATAAAGTAAGGTTCCACGTTGTAATTTCCTATGATGCTGCACCATACGTTTATACTCTACGGCCATTGTGTTGCACCTGACGAAGCCAGTGTGCATATTCCGCTGCCCCTGTAGTGCATGTTATGCAAATTCACATTAGCATGTTTAGTGAGCGTTGCTTCATCAGTAAAGAGCACACACTGGGAAAAAAACGTAGCTTCGTCTCCCAGTTGCTAAACGTCAAACAGACAAAATTCTGTATGACGTTCGAAATCACAGTCGTTGAGTGCCTGATGTAATGACAGATGACAAGGGATGGAAATGCTGTCGATGCAGGATGCGAAAGACATTGTTTGGACTGATTCCACATTCCTTGGCAATATGTCTAGTACCATTGTGCGGGTTCATTAGTGTCATAGGCAGAACTGCTTCTTCGAGTTCTCTCTTAGTTGCAACAATCTTTCTTGTACTCTTTTTAAGACATTCAAGCAGTCTGTCCGCACTAGCGTCTTAATAATTTGTGCAGTTGCCTGGCGTGACGGACATTGGCGACATGGATAGATAGCCCTCGACATGTTGCGTTGAGTGAGCTGAAGTGCCTATTTCAGCCGGCTAAATGCGTTGGGAACTCACATGGTTTTGACATTTTGGAGCTGTCTGTCTGAAGGTAGTATGAAAGCAGCAGAATAACGGTCTTGAAGAGGTCATATTGACAGGCGTGTACTTGTCCTGTGGCAGCGGTGGGGTGTCCTTGCTGCAACATGTTGGAGCCAGGTGGTGAGGTGCGACATCACACTCAGATTGTGTCAAGGTGGCTCCGCTGGTAGTGGTTAGTATTGGAACAACATCGATTCTATTCCAAAGTACCGCTATCCAAGATGGCGGCGATGACGCCATCCAAGATGGACATGATGATGTCATTCACGATGGCGGATTTTCGTGGGAAGTTTGAATTTTGGCGGGAAAGTGGCCCGCCCCCCCCCCCCCCCCACTCCCCCAGGGAAATGGCGCGAATTTCATATTCCAACATGATAACACCTAGGAAAATGGAGGGAAAAAGGACTTGTCTTTATTATTTAACCAGTTACAAGCATGTGTGTTCTCCACTGGGTCTGGACTTCAACTGACTTAGTCCACATCGGCGCCACCAGAGAGCGCCACCGTTACTTCAATCAAGATGGTGGATTTTGGCGGGAAGTTTGAATTTTGGCAGGAAGAAGGTCAACTGGGCTACCTCCACTAACCTAACCCCCCCCCCCCCCCGCCACGAAAATGGCGGGAAGTTCAAATTCCAATATGATAATGCATAACACCCAGGAAAATGGCGGGAAAAATGGACATGTGTTTATTATTTAACCAATTTCAAGCAGATGTGTTCGCCACTGAGTCTGGACTGCAACTGGCTCAGTTCGTATCCATACCATCAGAGGACGCCACCTTGACACGGTGCGAGAGAGCAAGCTGACGATCCTCAGTCATCTCCTAACGTCACAGACCCTCCATACACGCTCTGGACATAGTATTTCGTAAATATTCTAACATCCACATCACTCATCTAACGTATGAATTACCTAAGTACTTAATTGAATCTCAATTTTTATGTACCACTTCGATATTCAATGAACAGATGACAACTTTCATATTTTCCCACTAGGGGCACGGTATTCCTTCATATAGGTAAGAAAAGAGGTTCACTACGCTTTCAGCTACCTAGTTTCAACTACTTTTGATATAGATAAGAAAAGGGGTTCACTATATTTTCAACTACCTAGTTTCAACTAGGAAGAGGTGGCGGTCTGGTCCTTGAAAAGTTCACTGTACTTTCAACTATTTCAAACTTCCCGCCAAAATCCGTCATCTTCAATGACGTAATCGCCGCCATCTTGGATGATGTCATCGCTGCCATCTTGGATAATGGTATTTTGGAATAGAATCGGTGTTGTTCCAATACTGTCGGTGACATTGTAGATGATAACACCCATGTGCTCCCTGGTGTTTCATCATGCTGGTTGTTCATTAATTGACAGTGACTGATGATGGAGAACATATGGTTGGTTAGCATGAGTCATTTGTCAAAAGGTTCAGACTCAAGTGCAATCGTCACTAGTTGTATTTCAGTCGGTAGTTTAACCATCTGTAGTGTCCATAGTACTGTGTCTGGCAAGAGGGTACGATCGACAGTTGTACGGAGATGTCACCAGAGATGTGACGGAGCGTTGTCATAAAGGTTTTGATCGTACATAGCCTCCTGTATTTGTTGTTCAGGAGTACGTGAGGCATAGTAGGAGTGCGAATTTTGCTGCATCATATTTGTTTATTTCAGGCAGTGACATTATGACATCACTGGTGACTTGACCTGCTATATGGCAGAGTAAGCTGACGTAGCTAGCATCGTCATTGAGGACTCCTATTACTATAAAAATATTGTCATCATTACCAATCTCAAGAAGGGGTTGGTGACATCCAAAAGTGGTAATCTGAGGTGAGTACTAAGCTATAGAGATGCAGAGAAGGCCAAATTTGGAATCTTATCTCTTGTAGCAGGTAAAGTGGTTGCTGATTGTGCATGAAGCCCGGTTTGTTGCAGTGAAACAGTTGTGAGATCCGCACAGTGTTTCTGTATAAAATTTAGCCAAAATTTACATCCCACTCTATATAAAGTCTACATATTGCAAAAACTATATCCCACAAACTGTTATCAATATAAACTCGTATGCTAAACTTTGACTAAACAGAGCCTAATTTAAATTGAAATGTAACTGGCCTGAATACAACTTTTCTTTATATTAAATGCTCAACCTGTAATTATCTGGCACTAATCAAAATTTTCACCTTCTATGCGGCTTGAAAAAAATATTGCAGATTTCTCAAAAGTACGAGGGAAAACAGCATGCAGGGAGTGGCTAAGATATTTCTATTTTTAAGTAACATTTCCCAACAATATTTAAAATGTTGCATACCATATCTGCAATGTGGCAATGTGTAACGATAATCGTTCTTTAAACAGTGGGATGGGGAGAATAACTATTCCTATGATATGATATGCCAAGACAACGATTTTAGAATGAAGTATGTATTCAAAAAGACACAGTATAACTTTGTGTGATGTTCACACATACTGTTGGTCTGAACAGTACCATGCTTAACAAAGTGAACAATAATTTAAAAAGGGTACAATGTTAACAAAGAATTTCTATGAAAACCAAACAGCTTAGTCAGTTGATATTTTAATGAATGACTCGGGGAAGTGGGGTGGTCTTTCTCTCAGCTCTGAGCAAGTGACCAAAGTTAACTAGTTGACAATAATCCTAACAAATTAGCTGTGCAGTGTTGGAGTCTAGATTCCTTTACCCTTTCAATAAATACACTATGTGATCAAAAGTACCCGAACACCCCTAAAAGCATGTTTTTCTTATTAGGTGCATTGTGCTTCTACCTACTGCCAGGTACTCCATATCAGCGACCACAGTAGTCATTACGCATCGTGAGAGAGCAGAATGGGGCGCTCTACAGAACTCATGGGCTCCGAAAGTGGTTAGTTGACTGGATGTCACTTGTGTCATACGTCTGTACACGAGATTTCCATGCTCCTAAACATCCCTAGGTCCACTGTTTCTGATGTGATAGTGAAGTGGAAACATGAAGGGACACGTACAGTACAAAAGCGTACAGGCCGACCTCGTCTGTTGACTGACAGAACTGCCGACAGTTGAAGAGGGTCATAATGTGTAATAGGCAGACATCTATCCAGACCATCACACAGGAATTATAAACTGCATCAGGATCCATTGCAAGGAGTATGACAGTTAGGTGGGAGGTGAGAAAACTTGTATTTCATGGTTGAGAGGCTGCTCATAAGCCACACATCACGCCAGTAAATGCCCAAACGACGCTTCGTTTGGTGTAAGGAGCGTAAACATTGGACGACTGAACAGTGGAAAAAAGTTGTGTGGCGCGACGAATCACGGTACACAATGTGGCGATCCGATGGCAGATTGTGGGTACAGTGAATGCCCGGTGAACGACACCTGAGCGTGTGTAGTGACAACAGTGAAGTTCGGAGGCAGTGGTGTTATGGTGTGGTCGTGTTTTTCATATAAGGGTCTTGTACCTCTTGTTGTTTTGATTGGCACTGTCACAGCACAGGCCTACACCGATTTTTTAAGCTTCTTCTTGCTTCCCATTGTTGAAGAGCAATTCAGGGATGGCGACTGTATCTTTCAACACGATCGAGCATCTGTTCATAATGCTCGGCCTCTGGCAGTGTGGTTACACAACAATAGCATCCCTGTAATGGACTGCCCTGCACAGAGTCCTGACCTGAATCCTATAGAACACCTTTGGGATGTTTTGGAACACCGACTTTGTGTCAGGCCTCACCGATTGACATCGATACCTCTCCTCAGTGCAGCACTCTGTGAAGAATGGGTTGCCATTCCCCAAGAAACTTTCCAGAACCTGATTGAACGTATGCCTGTGAGAGTGGAAGCTGTCATCAAGGCTAAGGGTGGGCCAGAAACATATTTAATTCCAGCATTACCAATGGAGGGCGCCACGAACTTGTAAGTCATTTTCAGCCACGTGTCCGGATACTTTTTATCACATAGTGTACATCACATTCATCCTGGCTGTCCTTCACAATAAACCTTTCTTCATCTAATAGATACAACCACACACCAACACAGCGCTACTTAATACATCCATCGCCTACCACACTTAAACTAAGAATGTATCAGACTGTGCACAGGCAAAGACTGTGCCATGATTAAAACAAAGCTTTTTTAACAGTAACATAACTTGCTTTCTCTCTCTCTGAGATGCACATTGATAACTTACAAAAATCAAAAGGACATGCCCACCTTACACAGTAAACTGGACGTCTGCATTTCATGAAGCAGAAGACACGAGAGACAAGCAGTTTGTGTCACACGTATGTAGCACTCAGTTTAGAATAAGAACTTTGCCAGTGAAGACACTATCCTCGAAATCTAAAAACAAGTCCATAGTGTGAGGCAACATATCCAGAAATTGTTCATGATACACAAGTGGTTGTTGCGGGGCGGTATGCAAATGTTCATATTGCAAAAGTGACATGGAAGGTACAGATGATGCAAAAATATTCCTACAAACATTAGAGCATTATACATGGAAATACAATTACTAGCAGAGGTGGACTCATAGTGTGAGAACGAATTCGTAAGTGTAAAGCATTGTTGATCTACCAATGGTTCGATGGTGTTGGTAGGGACAAATCTTGATTCATCGGTGCACTCGATTTTCAAGATCAATCTTGCCTTGGACGGAGGGTCTCTGGAGACTGTCGAGAACGATACTCCCACAAGGGTATGAAAGACAGCAGTCACTTTCATAAATTGCCAAGACCATAAAGTGGTAAGCTTACTAGATTTTCAGTTATGTAGGCAACCTAAAGTGGTGATTTGTTTCATTTCCATATATGTTCAAATAGGTTACAAGAATCAGGACTGTGGACATAATTATTTGAAGCCATGTTATCTTAGCTATGTTGATGTTAATAAAGAATTTCTATAAAAACCAAACAGCTCAATCAGTTGATATGTTAATGCATGACTCAGGTCAGTGGAGTGATCTTTCTCTCAGGTCTGAGCAAATGAACAAAGTTAACTAGTTGACAATAATCTGAACAAGCTAGCTGTGCAGTGTTGGCGCCGGCCGCGGTGGTCTAGCGGTTCTAGGCGCGCAGTCCGGAACCGCGCGACTGCTACGGTCGCAGGTTCGAATCCTGCCTCGGGCATGGATGTGTGTGATGTCCTTAGGTTAGTTAGGTTTAAGTAGTTCTAAGTTCTAGGAGACTGATGACCACAGTAGTTAAGTCCCATCGTGCTCAGAGCCATTTGAGCCAGTGTTGGCCTGAAACGTTGCTTCTGAAAAAAAAACAAAAAAAACGAAAGTTACATGAAGGACTAAGCTGTGTTTAAAATTACTGTAGACTACTCATCTCATAACATCTGCAACACGCTACTTGTGTATGCCAGATTAGATTTTGCTGCACCATTTCTTAGAGAACACTTTTTAACAGATGACTGTACCAGCTGTGAGGTAGCATTGCTACTAATACTGCACAACATGATCAGATATTGCTCCTGTGTCTTGGCATAACTGTCCATCCAGGATAGCATGTTGTGCTCTGATCATAACAAAATCTTCAATCAAGTCACAAATCTGAACAGATATTTCATAACAAATATTTTCTTTAGTAGGTTGTAGTGTAGTACCGAATTGAAAGATTTTCAGAGGTCCACGAACATGAAACTACATTTATCGACGATTATTACGATATCATGTGTGAATAGTGCAAGTTGAGAACCATACGACTGGTCCTTTTGGAATCTCTGCACCTGTATTGATGAAGGTAAGTTAGTTTTGTTCTAGGTAGGTCACTGCATTTGAACTCAAAATACATTCTAGAATTATACTCTAGATACAGGTAAGAGATGGATAAACTAATTGTGGGGTCAAGTTTATTTTCATTTCGTTTAGGAATATAGCTTTCCCATAATTGAGAACAAGTCTCTTCTCAAGGGATTTGCTATAATTTGTGTTTAAAAATTTATCTAATTCACTTGCAAATTCTACAATATGCAGTGCTAAAGCTTTTTTTATATAATTCTAGCAATTTATGTAGTTTATGTACACCACTAGGTAGTGACATAACATCTAAACTGGGACAACAGTGCTGAGGACAAAAGTATCTACAACAGTGCTTCAGTTTTCCTTTGTCTCAAAACTCTTTTCTCGTTTGACCATCTGAGTTCTTATCTCATCAACATTTATATTGACTGTAAATTGACTGCCTGTTGTGGCTTTAATATACTGCCAAAACAGGATGGGTTTCAGGAGATGCTCTGTGATGTGATTTTATTATAGTATTTCTTTGAGCTTTGCAGCATTGCTCTTGTGGCAGCCCAGTGATTTTCTATCAATATCGTACTGTCTAAAGTTTTACGATTTTTCTTTGAGTCTGTAACACAGTCATAGCTGTCTGCAAAGAATTTTCCTAAAGTTGTTTACATTCCATAAGATGTCTCTTTAACAAAGAACTGCTACCCTAATCGCTTACATTCCTGCCAATAGTGTGCAACATAAGAAGTTACATTCACATTTGACCATGTCTTCTGTGTGCTTCAATTTTTTTGTCGCACAGTGTAAATAAACTATTTACCTGGACTTGAGTGACAGTATCATATTCCATGCCAGAATCAAAAGTTTCTTGTTACTTACTAAATTTTAAATATTTCATTTTCTCAACATGCTGAGCATTGCTGTTTAATGAATGACGTGAATTCTCGTTCTGATGAGAGAACACATGTAAAATAGAGCTGTGTGTGATAGGAGCAACCAGAAAATTTCCAAGAGCAGTTGGAAATATGTGCTTTATAATCAGTTATGTAATGAAATATATGGCACAACAATGAAATGATTCAAATTATTTGTTAGATTCCAAGAAGATGTAAAGCGAATTCTTCAAATAACATGTGTAGTAATATATTAATATGAAACATTTCTTTGCTTGTTACTATGTAAAAATGATTAATATACTGTCGATTTATATCAATTGTATATATAAGTCGTTCTATCTATTAATACTGTTCACAAGAAATCATTTTAAGTGGTAAATATATAATGATGTTCGATTATTATAAATGAAAATATGTAAATCAAAATAAATGATCAGCAAACAAATTTTTATAATGGGTTTGTGTTTTTTCTGACTGTTTAAAAAGAAATTGATCCTGTGAAATCTTCCAGATCATAGAACATAACATATGTCTTAAAATTTTCTAACTAGAAATAAGTAAAATTTGAACATATCTTTTGTGTAGATAATAGGTCATAAAACATTCTTCTGTACTAAGAGCTGTCCATTTTTCGCAAATTAAACACTAAAGTTCAAACCCTCTGTCAGACACAATTCTTAGAGACGTGAGTTTGGACATGATGAACCTGACAGGCACAGATTTTGAAACTGTCTTGTGGGGCCGACATTGCCATCGATTTCATAGACCAAAGAGTGACAACCCCAGTGTGTGATATCTGTGGGACTGAGGGTCAAACACAATTCAGTTGGGATTTTGTGTAGAGCAGACATGCTGTATGTTTGTCTCTCACAATAAAGTGTTGTTGACTCATAACCACGCTGTCCAAGTTACTAGTACATCTCCCCCTATCAGTAGTGAAGATTTAGCACATTGGTGATCCAACACTAACACAACAACTGTACTGGACGAAAATTCACTCACTACTATGCACTAACAATGGAACCATCTTCTACTATGCCATACACATCAGCTGCTTCATGTGAGAACACCATATGGTTTGCGCCTCAAATGTGCACCATCAATGCAATGAGTGCTTTGATCAGCAAACAATGATTAAATTGGAGTCGTGTTTGTGTGTGAAAACGATGCAGCCCCAAGCTCTCGCAACTGTCGTGCCATGACCAATTGCCACCATTATCATACTTATTGTTATTAGACTTCGCACAAGATCCAACACTTCAATTCCAGGATTTCATTCTCAATGTTCAAACATTCCAATCAAATCTAAGCCCATTGTATCAACTGTGCCATCCAGGCTGTGAATGATGTCAGCTGCACACACTGCTGTATCGGACAATGTATGACACCTGTTTTCTCGTCTACCAGACATCGTTACATGTTCTACATCCACACCGTGAGTGCTCCAGGATACTTCTGTAATCGTTCCTCTTGGTGCGTTTTGTTGACAGTCACAACTGCCATACCTGCCCTCCACAGACTTTCTAACCAACCAAAAGTGCCTCCATTCCACCCTGAGCAATCATCCCTATGATTCACATTGGCGAAATGCATGTGAACATCACTGGAAATACTAGACAATGATTCCAAATCTGTCGCATTGATTTGCCACCTGGCTGAACATGCTAATATCATTGGTGAGGTCATCCTCACGCCCCCTGTGCGTGATAACTAAGCTACAGCAAAGTCTGCTTTACTACAACTGGCGCATACCCCAGGACAACAGTTGGGAAAGGCCACATACGATGAACAATTGGGAGACAAAACTCACATTTGTGGTGCCAACAGCGAACTTTGCTAGAAATAAACCTCATGCTGGGCAATATAATTAGGACTCTCTGTATATTGAAACTCCTCAGCAACTGCAATTAGCCCTGATTCTGCACAAAGCGGAACCACTGGACAGAACATTCGTCCTATCAGATTTATTTATGGTCCTGCAACAACGTCACTATATAAACTTCAAAGACACCACACCATCACAGCATATCAGAGCCCTGCAACCCACGTAATTTGCCAAACCTCTCTGAACAGAGGTGAGAACAGTCAACAGTGATGTCACTGCTGAGATCCTGTGCATGGCTCGCCAGGCAGCACATGGCACCATCCTTGCAGCTCACAATACTATGATGCCTAGCCCCATTGCACAACTACACAGCTGTGTTGGTACCATGCACAATTTGATGACACTGTGTGCAACTGATGACTTGTCCATTTGTTCCCAAAAGCCAAGAGCAGACGAAAGCAGGTGCATCAGCCCACAAACAGATGACAAGCTGTCTTCACACGTACTGAGTCAGACATGCATCCTTAATGATGGATAAGCTATTACATGGCCGACAGTATAACCTCGATCACAATTTGGGCACTTTCTTTCTTGTGGGCACTGGTTCTCATGTTGGCACAGTCCCTAACGACATGTTCACAAGGTCAAACGACACATCATTTCTTCAATTGCAAGCTGTCTACGACTCCACGACCTCAGTACATGGAATGGTTGATCATGTGTTTCAATTCTGTGAAAATTTCCACTGCCCATGGACCTTCCTGACTACCAACATAAACGAGTTGGTGTTAGGCGTAGACCTACTTTGACATCTCCCCTACCCTCGATCAAGCAGCTCTCATACACCATGTGACCCATTGCTTCATCCCTAAACTTTTTGTCCTAGTACTGCTTCCAGCAGCGGACACCCCCTGAGGCTCCAATAGTCTAATTAAGACTCCAGCAATGAATGCTCAGCTATCATTCAAGAATGTGTGATGGTCTTCGACGCAATTGCAACAACACATCAGCAGTACCTTAAGACTCACCAAGAAGCAGAGAGTCTTCACATGGATAATAAAAACTTATGCCTCAAGCATCACAACGTTTCACGAGAACTCGCACACATGCTCGAGAAACGAGAAAATTATGGGGGTACAACAGTTAAATTCTCTTTCATCATTCATTACAACTCTTATAACGGTACATATCTTAACACAAAACATGGTTCAAATAGCTCTGAGCACTATGGGACTTAACTTCTGAGGTCATCAGTCCCCTAGAACTTAGAACTACTTCAACCTAACTAACGTAAGGACATCACACACACCCATGCCCGAGGCAGGATTCGATCCTGCGACCGTAGCAGCCGCGCAGTTCAGACTGTAGCGCCTAGAACCGCTCGGCCACCCCGGCCAGCTATCTTAACACACTTAGCTTCATACACTTAGCATATCACGGAAGATTAGTTGAGAGATAACTCACTTCAGTATGAAATACACATTTATTGGTCACTCGTACATATAACAAATATGGCTGTTACACATCATACGCGCCGAAAGTTCGCACATACCGTACTAGTCCAAAGAAGAAAAGTACCAAAGATAGGGCACTCTGCGCTAGAAACGTCACAGACCCCTCCTTCCCTCTCCCCCCCCCCTCCGGTATTGCGGAGCACGGCAGGGGGTAGGCTCGCGAGATGAAGTCGTAATCTTGGTGCCAACGTGGTTGTAGGAGGCGGCTGGCGTGGGAAGTGGGGGCGGCAGTGTCGGCGTTGCTGCAGCCAACTGGTTCCAATGGCTGCACATGAGAGGTGACAGTGGGCGGAGACGAATCGCCAAAGGCAGGACGGCTGCGTCGGGAGGAAGGTCGTCGTTGAGGGACCACGCCAGTTTAAGTCTATTAACTGAGACGGTCTGGGGCCATCCATGGAGGTGGATGATGAACGTGTTGGTACCACGATGTAGCACATAGTGAGGGCCCAAATAGGGCAGCTGAAGGTGAATCCTCGACGAACTCGCCGTACAGAATCTCAGTGAGAGAGGCATTAAAATCTTCTTTATGAGCCGAGCGAATACCCAGCAGGACCCACAAGAGGACCTCCAACCATAGGTCTCTGTAGCACATTAGGACAGCCCTGAGTGTACAGTGCCACCGCTCGACAAGGCCATTCGACTGCAGGTGGTACACTGTGGTATGAAACTTGGCCACAGAGTTTGCACAGTCGTGCAAAGAGTGTGGACTCAAATTGGCATCCCTGGTCGGTGGTGAGAAATAGGGGACAGCCGAAGTGAGCAACCCACGCCAAAACTCAGTGGGTCACACGGTCAATGACCAATAAGATATATCTGTAGCCCTTGGATGGAAGAAGGGGACCAACAACATTGATATGGACTCTCTGGAAACGCCCCTTGGGGATGTCAGACTTGCCCAGAGGAGGTTGGGCATGCCTGAGAACCTGGCTGCGCAGGTATGGAATGAACTCACAGCTCCAAGTGCGACAGTCATGTTTCACACCAGGGCAGACAAAGTGCTCCATAACCAGCTGTGTCGTCGTTCATCTCCAAGGGTGAGCTAAGACGCACAAGGTGGTAAAGACCCTATGGCGAAGGGCGGTGGGGACCAGGGGGCAAAATGTGCCCATTGAGGTGTCACAAAGGACAGGGGTTGCCGAACCAGTTAGCATATGGGACTGGACAAAGAATGATGAGCTGTTGTCTGATCTTAGTTACCATATATTGTCGTCGTCTGCTTGTAGTTGGGCGAGCTCCTCCAGATTCAATGGTGCGGTAAGGATGCAGATGCAGGAAAGGTAGTCCGCCACAACGTTCTCTGTGATGCAGATATAGCATGCATCAGAAGAGTGCTGACAGATGTAGTCCATATGGTGGAAACACCTGGGCAGAATGTCTTTAGCCGGATTACAAATACTGTCAATGAGTGGCTTGTGATCGGTATAGATCATGAAGGGTCGCACCTCGAGGTCACTACAAAAATGTTTAATAGCCTCGTACACTGTGAGCAGGTCATGATCAAATGCTGACCACTTGAACTGGCTCTTCGTCAGTTTCTTGGAAAAGAAACAGAGGTGCTGGGTGAAGTCTGCAGTGTGCTGCTGTAAAACAGCGCCCACAACTGAGTCACTGGCATCAGTCGTGATCGAGACGTGGGCCTCAGGGTCAGGGTGGGCGAGTGTGATGGCTTTGGCTAGGGCAGTTTTAATGTAACCAAAAGCTTCAAGCATAGGTTGGGTCCACTCCAATTTCCGTTTTAGTGGTGTTCTGCCGGAGAAGGTGTCAGTGAGGGCCATTTGGACTGAGGATTCAAATAGGCCAAAGGGTGTGATGATGACCATCTTTGGAATATCCAGTGGATGCATAGGAATCTGGTGATACACTTTGGAACAATCTAATATGGAGAAAAAGGTAGAACCATGAAGCAACTGCATAAAATCTTCGATTTTTGGTATGGGATAGTTACGATAATGGTGTGGGTATTAAGGGACCTGTAGTTCCTGCACATGCATAAGATGCCTCCTTTTTGGGAACAAGGTTAATAAGGGAAGACCAGTTGGTATCAGAGGTGTGGAGGATGCCCAAAGGCAACAGATCCTGAACGATCTCCTTGGTGCGCAGAAGTTTGGAGGTGTTAAGGCACCTAGCCTTATAACGAACAAGTGGGCCATTGGTGTTGCGAATCTTATGGCAAGTGCCATTACTGATGTCTGACAATCACATAGGGAACTCAGCATGAGGGGTCAAGAAGGTATTCACAGGCAACATTGGTTTACTGACCTTGGTAAACCGGGGCGACGTAGGCGGGACGTCGGCTGCAGTTGGCGACAGAAGGCGCAATGCAGAAGTGAAGCGGCGCAAGGAATCTGTAGAGGCGCATGCAGGTGCTCTTGGAGATTTGTCTGTGGCGATGCTAAACAAACAGCAGGTAGTGGAATGCTCGACACTGGAGCAGGCTGGCGAGAAGACTCTGAAGAGGCGTGTGCTGGGCTGCCTCGCTGTGGGGCTGTAGATAGGTGACGAATGATGCGCCATGCATGTGACAATTCGGCGGAGGCGGAGGCGATGCGGGCACGTAAGTCATTGTTCTGGGTGTGGAGATTGTCGATTTGGGAGTGCACGTATGACAGATCAGAGAGCCTTGTGGTTATGCGCCCGGACAGGGAAGCACACGTGGAAAGCGTAGCCAAGGCTGTGGAGAGCAAAGTGGTGCTGAACTTGGGTGTGCACGTAACTGTAGAGCCGGATGTGTGTTGGAGCACGGCGGCCTGCAGGTCTGGTAAAAGTTCGTAATGGTGTAGAATATCAAACACGATCACAGGTTCATCCACACTGTCAGTGTGGAAGGTCCAAGGGAAGGTGTGAACTGGTGAGAGGTGAAGTGACGTCTTGATAGAGCCATGGACCACAATGGGAGAATGGTTGGCGGCGATCAAGGCGAGGGTAGTGGGGGGAAGCGTGTCGACAGCATGCTTGGCTGGGATGACACTAACATCAGCGCCAGTGTCGACGAGAAAGCGGATGCCATTCGAGATATCTGTGGCTTATAGGCGTCACGTCACTGAAGCGGGTGGTGCAGTGTGAGAAAATAGGTGACGTGAAGGTACGTGGAGGGATGTGGCACCTAAATGTGTGCACCAGTCTCGTTTGGGTAGACACAGGGCGTGCAGCAGTTGCAGATGCCATCCCCATAAGTACTGTGGAACCAGCTCAGTGGGTAGGCCAGTTGGCAGGCCAGCGCAGTGTAGGTATGGGTTGCAGCTGACTGTGGTGGGGCCGGTAGCCGATCGACCTGCTGCTCGGGCAAGGTCAGTGTCTGTTGGGAGTCCACTGGCAGTACATCCAGTAGGCCGCTGGGTGGCAGTGGCAGCTCCTGACGGGCAGCTGAGGCACTGAGGCGATTGCGCTGTCGTCTGCCAAGTGGGCAGGGAACCAGAAGTGCAGGTGTACCAAATGAGTAGGATGGTGGAGATGTCATTCGTGACAGATGGTGTCGCTGACAAATGATGGCATATGCCTGATATGCCATGCGTTATCGAACCCCGAGTGGGTCAGTGATGTGAGTCAGTAGATGAGGCTGCAGATCCAAAGGCATCTTGACCATCCACAACGTCCAAAGAGCGGCGTCAGGTAATGCATAGTCGTCTATTAAAGCACGTAGACGACGCCAAAGTTGCGAAGGGGCATGGTCATCAAGATGACCCTCGTGAACAATGTGATGGATAGCCTCTGGCAGAGGGTGGGAAAGGCACTCAATAAGCAGTGATGTGGCCGTCGAATATTTATACGAGGTGGTCAGTGAGAGGAGCAAGTCGTTGATGAGGTCCATATGTGAGTGGAAGTGGCTCACCAGGCAGACAAAACGGGCGCCACTGTTGGAAATGCCATTGATGTCCAGGAGGTGGTCCACTAAGGTGAACCAAGTTTTTGGGTTGCCTTTTGCAATGCAGATAGCTTAGGGAACCTGCCTAATAACACATGTTGAGTCAGCACCAGCAGATGGAGATAGGTGCGGGCAGAGCCGGATGGATGCCTCCGATGCCTGCGAAATGGCTGCGACAAGTGGAACATCAGCGACGTTGGAGCGTTAATGTATAGTGCGGCATTATGGGAGGAAGGATAATTGGCCCCCATTCTATCGATGGCAGTCTAAATGGTGCAATGTATGCTGATTTCCTAACTAATGTTCTACCGATGTTACTACAAGATGTTTCACTGCATGACAGAAAGGCGATGTGCTTCCAACATGATGGATGTCCGGCACATAGCTCGCGTGCGGTTGAAGCGGCATTGAATAGCATATTTCATAACAGGTGGTTTGGTCGTCGAAGCACCATACCGTGGCCCTCACGTTCACCGGATCCGACGTCCCCGGATTCCTTTCTGTGGGGAAATTTGAAGGATATTTGCTATCGTGATCCACCGACAACGCCTGACAACATGCGTCAGCGCATTGTCAATGCATGTGCGAATGTTACGGAAGGCGAACTAATCGCTGTTGAGAGGAATGTCGTTACACGTATTGCCAAATGCATTGAGGTTGACGGACATCATTTTGAGCATTTATTGCATTAATGTGGAATTTACAGGTAATCACGTTGTAACAGCATGAGTTCTCAGAAATGATAAGTTCACAAAGGTACATGTGTCACATTGGAACAACCGAAATAAAATGTTCAAACGTACCTACGTTTTGTGTTTTAATTTAAAAAACCTACCTGTTACCAACCGTTCGACTAAAATTGTGAGCCATATGTTTGTGACTATTACAGCGCCATCTATCATAAAGCGAAAATAGTGGTCCAACTAAAACATTCATATTTCTTTACGTACTACACGAATATGTAATGAAAAATGGGGGTTTCTACTTTAAAAAACGCAGTTGATATCCGTTTGACCTATTGCAGCGCCATCTAGCGGGCCAACCATAGCGCCATCTGGTTTCCCCCTTCAAGCCAGACAAGTTTCGTCTTTGTAGTTTTTTCGTTTTACGCTTACTTCGGGAGATATTTGGCCCAGTCACGATCTATGGACCACCCTGTTCTAAAAGGTAGGATGTCCAGCGAAGGGTCCCTGAGTTCAGAACTAAATACCTAGAAAACTAAGAGCGATTGTAAGAATTTTATTCAGCAGTTTCGAAATAGTTCGAAAAGCTGCTAGCAGATGATGCTGTACGCTTCATAGCTCATGCGGTATGTGTATATAATTAAACTCGTCCTCTGCAAGTAGTCTTTGTAATCACATCACAATCGTTTCGAAATGTCCACTGCTCCCAGTATGGAGATGACGCAAATGAACAATGTAATTTATCATCACATCCTGCAGTGTCTACGGAAATGGAGTCAGACGCCACACAAACTGCCGGACCAAACTCGCCCAAGGTGGTGGCATGGTTCCGGTAGACAGAGTCTTTCAATGAGCACTACAAAAAGTAGTCGCAAGGAGTCAGATCCGGAGAATATGTAGGCCAATCCGTCCCTGCACCAGTGAATTTGCAATAATCCAACGCAGTCACTGTATTACCGAAGTATTCTTCATAAGAGTGAAATATTATTCGGTGCTATGTGTTCTGGCCCCATATTGCTTGAACCAGTCAGTGTCTCGCCGATCTTCCAATACTAGCTGTGTGGTGACAAAGTGTTTCAAAACTGCGACGTAAAGTTCACTAGTGATTGTTCTGGCATGAAAAAGGGCGAATAATACCTTTGCTGTATTTTGGAGCCCAAAAAGTAACTTCGGGAGAATACAGTGGTTTCCCCTAGCACAAATAGGGCTTCTTGGAACACCAATATCGCCAGATTTGTTTGTTCACAACTCTATGTAGGTGGAAGCGTGATTCATCAGTGAATCAGATGCAGTCAACACCAAATTATTCCTTATCAGTGACTGTGAGAATCTGGTTTGCCAAATCAACCCTACGTCGCACAGCTCGTATGGCTATGGCCTGGATGCTTTGGATTTTGAATGGGAACATATGTAGGCTCTGTCTTAGTATTTTATGTGTGCTGGGACGCTTCAAACCAGTCTCTGCTACTATTCTTTGGGCAGATTTCCTTGCATTTTACTGAATAATTCCAGAAATTGTGGTGACATCTTCGGGAGTAACTATAGTTTTGTCAACGTTTCCGACTAGACCATCAGCCACACTCTCTATCCGTAAGAATTTGGCGAAGAGCTTACGAAAGGTTTCTGAATTGGGTCGTTTTGAAACATTAGATCGTGTTTCAAAACTGCATCTTGATCCCAAAGTACTGTGTTCTACACTGTGATGTTCCAATATCAGAAAAACACATTTTTCAGTGGAATACACGATTTCAGCCTCACCTTTTGGTACACTAAAGACCACTTATACGGTAGAGCTATTCACTCTAAGCTGTGGCGCACCATTTATCGGCACTATGTATTCCGATCACATCACCATCTGTTAGCAACTTTTCGAACTATTTCGAAACTTCAGTACAAAATTCTTACAGCTTTCACAATAAACATACTGTAAATCAGGGTTACTTGGACCGCACAGGGTTACTTGAACCCAAAACGTTTAAGTGATTTAAGCCATTCCTGGTACTGGTTTACTGAAATATCCGACATAGTTCTTAGTTCACCCATGAGGTAGCAGCTCTCAGTAGGCTGTGGCACATTCCACGTATTTCCAAGCGCAACTACTAGAACTTCTCGTCTTACATCTTATTTGTACAACATGCAAAGAAACGGCTTTTTGAATGCAGTAAGTACACAGTTTTATTCCTCAAACCGCACTTTCTGTAATTTCTATGTAAACGTTTAACTATAAATCACCTTTAAAACGTTATTCGTCAAAGCGTTTGCTGGTGTACTGATAACCAAATACAAGGGCCATTTGGACCTACAACTGGCTTGGGTCCAAATAAGCCTTAGGCATGTATATTTTTCATTTATATCAAACTAAAACACCAGTCACGAACTGTGACAAGTTTTCTTCAATTTGTACATAATACAAAAAATGTTTGAAACTATTTAGGTTTTTTTTCTTCCTTTACAGGTTTAAGGCTTACTATGCTGTCTAAATACAGAAGATTGCCTGGGAGTCGCAAGTACAATGAATTTGCAGGTGAACAACTGGAAAATTGCTTAAATGCATTCAGATCAGGTGCACTGTCCCAAAGGCAAGCAGAAGATTTTTTCAAAAAAGGCAGGTCCACCATAAAACGTATTCTAAAAATTCTTATTATTGACAATCTCGATCATTCAAAAGTTTACAAGATAGAAGTAGAGATAGCGTTTGCAAGCCACCTAGACCACATTTGCGAGCATAGATTTCAGTTCATGAGCTGGATTTTAGACTCACTGTAAAATCAAATCTAGAGCTACATGAGGGACTGTAAATGTTTCTAAGAAAAACGTTCCAGGAAGAGACTGGGTTAGATCATTTCTAACGAGACACACCCAGTTATCAGTAATGTTTTCCAGCAATATAAAGAGTTGTAGTGATAAATCCCATCCCTTGACTGAGAGGTATCATGTCCTCAAATACACGTGTCAGGCAAAAGATGTTCATGACTGAGAGTAGTCGATAAGTGGTGAGATGTTTTAAATAGTAATTGTTGATATCAGAGCTAACAAGCGAGTGACTCCATGAAATCTAAGAATGCAATATGTCAACGATAGTAAATGTATTGTAATTGTTAATTATCAAGTTGAATATCAGATCTGTTATGTACACAGTACAGAGAGGCAATGTACGAGTTGATAGCTGTCCACATTTATCATGTACTGTGTTGTAATTTTGTAGATAATATAAGGAAGTGAATTGCCTCTCACTTTTTATTTATGTGGTAGAGCGAATGAGAATGAGAAATTAATTTTCAGCAGTTTTATCTGCAGCCTGTAAGGAGGCGATGTCTGAGCCAAGTTAGAGGAAGAAGACACATGGATTCAGGGCACAAACTACCTGGAGGCTGATTAATAATTCTTAAGAGCGACCAAATGTTCATTAAGCAACATTCTAAGTATGTAAAAGGAGTATTCAGGTGACAACTTCTTTAAGTGTTTGGTACAAGAGGTGAAGCATAACAAACCACCACACAGACCAAGCCAACCTGAGACACTTCAGAGTTAGGGCTTGTGTTGATGACCAGGTACTTAATGAACATGTGGATCGTTTAAATCTCTCAAATGAAGGTGCCCCCACAAAACGTCTACAATTTTGATGAAATTGCTATGGTGCATGATCGCAGAAGAAAAAAAAATTGTTGTAGAGGTTGTAAATATCCAGAGAGGGAAATAAAACATAAGTCACGTTTTGTGGGAAAGTTGCTGGGAATTCGACTACTCTGTACATAATTTAGAAGGCAGAACAACTGTAGAGCATGTGGACAGGAAATAGGCTAGTAGGTGCCAGGTATAACAGAAGCAAAAATGGATGGATTTACCAGGGTATTTTTGAATACCGGTTTAAATCACATGTACTCTGATAATTAAGAAACAAGAAGACCAAGAAGTCATTATTGGGAACAACTTAATCTCTCATCTGAGTATTAATGTTTTGAAATTGTGTGAAGTTAACAACATCAAACTTGTTTGTATGCCTCGATATTCCAGCACCTAACGTAGCCTCTGGATCAGGGCTTCCCAACCTTTTCAGCTGGCGGACCCCTTCTTCAGTCGAAAATCCATGGCAGATCCCTAGTCAGTCAAGAGCACAGTAACTTTAAATTTCAGAGCGAAACCCATGGGAACTGAAAGCTTCTTAATGCAAATGCCATGTTCCCAATGACCCCCCCTCCCCTCCCGAAGTATCAATTGTCTTTGGTTTAGGGATGAATGAAAACGACTTGAAATTTACGATCCAATTTGAATTCCCACTGTATCCAGACACTTACTGGTGGATTTACTCCCTTCGTTAATTGACATTTAATACGAAGGAGCCTTCCTCCAAGAGCAATACTAGAAATACTAGAAATACTAGAAATAAGAATAATCTTGACAAGGATTTAAAGTCACTTAGTCTTGTACAAAAAGGTGTGCATTATTCAGGAACACACATTTTCAATAACTTGCCAGCAGCCATAAAAAGCTTAACAACCAATGAAATTCAGTTTAAGAGAAGCCTAAAGGATTTATTGGTGGCCAACTCCTTCTACTCCATTGATGAATTTCTGAGGAAAACCAACTGATTTGTATATAAGTACAACATAACTTCTGCACAATTTCAGTGCAGTAATGTGTTCACTGAAAATTTGTGTGTGTGAGTGTGTGTGTGTGTGTAAGTATAATCTAACTTCTGCACCATTTCAGTGCAGTAATGTGTTCATTGTAAATAAGTATTACAGTAGTTGTATTACATGTTTCTTACCTTATAAATAAATATAAAACTTTTTTATTTTAAATTCAGTGCAATAGTATTTGTAAAATGACTCTTAGTGTTCATTAAAAAATGACGATCATTCCACTTGGGACCTGTGGAATGGTACATTAGCTTATTTGTTTTAGTTTAAATATTTGTCATGTATTGTTGTTTTTCTGACATGTTCCACATCCTGGAGGACCTCCTCACTACGGATCAATTGGAATGAAAGTAAATCTAATCTAATCAATCAACGTCACGTCCAGACTGTTCACTGTTGACTGTTGACAAGCTGCTGCTTGTGGTCTGTTCACTTCCACTGTTTGCATACTGTTGTGTAAGGAGCATGCATATTTCGTAACAGTCGTGTGTGTGTGTGTGTGTGTGTGTGTGTGTGTGTGTGTGTGTGTGTGTGCGCGCGCGCGTGTGTGTGTGTGGTTTTTCGTGAAATCCGAAGAAAAATGTTAAAATGTAGATAAAGTTTATGGGACTTAACTCCTGAGGTCATCGGTCCCTAGTCTTACACACTATCAACCTAAGTTTAACTTCCGCTAAGTACAACACACACACACACACACACACACACACACACACACACATGCCCGAGGGAGGATTCGAACCTCCGACGGGAGCGGCCGCGCAATCCACGACGACATGGCGCCCTAGACCGCGCGGCTGTGAAGAAAAGAGGCAGACCCATGATTCGAGATACAAACACATCACGAGAGAAAAGAGGCCAAGGAATTGCCTTTAAAGGACTATTGTGACATCTGTTATGCAATATGTGGGAATACATTCACCCAGTTTACATGCGTTTCCAAAACCTGATTTCGTAAGCCGATGTTCCAGTTCCGTTTTTGGTTGGTCAGGTAAACACTTCAAAATCGATTCTGGAAATCTGATTTTATAAAGTCGTTTCCCAGTTCCACAATCGATTTTCGTGCCTATGTAAACAGCTCAGAAAGTCTAGTTATTTTTACGTCTTTGCGCTACTGAAAGGCAGCAGTCAGTCCATAGCCGGCAGCTAGCAGGCGGCGTTGCAACATTGTACTGTCAGTTGATAGCTGGCAACTGGCAGGCGGCGTGGCAACAGTTTAGCCACAGCTGACAACTTAAGCTACTACTTGGACACTACATCGTGGCAGTCAGCCTCGACTGTAAACAAATTAGGAAAACAAACAAACAGACTCTCTTATTTCTATATAAGAAGACAAAGAATTTCACAGAAGGTAAGACTTTTTTTCTCGAAGGAAACAATTCTGGCAGAGGAGGTTTACCTTTTACAAGGTGGCACATTGAAGGTCCTCATTTGTTTACGCTCATAGCCAGTTGCCACAATATAGTGTCAGAGTAAGAGCAAGTAATTGTAATTGAAGTGTAGGCAGGCCATATTTTTAACTGAGAGGATGGAATATATTATAAAGAAAAGAAATTAGCTTTAGAGATCATTTTAATTTTCGTAAGAAAAATATCAATGCCAACAGAATTCAATTAATAATTATTTTGTAAATGATAGAAGACAGAAACAAAATTCCTACAAAGATTAGTTCAGGTACGTTCACTGAGCATCTACGAAGAAAAAATGCTTTCTTCTTTACTATAGATGAGTCTGTATGAATAATAATGTAATCCTAATGTGATGGTTGAGGGTGCTTCTGCTGACACAATTTTGAAGTTGGGTTCAATTCTTGACAACTGGAGACGGATGTCTGGTCCCGCATCTAGACAGCTTCGGTACTTAGTTTTGTGGGCAGCATAGATCGAGAATCCACACATGTATGTTGTGGCAAACGGAACAAGTACACGTTTTGGCTTTTCAGCAAGAGGGTAGTATTTCTTGTTATCCAAACAGATCCAAAAGTGTGAGTAACCGTCAATGTCAAAACTTCATTTCAAGGTAGGGTCTGTGGCAATTTCTATCAACAACTCATATTCATTTGATGATAGAATGTTCGGCTTTTTGGATACAGTCAATGAGTTGACCACCCATTCGTATTTCTGCAGCTTCTGATCTTCAGCTGTTGGGAAATAATTCTCCAACTATGACACCAAGCTTCGGAGATGTTCCAGAATTTGATGAAACAAATTGTTCCCAAGCGACAATGTTTTGTTTTTCAAAAACTCCTTGAGAAGAGGAGAACACTCGACCTCCCCTTCCTCGACACTCTCTGCCCAAAAATTGATTTTCCTCTTGAATGCTCGGACTTTGTCGATAGCAGTGACCTCTGTTTCACTTTGCCCTTGGAGTGAAATATCCATTTCGTTCATTTTGGAGAAAATATCTCACAAATAGGCAAGTATACACTGCCAATTTTCGTCATTAATAAGGTCTGCTAATTTGGTGTTATGCTCCAAAAGGAAAGCTAAGACTTGCAATCTTAATTTGTACAACAGAGAGAGTGCATTCCCACGTGAGAGCCACCTCACTTCTGTGTCGAGAAGCAGGGAACGATGAAGGGTTCCCATATTTTCGCACAGTATTGTGAAAAGTCTTGACTTCAACGGCCTTGATTTTATGTAGTTAATGATTTGAATGGATTCGTCTAAAAGTTTCTTGAATGAAACAGGCATTTGTTTCGTAGCTAAAGCGTATCTGTGGAGAGCACAATGACTACTGCTGCAATTCTTGGCGTTTTCTTTTATTTTCGTTATTGCTCCGACTGTAGGACCCGTCATAGCTTTTGCACTGTCTGTGCACACATCTATGTAATTAGGCCATGAAACTTCGTTAGTCCTTAAAAATCAACCAACAGACGGAATACTTCAGCACCTCTTGTTTTGGCAGGTAGTGGTCTGCACAATAAGAGGTCCTCCTCAAAACATCCAAAATATTCATAACGGACAAAAGCCAATAAAATCGCTAATCCTGCAACATCAGTGGATTCATCTATCTGCAGAGAAAATGAATTGTGTTGGATGCGAGAAACAAGAGTGTCTTTTACATCATTTGACATGTCAACAATGCGTCTCTGACAGTACTGTTTGATAATGGCAGCGAAGATACAAGACTAACTGCCTTTTCGTCTAGCATGCAAGAAACAATATCATTAACACTCAGGTTTATGCGATTTTCTGCGATGGCATGAGCTTTGCCTGTTTTTGCCACTCGATAACTAATCAAGAAAGATACTTTTAGTGAATTGTCATTAATTGTTTTTGTATGAGTTTTCATGCAATGCTGACAAGGGAACCTCCCCATCGCACCCCCCTCAGATTTAGTTATAAGTTGGCACAGTGGATAGGCCTTGAAAAACTGAACACAGATCAATCGAGAAAACAGGTAGAAGTTGTGTAGAACTCTGAAAAATTAAGCAAAATATACAAACTGAGTAATCCATGAGAATGATATGCAACATCTGGGACATACTGAGTTCAGGAGCGCCATGGTCCCGTGGTTAGCGTGAGCAGCTGCGGAGCGAGAGATCCTTGGTTCAGATCTTCCTTCGAGCGAAAATTTTAATTTTTTATTTTCAGACGATTATCAAAGTTCAGGCACTCACACATAATCAACTTCGCTCTCCAAAATTCCAGGACATGTTCAGGTTTGCTTGGAGATATGCAGTATTTGTCGGTCTACACACGGAAAAATTTGAAAACGTTAAAAACATATGTTTTGACAGATCACAAGGAAAAGTGAGCGACTGTGAAACTGTTGGATTCATTTGTTGCAGTTTATGTGGCAAACTCTTATGTTTTCATCACTTTCTTGGGAGTAATTATCATATCCACAAGAAAACCTAAATCGGGCAACGTAGGAGAATGTTTTTACCCATTCGCCAAGTGTACAAGTTATGTGGGTGGACAACATATTCCTGTCATGTGACGCACATACCGTCACCAGTGTCGTATAGAATATATCAGACGTGTTTTCCTGTGGAGGAATCGATTGACCTATGACCTTGCGATCAAATGTTTTCGGTTCTCATTGAAGAGTCACGTACTTTCGTCTACTAATCGCACGGTTTTGCGGTGCGGTCGAAAAACACAAACACTAAACTTATTACAGTGAACAGAGACGTCAATGAACAAATGGACAGATCATAACTTTGCGAAAATAAAGAAAAATTTTTCGCTCTAGGGAGACTTGAACCTCTCGTTCCGCAGTTGCTCACGCTAACCACAGGACCAGGGCGCTCCTGAGGTCAGATTGTGCTTGATGTTGGTTATCTTCTCTTGGACTACTCAGTTTGTATATTTTGCTTATTTTTTCATAGTTCCACACAACTTCTTCCTGTTTTCTCGATTGATCTGTGTTCAGTTTTTCAAGGCCTATCCACTGTGCCAACTTATAACGAAATCTGAGGGGGGTGCGATGGGGAGGTTCCCTTGTGAGAAGCATCTAGTTCACCACTCTTCCTTTTGAAAAAATCGATGTCTTTAGCCTGGAAATTCGGGTGAGTACCTTCAAAATGACGGCGCAATTTAACTGGAACCAATGAACTGCTCGGAAGGACTCGCGCACGTATTACACGCTGAGCTTTACCCTCCTTTGTCTCCATAAAGCCCATTTCTAAATAGCTTTCGTTGTACTTACGCTTCTTCGTTATTTCACTTCCACAGGATACTGCAACCAATGGAGTACTTGCAGCGTTTTCACATAATAAATTCAGCTGTGGAGCTTCTTGTGATTGTTCTTCCTTTGGTCGTCCTCCTTCCTCATTCATTTCAACTGGAAACTTCCCTTGTTGTGAAGGCGATGGAGAAACTGCACCCTTCCTCAATGATCCTGACTTCAGCCACCGATCCATGTTAGAAGTAATAAACTGGTAAAAAATCGACTTATGAAATAGGTAGCGCACTGACAAAGCAAGTTTAACATTTAATGATGCCTGGGGCCGCATACGTGCCAGCGAGCGCTGTGATTGGTCGACAAAGCTCGCTCCGCGCATGCGTAAAAGGTTTCAGCGCATCTAGTGCCGTGAGCAGACGCACAAGCTACCCCCGTATTGTTGCGAAACAGTCGATCAGAGAAGCCGCGTTCTCCGGCACTAAAGTGTGTATGCGTTCCCACTTAGGAACCGCAAAGGCTGCTTGGGAATACGACCTGACGTAAAAGGACACATGTTTTTCACACGAAAAAAAGTGATGAATTTGGTTTTCACATTTTTATTTAGTAATTTTACTCATTATTTTACACGATTTGGTGAAAGGTGGCCGCGGACCCCCTAAAAAGAGCCGGCGGAGCCCTAAGGGGTTCGCGGACCACACGTTGGGAAGCCCTGCTCTAAATGTCGCCTATTTTAGACCCCTTCAGTCCACGTAGAGGGCTGTTCCTACCAGATGAAAGGAATCTGATGCTGGTAAAAACGTACCAGCACTCTCAAACTATCAGATTCCATTTAAGCTGAAAACAGTGCTGCTAGAATTGGAATCTTCAGTCTCAAATAATTTACAGGCAGGTTTCAAAATAGCCAAGATACACCCCCTCAATACGCAACAGTTACTCAATTACTTAAGCATCTTCCGCAAGAGGAATGCCCCGTGAATCTTAACTGAGTAGCAGTTTCATTCATATCACGTCTTGAAGGCAAGTGACATCCGTCTGTCAAGACTTAGAAAACTAAAGAGAGAAAACTGGAAGTTTCAGAAGGAAAAAGGGCTTTTGCTGATGATACTGACGAACAGGTAAAATGTTAAAATTGTCAAACAGAAGAACCGCAGAAAAAGGGGAGACAAATACCAAGAAAACGAAGAAACGATCAAAACAAATCGACATTGCATCAACATCAGAAGATGCTGATGATTTCAACCTGCGATCATAAGGAGAAAGTGATTTCAGTTTGTTTGACAATGAGAATGAAGCATGTAAGCTGAGGGACCTTGATTTTCCATCTACCAGTAGGCTTATGATGAAGAAATTCAGATGAGTAGTACAAAAAGCGGGAAGAAAAATGAAGACAGTGGCTCAAAAGATATTAATCTTAAACAGACATTGGAAGAAGTCAACTTTGTTATCCTTTTATGGGAGATTATTATATTTCCTGGCATTGTGAGAAAACAAAAAAAAGACATTCTACATTACAAATGATGCGATATTAAGGAGAAGATCACCCTTCAAAACTTGTCAAAAGGGATTTATTTTCTATTACACCAGTCAAAGACAATGTTTAGAGTCGGTTAAGGTTCTGTGATTTGTTTCACAATTCTACATTTTTATTATTTCATTGTGTTATTAAAAGAATTTCATGAATAAAATTATTTTGCAAAATTCACATCTAGTTATAAATAATACCTTTTAATAACAGATACTTCGTCTTACTTCAACCCAACACAAGTTTATAATGCTTTTGCACAGGAAATGAGAATATGGGTTGAAGTAAACCAACCTAATGGCTACTAGAACCTAATTTTGTTTTATTCTCTTTCTACATCTACACCTACATGGATACTGTGCAAATCACACTTAAATTCCTGGCAGAGGGTTCATCGAACCACCTTCACCGTGATTCTCTATTATTTCAATCTTGAAAAGTGAGCGGAAAAGACGAACACCTACATAATACCCCTCTATTTCGCGATAATACAAAATGTGCTGCTCTTCTCTGAGCTTTCTCGATGTACGCTGTTAATCCTATCTGAGAAGGATCCCAGATCACGCAGCAGTACTTCAAACGAGAACGGACAAGCATAGTAGGCATTCCCTTTTGTAGATCTGTTACATTTTCTAAGTGTTCTGTCAATAAAACGCAGGCCTTCTACTTTTTTTCCCAATTTAAGTTGTTCATAATTGTAATTTCTATGCATTTAGTTGAATTTACGACCTTTAGATTTGAGTGCTTTTTTGTGTAACCAGTGGCGGATATATACGGGGGCGCACGGGGCGTTCCCACCCCCTCCCTCCCCCTCCCCCCTACCGGGGCCACCCGCATTGCCACCCGCGCCGCCCACGTCAGTCAGCCCGCACTCTATTCGTTCGTTTCTCTCGTCAGTCGAGTGGACTGAATGGAGTTATCGAGTAGTTGTACTTTCCTATGTAGCACGCGCGTCCGCGTCATTGTGTTTTATACGTTTCTGTCTGGCACATAGATAGCTACACATACATACGAGAAAAGTCGCGGCCATTCTAGTAATCCCGATAAGCTATTCTGTCTGGAATTTGTTCGAGAAAAGTCGCTAATATTCTACTGTTTTCTTGTACAGAGAACCTTCGATACGTAGCGTTATAAATATGGACTATTCGCCGAATAGGAAGCTAGTTTATACTGGCATGGCAAAAGCAAATTTAGATTCGACGCTCAAGGTGCACGACGGCATGAGAACTAATGCTGATAGTCACTTTACCCGTATTTTTGAAGAGGCGAAGGCAGTTATGGAAGAGTTAGACGTGAAGATGAGTGTTCCTCACCTTACAGGCAGACAAAGACACAGGGAAAACTGTGATCATAATGATGATGCTGTGACATACTGGAAAAGAACTGTTCTCATTCCAACACTGGACCATGTTACGACTGACATGAGAGAACGTTTTGCTGAAGAAAGTGTTTATTCAAAATTCAACATACTTTTGCCCTCACAACTACTGAAACATGACGGTAATGATCTGGCACATATATTGAATCAGTGCTTAACTGAAGTACCGTTCTTTGAACAAAAATCACTCTTTGTGATTAAAAAGAGACTAATGGGAGAGATTCTTCAGTACAAGCAAACGAGCATAAACGCCCTTAATGATCGTGATTCTGATATGCAAGCATTGCCTATTTGTCGTAGATCTGACTATCCTACTTTGCACACGCTTTTCAAAATATTTGCTTGACTACCTGCATCTACTGCTACAGTAGAACGAAGTTTTTCAACATTGTGGCGTACAATGAAGGAGGATCGACTTATTGGCTTAGCTCTGTTGAACACTCACCCTGACATTGATTGTCGTATTGACGACGCAATTAACCAATTTGCCAGGAAGAATAGGCACATAGAATTCATCATTTAAGGATGAGAACCACAACTGTAACTTTTTTTTTTAATATCATAAGATGGCATTGTCTTGTCTTTGGCGTCGGTAGCGTGCGCATCGTGTTGCGAAGCGCTCGCTTTCTGAAAGAGGCCGAGAAGAACGCGCCGGTAAAGCAGAATTGTCGTGTTGTTTTAACAACGAGAGTCGTGCCGGCATAAAGCGAAGCGCAGCATTATGGGCAAGCGAAGTACTAAAAAGAAGATCGAGAGAAGAGAATGGTCCACGCCGAGGGGGCACACCGCCGGATATTTCGAGCGTAAAAACTCAGAAGACACGGCGAGTCGACCTGAGGGGTCGAACGGCCGCAGTACGACGCATGAAGAACTGGGTAGCCTCGTCAGCCAACGCCTGGTGATGGACACCTCGTGCAGTAGCAACGAGGACGACTCGCCCCAGAACGGAACAGACGTTGCCACCGGTGCCGCCTACAAGAATGACGTGAACTGCTGCAACTCCAAAGCTCTGACGCCACCAGTATACATCCGATGCCAGGGCGAAGACTGGGCTGATTTCGTCGACCAGCGTGAGGGGGTCGCGGCAGTCGAGATGACGAGCATAGACGACGATTCGCTGCTTGTGGTGCAAGCAAACTGCGAGTGTGACGCGAAGAAGGTCACGCCCGAGGCCTACGAGAAAGACAGACCGCGGCGCGTATGTCACGAAGGTAGTCCTGCGCTGGCTCGCTTGCTCAAATCAGCGGACAAACTACGTTTCTACACCTGTTAGCTCAGTAACTAGGCGTGTCCGTACAAACTAAAACTGAATCTTCTACCGGAATCCGCTATTATAGAATCTTACTGATATTTGTCCTATAATGGTGGGAAGTCCATGGGCGTACTTATAATTTGTTACAGCTGTACTGGCGCACAATAAAATAAAATCATGCTAAAATGATTATTAGTTGCATAAGGCACCACTTCCAGCATGTAATGAGTACTGTTAAGGAGAAGAATCTAAATGCTATAAACACGCCGTTGTACCTTTTATATCGAGTATTGACCCTAAATTAAATTTTGTTGTAGTACTGTTAATCAGTAAGACTTCATAATAGCAGATTCCAGTGGAAGATGCAATTCTCGTTAGTACTTACACGCCCAGCTGCGAGTTAACAGGTTCAGAAACGCATTTTGTCTGCTGAGCTGAGCGTGCGAGCGAGTTCAGGACTACCTTTGTGACGTACGCGCCTCGGCCTGTCTTTCTCGTGGGCCTAGGGTCGCGCCCCATCTTGCACCGCACGTCGTCGCAGCGCCGATGGCAACTGAAGCGGCGCCGTGGAGGGAAAAAAAGGAAGAAGAAATGGAGAAACACAGTCAGGGTACTCATGAGAGGACTGCCCTGGATGTGCAATGAAGGGACTGTGAAGAAGGGACTTCACAAGAAAGGGTTCGAAAGGGTGGCTGTAAGGCTACACAACGAATGAACAGGAACAGACCGCCGCTCTTCATCCTGGCTGTGGAAACGGCCTTGGGCGAGCAGAAGCGGACCGCAGAAGAAATCTACGAGCTGGAGAAGCTCGTGGGCTTCATAGTAACAGTGACGCCTCTACCAGCAGAGCTCGACACGAAACCACAGTGCTTCAAATGTCAACAAGAAGGACATGTGGCAGGACACTGCCGCAAACCCGCGGTCTGTGGAAAGTGTGCTGGCAGTCATGACAGCCACGCCTGCACAAGGACGCGAAAAGACACGCCAACGTCCTTCCGATGCGGCGGACCACACGTGGCCAGCTGGAGCCGATGCAGGGCCCTCACGGACCCCAACGCCAAAAGGGACAAGAGACAGAAGAGGAAGACGGATCAAGCAACTCCTGCAACTGCAGAAGGCGCCGGAAAGAAGAAACGGGAAGAAAAAAACGCAGGAAACAACCTGCGACCGCCTACCCCCACCATCAGTGAGAGTGATGGAGGGGTGAGACCCCTAAGTGGAAGGCCGCTCTCACCGCCAGTGAGAGTGGTAAAGGGATGGGCAGGCCGACCGCAAACGGGCGACGGCAGTCAGTGCCAGACCGCTGGGCAGAATGCGGCGCACGTTCAAGAAGCCACGACGCACAGCGAGCGGACATGGACGCCGCCCTGGGGCCCTATTCTGTATGGTTCATACCGATCGGTGTAGTAGGTTAATCTCGCTAGTGACGTCATTTTCGGTTCTTTATCGAAATATCCTATGCAGTAAGCTTCTGAGACTTGTTACTGAATGGCCCTCCCACCGATTTTACGACAATTGTACCAAGAGGTTTTGGATTTCGGTCTGGCCCTGTTGATCGGTGAGCTGTGGTTTATGTACACCTATAATTTGTTATTTTAAACATATTTAGCGGTTTTAGCTTTGGATTTAGTGGTTGTGTTACTAAAGAATCACCAGAGGACGCATCCGGTTGGAAAGTGAGTTCGTAATAGATTATTTTCCTTTCTAAGAAATATGGTTAGGTTAGGTTGTTACTGTGAATGATTACATAAAAAAAAGTTTTCGGTCAATATTCTCTCAAAATACGTGTTATTTTTATGAAAATAAGAGTTTCAACATCATTAAATATCAAGACATTGGCTCTGCTTACGTATATTACAGGAGTGTGAACTGACGTTACCAGTGCCAATGTGTACTTTTTCCCACAAATGGGTTAGTTAGTAATTATCGAAACGTGTTTACAACTTTCAAGTAACAATGGAAAGCAATTATGCGATCCCTGATATTGAAAACCTTTCAAACTATCACGCATTTATGACTTACGCAGAACCGTTTGGCAACGAAGTCAGCCTACATTCCTCTACACAGTACTACAAGAATTGAGCACTGCGTGTCTGTTGTCTGGTGTGGCCATGTGGTTAGCGCATAGGACTGTGTATATGAAAGGTCACTGGTTCGTGCAGAGGTGAATGCAAAAAATTTTTTTTCCTCTTCATATATCGCAACATGTTCTGAGACATTGTTATTCGTGTAAGTTAAGATTTTTCTGCAATATTCGTTATTACTTACATGTAAGAGCGCACTTCCTCAGTAATGATTTCGTGATTTATGTGTGTTTAAAATACGAAATATGAAATTGCTGTGAGTGGAACAACCGACAGTGACCTTTGTATTTTTTCTTGTCAGAAATAATTCACCATTTTTTTCCGAATATGTAGCGATTTCCGAGTATGCGGGTAGACAGGAATCTAAGAGCACAACTTAAGTTACTGGGAATGTAACTAGCAGCAGTCATCTTCATAATCTTGCTTGTCACAAGTATTTATCTGCGATCGAATCCTCAACCGCAGTAGACAGAGATGAAAGATCTCTGCCGAAATATTTTTAGACTGTAGCACCATATACGAAACATTTTCATTCATTAGATGCATGTTATAAGCTCCGACGAACTGCAGGAGCTCTCGAAAATGCGTTTTTTTTTTTCAATTTTGTTTTTAAGACGCAAATCGTGGACGCATCATATAGGGAAGTTGGTTACTTAATCATTTGGATCTCTAGGAGCGTGTTATAACCACATTCTGTTTATATTCTTATGCTTTGAAACTCTCAGAATCCATTTCTCGGGTGTTTTTATAGATGTATTAGTACAATGCTGTACTACACACTATTCCTAAGTCATTTTCCGAAACGTAAAATCCTAAACACTATGTCAGTGTGATCTGCGGCAGCTTGCTTTTGATTGGCTTGCGCGACACGAACTGACAACAGCACTTCGGTTCTATAGACCTGAATGGTATCGCTACCGAAATGCATACTGAATAATGCAGGGACTCTAATTCGAGTACTAGACCGTTCGGTGCTATTGAATACCGAAACGATCGGCACAATGGCGGAAAGATACAGAACAGGCATCCTGGAAGAAGCGGTATACCGCCTCTGGACGGTGCTCCACACAGAGATGGAAGCAGCCCGCCTCACACTGAGGGAGTGCTTCCGTCCCCGATCGCAAATGAAATCGGGTGCGTCACAGACGACGCGCAAACAGGTGCCGATGCGACATCCCAAACGGAAGCCTGCTCGCCGCAAGCGCAGACCACAGCAAAGAAGAAAATGGTGACAAACCGCGCCGTGAAAACGAGCGATGTCCCAGCGAAGAAAGAAGACCAATAAGTACAAACTCGGGAGTTGCCAACTGGCATGACATCTTAGTAAACACTGAGGTGCTAGACATGACAGATCCGAGGCCAGAGGATCGAGACGACGCGTACCAACGCAACTGGCGCGAGGTCTGGCTAAAGAAAGAGGTTTAACGACTCGAATTCCAGAGAGGGCTCGAGAAGAGAAGACTGGAACAAGAAGAGCAACGCCACGTCAGCCCTATCGCTACAATAAAGGATAGGCCCGCCCCAAAGTGCAGGGCGGCAGGAAGGCATTTGATACGGTTCCGCACTTACGTTTAGTGAAAAAAATACGAGCTTACGGAATATCGGACCAGGTTTGTGATTGGATTCAGGATTTCCTAGAAGAAAGAACACAACATGTCATTCTTAACGGTTCAAAATCTGCAGATGTAGAGGTAATTTCGGGAGTACCGCAGGGAAGCGTGATAGGACCTTTATTGTTTACAATATACATAAATGACTTAGTGGACAACATCGGTAGCTCCGTGAGGCTATTTGCAGATGACACGGTTGTCTACAAGAAAGTAGCAACATCAGAAGACTCGTACGTACTCCAGGAGGACCTGCAGAGGATTAATGCATGGTGCGACAGCTGGCAGCTTTCCCTAAACGTAGATAAATGTAATATAATGCGCATACATAGGGGCAGAAATCCATTCCAGTACGATTATGCCATAGGTGGTAAATCATTGGAAGCGGTAACGACCGTAAAATACTTAGGAGTTACTATCCGGAGCGATCTGAAGTGGAATGATCACATAAAACAAATAGTGGGAAAAGCAGGCGCCAGGTTGAGATTCATAGGAAGAATTCTAAGAAAATGTGACTCATCGACGAAAGAAGTAGCTTACAAAACGCTTGTTCGTCCGATTCTTGAGTATTGCTCATCAGTATGGGACCCTTACCAGGTTGGATTAATAGAAGAGATAGACATGATCCAGCGAAAAGCAGCGCGATTCGTCATGGGGACATTTAGTCAGCGCGAGAGCGTTACGGAGATGCTGAACAAGCTCCAGTGGCGGACACTTCAAGAAAGGCGTTACGCAATACGGAGAGGTTTATTATCGAAATTACGAGAGAGCACATTCCGGGAAGAGATGGGCAACATATTTCTACCGCCCACATATATCTCGCGTAATGATCACAACGAAAAGATCCGAGAAATTAGAGCAAATACGGAGACTTACAAGCAGTCGTTCTTCCCACGCACAATTCGTGAATGGAACAGGGAAGGGGGGATCAGATAGTGGTACAATAAGTACCCTCCGCCACACACCGTAAGGTGGCTCGCGGAGTATAGATGTAGATGTAGATGTAGATGTAGATGTAGTGCTGAGAAGCCACAGCAAAACGTAGCGATTCCCCAGTGATGCGCTATGAGAAGAAACAGGTGACAACACCAGCAGCTCTGGCTGGGTTTTGCAGGTTTTCCTCAGGCCATAAGGCGAATACCAGAGCAGTTCCCCTAAATTTCCTGCAAATAAATTCCAAATTGTGAGATATAAGTTCCCCCCCCCCCTTCCCCTCAGAAAGAAAAATAAACAGAGCCAAAACAGAATTACGTAAAACCCCATGCCTGAATAGTGCTCAATCCCTAAGGCACTCGAACAACCTGCCTTCCTCCTTAAGAGGAAGGAAAGAAAAAAAAAAAAAAAAACACTCGGCAGCCCAGTCGGCATCCAACCGTGACAGTGGGAACGTCTTTGTGCGTCCGGTTTTCTCGATATTCGAATTTGAAAATTGCGCTGAAATCTAAACTCTCGCCAGTTGTGAGGTGCGGTCTGTGATACGGTTTTTGTTGGCAAAAAACCTAAAACCTATAGAAACTTATAACGAACTGTGTGAAGTGTACGGAAACAACGGAATGGGTGAATGTTCCATCCGGAAATGGTACATTCAGTTTAAAAATGTCCAAACCAGCATTCGTGATGAAGAGAAGAGTGGACGCCCAAATGTTGTGACTGACGATCTTGTCACTAAAGTTGATGAAACGATTCGTGAAAACCGTCAGTACTGGAACAACCTGCATTCTACCCCACTTTCCATTGTTGCCAGATGTATCCAAGAATGCGGCGATGACGTCATCCAAGATGTCGATGTGTAGACTTGGCAACAGCGCATGACGTCATCCAAGATGGCGGCCATGACGTCGGATGATGACGCAAATACCGTTATCCAAGATGGCGGCTTTTGACGGGAAAGTGCCAAGCACCCCTCCCTCAGAAAAATGGCGGGAAGTTCAAATTCCAACAGGATAATGCATCACACCACAGTTATGTATACTAAACTAAGAAAATCGCAGGAAGATTGGTCACTTGGGCTACCTCCACTAACCTAAATAATCCGACCCCCACTGGCCGCAGTGGCCGAGTGGTTCTAGGCGCTTCAGTCCTAAACCACACGACTGCTACGGTCGCAGGTTCGAATCCTGCCTCGGGCGTGGATGTGTGTGATGTCCTTAGGTTAGTTAGGTTTAAGTAGTTCTAAGTTCTAGGGGACTGATGACCTCAAATGTTAAGTCCCATAGTGCTCAGAGCCATTTGAACCATTTTTTTGAATCCAACCGCCACTTATTCCTTTGAACCAGCGCCAAGTGTGAATTTTGGCGGGAAGATAAGTAACTTTGGGTTTCTTAACTAAACTAAGAAAATGGTGTGGAAGAAAGGACACTTGGACTAACCTCAGTCACCCAACCGCCACTTCCTCCTAAGGATTTGTGGAAAAAGGACTTGGACATAAGTCTTCATTTAAACAATTTCGTGCAATACAACCATCCAGTGTGTTCACCATGAGGTTCAGACTCCAACTGACTTAGTACACAGTGCCACCAGCACAGGGCGCTTCCATGACATCAGTTGATGACACAAGGACCGTAGTCCAAGATGGTGGCAAACAGTGTGTTTGCCACGAGATCTGGACCTAGCACCCAGTACTGGCACCAGATGGTGCTGTTATGATGTCAGCTGATGACGCGAGTACCGTTACCCAAGATGGCACCAATTTTTTTTTCTCCACTCAGATGACCAGAATTGGTGGTGCACATTCAGTCTTTGCTGAGCTGTCGTTGTGAAACCATCGTCATGTGTTCCATCATCAAGATGAATGTGAAGGACAGAGCAGCTTTCAATAGCAATGTACACATTCGAAGGAGGACTGTAGCCACACTTCACTACATGAGGTATGCAAGAATATGATAATGGATGAGTGTAGGAGGAATAAGCACAAGAATTCAGTTCATCAGACTGCGACAATGCAGAGGGATGGAGCCAGGATGCATCCCATAACCAGCACATACTCATGCACATGTGCAAATGGCCAAGATATTCATCATGAAGAATTCACTCTCCCAAAACGCAAGAGAAGTGCAGTTGATGTCAATTCACTTCGGTGTAAGCATATTTGTATATTCGATATATAACAGTGAAGAGCAGCTGCTCACCCCCATCCTCGTGGTTGTGCCGAATGTGTTCTACTGATGAGTTATTGGTGTTTGAGTGGGACGAGTTTAATAGCTATGTTGTTTGTAAGCATACAGCCGAGGACCGCCCCCATAGCCTCCTACATGTAGAGTGGAAGTGCGCATTAATGCTCGAACATATGAAGAGGAAGAATAAGGTCATGCAAATAAATGCTTTGCGTCGAGATGATTTAAAGATGCATTACCCAACTCACGGAAACATCTGCTACTATTGGAACTGTTTGCCTTTTCTAAAAGCACCATATAATCTCCCAACCCACAAAAGACGACTGCCTCCAATCTAGCAGACCAAAGAACTGATCTAATTCATGAGCTCACCGCTAGAGGGCTCTTCGATAGGTTACGTGATCATGCGAGTCAACCAATAGGAACATGGTATCATGATGATGTAGGTGGGTGGTATATAGGGAGGACTCAGCAGCTGCTCGATCTCTGTCCCTGTCAGTCAATCAAAATGAAGTGTCAGTCACCATAGCAGCAGCAGAATAGGAGGAGGAAACAGCAGAAAAGTAATTATCTATTTAGCAATATTATTATTATTATTATTTCTGTAGCAGCAGCATATGATGCTTAGGTATATTCTTCTTTGTCTGGTAGCTGCACCTGTGATGTCAGCATCAGCAGGCTCCAACCTGTAGGGGTCCGCACGCATGTTGGCCTCAGACTCTTCGACGCAGGATCCTGTAGTGCAGCTTCTCAGCATACTGGAGCAGGATAGCAAGGTGCTAATTTCAGTGCCGGAGGCTGCACTTGATGGGGCTTCACAGTACTGGACTCCTTCGTACACGCCGTCCATTGATCATCGCACAAGAGACGTACAACCATCAGTGCAATAACGGCTGGCTAACCGTGCTGGTGTGGATGTTTTGGATGAGAAGCTACCAATCCCCCATTGCACCGCAACCATTACTATTCGCCTCATGCTATGTGTTAACAGTTTGTGGTGCAAAACGTCTTCATGTAGGGCTTGAAATTTCACAAGACGGTAGCCTATCAACTGTGTTAGTGCTCGAACATGTGCCGAAAAATATTAAAGTGCGGTTTTCGGACTACGAGTGGACCGAATTCTGTTGCGTAAAAACATACATCAAGAAACATATGACTACCGAATATGCTCCATTCCATTCATATCAGGACATGTACTGCGGCAGTCTAACTGCGAGTATTCTATCAATTTATGACGATGCTACACCAAGAGTTAAAATTGGTGAGGGTCAGAGTATTTTCATGCAGCACTCGACTGCTGGTAACTTGTTCAATCTAGACATGGTGGTAGCTAGTACGATAGAGAGACTAAATAGATAGCACCCATATGTTCAAGCTGTATACAGTGACATCATTAACTGGCTTCGCACATGCAGCATTCAGATAGAAGATATAGATCATTGTTTTAGTGCCTGTATAACTGCAGTGCTGAAGTCTTGTGCTATTCCTCGAATAGGTGTTGAAAATGTTGAACTCAAATTTACTAACGGAATACCAGACTAGTGCAATGCGCCGATAACATTACGAGATATATGTGCTGAATTTGAGGGATACAAGAAGCAGCTGTTTTCCAAATACTGTACTGCTGCTGCACCAATTAAAATCAATCAAGTGATTTTTTTCGATGCTGATGATAATTGTAGATGGCGAATAAATAAATATATTTACAATCTTAAATTTGTGTTTGTGTTTTTATTTCTCTAGACAAAATGTCACATACGTTAATGAGCGTTAGTACACGTTAGTGCGCGTTAGTGCACGTTAGTGCACGCTTATGTATGTTAATGCATGTGACACTCTTCCCTTGAAATATATAGCACTTGGAGTTCATTCTATTGTGTAGCCATTGTAACTCGGTAAGGTGACTGCGCTGTAGTGGCTACACACACACATATTGTTTATCATATAAAAGCCTATTGCACGCCGGAACCTAACACAGTAGGTATCATGGCAGGCTGGGTGAAGCACCCTCTGTGCAAGGACTTTCTTGTAGGTGACTGGTCCTGTGATGATGACGAAGACAAGAAGACCAATAAGAAGAAGAAGAATGGAGCACTCCTTCCTGACAGCATACGAGCGATAATTGTAGGTCCTTCCAACTGTGGTAAGACAATTGGCCTCATGGCTCTGTTAACGCACATAGAGGGAGTCCGCTTCGAGTACCTTTTCGTTTTCTCTAAAACACTCTTTCAACACAAGTACTAGTTACTGCAGAAAATATAAGATGGAGTAGATGGTGTAACGTACAGAGCATTCAGTGAAAGCGGCGACATCCTCCACCTGAAGAGGTAAAGCCTAACACTGTCTTCATATTTGACGATGTGGCTGTTGAAAAGCAGGATCAGATTCTTAGATACACCAAATAATCCTTTCCTCTCCGACTCTCCGCAGAACCCCATTCCTTGCCTTATCTGTCCACCTACACTACTGGCCATTAAAATTACTACACCACGAAGATGACGTGCTACAGACGCGAAATTTAACAGACAGGAAAAAGATGCTGTGATATGCAAATGATTAACTTTTCAGAGCATTCACACAAGGTTGGCGCCGGTGGCGACACCTACAACGTGATGACATGAGGAAAGTTTCCAACCTATTTCTCATACACAAACAGCAGTTGACCGGCGTTGCCTTGTGAATCGTTGTTGTGATGCCTCGTGTAAGGAGGAGAAATGCGTACCATCACGACTTTGATAAAGGTCGGATTGTAGCCTATCGCGATTGCGGTTTATCGTATCGCGACATTGCTGCTCGCGTTGGTCGAGATCCAATGACTGTTAGCAGAATATGGAATCGGTGAGTTCAGGAGGGTAATATGGAACGCCGTGCTGGATCCCAACGGCCTCGTATCACTAACAGTCGAGATGACAAGCATCTTATCCACATAGCTGTAACGGATCATGCAGCCCCGTGTCGATCCCTGAGTCAACAGATGGGGACGTTTGCAAGACAACAACCATATGCACGAGCAGTTCAATGACGTTTGCAGTAGCATGGACTATTAGTTCAGAGACCATGGCTGTGGTTACTCTTGACGCTGCATCACAGAGAGGAGCACCTGCAATGGTGTACTCAACGACGAACCTGGGTGCACGAATGGCAAAACGTCATTCTTTCGGGTGAATCCAGGTTCTGTTTATAGCATCATGATGGTCGAATCCGTGTTTGGCGACATCGCGGTGAACGCACATTGCAAGCGTGTATTCGTAATCGCCATACTGGCGTATCACCTGGCGTGATGGTATGGGGTGCCATTGGTTACACGTGTCGGTCACCTCTTGTTCGCATTGACGGCACTTTGAACAGTGGACGTTACATTTCAGATGTTGCAGGTTCTGCACTGGCCTTTCTGGATAAAGAAAATGTTCGACTGCTGCCCTGGCCAGCACATTCTCCAGATCTCTCACCAATTGAAAACGTCTGGTCAATGGTGGCCTAGCAACTGGCTCGTCACAATATGCCAGTCACCACTCTTGATGAACTGTGGTATTGTGTTGAAGCTGCATGGGCAGCTGTACCTGTACACGCCATCCAAGCTCTGTTTGACTCAATGCACAGGCGTATCAAGGTCGTTATTACGGCCAGAGGTGGTTGTTCTGGGTACTGATTTCTCAGGATCTATGCACTCAAATTGCGTGAAAATGTAATGACATGTCAGTTCTAGTATAATACGAGGGCGGTTCAGAAAGTAATCTCCGATTGGTCACAGTGCGGGTTGTGGGGGGAGTAGCGACGCCATCTGTGCGTTCACGCACTCAACAGGTCAGTCGGCATCAAGCCGTGGTCGAGTGAACGTCGTACCTGCGCTAGTTTAGTTTTTGTGGCAGTTTGAAATGTGTGCTGCAATAGAAAACCCCGCCAAATGTGAAGTGCGTGCTGTCATAAGGTTTTTTACAGCCAAAGGATATTATGCAGCAGCTATTCATCGTGAGCTTTGTGCCGTGTACAGACCAAGAGTTATGAGTGAAGGAGTTGTCCGTGAATGGGTACGTTTATTTAAAAGTGGACGAGAAAACGTTCATGATGAAGAGAGGAGTGGTAGACCATCATTGGTGACTGACGAACTCGTTCAGACAGTTGATGCAAAAGTTCGTGAAAATCGACGTTTCTCAATGTCGGAGTTGTCTACTGGTTTTCCACAGATTTCTAAGACTCTCTTGTACGAGATAGTGAAGCAAGATTGGGTTACCGTAAGTTCTGTGCACGATGAGTGCCCAAAATTCTTACCGACCAGCACAAAACTCAAAGAATGGCCTCTGCATTAGACTTTCTGTCACGTTATGAGGACGAAGGAGAACCATTGTTAAACAGAATCGTGACCGGTGACGAAACCTGGATTAAGTACGTGAACCCTGACACAAATGAACAATCAAAGATGTGGGCACATTCAAATTCGCCTACCAAACCAAGAAAAGCCTCGCAAGATTTTTCTGCCAGAAAACTGATGGCAACGGTGTTTTGGGATGCCAAAGGGGTGTTGTTGGTTGAATTCATGGAACGTGGTACGACCATTAATCAAGACGTGTACTGTGAAACAATAAAAAAGTTACGACGGGCTATACAGAACAAACGCCGTGGTATGCTGACTTCCGGTATCGTTTTTTTGCACGATAACGCCCGTCCTCACTCTGCTCGCAGAACAACGGCCCTTCTTGAGTCCTTCAAGTGGGACGTTATCAACCATCCACCTTACAGCCCAGACCTGGCGCCAAGTGATTATCACCTCTTCATGCATTTGAAGAAATGGCTCGGGTCACAGCGGTTTGATGACGACGAAGAGTTCAAAGATGCGGTCACAGGCTGGCTCCAGGCACAAGCGGGTGATTTTTATGCAGAAGGAATTTCAAAGCTTGTGAAGAGATACGATAAGTGCCTCAATCGCTATGGAGACTATGTAGAAAAATAGTGCAAAGATGTAGTTGTAAGATGTATATATTAAAATATTTTTATTTAACTTGGTGTATTTTTTTAAATCAACCGGAGGTTACTTTCTGAACGGCCCTCGTATATTTCTCCAATGAATACCCGTTTATCATCTGCATTTCTTCTTCGTGTAGCAATTTTAATGGCCAGTAGTGTAAATGATTAGGATTTCCATCATCAGAAAACAGTTGAATTGACGCTCACGAGTTATGTATCTCCTCAGTAGCGTACCATGCATGATAGGAAGCAGACCATAACAAGAGATGGAAGTGGTATTCTCGACAAACTGCTTGTTGAATTGCACATTCTGGGATATCACTTCTGTGGACCTGGAACAAAGCTTCAGAAACGCCTGGCATGCGGTGATAAAAGTATTAACCTACTAGACGACGCCTGTCTAGAGCATGACTTCGCATAAGCTGCAAATAAGGATCTCCCAGCACGCCACATCGCAGACAGAATATTAACCGATAAAGCCAAGGAAATAAGACGAAGAAAAGATCTCGGAATAGGTCAGTGTGTTGCTGCATTCGTAGTTGATAAAACTATGCGTGGAAAAATTAAGTTAGGCTTGGGGGTGATGAATTTCAAGCGAATTATGAATGCAGCGCGAACAGCTTTGGGGGCTAAGAAGAAGGAACCCGGTAGTTTGAAAAACTGTATTCTTACTTCGATGTGTGCAGCTAAACGTGTGTTGAAGGGCGATAGCAAGAAGAAGAAGAAGAAGAAGAAGAAGACTGCAATTAAACCACCTAGGGTCATACCACTACCAAAGACATCTAGTGGAATTATTCCCTTCATAGTTCCAGCCCTTGTTACTCTGTCAGCTTATAGGCGGGGTGCAGCTGGTGCCAAAACGGTCCAAAACGCACAGAATGCGCAAGCGCAACTAGAGGAAGCCAGAAGACATAATCGGGCTATGGAAGAAGCTGCTATCAGAAAGGGTCTCTACTTGAAACCATACAGGAAAGGACTAGGTCTCTTCATAAAGAAAAAAAAGTCCGTTAGTTATCCTACCAGATCGAGCGCTCACGAATAAAGATCTGGTTAAGATTGTTAAAGAAAAACTTCACATTCTTTATGCGGGATACATTACCGAAGACCATGTGGAGGAATTGTAAATTTAGATGTTTCTGGGGGTCCAGGGGCCCACTGGGTGGCATATGTTAAGAAAAGTGCAAATACAGTTCAGTATTTCGATTCATTTGAAGATTTACAGCCACCTGAAGAATTACAGCGCTACTTCACCAGCAAAATACGTGTCTTCTACTATTTCCGGCGATATCAGGAGCTTAACACATTCGTGTGTGGGCACCTCTGAGTTATGTTCATCATCACATCCATGAGAAATTGGCATGCGCCCGCAGTAGCGAACCTCTGGAATGCGCGCTGTATTTAGACCGGGCGGATGGGTGTCTCGAATGCGCGCTTTCTCCTCGTCATAGCAGGTGTACGAACATCCATACATATAAAAGAGCCATCATTGAATGCACACCCATCATTTGAGGTTTAGATGCAATGTTGTACACTCTCACTTTAAAAGAGCGAGGATCAGTATTACATGCAAATTACTTTCCGCTGATTGATTTAAGTGCAAGGGGACTGGAGTATTACGCTGACTGATCTGGAGACGTATAACAGCATTCCAAACATCACAAAGAGCAACAATAAACTGCATGTGGAAATTGATGGCCAGAAGGAGATTCTAGAAATACTACCTGGTGCCTACGATTTTGATGATTTAAATGAAGTCTTAAAACAGTCTGGAAAAGGTATTGAACTACGGGCAAACATTAATACGCTTAAATCTGAAATACTGTCAGGGAGTGCTACAATCGGCTTTAGGCAGAGAGATTCAGTGGGTCCACTGCTAGGTTTTGCAAAGGATCGTGTTTTGGTGAAGTACCCCAGTAAATTTTACACATCAGATCAGGCTGCGGACATACTTCCAGTCAGCACAATCCACGTTGAGTTTGCCGATTGATGTGTGGAGGAGCGCCTTGAGTGCTGCGACCATACAAGCACTGCAAGTAGTCTTCAACTGTAAGAGCTCGAGATGCCGCACGTCTAACACCCTTTGCCCGCCTCTGGATGTTCCCATCTATTGTACGATATGCATACATTTTGGATCTCAATCCCACAAACTCTACAATCGGTAAACCATTCGCCTCGTCTTTCATGAAACTGATAACCTTCTTAGGAACAATACTGTAAAGATTATCTACCTCATAAGAAGACTTGTCGAATTCTTTGCTGTGGCACCTAATTAATTCATATGGATCACAATTCTTGATCCAGTAGATAAAGCTGTCTGTATCCATGTAAAGCAACTTTGGTTCTACGAAATCAGGTTTCGCAAACTCGTAGTGGAAGCGGCACATGTAGAATCTGGAGGTATCCAGCATACACATCCCCAAATAAATAGGCTTCATAAAATCTACTGCAGTCTTCAACATATCCACAGCGAAAAAAGTTTTCATTGAATATGGTGGCACACTTAAAATTAGGCCTGGCAATACACTTTCTCACGAGATAATGCCCTTCCAATGCGGTTCTAATCAAAATATAGCTTTCATTTCTTACATTCTACATAGTTTTCCCGAAAATGGAATTGTTCATTAATTTATAAAAATCTTTTTCAAAATCATAACTCGTGACTGCCCTCTTTTCGGTATTTAGTTCAATATACTCCTTCAACCAGGGGGATTGCTTGAAGCAGATGGCCTGGGTGATTCTAACAAGCTTCAGCCGTAATCTGAGGTACTGCTGGAGGTTACAATAATGAATAATATGCCTCTGTTTATCTCCATCAAGAGCCAACAGTTTAGGGGTGGTGCTTCCTCGCGGAATTTGTTGCTCTGGACATAACGGCTGGTCACTTGCCTCTCCATGCACATCATTAGGACATGTGATATCTGCCTCAAGCACATACCCTACATCAGAATCAGCCGCAAGACCCATAATTTTTCTACCTAATCCCTTTAATTCACTTTCGGACACCCATCGAAGCTCACCAACCGGCATCGGCTGCATCATGGCATACCCGTATAAGTTGTCCACATCTAGGTACATAATGTAACTCGAATCAAGGGATGCATTAAACCCGACACCCATCTGTGGGTTACTTGCCTTGGCATGCCTGTGAACACATTGACAAAGTCCCTCATGGATCCCGCACTTAAAAAATTGAAGCATTGCAGCATCAGTCAAAAGTTCGATGCTGCGCCTCGTTCTTTTGAGCATAGTGTCCCAGGACAACTCAGGTGTTGTGTAATAAAAGCCAGGGTCCAGAGAGTACGTGGCCATACATACACTCCAGAACTTTTCGAAAACATCTGCAAGCAAACGCACGTCTGTGTCCATGTACTCGTATAGTCTTGCATATTCTCCCAAATTGGGGATGTTGGATTCCCACCAGACATTCACGGCATGCTCATAATCTGCTGTACTTATGGTATCGCCTGTGAGAGTACTGGTAAATGCAGATATGCCGGGAAGCCTGGTTTCATTGAGTTTCCCATACTATCAACATACTCGTACAGGAAAACTCCTTTCCTAGTCTCAAGTTGGAACTTTTCTTCATCAGGAAATGCATATCGAGTGACTGAATATCATTCTGAGGTAATGTTTCAACGAGTTTCTGGAGTGAAGTCTGCATAAAGTGTAAAGAGTCAAGGAAGCAGATTGTAATTTTTGGCATCATTCGTTTTGAGAAAGAAATGTAATTCTCAACACTTTCAGGTAGGACACTGACCTGGTCATTCTTCTTACCGAAATTAGCCAAGTGCTCAACGAGAAAATGTGCGTCATACCCACTCAAATTATGAAAAAAAAAACAAGTATGTGCTGTGATAACTTATACTTCAAATTGCATGCATCATGAGCTGCATCGAGGAACTTTCCCGCAAGATGGCAATGATCTCTACGGGGAGTGTCCGCTTTTCTATCTAACAGTAGCCCACAAATATGACAATTAACCGCCTTTTTATACAATTGATCATCTTCCTTTGATTTGGTCATGGAAATGTTAGTGCTGTAGAGCTTATCAACTTCCCATGAAAGTTTTTCAAGCTCAGTGAGGAGCCAAACCGCAGGATTGTCCCCAACATAATACTGGTAGCAGTTAAGTTTAGAATCATATCCACATACAACTTGGAATGCTGCCACATAAGGTATGTGTTTTTGTGTGAGGGTTGTATGTGAGGCGAAGGGGTTCCCTCCACAATGACTAATAGTAGCCAGCAGGCATTCAAAGTCGCCGTACACTACAAAAGGACGTCGCTGTTGGTGGTGAGCATTTTGAAATTTAATAAAGTTATTTTCCTCTATGAGCATAATAACACATACCGGGTCCTTGGAAGCACAGTCTAATAGATGTATAGCTAATAATTCTTCTGATGAAAAATAATTCAGACACCTTAAACAAATATGCTTTTTATAATGATCCTTTGATATTTGGGAGGAAAGGAGTCGGGACATGTCTTTGATTCAAACAGTGATAATTATCACCTTCAGAGAAGAGCAGCATGTTTAAATGCAGCTCACGCTCACCTGAAAATTTTGAGAAATGGAGGGGGCCGACGACTGTGTGCTTCTCTTGCTCATCTGACTTGTTGTTATTCTTCTCCAGGCCATAAATGTGAACATTTATTCCGGTATTCTGCGCCTCAAACTTAAGTATGTCCTGGATACTTGATGGGGAACTCTATACCATCAAAGTTATAACACAAATGAATATTATCGCCTACATTGTATGTACTGGGACGCTCAGGATGATCTCTGTAATTGTACTTTCTTTCGCAAGCTAGGATTGACCATGCAAAACATGCCTGATATTTTCTATTTTCGACATTAATGCATGCGTGCTTATTAGCTATATCTTTGCAGAGCTTGATATAACTGGACCCTCCATTTACTGGATCATAGACATGTATATGGATGTCGGGGTGTGGTATACGGCTGAGTGATTTAGTGGACCCACGTACGTCCATCTAGGAAAATCAGGCTATAATAGCACTTAAGGTGGACTCACGATAACACTCAGCAATGGATGTGCTCCGAGAAATAACGCCATTATCACCCCATATATAGTGCAGAGTTATAGTCTCTGCATCACCTGGATGTTTAGGCAGGTGATTCCACTCACAGCACAGTACTGCACTGCATTTAATGGCGTTAAATCTCGGATCATCTAGGACTTTGAGGAGCTCGGTCTCCAAGACAGAGAGGCACGCATCTAAAAACCCGATCGAGTCATGGTACCTCCCTCCCGGATTCTCAATCCCTGTGAAAGAGATGCCCCCCTCAAAAGCCCTAGCAACTGCTGAGTATTCTAGAGGGGCCATTATACCATTATTCTGATGTACTTCACTATCAATAGGATGGGGAGAGCACTACCACTAGCCACAGGATAATCAATATTACTGTTACTACTAGAGCTAGGAGTCCAGCCCGTACTTGACGGGGCTGGTGAGGTATACACACACCTTTAGTTGATGGCGGGGGCGAGCTGTCTGAGGAGACGGCGGAGGCGGTGATGGTTGGTGGGAACAACCAGGCTGCGGCGATGGCCCCTGGGGCCTGATGTCCCCATTACTGACCTGTGGGGTGGGAGACAGCTGCACCTGCTCGTCTGCCGGCTGAGTTGCCCATGGGCACCAGAGGGCTTGTGGTGGTGTGGGGGCAGCTGCTGCTGCCGCCTCTCGCGCAGGTGTGATCGGCACTGTACATGGCACAGCGTGTCTCTGTGGGGGTGTGCGGCCGATTCTCGCGCCCACAACCACCATTCTAGGTACATGATGTACTGCATGTGTTATACCTGTAACATAAATAAGAAAAATAAGTTTAATGATCTATATTTAAAAGAATAAATTATAAGACTAAATAATGGTAATTATTTGCTGTAATGATAAAGTTAAAAAATATTCACCTTCTCCACTCTGGCTCCATGGCTTAAGCAACTCATCAGCACATTCAATGAGGTCTCCCACCCACTCAGGAATATCTGCCACCTCATCTAAAAGAGCCACAAGCTTGCGCCTTTCGGATTCTTCTTCATCTTGATCTGCAGCAGCTGCCATCTCGTGGACCCAATCGGGGATATCACCCCCACCTTGCACGACACCCTCGGCATCCCCCTCACTACGCATAGAATCATCTAGAAAGAAAAGAAAAAAATATGTCTCAGACAACTCAATCTAGGCACTTGGAAAACCAATGTACAGAGTGTTACATAAAGGTACAGCCAAACTTTCAGGAAACATTCCTCACACACAAATAAAGAAAAGATGTTATGTGGACATGTGTCCGGAAACGCTTAATTTCCATGTTAGAGCTCATTTTAGTTTCGTCAGTATGTACTGTACTTCCTCGATTCACCGCCATTATTTCATATGGGATACTCTACCTGTGCTGCTAGAACATGTGCCTTTACAAGTACGACACAACATGTGGTTCATGCACGATGGAGCTCCTGCACATTTCAGCCGAAGTGTTCGTACACTTCTCAACAACAGATTCGGTGACCGATGGATTGGTAGAGACGGACCAATTCCATGGCCTCCACGCTCTCCTGACCTCAACCCTCTTGACTTTCATTTATGGGGGCATTTGAAAGCTCTTGTCTACGCAACCCCGGTACCAAATGTAGAGACTCTTTGTGCTCATATTGTGGATGGCTGTGATGCAATACGCCATTCTCCAGGGCTGCATCAGCGCATCAGGGATTCCATGCGACGGAGGGTGGATGCATGTATCCTCGCTAACGGAGGACATTTTGAACATTTCCTGTAACAAAGTGTTTGAAGTCACGCTGGTACGTTCTGTTGCTGTGTGTTTCCATTCCATGATTAATGTGATTTGAAGAGAAGTAATAAAATTAGCTCTAACATGGAAAGTAAGCGTTTCTGGACACATGTCCAGATAACATATTTTCTTTCTTTGTGTGTGAGGAATGTTTCCTGAAAGTTTGGCCGCACCTTTTTGTAACACCCTGCATATTACAAGAAATTATTTTATCTAAGAACTGCATTTTACAAATGTAGTTACATTTGCACTGTACTCCAGCCCTCTCGACCAATAGCTGATGGGTTAGGTCAGCCAACATACAAGGCATGAATTCTAGAAAGACGGAAAAGACTGAGTATAATATACAGTATGGAAAAAAATCTCTGTAGCACGCACATACATACACGCTATCTGTTAAAGGGTACAGCAGTCTGCGGTCCAAAACAGATATAGCACACATACAGTCCATTAAAGGACGCAGCAGTTTGTGTAGAGTGTGATCCAAAACAATATAACACACATACAATCCGTTAAAGGACGCAGTAGTCTGTGTAGAGTGCAGTCTAAAACAGATATAGCACACATACAATCCGTTAAAGAACGCAGCAGTCTGTGGACTGTGGCTCAAAAGGATATTTGAACACTGAAAGAGTACTTACTAGGTAATTGATCATCTCCTCGGCATCGCTTGCCGCTGCTGCCACTGTCGCTGCTGCTGGTGCTGATGGTACGCTTCATGATGCAGATGAAAGTACAGCAATTGAACTCTGGGCGAAGTACAGAAGCAGAATGAGGGCGAATTCGGTTGTGGCTTGGCTTATATAGCTTCTGTGACGTTGAATCACGTCACTAATGCAGTAGCCAATAGAGTGCAGCATTCTAGGGGTGGGTGGTGCTAAGTCATGAATGAATCATGACTGTGCTCCTAGTGGGAAAACCTCGAACTTCTCATTTGATCACTGAATATCCAAGTGATACATTCAGTTATCGAGTATGATTAAAATTGGATTGGAGTTAAGTACTTAGGTAATTCATACATTAGATGCACGATGTGTGTGCCAGATGTGTTCAGTTAGAAATGGTTAGCATATTTCTAGAAGACGATCTGTGGCAGCAGTATGAGCTTGCAGGCTAGAGGACATGACGTCAGCATTTGCGAGCTCGCGGTCTACTATACACGCGCCACATGCCCCATTATAAATGTGTGAGAGAGAAAGCATTGCAGCACCTCTCTCTCTTAGCACTTGACTACAGGGGTGACGTGTGTTTCACGTACTGCGAGTGATGATCTTGGATTACATAATGGGATCGTGCTCTGGCTATGTCCTAGACCATGTGGCGAACACAGTGTTTGCAGCCATCTTGGGTAACGGTACCCATGTCATAAGCTGTCGTCACGACAACGCCCTCTGGTGCCGGTACTGGGTACTGGGTCCAGACCTTGTGGCAAACACACTGTTTTTCACCATCTTGGATTATGGTACTTGCATCTTCAACTGACATCATGCTAGCGTCGTCTGGTGGTGGCACTGTGTACTAAGTCAGTTGGAGTCAGGACCTCGTGGTGAACACACTGTTTGCTGCCATCTTGGAATCTTGGACGACAGCGCCCTCTGCTGGTGGCGCTGTGTACTAAGTCAGCTGGAGTCTGGACCTCGTGGTGAACACAACGGATGGCCATACTGCATGAAATTGTTTAAATAAAGACGAGTCCAAGTCCTTTCTCACTAATCCTTAGGAGGAAGTTGTGGTAGGTTGACTGAGGTTAGTCCAAGTGTCCTTGCTTTCGCGCCACTTTCTTAGCTTTGTTGAGAAACCCTACGTGAGTTATCTTACCACCAAAATTCAAACTTGCCGCCAGTTCTTAGGAAGATGTGGCGGTCGGATGATTTAGGTTAGTGAAGGTAGCCCAAGTGACCTATCTTCCCACTATTTTCTTAGGTTAGTGCAGATAACTGTGGTGTGATGCATTATCCTGTTGGAATTTGAACTTCCACCATTTTTCTGAGGGATGGGATGTGGCACTTTCCCCCCAACAGCCGCCATCTTGGATAACGGTACTTGCGTCATAAACGGACATCTTGGATGACGTCATGAGCTGTTACCAAGTCTACACGCCGCCCTCTTGGATGACCTCATCGCCGCCATCTTGGTTACATCTGGCAACAATGGAAAGTGGGATAGAACGCAGGTTGTTCCATTACTACCGTCGCTTCACAATAACAGAGCTTTCGCTTTCTTTTCCACAAACGCCGAGGAAAGCTGACATCCAAAATTTGGTTTCGCACGACAATGCCTGACCTCACACGGCAAACCGCACTAAAGGACTCCCTAATTCATTAAAATGCGAAATTTTCCCTCACCTGCCCTACAGCCCCAATCTTGCACCAAGTGACTTCCACTTGTTTCCCAATGGTTTGCTATGCAACACTTTGATGACGACGTGGAACTCCAGGTGGGTGTGGCTCACTGGCTGAAGTCTCAGGCAGCAGAGTTTTATGACCAAGGTCTTTCAAAACTTGTCCACCACTATGATAAGTGCCTCATTGTGTTTGGTGACTATGTGGAGAAGTAGTGTCAGTCGCTCTTTTAGGTGTATACAATGAAATGTATTTCTTTTACTTATTGTTTTTTTATGCCAAAACTTTCCCTGCTCTCTGAATAGCCCTCGTAAATCATAGTTTTTGAGAAATTTACTTTTGGGATCAGAGACTCTTTCGATGGACGACCTGTTTCAAATTGCTCTATGCACTATGGGACTTAACATCTGAGGTCGTCCGTCCCCTAGACTTAGAACTACTCAAACCTAATTAAGCTGAGGACATCACACACATCCATGCCAGAGGCAGGATTCGAACCTGTGACTGTAGCAGCAGGGCGGTTCCGGATTGAAGCACATAGAACCGCTCGGCCACAGCGGCCGGCGATGTCCTGTATGTTAACTTCTTTTTCAAATACCAACGAGTTCAAAATCAGGAAGACAAATATCGGCAGTGATACTTTTCGAAAACATCACAAATTGTAGCAAGACGGTCAAATTCTTTCCATTGTGTTCCAGTAGTTTAGTAGTCAAAACAGAGGCAACGTTTCAGGCTCTCAAATTATTCGAGATTCATCACAAGGCTGCATTTTTTGGCAGAATCGACTTCAGTTCCCCGAAATTCTTCCAGACTTTGACGATTTTCTCTGTATGCCCCTGTTAGGTACAAGACGCCAGTAAAAGTCGTTAGTTCAATTGCATCTGTCGCGCAGATGTCCCTCTCCCTGGAGAAACGATCCTTGATAGTGTCCATATATTGGTTTGTGTGTCTGATGTCCACATCGAGATGACATCAGTGAATAAATTATTCCAACAGTCTACTGTAGTTTTAGTATTCTTAGCATTTCCTGTGAGTTCAGAAAGATGAGTGACGATGGTTTGAGATCCCAAGCAGTATCTTTTCCCATATGGCTTTTGTCCCACATGGTCTTATCACCTCGCCAAATAAAATTTTCTTCATTTGTTATGCCTTCTATCTTCACCAGTCTCCTCACAATTTTGCTCCACCTGATGCCTTTTTTCTGTTCGACAACACATATACACTGAAGCGCCAAAGAAACTGGTATAGGCATGCGTATTCAAATAGAGAGATATTTAAACATGCAGAATACGGCGCTGTTGTCGGCAACTACTATATAAGACAAGTGTCAGGTGCAGTTGTTAGATCGGTTATTGCTGATACAATGACAGTTTATCAAGATTTAATTGAGTTTGAATGCGGTGTTTCAGTCGGCATACGAGCAAAGCGACACAGGATCTCCGAGATAGCGATGAAGGGGGGAAAATTTCACCAGTGTACCATGAATATCACGAACCCGGTAAAACATCAAATCTCCGACATCGTTGGAGCCGGAAAAAGATCCTGCAAGAACGGCACCAACGACGACTGAAGAGAATCGTTCAACGTGACAGAAATTCAACTCTGCCGCAAATTGCTGCAGATTTAAATGATGGGCCATCAACAAATGTTAGTGTGCAAACCATTCAACGAAACATTATCGATATCGGCTTTCGGAGTCGAAGGTCCACTTGTGTACCCTTGATGACTGCACGACACAAAGATTTACGCCTCGCCTGGGCCCATCAACGCCATCTCTTGATTACTGGAAACACGTTGCCTGGTCGAACGAGCCTCGTTTCAAATTGTATTGAGCGGATGGACATGCAAGGGTACGGAGACAAACTCATGAATCCAGCTGGCGGAGGCTGTGCAATGGTTTGGGGTGTGTGCAGTTGGAGTGATATGGGACCCCTGATAAGTCTAGATACGACTCTGACAGGTGACATGCACGCAAGCATACTGTCTGACCACCTGCATCTATTCATGTCCATTGTGCATTCCGACGGACTTGGGAATTCCAGCTGGACAATGTGACAGCCCACACGTCCAGAGTTGAGACAGAGTGGCTCCAGAAACACTCTTCTGCTGGCCACCGAACTCCCCAGACACGAACATTATTGAGCATATCTGGGATGCATTGCAACGTGCTGTTCAGAAGAGCTCTCCACCTTCTCGTACTCTTACGAATTACTAACAGTCCTGCAGGATTCATGATGTCAGTTCCCTCTAGCACTACTTCAGACATTAGTCGAATCCATGCCCCAAGTCGTGTTGCGCACTTCAGTGTGCCCGCGGGGGCCCTACACGATATTAGGCAGGTGTATCAGTTTCTTTGGCTCTTCAGAGTATTTTAAGTAACACAAGTACACATGCACATTGCACTTTACTTCATTGGTTAGAAGTGCTGCTTAGCAGACGACAGGCTACTGGGACTCTTGTGTGTTTTGTTGTGTAGTACGTTGAGGTTATGCTTTAAAGTGATTTATATGTAATAGTGTCTGTTGACTCCAAAAACAGCAAGCTGAAATTTATACGAAGACTAGTCATATGGAACGCCATTTCTGAAGCGAATTTGAATAAAAATTTGAGATGTGTTATCCTGAGGGCCAAGCACATATCTATGAAAGTGTATATGCAAACTGTGAGCGAATATTTATACTATGCGACTTAGCAGCAGAACAGTTGAGGAGTCTGGCAGCTGAACAAAAGAAAATAGGGGTATTCTAGATCTTCAGAAAAACTAATAGAAACTGAAACAAAGCACATCGAAGATGCAAAAAAATACGAAATTGGAAAACGTAGCCTCCGTCTAGTTGATTCTAGGGTCAGTGAAATTTCCGAATTTCTCGAGTCTGAGAATGTTAATCTATATATGGGATGAAAAAAAATGCCGCTCTTGGAGGTAGGCATGTCATTCTTCATCCAGATTCAAGACAAAAGTTTATCTAGCAAAATCAGATCAGGTGCTTCATTTTGTAAACATATGTACGAAAACGAGGAGCTGGCAACACTGCCACTCTGTGCATTGCATGAGGATGAACACAGGAAAATGTATCACCTCGCACGACTGTACCAGCCATCATAGCTCACTAAGTAGTCTGGTGGCACGTCACGCCCACAGGCACCATGGTGCTATGGTTTGAATCTTCCTCGGTTCCTTCTTTATTTTTTAGAAACCATTTCCTAGTTCTCATCGTTTAGATGCAGGACATCACTATGCCATATGACAATAGCCTGTCACCTGACAGTGGGATGTATGAAACTGCATGCATGTGTCTACTAAATGCAAAGTGTACAACCATAAGTCCTGTCAAGTTCATGTAGGACGAATTCCAAATAAAGTACTCAAACAGTGAATATGTCGATATGCATGCGATAATCAAGCTGCTGCTGCTCGTATGTATGCTTCTCGGTACTCCCAAAAGCGCCATCCTGATAACAATGTTTTTTGTTGCCTGGAGCAAAGCCTTCTGGAAACCAAAAAAATGGCTCTGAGCGCTATGGGACTTAACTTCTGAGGTCATCAGTCCCCTAGAACTTAGAACTGCTTAAACCTAACTAACCTAAGGACATGACACACATCCATGCCCGAGGCAGGATTCGAACCTGCGACCGTAGCGGTCGCGCGGTTCCAGACTGTAGCGCGTAGAACTGCTCGGCCACTCCGGCCGGCTGGAAACCAGTAATCTTCATCCACAAGTATGGAAAAGCGGTCGACTAAGGACTAGAGAGTACTCCAGAAACAGAGGGCATGATTCTTGAAAGCATTTACCAATCATCTCAGTGAAGTACCTGTGTGATGTTGCAAGGCAATTCCAGATATCTCAAAGACTGGCTGTACAGTTTTGTGAATGGCTTTTGCATCAAGTGGAAGATAACACACATGTTGTAAATACTGTGATGTGGACCAATGAATCTAGCTTCACTCGTGAAGCTATCTTCAAACTCCACAGCAGCCATTATTGGTCGGAACACAACACACATGCCACCTTTGAATGTGGCTTTCAGGCAGACTTTGACGTAAACCCTGTGGGCTGGAACCGTTGGAGGAGTGCTTTTGGGCTCTTACCTATTGCTGGACAAGTTGAATGCGCCCCTGTATCGTAAGTTTCTTTGCAGTACTTTTACTGATGCATTAGAAAACTTATATTTGTTATTTGGCGACAGCTATGGTTTCAGCTTGACGGTGCTCTGGCTCACTTCAGAATAAAAGTGTGTAACTATTTAAATGAAGTGTTCCCAAGGAAATGGATTGGTCATGGAGATACAATGTTCTGGCCTCCATGTTGCCAGGCCTTACTCCACTAGATTTTTATTTATGGGGGCACTTGACGGAACAAGTTTATAGTACTTCACCCATGGATGTATACAACCTAATAGCTTGTGTGCATGCCGCTTCAGCAGTGGTGGATGCAGATATGCTGCATAGGGTCCAGCAAAGTATGATCCGGCGAGTGGCAAAGTATTTGCAAATGCAAGGTGGTCACTTCAAACATTTTCTCTAAAGTGAACATTACTCATATACACACATACCGGCTGTGTGAAGATAAGCCTACACATCAAACATATGGAATGAAATTATTGTGCATTGCATAATGTGCAATTGGTGTAGCCTACATATTGCGCTGATTGTACCTCACTGGATACAGACGATGTTACTGTATCCATTACTATTTTCTGTTGACTTCATTTGTGTCTGCATGAAGAAAAGTGGTCATTTACATCTGTAAGAACTTCAGTGGTCATATCTTAATGTTTAAATAATGGTAACAAAGAAATACACAAGATACCGCATTGCAGAGGTATAAATTGGATACAATTACATGCTTTAAATAAAAAAAAAAGAAAACGCTTTTGGAGCAAATGTGCCTCTAACGTCAGGGAGACTGCATATCCATTCCTCAGACATTGCCTTGTCTCAGTTTTTTTTTTTTTTTTTTTTTTTGCATTTTTGTTCGTTGTTGATCGTTGGGTTTGGACGTCACATGACATCCGTTAAAGTTCGTTTGTTGATCCTTCCACTCAGTTTTTTATTATAGAGGCCAACCAGCTTTCTGACTAAACACACTGAGCTACCATGCCAGCACTGAGTTAATGGGACAGCTGCAGCACATTGCAGAATTCATGTTACCTGTTCTGGACCACGCTGCACGCGGTTACAGCGTTGCCAGAGCCTCGTTTTTTTTCTTTTTTTTTAATCGCTGTTCTTTTAAGTCTGTTGGCGGGACTAGGTTTTGCTCTACTCTTTTGTCTGGAATTGCGATTAGTAATCGGAAGCCAACTGCCAAGTGAGGCATTTTTTCTTTGCTCCATATAATCTTTCATGATTAAAGTTGTGTAAACAACTTTTTTTAAAGGATAAAATATAAATGACGTATTGAAAGCCAATTAACCCTCACATAACGACTAAGTACCTCTATTAAGTATTTATCAGTCACAGGAATAATCATTGAAATCCTTTGTCTTGAAATGGAAAATAAACAGTTTGAACTGGTATACGAGTCAGTGGTTTCCAGGTAACGAAATGTTATCAGCTTTCTTATCGTTGCAGTTTCCCAAGCAGAAAATCTAAAATCTCTGTGTGATCACCCAAATTTGAAAACAAAACATCACCATTACATTGTAGTTCTCATATCTCTATCATTTAGATATTTTTTACCTGCAGTCTCTATTGTGTTTTTTTCCTACCACATTTTCATTACGCAGCATGAACTCCCCGGCAAAGAAAGGGATGCAGAGCTGATTGCTTGCATAATGAAGCAATTGGGGACAGAAGAATACGTGTGCATATGCGCATTCTTTCCATTAATTATTATGTATGTGCTTGTATTCGCGCACATTTGTGATAGCGCAAGAGGAAAGCGGCATCATGTGGACATACTTTTACTAATTTGCCTTTGCATTCTTCCACCTGATCTTGACAATCAATGTCACATGGGTTTAGAAACTTTTTGATGGAAAATTACTTAGCCTAATGATATAACAGTATTGTCTCCAAGCTGAGTAACTCAGAGGATATCTTTGATTTGTCTAACTTTATCATTAAAAAGTAGTAAATACTAGCAGCAAGCCCTTGAATTTCCTTATAAGCCCGATGTCTATTTGCAGACAAGTTGAAGTTAACCATTCTCTTGCCTCTGTATAAAAAGAAAATAGGCCTATTGGGACAGTGGCAATAGTATCAAAAATTATTGAAGCAATAGTGAAAAACCAACTGAATGATTTTTTTAAAGAAAAAATATCTTAAACAGAGCCGAATATGGGTATCAAATGGAACTGTTTACAATTATGGCAATTCAGGACGTTGTGTTACCTTTCTTACAAGGGTTTGAAAATAAACAACACAGTATTACCACAGCCTTGATCTTATCAAGACCTTCAGCACTGGTTAACATAATATCTTAATATACAAAATAGAACATTAGTAGTTCTAAGGTCATATTTAGCTAACAGAAAAAAAATGGTAACCCTAAATAGAAGCAAAAAATCTGATTTTCTGAATGTGAGATATAGATTCCCACAACGTTTTGCACTGTGACTTTTCATGTTCACTATACGAGGGTGTTTTGATAAGTCTGCCGAATTTCCATGAAAGAATCGAACATTTTTGACGTGCGGTCATGGTTGATAAGCTTCGTTATATCAAAGATCGTATAAAGAATTTCAACAAAGTACAGTGTACAGTTCATTGTTGACAGCTGTCTGAGTAAGTCAATGTGCCGACTGCAATTGAAAATGGAGGAAACTGAGTTTTGTGCTTTTACTAAACATTTTCATTTGAAGGGTTGGACTGTCATGCAAATCAAAAGAGAATTGGATGAAGTTCACATGGGCTCTACACCATCATTAAAAACCATTTACTTTTGGATTAATGAATTTAAACATGGTCAGACAGGCACCGAAGATGAAGCGCGCTTGGCCATCCAGTTAAGATAACCACAAAGAAAACCACTGACAAAATCCATGATATAGTAATGCAAGACCATGTTTGTGACCCTCAAAGGGTCAGTGTCAAGAAGTAAGGTCAGCTGCTTGTAAAACAAATATTTTTCTCGCTTTTTTTATCAGACTCACTAAATCAGTCTCATTTAAGTAAATGACTTGCCAAGTCTTATGTCATGTAAAGCAATGATGTATGAAAATGAAACGACTTTTATTACCTATCACACAGTTGAAATGGACACAGTACAAATGAATGACATCTTGATGAAACAGGCAGTTCAGTGGTGGAAGGATAATAAAACAGAACATGTACTTTTCTCTCTCAGCAATCTTAACAGACCTGGCAATCCCAAGGAAACGTCAGTGAAATTTTTAGGCATCCCTCGATAAGTTATGTAGGAATACATGTACAGAAGAAGTTTGCAATAAATAGTCGAGAGTAGTGTACCTGACAGAAAATTAAACGGCTGTCAACCAATGACCTGTTATGCATTTTCATACACCTTTCACTGTGGGCTAATAATGTTTGAATGAAAGTTTCTTCATTTGACATGATGTGTGTGTGTGTACAGAATGTATGAAAAATACAATGTACTAGAAAGTAGGTAACAAACATTATGCCAATAGGCCCAAATCTTTTCATCATAGCAGCTGAAAAATGCCAAAGCCCTAAATTACGATTTTACAGTAGAATAAATGGCGGAACTTTCATTTAAACATTATTGTATGATTGTAGCCCAAAGCTGCAGAAAGATTATGGGATAATACCTTGGGAAAACTCTGCTGGAGCTAAAAAGTCTTCCTTTAACAGAAGAAAACAATCAGACGCATTTTGTCTATAAAACATAACTTCCTGCAAAAAATACTTCACCAACACAAAACACTTATTGTTCCTAACTTGTTCATACTCCCAAGTTCTTATCTATGCCAAAGAGGATGCGTGTACATATAAAATTGGGGCTAATGTCCATACTTATCAAACCATGAGCAAGAAACTTCGTAACTGACCCTGGACTAGACTATTCAAGACCAAAACAATGTACCGCAAAGTGTTAAGGAACTACCACAGAATAAATTTAAAATGGTGGTGGAATTTTGAGCAAAATTCATATGCAATACTGGTAGTGTAAACGGCTATATAATTTAATTATAATGTGAACTAAATGCTGTACAACATAAGCCGTGTCATAAACTGGAAATTGACATTTACATAAATTAAATATTTAACATTATATTCTCTAAAGATATAACTTGTTCTACACGATGTCTCACGCAACAGCAATGTTGTCCTCAGACAAATAATACGATTTGATTTGGTTGCCTCCCATAAGCAAAACCATCAGACAGTGTAGGGTCTTTAGTAATTCCAAGCCACATCCCTGCATAATCTGGTGTGTAAAAAAGAGAATACCAGGATAATTACGTGTTCTGGCACAATGAGCCTGAGAACTCAAAATACTATATATTTTCACAAAACTGACATTACTTATCCCTCAAATGGGCAAAATAACAGCTTTGATGAATAAGAACAAAAATACGAGGCTCAGTAAGTGGCATGTAATCGGGTGTAACAAACTTGAGTTGCCATGAATGTCACACAGGCTCTCCACAAAAATAGCATCCAAACTGGTGATGCATGCTATAAACAGCACCTGAAGATAGGAAGGTACTATAGCGGCGGAGAAAGCCCACGCCACCCGAGAGAGGGGAGCGTAAACACGTCAAATGTGCCTGTCGGGTCGATTGTGGCAGACGGATGGTTAAATGACCTACTGAAAATGTAGCCGGGTACTACCATCTACAACCTCCAATGTTTCGACTGTGAGCCCTCTGTCATTTTCAACGTACATCGGGAGAAGCTCAAGATTCGCATATATAGCAGTAATAGGATTCAATGTTTCTTCTGTTGACCGGGCGCTCATACACGTATCAGAACAACGAAACATATTTTTTGTCCTAATTGTCGTCTGAATACATACCGGCATGAATCAGATTCCAGTTTAACAATAAAACTTATGTACCATTTTGTAGGGTAAATATAATGTACAGCTTACTAAACGTAATTCACAATGTCGGGAAATACATTCCCCTAGTACTGTAGGCCTAATTCAGTCGTGCTAGGAAATTTTGAAGTTATTTATCCCCTCCTGTTCAGCATTTTATGAACAAAATTAAGCACAGATAACGCTGAATGTCAGAGCACACGGCATAAATGCGTTGTTATTTTGTGTACAGCTACGATATGGACTGAATTTTCAAACACAGTTCAAAAAATTAGACATGGATACATGGTAACATGTTTTGTTGGCAAATGCGCTGATTGTTTTTACTCCACGTGCGAACTGATAGGTAACACATAGGGCCTAATAGCTGTTACAGGAAGACTAAAAAATTGCCAAAAGACTGAGATAAATGTGCCGTTAGTGTATGAAGCACTCAGCAGTATCTGTGGGAGCAATTATCACATTTTGGACGTAGTAAATACGTGAGATATTTAATATTTTGCCTGATGAATTTATGCATCCAAGATACCAAACTGAGGACCTGGGAAGGATGAGCGCTATATAGGATTGCAGGTGTAACGTTATAAAGACTACAGCATATTTGAAGCACCATAAAAAGAACACAATTCTGAATAACCTATTTGCGGTAACATCTCTTATCTCCCAATCTGCATCTGCATTGTTTGTTAGAACAAACAAGTCCACACTAGCTTAAAACAAAGTTGTATACCGGCGCTTTCAACGAGTCAGATATTTATTGCAAAAAAACTTACAATCTCATGTTCTGGCTTCAGCCAACAGCATTATTTCTCTACAAATGTTTGTAAAAAACAACACAATTTCCTAGTACGGGAATTAAATCCCCACTACAGTCTACAGTGACAACACTTACTTTCTTTAGGCTTTCAAGAATATAGTTCTATTTACTTTCAATATCGAGCGCAAGTAATTCACTTGGTCATTGCCAAAGTATATGTCTTTAAATTGTCAAATGAGCCCTTTACATGTTCACAGTGCAACGAAATGTGACAGCAAAATTTTTCATTAATTTATACATTATTAATTACACCTTCTTTCCTTTGCTCTTCTATTTGTATTCTGGACGTTGTATTCAAATGAATGTCGCCTTTTCTTGGAACTAGCTGAACTTTCTTTCTCTGAATTACACGAATTCGAGGAAATGGCGGTCTTTCCCTTTTCTAGTTTTGCAGCTGTATGATATTCCTTAAAAGAATTACGCCGAGTCGTTCCATTGCCCCGAAATTCGTTTCGTGTCCTTGTCGTCAGTACCGGTAATTTCCTATCGATCGTCTGTTGTATTGGCTGCGGAATTCGTGGAAAGAATGTGGAAAACCATTGCAGTTTTGTCAGAAATCTTTTTAACATATCTCCTATTGTCATAACGTGGCCCCCTCCTGCCTTTACATCAATTTCTTCTTTGTCGTTTAAAAATGGCTCGAACCATTCCCATAAGTCTTGTGGAGGCTGTGTGTATCTGATATACATAAAACCTAAACCTCTAATGTAAGGGGAATCAGGGTGAGTAATCAAACCATTGACCTGTTTTCGAGTCATTTTTAACGTAAACATTTTATACAGTAAGCAGTAAGCTGATGATACAATCCCTCCCGCACCAACCCCTCTAACACCTCCACACAGTGCCGTTAACCCAGTTGTGTTTCGGCTTCCTTTTTCCCACGGTTCTAGGTGACCAACTCTGTAATAAATTTCATCGACGACTTCGTGGTACGTTTTCAACTTGCGAAGATTCACTTTAAAGTAATACGAAGTTCGTATGTTTTCCAAGATGAGTGGGTTTAAATTCATTGTACGTTCGTTTCCCCACAGTTGCAATACGTTGTTTTTCTTCTCTTCTTTCGATGTGGATTTTTTGTACAGCTTCGAATCATTACACACTTGCTGACCATCCATATTCAATAATCTTCAGTGAAAAGAAGTAGAGCTGTTACTGCACCTAAAAAATAAAAAAAAGATATTTTGCAGTGGGAAATGGTAGGCCTACTTTCCTAACTGGCAAACGGTACTACATGTGACCAACAAAATAATTACAGATATCATAATTACATTCAAGTAACACTAGCCGAATAATGCACGTTGGTATTAAAAACATTACTTATAGGGCGCATTTGTAAACACGCAACACGGAAGTATTGTGCTAGAAACAATAAAACAAATTCTTTTCTTACCTTACATGAATATAAATACAGCAACACTTGAATGACTAGTCTACCACATTTTCTTGCGTGTGGCTCAATATTAACTTTATATTATCCTTCGGAAAACGGAAACTTACGGAGGTGTATTTTTATACATCAATATATGCCCAGCCAAAGCACTTCTACCGCCTCAAAGGTCTTCAGCGATATCAACAATAATGACAGATCGTGAGTGGGAGCGGATGTTATGAGCTGTGATGATGTTGAGTTCGTAGTGTCTTGTATACAAGTATATAATTGTAATAATTTAATAAAAATGAACGTCGTTGCAGCTGTTAGGCTATACATTACGCGAATGACTGAAGAAAGTGGCCCAGGAATGAAAATACTTCTGATGGACAAACACACGGTATATTTACTGGCGCTTGGTAAACATTGAATAATCGGCTAGTTACTTTTGGAGCTTACCTCTGTCGTATATGTGTTCCCAGACTGGAATCGTGAGCATGGTATTCGGGCAGTCGGAGATACTAAGGAAAGAGGTGTACCTGTTCGAAAGGATTGATTCTGGAAGCGCCTATGAACCAATGAGACACTTGAAGTGTATAGTATTTATCCGACCAACGAAAGAAAACCTTTCATTTCTTGAAAGAGAGCTTAGAAATCCGCAGTATGGCGCTTATTACATTTGTAAGTACATTGTTTTGATGACACGATCTTCGTTGTTTATTTATCAATATTGAGAACTATTTGCTTCCAACAGTAAAACTATCTGCAGAGGATGACTGCCCTTTTGTAAAGTAAATAAAGTTTCCTCATTTTATTTTGAGACAGTAATGTAGATCAGTTTAGTTTGTTGCGTTATTTAAGACATGACATATGAACAAATTAAGACTATACTTTTCTGCGGGAAAATGACTGTACCATCAGTTTCTGGATTTTGCATTGGAAAGCAAATTGCTCTGCATCCAAATATTATATAGGCCCCTACTTTGTGTAAGCAGCCAGAGCTACATAATTGCTTCTAAGTGTGTTATTTCTGAAACTGTTATATTGTTCATTGATCTGCTTATTATGGAAGTGTGGAATATCATATAATTTTCAAATCAGATTTTATCTAGACTACTGTAATCCAGCAGGCACTGAAAAACAGTTTAGAACTGTTCTTCCCAACTTTCTTTTATAGGCTATATATTGTGCATTCTTTAGTTGTATTCCATCGCCACCAGCAATGGTCCTTGCTGAGGTGGGATGGCCATATTGTAGGTGCAACTGTATTGGAGGGATACCCCTGGAGATGCCAGGTAAACATATGTTTCCTGAAATGAAGCAGCAGCCTTTTTCAGTAGTTGCAGGGATGGGAGTCTGGCTGATTTATTTATTTGGTCTTGTAATGCTAGCCGACATGGCCATGCTATGCTGGTAGTGTGAATAGCTGAAAGCAAGAGGAAACTACAGCTGTTACATTTGCCAAGAGCCTGTGTATCTACTGTACGTATAAATGATGATATCCTCTGTGGTAAAATCTGGAGGCAAAATAGTCTTCCATTCAGATCATCTGGTAGGGACTCTTAAAGAGATGTCATTAGGAAAATAAACTGTCATTCTATGGCTCAGATTGTCGAATGCTAGATCCCTTAATTGGGTACGTAGGGTTAGAAAATTCAAAAAGAGAAATGAATAGATCGAAGTTAGATGCAGTGGGAACTAGTGAAGTTTGGTTCCTGGATGAGTAAGTTTGCAGTCAGGTGAGTACAGGGTTATGAATACAAAATCAAATAGAAGTAATTCAGGAATAACCTAATAATGAATAAGAAAATAGGAATGCAGGTAAGCTACCATGAATAGTGTGGTGCACAATACTACCATTGTAAAAGTTTATATGCCAACTAGCTCTGTAGATGATGAAGAGCGTGAAAAAATGTATGATGAGATGAAAGAAGTTATTCAGAGAGAATTTGAAAGCAGAATAAGAGGAAAAGGAAGAGAAGGAAAAACAGGAGAACATGGATTGCCTGTTTGAAACCTTTGGATAATGCTTGAGAAGTTGAATGTAATTGACAAAAGGAGAAAATATAAAAATACAGGAAATGGGATGGGCAACAGGGAATACAGATTAATAAAGGAGATTGACAAGAAGTGCAAAAGGCTAAAAAGGAGAGGACAAATCCAAGACTATAGAAGCAAGCCTAATCAAGGGAAAGATAAATGCTGCCCGCAGAAAAATTTAGAGTGGCCTTTTCTGAAAAAAAAGTAAATAAATAAATAAAAAGAAGAGCAGCTATATGAATGAATATCAAGAGCGCAGTTGGCAAGCCAGTACCAAGCAAAGAAGGGAAAGCTGAAAGTTGAAGGAATATATATCACACACACACACACACACACACACACACACAAAGGTTTGGTGGTTGAATTGTTTGCAGAAATAGCTGGGACTTCGTCTCGGAAGGGGGCATCCAATGACACTGAACTCGACCCCCCCCCCCCCCCCCTGCTCCACTCTCAGGGGGTGGGAGAGGAGTCAAATTTGAAATCTTCAATAGGAGCCCCCAATTTTTATTGCAGATTCTCCAGAAAAAATGTGTAACTTTCGTGCGGAACAATTTTATTGTTCCAGATTAATGGCGCTGTATTTGACACAGATCAAAATGGATTAAACAGTTGAAAAGTGATAAGGGAATGTTCAGTATGTATTGTCTGCTAAATATTTTTTACCATTCAAATGGCCATCTGTTATGCACAGATGGCGAACATGCTTCACAGTCCATGGTCGGACTCACTGTTTCTGCAACTCCTAGGTACAAGGCTATAGTTCCCTTGTGTTGAGCACAACTGTGGCTATACCACGAATTATGGATAAGGAAACAGCAGTGTGAAGTTGTTGCGGCTCACTTCCTACTTGTGCAACAATGTTAACGATTGCAGAGGGGTGGACATTGTTGCTTCATATTGTGTGTCAAATAGGCATGTAGGAGAAGCTTGTTTATGGTATGTGAACCTGTTCCCAGAGAGGAATTTCTTTCAGCAACAACATTTTGCAGTATTAGCCAATTTTTACTGCTACTGTAAGTGTTCAACCCACACGAAGAATCTGATCACAGCCCGTGGTGAACGAAAATGCTGAGTGGATGTTTTGGCTCTAACTGTTGTACATCCTCAAATAGTTCGAGGGAAATTGCACGAGTTGCAGGAATTTCGCAGCAAAGTGCATGAATACACATACCACCCATTGCATCAAGCCGTAGTAGAATGGGGAGACTTTCAAAGCCGCTTGAACTTTTGCATTTCAATACAAAAACTAGCAGCCAATGATGATTTTCATTCACAGGTGTTTTCTCTGATGAAGCAACGTTTACGAATTGTATTCATGTGAATCGGCACAATATGCATTAAGTGAGAGCTGAGTTTCAACACCCCTGGAGCACTGTAATAGGTCTCGGATAATTGGCCCATGCTTTATAGACAGTAATGTGAATGGTGACATTTTAGATAATATTTTGGCAATACTTCTGAAAGATATCCCACTTTAAACAAGAATGGATATGTTGTTTCAAGATGATGGCTGTCAAGCACATTATTTGTGGACATCTCGTAAAGTTCTGAATCGAAACTATCCTGGCCGACGGCTTGGATGTGGAGGCCCTCATGAGTGGCCTGCACCATGACACCTCAAGATTTTTTTTTTTTTTTTCCTGTGGAGAATGCCAAAGGAGAAATGTTACCCAGACATTCCAACAACCTGTGCAAATATGTGGCCGGGAATTATCACTGAATGTGCAAATAAATATTAGTGAAGAAAAACTTTGAGCTGTAGGATTTTCTTTCAGAAATAAGGTTGTGAGGTATACTTCTGTGAGCAGGCACCATTTCAAACATTATTTGCTTGAGTAAAACATGAAGATTTGTGAGAGACAAGGGGATGCACCTAAGACCAGCACCCCGATGGTGAGAGTCAATGGGATTCAGTCAATACAAGCACCCTGAGGGTGAGAGGCAAGGGGACTCATTAAAAAAAAGACACTGAATGAAACAGAAGTGTACTACATTAACATCGTTGTTCCTGGGTAACACTAAATGTAGTTGTTACTGCATTGATAAACAAGCTGATAACCTATTCTAACCGTTTTCCGCTTTGACACCATCGGTGAGTTATTGTACAAATAATGTGGACAATTTAATGTGTTATGTTCTCAAGAATCACATTAATTTGTAATAAAACACCCATGTTGCATTACAAAATGTAAGAATACTGCCCTTCTACTCTACTGGGATCCTGATCTATTGGGTAATTTCCTGAGATACTATCGTGTTTCAAAGAATTGTAACCTATTCTGATTTGTGTTGATTACAGCACCATCTATCGCACAACAATAAAATTGCCCCATACAAAAGTTATGTAGTTTCTCCAGAGAATCTGAATTTGCCGTAAAAATTGGGAGTTCCTATTGAAGATTTCAAATTGGACATCCGTCACACCTCCTGGAGGTGGAGCAGGAGCATCAACTGTAGTGTCATTGGATGTCCCGCTTCAAGAGGAACAACTGTTATTACAGCCTTTTTTGTAATATGATGTGTAGTTTCCTATATATTTTCCAAAACTGTTTTAACTGCCCCATCCTGTATAAGGGAAGTGAACTTATAGGAATATCATAGAAATGGAAGGGGGAGTAGATGAAAATGAGTTGGGGTATACAATACTGTAAGAAGAATGTGACAGAACAGTGAAAGATCTAAGAGGAAACAAGTTGCTTGGAGTAAATGACATTATCTCAGAAATATTGAGATCCTTGGAAGAGTCAACCACAACGTAATGTGAAAAAACCTCAGACTTAAAGAAGAAAGTAATAATTGAAATTCCAAAGAAGGCAGGTGCTGATGAGTGTGAATACTAACAAACCATCAGTTAAAAGTACTAGTTGAAAGATTCTGAAACTAATTTGAGACAGAAGAATAGGAAAACAGAAAGGTGCCAACCTTGGGGAAGACCAGGTGATCCAGAGAAATTTAGGAATGCACAGAGTAATACTGATGCTGTGACTTTTATTAAAAGGCAGGCAGAAGAAAGGCAAAATTACTTTTATAGTATTCATGGATTTGGAGAAAGCTTATGACAGTGTCGACTGGCATACATTCTTTGTAATTCTGATGATAGCAGGGATAAAATACTTGTAGGGAAAGGCTATTTACAACATTAACAGAAACCAGGCTGCAGTTATGAGTCTAAGAACATGAATCATAAACAGTGGTCGAGAAGGTAAGTGAGGTAGAGTTGGAGCCTACCCAAATGTTATTCAGACTGTACAGTGAGCAAGCAGTGAAAGAGCCCAAAGAAAAAATTGGGGAAGAAATTGAAGGTCAAGCACAAAATACGAAAACTTTGAGATTTGCCAATGACATTGTAATTCTGTCACAGACAGCTAAGGGCTTGGAAGAGCACTTGAACAGCATGGATAGCTTCTTGAAAAGATGTTATAAGATGAACAACAACCAAAGTAACCATGGGTAATGAAATGTAGCCTAATTAAGTAAGGTGATGCAGAAGGAATTAAATTAGGAAGTGAGACACTAAAACTAGTAGAGGAGTTTTGCTATTTGGGCACCAAAGTAAGTAATAATGGATGAAGTAGAGAGAATATAAAATCCATACTGCCTATATTACAAAATGCATTTCTGTAAAAGAGGAATGTGTTAATGTCTACTTTAAATTTAAAGTCTTACTAAGACTTTTCAGAGGGTATTTGTCTGGAGTGTAGCCATGTATGGGAGTGAAATATGGAAATATGCAGCTCAGACAAGAGATAGTAGAAGCTTGTTAAATGTGGCACTACAGAACAATACTGAAGAATAGGTGGATAGACTGCGTAACCAATGAAGGTACTGAAATGAATTGAGGAAAAAGAAATTTGTAGCACAACTTGTCTAGAGGAGGCGGTCGCTTGATGGGGCACATTCTGACAGATCAAGGAATTGTCAAATTGGTATAGGAAGGAAGTGTGAGAGGTAAAAATTGGAGGAGGAGTGTAAGGGATGAATACAGTAAGCAGGTTCAAATGGGTGTGGGTTACTAGTCATTCGCAGATGAAAAGGCTTGCACAGGTTAGAGCAGCACTGGAGAGCTGGAAAAAATGTACTTTGGTGCCTGCAGCTTTTTTTATTAGGTGCAGCTTTTGGTAATGATTTGTACCCAGAATAAAGTAGATGAGTCATGGGTTTGATGTAGTTAGCCACAAAGATTCTCATTCGTAATTGCCCATAGTTCGTAAATAGTTATCTGGTATTTTGTTCAGTTAGTGCAGAATTTAATCACATTGTTGGAATTATTGAAAAAATCAGAAAGAAGACATACAAGTAGGTTACTGCAATGATGAATGTTTCTCTTATGTTGCATTACACATCAGTCTATTATGGAGATCTTATTTTGTGTTGATATTTGTTGGCTTTGCCAACTCGAGCATTACAGAAGCATAAGATTCCACCCAGCTGCGTTGACCCACGTCATCAATATGGCGGAAACGGCTACTTCCAGCTTATACAAAATCAAAATGTCCCTACATACATATGCCAACAAATGCAGACTAAAATAATAATGACCCAATAATGTCTCACTCCAAAAATAAAATGAAACTAATGTGACAATTGCGGAAAATAAATGGTTTAGGGTAGGGACAAGCTAAATATACAACAATAAGAAAAACACTGCACCATCCCAAAACAAATAACAATAATTTAAAAAAAATTACCACGCTCCGCTTCACCATCAAAACTACAGGATTGGACATTTCCCTTGACCTATATAGCTCAGCCGCAGCTATTCGTACCAAAAAATCAACACTTGTATCTCCAAACGGTGGACCCAAAGCCCCAACAATTCCAAAACCCAAACACCCTATATTCACTACATCAGTTAAAACACAACTGCCATACCAAAAATATACAAAATATCACAATTACCATAGAATAGAGTCAAAATAAAAATTACGTAACAAGAGCCTTCGGCAATACCATATTGGTTGGCCACCGCTTGCATTCACGTATGCTCTCCCCCCTGCCCCCCCCCCCCCCCCCCCTCCTCTCCACACACACACACACACACACACACACACACACACACACACACACACACACACACACACACACACACACACACACCTAACTAATCAGACCTAAGAAAAATGCCAAACACACAAACAAAAAAAACTTAACAACACGCTGAGAACACTTCCACAGCCCACGTTACCGCACCAACTACCTAAACTCAAAACCACATTAGCACTATGACAACCAAAATTCAAATGAATCCAATACCACACATTAAACTCAGCACTTACACCACCAGGGGGCACCATCACATACAACAACATGATATCTACAAACACAAATAACTCAAACACGCTGCACTGTAGTGACATCACACTTCACACCATTACATCATGGGTCAAAGCAGACGGGTGTAATCATATGCTTCCATTGACCCCCAACTCTCAAGCATCTCACAAGTATATTATAACATTCCATCCTAACCTAAACATTGGACTACTCACTAGGTCAGTCTGTCAGCACATCTAGTTCTTTTTCCAGTCACCAAAGAAATACCAAAATCAGTAAGCAATTTTAAATTTATAACAATCAGTAAAAGTGGTACTGGTACTCCCCATATGAAAAACAAAAATAATCAGTTCCAATATTGTGCCAAAAGAAATCGTTACATTGAGTGATACTAATTGGTTGCAGTGTTCTATCATCCAATTTGGTACAACCAATGTAAACAAATTGCCAACATCAACAAGCAACACTGGAATTGCTTACACCATAAGTGAATTTTATGTGAGAGCTCTATCAAACCAGACTTAGAACAACAACAATAACAACTACTACTACCACTACTACTACTGCTGCTGCCGCCGCCGCCGCCACCGCCACCGCCACCGTCGCCTTTACGTCCCCAATGAAAATCTTCAGTATTCTTATTGCAGTCTGATATATTAAAGTTTTAATATTTTTGTAGGTGTTAATAAATATAACATCCCCGTGTCTTATCTCCATTTGCTAGTGGAGATTATCATGACACATTTGTTGGCTTCACTGACTGATGACCGAACTATGATCTTTAAACCTAACCTAGACCTTGAGGTGCACAACAAACCAGTTTGTAGCCACAACTTTGATTTAATAAATAGTGCTGCTGATATCTCTGGTCAAGCAGAACAGCCCTTCTCTGTACAGTACTTCCATATTAATAAATAGTGCTGCTGATATCTCTGGTCAAAGCAGAACAGCCCTTCTCTGTACAGTACTTCCATAACTTTTCCTTCATGCAATGGCCAGTCAGTTTATGGTAAGTTAGTGGGTTACTAATATTCATAGAATGAAGTGTGCACACCAGTTTGTGTGAGCTTTCACCTTTTTACAAGAACATTATTCAGTGTATAGTACAGTAATGCTTGCACCTTATCTGATACGTGGCTAGCACATTTTCAGTGAACATGTGATTCCTATCATTTTAATATTTTTTTTAGTATTGCTGATACCAGGGATATAAAATACTAAATGACAAATAACAATTTATACAGTTCATTTTCTCTGTTGTACCCACAGAGCTTTTGCAGGTGATTGGTAAAACCTAGTAGACATCAAATGTCTTTGAGAATGACGGGATGTTGGAAGGGGAATTCTTGTCTGTCAGTAGCATTCCAGAAGTTTCGTATACCTTCTGGATGGTTCTAAATGGTGAGCCCTGTAGAACATGGAGTGTTGCTGAAAGGGAGGTATTGGCTTAGCAGCCTGAACTGCAATGATATTACAAACGTATGTTAGAACTGTCACCCTCATTGTGTACTAAGTGCTGATAGTAATGTGAAATCTAAAGGATGTTGCGGTGTCCTGTGAAGCACCTGGTACACGTCAGTGTGTTATATTTGTTCAGGCAAAGCTGGGCTCTGTCTGGATCTTTATTCCCCTACCTACTCTTGCAATGTTCATGGAACTCACTAATTGCAACAAACAATTCCCAATGTTTTTGATGCTCCAGTGACAGTGTTAGCCAGTGTATGAGGTATAATCATAAATTAAATTTTAAATGGCTGTTAAAAACGAATGAATGCTTGTAGCTTCATGGCATTTGCATGGCTGCAAAAGGAGTCTTTGAAGGTAACTTTGTCAGTCAGCACTTTATTGCGCTCGTCAGTGAATAAGCAGCAAATGACTGAAATAGTGTTATTGCGTCTCTTACAAATTGCGAGGTATGCTGTCATTTGCTTCCTGCAAGCAGAAGGAATCAATGCTACCAAAAATGTCATGTTTATGGGAGTTGGGGTTATGAGCATTGGTGTTGTGAGGGGTGGTGCAGAAAATTCAAGGCTGGTCAGACAGGTCAGCAAAATGAAGTGATTGAGGAAGATGCTCAGTTGTTGATGAAATTGTACATCCAAGACATTGGTTAACAATTTTATAACTTTCTGAAGATGTGCCTCAGATTTTAAGGACAACCCTTGTTAACTCTGTCACAGAGAGATAAGAGTACCATAATTTTTGTGTGTGTTGGGTACCAAAGTCTCTAACTGACTTTAAGAAAACTGAAAGAATAGGTTTGTCCTCGATATTCCTTCTGTACTACCATGAAGAGGAGGACGAATTTCTGAACAGAATTGTGCTGTGGGTGTGAGACATGGGTGCAATTTGTGAACCCTCAAACTAAGAAACAGGCCACTCAGTGGATGCACACTCATTCTCCCAATAACCCTAGCAAATTCCAGCTGATGCTGTCAAATCGCAAAATGATGCTTACAGTTTTGTAGGATCTCAAAGGAATTTTGACAACAGATTTTTGTGATAGAAACTTGTGAGAATGCTGTGACCACTCATGAAAATCCAAAGGTTAACTAGAACAAATGGTGTGGGATGATTACGGAAAGAATTCTTCTTCTTTAGGACTATCTGTTATCCTGTACTGCAGATCGAATGAAGGAAGAACCCAGACGTTTCGGGTGGGATATTTTTCAATACTCTCTGTAATCTGAACTTGGCACCAAGCAACTCTCATCTCTTCTTGAAGAAGAAAGTCTAATGGACTACTCAGTTCTTCATGTCTGACAATGAGCTGGATGACCCTGTCAACAATTGGCTGAAGCACCAAACAGCACCATTTTTTGATGAAGATGTGGAACCTGGTGTTACGGCAAGACAAATCTTTGAATTTTTGTGGTAACTGTGAAGAAGTAATGTCAACATGTAAGTACAAATTATGTATAAAAATAATTTTGTTTTTTTAATACCCTGTTGGGGGTTAATTATGAACAGCTGTTTTGTAGTCCTAAAATAAATAAATAAAACTCTAAAGAGAGACAAGACACCAGTGACTGTATCAAAATATCTTTATTTAAATCTGTGAAATGCCTCAAGAATGGTACATAACCTATATAAATATCAAGTCCTCTGCAAACTGAGTGAACACATTGTTCGTGGAGACAAGGTGAATGGCATTGTCCTGTTCTTTTGTTTCATTTTTCTGTAGAGTTTATAACTCTGGTAATAATAAATACTTTATGTGAAAGCTGTAACGAAATTTTCCTACAAATTTTGAGGGCACAGCTGAGATCAAGAGAACAGCTAATGACATAGGTTTTGGCCTCCTATCTATGGCGTTAATGACAAACTGTCTTGAGAGCTGCTTTGGCTACGAAGATGTAGTGATAGTGTGTGGATTTTGGGTCTACAAGAATTCAGATTGTAATGGTGATCAGCAGCAGAAATTAGAAATAATCATCAAAACAGAGAATTACAAACAAAATTAGACAAAATAAGTTTGACTGTAGAACACGAATTTGGAACTCTCAATCCCTTTAGAGACATTATAACATATTCACTTTAGCTATTTTGGAACATCATCAAGAGTTATTAACCAAGTTGATAAAATATCTGTGAATTGCAATGTTAGGCAAAATTGAGACAGTAAATGAAAATTTAATCTGTGCACCAGTTTAAGCCATGAAACAGTGTGGACACTGGTTTGATGCAACTTTCCATGCTACTCTATCCTGTGCATGTCTCTTCATCTCCAAATAACTACTGCCACCAGCAGCCATCTGAATCCGCTTACCATATTTATCTACTGGTGTCTCTGTGTGATATTCACCTCCCCTCTCCCCAATTCTATTCAGTACCTCCTCATTACTTATGTGATCAACCCATCTAATCTTCAGCATTCTTCTGTAGCACAACAATTCAAAAGTGTCTATTCTCTTCTTGTCTAACCTGTTTCTCATCCATATTTCACTTCTACACATGGCTACACTCCATACAAATACCTTCAGAAATGTCTTCCTAACATTTAAATTTCAATTCAATGTGAACAAAGTACTCTTCTTCAAAAACACTTTTCTTGCCACTGCCAATCTACATTTTATCTTTACACAAGTTACTTTTTGAAACGAGAAATTTCTGAATTTACTTGCCAATCAACATAAAGGTAAGAAGACATTTACTGATAACCATTTTCGGAACCAGGATATGAGAGCTATGTGCAATATATTGTTTGTAGATAGAGGGACAAAAATGAAATGAATACCGGCATTTATTATTATTTATCAAGTGTATGAAAGCTTGAGTTGAAGATTAACAATGACACAAAATGTGAAGGGACGATGATGCTGATGATGAGTAGGCTGCAATCCAGAAGGGTGCTAACTACAAGTGCCTCTCTCTCATCTTGGGGTCTGAGTGACTTGTCCTTCCTTTTCAACCTTCAACATTTCCCCCACGCTGCCCCAAAGAAGAAACTTAGTTCCAAAAGCTGGTTAGTGTGTTCCTTCTAGTTTTATATGTATCTGTTGGTGGCACTGTATATTTCACCTATTGAAGGTAAATACTAGCCAGCAATTTGTCTCAACTGATCAACTACATTCCAACAAAGACAAAGAGAAATAGTGTCAGAATGAAGATTGTATGTATAACACACCCAAAAGATTGTTCCCAGAAGAGAAAGAAATTGTTGGTAACAAAATCCAGGTGTGGTCTGATCAAAGAATAGCTGAACTAAGTTCATATGTGAGCACGAGCTAGATCATATTTGGGAAAAAAGATAAACAGGGAGCATCACATCTACATCAACTGTAAAATTAAATAAAATTATTGGGAAAGATCTCTATCCAAGCTCCCGTATAGATGATCTTTTAGATAAACTACAAGATACTTGTGTTTTGCACACTAGACCTCACACACATCCATCTGCATATACACAGACACAAGTCTGCTTGTGTCTGTGTATGTGCGGATGGATATGTGTGTGTGTGTGCGCGCGCGAGTGTATACCTGTCCTTTTTTCCCCCCTAAGGTAAGTCTTTCCGCTCCCGGGATTGGAATGACTCCTTACCCTCTCCCTTAAAACCCACATCCTTTCGTCTTTCCCTCTCCTTCCCTCTTTCCTGATGAAGCAACCGTTGGTTGCGAAAGCTTGAATTTTGTGTGTATGTTTGTGTTTGTTTGTGTGTCTATCGACCTGCCAGCGCTTTCGTTTGGTAAGTCACATCATCTTTGTTTTTAGATATATTTTTCCCACATGGAATGTTCCCCCCCCCCCCCCCCCCCCCCCTCTCTCTCTCTCTCTCTCTCTCTCTCTCTCTCTCTCTCTCTCTCTCTCTCTCTCCAGATGTAAGGAACAATGCTTTGGAGGAGTGGTGTTACAAAAATCTCCAGATGATAAGTTACATCCAGTCACTAACATGCAAAGCCCCAGTCCAGTTTTGGATTAATGTTGGTTCTTTGATACTGGCTTCTTTAGTTTGCTGCAATAATGGTTTACTATGAGGCTTTTGACACTGATAGCCTTATTCACATGGAACGCATCACAGTAATGAAGTTCCTAACTGTATGCCTAAGTGGCGTTTGCCCTATTGAACTCCTATTTTCAGTACTCTACATAATTTTCAGTACTCTACATAATTTATTCAATAACTCTTAAAAAGCAGTGAGAAAGGTGTCTTAAAATCAGAACAGTTTGTTCTAAACACCGTATTTATTATTCTTTAAATGCTTAGAAAACATCCCAGTGATATCTCAAGTTTATCTACATTACATTAACATTTACACAATTTATAACTCCACTTGAGTTAGCTGTTCTTTTGCTGATTCTGTCTGGTTGCTGTAAAACATTATGCATTTTCTCAATTCCTACAAAATTAATGTAGATAAACAATTATTGATGTTCACCGCTACTTTTCGCATTCTGATGTGTCAATATGCACACTGTGATTCGTTCTGCAACTCTCTCCAACCATCTGCTGCACAGCAAATCAGTAGGTGCAAAAACATTTCTGTATCAAACAATGGACAGTCCAGTTTGGAATAACAATAGTATTACAAAAAAGAAATATTGCTACTCACCATATAGAGTAGACACTGAGTCGCAGACAGGCACAGTGAGAAGACTGCTATATGTTTAAGCTTCAGGTGAAAAGGCCTATTTCTGAAATAGAAAAAACACACAACTCACATACTTACGTTCACTATCTCCAGCTGTTGTAGGCAGATTGTGGTCATCAACTGTGCCTGACTGTAGCAGCAATCTGGCGTAGTTGGTGGGGGTAAGGAGGCAGCATGGGGTGGTGAGGGGCAGGGATAGCAGGGCAGTGGTAGGGGAATGTGAATTGCTGATTGTGGGAGTATGCAGGGATATGGGGGAGACATTGTAGGACTGTTAGATGCAATTGGGAGGTTTGGGGTTGGGGAGGGAGAAAAGGGCAGTGGGAAAGGAAACAAGTAGAGAAAGGGGAGAAAACTAGTGAGCCCATTGGCTGAATGGGAGGCTGTGTAATGCTGGGGTGGGAGCATAGAAGGGAATAGATAGGTAGCAGGAGGGGAGTAGCAAAGTTTGAGGTCAAGGGGGTTACAGGAACAAAGGATGTATTGCAGTGAGAGATCCTCTATGCAGATGATGGGGTATTCCTGTGCCACCTGTGGGGTTCAGACTGCCAGTGATGGTTAAGGGCAAGCATCGATTTGTAGAAACTGTATTGTTATCGGTAGCATTACATACGTCTAAACTTTTTTCAAATTACAAGAAATGAGAATTTTGGAAAATAAAAAAAATCTATCTGGTAACCAATGAAAAAACTGAAAATTTACCTGAAAACTCTAAATGCTAATACTCCCAAAAGAACAAAAATACAAAGTAGCAATGGCACCCTCTTAACAGTAGTACAGAAAATTTTTGTGTTAAAATATAAAACTCATTCACACTTAAATTCATTCATGTCTATCATGTCGTCAAGACTTAATTTTTCTTTTCTTTTTGTGTAAATTCATGTATCACATGAATTATCAAAAAAAGGATGGAGAATCAAAACTTTACAATTTCATATTTATTTGAAATTGTTGTATCAGTATGGATACAGTAAGGTTTGCAACATTAATTTCTATTCACTTAAGTTGGTCGCTCATTTACATACGTAGAGAAATGCACAGAAAATATCATAATGCTAAATCTAAAGCTAGAACAAATTTTACATTTGAGCAAGTGGCCTATCACCCACCCCCACCTGCTGTACACAGCTGATAAGTAGTGAAGGGAGGCTGCTGCTTTCTTTCAGTTTCTGAAGCTTCTTCCTCCACAGTCTGCTTTCAGCCGCTCTGTGGAGTGTTGGCTGTTGCTGGCAGCCGCTCTGCTGTTGGCCACTCTGTAGTTGTGCTGTCCCAGTTGACTGTCGCCTGTTCCGTTTACTGGCTTCTAACATGCAAAGAAAGAGTAAGCTGTGGGTGATGTCAGTTCTGTCTAGCAAATTAGTTCTGGTCACTAACATGTGCTGCCCTACAAGTGGAGTAACAAAAGTGCTTCTCTGCACCAATATTTAATGTTAAGACATTGCTCTCTAATGCAACAGTTCTTATGAACTGCTGCATGTCAAAATATGTCTATAAGCAAACACTGTTTTCATACAAACATATAAATATATTGAATAAATGACAAATATGAGCACACATACAAATAACTCTTTTTTTCATTTCTCTATCCTAATATCTTTTAGTTCCTATGACCATGCTCTGGGGGTTTTTGAGTTAGAATAGTCCCGAGGTATTTCCACCTGTTGTACGAGGCAACTTAAAGGAGTCTCCTACTTTTCGGCCTGTCTTCTTTCAGGGTTTGACCTCCCAGTTGCAAAACTCTACAGAAGTGCAGGTCATTTGGGAAGGGATGCCTTATTTGGTGCACCATATATCTATAGTGCAATCAGACCTTCTGCACTTCTCATTGTCATGACTCTGCAACTCAACCCACAGTTCAGCTATCTGGGTGAGGACATCTTCCAGGGTAAAACATCTTCTTCCATTGTCCACTGTCCTCTTTCACCCCTATTACAATATTGGATTTCTCTGCACCCAATATCCACCACAGTAGTCATCCCTGACAACACAGGGATCGCACTACTGATGCCTGAGCTGTGAATTCCCCACATATGCCAAGGAGTAGATGCTCGTCTTCTTGGGGCATCAGGGCTCCCAGCAACAGCCATCGCACCAGGTGACACTCGTGGGGAGAGCCCCTTTGGAGTGGACGGCATCAGGGCAGATGACCCACAACGAAGAGGACCAAGTCATCTCTTGCTGGTGACCAAATGGTGCCAGCAGTCTCTAAGAAGGGCAAGCTAGACTACAATGCTGAGAAGTATGACCCTAAATCGTTCCCCTCCCTAGCTACTCCATGGGAGGAATGTGGGACTATGGAAAAGAGAGGGCCGTATTTGCCAAGGTATTTAGTGTGCAGCAGAACAGATGGGGACTCCTTTCTGGCTACTAAGCTTATATTTTTTGTTGAAAACCTGGAGGACAAGTTTGGGGAAGTGGCTGTGTTGTCCAAAATGAGAAATGGGTTAGTTTTGACTCAGACAGCATCCCCAGGCAGTGCTTGCTTGTGACAAGTTGGGTGATATTCCCGTTTGTCACCCCTCATAAGAGCCTCTATATGGTCCAGGGGATTATTTTCCATTGCAACCTTCTCTGGCAGTCCAACGATGAGCTATGCACCAGTTTGGAATGGCAGAGTGTTCACTTCATCCGGTGCTTCTGTAGGGGACCGAAAGATAATAAAACTGCCACCAGTGCCTTCATCTTTGTCTTTGAGGGTGGTACATTACTGAAAAGTTCTTGTGATGTAAAACTGTATGTCCCTACCCTACGTGGTGCTTTAAGTGCGGGAAATTTGGGTACATGTCTTCTCAATGCAATTCCAATGCATCATGTAGAGACTGTGGATGTTCGCTGCATCCAAATACTTCATGTTCACCTCATCCCACCTGTGCCAGCTGTGGAGAGCACCAGTACCCCTGCTCACCAGACTGCACGGTTCTTCAACGGGAGAGGCTGACTTACCAAGAGGCTAAACGGAAATAGGAATCGTTGACCCCCATGTGCTTGACATCTTCGTATGCTGCAGCTACACCAATGTCACCCTCACTGGTGATGGTAGCCACCATATCTCACCCTTGTACAGTGGACCCTCAGGGCCGCCCGAATGCATCCGCCCCCTTGGTGGTAGGGGACACCTCTTTTTTCGTTGCTTCCATAATGCCTATTTTGAGAGCAATGACCCCCCTCCCCCCCCTCAAATGCCGGGGACATCAGTACCCTTCCCCCAGCCAGGGGAAGCAACAGCCTCCACTGGTTCCTCTTGCACAGAAGGGGCCTCTAGGGACTCTACCTTCCGAGCCCTCCCCCCCCCCCCCCCCCCCCCCCCCACCCCCCCCCCCCCCCCCCCCCCCCCCCCCCCCCCCCCCCCCCCCACCCCCTCTCTGTGCAAAAGAGGACATTAGCCAGTGGTTGAAGGAATCACAAGCTGCTGGTCGAAGGGCTTCATGGTCTTCCCCAGTGCCTGAAGCTACTTTGGAGAAGTCCTCTCAGCAAGCCCCTAAAGAGAAGCTTGAGGGCAAGCAGACGAAGTAGTAGTCTGCTAAGAAACAGGAAGCTCCAGTGGCCCCAACACTACTACTCCCTACCAGGTCTGCATCTAATGACAAGGTGGATATTTTAGTGTTTCCCAAGGACGTAGATCTTGCCAATGCTTAATCTGCAGTGAAAATGGATACAAATACTCAACCGGTGGCAGCTGGTGAACCTGAGGTATAAACTGTCTCCTTGGTTACATCATTCTTCCCAGACTTCCGAAAGCATCATCCTCCAGTGGAACTGTGGCAGTTTATTCCCCACCTGTCCGAGTTACAGTAACTTTTCAGTGTTACACCTGCTTTCTGCATTGCCCTTCAGGAAACTTGGTTTCTGGCAATGCGGACGCTTGGCCTTCGTGGCTATTGGGGGCGTTACAAAAATCATACTGAATGTAACAGGATGTTAGGTGGGTCTGTATCTATGTGCTTACCTCTGTATATAGCACATCCGTGGCCCTGCAAACACGTTCAGAAGCTGTGGCTGTCATGGTGAACACAATGCAGGTAATTGCCATCTGCAATGTCTACCTTCCTCCAGATGGTGAAGTACCACACCCTGTATTGGCTGCGCTAATTTCCCAACTCCCCCCACCTTTCCTACTTCTGCGTGATCCTAATGCCCGTAACCCTTTGTGGGAGTTAGCCGTGGTAAAGATGTCGAGGATCTGATAATTCAACTTGATCTTTGCCTCCAAAGTACAGGTGCCAACACTGATTTCAGTGTGGCATATGGATCATACATGGCCATTGATCTCTCATTTTGGAATCCTGGCCTTCTACCATGTATCCACCAGAGAGCTCACGATGACTTGTCGTAGTGACCACTTTCCGCTCTCTCTGTTCTTCCCCCTGCGTTACTCACCTGGATGTTCCAGATGGACTCTTACCGAGGCTGACTGGGATGGCTTCACCTCCGCTGTTACCATTGAATCTCCATTGCATGGCAACATCAAAGAGGTGATCAGATCATCACTACTACCATTGTTGCAACAACTGAATGGTTAATCACTTGTTCTTTACTATGGGAGCATGGCGTATTGTTCAACATTGCCCTCAACTTTGTGGGTGCTCGACCCTGAACACAACTGCAGAGTTTGGCTCTCAACGGGTACTTTCAGAACGAGCCCAGTGAACAGCCTCCTTGTGGAAGCTGGGGTTCCTCCATTGTGGATCAGGCGGCAACTGCTTGCGAATCATACTGCCCACATTCGTAGTTTGCCTCACCTTTCAAATTATCATCTCCTTTCCCCTAACACAGTTATTCATCTCCCACAGTGGTGGCCCAGATTGAGAATTCCGATTGCAGTCCTTGTCCAGCCCTTCTCTCTGAAATTGAGTCTTTCCCTCAGCCAGCTTTCCTCGGGGTCCACTCACTTAAACCTTCTTGGTTGGTGTCGTGGCTACAGCTTCGTCTGGACGTATGTGTGCCCCCAAAGACTCGGTTCACCCTAATGCCCTCTGCCGCAAATTTTTCTCCATTCTTAGCAAGTTCCAGGGCTCGGAAATAGTCTACACTGATGGCTGATGGTCGCATTGGCTTAGCTTATGCTCATGCTGGACGTACTGAACAGCACTCCTTGCCGGATAGCTGCAGTGCTCTCACGGCAGAGTTGGTAGCCATCCGTCATGCTTTTGAGCATATACCCACCTGTACAGGTGAATCCTTCCTCATCTGTAGTGACTCCTTAAGCAACCTACAAGCTCTCGACCAGTGCTTACCTCACCATCCATTGGTGATGACTATCCAGGAGTCTGTTTCTGCCTTCAAAAAATGTGGACATTCAGTGGCCTTCATTTGGACCCCAGGACATATCAGAATCCCGGAAAATAAAGCTGCTGACAAGCTGGCCGTACAGGCTACCGGTAAACCAACTCTGCAGATTGGCATGCTGGAGACTGATCTCTGATCGGTCTTACGCCATAAAGTTTTTGGATCTGGGATACTGAATGGCACACCCTCAGTACACCAAATAAACTACATATTATCAAGAATACATTGAATGTTTGGAGGTCTTCCATGTGAACCACTATCAGGGACTCTGTTGTCCTTTGCCGGCTCCGCATTGCCTGTACTTGGCTGATTCATGGTCACCACCTCTGTTGTGAGAACCCACCTTAGTGTCGCTGAGGTTCCCACTTGACAGTTGCCCACATCTTGTTGGACTGCCCAATTTTAGCCTCCCTGAGGTGGACTTTTAACCTTCCCGCCACACTGCTACGGTGTTAGGAGACTATGCCTCAATGGCGGCTCTAGTTTTATGTTTTATTTGTGAAGGAGTTTTTTATCACACAAGCTAAGCGTGGGCATCTGGCCATCTCTCCCAGGCCTTCACCCTCCCGCCCTTTTAACTCTTCCTCACTGTTTCTTTGCTGTTTGTTCACCTTGGTGTTAGTTTTTTCCCTGTCAGTGTTTCTCTAGCCTTGTCTTTTAGGCTGGATGTTTTAGTGTGTTGCTGAGTGGCCAGCTCATCCTTTTTTTACTCTTGCAGTCAGCTAGCCCAGGCCATCTGCTGTATTATTTTAATATCTTCTACCGCTTTTTCTCCATTTTGTGCACGTTTTCCCCTTTTGTCTTGGTTCTTTTGTTCTCTCTTTCAGTGTGGTTCCCAGTTAGTTTTCCTCTTTTAACTGTCCAAGACTCTTTTGGGAATGTTTATCCCGCGACATGTTTGAATGTGGATAAAAGGACTGATGACCCTGTAGTTTGGTCCCTTTACTCTCCAAACAAACCAACTGGCGAACCTACTAACCATTACTGTCTTTTGGCACATCTCCTTCATATAATACCTTTTTATTATGTTCTCTGTATTTTCACAATCAATTGCGAGTCACTTTTGATGTTCTACCAGCTTCATTGTTCTATTATTTAGTTTCAGTTTTCTTGTAGGACTCCTTATATGTGCTGAGAAATAATGAACCACTGTTCTGCCTGCATCCTTTCATTATTTCCCTGCAGCTAAGATGTGTTTCACTTTTTCTCAGTTGCTTCTGTACTTGTCTGTGGTTTATGATAATGTGGTACACAGATACAGTGTATGTCATAATTTTTTTCTTTTTTAATAACAGTTCCTTTTATGACGCCTATGTGTTTTGACAGAAATCATTTGTATTTTTTTGATGTTTTGCTCATTCTCTCCTTCAGCATACTATCTTTTCCTTCCCATCTGCATATTTAGCTACTTGGTAGATACAAGTAAATATATTTACATGTTTCAATGTTTTGTTCTCATAAAAAAGACATGATTATTCTTTCTCTTTCTTCTCAAGGTGATCTCACTTCATTTCTTCCAAAGTCTGTTCTTTCTTAATATTTATTTTTTTCCACATTATATCACTTTATTTTTCCCAAATCTCTTCCTTCATCATCAACCGCTGTGAATCAACAATAACTTCTTCTTCTAAATATGGCAGGATGACTGTGTCCGTGCTTTACAACTCTTTTTTTTTTTAATTTCAAATTCTAACAGCTCGTGACATTTTATGGATTTCCCATAACTCTTAAACAGCACCTTCTATTTTAAAAACAAGTAACTGGTAAACTTGTAACTTACATTCTTATCTTAAACACTTCATTATTTACACTGTTTGCTACTACACAAAGCTGAAATTTCAAATATCACAAGTTTTTGTTAACTTTAATAATTTGAATAACTTCCACATTATTCTTTGTTATAGTTTATTCTTCTAATAAGTTACTCTATTCAGAATTTTATTTCTCCTATTCCTATGGCGTAAACTGATCACATGCTAGCAGCTGCTTATGACTCTACAGATTTTGTTCCAGAAACTAGTGGAAGTTTCCTGTATTCTCTTTTGGTGGTTGATTCCTGCCCACTCTCATCTTCCAGTCTTCATATTCTTCTTTGCTCTTACCACACCCTTTTTCTCCTCTATCCATGTTCTGCGCTTCACTGCATTTAGAAGGAAATCTGTCAAACTTGTGATTCCTTGCCCCGTTATTATTGCCTGTTTTTCTGTGGTAGTGCAGGCCACTTTCACGATTCCTTTCTGCTTTGCAGTGGAATCTATCTTGCTGTCCTCTGCTGAAGACGTTGTTTAATGTGGCCGGCTGTCTCTTCAGGTGTCTTTCCTGCATCACTGTTACAAATTCTTTTTCCACCATTTCTATGTCCTTGCCTGTTAGCTGCATATTTTGTGTTCAGTTGGTGTGCGTACTATACATTCTTGTTCCACTGCTACCCTTAACTTGCCTGTTTGATGGCTGTGTTCTTTGTAGGGGAGTTCCTGCACTGCCCAACACACTGTGTTTCATTTATCGTCTTGCACATCTAGGAAATAAAGTGCTTTCCAACAATGCTTTCTCTTTCAGATGGAACTTCGTAAATTTGCTGCTGTGTATGAATTATGCTTAAAGGTCATTTTTAGTATTTGTTGCTGGATGTCCACCAACTGAATTTCCTTCCTGGTGTAATATTATGTACTGCTTGTTCTACAGTTTATGTCTTTGTGTGTTTTATCTTGTCTACTACTTGACTAATGATGTCGACTTCCTGTTGTACCTGTGCTACATCTAATGTGACCATTTTTGCTTCTCCATATGTACCTACACCTGCCCTTCTAAATTTTCTAGCCATTTAGATATTGTTTTGTACTGTTTTTCTATTATTTCGTGTGTCCTGTTTCTTGTTTCCATAACTGTGACTTTCTTTCATGATTAGTTTTCTATTTTTTTTTTTTCATGTGCCAATTTTATTTCTATATCTAGACTTATTTTTCACATTTTGAACATGTCCTTAGAACTCAGTCATCGTTTTTTTGACTGTCATTTATTTCTTGAATTTCCAGTTTCACCTCCATTTTAGTTCTTCAATTTTTCCCTCTCACCTTTTGTTTGACTTTCATTTCTTTCATGCTACATTCTAGACTGCTGTTTCACAATTTTTTGTTTTATTTGCTTGCTTTTTGTTTGACAGTTTCATTTCTTCTATTGATAATTTAATTGCTGATATCATTTTACTAAATCAAAGTTATTACCCAACTCTGTCTTTGCCAGTTCTGCATACTTGCCTTCACTGCTGTCATGACTCCCCCTACACCTTCTTGTGTTACCATTTGGGTTGTGTCCATATTTCCCATGCCTTTATCCAGCCTACTGTCTGATAACGGAAATTTCATATTACTTACGTTGCCCTTTTGAAACTCCTCCCAGTCTGACACGTTATCACGTTCACTTTCATTTATCAGTATTAATGGCTTGACTTTACTATCCTAGCCTCACAAATACTTGTCCAAAATATTACTCAGTACACACAGCTATAAGCTTTACTAGACCAAGTATTATTATCACTGTTATCACCTGCTACAGATATTCTAATTACTTGCTAACAGCACTTGAGATACATTTGTCGTGTTATGCTACTAGTGGCTGCTACTTGCTGTGATGTTGCATGTGCTTATTCAATGTGTTACTTGTGAGAGTCAGCTTCTTCTTATCTCTTATATTCTTTGTTCCACCCTTGCTACAGCTAGACCTTTTTAGTTCCATTTTTCATGTGTATTAATTCATCTAGAATCTTTATTTTTCTTGTAGCAGCTGCAACCAAAAACTGAAATATTTGTGACTTGTCCAAGGGAGTTCACTGTACCTGCCCTTTCAAAAGGGATGCACCCAAAGATTAGGCATTTCGGTTCTGTCGCAGGAAGTCACATACAGTGCTCCACAACAGTTTTAGATTGATGCTGGTTATTGAATACTGGGCTCTGTAATTTGCTATCATATTATTTTGGCATCACACTCTTGGTTTTGATAACATTGGTGGGTAGTTTCACTTCCAACGTATAAGTATCTGCTTGATAATAAAGTTCCAAACTGTGTGTCGGAGAGAGATGCCCTATCAAACTCCTACTCTCACTACTCCACACAAACAGTTCAGTAACCCATAAAAATAATGAGAAAGATCTCCTGAAATCAGAACAGTTTGTACTGGACACTGTATTTCACTAAATAAAAATATGTACCAGATAAGTTTGATCATTCTTACAGCATTACCAAAAGAGGTGGTACATGACACAGGACTCTCATTTAAGAGGATGGAAGTTGGAGTCTGCATCCGACTATCCACATATAAATTTTTTCCACAAGTTTCCTAAGTCACTTACAGCAAATGGTGGGATGGTGTCTTTGAAAAGGCCTTGGCCAGTTTCTTTCTCAAGTTTCTCCTGTCCAGCTTTGTGCTGTGTCTAGTGACCTCACAATCCTTTCTTACACCATTGTAATTAACATTCCTTCAATATTTCAGAATTTTCTTTTTATATTTAATCCCATAGTGGGTAAGAGCTTATTTTATCACAATTACATTTTTCTAAATATTTTACACTCTCAAATATTCTCCTTGGATGCTAGGTAAATTGCTTCTAGTTTGTTACTCCACACAGATAGTACCAATTTTCACTGTATGGCGTTTTGTGGTCTGTTTGTAGCACTTAAACTGCAACAAGTTGTAATATTTTCGAGTCTTAGTCAAACTGAAAAATAAAAAAATCTTATTTTGCTTTCAGATTTCAGCAATATTATAGCAAAAGCTGACATAAAGACATTGGCTGAAGCAGATGATCAAGAAGTTGTGAGGGAAGTTCAGGAATTTTATGCTGACTATCTGGCTGTTAGTCCGCATCTATTTTCTCTTGGCATAACGGCATGTTCTCAAGGTTTGTGCACTTCATTACAAATTTTGAGCAAAAAAAGTGTGGACCATTGTAAGATTACACATGTAGAGTATGCTCTACAGATGTAAATGGTCAATTATTGTAATTACACTTTTAAATTTGTGTATTATTCATCCCATGTAGGCTTTCACGGCCGGCATCTTCATCAGTAAACACTTCTGGGCTAAGTTGCCGTGGTCGATCTGTAGAACTTCTTCTCCCTGACGTTTCATTCTCAACTACGGAGAACACCTTCCGAGGTGAGTCGATAACTGGCTGCTAGGAGCTGGGGCCACCGCTTATATGGAGATCGTAGAGGGCGCCACCACACGTCACGTGGCGTCGATGTGTAGCTATCTCTGGCTATCGTCTGTTCTCTCGATTTTGCAATCATTCCATCCAAGGTTCCTATGGAGGACATTATTGCTAATATAGAGGCAGGAATTCGTCAGTTACCATCATATTCTGCTGATGAAATTAGGATGGAAACCTCCAGGATATTACGTAAAGCTAAGCCACCCAGCAGCAATCTGTCTCAAGGGGAAAGGAAGGCATTGCGGAAGATCAATGCAGACAAGAATGTTATTATAGTTGCCGCTGACAAGGGAAATGTTACTGTTTTAATGAATACTGAGGATTATCACAAGATGATTAGTGATCTCCTGGAACCCAGCACATACAAGAAGCTGAAAAAGGATCCCACAACGAATGTGCTGAGTGCCACCAATCGTCTGATAAAACAGTCTTCCATTCCTACAGAAGTTAAAAAGTATCTTTGTAAAACGGAGGCTTATCCTCCGAGATTATATGGATTACCAAAGATACATAAGCCTGATGTTCCTTTGAGACCGATAGTCAGCGCAATTGGAGCTCCTATCCAAGAACTAGCCAGACACCTTGCCTCTTTGTTACAACCTTACATAGGCAAAACTCAGAGTCATATTAAAAACTCTCTACACTTCATTGAAAAATTGAGGGAAATTACTGTCGGTCCTAATGACATCCTTGTCAGTTTTGATATAGTGTCTTTGTTCAATATGGTTCCAGTTGATGAAGCTCTCTCTCATATAGCCGATATGTTCCCTACTGATATAGTGGCCTTGTTCCAACACTGTCTATCCTCGACCTATTTTCAGTACAGTGGTGAATTTTATGAACAGATTGATGGGGTAGCCATGGGAAGCCCCCTAAGCCCCGCAATTGCGAATTTATTCATGGAATATTTTGAACATGAAGCACTGCAGTCGGCCAAAAAAAAGCCCCTCGAAGTGGTGTCAGTATGTGGATGATACCTTTGTAATATGGAATCATGAGGAAGAAGACTTGAATGATTTCCTGGTGCACTTAAATAGCATCAACCCAAAGATCAAATTTACTATGGAGAAAGAGAAGAATGGACAACTTAACTTTTTGGATGTATCAGTTATCAAACGGGTGGATGGGACCTTAGGCCATAAGGTCTACAGGAAAGGTACAAATACTGATCGCTACCTCCATAAGAACTCAAACCACCACCCTAGGCAAAAGAGGGGGGGTCATAAAAACACTAGTGGATAGGGCCAATAATATTTGTGAACCAGGCTACTTACAAGAAAAACTAAATCATTTACGAATGGCATTTGCGAAAAATGGTTATACGAAAAACGAGATTAACCGAGCACTTCACCCAAGTAGAAAAATGTCTAAAAATAGGAGACAGCAACAACCATCAGCTGGAAAAGTATTTCTTCCGTTCATCCATAACATCACGGATCGCATTGGGAAAGTACTAGCCAAGTTTCAGGTGGAGACTATTTTCAGACCTACTAGGAAAATTAGTGAATGCCTAAGATCAACAAAAGATGCTCGTCACCCCCTAGCCACCCCAGAGGTATATAAAATTCCGTGTAGTTGTGGCAGGGTTTACATAGGAACTACAAAAAGAAGCATCAATACACGGTTGACGGAGCACAAAAGAAACTGTCGCTTGGGACATATCGACAAATCGGCAGTAGCAGAACATGTTTTTAAGGATGGAGATCACGAAATAAAATTTGGTGAGACAAGCTTGCTAGCGAGGACATCGCATTATTATACATGTATGTATAGAGAGGCAGTTGAAATCCACAAACATCAATACAGTTTTAATCGTGAAGAAGAAGGATTAAAATTGGACACGATATGGCGGTTGACGTTGCATCAATCACGTGACAATCGATTGCCTGCAATCGAGAGAACAGACGATAGCCAGATATAGCTACACATCGATGCCACATGATGTGCGGTGGTGCCCTCTATGATCTCCATATAAGCGGCGGCCCCAGCTCCTAGCAGCCAGTCGTCGACTCACCTCGGAAGATCTTCTCTGTAGTTGAGAACGAAACATCAGGGAGAAGAAGTTCTATAGATCGACCACAGCAACTTAGCCTGGAAGTGTTTACTGTTGTGTATTAGTGTACAGAATACAAGTAATGCAGATTTTGCAAGCGCTTAAACTTTTCAATTAATTAATTAGTTGCATTTTTTATTATCCGCATTTGTGATAACTGATTATGATGTGGAACATAATAATTGAATTTATTCTGTAATTTGTACTGCAAGAGTAGTTACCAAATAAAAATTGACTTGAATTTTTAAAAAATTTCATATTTTATGACACATTTAATTCATTTGCGAAATGAGCAAACATCTTCAAATATGTTTATGACTGTATGATTTGCTCTTTTCGTTGTTGAAATTATCTTTTGCGAAAATATGTTTTATTCGTAGTACTTTATTTATGAATGCTAATGTTTCAAAATCAAATGATTGTTAATTCCAAACTTAATGTTGGAGTTAATGTATTACGAGGTGTTTGGTAATTGGGTGATTCCATGTTACAAATATCATTCACCCAGTTTCCGTCAAGATACTGGAAAATGACCTGTGGGTGAAATTGTACAATAGTACAACAAATAAAGCAAAATGACAGTGGCAGGCAGAATCCAACGATATAACCTTCTTTGTTTTATTTCAAAATCCGTCACAGTTGAGATAAGTTATTTCCTTATCGTCTGGTATTATGAACATTAACATTCGTTTTTCCTTTCTTAAAGTAGTGCCACCATTGATGCACTCTGATATCACCCATCACATTAGGTTCATATGCAACACAAAATTGATGATAAATGTCAGTAGTTTTGACTTTTTTGCCACTGGCAATCTTCTTACTGAACAAATGACACATTTCTGGGGCTTTCAGTTGCTTTGCCCAATTTGCACACTGAGCTAGTACCTCAGTCAGTGTAATCATTGTTTCGTTCCCTCAACTACTTCCCATGCTACATGATAATGTTGATCACTGTCCAGATAACCATTGAGGTTCAAGGCTATGATTTTACATGCCTTTTTTTATGAACAGAAAGGATTTTTGTAAAAGTCAAACTGGGCTCAGCTGCTTCAGTATAGATTAGGGAAGAAAACCATGAATGGGATCTACAGCAACACTTGAGACCTTGAATTACTTCCAGCTACATACTGAGGCTATACAAACTAAAACAAATACACTCTTCAATAATCTTTCGCTCTGCTGTACCTGGCAACATTTTTAAAATCCTTCAAATTTCACAATACTTTATTTTGTAGTAACTAAAAGAGACTGGGTCAGTACTTTTAATGTAAAGTGGTTCATCTCTCCCACTCCGCCTCCCCTTCCCACTTCCCCTCCCCCTCCCCATCCACCTCCCCCTCCCCAACCGCCTCCCCCTCCGCCTCCGCCTGCCCCTCCGCCTCTGCCTGCCCCTCCGCCTCTGCCACCGCCTCCCCCTCCCCCTCCCCCTCCCCCTCTGCCTCCCCCTCCCCCTCTGCCTCCCCCTCCCCCTCTGCCTCCCCCTCTCCCTCTGCCTCCCCCTCTCCCTCTGCCTCCCCTTCTCCCTCTGCCTCCCCCTCTCCCTCTGCCTCCCCCTCTCCCTCTGCCTCCATCTCTCCCTCTGCCTCCCCCTACCCCTCCCCCTCTGCGTCCACACCGGCCGGAGTGGCTGTGCGTTTCTAGGCGCTACAGTCTGGAAATGCGTGACCGCTACGGTCGCAGGTTCGAATCCCGCCTCGGGCATGGATGTGTGTGTGTTGTCCTTAGGTTAGTTAGGATTAAGTAGTTCTAAGTTGTAGGGGACTTATGACCTCAGCAGTTGAGTCACATAGTGCTCAGAGCCATTTCAACCATTTGAACCTCTACCTCCCCCTCCCCCTCTGCCTCCCCCTCCCGCTCTGCTTCTCCCGCCCCCTCCCACTCTGCTTCTCCCTCCCCCTCCCGCTCTGCCTCCCCCTCCCCCCCGTCTCCCCCTCCCACTCTGCCTCCCCCTGCCCCTCTGCCTCCCCCTCCCACTCTGCCTCCCCCTGCCCCTCTGCCTCCCCCTCCCCCTGCCCCTCTGCCTCCCCCCCTGCCCCCTGCCTCCCCCTCCCCCTCTGCCCCTCTGCCTCCCCCTCCCCCTCCCCCTCTGCCTCCCCCTCCCCCTCTGCCTCCCCCTCCCCCTCTGCTTCACCCTCCCCCTCTGCTTCCCCCACCCCCTGCCCCTCTGCCTCCCCCTCCCCCCCCCTGCTCCTCTGCCTCCCCATCCCCCTGCCCCTCTCCCACCCCCTATGCCTCTCCCTCCCCCTCTGCCTCCCCCTCCCCCTCTGCCTCCCCCTCCCCCTCTGCCTCCCCCTCCCCCTCTGCCGCACCCTTACAATCTGCCCCCCTCCCCCTCTGCCTCCCCCTCCCCCTGCCTCCCCCTCCTCATCTGTCCCCTCCCCCTCTGCCTCCCCTCCCCCTCTGCCACCCCTCCCCAGCTGCCCCCCTCTTCCCCCCTCCCCCTCTGCCCCCCTCCCCCTCCGCCCCCCTCTCCCTCTGCCTCTCCCTCCCCCTCTGCCACTCCCTCCCCCTCTGCCTCTCCCTCCCCCTCTGCCTCTCCCTCCCCCTCTGCCACTCCCTCCCCCTCTGCCACTCCCTCCCCCTCTGCCACTCCCTCCCCCTCTGCCACTCCCTCCCCCTCTGCCACTCCCTCCCCCTCTTCCTCTCCCTCCCCCTCTGCCTCTCCCTCCCCCTCTTCCTCTCCATCCCCCTCTGCCTCTCCCTCCCCTCTGCCTCTCCCTCCCCTCTGCCTCTCCATCCCCTCTGCCTATCCCTCCCCTCTGCCTCTCCATCCCCTCTGCCTATCCCTCCCCTCTGCCTCTCCATCCCCCTCTGCCTCTCCCTCCCCCTCCCCATCTCCCTCCCCCTCCGCCTCCCCCACCACCTCCCCCTCTCCCTCCCCCTCCGCCTCCCCCACCGCCTCCCCCTCTCCCTCCCCCTCTCCCTCCCCCTCTCCCTCCCCCTCTCCCTCCCCCTCTCCCTCCCCCTCTCCCTCCCCCTCCGCCTCCCCCACCGCCTCCCCCTCTCCCTCCCCCTCCGCCTCCCCCACCGCCTCCCCCTCTCCCTCCCCCTCCGCCTCCCCCACCGCCTCTCCCTCCCCCTCTGCCTCCCACTCCCCCTCTGCCTCTCCCTCCCCCTCCCCCTATGCATCCCCCTCCCCGTCTGCCCGCCTCTGCCGCCCTCTGCCCCCTCTCTGCCTCCCACTTTCCTCCCCCTCCCCCTTGCCTCCCCCTCCCCCTGTGCCCCCTCCCCCTCTGCCTCCCCCTCCCCCTCCGCCGCCCCCTCCCTCTCCCCCTCCCCCTCTACCTCCCTCTATGCCTCCCCCTCCCCCTCTGCCTCCTCTATGCCTCCCCCTCCCCCTCTGCCTCCCTCTATGCCCCCCCTCCCCCTCCCCAATCTGCCTCCCCCACCCCCTATGCCTCCCCTTGCCTCCCCCTATGCCTCCCCTTGCCTCCCCCTCCCCCTATGCCTCCCCTTGCCTCCCCCTCCCCCTATGCGTCCCCTTGCCTCCCCCTCCCCCTATGCCTCCCCTTGCCTCCCCCTCCCCCTATGCCTCCCCTTGCCTCCCCCTCCCCCTATGCCTCCCCTTGTCTCCCCCTCCGCCTATGCCGTCCCTTGCCTCCACCTCCCCCTATGCCTCCCCTTCCCTCCGCCTCCCCCTCCGCCTCCCCCTCCGCCTCCCCCTCCGCCTCCCCCTCTGCCTCCCCCTCTGCCTCCCTCTTGCCTCCCCCTTGCCTCCCCCTCTGCCTCCCTCTTGCCTCCCCCTTGCCTCCCTTCTGCCTCCCACTTGCCTCCCCCTCTGCCTCCCACTTGCCTCCCCCTCTGCCTCCCACTTGCCTCCCCCTCTGCCTCCCACTTGCCTCCCCCTCCCCCTCCCACTTGCCTCCCCCTCCCCCTCTGCCTCCTGCTTGCCTCCCCCTCCCCCTCTGCCTCCTGCTTGCCTCCCCCTCTCCCTCTGCCTCCTGCTTGCCTCCCCCTCCCCTCCTGCCGCCTCTCCTTGCCTCCCCCTCCCCTCCTGCCGCCTCTCCTTGCCTCCCCCTCCCCTCCTGCCGCCTCTCCTTGCCTCCCCCTCCCCTCCTGCCGCCTCTCCTTGCCTCCCCCTCCCCTCCTGCCGCCTCTCCTAGCCTCCCCCTCCACTCCTGCCCCCTCCTGCCCCCTCTCCTTGCTTCCCCCTCCACTCCTGCCCCCTCCTGCCCCCCCTCCTTGCCTCCCCCTCCACTCCTGCCCCCTCCTCCTCTGCCTCCCCCTCTACTCCTGCCCCCTCCTCCTCTGCCTCCCCCTGCCTCCCCCTCTCCCTCCCCCTGCCTCCCCCTCTCCCTCCCCCTGCCTCCCCCTCTCCCTCCCCCTCTCCCTCCCCCTCTCCCTCCCCCTCTCCCTCCCCCTCTCCCTCCCCCTCTCCCTCCCCCTCTCCCTCCCCCTCCCCCTCCCCCTCCCCTCCCCCTCTTCCTCCCCATCCCCCTCTTCCTCCCCCTCTTCCTCCCCCTCTTCCTCCCCCTCCCCCTCTTCCTCCCCCTCCCCCTCTTCCTCAACCCTCCCCTCCCCCTCTTCCTCCCCCTCTTCCTCAACCCTCCCCTCCCCCTCTTCCTCCTCCTCTTCCTCCCCCTCCCCCTCTTCCTCCCCCTCCCCCTCTTCCTCACCCTCCCCCTCTTCCTCCCCCTCCCCCTCTTCCCCCCTCCCCCTCTTCCTTCCCTCCCCATCTGCCTCCCCCTCTTCCTTCCCTCCCCATCTGCCTCCTCCTCTTCCTTCCCTCCCCATCTGCCTCCCCCTCTGCCTCCCTCTCCCCCTCTGCCTCCCCCTCTGCCTCCCTCTCCCCCTCTGCCTCCCTCTCCCCCTCTGCCTCCCTCTCCCCCTCTGCCTCCCCCTCCCCCTCTGCCTCCCCCTCCCCCTCTGCCTCCCCCTCCCCCTCTGCCTCCCCCTCCCCTCCTGCCGCCTCTCCTTGCCTCCCCCTCTCCTCCTGCCGCCTCTCCTAGCCTCCCCCTCTCCTCCTGCCGCCTCTCCTAGCCTCCCCCTCCACTCCTGCCCCCTCCTGCCCCCTCTCCTTGCTTCCCCCTCCACTCCTGCCCCCTCCTGCCCCCCTCCTTGCCTCCCCCTCCACTCCTGCCCCCTCCTCCTCTGCCTCCCCCTCCACTCCTGCCCTCTCCTCCTCTGCCTCCCCCTGCCTCCCCCTCGCCCTCCCCCTCTCCCTCCCCCTCTCCCTCCCCCTCCCCCTCCCCCTCTTCCTCCCCCTCCCCCTCCCCCTCTTCCTCCCCCTCCCCCTCTTCCTCCCCCTCCCCCTCTCCCTCCCCCTCCCCCTCTTCCTCCCCCTCCCCCTCTTCCTCAACCCGCCCCTCCCCCTCTTCCTCCTCCTCTTCCTCCCCCTCCCCCTCTTCCTCCCCCTCCCCCTCTTCCTCCCCCTCCCCCTCTTCCTCCCCCTCCCCCTCTTCCTCCCCCTCTTCCTCCCCCTCTTCCTTCCCTCCCCATATGCCTCCCCCTCTTCCTTCCCTCCCCATCTGCCTCCCCCTCTTCCTTCCCTCCCCATCTGCCTCCCCCTCTGCCTCCCTCTCCCCCTCTGCCTCCCTCTCCCCCTCTGCCTCCCCCTCCCCCTCTGCCTCCCCCTCCCCCTCTGCCTCCCCCTCCCCCCTGCCCCCTCCCCCTCTGTCTCCCCTTCTGCCCTCCCCCCCTGTTCAGTTATATATGTAAGAAAATCGTATTAGGCAAGTACCTGATCACAGAATATAAAAGGAGAAAGAGAACTAAGATCAGATTTTGCAGTTCATTAAACAGAGGTCCATACTGACAGCTTTACTTTTGTGTTCATTCCATGTAATCAACTTTTTTTTATCTGGTCCTTGCCAGTTTTTCATATTAAAAATGCTGGCAATTTGGTTCACTGCAAATTTCCTAATTGATGAAATGGTTAAAGAAATACTAGAAATGAAAAGACCAACAATTGGATTAATTACTTGCATCTGTACTCTGTGTCATATCTCTTATTCACAATGTCAACCCATGTAGAGAAACAGAAAAGACAAATCTTACTTGAAAACACCAGAAATACAGGAAAATGACAGACAGTTCTTGATCTCAGTGTGGAATATATACAGATAAAACAATAAATAAAATATGTAAACATATATGAGTGTAAATAAAACTGAGGTGTGTTCAGATAGAGTACATACCCACATGTGGAGTATACTTTATAGGTGTGACATAATTGCCTTTAACTTAATGTCAAATAATTAGCATGAGAGAAAAAATCAGTTTGTTGTAAAATAACACTTCACTTACTCTTGGCAGGAAACACATTTGCTTGTGAATAGGTGATACACATCACTCAGTAGCACATTGTGTATCAATACCTGCTGCGTGAATGTGTGAGAATCTCCCAAAATGTCGGTTGGGCCCTCCATGCCTGGCACGATCCCAAGATCAGGTAGTGTATTTTGTTTGCTAACTGCTAATGTAGGAGGGTGGGTGGGGGGTGGAGGGGAGGGAAGATTGAAACATCTACTGCAGTACTATGGCTACCTTGTTTTAACAGTGTGGCCACAGACACCTGCTGACTGTGACTCTACAATGAAAAACGTGTGGCTGCACTTCTTGAAACCTGTCCCGTTTATGTGGATAGAGACATCAATGGTGCTCCATGTCATGGAATAGAAACACGGAAAAAATCATGGCGTGATGTCTTAGTGACACACACACACACACACACACACACACACACACACACACACACACACACACACACACACACACACACACACACACCCCCTAATCTTTCTTCACAAAAATCCCATTGTTCTGGATACCACTGGTGCTCATAATGATATTTTAACATTTTGAATCTGTGCCTATATTGAATCTCCATCACTGCTTATTATACAACTTTCCAAATTGCTTCCATTCATTATAACAGTTTAAATTTATTTAGAATATTAAATAATAAAAATTGCAAATCTAAACACGCACATAAAATTTCTTCAAGACACTTTAAGATTCCACTGATGTTTCATCATTGTCATTGTCCAAGAAGTCTTCTTCCTTCTCTCCTATTGTGTAGTGTTGTTGGAAATTTTTAATGTTTTCTCACATGTAGGACATCTGCTTTTTTATGGTCTGCAATTCTGACATATTGGATTGGCTCATAACAATTATCTCATATGGATGTGTGGATGAAGTATGTGCTAGAATTTTCTCTGTTTGTTTTCTTACTTTCTATGTGTATCTGTACTTCTAAAAGTGCATACTTTATATTCTAAGAGCTCTACTTCACAACTCTCCCTCCGTCTTATATTAAACCCTCAGTGTGTTTTTCGCCTTTGTTCTATCATTCACTGCTACTTTTAGTGAACCACAAAATTATTGCACCTGGGATTGAGGGTGCTTCAATCAGCTTGTCATGAGTTTTTATCATTATACTTCATGAAGACAGGCTGAACGATTTGATAGTATATGCACAAGTGCCCTGAAAGCATTCACACTCTGAGACGTTTTCCTTAATCACCACATTTTTATCAGTTGTAGTGCTGTCAGTGGGTGAAGCAGGGGAGTGGTGGGACAAGAGAACAGTGGTGTGTGCGATGCTCACTCAAGACTCTCCTGCCATTTCTAGTCCTTTTTGTAGTTCACAATGCAGCTCATCACGTGTACACAATTCAAATGTTTTTCAAAATTGATTGTTCAGTGATTACAGTTCAAAGAGCTTCTTACAACCCGTTTGTTATTCCATTTAACGAAAATGTTCGTGAGTGTGTTACACTTACAGTGGGTTGAGAATTCCTGAAGAGTAGGTTGGGGGGGGGGGGGGGGGGATAAACGTCTGACCGACCTAAAAGTGCTCATACACCGGAGATTGAGATTGTAAGGCAGCCTGTTTTGCAGTCCCCAAAACTTTCTGCAAGGAAGCTTGTTGCAGCTGTTGGGCTTCCTCAGGTGAGTGTAAGAATAATTTTATACAGATACTTGCACTTTCATTCATATAAAATCATGTTTGGCTAAGAACTTAAACCTGCAGATTTTGTACCCCTTCAACAGTCTTGTGAAAACATCCTGCAACGTGTCCCAGAAGATGCTGTATTTTTGTGTAGTGGTGGGGCCCATTTCCACTTACGTGATGATGTAAACTGACAACATTTCTGCTGTTGTTCTGATCATAACCTCTCAAACCCTGCAAGAAAGACCATTGCACTCTGATAAAGTGAGTGATCGATTTTCAGTTAACAGAGGTTGTGTTAATGATCCATATTGTTTTGAAGAGGATGGTGTAATACTTATGGTCACTTCTCACGCTTACTTTGCCATGCTTGATTACTTCTTATGGATTCAATTTCAGAACTTAGGACTGGGCAAGCATAAAGTGTGGCTCCAACAAGATGGTCCTACAGCACACATTTCTGGGATGTCAACGAGAATGTTGAGAGACTTGTTTCCTTGAATATTGATCTTGATACATGGGGATGTTGCTTGGCTGCCCAAATCACCAGTCCATGAGCTATTCCACAAGACATGACATGCTGGGCGGTTATACATTTCGGACGTCACCCTGAATTGTGTGTTGCTTGCCTTCCAAGACAGTCATTACAAACTGTTATCATGACATTGTAAGTTTTTGAATAACCACATTTCTCTCTGCAAATGTGGTAGGTTTTCAGTTATTGTTAGTTTTTTTGTCTTAAGCTTATTGCAAGTTAATTAAAGAGAATTTTACACCAGACACATTTAGCTTTTATTATAAAGCGTCTTCCGTGGATATTATGCAAATTTGATGCATGTGTTTGTATATTTCTGGTTGTTTTAGATTAAAAACAGCATTTTGTTTATAAAGTTGGAGAGCAAATCACTCAGTGTTTCCATCTCTTGTTCACATATTCTTCAGACCACTGCTTCCTCCCTCCATGTTAGCAGCAGTTGATTTCGAAAGACTTTTTTTCACGTATACACTTGGCAGTTTTTGCCCTGCTGCAGTATTTCTTGCATTGCATTTGCATTATTTACACCACCTCACTTTTATAAATCTAACTGAAGTTGTATATGTTGTCACTTTGTGAAATGATATTTTTTTAAATTTTATTTTTATTTATTTTTTATTTTTTCATCCACCTGTACTATCAGTCCATCAGCAGCAATGGAGGCTGAACCTTTGACAATGCCAGTCACTAATGCTGGCTTAACATCAGGAAAATCATTAAACAAATGTCGGCTGAAGAACCAGAGACAGAAGCCAACAGGCAGTTTGTCAGCAAGTGACCACAAAGCCTTAACAGTTTTGTACTTTGAGAATAACTGGATAACTGCTAATGGATGTATGATGGTTTCTTTTCTGTATCTCATCTAATATGACAGTTGACTCTGAAAGGAGAAGGGATAAAGATGGTCTCAATTATGTCCGCATTGTGATGCGAGAGATTTTCAGTATTTTAGAAAACGGCTTCAGGAGGAAAGTGTTTTAGAATTGAAAACTTTGCAGACTAAGCACACAGGTGGAATTATTGGGGAATAATTACTTCAGAAATCAAGACTTATGTTGCAGTTTTAAATTTAAATACAATCTAGGTGCTTCCTAAGAACATCTGCTGTGCCATCTTTCTGTTTAATTTATTCACCATGTTCAATATGTCACGATACACATTGAGAGAAGTAACTATCAGAATATAATTATGTGGTGTGGATTAATAATTGACTATTAGTCTGTTTGTGTGTATATAGGGTATAAACGAGACTCATAGCTTTGGAGAAAGCTGTCGGTCCCTCATTTAGTCATTGCTGCTAATATTTACGTGACTGCACCAATATTTTGATGCAGTAAGACTAGAAATGTAAGACGTACTAACAGTTAACATTATTACATAACGTTCTGCTAACAGGAGCTTTCAAACTTTAAAATCGGTTACATGGAGTGGCAAATTAAATGTTTTCCTTTAAGTTTTCATGAATTACTATGTTATTTCCATGTACCTACCAGCAGCTTGTTAGTGGCCTGTGCACCAGAATACAAAACCTGACTGTAACCCTAGACGGTGAGGCAAAGCCCACAAATTATTTTTCTGTTTTCTATTATGGTTATATGCATCAAAGTCCATGTGGATCTAATTTTTATCACTAACTACCAATCCCATTAAGAAGTAAATAAGTGTAACAATTCAGAGATGTAGATGATTGTGCAATGTGTGGTTATTTGCTCTAAACTTTTAAAACATAATTTTGATTTCTTTGAGTCATTCTGGCATGAAATAACAATTCTTTGTATCATTAACACAGTGGTTAAACTTTATTTTCAGTATTGTACATGTTAAATATTGTTACAGCCAAGAATGTCATAAAGGGAAATTGTGAATAAGTTTGAGGTATGCTGTTTTGTGTGACCTCAGTTTGCTTGATATTAATTAATGAGCAAACTGATAAAGAAATGAAATATAGTGATTAACATTTGTAATGTTCAATTTTATCGTCAAATGAAAATGTATAAGGGGTGTTCAAAAAGAAACGAGCCAGAGTCTGGAATGTGCAAACCAGTGACAGGACGGTAATATCGTGGCGTGTGTAACAAGTTGTAGTTCTGACCAGATCGTGGAAGTTCACAACCCATCGCTAGAGGGTCCGCGTGCATGTCACATGACTATACAGAGCTAGCAACAGCATGGATTGATCGTCCAACGCTGCCAGTCTGATGTTCTTCTTTGACCAAGATGGCCCCTTCTGTTTCACTTTCTGCAGCATGGGACAACAGTGAATGCCCAGCGTTACTTGCAAACCGTGACCACCGTTTGCCAAGTGATCAAATCAAAATGACTAAGCAATCTCACCCATGGGGTCATTCTGCTCCACGACAATGCGAAGCTTCATACAGCCAACACAGTCATGGCGCTCCTGCAGAAATTCAAATCGGACATTCTCGGCCACCCTCCATAGAGTCCGGACCTCTCTCCCTGCGATTACGCTATTTTTGGTCCCCTTAAAAATGCTCTGAGGGGCAAACGATTCACCTCGGGCTACAATGTCTGACTGTACATGCAGACCTGGTTAACATTGCAGCCCTGGGAATTTTATGAGACAGCCATTAACCACATTGTGTCACAGTGGGACAAGTGTCTTAACAGCCAAGGTCAATACTTATAACATACAGGTACTGGTTTCTGTAATTATGCCTCTGGCTCATTTCTTTTTGAACGCCCCTTATATATCAAAGTAATTCTGTTGCATTGTTTTCCCCTCCTTTTCTTAAAAATTTTCTCTTCAAATGTGCAGGTGTGTCGTGGAATAGTGCCAGTCTACAGAGGGCAGTGGAAGGTGTGACAGCTGTTTTGTTGTCTCTTAAGAAGTGTCCATTTATACGATACCAGAGTTCTTCCAGAATGGCCAAAAGACTAGCTGAAAAAATAAGGGTGAGTCATTAATTTTGTATGCAGGTTATCCATAGTGTGGGTGTCTGTAGCTCCTTCCTATGTTTCCTAGGTGATGGTGGAAGCAAAAAAGAAAACCTAGCATGAAAGGATATAAAACAGTAAGCATATGCTACTGCAGCATAAATGTTTTTGACGGTCCTAAATGTGAACTTGTGAATTAGATATGAGCTGTGGAATCATTCTAATCTGAGGGTCAAGTTCTTGACTGTAAGAAGAATGGACCTGTATTGCCACAGTTATTCCTTACCAGAAATCCCTTTCAATAATTGTCAAACATGATGACCAGTCCTGAAGAACTGAGGTGAAAGCAATTCGCAAATAAAAATGGGTGACACTTATATTTGGCTATTTAAGCACTTCATTGTAATATGCTGGATTGATCATCTTTCTGTCTACTACATATTCGTTAAGGGGAGTTGGAACACCCTATCCCGAGATGTTAAATTAGTGGCTTGGCTTCTCTGTATTTCAGGAACCACTGTAGCCATTGACATGAAACTTTTGCAGGACATTAAACTGTTTGTTCTGAGTCTACTGAACTACAATAATTGCATTTCAGCCATTGCTTTCAGAAATAAAATTTTTTAATTACATGGTTAAAATTATGCATACTTTTTTTGTATGTTACCCTAAATAATTTTAATTATACATAACATTATGTTCTTCTTTTAGTTCAGTAGACTCAGGATATGCATGTTATTACTCCCTGAAAATTTGAATACTCTACTCAAAGTGCCCCCCATGAACCATGTACCGTGGCGTTGGTTGGGAGGCTTGCATGCCTCAACGATACAGATAGCTGTACCGTAGGTGCAACCACAATCGAGGGGTATCTGTTGAGAGGCCAGACAAACGTGTGGTTCCTGAAGAGGGGCAGCAGCCTTTTCAGTAGTTGCAGGGGCAACAGTCTGGATGATTGACTGATCTGGCCTTGTAACACTAACCAAAATAGCCTTGCTGTTCTGGTACTGCGAACGGCTGAAAGCAAGGGGAAACTACAGCCGTAATTTTTCCCGAGGGCATGCAGCTTTACTGTATGATTAAAATATTCCGGAGGTAAAATAGTCCCCCATTCGGATCTCCGGGCGGGGACTACTCAGGAGGACGTTGTTATCAGGAGAAAGAAAACTGACGTTCTACGGATCAGAGCGTGGAATGTCAGATCCCTTAATCGGGCAGGTAGGTTAGAAAATTTAAAAAGGGAAATGGATAGGTTAAAGTTAGATATAGTGGGAATTAGTGAAGTTCTGTGGCATGAGGAACAAGACTTTTGGTCAGCTGAATACAGGGTGATAAATACAAAATCAAATAGGGGTAATGCAGGAGTAGGTTTAATAATGAATAAAAAAAATAGGAGTACGGCTAAGCTACTACAAACAGCGTAGTGAACTCAATATTGTGGCCAAGATAGACACGAAGCCCACGCCTACTACAGTAGTACAAGTTTATATGCCAACTAACTCTGCAGATGACGAAGAAATTGATGAAATGTGTGATGAGATAAAAGAAATTATTCAGATAGTGAAGGGAGACGAAAATTTAATAGTCATGGGTGACTGGAATTCAAGCGAAGGAAAAGGGAGAGAAGGAAACATGGTAGGTGAATATGGATTGGGGATAAGAAATGAAAGAGGAAGCCGCCTGGTAGAATTCTGCACAGAGCATAACTTAATCATAGCTAACACTTGGTTTGAGAATCATGAAAGAAGGTTGTACACATGGAAGAACCCTGGAGATACTAAAAGGTATCAGATAGATTATATAATGGTAAGACAGAGATTTAGGAACCAGGTTTTAAATTGTAAGACATTTCCAGGGGCAGATGTGGACTCTGACCACAATCTATTGGTTATGAACTGTGGACTAAAACTGAAGAAACTGCAAAAAGGTGGGAATTTAAGGAGATGGGACCTGGATAAACTGACTGAACCAGAGGTTGAACAGAGTTTCAGGGAGAGCATAAGGGAACAATTGACAGGAATGGGGGAAAGAAATACAGTAGAAGAAGAATGGGTAACTTTGAGGGATGAAATAGTGAAGGCAGCAGAGGATCAAATAGGTAAAAAGATGAGAGCTAGTAGAAACCCTTGGGTAACAGAAGAAATATTGAATTTAATTGATGAAAGGAGAAAATGTAAAAATTCAGTAAATGAATCGGGCAAAAAGGAATACAAACGTCTCAAAAATGATATCGACAGGAAGTGCATGGCTAATCAGGATGACTTGAGGACAAATGTAAGGATGTAGAGGCTTATCTCACTAGGGGTAAAATAGATACTGTGTACAGGAAAATTAAAGAGACCTTTGGAGAAAGGAGAACCACTTGCACGAACATCAAGAGCTTTGATGTAAACCCAGTTCTAAGCAAAGAAGGGAAAGCAGAAAGGTGGAAGGAGTATATAGAGGGTCTATACAAGGGCGATGTACTTGAGGGCAATGTTATGGAAATGGAAGAGGATGTAGATGAAGATGAAATGGGAGATACGATACTGCGTGAAGAGTTTGGCAGAGCACTGAAAGACCTCAGTCGAAACAAGGCCTCCGGAGTAGACAACATTCCATTAGAACTACTGACAGCCTTGGGAGAGCCAGTCCTGACAAAACTCTACCATCTAGTGAGCAAAATGTATGAGACAGGCGAAATTCCCTCAGACTTCAAGAAGAATATAATAATTGCAATCCCAAAGAAAGCAGGTGTTGACATATGTGAAAATTACCGAACTATCAGTTTAATAAATCACAGCTGCAAAATACTAATGCGAATTCTTTACAGACGAATGGAAAAACTGATAGAAGCTGACCTCGGGGAAGATCAGTTTGGATTCCGTAGAAATGTTGGAACAAGTGAGGCAATACTGACCTCATGACTTATCTTAGAAGAAAGATTAAGGAAAGGCAAACCTACGTTTCTAGCATTTGTAGACTTAAAGAAAGCTTTCGACAATGTTGATTGGAATACTCTCTTTCAAATACTGACGGTGGCAGGGGTAAAATACAGGGAGCGAAAGGCTATTTACAGTTTGTACAGAAACCAGTTGGCAGTTATAAGAGTCGATGGGTATGAAAGGGAAGCAGTGGTTGGGAAGGGAGTGAGACAGGGTTGTAGCCTCTCCCCGATGTTATTCAATCTGTATATTGAGCAAGCAATAAAGGAAAAAAAAGAGAAGTTCGGAGTAGGTATTAAAATCCATGGAGAAGAAATAAAAACTTTGAGGTTCGCCATTGACATTGTAATTCTGTCAGAGACAGGAAAGGACTTGGAAGAGCAGTTGAACGGAATGGACAGTGTCTTGAAAGAAGGGTATAAGATGAACATCAACAAAAGCAAAACAAGGATAATGGAATGTAGTCGAATTAAGTCAGGTGATGCTGAGGGAATTAGATTAGGAAATGAGACACTTAAAGTAGTGAAGGAGTTTTGCTATTTGGGGAGCAAAATAACTGATGATGGTCAAAGTAGAGAGGATATAAAATGTAGACTGCAATGGCAAGGAAAGCGTTTCTGAAGAAGAAAAATTTGTTAACATCGAGTGTAGATTTAAGTGTCAGGAAGTCGTTTCTGAAAGTATATGTATGGAGTGTGTAGCGTTGGCAGAAGAGCCAACACTGTGTTGCTAGAGGAGGCCGAAATGCACACTTTTAAGCTCACGCAAATTGGCGTAAGGTCTGGAACATTACAAGGAAATGAGAACTTAGAAAAACGGACGCAGTTGCTGTAATACTTAACTTTAATCCATAATAGTAGAACATCTCTCTTGACTGTACATGCTTCACAAATATCAATATAACTGGTAATGGCGCCTTGCTAGGTTGTAGCAAATGACGTAGCTGAAGGCTAAGCTAACTATCGTCTCGGCAAATGAGAGCGTATTGGTCAGTGTAGCTTCGCTAGCAAAGTTGGCTGTACAACTGGGGCGAGTGCTAGGAAGTCTCTTTAGACCTGCCGTGTTGTGGCGCTCGGTCTGCAATCACTGACAATGGCGACACGCGGGTCCGGCGTATACTAATGGACCGCGGCCGATTTAAAGGCTACCACCTAGCAAATGTGGTGTCTGGCGGTGACACCACAGAGTGTCGCCATGTATGGAAGTGAAATGTGGACGATAAATAGTTTAGACAAGAAGAGAATAGAAGCTTTCGAAATGTGGTACTACAGAAGAATGCTGAAGATTAGGTACTGAATAGAATTGGGGAGAAGAGGAGCTTGTGCCACAACTTGACTGAAAGAAGGGATTGGTTGGTAGGACATGTTCTGAGACATCGAGGGATCACCAATTTAGTATTGGAGGGCAGCGTGGAGGGTAAAAATTGTAGAGGGAGACCAAGAGATGAATACACTAAGCAGATTCAGAAGGATGTAGGCTGCAGTAGGTACTGGGAGATGAAGAAGCTTGCACAGGATAGAGTAGCATGGAGAGCTGCATCAAACCAGTCTCAGGACTGAAGACCACAACAACAACAACACTCAAAGTGATTTCTGAGATTTAGGGAAAAATGCAACAGAAAATGTTAATTTTCAGCAATAGCTTCTAAAAGTTTCAAAATACTGTAACTCACTTAATATAAGCTTAATTTTTTTTATTTTTAGTCACTCAGAAGCACCCAGCACCATACTGTATATCATCCTCTTGATCTTTTTCCAAGTTTTTCCTTCTTTCTGGACTCCTTAGTGGCCAACTGTGCTTCATACTCTACTTTATCGACGCGAACCTTGTCCATCCGTTCACTGATGCAGCTTGCTCCAGGATTAATTCCCATACGCTGTAGCACTTTCACTCTACCATTGTTGCCATCATTAAAAACAATAACAGCATCACTGACCTCCCACCTTAGTGTCTTAATTCCAACAAAAACATTGCTTGGTAAGCGAGTTCATATAAGATTATTTAATAACTCATTGGGATTTTGAGTCTGACCATGCAGACACTTCTTCAGTAATTCAGGATTTGCCAGGTCTCTGTAAATAGGTTTTGTGATATCCATGACTGCTGCTGTGATGGAATGTTTATGGCTGCATGAACTGTTTGAGTACTGAGCATTGCGGTAATTGCACCATGAATCAGGTCCAGGAGGGCAAATGTGGTGTACTGGTTTTTCATCGGTTGCCTGCTTCATTTTCAACAAATCCTAAATATTATTTCTAATGGCCATCCCATAATACTGCTTTAGTTCATCAATCATTTTATCTGTCAGCCTGTCTCTTATGGTTTTACCACCAGGAAGTTTCTTGTCTCTCAAACTTTGTTTCAACTTCCTCAAGATGGTATCAATCCTCTTCTGGACATGACCTTTATAACTCAGCAACCCACAGCCTTCTATATAGAAAATTACAGATTTTATTAGATCTTGAAGTAATGCCCATAAAAATTTTATTTTCAACCAGTGTAGATTATATTTAAAAAAATACTTTCCATGTGAGTTTATAAGTGATGTATATATATCATTTTATTCGGAAAATTGCAAATTTTATAATGAGATAAAAATCCGAAAATGTGAAAAAAAAATTTTTTTCTGTTCTAACTCCCCTTAAGCTGATAGTAAACTAGGACAGTGAAAATTATTGTCATCTTAAATATGTTGATTAGATACTTTCTGATTGTGGCAAGACTGACTGATACTTCAGTTTGAAAGTCCAGGTTGGAATATCAACAATATTATGAAAATGATGTGTTGCTACTCATCATAAAGATGACACGTTGAGTTGCAGAGAGCCACACTGAAAAGACTGTTACCCAATGAGCTTTTGGCCTTTCTTCAGAAAGGAAAAAGAAAACACCTACACAATCACACAAACACCTACACAAGTGCACAAACAAGCACACCTCACACACACACGACCATATATGTGGCTCCAGCCACAAAACAACAGTATTGAACAAAAGGGGAAGGGATAGCAGGATGCGAATGGAGGGAGAGAAGTCAGGAAGTTGGCACTGCCTGCCGAGCATGGAGGGATTGATGGTGTCCGGATAAGGCTGCCAGGTGCAACCTTGGAGGCCCTGGGGTACAGGGGAGGGGGAGGGCGGAGGAGGGGGGGACCGGGAGACTGGGAGTGGAGAAGGAGAGGAACAGAGAAGAGAAAAAGACTGGTTGGTGCGTTAGTAGAGAGTTCACATCCTATCACCCGCAGTGTGTGCCGCTCTCTGTCAACCCACCCACCTGTCTTTTCCGCTCTGTGATTTTGAACTCTCAATACACCAAAATCCAATTTTTGCTATCAGAGATTTTTTAACAGAATTTAACAAATTCTGGTACCACATAAACCAGAATTCATGACTTTCATATCTTGGTCCTTACATGGTAGAAAGGACAGCACAGAAATGTCAACTCCCGGGATACAATGATAGAAAACATTTTTGGCAAACACATAAATGAACAGTTCACAGATCTGATGTGAGATTAGAAATAATAGCCACTGTGGGTAGAGTGCTAAAGTTTCTCAACTGGAGTCCAGCTTGGTGTCCTTGACAGACAGAGTCCATTTTTTATTGTACACCCAAAAACTTTGACACTGGCACTATTTGCAGAACTGTTGGTAATGAGGATGTCAAAGTAATTGAATTATTTAGTTTTACAATACCAGAACAACTTACTTGCAACAGGCAAATGCAAAATGCTTTTCGTTTTTCACTGAACAGTTACTCATTAATGATTCTTCAGAGGCTCTCCTCCACTTGATGTGAAGCAGTTGACAGTTTTGTGTTTAGCTATCTTTTAGTGTAAGCAACTCATGCCATTGCTGCAGGCTGCGAAGTGCTGCATTGTACTAGAAGAACCTTAAATGTTGCAAAAATAGACATATTAGAACATAAAAACGTGAAGTTCAGTCTTCTGCCTGTGAGCACATATTTACCCTTCGTAACCACATAAGAGAATAATGAATTTCACTCATTTCATGTGTTGTGTGGGTTTCATCCCAACTTTTATCAAGTGAGAATTCTATTCACACCAGCAGCTTCATTGCTGTGCACTTATCCAAGTGAACTTTACAGTATACAGTGCTATTTTGTACTCTACACCAGCATGGAAAGTGCATTACTATTTAGTTACAGTATTCAGTTGTTGCTATTTTGTGGTTTGATGCAGCTCTCAATTCTAGTATATCATGTGCAAGCCCCTTCGTCTGCATAACTGTTGCAAACTATGTCTATTTGAACGTGGATTCCCCCTTTAGTATCCCTCTATGATTTTTACCCTCCCACACTTCCTTCCATTTCCAATTTGAAGATTCCTTGATGCCTCAGGATGTGTCCTATCAACCAATCCCTTCTTTCATTCAAGTTGTGCCACAAATTGTTTTTGCATCAGTTTGTTTCAGTACTTCTTCATTTATTGTTCAGTGTACCCATCTAATTTTTAACTCTCCTGTAGCACCACATTTCAAAATCTTCTATTCTCCTCTTGTCTGAAGTGCCGATTGTCCATGTTTCACTTACATACAGAGCTTCACCATCATGTTAACAAATTCCCCTTTCAAAAATGCTTGTCTTGTTATGGCCAGTCTGCATTTTATATCCTTTCTACTTGACCATCACCAATTGTTTTGCTGCCTAAATCGCAAAACTCAGCCACAAGTTTTAGTGTCTCATTCCCAGGTCTAATTCCCTCAGCACAGCTTAATTTTGTTGAACTCCACTCCATTACTATCCTTTTACCTTCACAGATTTTTTTTTGAAGACACTATCCATTCTGAAGATGAATCTCCAGAACTGGCTGAAATAAGGTAATATATTTTCAATATTTGACAGAACAAGCATGTTTTGGCTTACTGCCATTATCAAGTAATTTCTAGTTGAAAGTTAGCGACCTTTTAGCATTTATAGCAATTTTTTTCTGCCGAGTTGTGATAAGTATAATATTTTTCATACTTACAAAACATAAAAAATACAGCATCATAGTGAAGAAATGACAGAATATGGAACCGTCAAAATATCTTTCAAAAATGTATTTTTTATGTTTGTATTTTGACAGTTCTTTACTACTACAGCATCATAGTGAAGGAATGACATAATATGGAACTGTCAAAATAACTGTCAAAATGTATTTTTTATGTTTTGTAACTAAAAAAAAATATTACATTTACCACGGCATGACAGAAAAAGGTTACTACAAGTGCAATATGGCCGTCGCTTCCAACTAGAGTCACTTGATAATGACAATAATCTGAAACATAGTTTTCTGTAAAATATTAAAAATATATTACCTAATTGCACCTAGTTTTGGAGCTTTCATTTTCATTATGGCTTATAATGATGTACAAGATGCTGTGAGCCCAACAGAACGTAAATCTATATATTCTGTTCAACTGCTCTACCAAGTCCTTTGTTTTCTGTGACTGAATGACATTGCCAGATTGTATAAAATGGTGGATAGCCTACAAACCTGTCTCATTCCCTTCTCCACTACTGTTTTCCTTGCACGTCCTTTCACTTTTGTAACTGCACTCTGCTTTCTGTACAAGTTGTAAATAACCATTCAGTTCCTATATTTTATATGTGCTGCCTTTAGAATTTCAAATAGTGCATTCCAGACAATGTTGTCAAAACCTGTCTGTCTACAAATGCTATAAATGCAGATCTGCCTCTCTTCAACATATTTGCTACGATAAGTCAAAGGGTCAGTATTGGCTTTCTTGTTTCTACGTTTCTTCAGAACCCAAACTGATCTTAACCAAAGGTGGCTTTTACGAGATTTCCATTCACCTGTAAATAATTTCAGTATTTTGAAACCATGACTTTTAAAAACTGATGGTTTGGTAGTATTAACACTTGGCAGCCCCAGCTCTCTGTGGGTTTGGAATCATTACAGACTTCCTGATGAGTATTTCCTGTCTTGTATATATTGCATACCAGGTGGAATAATTTTGTAATGGCTGGCTACCCTAAGGATTTCAATAATTATGAGAGAATATTGTTTACTCCAGAGGCCTTCTTTCCACATAAGTCGTTCAGTGCTCTCAGTCTTTTTGCAATATCGTGCCTCCTGTCTCATCTTCATCCGCTTCCTCTCCTCTTTCTATAACGTAACTGTCAAGTTTATTTCCATTATATAGACACACTATTAATCATTTCACCTCTCAGCTTTTCATTCTATACTTAGTACTAGTGTGCCTTGTAACCTCTTGATATTGATGCAGCTGCTCTTATTTTCTCCAAAGGTCTCCTTAATTTTCCTGTTGGCAGCCTCTATCTTTCCCCTAATTATTCATCCTTCTACAGCCCTACATTTGTTCTCTAGCCATTCCCGATTAGCAGTACATTGTGATAAGTAAAGTGGAAGAGGCAACATTACATGGTGGTAGAAGTGACATTATTTTATTTGTGAAGACTTGTCTAAACATTGTATTTTTTTGGTAGGGGAAAACATCAGCCTTTCTCAGAGGCTGTCTTATCGTATGTGTTTAAGAGCACATGCCTCCAGTACATGTTGTTGTTGTTGTTGTTGTTGTTGTGGTCTTCAGTCCTGAGACTGGTTTGATGCAGCTCTCCATGCTACTCTATCCTGTGCAAGCTTCTTCATCTCCCAGTACGTAATGCAGCCTACATCCCTCTGAATCTGCTTAGTGTATTCATCTCTTGGTCTCCCTCTACGATTTTTACCCTCCACGCTGCCCTCCAATACTAAATTGGTGATCCCTTGATGCCTCAGAACATGTCCTACCAACCGATCCCTTCTTCTAGTCAAGTTGTGCCACAAACTCCTTTTCTCCCCATTCCTATTCAGTACCTCCTCATTAGTTATGTGATCTACCCATCTAATCTTCAGCATTCTTCTGTAGCACCACATTTCGAAAGCTTCTATTCTCTTCTTGTCCAAACTAGTTATCGTCCATGTTTTACTTCCATACATGGCTACACTCCATACACATACTTTCAGAAACGACTTCCTGACCCTTAAATCTATACTCGATGTTAACAAATTTCTCTTCTTCAGAAACGCTTTCCTTGCCATTGCCAATCTACATTTTATATCGTCTCTACTTCGACCATCATCAGTTATTTTGCTCTCGAAATAGCAATACTCCTTTACTACTTTAAGTGTCTCATTTTCTAACGTAATTCCCTCAGCATCATCCGACTTAATTCGACTACATTCCATTATCCTCGTTTTGCTTTTGTTGATGTTCATCTTATATCCTCCTTTCAAGACACTGTCCATTCCGTTCAACTGCTCTTTCAAGTCCTTTGCTATCTCTGACAGAATTACAATGTCATTGGCGAACCTCAAAGTTTTTATTTCTTCTCCATGGATTTTAATACATACTCCGAATTTTTCTTTTGTTTCCTTTACTGCTTGCTCAATATACAGATTGAATAGCATCGGGGAGAGGCTACAACCCTGTCTCTACAACCACTGCTTCCCTTTCATGTCCCTCGACTCTTATAACTGCCATCTGGTTTCTGTACAAATTGTAAATAGCCTTTTGCTCCCTTTATTTTACCCCTGCCACCTTTAGAATTTGAAAGAGAGTATTCCAGTCAACATTGTCAAAAGCTTTCTCTAAGTCTACAAATGCTAGAAACGTAGGTTTGCCTTTCCTTAATCTTTCTTCTAAGATAAGTCATAAGGTCAGTACTGCCTCACGTGTTCCAGTGTTTCTACGGAATCCAAACTGATCTTCCCCGAGGTTGACTTCTACTAGTTTTTCCATTCGTCTGTAAAGAATTCGTGTTAGTATTTTGCAGCTGTGACTTATTAAACTGATAGTTCAGTAATTTTCACATCTGTCAACACCTGCTTTCTTTGGGATTGCAATTATTATATTCTTCTTGAAGTCTGAGGGTATTTCGCCTGTTTCATACAGCTTGCTCACCAGATGGTAGAGTTTTGTCAGGACTGGCTCTCCCAAGGCCGTCAGTAGTTCCAATGGAATGTTGTCTACTCCGGGGGCCTTGTTTCGACTCGGGTCTTTCAGTGCTCTGTCAAACTCTTCACGCAGTATCATATCTCCCATTTCATCTTCATCTACATCCTCTTCCATTTCTATAACATTGCCCTCAAGTACTTTGCCCTTGGATAGACCCTCTATATACTCCTTCCACCTTTCTGCATTCCCTTCTTTGCTTAGAACTGGGTTCCCATCTGAGCTCTTGATATTCATACAAGTCGTTCTCTTTTCTCCAAAGGTCTCTTTAATTTTCCTGTAGGCAGTATCTATCTTACCCCTAGTGAGTTAAGCCTCTACATCCTTACATTTGTCCTCTAGCCATGCCTGCTTAGCCATTTTGCACTTCCTGTCGAATCTCATTTTTGAGACGTTTGTATTCCTTTTTGCCTGCTTCATTTACCGCATTTTTATATTTTCTCCTTTCGTCAATTAAATTCAATATTTCTTCTGTCATCCAAGGATTTCTACTAGCCCTCGTCTTTTTACCTACTTGATCCTCTGCTGCCTTCACTACTTCATCCCTCAGAGCTACCCATTCTTCTTCTTCTGTATTTCTTTCCCCCATTCCTGTCAATTGTTCCCTTATGCTCTCCCTGAAACTCTGTACAACCTCTGGTTTAGTCAGTTTATCCAGGTCCCATCTCCTTAAATTCCCACCTTTTTGCAGTTTCTTCAGTTTTAATCTACAGGTCATAACCAATAGATTGTGGTCAGAATCCACATCTGCCCTTGGAAATGTCTTACAATTTAAAACCTGGTTCCTAAATCTCTGTCTTACCATTATGTCATCTATCCGATACCTTTTACTATCTCCAGGGTTCTTCCATGTATACAACCTTCTTTTATGATTCTTGAACAAAGTGTTAGCTATGATTACGCTGTGCTCTGTGTAAAATTCCACCAGGCGGCTTCCTCTTTCATTTCTTAGCCCCAATCCATATTCACATACTATGTTTCCTTCTCTCTCTTTTCCTACTACCGAATTCCAGTCACCCATGACTATTAAATTTTCGTCTCCCTTCACAATCTGAATAATTTCTTTTATGTCACCATACATTTCTTCAATTTCTTCGTCATCTGCAGAGCTAGTTGGCATATAGACTTGTACTAATATCGTAGGCGTGGGCTTCGTGTCTATCTCGGCCACAACAATGCGTTCGCTGTGCTTTTTGTAGTAGCTTACCCGCATTCCTATTGTTTTATTCATTATTAAGCCTACTCCTGCATTACCCCTATTTGATTTTGTATTTATAACCCTGTATTCACCTGACCAAAAGTCTTGTTCCTCATGCCACCGAACTTCACTAATTCCTACTATATCCAACTTTAACCTATCCATTTCCCTTTTAAAATTTTCGAACCTACCTGCCCGATTAAGGGATCTGACATTATATGCTCTGATCCGTAGAATGCCAGTTTTCTTTCTCCTGATAACGACGTCCTCCTGAGTAGTCCCCGCCCAGAGATCCGAATGGGGGACTGATTTACCTCCGGAATATTTTACCCAAGAGGACGCCTTCATCATTTATCCATACAGTAAAGCTGCATGCCCTCAGGAAAAATTACGGCTGTAGTTTCCCCTTGCTTTTGGCCGTTCACAGTACCAGCACAGCAAGGCCGTTTTGGTTAGTGTTACAAGGCCAGATCAGTCAATCAACCAGACTGTTGCCCCTGCAACTACTGAAAAGGCTGCTGCCCCTCTTCAGGTACCATACATTTGTCTGGCCTCTCAAAAGATACCCCTCCGTTGTGGTTGCACCTACGGTAAGGCTACCTGTATCGCTGAGGCACGCAAGCCTCCCCACCAACGGCAAGGTCTATGGTTCATGGGGGGAGGGCCTCCAGTACATAAAATGCCAATACTATGGGCATACCACAATGTCTTACAAGGATCAAACCATTTGCATTGGGTTTCTCACTTTACACTATATCAGAAGACTGAGTGTGTACTGTCACAGTCGACTTCCTTTTTTTATGCAATTTTCATCTTTTGTTATGACTGGCTCTGTGATGTCCACATTATTTTTTAAACAATGTGCTTAATGATGATTGACATATTGAAGTCTTTATTTTATATGTATCTTTTCTATCTCATGCCAGGTGTATTCCACTAATTGATGGAGGATATTGGGGAAACTTGTATTTTGTAGTAGTATAAAGTGTGGTGTTAGCTGTTCATGCACATTGAGAGCTCAAGAGCTGCCTGTCTGTAAGATGAAGCTGAACTCTTTCCATAGATTGTCTGTAATGAATAGTAAACATTAAAATACTCTTTCAGTAAACACAGGGAAAGGAGGAGAACACAGAAGACGGAATGTTCCAAGAGACTGGTTCAAAAGGCAGCTTATGTATGTCTTTTGAAGAAACACAGTCATGACAGATGTGAAGGAGGCACCGAAACACCTGGAAACTGATTATGGAAGATTAAAATAGGCTACAAAATTCAAATATCTAGGTGAAATAATACAACCAAATGTTTTGGACAAAGAAGCTAACTTAGCAAGGGCAAGAAAAATGGAAGTTGCTTTTCAATTGACAAAAAAAGCTGTATAACAAGAAATCTCTTTCCATAAATGCCAAATTGTGGTACTACAATACTGTAGGGTGAAATGTACACTCTAGATAGTTGTATGTGTGTGCAGGAAAATCTTGAGATCAAAATATGACAACATAAAATGGAAGTTAAGAAGTAATAAAGAAGTTTATGAAAGAATATAATGAATATAAGACACAATGATGAAGAGAAAAGTTGTATCATCTGGGTACCTAAAAATTCTGTATGAAAAAAGAACAACAAAAAGATTTTTTAACTTTTGACAGACACCAAAAAACATGCGACATGGATCAAAGACGTTTAAGCAGACCTGAGAGAAATGGAAGTAATGGAGAAAGAAATAGGATAAAGAGAAAAGTTCAGAGTAATAGTAAAAAGACTGGTGCAATATTGACAGAAGAAAGAAAAGAGAAATGTTGGGAAAGAATGGAAAATTATTGGAAAGAAAGAAGAAAAGAAAGAAGGGGATTTAGAGGTAAGATGTTTCATGTGGTCCTCAGCAGTCCAAACCAGTTAAAACATAGGGTAATGTAATCACTCTTTTTATTCTCTTGTTGGAATGTTTCCCCCTATGAAACTTTTTAAGGATAATTTCCACATAAATTTTAGCTAATATTCAATAAATAAATTTACCATTCCACACAAAGAAAGTTTTCACAATTCAATATATATTCTTCAGTTTCATCGGTGTAATACATTCAACACATGGACTGATACTTGTAAATTATCAGAGTGTGAATATGACTAACTCCAGTTACAATCTTCCTTTATGACAAGATGAAACACAGCAGATTGACAGAAAGAAAGAAGCCTTGACGTCATGCAAAACCCAGTCCAACAAGCCATAGCCAGTGAGAGGTGCTGTAGTGATATGGCCTATTTTGTTTGCTTAATAGCGGATAGATTTCTGAAAGCAATTTGGATGTGTTTCTGCAGTGTACACAGCAATGACTTATAGTGGATGAAAAGAAACGGGAACGTACACAAATGCATTATGTTCTTATTATTACATTACCACATATTAACGTACATACATGTTGCAGTTTTTTAATTTTGACTGATGTACGTTCTTAGGTCACTCAGGAACTAAGAGCATATAGATTCCTTACACGGGTCATGACCATTCCCTTGCCACTCAGTCATGTTGTTTAGCGTAAACTATTGAGCATTGATAATGAAAAAGAAATGGCAGAAAAATCACTGAGGCTCGTCAATGATGATTTCATCATTCCTTTTTATATCATAAAGTGTTTCAATTGCAGTACTACTCTGAACAAGCTTTTACCAATTCGAGCTGGTACACACACACACACACACACACACACACACACACACACACACACACACACACACACCTACCTTTCTTCATTCATCTTCTCCTATCCTTCCTCCGCTTTGGCGTTTGAAGCTTCCCTTTTTCTTCTTCCTTCCTGTGAACTCCTGAAGGCTGGCCCGCACATCTGAAGAGTAACAGGTGACTAGGTAATGCATAATTCCCAGCCCCGGATCAAAAGTAGAGTTCGCACGTACCCCCTGGTACAGGCCAGGTCCAGGGAGGGGTGATTGCCTGAGCTGCTACCATCCCAAATTGCCGATTGGTCCCTCTGTCAGGATTTCGGGAGGTGTGACCTGAGGTGTGGACAACAACCTAAAGTGGGTGAGCCCCCCTTTGAGGGAGGGGGGGGGGGAGGCAGTTCGAAGGAGCGCACCATTGGAGATGCTGGCAATAATGGGAGATTTTCTCACAATGAGCCAATAACCAATCACTCCACGTCTACCAAACGTAAACTGAATGAGGCTAATGATTCAAAGACCCTCCCAGTTCCACCACGGTTCCTCATGGTTTCATGTACGGAAGACAGTCAGTTATTCACAATGGTAAATTCATTTCTTATTCAGAAAGGTGTTGATGCGGTTGCCGGCCCTGTAAAATCCTGCTCTCGTTTATGAAGTGGCACTTTGCTTTTGGAGACTAATTCTGATTCTCAAGCACAACAACTGCTTGCCGCTTCGCTTCTCTATGGCTATCCCGTTCATGTTGAGGCCCATAGAACTCTGAATTCTTCTCATGGTGTTATTTACGCCAGGGTGCTTGATGGTCTAACTGAGGCAGAAGTCCAAATGTACCTCTCTGATCAGGGTGTCATTGCTGTCCATTGTTGTTGTTGTTGTGGTCTTCAGTCCTGAGACTGGTTTGATGCAGCTCTCCATGCTACTCTATCCTGTGCAAGCTTTTTCATCTCCCAGTACCTACTGCAACCTACATCCTTCTGAATCTGCTTAGTGTATTCATTTCTTGGTCTCCCTCTACGATTTTTACCCTCCACGCTGCCCTCCAATACTAAATTGGTGATCCCTTGATGCCTCAGAACATGTCCTACCAACCGATCCCTTCTTCTGGTCAAGTTGTGCCACAAACTTCTCTTCTCCCCAATCCTATTCAATACTTGCTCATTAGTTATGTGATCTACCCATCTGATCTTCAGCGTTCTTCTGTAGCACCACATTTCGAAAGCTTCTATTCTCTTCTTGTCCAAACTATTTATCGTCCATGTTCCACTTCCATACATGGCTACACTCCATACAAATACTTTCAGAAATGACTTCCTGACACTTAAATCTATACTCAATGTTAACAAATTTCTCTTCTTCAGAAATGCTTTCCTTGCCATTGCCAGTCTACATTTTATATCCTCTCTACTTTGACCAGCATCCAAATAGCAAAACTCCTTTACTACTTTAAGTGTCTCATTTCCTAATCTAATTCCCTCAGCTTCACCCGACTTAATTAGACTACATTCCATTATCCTTGTTTTGCTTTTGTTGATGTTCATCTTATAGCCTCCTTTCAAGACACTGTCCATTCCATTCAACTGCTCTTTCAAGTCCTTTGCTATCTCTGACAGAATTACAATGTCATTGGCGAACCTCAAAATTTTTATTTCTTCTCCGTGGATTTTAATACATACTCCGAATTTTTCTTTTGTTTCCTTTACTGCTTGCTCAATATACAGATTGAATAGCATCGGGGAGAGGCTGCAACCCTGTCTCTACAACCACTGCTTCCCTTTCATGTCCCTCGACTCTTATAACTGCCATCTGGTTTCTGTACAAATTGTAAATAACCTTTTGCTCCCTTTATTTTACCCCTGCCACCTTTAGAATTTGAAAGAGAGTATTCCAGTCAACATTGTCAAAAGCTTTCTCTAAGTCTACAAATGCTAGAAACGTAGGTTTGCCTTTCCTTAATCTTTCTTCTAAGATAAGTCATAAGGTCAGTACTGCCTCACGTGTTCCAGTGTTTCTACGGAATCCAAACTGATCTTCCCCGAGGTTGGCTTTTACTAGTTTTTCCATTCGTCTGTAAAGAATTTGTGTTAGTATTTTGCAGCTGTGACTTATTAAACTGATAGTTCAGTAATTTTCACATCTGTCAACACCTGCTTTCTTCGGGATTGGAATTATTATATTCTTCTTGAAGTCTGAGGGTATTTTGCGTTCAGATGGTAGAGTTTTGTCAGGACTGGCTCTCCCAAGGCCGTCAGTAGTTCCAATGGAATGTTGTCTACTCCGGGGGCCTTGTTTCGACTCAGGTCTTTCAGTGCTCTGTCAAACTCTTCACGCAGTATCATATCTCCCATTTCATCTTCATCTACATCCTCTTCCATTTCCATAATATTGTCCTCAAGTACATCGCCCTTGTATAGACCCTCTATATACTCCTTCTGTCTTTCTGCTTTCCCTTCTTTGCTTAGATCTGGGTTTCCATCTGAGTTCTTGATATTCGTACAAGTCGTTCTCTTATCTCCAAAGGTCTCTTTAATTTTCCTGTAGGCAGTATCTATCTTACCCCTTATCTCCAAAGGTCTCTTTAATTTTCCTGTAGGCAGTATCTATCTTACCCCTAGTGAGATAAGCCTCTACATCCTTACATTTGTCCTCTAGCCATCACTGCTTAGCCATTTTGCACTTCCTGTCGATCTCATTTTTGAGACGTTTGTATTCCTTTTTGCCTGCTTCATTTACTGCATTTTTATATGTTCTCCTTTCATCAATTAAACTCAATATTTCTTCTGTCACCCAAGGATTTCTACTAGCCTTCGTCTTTTTACCTACTTCATCCTCTGCTGCCTTCACTACTTCATCCATCAGAGCTACCCATTCTTCTTCTACTGTATTTCTTTCCCCCATTCCTGTCAATCGTTCCCTTATACTCTCCCTGAAACTCTGTACAGCCTCTGGTTTAGTCAGTTTATCCAGGTCCCATCTCCTTAAATTCCCACCTTTTTGCAGTTTCTTCAGTTTTAATCTACAGGTCATAACCAATAGATTGTGGTCAGAGTCCACATCTGCCCCTGGAAATGTCTTACAATTTAAAACCTGGTTCCTAAATCTCTGTCTTACCATTATATAATCTATCTGATACCTTTTAGTATCTCCAGGGCTCTTCCATGTATACAACCTTCTTTTATGATTCTTGAACAAAGTTTTAGCTATGATTACGTTGTGCTCTGTGCAAAATTCCACCAGGTGGCTTCCTCTTTCATTTCTTAGCCCCAATCCATATTCACCTACTATGTTTCCTTCTCTCCCTTTTCCTACACTCGAATTCCAGTCACCCATGACTATTAAATTTTCGTCTCCCTTCACAATCTGATTAATTTCTTTTATTTCATCATACATTTCTTCAATTTCTTCATCATCTGCAGAGCTAGTTGGCATATAAACTTGTACTTCTGTAGTAGGTGTGGGCTTCGTATCTATCTTGGCCACTATAATGCGTTCACTATGCTGTTTGTAGTAGCTTACCCGCATTCCTATTTTCCTATTCATTATTAAACCTACTCCTGCGTTACCCCTATTTGATTTTGTATTTATAACCCTGTAGTCACCTGACCAGAAGTCTTGTTCCTCCTGCCACCGAACTTCACTAAATCCCACTATATCTAACTTCAACCTATCCATTTCCCTTTTAAAATTTTCTAACCTACCTGCCCGATTAAGGGATCTGACATTCCACGCTCTGATCCGTAGAACGCCAGTTTTCTTTCTCCTGATAATGACATCCTCTTGAGTAGTCCCCGCCCGGAGATCTGAATGGGGGACTATTTTACCTCCGGAATATTGTACCCAAGAGGAAGCCATCATCATTTAATCATACAGTAAAGCTGCATGCCCTCGGGAAAAATTACGACTGTAGTTTCCCCTTGCTTTCAGCCGTTCGCAGTACCAGCACAGCAAGGCCGTTTTGGTTATTGTTACAAGGCCAGATCAGTCAATCATCCAGACTGTTGCCCTTGCAACTACTGAAAAGGCTGCTGCCCCTCTTCAGGAACCACACGTTTGTCTGGCCTCTCAACAGATACCCCTCCGTTGTGGTTGCACCTACGGTACGGCTATCTGTATCGCTGAGGCACGCAAGCCTCCCCACAAACGGCAAGGTCCATGGTTCATGCTGTCCATCAGGTTCATGCTGTCCATTAGGTGATCAAAAAGGTAGATGCACTCTTAGTTCCCACACGCACTCTTTTTCTCACCTTTGATAGAGTGGTGCTCCTGTCCAAGATCGAAGCAGGCTATAAAGTTATCACAGTCCAACCTTACATTCTGAACCAGATGCGCTGCTACCAGTGTCATTGTTTCAACTACTCTCTAATGTCTTGTCGACACCTGGCCAAACATATAATCTGTGGTAGGGATGCACACGAGATTGATTGTCCATCCCCTTCTCCCCGCTGTATCAACTGCAATGGTGATCGTGGTGACCATGCCATCACCTCTCGAGATTGTCCTGTGTATCTCAATGAATAGGCTGTCCAGGAGATCCGGTAAAGAAAAAAGTGCCTTACCCTGTCGCCCGCAAGTGATTGGCTAGTCACAAACACTGTGTTCTACCATCTGGCATTTACAGTACTGTTCTTGCTACATCTCGCTCTATGAAGGACATGGCCACACTGATATATGACCTCAGATTCAGCACTGCGGTTGTGAAATTGCCCAGTTTCATGGTAGCATCGCCGTCTCCTCATCCAGCTGTGCAACAAGCCACCAAACATTTGCCTCTTGGGATGAAGTCACCTGCTACATTACCGGCAGGCCAGAAAGGGCAGAAGAAACACCCCTGTGACAACTTCCTATGTCCCTCCAGCCAACAAACATTTGAATCTTCCTCTGCCAACCAGAAAGACTCCAAGAAGTCAAACAAAGGCAAACAGTTTTCTCCTTTGTCAACTCAAAGATCCTCTTCAACGGTGTCACCACGTGATACCCTCTTCTGGCTGACCTCCGTATCTCCGTATCACCAGTGCGCACTGCCAAACATTTTTCTGCCCTGCAGACCGACAGAGGGAGAATGCTGACGCCTCTGTAGATCTCGTGCAGCAGGATCTTCCAGCCTCTGCACCCTGTAGCAGGTAGTCTTTGAAGGCTGGCACTCGGTAGCCACTGAGGTGACACCCCTTCATTTTTCCCTCCTTCCCTTTCCTCGTTATGACTCTCCTTCAATAGAACCTTCGTGGCCTTTGATCAGACTGCTCTTACAATTGCAATGTCATCTTGTTCTCTGCATGCAGGAAACAAAATTGCATCCTCATGACTGTTCTGAGCTCCTGCATTTCTTCCTGGTCTGTTTTGACCTACCCTCCAAGGACGACATTCCCTGTCATGAGGGAGTCATGCTGCTCATGTGGAATAACATTCAGAGTCAACCCATCTACCTGACTAACCGCGTTCAAGCTGTTGCAGTTCACCTTTTCCTCCCTCATTTGACCTTTTCCCTTTTGCGGTGTTTACATCCCTCTGTAATTCGATGTCACCAGGGCAGACTTCCTCCAGGTTATTGGGCAGCCGCCTCACACTTTCTGCTGCTCGGTGACATTAAAGCACACCATCGCCTTTGGGTTCTCCCAGAACCTGTCTGAGAGGTGTCTTCTTGGCTGACCTTTCAATCAACTTAACCTCATCTACCTTAACACAAGGGCACCCACATTCCTTGCACACTCCTTGCACACCTATTCCCATTTGGACTTATCCTTCTCCACTGCTAAGCTTGCCCATCATCTCAGTCCGTTCTCTCTGACACATACTCGAGCAATCATATCCCACTTGCTATCTGTTTGCAGACTCCTACCCCACTGAAGTGCACACCCAAAAGGCAGCTTACTAATGCGGACTGGAGGCTTTACTCCTCCCTGGCAACCTTCGACGAACAACATTTCCCCAGTTGTGATGACTAGGTAGAATATCCTAAAAACATCATCTTTACTGCCGCAGAACATTCCATTCCTCGCACTTCCTCTTTACCACGACGAGTTCTGGTCCCTTGGTGGGCTGAGGCGTGCCGCCACGCAATTCACGCATGGCTATGTGCCCTCCACATTTTTAACTGTCATCCTACAGTGGCAAACTGCATTAATTATAAATAATTGCGTGCACAGAGTCGTTGCATTCTTCGGGATAGCAAAAAAGTTAGCTGGATTTCATTCGCTAGTTATTTTAACAGTTCCACCCTCTCTTCCGTCGTGTGGGCCAACCTCCGACGGGTCTCTGGGACCAAGATCCATCCCCCAATTTCTGGCTTGACAGTAGCAGATGATGTGATAGTGGACCCTATTACTATCTCCATCACCTTGGGTTGCCATTTTGCAGAGATTTCGAGCTCCTCCCACTGTCGCCCTGCCTTCTTCCATCAGAAACAAGTGGTGGAGACTTGGGCGATACCCTTCTCTTCTCAGAATCATGAGTACTGTGTTGCTGTCTTTACTATGAGGGAGCTAGATCATATTCTCACTTCATCCCGATCCTCAGCCTCAGTGCCAGACGATGTTCACATTCAGATGTTGCAGCACCTTTTTCTTGTGGGCAAGCACTTTCTGCTTCATATGTACAGGGTTATTACAAATGATTGAAGTGTTTTCACAGCTCTACAATAACTTTATTATTTGAGATATTTTCACAATGCTTTGCACACACATACAAAAACTCAAAAAGTTTTTTTAGGCATTCACAAATGTTCGATATGTGCCCCGTTAGTGATTCGGCAGACATCAAGCCGATAATCAAGTTCCTCCCACACTCAGCGCAGCACGTCCCCATCAATGAGTTCGAAAGCATCGTTGATGCGAGCTCACAGTTCTGGCACGTTCCTTGGTAGAGGAGGTTTAAACACTGAATCTTTCACATAACCCCACAGAAAGAAATCACATGGGGTTAAGTCGGGAGAGCGTGGAGGCCATGACATGAATTGCTGATCGTGATCTCCACCACGACCGATCCATCGGTTTTCCAATCTCCTGTTTAAGAAATGCTGAACATCATGATGGAAGTGCGGTGGAGCACCATCCTGTGGTATATTTAGCTCCCTGCTTGCTTTATTCGGCGACTTCCGCGGGCTACGCGTGAAACTTGCCCATACGCGTTCAACTGTTTCTTCGCTCAATGCAGGCCGACCCGTTGATTTCCCCCTACAGAGGCATCCAGAAGCTTTAAACTGCGCATACAATCGCCGAATGGAGTTAGCAGTTGGTGGATCTTTATTGAGCTTCGTCCTGAAGTGTCGTTGCACTGTTATGACTGACTGATGTGAGTGCATTTCAGGCACGACATACGCTTTCTCGGCTCCTGTCACCATTTTGTCTCACTGCGCTCTCGAGCGCTCTGGCGGCAGAAACCTGAAGTGCGGCTTCAGCTGAACAAAACTTTATGAGTTTTTCTACGTATCTGTAGTGTGTCGTGACCATATGTCAATGAATGGAGCTACAGTGAATTTATGAAATCGCTTCAATCATTTGTAATAGCCCTGTACAATCACATTTGGGCAGAAGGCATGTTTCCCAGACGCTGGCGTGAAGCCACTGTCATACCTACACCTACACCTGCACCTAGGCCTGGTAAGGACAAACGCCTTCCTTCTAGTAGCTATCACCCCATTTCTCTCACCAGCTGTGTTTGAAAGGTGATGGAAAGTATGATTCTTGCCTGGCTGGTATGGTTGCTTGAGTCTTGCAATTTACTAACCACTGCACGGTGTGGATATCGAATGCACAGTTCTGCAGTTGACCATCTCGTCACTTTGTCCACCTATGTCATGAATGGTTCTCTGCAGAAATCCCAGATTGTGGTCATGTTTTTCAATTTGGAGAAGCCTGGATACCTGCTGGAGGACTGGTATCCTCCATACTACTCCCTACACATGGTGCTTCCATGGCCGCATGCTCTGTTTCATTCAGGAATTTTTAAAAGATCTAGTTTTCAAGGTACGTGTGAGTTCTGCCTTGTCGGACACCTTTATCCAGGAAAGCAGTGTGCCTCAGAGTTCTGTCCTGAGTGTCGTCCTCTTGCTATTGCCATTAACCCTATAATGGCCTGTCTCCCACCAGGCATCTCTGGCTCCCTTTCCGTTGATGATTCTGCCATCTGTTGCAGTTCCCCATTGACTTGTCTCAGTGAGTGGTGCCTTCATCTACGTCTCAATCATCTTCACTCTTGGAGCTCAACAGTGGCTTTCATTCTTCCACTGACAAAACCATTTGTATGTATTTCTAGTGGGACAAATGGTTTCTCCCATGTTATTTACATCTTGGGCCTGTTGATCTTCGTCCTCTCCCGTGTCTTATCTGGCAGCCCGCTTTACGTGGTCCCTCATTGTCCTGTATGTCCTCAATGGTACTTCCTGGGGAGCAGATCGAACAACCCCCTGCATTTGTACTGGACCGTTGTCCATTTGCAACTAGACTAAGGGCGTTTCATTTATGCATTTGCATGTCCATTCCTCTTATGCCATCTCAATACTATCCACCATTGTGACATCTGTTTGTTCACTGGCACCTTTTACACTAGTCCAGTTGGGAGTCTGAAAGTAGAAGCTCCTGAACTGCTGCTGTCCTACAGCCGTGACTTTCTTCTCAGCAGATACGCATGCCATTTGCCTGCCATGCGTGGCCACCTATCTTATGCCTCCTTCTTTGATGATTCCTGTGATCGCCAGTATGGGGCCTGTCGCTCTTCTCTGTTACCTCCTGGAGTTCGCTTTTGGCTCATCCTCTGGCAGCTTAACTTCACGCTACCTGCATCTTCCTAGTGGGTGTGAACCCTTCACCACCTTGGCTTTGTGTGATGGTCTGTGTTCACCTTGGCCTTCATTCACTTCCTAAGGACACTACTCCAGCCTTGCTCCATCACTCCAGTTTCACGACCTTCACATAGTACCTTCGTGTACACTGATGGTTCTCGGATTGACCGTGTTGTTGGGTGTGCCTTCGTCATTGGCACCAACGTTCTTCAGTATTGGCTTCCAGAGTGCTGCTCAGTATTTACAGCAGAGCTCTTCACCCTGCATCAAGCCACACAGTACATCTGGTGACACAGGCGTCATCTGCTCAGAATCTCTGTGCCCTTCAAAGCTTCTGTGTGCCGTACACTGTCCATCCCTTATTGCAACGGGTCTAGGAAAACTATCACTTGCTCACTCTAGATGGAGTCGCTGTGATGTTTATGTGGGCTCTTGTTTGCATTGGTGTGACGGGAAATGAGGACCCTGACACTGCTGCCAAGGCTACAGTCCTCATATCTCAGCCCACTAGTTCTTACATTGCCTCCGATGATATCTGTGTTGCTGTCTGTCAGTAGGTGATGTCACTTTGGCACCACCACCACTGGTCCTCCCTTCATGGGGACAAGCTCTGGGTTATTAAGCCTGGAGGATCTGCTCTTGGCCCTCCTGCCATGAGATCATTTTAGCTAGGTTGCGTATCATGCACTGTCTTCTTAGCCATCAACATTTGTTAAGCCCCCCCACCTCCACACACACACACACACACACACACACACTTTTTTCTCATTGTACTCAACCTTTGATGGTCGAGTTATTGTCTGTTTTAGTGAATGATGCACAGGCTTTCAAACACCTTCTACTTTTTATCAGTCATAGCAGTATGCCAAAGGCCATTTAATTGCTAATTCAGGGCCTCCGTTTCTCTATGGCATATTTTATAGACATGCACACACTGCAGTCTTTCTCAAACGATTTTACAGATACTATTCAGTAAAAAAAATCATTTTTTTGCTGCTCTTATTGCCTTATTTGCCAGGTTCATTATGTTGTACCCACCATTTCGTTAATGGTCACAGTTATTGTGATATTTGTATGAAAGTAAGACACTTTGCGAAATTTGAAAAAGTTTTCAACGAAAAATGGGGGTTGCACTATAGCTCACTGTTTGAATCCTTTAGGAGAAAGAACAATTAGGAAGTGTCTTTCCAGTTCTGAAATACTTCCATCTGAAGAGGAAACCACATTGCTGTCAGGAATTTACTTTCAGGGTACTTGGCAGATTATGATCACGTTTACTGAACGATCCAATTACACTTTCTAGCAGTAATTCATAAATTCAGTAAATAGTTCTAATAAACTCTTGATATGTTACAATGTTTGCAGTTCGTGATCTAATGGGTAGTATCGCTGCCTCTATATCGCAGGGTCCCTGGTTCGATTCCTGGTTGGGTTGGAAATTTTCTTGTCTCAGTAATTGAGTGTTTGTGTTATCAAAATTATTTCATCTCATCTTCATTGATGTGCAAGTCACCAAAGTAGCATCAAATAGTAAAACTTGCAGCAGGTTGGCGAACAACTGCAAATGAGGTCTCCCACCCATATGATCATTTCATTTTTTTCTCTTGGATAGGTGGAAGGTGCCTGATGCTGCAATAAGGAGACTTTTCCTAAATCATGGTGCAATATTTTGCTTAAGTTAGTCATCAGAAGTGAGACTAGAGCTTTCCTCCATCACAGAACATGTACTGAGATGTACTGTGTGTCTGCAGCATATCACAGGGCATGAAAAATCCATTACTGTATGCACAGCACCTCATAGGCAAATGACAAAGAAATCTTCACTCGGTTTGACTGAATATGGGAGACAGGGCATTCATCTGACTTCTGGAACAAAGTTATTCGAATTCCACTTTTCCAATCTATTAGTGGTCATACTAGGTCATATATTGTCTTACTGGCATCACAGAGCACAGGTAAGATGTCCATTCATCAAGTTAGAATCCAGAAAGTTTCTTAGCTGTTTTCAGTGCTGGTTATAAAGATAAAGGATACCATTTAACTGCTGAGACTCAACTCCTCTTGGAAGTGTTTTACTGCAGGCTTCACTGCACTCACATCATCTTGTAAGAGAGAGAGAGAGAGAGACAGAGAGAGAGAGAGAGAGAGAGAGAGGGCACTACTTATTGGCATGTTTTTGGGTAGGGCCATATGAGCCTTATGTAATATACCTATAGGAACATACATTCATCACTTTTGTAACATATTGGTTGGTTCAGAGAAAAAAGTATTGGCGCCATTAAAGGGAGTGTTTTAATTGTGACTGTATTCACCTTAACAATTCACAGGATGACACCAATATTAGAGACTCCTTCTTCAGTACTACTTCTACAGTACTACTTCTACATGAATATATTTTCCAGTGTCCGTTTTTCTTTCAGACTTCCAACAACTACACATTAACTTTGCAAGCATGTGCACATATGTTGACTATGGCACCTTGGAGGCTGAAGGGTGGTGCCGTAACAACAGGTTTCAAACTTTTGACTGTTAATCTGCTGAGTTTTTTTATACTTTGATCAACAGAGAATTTGGGACACTGTTGTAGTTTTCAAGAAAAATTCATGGTGCCAAGTAGAATTTATATTCTCAAGTTTTATAGCAATGTTAGGAAAAGGATAGATTGCTACTCACCAAATAAGCAGCAGAGATGTTGAGTTGCAGATCAGCACAACAAAAAGATTTCAAATGAGTAAGCTTTCATTCAAATAGGCAGTAATCAGAATTAGACAATTTACACACACACACACACACACACACACACACACACACACACACACACACAAAGTGTGTTTGACAGAGTTTTTGTTGTGTCTATCTGCGACTCAGCATATCTGGTAAATGGTGAGTAGCAGTCTATCCTTTTTGTAATATTGCCATTATTCCATCCTAGATTTTTCGTGTCTGTGATGTGGAAAAGGCTCTTCCAGTGGCTATTGAGTGTGCGGGGTGCAGCCAGCTGCAGATTGTTGCACATGTCGGCACCAACGATACCTGCCGTTGGGGTTCCGAGGAAATCCTTGGGTCCTTCCGACAGCTGGCTGAATTGGCGAAGGCGGCCTCCATCTCTCAAGAGTGGAAGCCAAGCTGATGATCTGCAGCATTGTACCCAGGGTGGACTGGGGTCCTCTGGTTTGGAGTCGAATGGAGAATCTAAACCAGAGGTCACGTCGACTCTGTGATGAAAATGGTTGTAGATTCCTCGACCTACACTATGGGGTGGAAGGTTGTAGTATGCCCCTCGATAGATCAGAGGTGCACTACACACAGGAAGCGGCTGCATGGGTAGCACAGTACTTGTGGCATGCACATGGTGGCTTTTTAGATTAGGTTCCTCCTCTTGGGAAACAAACCGTTGGCCTGAAAAATTACCAGTTCATGACACTGATGTGGGTGTGCCAACTTTAAAAATTGTTAGTTCGCCTAAACAGGTCATTCCAAAGGATTTAAATATGCTAAACCTCATGTTAGTAAATTGTCAAAATGTCTGTAGCAAGATCCCCGGGTTACTCTCCGAAATAAACAGTAGCAATGCCAATATTATATTAGGTACCGAAAGCTTGTTGAAACCAGACATAAATAGCAGTGAAATTTTGAACTACGATTGGACAATGTTTAGGAAGGATAGGACTGATGCTATGGGAGGTGGTTTGTTCATTGCAGTTAAAAGCTGTTTAAATGCAGTTGAGATCAATAGTGGGTCGTACTGTGCAATAGTCTGGATAAAGCTGTCAATCGGACAAGGATTGACCATTGTATTAGGATGTTTTTATAGACCACCAGCATCCGCAACAAATGTCACAGAACGTATCTGGGAAAGTCTAGAGTACACAGGAATTAAATATCCAAATTATCCATCAGTTATAGGTGGAGACTTTAATCTGACATCCATTGACTGGGGAAATTACACGGGGGCAGAAGCAAAGACTCGTGTGAAGTTATTCTAGGAGTGCTCTCAACATACAACCTTGAGAAATTGGTTAGAAAACCAACTCTACATGGGTTGGTCAGCTCCAAGCATTCACTGCGGGACACAAAGGTATTGAGCATCTTTGGTTGGAATTTAAAGGTATTGTCCACCACGTGCTAGAGAAGTATGTGCCTAGCAAAAATATAAGGGAGGGAATGGATCCACATAGGTACAACAAACATATTAGGAAGTTGCTAAGAAAGTAAAGAATTTTGCACAGTCATTTCAAACGTAGTCACTGTCCCTCTGGCAAACAGAAATTTGCGAAATGAAAGCAGCTGTCAAAAAGTTAATGAGAGATTCTTTTAATGAATTTGAAAGCAATATTTTATCTACAGATTCTAAAAATAACCCCAAAAAATTTTGGTCATACGTAAAATCTATGAATGCTACAAATAATTCAATACCTTCTCCTGCTGACAGTACGGATAATGTAATGGATGATGATAAGCAGAAGACCGAAATTCTAAACCTAGCTTTCAAAAACTCGTTTACGGTAGATGACTACAGCAACATTACCCCTTTCAATTATTGAACAGACACAAGTATGTCTGACATAGTGTTTGGGATTGTAAAACAGTTAAGATCCTTAGACGCCAGGAAGGCATCTGGCCCAGTTGGTATCCCGTAAGATTATATGTTGACTATGTTACAAATATAGCACCATTCTTATCCATCATCTATCAGAGATCATTGGAACAGCGGAAAGTTCCACGGGACTGGAAGAAGGCCCATGTCATAGCAATCTATAAAAAGGGTAGAAAATCGAATGCACATAATTACTGGCCAATTTCACTGACATTGATTTGTTGTAGAATCATGGAACATATTTTTTGTTCAAGACATAATGACCTTTCTAGACTCAGAGAAGATCATCTACAGAAACCAGCATGGTTTTAGGAAACACCAGTCTTCTGAGACACAGCTGGCCCTCTTTGTGCATGATATACAACAGACTATAGATACCGGCTCCCAGGTTGATGCCATATTTCTTGACTTTCGAAAGGCATTTGACTCAGTTCTGCACTGTTGCTTGCTCCAAAAAGTGCGCGCTTAATGTCTATCTGATGACATGTGCGATTGGATAGAAAGTTTTCTAACAGACAGAGAGCAGTATGTCATCCTGAATTGGGTGACTCCAACAGAAGCAAGCGTAACTTCAGGTGTGCCCCAGGGCAGCGTAATAGGGTCTCTGCTTTTTACGATTTACATAAACGATCTGGTTGATGGTATTGACAGTGGCATTAGACTGTTTGCCGATGATGCTGTAGTCCACAGGAAAGTAGTATCACATGAAAGTTGTGAACAAATCAATGATTTGCAGAAAATAAATGTGTGGTGTAATGACTGGCAATTATCTCTCAATATTAGTAAGTGTAACCTGCTGTGTATAAGAAGGCGAAAATCCCCATTAATGTACGAGTACAATATAAATGTCCAATCTTTGGAAGCAGTAACATCCGTCAAGTATCTGGGTGTGACTATTCAAAATGATCTCTGATGGAATGATCAAATTACACAAGTAACTGGCAAGACGAACTCTAAATTGTGGTTTATTGGTAGAGTTCTGAAGCGATACAGTCCTTCAACAAAGGGAATTGCTTACAATACGTTAGTTCGTCCAGTTTTAGAGTATTGTTCATCTGGGATCCTTACCAGTTGGGTCTCATTCAAGAGATTGAAAAGGTCAAAAGAACAGTGGCAAGATTCATTACTGGTACATTTAGCCATCGCAAGAGCATTACAAATCTCATAGAAAGTTTGAAGTGAGATACACTTGCAGAGAGATGACGTGCTAAACGGAAGGGGCTGTTCACTAAATTCCGAAATCCGATCTTCCCCGAGGATGTAGAGCACATACTATTACCACCAACTTACAAATTGTGCAATGATCACCATTCAAGCATAAGGGAAAGTAGAGCTCATACTAAGGCATTCAGACAGTCGTTTTTCCCTCGTGCGATCCGCAAGTGGAACAGAGGTGGGGGGGAGTATGACTTTGGCATGAATTGTGCCCTCCGCCACACACCACATATGTAGCTGTAGATGTAGACAGAATAGACTGGCCAGATAAATTTAGGACCAATACTATAACCAGCCTCAGTGCTGTTGCCAGTGCACTATTACTGTATGATGCCGAAAGCACAATAAAATCTGTTGTGTCCATGGAACCTTCAAGCCCAATTCCATAAAAATATTTTAATACCTGAGTGCATGCAAGGAATACCTTTGGCAACTGTGCAAGGAATTGTTGTTTAAAAATGCAGTTGAGGATTGTAGTGTCACTATTGTTGTGAGTCCGAAGCCAGGCTCCATATCGGTATATATATCGTAACTTATATAAATTCGAACATGCTTACTGTAGTTGAGCCTTGGTTTCCATCTACAATTTGTAGTTCCTGCGCTTATCCCTGTTACCAAATTAACTATTCCTTGATGCCTCATGATTCCTATTACTTATTTTAATCAGGTTGTATCATAAGCCTTTTCTTCATGACACAATTCAGTATCTCTTAATTAATTATTTGATCTACCTGTCTAAACTTCAGCATTCTTCTGTAGCACCGTATTACAAAAAATTCTGTGCTGTTCCTGTCTGTATTGTTTATTGTTTACATTTATTTTCCATATAAGGCTACACTTCAAACAGAAAAGAGTTGCTAACACTCCAATATATTAATGTGAAGTCAAACAGCCACAGGTTGAATAGTATTTGCCTTTTTTAATCATTAGTATCACTATAATGGGAGCATTTTCAGGTATTCACCAACTGATGGAACATGTCAAAAGTAGAGATCTACACTCAACACCATTATCAATACTTACAGTGACAGTTTCTTGATACATTAATTCCTAAAAGTCACTATGCTCATTGTGGCAGTCTCTTGGTTCACCAACTTAAATTTTTATTTGGTGGTAATATACTTCTCTTTTTCAGAAAATAGTTTCTTATTATTGCCAGTTTGATTTTTATACCCTCTTTGCTTTGGCCATTGTCAGCTATGTTGCTGTCCAAATAGAAAATTTGTGTTATATGTCCATTGTCTCATTTCCTAATCTGATACCCGAAACACCCCCTCAGTTTGACTACACTCAATTATCTTTGCTTTCCTGTTGTTGAGATTCATTTCGTAACCTGTTTTCAAGACACTGTCCACCCAATTGAACTGATTTTCCAAGTCCTTTTGCTGTCTCTTATGGAATTATTGTTATCAACAAAGCTTAATTTTTAATTATTTCTCCCAGCCCTCAAATTTCCAACTTTCTCTTTGGTTTGCTTTACTGCTTCCTCAAAGTGCTGATTGAATAACATCAGGGATAGACTACAGCCATGTCTCTTCCCTACTCAGTTACTGCCTCCCACTCATTTCCTTAGACTTACACAATGCAGTCTGCATTCTGTACAAATTGTAAATAACCTTCTACTCTTTGTATTTTGTCCCAATTTACTCTATAGTTCCAAAGAGGGTATGCCATTCAACATTGTCAAAAGTCTCTCTCTCTCTCTCTCTTTCTTTTTTTTTTTTTTTTTTTTTTTTTTTTTTTTTTAAACTAAGTCGTTGGGTCAGTATTGCTCAGTGTTCCTACATTTATCAGTTATGCAGATTGATACTCTCCAAGTTGGCTGTTAGTCCTGACAAAACTCTACCATCTGGTGAGCAAGATGTATGAGACAGGTGAAATACCCTCAGACTTCAAGAAGAATATAATAATTCCAATCCCAAAGAAAGCAGGTGTTGACAGATGCGAAAATTACCGAACTATCAGTTTAATAAGTCACAGCTGCAAAATACTAATGCGAATTCTTTACAGACGAATGGAAAAACTGGTAGAAGCCGACCTCGGGGAAGAACAGTTTGGATTCCGTAGAAATGTCGGAACACGTGAGGCAATACTGACCTTACGACTTATCTTAGAAGAAAGATTAAGGAAAGGCAAACCTACGTTTCTAGCATTTGTAGACTTAGAGAAAGCTTTTGACAATGTTGACTGGAATACTCTCTTTCAAATTCTAAAGGTGGCAGGGGTAAAATACAGGGATCGAAAGGCTATTTACAATTTGTACAGAAACCAGATGGCAGTTCTAAGAGTCGAGGGGCATGAAAGGGAAGCAGTGGTTGGGAATGGAGTGAGACAGGGTTGTAGCCTCTCCCCGATGTTATTCAATCTGTATATTGAGCAAGCAGTAAAGGAAACAAAAGAAAAGTTCGGAGTAGGCATTAAAATCCATGGAGAAGAAATAAAAACTTTGAGGTTCGCCGATGACATTGTAATTCTGTCAGAGACAGCAAAGGACTTGGAAGAGCAGTTGAATGGAATGACAGTGTCTTGAAGGGAGGATATAAGATGAACATCAACAAAAGCAAAATGAGGATAATGGAATGTAGTCGAATGAAGTCGGGTGATGCTGAGGGAATTAGATTAGGAAATGAGACGCTTAAAGTAGTAAAGGAGTTTTGCTATTTGGGGAGCAAAATAACTGATGATGGTCGAAGTAGAGAGGATATAAAATGTAGACTGGCAGTGGCAAGGAAAGCGTTTCTGAAGAAGAGAAATTTGTTAACATCGAGTATAGATTTAAATGTCAGGAAGTCGTTTCTGAAAGTGTTTGTACGGAGTGTAGCCATGTATGGAAGTGAAACATGGATGATAAATAGTTTAGACAAGAAGAGAATAGAAGCTTTTGAAATGTGGTGCTACAGAAGAATGCTGAAGATTAGATGGGTAGATCACATAACTAATGAGGAGGTATTGAATAGAATTGGGGAGAAGAGGAGTTTGTGGCACAACTTGACTAGAAGAAGGGATCGGTTGGTAGGACATGTTCTGAGGCATCAGGGGATCACAAATTTAGCATTGGAGGACAGTGTGGAGGGTAAAAATCATAGAGAGAGAGACCAAGAGATATATACACTAAGCAGATTCAGAAGGATGTAGGTTGCAGTAAGTACTGGGAGATGAAGAAGCTTGCACAGGATAGAGTAGCATGGAGAGCTGCATCAAACCAGTCTCAGGACTGAAGAACACAACAACAAGAAGTTGACTGTTACAAAGGGACTTCAAAAAGTAAATACACGTTATCATGGAAGGCCAAGCAACTTTCATTGATTGAATGCTGCATTACACTTCAAAGTGACAAAGACACATGAAACTGTTTTTCAGCACAGTCACCAAGTCTCTGTAAACAATGCTTGAAACAGTTTACTGATCTTTGATAGTGATTGAAGCTGAAGAAATGAATTAAAATTTGTGAAACGGCTGGGACTTGAACCTGGGTCTCCTGCTTACAAGGCAGTTGTGCTTGCCTTTACACAATCGTTGCAGTATGGTTAACACAGCTGCATGGACTAACATAGTCCAATGCCCTCCCTAACACAAACTGTAATTCATGCCTTCAACCAATTTTCCCCTTCTTAAATTGTCAGTCATGCTGAGGCTCTCCAGTATTGGAATAGCATCCCAGTTTTGTATATAATGAGAAAATCATGCCTTAAGAAGGGGAGAATGGGTGGAAGGCATGAATTGAAGATTTTGTTAGAGAGGGCACTGGACTAGGGCAATCCGTGCAGCAGTGTTAGCCATGCTGCTATGGTAGTGTAATGGTTAGCACATCTGCCTAATAAGCAGGACATCTGGGTTCAAGTCCTGGGAATGGCAAAAATTTTAATTCATTTCTTCAGCTTGCATCATTATTGAAGATAAAGTTGAGACTCATACGTCTCAATGAAATTTTAATTCTATCAGATCAATAGTTGTACCAATCATTCAGCTCCTTGCCAATAGATATCTACCTGTTATCTGTGCCACACTAGAACTGTGTCTGCAGGACTCCCAAAACATGTATTTTCTTCTGACATTGTGTCTCTCTCGTCATCTTAGTGTCAGTTGACATTAATGACTTGCTTTCTGAAATTGTGGTCAAAAGTATCTGGACACCTGGCTGAAAATGACTTACAAGTTCATGATGCCCTCCATCGGCAATGCTGGAATTCAGTGTGGTGTTGGCCCACCCTTAGCCTTGATGACAGCTTCCACTCTCGCAGGCATATGTTCAGTCAGCTGCTGGAAGATTTCTTGGGGAATGGCTGCTCTGAGTGCTGCACTGAGGGGAGAGATCAATGTTGTTTGCTGAGGTCTGGCACAAAGTCAGTGTCCCAAAACATCCCAAAGGTGTTATATAGGATTCAGGTCAGGATTCTGTGCAGGCCAGTCCCTTACAGGCATGTTATTGTTGTGTAACGACTCCGCCACAGGCAGTGCATTATGAACAGGTGCTCAATCGTGTTGAAAGATGCAATCGTCATCTAAGAATTACTCTTAAACAGTGGGATGTAAGAAGGCACTTCAAACATCAATGTAAGCCTGTGCTGTGGTAGTGCCATGCAGTACAACAAGAGGTGCAAGACCCTTCCATGAAATTGGAGAGGAAGCTACCAATCTGCAGAACCTTCTGAGATTATATAGTTAAACTATTTTTTGAGAGTCAGTTGCCACATTTTATAATACCCACACCATAACACCACCGCCTCCAAATTTTACTGTTGGCACTAAACACGCCCAGGTGACGTTCACCGGGCATTCGCCATACCCACATCCTGCCATCAGATTGCCACATTGTGTACTGTGATTCATCACTCCACACAATGTTTTTCCACTTTTCAGTCATCCAATGTTTACGCTCCTTACACCAAGCGAGGTGTCGTTTGGCATTTACTGGCGTGATGAGTGGCTTATGAGCAGCCACTCAACTATTGAAATCCCAAGTTTTCTCACCTCCTTGCCCAACTGTCATAGTGCTTGCAATGGATCCTGATGGAGTTTGGAATTCCTGTGTGATGGTCTGGATAGATGTCGGCCTTTTCAACTGTCAGCTGTCTCTGTTGTTTAGGAGTGTGGAAATCTCGCATACAGACATAAGACGCAAGTGACACCCAATCAACTGACCACGTTCGAAGTCCGTGAGTTCCGCGGAGCACCGTATTCTGCTCTCTCACGATGTCTAATGACTACTGAGATTGCTGATATGGAGTACCTGGCAGTAGGTGGCAGCACAATGCACCTTATATGAAAAACGTATGTTTTTGGGGGTGTCCGTATACTTTTGATCACATAGTGTATGTAGCACTTGTTCTGTTCTTGTATAATGTGTAGTATTTTGTAACAATGATTTATTAAAATGAGGGTCTAGTAATACTCATACCTGTCTGCATCTAACTACTTTTGCTTTAGGATTATTCCATTCTTTCTAAAGTCTGCGAGTATTTCACCTGTATCATATATCATGCATACTAGGTGGAACAGTTTTGTCATGATTTGTACTCCCAGTGATCTACATAATTTTGAGGGGCGTATCATTTACTCCAGGTGCCTTGATCTGATGTAGATCCTTCAGTACTCTTGTCAAATTCATCTTGCAGCATCTCACCCCCCATTTCATCTCCATCCATTTCCTCTTCCCTTTCCATAATATTGTCTTAAAGTTTCTTTCTATTATGTAACTCATCTATGTATTCAATTTTTCAGCCTTCATTTCTTTGGTTAGTAATGGCTTGCCATCTGAGCTCTCTATACAGCTGCTTCTCCTTCCTTGAAAAAATTGTTTAATTTTGTACAGTAATGCTTGCTTCAGTTTTGCATTTCTCTCCTAGCCCTTCTTGTTTATCCATTTTGCGTCTTGTATCAGTCTCATTTTTTTAGGTGTCTGGATTTCCTTTTCCCAACTTCTTTCACTGTATTGTTATATTTTGTACTCTTGTGTTATCCAAGCATTTCTACTAAGGGTTTTCTGTTTGTCAGTGCCATAGCAAAGTAGCACCTTGATTCCTTTACAGATCTACTTTGAATTTGCTATACGAAAAGAATGCATTCCCAATATAGTTCATGTATCTTCATTTTGTAGCATCTGAAGGAATGAAAATAGTTATAACATTGTGAGTACTGATAATTCTTAATAGACTAATTTTTTATGGTACTGTCAGTTTTTCTCTCTATTTGTGGCATTCACCTCCCAGACAACATCATTGTATGTAGTGCTTGGATGTATTTGATCCCAAAGATGCTGGTGAGGACTCTTGAGGACAAAATTTTGTCATTCCAACCCTCCCCTCCCAATTGCACTTTCAGCAGTCCAGTAGGTGTACTCAACAGAGAAAATGATTGAGCCCAAAGAACACTCTCATCTATAACGGAAAAATCTGTCTTGATCGCAAAATAGAAGACAGTTTATTGGTGGTGACTGGTTTCAATCTATACAGATAATCTTCAGAACATAGAGCACCTCCTTCAGTGATCTGCAGAGGCACTGAGCAGAGCTGAACTGTATACCGGAAGGCACAGTCATCAGCTCAGGTAAACTGTCTTCTGTTTTGCAATCAAGACTAATTCTTTTATTGTAAGTGAATTTAGATCATTTTATTCCAAATATGTTCTCAAAAATTATAGACACTAATCACTAGCAACATAATTGGAGGTGGTCTGTTGAATTCTGGAATTAAAGAAACATAAAAGCTGGTGGAACAGTCAAGAAGGCTTTGTAAGTACAGTACCAGTGCACGCTGCATTCCCTTCATAAGCTGTCAGCTCCCTATTCTGTGGAAGTGATGGAATTGATTGGAAAGAGCTATGCCGTGACGTAACTCATTGTTGATCTGATGTAACAAGCTTATGTTGCACCCTATTTTACACAGGTCACTATCCTCTAATGCATAAATTTCTTTTTTGGTTAGTGGCCCCACCAGTTTCTGGTTTTTGTTGAATATTTGTTTTAGAATACCCTATTTGGAGAATGTTATTTTACATTATAACGAGCAGCTCTAAGTTTAACTGGAAGTATGTGCTCTATTTTAGCTGTTAAGACTGGAAGTATGTGCTCTATTTTAGCTGTTAAGACAATTGAGGCAGTTCCACATAGTGCCAGAAAATAGGTATGTAAATTATCATTCTTACCTTTCTAAACTGCTTTCTGTATAAAATGATACCTTAGAGTACAATGGTACATTTTGAACATAATTGTTGCTGTGAACTTAATTTCATTCAGTACTGCAGAGTGAGTGTCTAAATGTTTTTTTTTCCTTTCACTTCTGATAATGGTAGCCAGTTGTTCTGTGGAAGGTTGCTTAGAAACTTAAGCATAACAGCCGTACTTTTCTTACAATATTCATCATGTGGTATCTGTAATATGAGTACATTGGATGAGTGTCAGGGCTTTGGAGAGGAAGCTACCAATCTGCAGAACCTTCTGAGATTATATAGTTAAACTATTTTTTGAGAGTCAGTTGCCACATTTTATAATACCCAACCTTTCTTTGTGACAGACAAAAATATTCAGTGACAGAGCCACCTACATAAAACACACTTCCTGTTTTGTGATTTGGTTTGAACAACCTTTTTTTTAGTGTAAAAGGCATTTAATCCTCTGTAAAACATGTGTTGTTGTTGTGGTATTCAGTCCTGAGACTAGTTTGATGCAGCTCTCCATGCTACTCTATCCTGTGCAAGCTTCTTCATCTCCCAGTACTTACTGCAACCTACATCCTTCTGGATCTGCTTAGTGTACTCATCTCTTGGTCTCCCTCTACGATTTTTACCCTCCACACTGCCCTCCAATACTAAATTGGTGATCCCTTGATGCCTCAGAACATGTCCTACCAACCGATCCCTTCTTCTAGTCAAGTTGTGCCACAAACTCCTCTTCTCCCCAATTCTATTCAATACCTCCTCATTAGTTATGTGATCTACCCATCTAATCTTCAGCATTCTTCTGTAGCACCACATTTTGAAAGCTTCTATTCTCTTCTTGTCCAAATTAGTTATCGTCCATGTTTCACTTCCTACACTCCATACAAATACTTTTAGAAACGACTTCCTGACACTTAAATCTATATTCAATGTTAACAAATTTCTCTTCTTCAGAAATGCTTTCCTTGCCATTGCCAGTCTACATTTTATATCCTCTCTACTTTGACCATCATCAGTTATTTTGCCCTCGAAATAGCAATACTCCTTTACTACTTTAAGTGTCTCATTTCCTAATCTAATTCCCTCAGCATCACCCGACTTAATTCGACTACATTCCATTATTCTCGTTTTGCTTTTGTTGGTGTTCATCTTATATCCTCCTTTCAAGACACTGTCCATTCCATTCAGCTGCTCTTCTAGGTCCTTTGCTGTCTCTGACAGAATTACAATGTCATCAATCTTCTCCATTGATTTTAATACCTACTCTAAATTTTTCTTTTGTTTCCCTTACTGCTTGCTCAATATACAGATTGAATAACATCGGGGATAGGCTGCAACCCTGTATCACTCCCTTCCAACGACTGCTTCCCTTTCATGCCCCTCGACTCTTTTTTTTTCTTAATATTTATTTGCGCCCTGGAGCACTACATGTATGTTTATACTACACAAGTCAGCTTATGATGTGTAGTGAAGGATACTTTGTAATGTGTACTGCGGCCATCTCCCACCCCCTGCCCCTCCCCATCATTTCCCTGTTGTTAGAGTTGCAAATGGTGTAATAACCCTCCATGTGAACTTTAATATCACTAAGTTTACCTTCATTGACTTTTTGCAAGATATATGTAGGAGACAGCAATGTATTGGTTGAGTTTTCTAGGAAAGTATTGTATCCTTTGAAACTGGGATTGGATGAGCATCTCCACGATGCTAACTCAATTACAAAATGAAGCTATGACAACTTGCTGCTTACCTTTGGATATTCTCTATTTCCTGTACCAATCCTTTCTGGTACATGTACCAGACTGAAGAGCAGTTTTCAAGTAGTAGTCTAATAAGTCCTTTGTAAGCTACCTACTTTGTGATTGAGTTGCAGATATGTACGAACAAAAAAAAAAAAAAAAAAAAAAAAAAAAAAAAAAAAAAAAAAAAGAGAGAGAGAGAGAAGAAGAAGAAGAAGAAGAAGAAGAAGAAGAAGAAGAAAAATAGACAGTCCTCGCAAATGCAACTCACACACATGACTGCAGTATCAGACAACTGAAACCATGCAGTGTGGTCTCAGTTGCCAGAGACTGTGTGTGTGTGTGTGTGTGTGTGTGTGTGTGTACGTGTACGCACAGAAGATGGTCAAATGGCTGGTGAGCCTTATATATAGTTAAGGCTCATTGGACATTTGACCATCTTCTTCTGTGCAGATGCACAAACAGTGCCTGAACTCTATGGGAATCCGCAAAAAGCTGCGAGTAATGAGTATAATGGGCATGGGCACTATAAATATAGTGCAGGACAAGTTGGGAATGTGGGTCTCACAGGAGACATGCCAGAGATAAGTCTCTGCATTCGCACTATCCTCTGTGTCTCTGTCTCAGATGGATAGAGCATCTGCTGTGTAAGCAGGAGATCCCGGGTTCGAGTCCCGGTCGGGGCACACATTTTCAACTGTCCCCGTTGACTTATATCAACGCCCGTATGCAGTTAAGGGTATTCACTTCATTGTAATCTCAAGTCCATTAACAATCATAAACAAAGAAATTATAAATAACTAGTTAAATAAAAACTAGATCAGTTTATTAAGTTTTCCAATGATGCAGTTGCTTTAGAGCAGCTTGGTGTAGTTTGTCCAAGGATCTGGCAAAAGCATGTAAGGGGCAACCCTGAACAAAATGTGGCACTATCTGTACCATCTCACTGCATTCACAGCACAGTGTGTCTCGCTATTCACAGTTGTAGAGAGTAGCAGCCATTCCCTCTGTCGTACATGTGATTAGATTCACTTTTCACCAAGTGACCAGAGGAAGATTGTGTCAGGGAATTTGATAACTGGGTTTTTGCCTTACAAGCAGTCTTGCTGGGTGAAGATGACCGTTCCAATTTCCAGGCAGCCACAGGATTGGAACCACTAGCTAACAGACTAATCGAGGTTCTTCAGGCTGGTTGACAGGATTTCAGTTGGGTTGTAAAATCTTGCTGAAAATCATCTCACTGGTGATTCTTTTCTATTCTTGTATTTAACCAAATGAGAGCTTGCACTCTCTTACTTGAGATGGAGTGATGTTGCTTAGCACCAGGAACCACTGAATGGGAATAAACAGAGGCATACCAAATACAATATGCATAATCACTCAGTGTTGGACATCCACTAAGTGATATGAGAACCATTCAGCTGCTGCCTATGACACACCGTCAGAGCAGCAAGTTACATATTTTGCTTTTTGTGTGTTATTTTTGTATTTTTATTCTTAAATTTCGTGCATGCTTCTGTATTTATGAGGTGTAATCTTGCATTAAGGTAAATTTAAAGTGTAGATTCACACATTCACAGCATTGTTCGAGGCAGAGAGTCAATGTGGAGCATGGCCGTCTGGCCTCACTCATTCACTGTATGAGTGAACAGGTGGCCACTCCTTCGGGTTTCCTTGTTATTGGAGTTCCAGAGTGAGGCGCATTATAGAGCCCTATAGGGACATAGTGTCCAGGGCCAGAAAGAAATCCAATGTGCACTCAATATGTCTGCTGGGGGCTTTGTCTGAGATGTGAAGGAAAGGAGGCTTTGCCTGCAATTATCAAGCATGCAGGGTACAGCCATCTGTAAGTTGTGGATCTTATCTACACCAATGTCTGTCACTTGGGTTTTGAGACCATCTTCAGTGGAGGTAGTGGAGACTGTTGACCTTGGGTGTGGGATGCAAGCACATATCACAATTTGCAGCATCAATCTGAGAATTGATCAGGGTCTTTTTGTTTGGAGCCAGTGACTCCTTCAATTCTGTGATAGTCTTGGCTGCAGATTTCTGGACTTGCCTTTTGTTTTGGAGAATTTAGGACTCATCTTGATAGGTCATGAGTGCACTACACAAAGCGGTTGCTCAGATAGCAGAGTACACGGGTTTTTCTTTTAGGCCAGGCAGTAATTTGAGGTCCTCTGATGAACACTTGCCACTCAGTACACACAGAGTCAAATCAGACTGTGTTCAAAGTAAAGATACTTTGGCTGCCAAAATTGTAACAATAAAGTGTTGAAGTATTATTGACAAAATCCCTGAATTTACTGCCCTCCAGGAAAGTTGTCGTGCTCATATTATTCTTGGAATTGAGAGCTAGCTGAAATCTGAAATAGAAATCTCTGAAATATGTAGTGAGGCATGAAACGTATATCGAAAAGACAAATTAGAGTTCTGGAAGAGGTGGAGTGTCCTTTGCAGTTGACAAAAATAATGTCACTCGAGGTTGAAATTGAGTCTGACTGAAGTTGTCTGGATGTGCGTAACAGGTCAGTGTGAACTCAAGTTAATTATTGACTGTTTTTACCAGCCACCTGATGGTGCCATGACAGTTTTAAGAGTCATTCAAAGAAAATCTATGCACATTAGTGTGGAAGTAACCCAGTTATGTCATATTAGTTGGAGATGGCTTTAACTTACTTTGTATGGACTTGAGTGCCTGTGGATCATTGCAGGTGGTATGAATAGGCAGTCTTGTGAAATACTTTTGAATGTATTTTCTGATAACTTTCTTGAGCAGCTAGTTCTACAGCCCAAATGCACCGGAAATATTTTAGACATTGTAGCTTCAGACAGCACTGACTTATTGACGATGGCAGTATAGAGACACGGATATCATGATGGCATGACAGCCATGGTGGCTACGCAAGTTAATGAATCTATCAAGAGGACTAGGAGAGTATTTTTCAGAGAAAGAGCAAATAAGCAGTTTTTCACTTCTCACTTAGAAAATGAATGGGCATCCTTTACTTACAATATGATGGGCATGGAGGAATTACGGACAAAGTTTAAATGGATTATAAATCATGCCGTGGGGAAATATGGGCTCAATAAGTGGATTAAGGTGGAAAAGACCCACTGTGGTTCAATAAGAAAATATGAAAATTGCTGAGGAAGCAGAGATAGTTGCACTCGTGGTTCAAAAAAGAATGCACAGATGGTGATCGGCAGAAGTTGGTAGAAATTCATGCATCTGTTAAAAGATCAGTGTGTGAAGCATACAGCTATACCACCGTTATACATTAGAAAAACATCTTGCTGTGAACCCGAGAAAATTTTGGTCATGCATGAAATTGTTAATTGGTTTGAAGCCTTCTATCCAGTCACTTGTTGACAAATGCGGTGTGGTAATATGAGATAGCAAAAGGAAATATTACTTTTAAGCTATCATTCACACTGGAGGATTGTGCAATCATTTCATTGTTTGATCATTGTACAGACTCATGTTTGGAGGACGTAGTAATACGCTTTCTGGGTGTAGGAAGTAACTGAAAGTTGAAAACAAATATGTTGTCAGGTCTGGATGGAACCCTACTTAAGTTGTACAGAGAGTACTCTAATGCATTTTCCCTGTACTTAGCTTGTATTTATCGCAAGTATCTTGCTCAGCATGAAGTCCCAAGTGGCAGGAAAAGCTCAGGTGACTCCTGTATATAAGAAGGGTAAAAGAAGAGACCCATAAAAGTACAGATGAAAACCCTTAACTCTGGTTTGCTGCAGAATTCTTGACCACATTCTCATTCCAAATGTAATAAATTTCCGTGAGGTGTAGACTTTCTGTTCACAGACAAGTACAGATTTAGAAAACATTGGTTGTCCAAAACTGAGCTTGCTTTTTTCTCGTATGACCTCGTGGGAACCGTGGATGTGAACGACAACAGGAAGATTCCATATACCTAGATTTCCAGAAAGTGTTTGACACGGTGCCCCACTGAAGTCTGTTTATGAAGGTATGAGCATGTGAAATAAGTTCCCAGGTATGTGTGGGGCTCAAAGACTTTGTATGTAATAAAACCCTGTAAACTGTAATTGACTGTGGGTATTCATAAGTGATGAGTGGTGGCTTGTGGAGTATGGATGCAGATGTAGATGATGTGTAAACTAAAACCAGTGCTGGTGTCCTGAAATTGTATTAGTTCCCCAGAATTTCCCATTAGCTTTTGCAATAAATTATTGTGGCTTCTTTACTTTGCAGCTGCTTTCTGAAGAGGTTGCCAGTATGTAAGTGACCTATCCAGGTGATGCCCACGTACTTTGAGTAGTTGTTGCAGTTTTATTCATTGTCTGTGATTATAGCGGTGGATGGCAGTTTGTATATTTGTTGTTTGAATGGAGTGCTGCAGTGTTTGTCATCGTTGAGTTTGGTTTTTGTTTCCAACTCGTGAAATCCTCGTTAAAACACCCATTTACACACTAGTTCTCTGTTACAAAATTGCTCAATATTTGTAGGTTCAACTTTAAAGTAAAGTAAGCTACAAACTTCCTCTTAGTGGTGCTAAGAGCAAATGAGAAAAGGTGCAGCTATACTGCTTTTCTGGTGTTCATAGCTGCAATAAACACACTTTTTTAAATAGTGCTTGTCAGTACTCTCAATCCCAAAACATACATGCGACTCTCAGTCAAGTGTATGGCAACTGATACACTCAATTCTCAACAAGAATGTAATTGTTAAACTGCTTGTCATTCCAATATGGAAAGTGGCACAGTGTGCAGCCATGCACAGTAATATCGGTTGGCAGATTGTGGCTGGAGCTTTGTGGTTCCATAAGGGAATGTTCAGCTTTCAGTTTCTGTGATCTATGTTACAGGCATATAAACTAAGAACACTTATAATGAAATTGTCACATTATGATGAAAAATAATGAAAATACTGGATTTCATAACACATCCCTTCCCTGTTCGTTCTCTCTCTCTCTCTCTCTCTCTCTCTCTCTCTCTCTCTCTGCCTCTATCGCGCATTTGTGTGTGTTTTCTCTACCGCTGTCACTTTCATTATGGGTTTTCAAATAACGTGCATTTTTCTCTGCTGCCTTTCCACATCCTTCTGTGTTTATTTTTGCCCACTTTTCAATTCTTTCTTAGCTTATAAATTATTTATTTTTTGTTAATATGATTGCTGTTCATATTTGATATATGTATGATCTGTAAGTAAGTGATAATAAATACTGTTTCAGGAAGTTTTGTCTAAAGAAGCATCCCTTTTTGAGTTTAGACAGTCAGAAGTTCCACCAGTGTTACTGATTTTGGACAGACGTGATGATCCTGTTACTCCTCTCCTTAATCAGGTATTTTGCAGATTGACACTAATTAGTGAACTTACATATGTCTATGCATTTACTGAAGATAAATTTATTTTTCAGTGGACCTATCAGGCAATGGTTCATGAACTATTGACTATTAACAACAATAGAGTTGATCTCTCAGGTGTTCCTGGCATTTCAAAGGAACTGAAAGAAGTTGTACTCTCTGCTGAGCAAGACGAATTTTATTCTGCTGTAAGTAAAAGAACTCAGATGTTCAGCATTTGTCACCTTTCCTTTTCTTCCATCTTTGTTTGAAGCATTCAAGCATGAACATTTGACAATTTTTTTTTTTCATTCACGTGCTTTCCATTGTTCGTGAATTTGAACTCATGATATAGGAAGTCTCAAACTTCATACTTTTTGTTTTAAAACAGTGAAAAATCCAGAATTGTATGTAAATTTCTGTGTAAAAAAGGAAATGAAGGGTTTAACGTCCCCAGGACAAGGTCATTACATTTGCAAAGGAACCATGGATAACATAAATCTGGTTTGTCAGATGTTTTTTGAATGTTACTGCTCTCAAATGCGAGCTCAGTAAATCAGTTGCTCAGTTAATATCTGTGTGAGGTTAGATAGTTCTTTACTGAATAGAAAAGGCATTGAGCAGTGTGATATTACGCTATAATCCTCCTCCTCCTCTGTCTTTCATATTCCATAATTCTTTTTCACGGCATATATGTCGGCAGTGCCTTGATATTAGCATATTGTATGGATCATAACTGCAACGTATGACGTGAAATCAGACAACTTCAAAATTATGAAGCATTTTCTCAGAGAAAAAAGATAGCAACTTGCTGACCATTTGCACGATTGTGTTAAGCTGTTGGTTTTGTAGATAAAGTGATTTATATTCAACAATATCCAGCCTCCCTCTTTATCCCCTCTGCCTCTCTCCTCCTCTGACCACCCCCTTTTCCTCCTATATCCTTCCCCCTCCATTCTTATATCCCTCCTACCCTCACCCATCTGAAACTCCTCCCTTTCACTCGTAAACACGCACACTCATGCACAAAACATTTTAATACACACATCAAAAAACTTTTGCATCATCCCGGCTCCTACAACTACTGAGGATAGACGTTGACTATGGATATTGAATCACAGACACAGTCCCTTTGACTGTTCAGAGATGTCACTAAACCTACCCAAAGGTGTAAACAACCATGCTTGAGCAGCACCCTTAGACGGGAGGGGCTGGGGGGTGGGGGGGTGGGACCAACAGCCGATCAGTTCCAGTCATTCCACCAGGAAGGAGGTACACGGCTCGTGTTGTCTGTAGTCCAACCATGCCTAGATGATCAATATCACGGTTTGATCGCGTCCGCATTGTTACTTTGTGCCAGGAAGGGCTCTCAACAAGGGAACTGTCCAGGCTATGTGATGTGCAACTTCACTCCCGACATCCATGGTGTGGTTCATCTTTGCAACCATGACACCATCCAGCATGGCACAGATTGGCCCAACAGCAAGCCGAATGGATCGCTCAGCATTGGCATCATGTTCTCTTCACCAATGAGTGTCGCATATGCCTTCAGCCAGACAATCATCGGAGATGTGTTTGGAGACAACCCGGTCAGGCTGAATGCCTTAGACAAAGTGTCCAGTGAGTGCAGCAAGGTGGAAGTTCCTTGCTGTTTTGGAATGGCATTATGTGGGCCAAAGTACACCGCTGGTGGTCATGGAAGGTGCTGTAACAGGTGTACAATCACGAATGCCATCCTCCAACCGATAGTGCAACAATATCAGCAGCATTTTGGCCAGGCATTCGTCTTCATGGCTGACAATTCGTGCCTCCATCGTGCACATCTTGTAAATGACTTCCTTCAGGATAACGACATCGCTTGACTAGAGTGGCCAGCATGTTCTCCAGACATCAACCCTATCAAACATGCCTGGGATAGATTGAAAAGGGCTGTTCATGGATGACGTGAGCCACCAACCACTCTGAGGGATCTACACCAAATCACCATTGAGGAGTGGGACAATCTGGACTAACAGTGTCTTGAAGAACTTGTGGATAGTATGCCACGACGAATACGGGCATGTAACAATGCAAAACGATGTGCTACTGGGTATTAGAGGTACCAGTGTACACAGCAACCTGGACCATCACCTCTTGAAGGTCTTGCTGTTTGGTGATGCAACATTCAATGTGCAGTTTTCATGAGCAATAAAAAGGGCGGAAATGGTGTTTATGTTGATCTCTATTGCAGTTTTCCATACAGGTTCCGGAACTCTCTGAACTGAGGTGATGCAAATCTTTTTTTGATGTGTATGTATGCTGTGCAGTAGCAGGAGCAAACTGATATGATTTCAGTTCGTGTTTGAAGTTACTTTTAATGTGTGTTAAATTCCTTAAACCACTGGGTAAGTGGTAAAAGATTTTTATGGCTTGTTGCATCACTCCCTTCTGTACCACACAAAGGCTGGGTATTCTTTGTCCTCAATGGTGATTTACCCAAAAATATGATGCCATCAGACATTAGTGAATGAAAACAGGGAAAGTTAATTTCTTTACATTTTCATCTCCAAAATCTATTATCCGTAACATAATAGTTGCATAGCATATACCTTGAAGAAGATGTGTAACATGTCACTTTCTGTTAAGGTTCTTATTAATATAAGCACTTGAGAATTTAGAATGTTCTCTTTTATTTTTTTAGCACCCTCCTGTGTTATTTCTAGTGATGTAGTCTGGCCTTGTTTAGTACAAACTGCATTTATAGTGTTTTATCTAAATTCCATGTGCAGAGAATGAGTTGTTATTTTTCAATAAATTTTTATTTATGTTTTCTGTTGTTAAAGTTTCTTTATTAAGCTCAATTATAATACTTACATTATCAGCAAAGATAACTATTTGTGTGTATTGAATATATGATAGCAGATTATTTATGTATAATAAGAGCAGACCCAATATCCATCTGTGTGGATCACCCGTAGTAATTATTTTCCATTTTAAAGATGCTATTTTTGTGTACACCCTCTGGGTTTCTTAATGTGATACTCCACATTGTTTGTGTTGGGTAGGTTAAATACTGTTGCCAGCAAGCTCTCTGCTGCCATAATATTTGACCTTCTCTTGGAGAATATTGTGAACTGCACTGTCAAATGTTTGACATCCCGGAAAATAACAGTTGACACTATTTTGTTAATTAGATTTTGTATAATTTGATCCATGAATTGAAAAAAAAAAGAATGTTCTGTAGCTACAATTTTTTAAAATCTAAATTAACACTGACTAAATATTTTACTTTGAGAGAGGTGAGTTTATGGGTCTTCCATGGATAATTTATTCTAGTACTTACAGAAGGAGTTATGTAGTAACAATATGACAACACCATCTGAAGTCTGTATCTGATGTTGCTCCTTTTAATTTTACCACTTCAGTTCTCATTAAACTACCTCAGTGTCACTGGTAAAAGTCTTACAAGAAAAGGAACTGGGGTAATTTGAAAATTTTGGAAAACAAGAAGAAACTTGTAAATAGTCTTCACGGGTTTGCTGCTGGATCGTGTTGTGCAAATTCCACAATATTTCTCGGAGCAACTGTCAGACATCTTCAGGTGGTTCAACCTTGCTGGTGGTTAGGTACAACTGACGGTATCCGCACATCGATACCCCATTTCTAGAATATGCAGGTGAAGAATGCGCAGGCATGGAAATCATGCATGCGCAATGATTTGCAGATAGATGTTGCCATACTCAAACCGAAAATCGCAGAGCGTCTCCCCTGCATGTGCGCTGTATGCTGCGTTTACTAACAGTACAGCCAGATGTTACTCACAAAAGACTGTAATAGACCAATGTTATGATGGGTCTGTTATCGAAAAATTTTGATTTTTGCATCGTGATTTAATAGCAGCCAATGCAGGGTTCCGGGCTGTGCTTAGTTGAAATCTCACATTCCTGTTGATGAGATTGTCAGGTGTATGGGTATGTATTGCTTCCTTAGTGACGGAATTAGAGAAAGATGATGCTCGGGGTAAAACTTTCATCTTTTCATAAATCGTGCGATGTCCTGTATTCAGACAATGGTCCTCAATTGCTGACTTTTCTGGTTGATGAAGGCGTGTATGACGCTGATGTTCACATGCAGCGTTCTTCTTCTGTGCAACATGTCTGGCCTATATATGCTGCCCCACATTGACAAGGAATCTTGTATACACCACATTTCCTCAGGCCAAGATCATCCTTAACCGAACCCAACAGGTTTTGCAGTTTTGAAGTTGGTTGAAAAACACACTTAATGCCAAATCTTCCAAGGACTCTTCCGATTCTTGATGACATGGCACCAAAATACAGCAAAAAGACCAAATGGTAGGTGTCTCTGTATCTTCATTCTGCTCCATAGGTTGAACTCGCCTGGACCTGAATGCATTACCAAGGGTTGGAATGTAAATAGTGGCAACTATTTATTCACAACCGACACAAAAGAGTTACATGTTTGCACCTGTTACTGTCCTTCAGAGTAGTCACCAGCATTGTGTAGAACCCATTGCCAATGATGTGGAAGGCGTAGTATACTGTTGTTGGAATTTCCATCTTACTCTCTATCTTGAGGTTATCAGATTCGTGTAAAAAAACTCCAATGAATTTTAGTATTACTGGTTTGCATATTTGAATGTTGTATGTCTCTACTTTGGTAATAATCTTCCGAACATTTGTATCAGTCATTTTGGTTTCCCCAGGAATTTCAATGTTTATGATTTTCCTTATTTGATGGATGTACATGAGTAAATGATTGTGAGATTGTGCTTTTCATCTTTCGTGAGTTATCGTTGATTTTTTGTTTTCAGCTTTCATCTTTTCTTTCTCTGCTCATATGTATTGTTGCCTCTTTTCTTTAGCTTTTCTTTTCTTTAATCAGCAGTTTCAAGTATTAATTTCTATGTTATGTGCCATTCCTTTCTATACATGAAATTCCTCTAATGGTCAATGGTTATGAAACAAATTCAAGAAATAAGACCTTAACAATTGTGGTGTGCGTACTGTAAGACCTTCAGTACACACACCATCAGATTATTTGACCTGTCGCTCTAACGAAGTAGGCGAGTGTCAGCAATATGTCTCGGGGTCTTATCGTGGCGTGTTGATCTTCTGCCATTAGGTCAGACGATAGAAATGCCACTTGCACGCTTAGAGTAGCAGATTGACGGTGACCAACTTTAAACACAACTTGATTAATTTTCACACACATTTATTAAAATAATAACAAGCATAAAAATTACTGAACTTGGTTCTGTATGCTATTTACAATTGACAATCTGAGGTTCCTTTGGTATTGGTACGTTAATCTTATTCTCCCATATATCTCTGATACTTGACAAAAGTGTGTATACATTTATCTTCATGGCTCTATACAGGAATATGGTAATCTTTTTAGGTGCAGACTGAAACTTGACTATAGACTGGTACAGACAAATGTAGACTGGTGCAGACAAATGCAGACTGAATAATCGGAGGTCTGTACACTCGTTATAGTACCTCGCGCGTTCATGTATCGCTGCGTGAGTGTGATCCGCGAGGAGAAAAGGTTCTACGTTAGCAGCAATCTCATTGGCTGCGTTACATATTAATATGAGGATCGGCGAAAGCAGAATTTGGTCCGTCTCTATGGCAGCGACACCTCGTAGTGCGGAGACGGATGAGCGCTGCGCCTGCGCTGTTGTGCTTAGCGGGGCGCGCTCTAGTGGGAAAGTTGTGTACGCACTGATATGCAGAACTGTGTACACAATTACAATATTGACCTTTTAAAATTTTTAAATTAAACAATTTTAAATGAATCAGCCAATTAAAATAATTAAAACAGTTCTAGATAAATTTCTTTAAGACATTAGGCAAACCTCCAAAATGTTTACACCAAGAAACTTTACAATAAAGCTTAGAACAAGGGTAGAATATGTATTAAATATTAAAGGGAAAATTTCTTGTGTGAAGCCAATTAATCAAAGGCCTCTTAACCGACAACAAAATTTCAGTGCAAGCCAGATAACACAAGATACTCTGCTTCAGCACACACATCCAGGATGCAAGACTGCAAAACTATAGCAAGCCGTGCTAGGAAATGCTAGAGAGCCATGCACATGTCCACAAATAAGCCAGGTCGATGCGGAAAAAAATCATCAGTATGGAACTCTCTCCCAGCAACTTAGTAAGTGCTGTTAACAAGTAAGAAATTTAAGTGTCTGACTGGATTATACTACAAGTAAAGTTACGGTTTAATCACGAGTCCACTTATAGGACCTTTTTAGTAAGTTGATATGCCCTAGGAAATAAGCTTCACTTACAGAGTACTGCAGAAAGGGAGCTGTTATTGCTTCTAGGAAGGAATATAATAAACAACTTGCTAGAGTCTTACCATTAGCTGGAGCTCACAACATGCTTTAAAGGACTGGATAGGTACCAGAGCACCCACCACCTTCTGAAACATTGTGGAAGCAAACATTAAAATTTAGGAACGGCTGGTTCTCTTGCATAAGATTAAATTTTTTTTCATTAAAAAAAAAACTGCATAATGCGTAGGGCCCTGATATATCTGTGCATGACAACTGGACACATTACATAACTGCAACAGCATTAACTGTAGCAAATTTTTTTGAGAAAAAATGTTGGCCAGCAGGTGAAGACAAGTTACTTCAGAATCACCCAGAGCAGACAGAGCAATACACTAATTCTAGAATCACAGAGCCAAATAATAAGGTTTGCACGATGACTCAATGAACATAAACATGAACATCTAATCAAACAGCTTACGGAATGGGAAATCGGTGCACAGAAGTGAACAACTAGTTGCGCACAATGTAAGCGAACCAGATCTTTCCCTTCTGCCCAGTTCTGGCAAAAAAGAGTGAATAATGACCCATAAAATATGTCATGCTGATTAGCATTGCATGTCCGTTGCTCCAAGTACTTCTACAGCCACCGGCTCCATGCTGTGCGAAAACTACCCATCAGCTTCCTGCACCACACTTTTCAGAGGCCTCTCCCTAGATGTGCCTCTAGGGGCCGCTTCTGAAGACTAGGCAAGGCAGCAATAACCACATGAGGGAGTAACCTGCGCTCCATGGTGAGATCCCAGCTAAAAGTTATCGATGGTCGGAAGGAGAAATGAGCCGCCACGGCTCACTCAGTAGATTGTATGAGCTTGGTATATAATATGTTATTCATAAATCAGTTTGCTGTATGTTTCAACTAAATATCAACACAGCCTTATAAATAGTACAATTTAGAAAAGAACGTAATTAAAAAAATGTTCCTAGTACTTTTATTGTTAGGTTTCTATTTGTTTAATGAATGCTGATGACAAATATGTAGAGAATGCATAGATGAGAGACACGTCGGTGTGTTGAAAACTGAAAACTACAAAGGTTTTTAAAAAATTATGCACTAAATTGTATTTCAGTGAACAAGTGTGTATACATAAAATAAGGGAAAGGCAACAACTCACTTGAAGCAGATTGATGTGTGGAGCTCAGAAACACGTAACAGAAACAGCATTCACACTAGTTTTGGTGCACTAACTCTTCCTTTAGCAGAAGTACACACATTCACTCACACAACCACACATAAACCCATACTGAGTCTTGCTGTGACCATGAGAGTGTATGCTGTGGTGTGTGAATGTGTGAACTTTCACAATTTAGGAAAAGACAGGTTGCTACTTGCCGTAAAAAAGATATGTTAAGTTGCTGGCAGGCACAACTAAGACATTTACACAAAGCTTGCAACCATTGCCTTTATTGGCAAAAGAGAAAAACACACCATCCATACACACAAGCAAGCATACCTTACGACACATGACCGCCAACTCCGGCAGCTCGGGCCGGAACGTCATCTGTTGTAAAAAGAGATAGTGTTTGAGAGCTAGTGTGAACGCTGTTTTCTATCACATGTTTCTGTGCTCCACACATCAACCTGTTATAAATGAGTGATTGCCTTTCCCTTATTTTACATGTTGCTCATACAGGAATTTCCATTATTGTTGAACGTGTCTATATTTTTGGCTATTGGCAATCCTGGTAGACTGATATAGTTTAAAGTTGTGGATGAACTTCTGCACATGACAGCATTGTATCCTCATTGCAAAGGAACTTCCTTTATAACACAAAGCAATTGTATTTTATATGGGCTTAGAAGTTGTAGCTTTGAATGGTACTCGTTTTTGCTGCGCGGGGTAGCCGATAGGTCTGAGGCAACTTGTCACAAAACACGTGGCTCCCCCCCCCCCCCCCCCCCCCCCCCCCTATCAGAGGTGCAAGTACTCCCTCGGGCATGGGTGTGTGTGTTGTCCCTAGTGTAAGTTAGTTTAAGTAGTGTGTAAGTCTAAGGACTGATACCTCAGCAGTTTGGTCCCATAGAAACTTACCACAAATTTCCAAATTTTATAGATTTCTTTTGTTACAAGCTATTATTTGTTCTCTAATTTTTGAAAATATGCTTATTTTATTTCAATTTTTACATTTTTTCCATACAGCTGATAATTTTTTTTATCTCTCTTTCAGAATCTGTATCTGAATTTTGGAGAAATTGGGCAGACAATAAAAGCTTTGATGGAAGACTTCCAGAAAAAGGCAAAAAGTCATAAAAAAGTTGAAAGTATTGCAGACATGAAGAATTTTGTGGAAGCCTACCCCCAATTTAAGGCAAGTTTGCAAAGTGAGTGAATTAGTACTGTACTGTAAATTGTAGTTCTGTTACAATGGTTGTATCTTCTCATGCTGTGTTTCTGTTCAATCTAGTACAGAGTATTTTGGTGTTCATATTAAATGATGATACTAAAAAGTGAAGTATAGGCTATCCTAACTGTAACTGTCACCAAATATATGTAAAATTAAAGATGTAACAATATTATGAGAAGGAAAGTTGCTACTCACCACATAGCGGAGATGCCAAGTCGCAGATAGGCACAACAAAAAGATTTTCACACTTAAAGCTTTTGGCCGAAGGCCTTTGTCAACAATAGACACACACACACACACACACACACACACACACACACACACACACACAGAGATTTCAGTCTCGGGCAACTGGAACCGCACTGCTGTTACCTGAGACGGCAGTCGTGTGTGTGTGTGTGTGTGTGTGTGTGTGTGTGTGTAGTTGAAAAAGGCCATTGGCCGAAAGCTTTAAGTGTGAAACACTTTTTGTTGTGCCTATCTGTGACTCAGCATCTCCGCCATATGGTGAGTAGCAACTTTCCTTGTCATAATATTGTTACTTTCTGTCCTGGATTTTCCATTGTTTCAAATTAAAGGTGGAATCAGCAGCACTCAAAGTCATTCATGTTCATAATGAAGCTTCAACAACTGATAATACATCTTGGAAACAACAGTATCTATTGTCAGTTCATCCATTTCAGACTGCATCTGTGCTCTGCCATTTCACAACAAATTATACTTGGGACAGTTGATTGTACTTGATGTCTCCTGTTCTCCCCACCCCTCTCCCCGATGAAGTAAAGAGCAACAGAGAAACACCAACATTGCAGCTAAATGCATAGTGTGTAGAGAAATCAGTAAATGATGGGTTAGCATTGTGATGGTTGATTTGGAGTGTGACGTCTTGTGATTTCAAATGAAATTCCAAGATTTCTTCTCCTTTGAAAAGCAGTGAAATATAAGGAGAAAGGGAAAGTAAAAAGAAGAGGATAAGGGTCAGGATGTATGCTCTTTCCCGCATTGTGCTAAGAAATGTAATCATACTCTACTTTTGGATAATATGTATCATGAGTACTGCACAATATTCATTCATTGTAATCTTGTTCTTTGTAGTGGTAGTATATTGTTGTATGTGACTGAAAGATAACATAGTAGCATTTAGTTTTTCATTGTTTGTGTTAAATGTTTGTATATTGATTTGTTTCAGAAAATGTCTGGAACCGTTACTAAACATGTCACAGTAGTGGGTGAGCTGTCATCTTTGGTTAGCCGTCATAACCTATTGGAGGTATCAGAACTTGAGCAAGAGTTGGCTTGCCAGAATGAACATTCCCAGCAGCTGCAAGTATGAAAAGGATTGAATATTTAGCTGTTACATTTTCAGATAGTTTATATTAAATTTATTTTATGTTCTGTTTATTTTAAGAGAATACGAAGACTGATTGACAGTGGTGGAGTAAGAGATTTTGATGCAGCTCGTCTAGTGATGTTATATGCTTTACGCTATGAGAAACATGCCAACAATGATATAAATGGTCTGGTGGTTGAACTGAGAAAACGTCGTGTTCCAGATGAGTTAATAGAGGTGAGATATTATGTTATGTGGTATAAATGTTGTAGGGAAGTTCTTGTAGAATGTAAATACTCAATAGGCAGACACAAAAGATGGAAAACTTCCTAGCTTTCGGAGCTATTCTATGACAAGCACACCCACACCCACACACACACACCCCTGCATGTGGTGCTACATAGTGCTGGCTAGACTGACGTTGCCAATGTATTTTGCAGCAGAGGGGCTAGTGTTTTGGGGTTAGTGTCATGTGGGGTGGTAGATGGAGGTGGGAAGCAGGGAAAGGGTTTGGGGGTAGGTGGCTTGTGGTTCAGAGGGAAGCTGGTTTGCCTGCTGTTCTGTGTGAGGGAGAGGTGGCAGTTATAGTTGTAGCAGAGGATGGGAAGCAGCACATACTGAAGGTGATCTGGAGATATGAATTAGAAGGGGATGATGGGATGGAGGAAGGGGGATGGTGCGGGGACAGTGGGTTACCTGAGATCGAGGTCAAGATGATTACAGGAGAGGAAGATGTGTTGTTAGGATAACTCCCACCAGTGTAGTTCACAGAAGCTGGTGGTGGAATGCAAGATCGTACAGTTTGGACCCCCCTGTGGGTTCGGGTGTAAGAATAGGCCCGCGGTATTCCTGCCTCTCATAAGAGGTGACTAAAAAGAGTCTCAAACGTTTCGGCCTTAATGTGATGGTCCCCTGCGGGGTTTGACCACTCCATTTCACAATTTTCCGTTAGTGCGTACCATTTGGGGAAGGATGTCTTACGTGGTGCATTCTATATCCATCTTGCCCTAAGATCTGGCATATTCACTACTGTCATGGAGTTGGACTTACACTTAGCTTCCGGCCACATCAGCTGCAGTGTGTTCCGGGTAGCCTACATTCCCTCCATTCTGCACTTCCATCTTTGCTCCCTTTATTAATGGATATTCGACACCTGACAACCAGCATGGTAGCCAGTCCGTTGTGGTGGGGTTTTCATGTACCCTCTTGGTGGTAGCCCCCTGACTACACAGGGATCGCACTGCTGATGCCTGAGCTGCTACCACCCCACGTATGCCGAGGAGTAGATGCCTATCCCTCTGGGGCATCGGGACTCCTGGCAAAGGCCATCCTGCCAGGTGGTCTTTGCTGCGGCTGGGTGGCACCCATGGGGAGAGCCCCTGGTCGGAGTGGGTGGCATCAGGGCGGATGACCCGCAATGAAGCGTGGTACATCATCTCTTGCTGGTGGGCCTCCACCAGCAGTCTCTAAGCGATCGAGGTCTAACCTCAACGGCAAGCAATACAATCCAAGATCATTTCCATCCCTGGCCACTCCATGGGAGGAACGCATGGCTAAAGACAGCAGTGGAGATTATTCACTTCGGTACCTTGTCTGTACGCGGGTTGATGGTGAATTTTTTATGCCAACCAAGCCTCAGTGTTTTGTGGAGCATTTAGAGGACAAGTTCGGGGAGGTGGAGGGCTTGTCTAAAATGCGCTCTGGGTTAGTACTCATCAAAACAGCATCCTCTGCCCAGTCACGGAGGTTGCTCGCTTGTGACAAGTTGGGGGATGTTTCAGTTAGCATCACGCCCCATAAGAGTCTCAACATGGTCCAGGGTATTATCTTCCACAGGGATCTTCTTCTGCAGTCCGATGATGAACTACGCATCAACCTAGAACGACAAGGTGTTCACTTCGTCGGGCACGTCCATCGGGGTCCAAGGGATAATCTTGTATCCACCGGTGCCTTCGTCTTGGCCTTCAAGGGTGATGTCTTACCCGAAAAGGTTAAGGTGATGGTTTACCGTTGTGATGTGAAGCCATATATCCCTCCTCTGATGCGGTGTTTTAAATGCTGGAAGCTCGGACACATGTCGTCCCACTGTACTTCCGGCATCACATGTCGAGATTGTGGACGTGCTTCGCATCCCAATACTCCATGTGCCCCGCCTCCTATCTGTGTTAACTGCAGAGAGCACCATTCCCCCTGCTCACTGGACTGTAGGATATTCCAGAAAGAAAGGAAGATAATGGAATATAAGACTGTGGACTGCCTGACCTACTCCGAGGCTAGGCGGAAATATGAGCGGCTCCATCCTATGGCAATGGTGTCGACCTATGCCGCTGCTGCAACGACGGTTCTCCCATCTCCTTTGTCGTCCCGTCTGGTTGGATCTATGATTGGTCAAAATCCACCAGCCCCCTTGATTGTGGGGGGCACTTCACACCCTGTTGCTCCTGCTCCATCTACTTAAGGAGCAACACCCCCCCCCCCCCCCCCCAACCATCGGGGACATCGGTTCCCCCTTCCCAGCTGGAGAAGAATAAGACTTCTTCAGCTTCTCTCGCAAGGAAGGGGTCCCTTGGGGACCTCCCTTTGCAAGTTCCGACCAGTGGAGAAGCGGCTGAAACAACCACCAGTCCCTGGTCGTAGGGCCTCACGGTCGTCGTCCATCCCTGAGACTGACCCTATGAAGCCCTCCAAGCCTGAACCACCGAAGGCACAGTGAGAGAAGCAGAAAAAGAAGAAAGTCCCCAAGAATAACGACATTGCGGTGGCACCCGTCCCACCGCTTCCTACAAGCTCTGCGTCTGAGGACGAGGTGGAGATTCTGGCGTCTGCTGAGGACCCCGATCTCGCCGGTCCCTCAGACGCCATGGATAGTACTAGTTAGCACAGGTGCTCAATTGGAGGCAGCGGGTGACCCAGTGGCGTAATCTGCCTTCCCAGTCCCTTCACACCTTTCTCAGCCATGGACAATATCATCCTCCAGTGGAACTGCAGCGGTTTCTTCCACCATCTAGCTGAGCTCCGACAACTTATCAGCCTTCAACCTTTCTTCTGCATTGCTCTTCAGGAAACTTGGTTTCCTGCAATGCGAACCCCCGCCCTCCGTGCCTATCGGGGTTATTATAAGAACCGGGCAGCTTATGAAAGGGTGTCTCGTGGCGTCTGCATTTATGTCCTTCACTCTCTTCACCTCTTCACAGCAAGTCTGCCCCTCTACAAACAGCTTTAGAGGCTGTCGCTGTTCGGGTGTGGACGCCACAGGCTGTTACCGTATGCAGTCTTTACCTTCCACCGGATGGTGATGTCGCGCAGCATGTCCTGGCTGCACTGATAGCCCAATTGCTGCCACCTTTCTTGTTACTGGGCGACTTCAATGCCCATAACCCTCTGTGGGGTGGGTCAGTGGCAACAGGTCGAGGCGCCACCTTTGAGCATTTATTGGCGCAGCTTGATCTTTCGATTTTAAATGATGGTGCCTTCACACACTTCAGTGTGGCGCATGGCACATACTCCGCCATTGACCTTTCGATCTGCAGCCCTAGCCTCTTACCATCTGTCCAATGGAGTGTGCATGACGACCTGTGTGGTAGTGACCACTTTCCGGTCTTTCTGTCACTACCACAGCGTCACTCTACGGGGCACCCCAGCAGATGGGCTACGAATAAGGCTGACTGGGACTTGTTTTCCTCCATTGCTGCTATTGAGCCTCTCTCTAATGACGACATTGATGCGGTGGTTCACTCAGTCACCACCAGCATCGTTACTGCTGCAGAATCTTCAATTCCCCTTTCTTCTGGGTCCCCTCGGCGGAGGACTGTGCCTTGGTGGGTGCCTGAGATCGCTGAGGCGATTAAAGATCGCCGGCGGGCGCTCCGGCGTCACAAGCGACATCCCTGCCTTGAACACCTCATCGCCTTTAAACAGCTGCGTGCGCGGGCCCGCCGCCTTATCCGCATACGCAAGCAGGAGTGCTGGGAGCGGTATGTTTCCACCATTGGCCTCCATGTCTCTCCATCGCAGGTCTGGGCCAAGATTCGATGCCTCTATGGCTATCGAACCCCTGTCAGTGTCCCAGCGCTCTCACTGAATGGAGCAGTTTGTACTGACTCCGATGTCATTGCAAACCGCTTGGCAGAGCATTTTGCTCTGAGTTCCGCTTCTGCGAATTACCGTATTTACTCGAATCTAAGCCGCACTCGAATCTAAGCCGCACCTGAAAAATGAGACTCGAAATTCAAGGGGAGAAAAAAGTTTTAGGCCGCACCCCAAATCGAAACAAAGTTGGTCCATTGTAATATGAGACACAATTTAGGTTGAATGAATGACGATGCAGCTACAGTAGTTTGGTTCGAGTCGGAAGATTAGCAGTTAAGCTTTACCAGGTAGCCACTGCTATGCGTCAGGTGCTCCATCCGTATTTATACGGGTACCCTTCCTTTTTCACGCGCTTCGTCTGGTTTGAATCGATTGCTTATTTTGCTTTGATCTGATAAGTGCCGTTTTCTTTGTTATAGGTGTTTACGTCACTCTAAGCTGAAAATGCATTACTGTACTGCGTCATGCATTGTTTGTCGCATTCTGATAGTTCGTGTTTACGGCCTGTCGCCGCTCGCGGCATGGCGCGCTTTTGTGCGCGCTACCGCCGCTTACAATAATGAAAAAGAGAGGAATTGTCTCATAACCAAAACAACGGCAAGAGACTGCTATTTGTTGTTACTTACACTGCTGCTTTCTTTGATAATGATCAACAAGAACCAAATAATAGACTGGGTATGATAAAACATAGTTCTGAACGAGAGTTAGTCGAAAATTTTTCTCCGTTTGAAAATCTTTGCGGCCGCTTCTTTAGTACGTCAAATTCTGCACAGAAATTAGAGTCACCTTAGATTTAAAAATCTAGTCAGTTGCCTTACTTCATTTCTGACTGTGTCACTATTAGGCATAAGAATAATACGAATATAAACATGAAATGATACGTATATTCTTCCGCGTTTGCTGTTGTCTCACTCTAGTTTCGTAGTTTATTAGGCAGACAGGATTTAAATGAGATAGCAGCAAACACGAAAGAATACATGGCAAAATGTTTATATTCGTATTATTCTTATAGTGAAGAGAATACTGATTGTGATTCACATTTCATCAGGTTCCTATTAGCAACCATCTCTTCTCACAGGTAGGAAAAAATTCAGAACGTAGAGTTGGCCATATTGACAAACATCCCAAACAGTCTCGCCAGTCGGATTTTCGTATTACATTGAAATTCTGCTACATTCGAAGATGAACAATACGGAATTTGTATTTACTTCGTTGAATAATGTATGAAAATGCAGTGGTCGAAACTCGGGGCGGAGAAAAAAGCTCGTTTTCCACCTTTTTTTTTTTAAATTTATTTACTGTTGCAGGGGTTTTGGCGCCAGTATTTATCTTTGTGCCTACAAAGCATGCCTGTGTAGCGCTACATATATTCGACGGCAGAAGTTAGCTGTGGCGGCACCTACCAACATTTTTCAGAACTTCCGCTTGCTTTGCACTCGATTCTAAGCCGCAGGCGGTTTTTTGGATTGCAAAAACCGGAAAAAAAGTGCGGCTTAGATTCGAGTAAATACGGTACCCCCTGGCCTTCCGCTCCATTAAAGAGCGGATGGAACGTCAGAGCCTTTCGTTTCGCACCCACCATCCAGAATCGTACAATGTTCCATTCAGTGAGTTGGAATTTCGCAGTGCCCTCGCCGCTTGTCCTGATACTGCTCCTGGGCCAGATCGCATCCACTGTAAGATGCTGAAATGCCTTTCAGTGGACTGCCAGCGACGGCTCCTTGACCTTTACAACCGTCTCTGGGTCGCAATGGCGGGAAAGTATTGTTATCCCCATTCTGAAACCTGGCAAGAACCCTTTGGAGGTGGACAGCTACCGTCCCATTAGCCTCACCAACGTTCTTTGCAAGTTGCTTAAACGGATGGTGAGCCAGCGCTTGAATTGGGTACTGGAGTCTCGGGGCCTTCTGGCTCCGTCTCAGGGTGGGTTCCATAAAGGCCGCTCCGCCGCCGACAATCTGGTGAGCCTGGAGTCGGCCATCCGTACTGCCTTTGCCCGCCATCAGCACCTGATCACTGTCTTTTTCGACATGCGGAAGGCATACGATACGACATGGCGTCATCACATCCTTTCTACGCTTCATGGATGGTGTCTTTGGGGACCTCTGCCGATCTTTCTCCGAAATTTTCTTTCTGTCGTATCGTACCTTCCGTGTGCAAGTCGCGGCCTCCCATAGTTCCTTCCGAGTCCAGGAGATCAGGGTACCACAGGGATCTGTCCTCAGTGTCTGCCTGTTTTTAATTGCAATAAATGGGCTTGCTGCAGCGGTGGGAAATTCTGTCTCCGCTTCCCTGTGTGCTGACAACTTCTGCCTTTACTATAGCTCTCATGGCATTGCAGCTGCTGAACGTCAGCTACAGGGCGCTATCTGTAAGGCGCAGTCTTGGGCTGTAGTTCATGGGTTCCAGTTTTTGGCAGCCAAGACCTGCGTTATGCATTTCTGCCGGTGACGCACTGTTGACCCGGAGCCGCGGCTTTATCTTGACGGCGAACTTCTTGCTGTGGTAGAGTCACATAGGTTTTTGGGTGTCGTTTTTGATGCCCAGTTGACTTGGCTGCCTCATATTCGGCAGCTTAAACAGAAGTGTTGGCGGCATCTTAATGCTCTGCGATGCTTGAGCCACACCAGCTGGGGCGCTGACCGATCTACCCTGTTATGGCTCTACCAGGCGTTAATCCAGTCCCGCCTGGATTATGGGAGCCTGGCTTATGGCTCAGCATCCCCATCTGCGTTGCGGGTGCTGGACCCAATCCTCCACAGCGGGATACGCCTTGCCACTGGTGCTTTCCGGACCAGCTCTGTGGACAGCATACTTGTGGAGGCAGGTGTCCCTCCACTGTGGTTACGATGCCAACAATTACTGGCTGCTTATGCTGCCCATGTTTTTAGCTTGCCCGGGCATCCAAATTATCGTCTCCTGTTCCTGCAGTCAGTGGTCCACCTCCCAGAACGTCGGCCGCGGTCGGGTTGTCCGATCGCCGTCCGTGTCAAGGAGCTTCTCTCCGGGCTTGGGGTTTTCCCTGTTCCACCTCCTTTCCAGGCCCCTTTGCGTACACCCCCATGGTGTGTTCCTCGCCCTTGCCTTCGGCTCGACTTGGCACAGGGCCCGAAGGACTCAGTCCCTCTGCAGGCCTTCCGCCGCCGCTTTTATTCCGTACTAGCCACGTATCAGGGCTCTGGCGTTGTATACACTGACGGTTCGATGGTTGCTGGTCAGGTCGGTTATGTGCTAACTCTAGGGGACCATTCCGAACAACGTTCATTGCTGGCTGGCTGCAGCGTTTCCACTGCTGAGCTGGTCACCATCTTTCGAGCCCTCGAGTATATCGCTCCTGCTCAGGTGAGTCCTTCGTTACCTGTAGCGATTCCCTGAGCGGTTTACGAGCTCTCAACCAGTTTTTCCCTCGTTCTCATCTGGTGATGGCTACCCACGTGTCCCTGCATACTCTTGCCCGTTGCGGCCGATCTGTGGGCTGTGTGTGGATCCCCGGACACGTTGGGATGCCCGGCAATGAAAATGTAGACCACCTGGCAAAAGAGGCCACCAGTAAATCATCTCTGGAGATTGACCTCCCGGAGACTGATTTGCGGGCAGTCTTACACCACGAAGTTCTCTCCACTGAATGGCGCGGTCTGCCCACACCAAACAAACTCCGTCCTATCAAGGCGGATGTGTGGCGGTCATCCATGCGGGCCACTCACAGAGATTCAGTTGTTCTTTGTCGGCTCCGCATTGGCCACACCCGGCTGACACGCAGTTATTTACTGCGTTGGGAGGACGCTTCTCTATGTTGTTGCGGGGCGGCTTTGACAGTGGCCCACATTTTGTTGGCCTGTCCCCTTTTAGCTGTGGTCAGGCAGACATTTGCGCTGTCTGATACGCTCCCTGCCCTTTTAATTGATGACTCTGCCATGGCATGCTTAGTTTTACGTTTTATTCGGGCAGGGGTTTTTTATCATTTAATTGGAGTGTTTGTTATGTTTTTTTGTGTTGATTCGGGCCTTTTGCCTACGATTTTAAACTGAGTTTTTAATGTGTCTCTCGGTGGTAGGCTTCTCCTTTTTTTTGTTCCTATGGTTGGCCAACCACTGTCACACTCTGTGTGATTTGATTTTGTTTTGTCTGGTCCTTGTCTACGTTTCTCTTGTTCTGTGTCGTCTGTCTACTATTCTGTTGAACGTTTTTTTTTATTCTCTGTGGGTATTTTTAGTATTTGGAAAAAGGGACCGATGACCGTCGCAGTCTGGTCTCTTGAATCCCCCAAACCAACCAACCGTACAGTTTGGGTTGTGAAGCAGCCAGTGAAATTGAACATGTTGTGCAACCTTGTGGTCAGCTATGTTCTTGACAACAAGTCAGTAGCGTATATGTCATTGTTGCTTTTACATATGGCTCAGCCTCTGATGGGGTAGGATAAGCTTGTGATAGGACTTGAATAGGAGGTGCTGGGTGGGTGGATTGGGCAGGTCTTGCACCTTGGTCTCTCCCCAAGGCTATGATCCCTGTGCAAGGGATTGGGAGTGGGAAGTGGGAATGGTGTAGGAATGGACTAAGATGTTGTTTGGGGAGGGGGGGGGGGGTATTGTCTGTCTGTGAAGGTCTTTGTGTGGCCATCAGCATACTGGACAGAGGAGTTCTCATCACTGCAGATATGTCATACATGGGTGGTGAGGCTGTTTGGGAGGGATATTTTGGTGTGGAAGATATGGCAGTTGTGGGAATGCAGGTGCTGTTGGTGGTTAGTGGGTTTAATGTGGTCAGAGGTCAGGATGGAGCCATAACGGAGATGGAGGTCAGTGTACAGGAAGGTGTCACATTGGGTAGAGAAGGACCAGTAGGAGCAGATGGGAGAAAAGGTGTTGAGGTTGTGAAGAAATGTGGATAGGATGTCTGGGTCTTGTGTCCACACCATAAAGATACAATTAGTGAACCTGAACCATACTATGGGCTGGGAGTTATGGAAGGCTGGGAAGGTTTCCTCTAAATGGTCCTCCTCTGGTATATGAGGGTGTCGTGTGAGTGCTGATGACTGTGCTGTGAATTTGTTTGTGAACCTTCCCTTCAAAGGAAAAGTAGTTGTGGGTCAGGATATAGTTGCTAAAATGTATAAAGAATAAGGTGATGAGTTTGGAATCTGGAGGAAGTTGGGAGAGATAGCGTTGGATAGTGCAAGGCTGTGTGAGGAGGGATGTTGGTGTATTGGGAGGTGGTATTAACAGTGATGATGAGTATGGATCTGGGAAGTAAAGGTGTGCTGATATTGGAGGTCTTTGATGTGGGAGGCTAGGTTTTGGGCAATTGGTTGGAAGTGTTTGACTACAAGGGTGAAAATTCTTTTAGTGGGAGCACAATTGCCAGCTGCAATAGGGTGTCCAGGATTATTGGGTTTGTGTAGTTTGGGGAGCATGTAGAAGGCGAGTGCGTGGGGTCCTGTTGGGGTAAGGAGCTAGGTGGACTTGGGTGAGAGGCTTTTGGAAGGGCTTATGTGGTTCTGTAGGAATTAGAGCTTATGTTGGACTTCAGGAATTGAATCACTCTGGTGGAAGAGTCAGACAGTTGGCGGAGGCCTTCGTCAAGTAGTCACTGTGACCCATCACAACAGTGGTGGAGCCTATGTCCCCAGGGATCTGTTTTCAAATTGTGTATGGCTGTCCTTCCTTCTGCCAAAAGGAATGGCCCTGGGGAAGGATGGTGAGGCCGAGTTGTAGGTAAGGAATACCTGGAAGCTGAGCAGGTAGTGGTTAAGTGGGAGGGGTGGTGGTGGAAGGTCACAGTTGGATGGTGGTGTCAACTGTGAGAGACAGGGAGCGTTCAGTGTTGGGATTAGGTTGGTTTTGGTTGGAGGGATTGATGACAAGGAAGTATTTTCATCGTGGGGATCAGGAGAAAGGGATTAGGAGGAGGAGAGTAGGTCTCTGACAAGTCCAACGTGGTTAAATTTGGGAGTAGAGCTGAAGGTTAGGCTTTCGGATAGGACTGAAACATCTGTGGGATTGAGGTTTTTGGTGGAGAGGTTAATAACAGTGTTTTGGGTTTGCTAATGTTCTGGATGTTGTGGGGTGTTGAAAGGGAGTTCTGGAGGATGTATAAATTGAAGAGGTCAGCTGGGCAGAGTCTTAGTGCTATGAGAGGTTGACAATGGGGTTCACTGTGAGATTAGATTAGATTAATATTAGTTCCATGGATCATGAATACGATATTTCGTAATGATTTGGAATGAGTCAAATTTTCCAATATATAATTAAGTTAATTTAACAACATAATTAAGTTAATATAACAACTTTTTTGTTTTTTAAAATTTTTGTTATAATTTTTTTGTTTGTTTTTTTCTTTTTTTCTTAATTTATATCTAAAAATTCCTCTATGGAGAAGAAGGAGTTGTCATTCAGAAATTCTTTTAATTTCTTCTTAAATACGTGTTGGTTATCTGTCAGACTTTTGATACTATTTGGTAAGTGACCAAAGACTTCAGTGGCAGTATAATTCACCCCTTTCTGTGCCAAAGTTAGATTTAATCTTGAATAGTGAAGATCATCCTTTCTCCTAGTATTGTAGTTATGCCCACTGCTATTACTTTTGAATTGGGTTTGGTTGTTAATAACAAATTTCATAAGAGAGTATATATACTGAGAAGCTACTGTGAATATCCCTGGATCGTTAAATAAATGTCTGCAGGATGATCTTGGGTGGACTCCAGCTATTATTCTGATTACACGCTTTTGTGCAATAAATACTTTATTCCTCAGTGATGAATTACCCCAAAATATGATGCCATATGCAAGCAATGAGTGAAAATAGGCGTAGTAAGCTAATTTACTAAGATGTTTATCACCAAAATTTGCAATGACCCTTAATTGCATAAGTAGCTGAACTCAAACATTTCAGCAGATCATCAGTGTTTCTTCCAATTTAATCTCTCATCAATGGACACACCTACAAATTTTGAATATTCTACCTTAGCTATATGCTTCTGATTAAGGTATATATTTATTAATGGCGTCATACCATTTACTGTACGGAACTGTATGTACTGTGTCTTATCAAAATTCAGTGAGAGTCCGTTTACAAGGAACCACTTAGTAATTTTCTGAAAGACATTATTGACAATTTCATCAGTTAATTCTTGTTTGTCAGGTGTGATTACTATACTTGTATTATCAGCAAAGAGAACTAACCTCTTCATGAATATAGAATGGTAAGTCATTAATATATATCAAGAACAACAAAGGACCCAAGACCGACCCTTGTGGAACCCCATTCTTGATAGTTCCCCAGTTTGAGGAATGTGCTGATCTTTGCATGTTACGAGAACTACTTATTTCAACTTTCTGCACTCTTCCAGTTAGGTACGAATTAAACCATTTGTGCACTGTCCCACTCATGCCACAATACTTGATCTTGTCTAGCAGAATTTCATGATTTACACAATCAAAAGCCTTTGAGAGATCACAAAAAATCCCAATGGGTGGTGTTCAGTTATTCAGATCATTCAAAATTTGATTGGTGAAAGCATTTTCTGTTGAAAAACCTTTCTGGAAACCAAACTGACATTTTGTTAGTACTTCATTTTTACAGATATGTGAAGCTACTCTTGAATACATTACTTTCTCAAAAATTTTGGATAAAGCTGTTAGAAGGGAAATTGTACGGTAATTGTTGACATCAGATCTATCCCCTTTTTTGTGCAAAGGTATAACAATAGCATATTTCAGTCTATCAGAGAAAATGCCCTGTTCCAGAGAGCTATTACACAGGTGGCTGAGAATCTTACTTATCTGTTGAGAACAAGCTTTTAGTATTTTGCTGGAAATGCCATCAATTCCATGTGAGTTTTTGCTTTTAAGCAAGTTTATTATTTTCCTAATTTCAGAGGGAGAAGTGGGTGAGATTTCAATTGTATTAAATTGCATAGGTATGGCCTCTTCCATTAACAGCCTAGCATCTTCTAATGAACACCTGGATCCTACTATATCCACAACATTTAGAAAATGATTGTTAAAAATATTTTCAGCTTCTGACTTTTTGTTCGTAAAGTTTTCATTCAATTTGATGGTAATACTGTCTTCCTGTTCTCTTGGTTGACCTGTTTCTCTTTTAATAATATTCCAAATTGTTTTAATTTTATTATCAGAGTTGCTGATTTCAGACATGATACACATACTTCTGGATTTTTTAATAACTTTTCTTATTATAGCACAGTAGTTTTTATAATGTTTGATAGTTTCTGGGTCACTACTCTTTCTTGCTGTCAGATACATTTCCCTTTTCCGGTTACAAGATATTTTTATACCCTTAGTAAGCCATGGTTTGTTACATGGTTTCTTACGAGTATATTTAACTATTTTCTTGGGGAAGCAGTTTTCAAATGCATTTACAAAAGTGTCATGAAATAAATTATATTTTAAAATGGCATCAGGTTCACGGTACACCTCATCCCAGTCTAACTGCTGTAGGCTTTCCCTGAAATTTGCAATTGTTAAATCGTTGACTGAACGTATTACTTTGGAGGACTGTTTAGTACTGCTGAATGGAGCAGTAGGATGGATGTTGATGGATAGTGATGTCCCAAGGCGGGAGTAGGATGTCAACAGGTTGGACAGTTTATGTAGGTGGTGTCTGGAATGCTTCTCCAGGTGTTGGAATGCAAAGGTCTCTAACTTGGATGTGATATGTATGTAATGAGGACTGTACAGTAACAGTATCTTGAGGGGGAAATAGAGATGGTCCAGGGATGTCTGTGCCAAGGAGAGCTGTTTTTGCAGTGCTAGACTCATGAGGGATGGGGACTGGTGAAATCTGAAAAGGTGACCAACTCTGCTGTCAACACAGTACAGCCTTTTATGTTGGTATGACTACCAATCACCTGTTCACCAGTATGAATGACCACGACCAAACTGTCCTCAAGAACAGAGTTGGCCAATTGGTGGCATGGTGCCACATGCAGCTGACCACAGTATCTCAATTTCAATGGCTGCACCACAACCCGACTCATCTGCATCATTCTTTTAGGCATCTGCTTTTCTGAACCACGCAGATCGAAGTTACCATTACAACTCATCCTGCACTTCCATAGACATCTTGACCTCAATTACAAGTAACCCAAAGTCCTCATACCCTCCTCCCAACAACTCCTCCTTCCTCCGTCCTGTCACCTCCTCCCACGCAATTCATGTCCCCACATCGCCTTCAGCATATGCCACTTCCCACAGGCTGCTACAACTATACCTGCCACCCCTCTCTCATTCATTGTTAGCCATCAAACCGACCTCCCTCCAAGCTGCTAGCCACCTGCCACCAGTCCCTCTCCCTGCCTCCCCCCAGTCCACTCCCCCTCTTCACACTGCACCCTACACTAACCCCATACCTGTAGCAAAATATCATTCAGTCTGCCGGCACCATACCCGGGGTATAGATGCATGCGCACACATTCTGGTGTGGAACACACTATAAATCTTTGATTAGTGTTGTTTGGTCTTCGAGCCAACTGCAGACGCATTCACATGTTTATGTTGGTGATTCAGGTCTCAGAGATTATGATCCTCCCATGGTCTTCCAATTTGTGAGACTTATCAAATTGCCTCTTCCACTTTTGTCTGCCCATAGCCAGTCTTTTCATTTCTGAATAGTTATCCAAGGAGACAAATATTCAGAAATGAAAAGACTGGCTATGGACAGACAAAAGTGGAAGAGGCTTAACCCGTGACAAGACCTGATGTAAGGCAGAATACCTACAACAACAACAACTACTACTACTACTACTACTACTACTACTACTACCACCACCACCACCACCACCACCACCACCACCAAATTGTGGCATCAGCCTTATATGTCTGAGACTTTTGTTTGTGCCATAGTTTTTTGTCATTAGACTCGGCAAAACATAATCTTCAAATGACCATGCAGAAGACAGGAGTAATAACCCAAAATAAGGGGTATAGTTTTTCATGTACAAAATCCTGGGTCGTGCACCCTCTGCGGAATTCAGTCCTTCTATACCCTGAATTATAAATGGATAACTAATGGTTGGAAATGATACACAAATTTCGCATTTTAGGACTGGTGTTTGACCATAATATGATGTCACTGTGCATAAGGCAGCTCAATATGATCTGTAAGCTGAAATTAAACTCTCTACACTTCCGTGGAAACAGTTATTGGGGAGCAGCTCAACAAGTTCTAGTAATATTTTATATAATTGGTTTTACCCCAATTAGACTGTGTATGCACTTTCAATTTTTGCTAACTATACCCTATACCCTATGCACTATGGTGGCATCTGCCCTTGTGAGTGGAACTTTTCACATGAGGCCTTTGTCGAAACAGGTAATCCAACTTTAAAGACACTCCACCAACAAATTTTTATTACATGGTTAAGAGGTACTGTAGGTTTTTGTATGGTGCTTTTCCAAACCACAACATCCTTATTCATATGAATTGATTGAAAACAGGGAGAACAGCAACTATAAGACTAAAATATGTGCATTTGCAGCTCTTTCTCCCTGAGATAAATCTTCTGTCTTAATCCATAGACACCCCCCCCCCCCCCCCCCCCTCCTGCATCCAACACTTGATGTATTCCTCAACCTGTAGTATGAATAAACCTTTGATATGGAATAAAGGATCTCACAGACCTTAATATTCATCACTGGCAGATTTTATTCATTCCTCCACAACTATACACCTGTTAGTCTTCTATATGCTATAACATCCTCTCCTCATCAGCAATTTATTTTGCTATTTAATTTATATTTATTTTTTCGCCTTTAGTACCATATCAAAGTTCTTAACAATTGACCAACTCATCTATTTCAAGATTGAGATAATGTTATAGAACTTTTACATTAGCACTCTGTGGACAGTATTCTGGGTACATAAAAATCTCTTTCAATAAACACAGAGGAGACAAAAGTAGAATTATGGTAGAGCTCATTATAAAAGGGTTTGCTTCCTTTTCCTGATGAACGTGAACTAACTTTTTTTCATCTAATCTCTGACTTCGTAATGTCATGTGTCCATTACCAACTAACGTATGCAAGCACATTTGAACAAAAACTTGTGCAAGTTTACTCCTGCAAGTCTCATAGCCAAGCTAATTTCAGGAACTTGGTGCAAGTGCCTGTAGAAGTGTTCACAGTAGAGTTGCATTGTGAGATAGTCCAGGGGGATGGCGGGATGAAAGTATGTGTTGGAGTGCAAGTTCCCATCCCGCCATCCCCCTGGACTGAACCTAAGTTAACCAACCTCACTCCCATTTACTCTTCAGTCTTCTCCTCTTTCCCTTTCCTCTTTAGCCATTCACGCATCTTTTCATCCTACATAGTTGTGTTTATCTTTATACTATATACCTCTTTACTTCTTTATGCATCCTCTTTGGTTTGAAGCTGGCACAGTACTTACAGTAGAATATCTTTGGCTTCCCTCTGACGACCATGCCTCCATCCTTACTACCCTCCCCGTTTACCTTTCCCTGTTGCTTCATAACCTGGGTTGTGAGTAACTGAATCCACTTTCCCTTCTTCCCTTTTTCCCCTCTCTCTTCCCTGACGAAGGAACAAAGTTCCGAAAGCTAGGAACGTAAATTTTCTGTTCTGTTTTGTGTATCTATCGGCTGTACTGAGCTGAGGTAAGTACTGGCCAGCCCCTCTATCTCTTTGTTAGTATTTGTTTCACATCTTTATATGAGATTTTCCATTAATCATTAATTCTGATTAGATTGTTGAATGAAAATTTTGTTTCAAAATTTTATAAATGATATGAACAAAAATTCCATTGTAATAGGAAAGAAAACACTGTGGCTATCATGAAATTGGAATTGTTTTTCTCAGTTGACTAAAACTGTTATAGTATTACAGATTATTTCACAGGATCTTGGACTCCCCAAAAATTGGTATTTCAAATATAAAACAACTATCAGATACAAATTCAATTTATTTTTCGCCAGAGCTGGAGATTACTTACTATGGCGAAAAAAAGATAATTCAAGACATATGACACTTTAAGAATTTAAGTCGCCCAAAATTTAGGGTTATAAAATATGCAACAGAACAGGGGAGGAGGGAAAATCAACAGTGAAATGATAAAAAACAGGTGTAAATAAAAAGCTTCTTAAGTTGGAAGAGAGCAGTAACATGAAAGATGAGGAAACAACATATTAAAAAATGAGACACAGATATTTCTCTCTCCTCAGCCTCACAAAGGGTGGGCCCCTCTCAGTCCGTGGTAAGGGTGGCTTGTCCCTCTTTCCCAAGCCTTTCACTCTTTTCTCTCTGAGGGAGGACTAGCAGTTCTGAAAGCTAGGAATGTTTTTGTCACTTCTAAATATATGTACCTGCACTCCTGAATGTAAATATAGATTAGCCACTCTGTCTTGTAATTTTATGGAGTATGAAAAGAACAGAAAAATTTTAGAATGAAGGAAGAAATGAGCAGGACGTCAGGTTAATGACTAAACGAAAATAAAATAAATGAGAAGTGTGAAACTCCCTGGCAGATTAAGACTGTATGCCAGACTGAGACTGAAACTTGGGACCTCTGCCTTTCGGGGGCAAGTGCTCTACCAACTGAGCTACGGAAGCACGACACATGACCTGTCCTCACAGCTTCAATTCCACCAGTACCTCGTCTCCTACCTTCCAAACTTCACAGAAGCTCTTCTGCGAAATTTACAGAACTAGCACTCCAGGAAGGAAGGATATTGCAGAGACATGGCTTAGCCACAGCATGGGGGATGTTCCCAGAATGAAATTTTCACTCTGCAGTGGAGTGTGTGCTGATATGAAAATTCCTGGCAGATTAAAACTGTGTGCTGGACTGAGACTCAAACTCTGGACCTTTGCCTTTTGCGGGGCATGTGCTCTACCGTAGGTGAGACGATGAGTCATGCTTGGGTAGCTCAGTCGGTAGAGCATTTACCTGCGAAAGGCAAAGGCCCACAGTTCGAGTTTTGGCCTGGCAGACAGTTTTAATCTGCCAGGAAGTTTCATATCAGTGCACACTCCGCTGCAGAGTGAAAATTTCATTATGAAAATGAGAAGGGTAATTAGCACCTTATAGGCCCAGGTAAATGGTGGGAACTAGGTACATGCCATAGGCCAAGTTCCCACCAGCAAAGTTCTGCAGTTCTGTTGTTGACCACAAGGTGAAACACACACTATGTTTAACACTACTGTCTTGCAGTATGTGGTGTGACTGCATATTGTGTTTCCAGGACTGGCTGAAGATACACTCTCCTGCTTGGGGTGCCAAGTTAGGAGGGGTGCCAAAAGCATCGTGGCCGTAACCTATCCATACAGGACATTTGACAATTGATAGTGGCCACTTGGTGTGCCCAGCTGCACTGTGTTGTTGCCTGCTGGTCAGTCCAAAATGTACTGAAATATGAAGGTAGTATCAAGGAGATGGATGTAATTATAAATTTCAAGGAAAGAGGCTGATACTCAGGAAAGAGACAGTGAATTTTATCTGTGTTACTGAAATAGTCATGCAGAAGGGCAGTAGTTGATCTTTGTGATAGGTTTAATTGTAAAATATATCATTTATGTGTTTAGACTTGACAACAGACTGACAGTTACTAAACCCCAATGAAGCCCTTTTTAAGTAAGCAGTGGAAAAGTGTACATTAAAGAAACTGCTGGTTTCCAAAGCTATGCAACTGATATACTTGTCTTGCACTCATGGGTTTAAATAATTTGTGGTGAATATGAAACAAATTAATGTGAGGAGTAAGTTAAAAGGAGCAGCCTTGTAGGTGCTTGTCACAGAAATGTTCTGTAGCAGGCAGGCCATCCACATGGGAGGAGACAGTGATGAGTAGCAAGATGTGGAATGAGAGTTTGTCACATATTTTAGATAGAGATAAGCTAGTGACACTATTGGGGAGTTACGCCAGATGATGTTCCAAATAAGAAAAAGATATGCTCAGTTTATGTTTGTGTGATTTGAGTCTAACAACTGTAGGGCAGCTAGTAATTTTAAGCTAGCCTATTTTTGAAAGATGAGAGACTGCCTTTCTTCACTCTTTCTTGTGCTGCCCATTTTTGTGTCTTTCATAGTTACGACTTGTGTTCATCTTTTTTTCTTCATCTGACTTAATGACCACCCCTTCCCAGGTTTTACATTTTACTGTTAGCATTTTACAGTTGATTTCCCTTTTTCTCACTAGAATTCTGGATGACTTTCATACTTGATTCCTGGAATACTCTTGTTTACTCCCAACACCTTGCCCTTTCGGCTGATCTGCTAATTGACTAACACCCCTGAGAAGTTCTCCTCTTACTTAAAATCAGCAAGTGGTTCAAAATCATCTGTTCAGTCACTCATTGTCCGTAGTCCATACAGACACTGAAATGCAAGATAACATAGAAAAGGCCAAAATACTGAATTCAGTCTTCCGAAATTGCTTCACTGTGGAAGATTGTAACTGTCCCTCTTTCAGTAATTGCACAAACACTGAAATGGCAGATATTGAGGTAACCAATTGTGGAATTAAAAAGCAACTAAAATCACATTGTAGTGGGAAGACATCAGGACCAGATGTAAATGTTGTGTGACTAGGACCTCCCGTCGGGCAGACCGTTCACCGGGTGCAAGTCTTTCGATTTGACACCACTTCGGCAACTTGCATGTCGATGGGGATGAAATGATGATGATTAGGACAACATAACACCCAATCCCTGAGCAGAGAAAATCTCCGACCCAGCCAGGATCAGGACCAGATGAGATGCCTGTAATATTCTACAAAGATTATGTGAAAAAACTTGCTCACCTTCTAGCCTTTTTTAAACAGTATTTATTACAAAGGTTTCAGAAATGTCAAATATCTTGAGACAAAAATACATACACACTTGAATCTTATCAGATCCCTTTATTAGATAGAATTTCTTGGTCCTCTTCCTTCGTGAGTTATCCGATTTTATCCTCACGCTTCATTTCTCTTCTTCTTCCATGAACTTATTTAGGTACTGCCTTTGTAGCTCAACTGACCCAAGATCCCAGTAGGCTCTACGTATATTCTGTCTTGCTCAGTAAACTTACTCTGCACTGTCACGGACATTTAGAGCAATATTTTGGCTTCACATTTCTTGCAAGAACTTCGAAATTCTGGGTAGAAATATATCCCCTACCGTGCTGTTGATTGATTTTTCTTTGATTTCGTTTCCATTCCTCTTTAACCGCTACCGTTTTTGTTTTTCTTGTTTTGTTACTACTCTCAGTACCAGCATTGTCACCTGCAATTTCCCCTTCCTGATGGTGATGATTTACTTGTGCACTAGTGCATACTCAGTAGTTATTGTTACATTCTTTACACGGGACGTTCCTATTGTAGTACTTCCTACCGAAATATATACACTAAGAACCAGGTTCTAATACTTACAAGATTCCATTAAATTCAGTTCCTTATCCAGTCACATTTGAACCATCCTTCTTCCGCTGGACTCCATAGCACTCCTGTCCTCCTCCGGTAGCTGAGTGGTCAGGAAAACAGAATGTCAATCCTAAGGGCCCGGGTTCGATTCCCGGCTGGGTTGGAGATTTTCTCCGCTCAGGGACTGGGTGTTGTGTTGTCCTAATAATAATAATAATAATAATAATAATCATCATCATCATTTCATCCCCATCGATGTGCAGGCCACCCAAGTGGCATCAACTCGAAGGACCGGCACTCGCCGAACGGTCAACCCGACGGGAGGCCCTAGCCACACTACATTTACATAGCGCTCCTACTTGGTAGTAAACCCATTCACAACTGAAACAATATTTATCTTCCTTGCCAGGAAGTAGTATTTCATTGTTGTCACAGAGCGATGGTGACAATGCTTCTAAAGAAAAGTAGTGGGAAAAGCAACTTCTAACAGTTATGTTATGATCAGAGAAATGTAAGAACTGTTCGTTTCACAAATTAACACTGCATCCAGTGGTCTAAAAACATATCAGCTCTTCTGTCTGTCTGATTCTTACTATTTTTTGTAAAATGTAGATACGTTGATGACTAAAACGTAAACCACATTAGATAGAGTTACGTTTGTTTCATCGTAACGTAGGTCTTGATTTCACGTACCTTGAGGTACCAACAACTCAAAAGTGGCAAAAATATAGTTACGCCTGTCTGATCCTAAATGGGCGAACTGTTCTTCCCATGTGGAACGGGGAAGGGGGGTGAGAGAGGGGGGGGGGGGGGGGGGGTAAGTCAGTGGAACTAGAAATACCCTCTGTCACACACCTACTTGTCACTTGCAGAGTATTGATGTTGACATAGGTGTAGTAGCTGAAGAAGGAACCTCTGGTTCGGAAAACTAGTGTTTGTGTCACGTGTTTCTGTTTCTGCATATCTACTGCTATAAAAGTTTTTTTGTCTCTCTCTCTCTCTCTCTCTCTCTCTCTCTCTCTCTCTCTCTCTCTCTCTCTCTCCCCCCCCCCCTCCCCCCTTACAAATATAAAAAGAAAGTAGCAAATTAAATAAAGTTCTAAATTTATGTTTGAAAACTTAAAATTATTTCATTTGTCATTTTACACAGAGATAATTAAGCAGTTTTGTGTTTTATTGCTAGGCAGTGTTGAATATGAAGCATTATGGTGGAGCAAATGCAAGACAGAGTGATATATTCGGTGCTCAAGATGCTGTCGTGAAGATAACGAAGAGAATCTTCAAAGTAAGTTAAAGTTGACATTTTAGTATGCAAAAAAAGACCAAAGTGAGACAAATACTTGGATATTTTTTGCAGTGTTGTTCTATTGGTGTGGAAAAATGCCAGAAGAGAGGAAATACTGCATTATGGGCAAGGTTGATTGTGTGTGCTACAGCCCAGCACCAGAATTACTTCATCACGTGTGTGTGTGTGTGTGTGTGTGTGTGTGTGTGTGTAAAAAGGAAGTTTAAGGAGGAAAAGCAAATATTTTAGGTGACAGTGTAGTCTAATTTGAATAAAATGTTTACCCATTTTTTATTGTTTACAAAGATACAGCTGTTAAAATGTAACCCCAACAAGTGCTGATACAAAATGTTAAGCAAAGGCAAATGATGAAATTCAACGTTAATTTTCATGAATTCCACCTCAGACTTCAGTGTAGTTTCAAATTCTGTTGACAACACCACATGAAGCTCTTCATTGCATTCTTTTGAGGCCAGCAATCTTCATAATATGGTTGATCAGTGTGTCTTTTGTGTTAATTTTTTTGTAGACTTGGCCATTTGACCATTACCACTAACAAAGTGTGAAAGGGGGTCAGGTCGTCGGATCTTGGTGTCCAAGAAACATCATTACTGCTGATCCCTTTAATACCATTTACTGGTGAAGCCACTTCACTTGTAACTGACATCAGTGATCTGATGAAAACTCACATGCCTTTATGGAGACACATTTTCGGGAATGCTTCTTTGTAAGCATGTTCTGTGATGTGATAAGACAATCAGTTGATTCGGACTATTGTGTTAATGCATCGTCTTATTAGGTCCCCATTACCCAGATTTTCCTGAAAACAAGCTTCCAGCACTGCTGGAAATAGTTCCTTTGGCTACGATGATCGGTATGTTCTTGCAGCATGATGGGGCCCCTGCTCATTTTAGTCACCAGATGCTATATAATTTAACATAAAATTCCTTCTTAGATAGATTTCGGGAGGAAATGGTCATATTTCTTTGGCACTAAAGTCTCCAGACCTTACCCCTGCAGATTTTTACCTGTGGTATGGTTGAAAGGTGACATTTAAAAAGAAAAAAGTAAACACAAGAGATGAACTGATAGTTTGGATTATGAATAGCTCTGCCTCATGAAAGAATGCCAAGTCAACCTCACAGGGGCCATATGTGGTACAATAGGAAGTATCTCTGACTCACAACTGCAGTTTTCTGGTTGTTCTTCACCGTGATACTGGGTGGGGAAGTAAAGTCTGATCGGGAGCTAAGACTTCCTACTATTCAATCTTGCTCACCTTATTATTTCAGCACACTTGCCAAGCCGTTGTGATTGAACTTTATTTCTTGCAGTACCATAATTACTGCTGGAAGTTAAGAGTATAAATCCAGCGTCCAGTTCTCAGAATAAATACGACGCTTCTGACAATCAATGTGTTGATACTGTACTCTTGTTTACATTAATTATGTGATACAAGAGTGATTCATCATTTGGAACATCACAGTTATATTGACAAGGACAAAGACCAAAAACAGTCTGTCTTATTTAATATTCCAATGGAGTCCATGTATATCCAGTTTTCTTTTGTCCCTGTGACATCATAGGCATCGTCATGGCCACTCTCCCTGTATGGTGTGCAGTGTATCTTCAAGGCAAGAATCAACAACATAGAATAAACCACTTGACCAGCAGGCACTGGATGTGGTACAATGTTTATCATTCTCCTGGCTTGCAGTTACATTGTATCCATTCATTTCATGATACACTATGTGATCAAAAATATCTGGACACCTGGCTGAAAATGACTTATAAGTTTGTGGTGCCCTCCATTGGTAATACTGGAATTCAATATGGTGTTGGCCCACCCTTAGTCTTGATGACAGCTTCCACTCTTGCAGGCATACATTCAGTGAGGTGCTGGAAGGTTTCTTGGGGAGTGGCTACCCATTCTTCACGGGGTGCTGAAGAGAGGTATCGTTGTCAGTTGGTGAGTCCTGGCACAAAGTCAGCGTTCCAAAACATCCCAAAAGTGTTCTGTAGGATTCATGTTAGGCCTCTGTGCAGACCAGTCCATTACAGGGATGTTTTTGTTGTGCAACCACTCTGCCACTGGCCGTGCGTTATCAACAGGTGCTCAATCGTGTTGAAAGATGCAGTCGCCATCCCCGAATTGCTCTTCAACAGTGGGAAGCCAGAAGGTGCTTAAATCATCAATACATCTACATCTACATCTACATGACTACTCTGCAGTTCACATTTAAGTGCTTGGCAGAGGGTTCATTGAACCACAATCATACTATCTCTCTACCATTCCACTCCCGAACAGCGCGCGGGAAAAACGAACACCTAAACCTTTCTGTTCGAGCTCTGATTTCTCTTATTTTATTTTGATGATCATTCCCACCTATGTAGATTGGGCTCAATAAAATATTTTCGCATTCGGAAGAGAAAGTTGGCGACTGAAATTTCGTAAATAGATCTCGCCGCCACGAAAAACGTCTTTGCTTTAATTACCTCCATCCCAACTCGCGTATCATATCTGCCACACTCTCTCCCCTATTACGTGATAATACGAAACGAGCTGCCCTTTTTTGCACCCTTTCGATGTCCTCTGTCAGTCCCACCTGGTAAGGATCCCACACCACGCAGCAATATTCTAACAGAGGACGAACGAGTGTAGTGTAAGCTGTCTCTTTAGTGGACTTGTTGCATCTTCTAAGTGTCCTGCCAATGAAACGCAACCTTTGGCTCGCCTTCCCCACAATATTATCTATGTGGTCTTTCTAACTGAAGTTGTTTGTAATTTTAACACCCAGGTATTTAGTTGAATTGACAGCCTTGAGAATTGTACTATTTATCGAGTAATCAAATTCTAACGGATTTCTTTTGGAACTCATGTGGATCACCTCACACTTTTTGTTATTTACCGTCAACTGCCACCTGCCACACCATACAGCAATCTTTTCTAAATCGCTTCGCAACTGATACTGGTCTTCGGATGACCTTACTAGACGGTAAATTACAGTATCATCTGTGAACAACCTAAGAGAACTGCTCAGATTGTCACCCAGGTCATTATATAGATCAGGAAGAGCAGAGGTCCCAGGACGCTTCCCTGGGGAACAACTGATATCACTTCAGTTTTACTCGATGATTTGCCGTCTATTACTACGAACTGCGACCTTCCTGACAGGAAATCACGAATCCAGTCGCACAACTGAGACGATACCCCATAGGCCCGCAGCTTGATTAGAAGTCGCTTGTGAGGAACGGTGTCAAAAGCTTTCCGGAAATCTAGAAATACGGAATCAACTTGAGATCCCCTGTCGATAGCGGCCATTACTTCGTGCGAATAAAGAGCTAGCTGCGTTTCACGAGAACGATGCTTTCTGAAACCATGCTGATTACATATCAATAGATCGTTCCCTTCGAGGTGATTCATAATGTTTGAATACAGTGTATGCTCCAAAACCCTTCTGAAAACCGACGTCAATTGTATAGGTCTGTAGTTAGATGGATTACTCCTACTACCCTTCTTAAACACTGGTGCGACCTGCGCAATTTTCCAATCTGTATGTACAGATCTATCGGTTAGCGAGCCGTTGTATATGATTGTTAAGTAGGGAGCTATTGTATCAGCGTAATCTGAAAGGAAACTAAACAGTATACAATATGGACCTGAAGACTTGCCCGTATCAAGCGATTTCAGTTGCTTCGCAACCCCTATGGTATCTACTTCTAAGAAACTCATGCTAGAAGCAGTTCGTGTTTCAAATTCTGGAATATTCCATTCGTCTTCCCTGGTGAAGGAATTTCGGAAAACTGCGTTCAATAACTCCGCTTTAGCGGCACAGTCGTCGGTAACAGTACCATCGGCCCTGTGCAGTGAAGGTATTGACTGCGTCTTGCCGCTTGTGTACTTTACATACGACCAGAATTTCTTCGGATTTTCTACCAAATTTCGAGACAATGTTTCGTTGTGGAACCTATTAAAGGCATCTCGCATTGAAGTCCGTGCCAAATTTCGCGTGTCTGTAAATTTTAGCCAATCTTCGGGATTTCGCGTTCTTCTGAACTTCGCATGCTTTTTCCGTTGCCTCTGCAACAGCGTTCGGACCTGTTTTGTGTACCATGGGGGATCAGTTCCATCTCTTACCAATTTTTTAGGTATTAATCTCTCAATTGCTGTTGCTACTATATCTTTGAATTTGAGCCACATCTCGTCTACATTTGCATAGTCAGATCGGAAGGAATGGAGATTGTCTCTTAGGAAGGCTTCTAGTGACACTTTATCCGCTTTTTTAAATAAAATTATTTTGCGTTTGTTTCTGGTGGATTTGGAAGAAACGGTATTGAGCCTAGCTACAACGACCTTGTGATTACTAATCCCTGTATCAGTCATGATGCTCTCTATCAGCTCTGGATTGTTTGTGGCTAAGAGGTCAACTGTGTTTTCGCAACCATTTACAATTTGCGTGGGTTCGTGGACTAACTGCTCTGCTGTGCTGTGATAGTGCCACACAAAACAACAAGGGGTGCAAGGCGCCCCCCTCCCCCCCCCTCTCCATGAAAAACACAACCACACCGTAACACCCCCCACCTCCAAATTTTACTGTTGGCGCTACACACGCTCAGGTGACATTCGCCATACCCACAGCCTGCCATCAGATTGCCACATTGTGTACCATGATTCATCACTCCACAAGTTTTTCAACTGTTCAGTCATCCAATGTTTACACTCCTTACACCAATCGAGGCATCGTTTGGCATTTACCGGTGTGATGTGTGGCTAATGAGCAGCCGCTTGAACATGAAATCAAAGTTTTGTCACCTCCTGCCTAACTGTCATAGTACTTGCAATGGATCCTGATGCAGTTTGGAATTCTTGTGTGATGGTCTGGATAGATGTCTGCCTATTACACATTATGACCCTCTTCAACTGTCGACTGTCTCTGTCAGTCAACAGACGAGGTCGGCCTGTACGGTTTTGTGCTGTACGTGTCCCTTCACATTTCCACTTCACTGTCACATCGGAAACAGTGGACATAGGGTTGTTTAGGAGTGTGGAAATCTCGCATACAGATGTACGACACAAGTGACACCCAATCATCTGATCACGTTTGAAGTCTGTGAGTTCTGCAGGGTGTCCCACTCTGCCCTCTCACGATGTCTAATGACTACTGAGGTCGCTGATACGGAGTACCTGGTAGTATGTGGCAGCACAATGCACCTAATATGAAAAACATATGTTTTTGGGGTGTCCAGATACTTTTGATCAAAGTGTAGATGCACGTAAGTAAAACATATACCCAAACAGTATATTAACTAATTCATTACAAAAATTAACTTTTTACAATGGCAATCATCATTCATTGGCTCAAAAAAAGCTTATGTATCACATCACTTCACCAAGGTGATACATTACACTCACAACCCACAGTGGGGTGCAGAGTGTAGAATTACATGTGGAACCAATGCTGAATGGTCTGATCCACAGTGTGATGAACAATTTTATGACCTGTACTTCTATAAAGGGAATCATACCCTTTATTGATATCTTCTATGCTACAGGAGAGTGACACCTCATGAGATAATTGCAAAGTGCGCCCCCCCCCCCCCCCCCCCCCGCTTCCCCTCCTCCGTGACCTATGGCCACCTCCGCAGTATATCTCGCATCTTTACCATTGTCACTAGTCACCATGTTGCCAGAGCACCTTTCAGTGGACATATTACCCTTATACCTTACATTATAGCAGTGCTATTGAAGAACTGTAATCATATGAAGGCTAGTGTACTCTGCTAAATGAGGTGATATTTTAAATGAGGTAATAGTAAACAAGTTATTTTTATGTAGGATAAGGAAGACCATTGATAAGTGACCCTTCCCAAACAGTGACAAAATCTTCTCGAGTGATCAGCCAAGTGGTGGTGTCGTCTTGTGGCAATGTTTTGATAAGTTTTGTACCCATCATCTTCAAGCTAAACAGTTTCCCATCCTGCATCAGTATTTCATGTTATTGTCACATGCAATATGACCAGTGTAATTTAAGCCAATTAACTTTATGAATTCAAGAATTTAGATTAAACAATGTGGTATGGTTGGTAAGGGTTGCTCTCACTCACTTCCAAAGAATTTAATAAATAGTCAGGTGGTTGATATTATAGGCCAAGAAACATATCTGATTCTGTAAAACCAATTTATCAACAAAGTTGCTGTAGTCCTGGATGCATGGTAAATACCATCAATTTGTTTGAAAGAAAGGCACAGTATTTAGATAGATCATCATCTTTTGGTATAGAAGGCTTTTGTTAGCATGTTAACATATTCCAGTTAGTATCATCATCATCATCATCATCATCGTCAATGTCAGTGTCATTTCTGAGACAGTCTTGAAAAATTAGAAGAATGTTCTAGCACATTGTATCATTATATTGAAAATGTGAACACGCGTTAGTTTTCTTTGAGAATTCTTATATTAACAGCTTTTATAAGCTAGTATAAGGGTGTATTGATTGTCTTGGTTTAAGAATCATGAAAGAATGTTGTATACATGGAAGTGATCTGGAGACACAGGAAGTTTACAGATAGATTATATAACAGTAAGACAGAGGTTTCAGAACCAGATTTAAATGAAAGACATTTCCAGGGACAGATTGGGACTCACACCATAATTTATTGTTTATGTACTGTAGATTAAAACTGAAGAATTTGCAAAAAGATTGTAAATGAAGGAGATGGGATCTGCACAAGTTGAAAGAGTCAGATTGTGGAGAGTTTAAAGGGAAACATTAGGCAATGATTGCAGCAGGGGAAAGAAATATGGACAAGGCAAATGAGTAGCTTTGAGATGAAGGCAGCAGAGGATCAAATAGATAAAAATACAATGTTTAGTAGAAATTCTTGGATGTCACAGGAGGTGTTGAATTTAATTGATGAAAGGAGGAAAAAATGCAGCAAACAAAGCAGGCAAAAGAGACTACAAATGTCGTAAAAATGATATTGACAGGAAGTGAAAAATGGCTAAACAGGAATGACTATAGGACAAAAGTAAGGATATGGAAGCATATATGATTAGCGAAAGATAGATACTGCCTATGTGAAAATTAAAAAGGCCTTTGGAGAAAAGAGAAACAACTATATGAATATTGAGAGTCCATATGGAAAACCATAACTAAGTAAAGAAGGGAAAGGTGAAAGATGGAAGGAGTGTACAGAGGGGCTACACAAAGGAAATAGCTTGAAGGCAGTATTATAGAAAGGGAAAAGGTGAAGATGAGATAGAAGATACAAAACTTTGAGAAGAATTTGACAGAGCACTGAAAAACTTAAAGTGAAACAAGGCCCCCTGGAGTAAACAGCATCCCTTCAGAAGTGCTGATATCCTTGGAAGAGCCAGCATGACAAAACTGTTCAACCTTGTGTGCAAGATACAAGAGGGGGGATTACCCTCAGACTTAAAGAATGTAATAATTCCATTTCCGAAGAAACCAAATGCTGATATGGGTGAATATTACCAAAATATCAGTATAATATTGTCATGGTTGCAAAATACTGATGCAGATTATTTACAGAATAATGGGAGAACTGGTAGAAGCCGACCTTGGGGAAGATCAGTTTGGGTTCCAGAGAAGTGTTGAAACATGGAAGGCAATACTGATCCTATAACTTTACTTAGAAGATAGGTTAAAGAAATGAATACTTACATTGATAGCTTTTGTAGACTTAGAGAAACTTCTTGACAATGTTGACTAAAATACGTGATGCACTGAAATTATGAAGGCGGCAGAGGTAAAGTACAGGAAGCGTGAGGTGATGTACAACTTATACAGAAACCAGATTGTAGTATATGTGTGGAAGACATTAAAGGGAAGCAATGTTGGAGACGAGAATGAAACAAGGCTGTAGACTATCCATGATATTATTCAGTCTCTACATTGAACAAGCAGTAAAGAAAGCCAAGGAAACAAATTGGGAGAAGGAATTAAAAGTTCAGGGAGCAGAAATAAAATCTTTCAGGTTTCTCGATGGCATTGTAATTCTTTCAGAGACAGTGAAGGACTTGGAAGTGCAATTGAAGGGAACTGACATTCTTGAAAGGAGAGTATAAGATGAACATCAACGCAAGCGAAACAAGGGAAATGGAAAGTAGTCAAATTAAATCAGGTGGGTGGTGCTGAGGGAATTATATTAGAAAATTAGACATTAAAAGGAGTAGATGAGTTTTGCTATTTGGGCAGTAAAGTAAAATGATGGCTGAAGTAGAGCAATTGTTAACATGGAATATAAATTTAAGTGTTAGGCAGTCCTTTCTGATGAATTTGTCTGGAGTGTAGTGTTTTACAGAAGTGAAGTGTGCACAGTAAGCTGTTCAGCTATGAATAGAAGAGAAGCTTTTGAAATGTGGTGCTATGGAGGAATGCTGAAGATTAGACTGGTAGATCAAATAACTAGTGAGGAGGCACTGTATAGACTTCTGGAGAGAAGGAATTTGTGGCATAACTTAACTAAAAGAAGGGATTTGTTTATAGAACACATTCTGAGAAATCAAGGAATTGTCAGTTTAGTGTTGTAGGGAAGTGTGGTGATGAGGGAGACCAAAAGATAGGTATGGTAATCAGGATCAAATGGATGTGGGGTACAGTAGTTATTTGGAGATGGAGAGGCTTGCACAGGATAGAGTAGCACAGAGAGATGCATCAACCCATCTTCAGATGAAGAGTGCATCATCATCATCATCATCATCATCTTGGTATAAAATCAAATTGTTACATTTTATTAAATTAAAATTGGAAATGCAAAGTAACAGCCTGTGAATATAAACTGTCAATGACAGTGTTTTCCATTATGTGCCTGTGGTTCATTGTCAGTGCTTCTCATGACTGTAGAATGTGCTTCTTATATTCAATGTGTTGTACATACAAGTAATAGGCAACAGTAATTCACGATTCACAAAGTATTGAAATGTTTCTGAAATGCATGTTTGTTTTCAAATAACTACTGCTGCTTGTATGGTATAGACTTCCAGTTTTCAGTACATTGTAGATTATTGTGAAAGTGAGTTCTAAAGAAATGAAGGGGGAGGGGGGAGGAGGAGGGAAAGAAATTTAACTGACAGTTTTGTTTCGAAGGATAGAATTTTTGGTTAGCTTAACAGAAGTGACATACATGAAGATTACATATTGCAGTTATTTGAAATGATAAATACAGAATTTACATTCTAAAACTGGGTTTTGTTTCTTAAGCAAAAAGTTGTGGAGCTGTTATTGTATTGCCTTCCAGATTAATTGGCTAATTTTACCAAGGTTTCCAAAGGGAACTATTATATTATATGAGTGCAGTATTTGGGAAAGGTTTAAATTTTTTTTGGTATATTTATAAAATATTTTGTTGTAAATCACATGAAATTTTAGTGCTCTTCTGTTTTCATATGGATTCCCCTCCTGTTCACAAATCTATAGAAAGCATTAACGAATAACCACATTCAGTGTTCAATTACTTAATTTTATTTAAGGTGTCATCTGCAGTATGTGTGTTGCCAAATCAAACAAAAGAACAGTCAGGGAGAATGAATGTGTAACATAAATGTGTCCGGATGTGTACTGGTGATAGGATACAGCAAGTGTCCCATTGGAGATCTTTATCACACGTGAAGCTCCTCTGCTTCTTTACGGTGAAATTGAGTGGCAATTTAGAGTCTGATTGGGAGCTATGGCTACCTATTATTCAGTCCAGCTCACCTTGTTACTGCTGCACACTTGCCAATATCTTCTGATCAAACTTTGTTTCTCGAAGTGCTACAATTACTGCAGGAAGTTAGAATACAATATCCAGTTCTTGAAATAAATACAATACTTCTCACAAACAACATATCATATATTGTACTCTCCTTTACAGTGACCACACATTTCGAAATTACTCCATTATTTGGAACATCACAAATACATTGATAAGGATTGCATCAAAAAATGGAGTGTCTTATTTAACTGATTATGGTTGAGTAATTAGATAACAAGTTTTCTCTTGTCCCTTGTACGTCATAGGCATTGCTACAGGTGCCCTGCCTCCATGGCTCACAGCATATCTCCAAGACAGGACCCCGACGACATCGAATAAACCACTCAACCAGCAGGTGCCACGAATGTGGTAAGGGATCTATTGTCGTTACAGCTTGCAGATATGTTGCATCCATTCCATAATGCATGTACTTAAATAAAACATACCAAAACGTAGGTTATACTAATTCATTACCAAAATAAACTTTTTATAGTGGTGATCATCATTTGTAGTTTCGGTAAATGCTTCTGGAATACGTCAATTCACCAAACTGATATGTTAGACTACAGATTCCTCCTCTAATGCGAATGATGATGTCACTACTGCGAAACACCAACAAACAATAAACATTCAAAGTTTGAAACCAAATTAAACCTTCTTAACTAAAAGTATTAATCCACATTTATTACATGTGGAATGCATCTCAGTGAATTATAAACTGTTAATCATAGGCACGTATTTGCCTTAACTGCACTTTAAGTTTCTTAACACTTTGATTAGGCAGATGTTCTTTTGTTATTGATATGGAACCTCAGGTAAGCAATATGGATCATTGAACCATTTTAAAATATTTCTTCGTTTTTTTTCACATGAAGTATTCATTTCTAGGATCTACAATCAAGTAGCCATTTAGTCTAATCATCCAAATTTCATCTAATCAGATACATTTCTTCCAGAATTCAGGCTTGTATAGCCCAGCTCATACCCTTTTGTAAAACACTGGATGTGTGCTACACTTTTGGCAAGAGTGTGAATACGGGTTATAATAACAGATACAAGAAGGATTGATAAAGAGGGAGGATAGCCAAGGTACTTTAGGAGGAGAAGAAAGAAAGGAAAAGAGAGACTAAGGATGTTAGAAAGTAAGAAAGAAAGAAGATAGATACCAAAGACTGATAACCATTCCTCCTCCCCATCCAAGGGATCCCACCCTAGGAGGTTCTTCACCTAAGGGTTGGAAACTGAAGATGTTTGCCAGTTCGGCAGAACAAGCTCCAATGGCTTCTCCTCACCAGGCCTCAAAAAGTGGTTCTAACACATTTCCATTGATTACAAGTTGAGGGAGTAGCAACAGGACACAGTAGTCACCTTTTCCTTCGTAAACTCCTCATTTAAATTAAACCAGTTCCATGGACTTAATCACACAAACCTCCCACAGAAAATAAGTATAAACCTAACCTTATCACTTACAGAGATTCCTCTGAGAGAAATATATCAAATTCTTGACTTGGAAAGGTAAACTGGGATATTGCCCAGTGTAATTGTTACAGAGAATGCATCATTTCTTGTTATGAAACCACTTTCCTAGTCAGAGATTTTTGGCTTTTCTAGAACTGCCACCAAACCAAAAGAAGAATCACTGTTTTGAACAATTTACAACCCTTTGTTGTCAGGCATTCTGTTATCAATCACCCATCTTTCCAACCCTGAAGAATAGCATACAAAGCTCTGCCACTTGCCTCTTTCTTGTGTCATCTTTAAATTAGCATATGGAACAGATTAACAGACTCGAGTAAATTCATCTACCTCAAAATGGTACCAACCTATGTACCAACCATCAAGATACACATCTTTCTGCAGAAAGATTATCTTTATGTTGTTGTTGTGGTCTTCAGTCCTGAGACTGGTTTGATGCAGCTCTCCATGCTATTCTATGCTGTGCAAGCTTATTCATCTCCCAGTACCTACTGCAGCCTACATCCTTCTGAATCTGCTTAGTGTATTCATCTCTTGGTCTCCCTCTACGATTTTTACCCTCCACACTGCCCTCCAATGCTAAATTTGTGTTCCCCTGATCCCTTCTTCTAGTCAAGCTGTGCCACAAACTCCTCTTCTCCCAATTCTATTCAATACCACCTCATTAGTTATGTGACCTACCCATCTAATCTTCAGCATTCTTTTGTAGCACCACATTTCGAAAGCTTCTATTCTCTTCTTGTCCAAACTAGTTATCGCCCGTGTTTCACTTCCATACATGGCTACACTCCATACAAATACTTTCAGAGATGACTTCCTGACACTTAAATCTATACTCGATGTTAACAAATTTCTCTTCTTCAGAAACGCATTCCCTGCCATTGCCAGTCTACATTTTATATCCTCTCTACTTCGACCATCATGTTATTTTGCTCCCCAAATAGCAAAACTCATTTGCTACTTTAAGTGTCTCGTTTCCTAATCTAATTCCCTCAGCATCACCAGACTTAATTTGACTACATTCCATTATCCTCGTTTGCTTTTGTTGATGTTCGTCTTATATCCTCCTTTCAAGACACTGTCCATTCCGTTCAACTGCTCTTCCAAGTTCTTTGCTGTCTCTGACAGAATTACAATGTCATCGGCGAACCTCAAAGTTTTTATTGCCTCTCCATGGATTTTAATGCCTACTCTGAACTTTTCTTTTGTTTCCCTTACTGCTTGCTCAATATACAGATTGAATAACATCGGGGAGAGGCTACAACCCTGTCTCACTCCCTTCTCAACCACTGCATCCCTTTCGTGCCCCTCGACTCTTAGAACTGCCATCTGGTTTCTGTACAAATTGTAAATAGCCTTTCGCTCCCTGTATTTTACCCCTGCCACCTTTAAAATTTGAAAGAGAGTATTCCAGTCAACATTGTCAAAAGCTTTCTCTAAGTCTACAAATGCTAGAAACGTAGGTTTGCCTTTCCTTAATCTTTCTTCTAAGATAAGTCATAAGGTCAGTATTGCCTCACATGTTCCAACATTTCTACGGAATCCAAACTGATCTTCCCCGAGGTTGGCTTTTACCAGTTTTTCCATTCGTCTGTAAAGAATTCGCGTTAGTAGTTTGCAGCTGTGACTTATTAAACTGATAGTTCGGTAATTTTCGCATCTGTCAACACCTACTTTCTTTGGGATTGGAATTATTATATTCTTCTTGAAGTCTGAGGGTATTTCGCCTGTCTCATACATCTTGCTCACCAGATGGTAGAGTTTTGTCAGGACTGGCTCTCCCAAGGCCGTCAGTAGTTCTCATGGAATGTTGTCTACTCCCGGGGTCTTGTTTCGACTCAGGTCTTTAAGTGCTCTGTCAAACTCTTCATGCAGTATCGTATCTCCCATTTCATCTTCATCTACATCCTCTTCCATTTCTATAATATTGTCCTCAAGTACATCGCCCTGGTATAGACCCTCTATATACTCCTTCCACCTTTCTGCTTTCCCTTCTTTGCTTAAAACTGGGTTTCCATCTGAGCTCTTGGTATTCATACAAGTGGCTCTCTTTTCTCTAAAGGTCTCTTTAATTTTCCTGTAGGCAGTATCTATCTTGCCCCTAGTGATATATGCCTCTACATCCTTACATTTGTCCTCTAGCCATCCCTGCTTAGCCGTTTTGCACTTCCTGTCGATCTCATTTTTGAGAAGTTTGTATTCCTTTTTGTTTGTTTCATTTACTGCATTTTTATATTTTCTCCTTTCATCAGTTAAATTCAATATTTCTTCTGTTACCCAAGGATTTCTACTAGCCCTCGTCTTTTTACGTACTTGATCCTCTGCTGCCTTCACTACTTCATCCCTCAGAGCTACCCATTCTTCTTCTACTGTATTTCTTTCCCCCATTCCTGTCAATTGTTCCCTTATGCTCTCCCTGAAACTCTGTACAACCTCTGGTTTAGTTGGTTTATCCAGGTCCCATCTCCTTAAATATCCACCTTTTTGCAGTTTCTTCAGTTTTAATCTACAGTTCATAACCAATAGATTGTGGTCAGGGTCCACATCTGCCCCTGGAAATGTCTTACAATTTAAAACCTGGTTCCTAAATCTCTGTCTTACCATTATATAATCTATCTGATATCTACTAGTATCTCTAGGATTCTTCCATGTATACAACCTTCTTTTATGACTCTTGAACCAAGTGATTTAAGTTATGCTCTGTGCAGAATTCCACCAGACGGCTTCCTCTTTCATTTCTTAACCCCAATCCATATTGACCTACTATGTTTCCTTCTCTCCCTTTTCCTACTCCCGAATTCCAGTCACCCATGACTATTAAATTTTCGTCTCCCTTCACTACCTGAATTATCTTTATGCCGTGTTTTAATTTTCCACAGAGATAGTCTCCCTACTTGTGTATCCTCCTTTTTCTATCAGATATAGATTATACTGTTCCTCTATTTCCACCTATCCTGTTAATATTATTTACAATTGTACTTTCCTATCCTATACATACATATCAAGATAACCTACTCCGACAATAGTCCATATTCATACCTTGTCTTTAATCTGTCTTGTGTGCTGTATTTATTTTACTCCTCTGCACATAATCACTCACTACTGTAACTCTGAATGCCCTCTTATAATACGGTCCAACAACTGTACCTGGATGTTAACCTGTAATGTTCACACTTAATACCTAACGATATATACCTCCTGATTCCATCTGTCAAAAGTGATGGATTATCCAGCACGACTTGGAAAAAGGGGGAAGGGGGGGTAGGGTGGGGGGATGTGGGACCTCATCTAGGTTCTTCACTCTGTTTGCTGGCTAATGTCTGATAATTTCTATTGTTTGGCACATGCTAATGCAACACTGTCAGTCATGTAGTATAGTACAATTACAATGAATTGCAGTTCTAAAAAGATAGGGAAAGAAGTAAGAGAAATATGAAACTGAAGAAATATGACAGAGGCCGGCCGGAGTGGCCGTGCGGTTCTGGGCGCTACAGTCTGGAGCCGAGCGACCGCTACGGTCGCAGGTTCGAATCCTGCCTCGGGCATGGGTGATGTCCTTAGGTTAGTTAGGTTTAATTAGTTCTAAGTTCTAGGCGACTGATGACCTCAGAAGTTAAGTCACATAGTGCTCAGAGCCATTTGAACAAATATGACAGACATCTTGATGCCTAGTGAGCATCAGTTCACTAAATCTATACTGAATGTGAATTTATCTGAGGAGGGCACCTATATTTTGATCATGTTTATATTATAATTGATCAGTGGGGTTATAAGTTCATGGATAAACCCTGTCTTACACAGCTATAAAATACCATTCTCCAACATACATATGTATCTTTCATATTCCCATTTGATGGATATTTCCTTCTTGACAGTGATCATAAAATTTTCAGATGCTACAGTAACTTCTCCCGCTATCCTTTTTAATTTGTTCAGTACATCAGCTGACACTGGACAAAAATCCTGCCTGACACAACTCTCAGTAATGAAGCTTAAACTTTCCTGAATACCATTTCTCACATTAAATAAAATAAACAAACAATACAGATATATCATCTCATACATAAAAGAATAAGATAATGAAATCACACACAAATAAATGCTATTCGAAACTTTTGCTAAACTGGAAGTTTCTGAAGTGTTGCATCTGGTAACAGAAGAGAGAGACTGCATTAGTGATTCTCTATTATGCTTGTAGACAAATTACTATACCCTCATCCAGGATTAAGAGTCTAAATTACTCTTAAGTCTACTCCACAACTACTATTATAATGCTGTGGGTCAAGAAGCTCGAGTGCCAATTTTTCCATGAGTACTAGGAGACCAGTACTTCTTCGTAAACTTGTGCTGATAATCGAGCCAGGACAAATCCTTCAACAAGAGCAGTTCCCCATTCCAGTGAGCAGCTTTCTAAATAACTTAATGGGAATTTGTTGTATCATCCCATCGCTTGGGTTAAGATTTAGTAATACTCAAATTTGGGATGAACTTCCCCAGGCGGATGAAATTTAGGGAATTATTTGGTTAAAGTATTTCCATTTCCCAAATGCAACTCCTTCATCAGCTCGGCTGACAGTCCACTAAAGCTTTTTATTTAATTTCTCCTTAGTCTCAGTTAATTTATCCCAAATTTTCCGTTGCTTGCATCCTGTTCTATCTGTTTCTGCATTAGAAGTGTACCTACAGACAATGCAATCCTTTCTCATATGTTATCAACTAAGCCAACGATATGCCCCTTCAACCTAGGAAGTACAGAGCCTGAAATTATGGCCACATCTGAATCTTTGTTTTGTGCCAACACTCTTAAGCTTACTTCAATGCCTGAGATTTAATCATGTATTGTGTTAGATTTCTGATTGGTTAACTTTTTAATTACTTAAATTTCTTGTCCACATCTTTCATTGCAAACTAAGTTTCATTGTTTCAGTATTTCAGAACTTAGCTCCTCTGTTAAGGTGGGAAGCTCTGTAACCACAATATGTCACTTTGGATTTCTTGTTTTCCCTTCCATGACTTATTGATATGATGATCAAGTTTGGTATTTATTTGCTCGAGTGTCATGTTTTTATTTCATATTTTAATTTGGTTTTAGTATTCTCTACATTAGCAGTTAACTCCTTTATGCCATTATCCAATTGTGCAATAAATGTTCTGAACCATATTAGTACATCTGCATCCAGTCTCCTCATCACCACAGGTGTACACTGTCTGTAGTAACACAAATTAACTTCAACTTAATATTGTAACAAGGCAAGCTCTGGTGCTGTGGTACATCCACAAACTCTTGTTGCAAAACTATTTGCAGTATACCCCACAACACGAACACTAACACCAAAAACCTTTTTGAAACTAATTAACTTGGTGTTTATACAGCTCACAAATCCTGCTGCTACTAGGTTCTGATAGGAATTTAGACTAGTGTGGAGGTTGGGCTGCGTCGCCGAGAGAGAGAGAGAGAGAGAGAGAGAGAGAGAGAGAGAGAGAGAGAGAGACAGAGAGAGAGAGAGAGAGAGAGAGAGTGTGTGTGTGTGTGTGTGTGTGTGTGAGCGCGCACGCTCGGGCGGGCGGGCGGGCGGGCGCGCGCACGCGCAGGTGCGCATGCAAGTGTGTGTGCGCACGCTGTTGACTTTGCCGTAGCTGCAGGGTGATGAACCACAGCTGCAATTCGTGATGGCTGCTGTAGGCTCTTGGGTTAATACAATCGAAGCCCTGTGTAATTGTAATGGAAAATCTTCCAACTTGTGGACTAGTTAGTTTCTTCTCCATCGTAATTGTACTTGAAGGATTTAGTAATTGTCAAACTACTCAAACCTTTCAGAATTCTTATTTTGCAGTGCTGTTAATTGATTTTGCACTGTAGCATAATATTTGCTGTTGACCTTTGTTGCTACAGACAACAGATATCAACTCTACCAAATCTTCGAACCCAAAAATCACCAATTATCTTGAAAATTTCAGGTTTATTTTTGCTATTCTTGTTCTTCAACAATTTTATATATTCCCAGTTCTACTTATTCTGGTTATCACCAGTTGCCACATTCAGTGTTCCACTGTTTCTTTACCGTGATATACCCTCTCATCAAACTTTGTTTTTCGAAGTGCAGCAGTTATAGCTGAAAGTTAAGAATCCAGTCCAACACGCAATTCTCGAAATAAATGTGATGCTTCTCATAAACAAGGTATTATATATTGTACTATTGTTTGCACTGATCGTGCATTACAAATTGCTTCATTATTCGGAACATCACAAATATGTTGATAAGGACTGTATCCAAAGTTGGACTGTCTTATGTAACTGATTCCAATTGAATGACTAGATAACAAAATTTCTCTTGTCCCTGTGACATCTTAGGCATTTTCATGGCTGCTCTTCCTCCATAGCTTGCACCATATCTCCAAGGCAAGACCCAGTTACACAGAGCAAACCATCCAACCAGCATGTACCACGAACATGGTAAGGTGACTGTTGTTGTCCCGGCTTGCTGATACGCTGCATCCATGCATTCCATAATGATTATGCACAAATAAAACATGCAGCCAAACTGTACACTATACTAACTCATTACAGAAATAAACATGGCAAACATCTCGCAACAGCGCAGTAAATGCTTGTGTGACACATCACTTCACCAAAGTGATATGTTACACTAACCAAGAGATGACCCAAAAAAAAAAAATTGCTAGTGCAGAATAATAATTTCAAAATCAGTATAAATATGGACTCAGCATAAACCATTTAGGTTTCTCCAAGGTCATGACAGCCGAGTCCAGTGCAATCCCAATGGAACCAGTTCTTAGCTGAATGAGACATATTTGGATAGTACTTCCATCGCAGACTAAATGATAATTCCCAAGACAGAAAGAATATTATATTGTATACTGAAAGAGTAGTATCTATTGGTTGAAATGAGCAGGCAAGGCTTACCCATATGTAACAGGGAAGATAACAGATTTTCTAGCATAAAAAAGTTAAGTGAAAATACACTTTAAAGACAAAAAAATTTGCTGTGGAGGAGTTATGCAAAGTGGTCATACAGGTATTGGCAGAAATACAAAACTGTGAACTCTGGCAGCCAGCGGCTGAATGTGTGATGCTGCAGCGCAAATTCACAGCTCAGATGGCAACGATAGTTAACAGGGGACAGCAGTGCATAAAGTTACTGCAAATTTCATTCTGTGTACCTAATTGGACAGTAACCATGCTGCGCAGACAGGTGTGTGAACAGTATATGCAGATGTCAGCATTTGATAGAGGGGATGTGTAGTTGGGCTCAAAGAAGCTGATTGGAGTAATTGACGAATCACTCGACATTTGAATCAGAGGGATCCAACTTTTTGATGATGTTGGTAGGAGTGGGTGAAACATGATTGAATACAGTGTCAAGAAGGAAGTGGGCAACCTAGAGAGATGACAGAATTTGAGCAATTGTTAGAGAGGTGCTCAGAGCCCCAGATTCATCATTATCATCAATCCAATGTGCAACTGGTGCTCCAGTGACAACAAGGACCATTAATAGGTGGCTCTCAGAAAGGGCTGGAATCTCATTCACTGGAGTGGAATTGTCTTCTGTGATGAGCCTGGATGACTAGCAAAGATGATGTCTGGAGACGCCCCAGATAGCAGTGGGATACCATCTGAGTGTCGCCTGCAATACAGCCTCCTGATAATTAGGAATGGTGGTCTGGTGTGCCATTTCATTTCATAGCAGGACCTCTTTTTTTGTCATCCCCGGCACGTTTATAGCACAACAGTATGATGACAATATTGTATGCCCTGTTTTATTGTCATTCATGGCGAGCCATTCTGGGCAGCTTCAAGAATGCATCTGGTCTCCAAATGCCACTAACACACCAAAACTGATATGTAACAATGCCAACCCCATTGAGAAACAAGAAAAGGCAGGAAAAAAAGAAGAATAATTAATTATACAGGGTTATTACAAATGATTGAAGCGATTTCACAGCTCTACAATAACTTTATTATTTGAGATATTTTCACAATGCTTTGCACACACATACAAAAACTCAAAAAGTTTTTTTAGGCATTCACAAATGTTCGGTATGTGCCCCTTTAGTGATTCGGCAGACATCAAGCCGATAATCAAGTTCCTCCCACACTCGGCGCAGCATGTCCCCATCAATGAGTTCGAAAGCATCGTTGATGCGAGCTCGCAGTTCTGGCATGTTTCTTGGTAGAGGAGGTTTAAACATTGAATCTTTCACATAACCCCATAGAAAGAAATCGCATGGGGTTAAGTCGGGAGAGCGTGGAGGCCATGACATGAATTGCTGACCATGATCTCCACCACGACCGATCCATCGGTTTTCCAATCTCCTGTTTAAGAAATGCCGAACATCATGATGGAAGTGCGGTGGAGCACCATCCTGTTGAAAGATGAAGTCAGCACTGTCGGACTCCAGTTGTGGCATGAGCCAATTTTCCAGCATGTCCAGATACACGTGTCCTGTAACGTTTTTTTCGCAGAAGAAAAAGGGGCCGTAAACTTTAAACCGTGAGATTGCACAAAACACGTTAACTTTTGGTGAATTGCGAATTTGCTGCACGAATGCGTGGGGATTCTCTACCGCCTGGATTCGCACATTGTGTCTGTTCACTTCACCATTAAGAAAAAATGTTGCTTCATCACTGAAAAAAAGTTTCGCACTGAACACATCCTCTTCCATGAGCGCTGTTGCAACCGCGCCGAAAATTCAAAGCGTTTGACTTTGTCATCGGGTGTCAGGGTTTGTAGCAATTGTAAACGGTAAGGCTTCTGCTTTAGCCTTTTCCGTAAGATTTTCCAAACCGTCGGCTGTGGTACGTTTAGCTCCCTGCTTGCTTTATTCGTCGACTTCTGCGGGCTACGCGTGAAACATGCCCGCACGCGTTCAACCGTTTCTTTGCTCACTGCAGGCCGAGCCGTTGATTTCCCCTTACAGAGGCATCCAGAAGCTTTAAACTGCGCATACCATCACCGAATGGAGTTAGCAGTTGGTGGATCTTTGTTGAACTTCGTCCTGAAGTGTCGTTGCACTGTTATGACTGACTGATGTGAGTGCATTTCAAGCACGACATACGCTTTCTCGGCTCCTGTCGCCATTCTGTCTCACTGCGCTCTGGGGGCAGAAACCTGAAGTGCGGCTTCAGCCGAACAGAACTTTGAGTTTTTCTACGTATCTGTAGTGTGTCATGACCATATGTCAATGAATGGAGCTACAGTGAATTTATGAAATCGCTTCAATCATTTGTAATAGCCCTGTAAGGTAGTCGGGATAATTCAGTGACTGATGAAATCTGACTGTTCTGACATTTGTCCACAGAATCGTGCAAAACTACCCCAATAGGAGAAATGTGAATATTTCTCACATTGATTGTTAACTGCAAATGCCAGTTTATCAAAACAAATCCCTCTCTTGTCTATAAACACAACAATAACATAGAACCTTTCCCTTTTATGAGCAAAAGCTGTACTGCAAGATATGCAGGTATTCCTCAGGAGTGGAAGGTAGGAGAGAGGTACAGTCAGGAGTAAAGCTGTGAGGGTGTATTGTGAATCATACCTGGATAGCTCAGTTAAGTCTTTTCTTTGGGAATGCATGCCTCTTTCTCCCAAGTGTGGGTTGAGCTCTATAGTCTTCTGGACTGCCAGACATAGACAACTGTTCTTGGTCTCTTCCTTCGTGGTGGTATTTGTATCAGTGTGTCAGTCCTTGCCGAATTTCTTTCAACCCACTTTGCACGTGGCTACCTTTCAAACACATATATAACAAGTTTAATACATCTCCTTATCCTTTAGCCCCTATGTCCCCATTATTATATAATGAAAGCAGCAAGTCCTCATCTGATTCACAATCAGATTATCCAAAATCTGAATGTTAATCAAAGACTCCATCTACTCTGGGTCTTCAACAATATTTGGCTAGAATGTTGTTTCCTTCCGCAATGATGAAACAGTATCGTCATCTCATTTCTTAAACCAGGGAGAAACACAGTGTCCATTGGACAGCTACAACTGATTAGCCTCATCTAAGTGCTGTCTGAACTGCTTGAGGAGATGGTAGCCCAACAAGTATTCTGGGTTCTGAAATTGGGGACCATTTTGTCCCTCTGTCAGTGTGGGTCCCAGGAGGGATGATCACAACTGCCCGTTTGGTAAGGTTGGAAACAGATATCTGACAGGCATTTTCAAACACTGATGTATTAGTGCAGTGTTTTTACACCTACACAAACATAAGACATCACTTGGTGCCATCACATTGTACTTGCCCTTCATGAATGGGGCTTTTGAGGCTCCCTACCGGTCTATATTCATCAATTTTTATCCCATGAGTTGTCTTGGGTTAGAGCTGGTACACCCCATGCTGTGTTTTACACTCTTCCTCATCACCATCAATGTGCTAGTGACCTCTGTCTTATCACTGCTCACTCCCATGCATATGATGATGAATTCTGTATTCAGTGTAGCTCCTAATCTGTAGCCTTGTCTCAAAGCCAGCTCCAAGGCACAATCCAAAGGGCCTCCACTTAGACCCTTCCAGTTCTCTCTGGCAATGCATTTGTCGTAGTATCAGGGCCCATCTTAACCCAAAACTGTTGCTGGTTCTGGTCTTGACCTGATTGACCTCTAATGGTCAGGTTTATGGCTCAGTTGCATCTTTATCTTCGAAATTGTCGGATCCAATCCATCATTGTAGGCAGACCACAGACCCCTTCTGGACTAGGCCCGTAGACCGTCTCATTGCCCGACAGAGGATTTCCCTCTTCAGTTACAATGGTAACAATACTTAAACTTGCTGAATTATGCAATCACCATCGGAGAATTTCCAAATAATCCAGTATACCAAATTATTTTTGCATACAAGAGGTGTTGAACCCCCCCTTCCAACAACTGCTCTCAGGTAGGACTATCATTTGAACATACCGCAAGGCCTTGTGCCTAATCACCTCGCAAGTTCTCTCAATTGCTCACCTCATGATTAATACCCAGACCATGAGTTGAAGCCAATATGTTTCAAGAACATACAGGTTTTGGCATCTGTTCCTTCATTTCTTCAAGAGTATCAGGGTGCTACTGTCATTTGCACTGACAGCTTTGAAACAATGGATAGGATGGGATATGCTTTTACGTCTCCCACTGTTCAGGAGCAGGATCTGTTACAGAGAACGTGTAGTGTTTTTACAGCAGAGGTTGTAGTTAATAACAGAGCCCTGCATTTCTTTAAACAGACCTCCTTTGACTGTACTTGAATATGTAGTGAGTCAATGAGCAGCCTGCAGGATATAGATCAATGTTACTCTTGTCTACATGTGGTATCCGCTATTCATGACTTTCTGACCATACCTCCTTTGTCGGCTCCTTGGGTCATTGTGGTGGTTCTCTTTTTTATGTATTGGTGTTGTTGATATTTATATGTTTTGTAAAGTTGGAGTTATTATTATTCTGCCTGCTTCACAACTGAGAAATTATTTTAAGTTATTGACTCTTATGGTACTTCTTGCAGTTAGTTTGCCCAACAAGCTGTTTTTATATCAAAAGACACCACCAACACACAATATTCCAGATTTACAGCTGCATAATTACTTTTGTTAAATTGCAATGCTGAGAAGATTCTCGCAATCTCTGTTAAGCGGGGATCTAAAAAATTTATTGTAATCACGTTAAATGAACATGGTTCAATATTAGAAAAACTGACTGCTACTACTGTTTCAAAAGAAGGACCACTAATCAAGAGAAATCTCCTACATTTACGTTTATTTTTATTTATTTGTCACAATTAGCAAATATTAAAATATTTATTACGACTCTAGGCCGTTATCATCTAGAACAAGGCATTGACCTCTGCGCCTCCCCTATAAAATCGTTAATATATATCACTTCATGAATATAGGAGTTGTTACAGTAAAACATTAGTGACACTTTTAAGTAATATTTGATTATATTTCGTCTAAAGAAACTTACACGTTTTCATGCCTCGTAACAAAATGGCTTCTTACACTACCAAGAAACAAAAGGGAAGTGTTTGCAATCCTTTATCAAAAGGAACAGAGATTACAATAACAATTACAGATCATATTAGTTGATTACATAGTCTTTTTGATTTTTCTGCGATAATGTTTATTTCGTTATGACATCAGTTTTGTTATATTTGTGAAGTTCTTCAATTCTTTTTCCCCACATCATCTCTCTTTTAGTGTTGTAATTGCTTTTAAACTGCTTGACACTTGCTAAGGAACAACAGCCAGCTGCTGCAGAATACCCAACCAATGATAGTAAAAGGAAATGTAGGGAGTGGGAAGTGTCAAATGCAGCAAAGCCTGTGCATGAACACGCTGTACGCATTCGAGAGTGCGCGCAGTATGGTGTTTGACGAAGGTTATTGCAGAACTGATGAGTGCGGTATTTCGTGTGGTACGGCAATATGTCTGCACAAGACATAATTTGAGTGCTTACAATTGTGGATGAGCAGATGGACGCCTCGAAGTCGGTCAGTGTGTCACTACTGTGGCTACGGTAAAGGGTATTATGAAGCCCTAGTGGTGAAAAGGAACAGACATCTCATGCCTAGGAGCTTCCTGAAGATCTTGCAACCACTATCACTACATGTCCCTGTGCCAGACCCATTTCGTGGGTATTAAATAAGGCCAGTTTGTATGTTTGAAAGCTTGTTATATGCATCCCTCTTCAACCAAGCGTGCTGAGAAAGAGTTCGTTGGTGTTGGGAGCTTGTTAATTGGGGTCAGAAACAGCTGTCCAGTGTGTTCTCCAATGAGGCCCACTTCACTGTGACAAGTGAGGCCCAGTTAGTGTGGAGAGGGAAACATGTTATGCACCACAGAATGTTCATGAAAGTCATTGTTAAGGCTTAGGCACTACGGTGTGGGCAAACATTATTCACAGTGGCCGAACACTGCTGCATATCTTTGCACAAGGTACTATAATGGTACAGTGCTATTCTAGGGAGGTTATTCTGGATCATGTCTGTTTAGGGATGCAGTAGGTCCCGACTTTCTGTATATGGATGACAATAACTGTCCACACAGGACCACTAAGGTGTGTGAAGATATTGAACTTGTGGAATGGCTGGCTTACTCCTCAGACATACACCCTATAGTACACACCTGGGATGCTGTTGGGAGACATTTTTCTCAACCAACACTTCCTCCCCGAACTGTGCAGTAACTGAAAACCGCCTTCAGAGAGAAGTGGGACAGTATCATCAAGGACTCCTCAACAGCTAGAATAACATGCAAAATATGCATTAGTGCCTGAGGAGGTATATTCCTTGGGTGACTGATATGGGGGAAGCGTTATTTATGTCTGTGATCCTTCTTTCGCATGTGGTAAAATCTGTACCATTTTTCATTATAAATATACCTCTATTCAGTGGCGGATACGTATGGGGGCATGTGGCCCCCCCCTCCGCCCTTGCGGGCTGCTAGCATTGCCACTGTGCCGCCAATCAGCCTGCACACTATTCGTTTGTTTGTTTTGTCATTTGACTCTACTGAATCGAGTAGTTGTACTTTCCTATGTAGCAGACACATCCATGTCGTCGTATTCAATACGTTTCTATCTGGCACATTGATAGCTGACTTATACCTACGAGAAAAGTCACGCCATTCTAGTGATCTCGATAGGTTATGGAGGAGGATTGACTTAAAGGCTTAGCTCTGTTAAACACTCACCCTGACACTGATTGTCCTGTTGACAATGTAATTAACAAATTTGCCAGGAAGAATAGGCACATAGAATTCATCATAAGGAAGAGAACCACAATTGTAACTTTCTTATATCATAAGATGGTATTGTCTTGTGTATGTGTATAATCAGTTTAAATAAAACTTTCTTAAACTTGTGTTTTATTACGGTAAAAGTAAAGATAGCTCAAGATATCTTTAGCCCCCTCTCTTTGAGGTTTTTCTGTATCTGCCACTAGGGCTATTCCTCTCTTTAACACTTTCACTGTAAGAGGCTGTGGGTGCAACAGCTGTGGGCCAGACAGCCTCTGTCACATGGAGAGCTCCAGGGGACACTCACCTGAACCCATCGACATACTGACCTGATCATATTTTTTACCTTGTTTTGTTATTTTTGGCGTAACTGATGTCTATTACATTTTTGTGCCTTCTTTCTTTTACTATTGTGAATCTCCTGGTTAGGAGCCATTATTTGCTCTGTAACTGTCTTGGGTTGTGGAAGGTTTGGCTGCGAGTTGGGTTTTTCGTGCCACAGATAAGCTCTGGGAGACTCCTTGTCTGCTCTGATGTAGGTACTGGCCTGAGCTACAGACTTGTATTTCTCTTTGAATTCTTGCTTGACGTGGTTAGTGTCAGGACTGTAGACAATTAGTGTATTGAGCATAAATCTCTCTCTCTCTCTCTCTCTCTCTCTCTCTCTCTCTCTCTCTCTCACACACACACACACACACACACACACACACACACACACACACGTAACAACATCTACGCAAATCTGCTATTGCAGACCATTACCTTGGTACCGGTCATCCTGTGGAATGATGTACACTTCCAGTTATTGGGATATTGTTATTAAGAAAGTAGTTGAGATTAAATTAGCAAGTGATTGTATACACAGAGATGGAAGCTTTTACTTAAATTCTGTTTGGCGTCATGTTCTGTCCCTGTGTGTGTAGGTGGGTGCATGTTGTCTTTCGGATGTGCCATATTGTGGTTTGTGGCTGCATTTGTCCTGTCTACTCTCTCATTGCATTTGTGCCTTGGAAATTAGGTGTGTACGCATGTTGAAATATCTATGGTTGTCAAAGACGTCACCTGGCTGCATTCCTCTAAGTTGTTTGAATGTTTTACATGCTAGGAGAAACTCAGGTTTTTTAGTTGTCAGCTAGTACAGATATATTCAGACTTTGTCTCCTGTTGTCATGTTGTGTACAATTTTTTCATTTCTGTGGCCATAATTTTTTTCCACCAATTGACACTAGCCTGTTTTTAAGTCTCAGTTTAAATGTGCAGAATCCATCAGGAACAGATCTCTTTCCTGTTCATGCTGTGCCTAAGCATGCTTCTGTCTTACAGTAAGTCATTTGCTGATCCTGTATAATCATGTTGTGCCCAGAATACGTTGTTATTTTTTTGGGAGCAACCAATTTTGACATACCTTCATAAATTCTTATGGGTTCGAAAGCACAATCACACTGTAATATTCCAATTACTGAAGGTGACAGACGACTGAAAGTTGAACTGTGAATTGTTACACTTGTTTCCAAAAATTTTAAAAAGCTCCCAGTTAAAACCTTCATTATTGTTGCATTTTTTTTCTTAATACTTGTTTCTTCATAAACTCACTGTAAACAAACTGCTCACTCAGTTTGAGTTGTCATTGTTTTAATGACAGATGTCAAATGTTAAAACAATAGTGTCATATCTTAATAATGCACTGTAGTGGTAGTTTATAAAAACTTAAAAGGCAGTCCTTTTAGCTAGCTTTTGCGTAGTAATTTCTACCAACCATTATATTCCACCTCTCTGGCAATGACAGCACTACAATTAACAGCAAAAATAGAGCAACTAATGGTAGAAGTGGTAAGGCTGGATTTGAAAAATACTAAAACCTTTCATGTAGTAAACTTTTTGATAGAGTAAATGGAAGCATAACAGAAGAATTCAATATCTTTATCAGTTGTTTCCTTGTTTGCAAAGATGTTTGATTAATATTTGTAAGTTATTTATCCTGAGTGCTGAATGAAATGTGTCATCGTACCTTTTCTTTGCACATACTATATTTTTAAAAGCTTATGTGAACCTGCTAATCCTTTTTTGTTTGGCAGGATCTGAAAGGAGTTGAAAATGTATATACGCAGCATGTACCGTTACTTAAAGAAACTTTGGAAGACTTAGTGAAAGGCAAGTTGAAAGAAAGTTCGTTCCCATATCTGGGAAAAGGGCAGATCAACAAAAGGTATGGAAAAGCTATTGCTGCTCTTTAATTTCTTTATTAAAATAACCATTTCATGTGTGAAGTATTCTTAGGGGGCAGCAAAACATTGATTCCTATAAATGAAGAAAAAAATGGGGAACTCCAAAAGATGTCATATGTGATGAACTTTGGAAGGAGAAATTCTCAGGAGTGAAATCGACTCAGAAATCATATACAGTAATGTCCTGACTTACGCTCCCCCTTTTACAGAAATCTGGAGCTATGCTATTTGTCATTTGAGCATCACACACTTGTAAATACCCACTCCGCACTTACAGTGTTTGGATTATGATAGGTTTGGTTAATCGGGGATCTGGCTTGATTGATAGATTCTGTGTCATCCAAACAAAGCATGACTGCTTCGGTTGCATCAGACAAGAAAAGAAAATTATCATTGGAATGTAAACTTAATATTTATCGTAAACTTAATATTTATCAAAGGCTTCAATTCAAAAATTAAAATTTTTGATTTGGCAAATAGTTTGATCTATTGGATTCTATAGTCAGAACAACTATAAAAGGTAAACAAAAAATTCTCACAGCTGTGATAAATGCTCAATCTTTAAAATCAAGTATCATTCACAAATGTCATAGTGTTATTGCTGAGGTGGAAAAAATGTTAAAATTATGACGTGATAATCAAAAAAGAGTGAACAATTGTCCTGTTGGTCAGAACACAGTGAGCTCTCAAGCTAAGCTGATTTTTGAGAGACTGAAAGAAGCAGGTGCAGAGGCAGCCAAAGATGAAATGTTTAAAACCAGAAACAGTTGGTTTAGCCAATTTAAAAGTCATCTTAATTGGCATAGCATCGCAGAAAGTGGAGCAGTGGTGGCAAGCACTTACAGAGACTGCTTTGCACTATCCAGAGAAACTCAAGGCAGTTATACAAGAGCCAAACCACATTCATTGCAGATGAAACTGGTCTGTTCTGGAAAAAGATGCCCAACAGAACTTTTATGATGAAACTATACGACAAAAAGCAAAGACACTATAATTGGCCAAGTCCAAACCAACATGTTCCTATCAATACGTTTCTGGTGTGGCCACATGGAATGAAAAAAGTGGGAGAACTCTTACGCATCCTAATACAAACTGCACGATGGGATGTGAAAAAGGAGGCCAGTTACCATTTCTCAGTTTGTGGGTCCAGAAAAATGTAGACAATCTTCTGTGATTAACAGTTTTGGAACAAAATGATAATTTAGCTGCTATTTTGCATGGTAGCGTAGTCCATTGTTTTCTCAACAGATCTTGGCACACATTTTCCAGCAGATGACAGTGCATAAATGAATGAATGAAGAAAAATTGTTGTTTGAACAATGCAAGGCTTTGTTGAAGTGATACTAGAGGTACAACACCAATGGCATAATGTATATGAAACTCAGCTACCAAAATGTACAACAATTTATTGTATTCGGGAAAAATGTGAAGCTGACGGTACTATTCAGGACGTACATAAGGAAAGGTCAGGGTGACCAAAGCCATCAACAAGTCCAGCTTCCAGTGCTGTTGTGTTGCAATACTTTACTGGGCCACCTCAAAAATCTGTGAAGCAGAGTGCACGTGAAAGCAGGGTAAGCTGCTAAAGCATGTGGCAAATTCTGAAAGGTGCAAAGTGGAAAGTGTACATTCCAAGATTCCTGTACGCAATGAACAAGGGTCGACCCGAATCGAAGGATGGAGTACTGCGAGTGGTTTTAAGGCATACTTCATGAGGATGAATGGTTTGTAGGGATAGTTATCTGGTCTGACGAGTCGCAATTCAGACTGAAGTACTGTACACCATCACAACTGCATGTACTGGGTTCCTGAAAATCTTCACATTCACATGAACAAACTTGTTAATCTATTGGGTGTTAATGTGGTGTGGTCTGTGATCTCGCAGTGTGATTCTTTGAAGGTATGTACTGTAACTGGTGAGATGTATCTTCATACACTGCAAACATCTATTTAGCCTGCTATATGAAAGGTGTTTGGAAATAAGACTTTACCTGCAAGATGGTGCACCGCCTCCCTACACAGAACAAGGTGTGAGAAACCATCGAGGTGTCCTCTGTGGCTATCACACTGGCAGCTGTAGTTTGGTCAACAGTTCAGTGGCATCAACATTGTTGGGCTGCTGATGGGGATCACTTTGAACACACACAATAACCTTCCCTCTGTGCAAGAATTGTAACAGTAAGTCATTTTGTTCCATTAATATTAACTATCAGAGAGTGTCTACATTTTTCTGGACCCTTCTGTATAAAGAAAACTTACACACACACACACACACACACACACACACACACACACACACACACACACCTCACACTTTCAGACAAGAAGAGACTCACTCTGAAGGAATGGATACTTGAATCATAAAATTGAGTGAGTGTTGGACTCAAAATTGGGAATGTCTGAGCAAGAGAAGCCAAGAATCACCTATCTACACAATATCCAGAAAGACAGACTCCTACAGAAAAAAGTCTTCTTCATAATGCTGAAGTCGGTGTAGGTCTCTGGAAGCAGGTGTATATTGCATTCCATCAGTGACACAAGTCACATCAGATGTCAGGAACAACTGCCTTGAATACAATCATGACATGAAATATGATGAAACCAGTATTGTGGAGCAAACACAAAGTTCCTGGGACTTTCTAATAAGGATTGTATTGAAATGAAAATGTTGGAAAACCTAATGTACAAGGAGGGTTTAAATTTATGCAAATATTGGGGTCTCTGGCATCCATGATTTATTAAGATTTCACTGCCTTTCACACCCACCAGAGCTGGGAAGTACTGATAGAATGTGAGTTTCATGGAATATCAGCAGTGGGGTGAACTCACAATAGCAGGCAATAGCTGTGCTAGACCACTAATAGTTCAGTGTGGTTTGAGTCTATGGAGTGAGTACACACAACAGCAGGACTCACAGTACCTGAATAAGGTGACTGGTTTGGCTGTCAAAGTACAGTGTATGGAATGTAAAAAACAACTCTGCTGAACACATGCAAGCGCACCATTGATGTGATACAAGTATATTTTACTGATATAAGGATCAAACTCATCCTCTAGACAAAACCAAACTCATAATCTTACCCCTGTGAGCACGCAATAGTGCCAGAACACAACGTGACATGGACTTGACTATGAAGTAGTGCTGGAGGGAATCATGAATCCTGCAGGGCTGTCCGTCAATCAGCAAGAGCAAGAAGGGGTGGAGATCTCTTCTGAATAGGACATTGCAAGGCAGCCCAGATATGCTCAATAAAGTTCATGTCTGGGGAGTTTGGTGCCCAATGTAAGTGTTTAAACACAGAAGAATGTTCCTGGAGCCACTCGGTAGCAATTCTGGACATGTGGGTGTCGCATTGTCCTGCTGGAATTGCCAAAGTCGATCGGAATGCACAGTGGACATGAATGGATGCAGGTGATCAGACAGGATTCTTACGTACATGTCACCTGTCAGTCATATCTAGACATATCAGGTGCCCCATATCACTTTAACTGCACACACCCCACACCATGCAGGGTCCATGGGGTTGTGTTCATACCCGTACACATTCATCCGCTCGATACAATTTGAAACGAGACTCATCCGACCAGGCAACATGTTTCCTGTCATGAAAAGTCCAGTGTCAGTGTTGATGGGCCCAGGCGAGGTGTAAAGCTGTGTGCCACACACTCATCAAGGGTACTAGTAGGCCTTCGGTTCCAGTAGCCATGACAGTGATGTTTGTTTGAGTGGTTCACATGTGCTGACACTTGTTGATGACTCAGCAGTTTGTGGAAGGTTTGCACTTCTGTCATGTTAAATGATTCTCTTCAGTCGTAGTTCCCGTTCTTTCAGGCTGTTTTTCCGGCCACAGCTATGTCAGAGATTTGATATTTAAATGGATTCCTGCTGTTCACGGTACTCTTTTGAAACTGTCGTACGGGAAAATCCCCACTACCTCGGAGATGCTGTGTCCCATCACTTATATGCAGACTATAGCACCGTGTTCAAACTCACTCAAATCTTGATAACCTGCCATTGTAGCAGCAGTAACTGATCAAACAGCATTCTAATTTCTTTGGCACTTCAGTGTAGTTCCAAACAAATAAAACTAGAAATACTGTAAGTAAGCATCAATGGCCAGTGCCCTATGTGTGAAGTTCTCTTGCATCCAAATGGATAGTAAACAGATGTAACACCAACATGTATGTAAGTTCTGGCTGGTTTGTTATTGTACATGCCTGCAGGTGGTATTGCTAGCATATATTCCAGGGCAGTACAACTACGGTAAAAGAGTGCAATTCACAACCACAATACGAGAAATAATTTACATACACATTATCCCCTATGTAGGGTTTAGAACTGAGTGTTATATGAAGGTACAAAAGTCAGTAAGAGATTTCTGGCAGACAACTGAAACTACTTAGACATTAAAATTAGCCCCACCTATAATTTATCAAAATATTGTGACTTGGATGTAAACTCCAGTGTTCTGTGTAAAGCTGTACAAATACTTCTTATAGTTACCATGTTAGTAAATCAGCACAAGCAATAATTCGATGTAGCCTGCTTATACCAAAATGTGACATGACTAGTTCCATATCTCTGAAGGCTGTCCTTCAGTAGGGTTTACAGAAAGCAGTGTTGGAAGGAATGCACCAAGCTACAAATCCTACTCTAGATAAGAAAAGAATGCAACTAATACTTTGGGGCAACGAGTGTAAGATTGCAAAGATTGTCAAATACAACACTGCAAGATGTACAGTTATTTGCAGTAGAAAGAATTTGTTTAGCTTTCTGGTAGTGCATTACCTTTTTAATGATGGTGTTTCACTGCTCTGAGAATTTGTAATTGTTTACAAACTAAAACGCACTCTCAGACCTATTATTTCAACACCGGTGACCAAAGGAAGGTGGTGTCTTCACATATGTCAAAACATGTCATTTGAAATAATTTAATTTATGTTTATTTACAAATATTTAACAGTTGAAGCACTGCACTTCAAGGAAAGGGGTTATTTAAGCAACACTGCTGAGGAAATGTGATTTAAAGACCTCGTGCTCATAACTGTTCAGTTTTTGACTTTCTGCAGTGCTGACACATTTCTTAGTGTTAAGATATTAATAAACGCTTGCTAAAACAATGTTGACATTTTTGCAGGCCACAGGACATTATAGTCTTCATAGTTGGTGGTGCCACGTATGAAGAGTCTTTGACTGTGTATCAGCTGAACAAAAATTTGGGAGTGAGGATAGTTCTAGGAGGAACTACAATACATAACTCCCGTAGTTTCCTCGAAGAAGTGAAAGCCGCAACACGTTAAAATGCTGCTGAGGTACAAGTATATTATATACTAAAATAAATAACATTTGCCATACAAACATTGTACAAGGCTTGTTTAACAGCACCACAATATGTTCACAAAAATTCCTTTGCATTACTAACTGTCAGTATTTTCAGAATTCTCAAATAAGTCTTGATACTCTGCAAGTTCTTCTGAGTCATCATCGTCGTCATCTTTCAACTTCACCTAGGGAAAGAAACATTAGTATTTGTCAAGATCATAACACACAATTGGTGAATTATGAATTTCAAAACAGTTATCCTTTTAAGGATATGGATGAGGGGAAAGGTAGTGTGTTAATGTTGTTTTCTACTTCCAAAGCAATAACTAATCAATTTAAACCTGTCTTCAACACAGCAACAAAATGCATCATTCTTCTTCTTCAGAGATCCCATCTGTGAGATGGAAAATCTGAAATTTAAGACTAGAGAAATGTTACTTGTGAAATTCAATGCAGGTATTCTGCTATTCATTAAAAATTTTGTCAGGTGGTTATATAAAACTGAGAATGTAACAGGTACAATTCAATTTACCAATGATGTTCCTAAGCAGATGGAAAAAAAATTAGGAACATACCCCAACTAACCCTGTAGATAGTGCATAGCCAGTCATTGCCACAGTTGCAAAGAGTCCAGCTAGTATCTGATTCCTCCTTTTATTAGGAAAGTCACTTTCCTTACTGGCGGCTCTCTCATTATTCTCAGAAAGCTTCTTCATTTCATAATCTAAAATAAATAACATTATGTAGTTTATGTACAACGTAGACACACACACACAGTCTGCTGAAGACAGTTTCTTACCTTGTACTGCTTTAGGGAAATACCTATGTGACACTCTGACAACAAATTTGAGCAAATTGTCACATGCTTTCAAATGATTCTGAAGAGCAGCATTAGGAAATGGTGCTTTTAAGAGAGGTGCTAAATATGCATACACTTTTGCATCTAATGATGTTGGATGAGACCCAAAGAAGAAATCATTTTCACCAAGTCGTGTAGATAGGTCATTCAAACACTTTTCTCCTTCACTATAGACCTGTGGCAGATCGAAACCAATGTATTAATTTGTTGTACCATATACATAAAGAGAAACTGAGTTACTACAGTTAAACGGCCTGGGTCTTTTAATTTCATAATAAAAAAGAGAAATTTAAATAGTCATTTGTAAAATTAGTCAAATCACGCAATGTATACGAATGGTTCTTTTACTTTTGAGACTTTAAGCTCTACGACTCATGTCAAATTTAAAGAAAGTCTTACATACTAGTAAACTTGTTTCTTGTTTTAGAGAGGAATATTTAAGAGTAACAATTTCATTAGCCAGTTGCTACACACTACAATATAAATATCTTCAAAAATTACGTATCTGTAACTATTTGTACCCCTAACTCTACTTAAGAAGCAGCTTATTCATGGTCCAATGTGTCTCTCTCACATCTCATCAAATGAATGATTAGCAGTGTTTTGTCATCGCTCTATTTTACTACTGTCACTTTTAAGAATGCAATACACATCTTTATAACAGTGCAGTATCTCCAACCATTTATTTATTTTTATTACAAGCATGTCTCAAGTGACAACTTAGAAATTTGTAAATCTAAAACCATGCACAGTATGCACAAAATAAATTATATCTGACTGCATTTGAATTATGCTTCGAGTAATGGTATATTATTCACAACTTATCTCTCCATTTCAGGTGAAACTCAATCTAAAAGCTAACATGCCTCTGGCTAATTAACTTGCAGGGAAAACCGATAAATGTACAAAAGAATTAAGCAAGTGATTGAGATGTTGACAAGACACTCAGTGCTGAAGCAAGTGAAGGTGGTATATTTTATGGATGATTGATCAATACGAAAGGATTATGTTGTGGGAGGGGAGAAGAATGTCAAATGTGAGGAGCAGGACAGGCAATCATGGAAAGTGCTGAAATTATTGTGAACACCCTAGCTGCTATTTGATTGAATATACACCTAACATGCAAGCTGGGGACTTGGTATGCCTTGATTTTTCTGAACAGAAAGTTAAACAATTCATTTGCATTTTGTTTTGAGTCTGATATTTCTGTTACAATCTCTTGTAAAATATACTTAAGGACTAAATGTAAATTACCAAAATAAAAGTTGTTGAAACTGTACTGCCATAAATTTAAGTGTTCATTTTGTTCCACATACTGTTAGAGAAATAGTCTGAAGATTGTTCAATGAACCCTCCCCTTCACCAGACACCTTAAGTGTGAACTGCAAAGTACTCATAATGAACGTTTTAAGAACCATTAAGCTGCATTTACATAAGCGGCTTTGTCTTACTAGACTACTGATAGTGAGTGGACCTCCTTACATGGCCCCAGGTATTTTACTTTTGTTCTGAGTTAAGCCAGTCACAAGAGATCATCCAGTGCCACAACTGCGTGTGTTCAGAGAGCTTTTTGCTGTGATTGTGAGAGCCTACCTTTTTGTACAAAAAGGTCTAAAAATAACAAAATGTAAGACCAAAGCCACAGTCATATTGGATGTTCCCCATAATCTAAGTGCCAAATACTACATATTTTTCTGTACTGAAAAATTCCATAAACACATTTCCTATGTTATGTTTAGGGGACTGATGACCTCCGATGTTAAGTCCCATAGTGCTCAGTTACCCCTGTTAAGCCCTAGAAGGAATGGGATCATATAAATATTTGATGGTAAGCAAATGGAAGTTTAAAGAATAGTTCAAAAGATGGAGCACAGTATAATCTCTTATCAAACAATAAAGATATTCTAACTACCTCACAATCCTACACAAGTGTGGTTTCATAGAGTTGTCAAAAATTTAAACTTATTAACCCTTTCGCTTCCACAGATGTAATATGGCTGTACTGCTTGACAAAAGCTGGTGCCTGTGCTGCGAGACTGAGTTCCAGCTGATATGAAAAGATAAATTTAAAAATTTGATTTTTGCACATCTTACAGCCTGCTATCTTCACTACATAAAGAACTGAATTTCTTTTTGTTATCTGTCAGACGTACTGCACTGCATCAAATTAAGTAAAATATTGCAAAAATTTTTGAAGGTTTGCAGGCATAAAAAGCATTGCATAAACATTGTGCATGGTTTATTTTAGCTCATAAATCGCAGGAAATGAAATATACATAAAATACAAAAATTGAGAACAGAAAGATCTCATTTTGGTCTCAAGTTATGAGGTTTTATACCTGATGGACGTTTGCACACAATCGCTCTTTTGCGTCCTTGCGCATCATGAAACGTGATCGTAACACTCGTCATATCTTGTGAACAATTCAACATATCGAACCAAGGTTCTTTGCGAATGATTGCAGGTAATGAAGCACATATGTTGTATGATAAATAATCGAAACTTTTATCTTTACTGGGTTTATGGAGGTCGACTGTCTGCAGCAGAAAGAGGTCATCAGCTTAGGACACATACAGACATCCATAGCACTGTAGGAAAACAAAGCAGCTTGTGTATTCAGGTCCACAGCAACAAAAGGGTTAATAAATATGACCAAGACCTTTGAGGACTCCAGAACTGCGACAAAGAAATAACACCGCCTATACAGATCGCCACAATTTTGACTTAATAACTTTTCTTAGGCACACTTACATTTGCTTCCAGAGCAGAGAATTCTTCATCCTCTCCAAATAAAGCTGACATCATGTTTTTTGCCTCTTTCTCATACTTTCCTGGGTAGTAATAGTTGTAAGGAAATGGAAGTGCCTTTGAATACCATGGTCTTGTTAATTCTATGTAATTTTTTTCATCTACCCACCTGAAATATTATTGGATTTAAAAAATATAACTGAAGCTGTAACTTCATTGTTAAATGTCATCAGTTACAGCAAGGAATGGCAATACAAACAACTATTATTAAGATTGAAAATCAAAATCAGAAATTTTGAAAGATTGTGCCTGAATGTCAGTACACATTGATAGCTACTGTAAGAAAATAATACATGAATTGTTATTAACTAGGTGCCAAAAAGTAATGATAGTACAATGACTAACTGCTGTAATACAAGAGGCAATGAAAAAGTTTCTGTTCGAAGGCTGTACAGTTCGGAATTGGAACGCCAATCAGGCAAAATCGCCATGAGTTTGGAGGCAACTGATGCACTAGGTTGAAGATACCTGTTTTGTAGAACACCGGGTTCTGCTGCGTGAAGAAGTCCATAACTGCTTGCAGCACATTCAACAGGAATTGTCAAACCTTCAAGGCTTTTTATAACATGGTGTACACAAGAACAAAATTCCCGAATTTTTCCAGGATTTATTGGCTAAAAATGCACTTTTCCCCAGATGAAAATACACTATAGACTCCTAGTAAAAACACATTTTTTTCCTCGTTAAATGACTATGCTTTCTCTCAGAGCTGAAAAACACACCTGCGCATAAATTGCAGCAGTTGACTATTTCTGACACGCACAATTATAAATTTCACTGCTGTGCACTGAACATTTTGTGGGCTACCCGGCTGAATACATGTTCTGTATAGCACTTCGACTTTTCTATGGAAAAGTCAATTACACATGAAATTGCTCAAGAATTAACTATGCACTTCTTTTTGAAAGATGATTATTCTCTTGGCCATCATTATTGCATAACTTTTAATCTATGAAAGAACAAAAATAAATGTAGGAAACTAACCTGTAAACTTAGCCTTTCTTAGTGGGTGTTACCCTTTAAGGTATGTCACACAAATATGTGCCAGTAAAATTTTAAGTAACAGCATAAATAGCTGATTTGCTGGCCCTGAAAGTTGCTGGTCCTCCGTATACGTTCTGAATGAGAGTGTAATGCTCTGTGATTAAGGAATTCATCAACCATTCTCAACAAAACATAATTCATCTTGCGTAAAAGGAGATTTACTTTGAAAGTAATGCTTCTCAAATCACCATTCACAACAGTTTTCCCATGACCTGTTAGGAATGTAAACAATTGTAAAATCACACTCATAGAAACAAAACCCACAAGACAGACACATTGTATGTGCACTGTGGTTTGTTATTGTAAAAGGTGCATTTTCTTTGCAATTAAAGTTTTATTTTGGTGTTATTCTCTCGTTTCTATTTTACTGTGCAGTATTATCCTGCAGTGGGCTGAAGTGAAATTCTTTGTTAGATTATCACTTCTTACTAGTCAAAATTACAAAAATTTAACTGAAAACTAAAACAATGGAAAATTATCGGGCTTCTTAAAAACGCTCAGGTTTTTCCCTGTTGTCCCGGGGCACATACACCTCGTATAAGGGACCAAAGTTGTGATAATCACATAAAGAAATATCCGAACTACAGGTTGGGTGCTCGAGTGTATCCCACTTGAGTTGGTGCAACTTCTGCATTACAACATATGCAATACAATGACAGCACTCCTTGTTGCTGTTGATATTTTGTCAAAATTGCACACCATAATTTTTCCAGCATTGCGCACAGTGTCTTACCCCAGTGATGGAGACACCTGGTTCCTTTAAATCAATAAGCAATGGGCCTTGGCAATCAAAGAACAGGGTGGACATCATCTTTCCAGCGGATTGCTGGCTCTTGAACTTCTTGGGACAAAGGGAAACGGATGACACCAGCTTTTGTTGCCTGCACCAACACGCTCAAGGAAAGTGTTCCATTCAACACTGAAATGCATCAGGCAAACAGAAATCCGCTTTGCTTTTTGTTCAGCATTCAACATGTGGCTATCCACTGGCTTGGACCTTACAGTAGCCTAAACCTTGCTGTTTAATGTGTTGCACACTACCAAAGCTGATGTTACAATGATTTGCTAGAGCACGAATGGTTATGCGCTGGTCTGTGCTAATGACATCATCAACTGCCTGCTTGTTATTGCCCATAACAGATGAAGTTGACCTACCAGATTGACTGGTGCCTTGTGTCAAATCATGACCATCATTCCACAACAATGATTTTTGAAAGACGTGCTGCCCCACATACATTCTTCATTCTCTGATTGGTGTCTACCGGTGTTTGTCTTTTGGCAGCCACGAAAAGAGTAACAGAACGTTGGTCCTGTTTGGATGCATTTTGTAATAACATCACCATACAGTAGTTCACATTTCTGCATTTACTGCATGCACGTCAGAAAGAAACAAATGCCACACTAACCCGTTGCCCACATGTATGAGATTATATATCCACATCAGAAATTGCACTATGTTACATAAATCAATTATGTCACTGCACATTTTACTATTTTTCAAAATTTACTCTCTCTCAAGTCAGGAAAACAAAAGTGATCTGCTCCAACAACATTGAAGGAGTCTTGGATATTTAGAGTTTACAATACTAATAATCATTTATAAACACATCAACTACCTGAATTAGGATTCTACATCTGTTCAATCAAGAACGTTTAATAGTGCCCCCACAAATATTAGTCTCCACATTATTTTGATCATCAACCATAACACTGATCTGCTGAAGTAACACATTTCTGTCAACTGCCAATTGTCTTCTTCATTTCAGCACAACTGCTACAGCCTGCACCATGAACGAATTGCTAAATGTACTCATACTGTATCTGCATTAGCTCCTGAGATAATTTCTTTTTACCATCCCTTTAGCTAGTTTTTTTAGCAACAACTAGGGTTGAAACTCACTCTCAATTCATTATTTTCTTTATTAAGCATGTCTGTCATTGACTCATTGCAAGATATCTTCATTGCTTGCTTCATCAGTTCATTTCATCTTCAAAAGTCTACTGTAAAACGATATTTCAAAGGCTTCCAAGCATTTCACTTCTCTTTTCCCCACTGTACATGTTGCACAATCATCTAACTAGAAATTTTCAGGTAACAATATTATGTAAAGGATAGTTGCTAATCATCGTATAGCAGACATGCTGAGTCACAGATAGGTACAACAAAAAGACTGTCACAAAATGAGGTTTTGGCCAACAAGGCCTTTGTCAGGCTTTGACAAAGGACTTGTTGACCGAAAGCTCACTTCGTGACAGTGGTGAGTAGCAACTATCCTTTTTGTAATATTGTTACATTTGATCCTGGATTTTCCATTGTTAGAAATTTTCATGAACATTTTCAGTATTTTTGGATGCTCCATCTATATTAGAAGGGACCTGTTCGAGGAGTTTGAAATCTTTTCCCATCAGGTATCATTTCATAGGGCACTGCTTAATGAGCAAGTGACCATGAGAAGCTCCCAGTTTCGGTAATTTAAAAATCACTGGTATTTAGCTACTCTGGGCTGATCCCTACAGGCACACTGCTCTGACAAAAAGACCTAGTTGTGATTACACTCCTTGTAGATCACATTGAGTACAAAGTCTCTGGAGACAAATATATTGTGTGTTACACAATGTAGCTGAAAGTTTCTTTTAAAACCAAACTGTGTCAATTACAATGTATTTTTATGTGAAACCTATGAGCGAGGACATTACAAAGCAGTACGATTTCTGGTTCTTTTGACATACCGCTGCTGGTATGATAATATTAATGCCACTCTTGACTGTTCCAATCCCTACAAATGTGTTCCAATCCCTAAAAATGTGCTCGGTATGTAAATGTTTTAATTAAAAAAAATACTAACTTAGGTCTTTTGATCAAGATGTTTTGTATTTTTTAAACAACTGGAAAGTGTGCACCAATAACCGATGCCACTGGTTAGTTCACACAATTACCACTCTGTAAAGCATTAACCAATTTTTGGTTACCTTATTTGTTTAATGTACATATATTTTAAAAAAAATTATAAATGGTAAATCAAATAAATTGTACAATAAAGTTAATACATTTACATGCAAAGAGGGCGCTGTAGACTGTTATGGCATACACTGAAGCTAGCTGTATTTTAACTATGAACAATGGCCTCAATGTGAACTCAACCTTTGAAACGAATGGTCCAGTGGTATGCATGTACCTTGTTGTAACTGGTTCTGTATATCTCTCTTAGCACTGAAGATCACCACACAGTGAGCAAAATCTGAATATGCAATAAACATTATTTGCGTCTTATTGCTGTAGCCTTTACTACTTGAGACATCATGAAGTCAATTGGTAAGAACTGACAATCATTTTTTATGATGTGTGAAGCACTTCCACCAAATCATGCCACTAAAAGCTGCACCAACTGAAACTCGAAATAGCTGCAGGCAGCCTAAGACTGGTGTCAGTACACAGTTTTCTGAACTTAGTAGAACATCTGGAGGTGTCACCCACTTTTAATTACATACATGATTTCAATGACAATCTTTAATAGTATCTGGAAATAGCACTTCATGTATTAGAGAAAGTGATGGGCCCAGATTTGAAGATAAGAGTGAAATAGACAATTTCACAACTCTATATTGTAGTACAGAATTGTTTCACTTTATTTTCCAAGTAAGATGGGCCAGTAAGCGCCAGGGATTTGCACTGGATATACACCACAGTGGGTTTCCTATGGGGCCGTAGTGTGGTGGAAGAAGGTAGAACAGCGGTTTGCCGTAAAGAGCTTGCTAAGGTGCAGAGATTGGCCTGCTTAGCCATAACGGGTGGAATTAGCAGCACACCAACCGCTGGAATGGAAGCCATGCTGGATATGCCTCCACTTCACCTTTGGGTTAAGATGGAGGCAGCAGCTGGGACACACAGACTTAAAACTGGCCAAAACTGGGTCTCATTCAGATATCCAGAATCACACACTAACATAGTGAGTGAGGTAAATATAGGTATGGCTGGGGAAATGCCTGCCGACTATATAACTCCCGACTGCTTCAACAAGCCTTACAACATAATAACTGGAAGTAGGGAGCAGTGGGAGAAAACAGTTCGACATCGTACGGGGGACATCATTTGGTTCACTGATGGGTCAAAAACAGATCAAGGCATTGGGGCAGGGTTGTACGGGCTTCAGCCAAGACTGGAGAGCATCATCTCTCTAGGGAAATTGGCCTCTGTATTCCAAGCCGAAATTACTGCAATCAGGACATGTGTGGAGGAGAATATGCATAGGTGCTACAATGACCATAGCATTTACATCTATTCATACAGCCAGGCATCCCTGAAATCATTGGCAGCTCCTGCAACAAGATCTAAGATTGTTGCAGATTGCCACAGGACTCTGGTGGAGCTAGGGGGAAGCAATAAGGGGAACCTAGTGTAGGTCACTGGCCACTCTGGAACCTGTCTTGACAATCACCAAGGCTATGATCAAATTAGAACTACGGAACTGGCTTAGGAAACAGCACGTAGGTTATTGGACCAAGGTCCATAAATAAAAATATGGTAAGGTAATGATGCCCAAGCCATGTTTTAAAAGAAGCTCTGTAATCCTGGGATTGAACAAGAAACAGATCAAACTCATGACTGGACTGAGGACCGGCCATGGGAACTTCAAAAAACACCTACACACAATAGGTATAACAGAAGAGGACCCTAAATGTAGGATCTGTGAGGAGGGTGAAGAAACTGCATCACACCTTATCTTCGAATGCATGGCATTGGAGAGTAAAAGATACAGAATCTTCGGGACAACTACACCTGAAGAAATTGTGTGTAACAGAAAACTGGTAGAGGGACTCCCTTGCACTATGTAAGGGCAGTGGTTGGCTTTACTAGATATACAGGGAGCGATACCACACAATAAACCTAGTTTCAGTGTGGGCAGTGGCAGGTCAGACCTAAGCTGTTTTAGCTCTCCTGTTAAAATCAATCAATCAAGATGGGCCAGTGGCTAAGACACTCAATGTGCACTCAATAGGAATGGGGTTCAAATCCTTGTCTAGCTGTCTTTATTTATATTCGCCATGATTTTCTTCTATCAACAATGGTAAGAGATGAGATAGTTCCCCTGAAAGTTAAAACTGTAGTTTCTTTTACCATCTCTGACCAATTTTATTTGTTGAACATCTCCAATGACTCTTTTTTCCACAGGAAGAGTGTGCTACACCCAAGAAGAAAATGTGTTGGGTTCAATGTAAGGTAAGGGATAAGTACGTAATAATGTGCAAAACATTCTTCTGGCATCTTGAAGTTTAACAACTCAACAGGCATAGTCTCTGAAAGTGATGGGTCAATGAGAAATACTAAGCAAAGTCAGCTGAGCTGATAATTAAGTGGGTATTTTATGTAGTTTCTCACATTTTTTGTGTGTATTTTGAAGTATCTTTGCGTGCCTTTACATATTTTCCCTCTTCTCCAGCCCCCCTCGCAACCTTTTAACACCTTATTTTGTCCATTTCCGCATAATTCCTGTTTCTCCTATGCCATCCTTGCCACACTGTACCCCTGCTCCATCTTTCTGGAACAGCTCAGAAAAGTATCCATTTCTCTGGCTAAAACCCAGTCTCACATCCTGTTTCTTAAATGCTGCGTAAACCATGCCGCCCCCCCCCCCCCCCCAAGGCCTAACCATAAATATTCCTTTCTCTGGATCCTACTCCTCGTTTCATGACGATCGCCACCTTTTCAGTTTCCACTATTCCCTGGCCCTCACAAACCTGATACTGCGAAAAACATCTCCATGGCACACGCATCCCAAAACCACATCTGCTCCCTCCATAAGAAACTTCTTGTGCAATCTCTGCTAAATACATTACATCTCTGAAACTGAATCACTTGCTCTCCAGCATCAAGAGGAAAATTCCAGACATCACCTTGATACATTATCCAAACTATTGACATGCTACTGCCGACTGGTGACATGCTACTGCCACCTTGGGGCATCAAATCACTACCCAACCCAACCCACTATGTTTCTCCTTGAACTTGTCACATCCCCTGCAAGTCCCTACCAATACTACACCAAATCCAGAGCTAAAACATTCCTGTTGTTAACCTCAGCCCCTCAGAAGTTTCAGTCCCACCAAAGGCTTCACCTTAAGGTGTACATCCATATTAATCAACACATGTCAAAGACTTGCTCTCTTTCTCCCGACCCCTGCAATGGAAACAATTCTTTGCCACCACTTCCTCCAACCAAAGCCAACCTAATCCCAACATTGAATCCTGCCTATCCCAGTTCATACCACCAGTTCATGCCCGCTGGTCACTTTCCAGGAATTCCTTCCCTCCAACTCGGTCTCATCATCCTTCCCCAGGTTCCTTCCTCAGGGCACCAAACTTTCAGCAGAAGAAAGCCATAAACAACCTCGAAACAAATCCTGACCTAATCATCCTACTCGCAGACAAAGGTTCGACCATTGTTATGAATCGCAGTGACTACCTGGGCAGGCCTCAGCCAATTATCTGACCTCCTCCATCTATAAACTTTGCCGGAGTGATTCCATTGCAGAAGTCCAATACAACCTCCAGTCCCTGCTTAAAGCCTTAGGCCCTTCCCGGAACCTCTTCCTTGAATCCGTTTCTCTTCTCACCTCTCTGACACTCCACACACCAATCTTCTATATGCTCCCCAAAATCCAAAAACTCAACAATCCTGGCAGCCCCATTGTGGCTGAAAGAATTTTGGCACTTATTGATCAATACTTCCAATCAGCTGCCCTCAGTCTAGCCTCCCACATCAAAGACAGCGACCAATTCCTTCAAAGACACTCCACCAACCTGAGTCCTTTACCTCCTGGATCCCTACTCATTACTGTTGATGCCACCTCCAAATACACCAACATCCCTCATGCCCATGGTCTTATCACTAATGAACACTACTTTTCTCAACTTCCTTCAGACTCCAAACCCACTACCTAATTCCTCATACACCCTACTAACTTTATATGAACTCACAACTACATCTCCTTTGAAGGGAAGGTATACAAACAAATCTGTGGCACAGCTACGGGCAACACGACACCCTCCTTTTCCAACCTGCATTTGGGCCATGTAGACGATTCCTTCCAATCCTCATTCCTTCACAATGTCAACTCTTCTATCACTTCTGCTTCACCTGGTCCTCCTCAACCCAGCGTGCCACCTTCCTGGAAGCTGACCACCTCTTCTATGATGGCTTCATACACACCTTTGTCCACATTAAACCCAACGCCCACAAACAGTACGATAGCTAGCATCCCTTCCACACCAAAAAATCCCTCCCATACAGCCTGGCCACCCCGGGGACAGCATATAAGCAGTGAAAAAAACTCCCTTGCCAAGTACACTGAGGGTCTCACCAAGGCCTTCACAGGCAGGCCCTATACCTCAGATCTAGTCCACAAAAAGATCTCCTGTACCATTTCTGGTCACACACCCAAGAACCAGCTACAAAGGAGTGCTCCCTTCATCGTCCAATATCACCCTGGACTAGAACTGACTCCCATCATTTGCCAGGACTTTTATGACCTACTATATCATGCCCTGAAATTAGGGGCATGCTACCCAAGATCCTTCCCACCCCTCCTAAACTTGTATCCTGTTGTCCACCCAACCTCCACAACATCGTAGTTCATCCCTATGCCACTCCCAATCCCAACCTCTTGGCACAAGGATCATTCAGAGAATAGGTTCTCCTATATGATTTATAAAAATATCTGCCAGTGTGCTAGTAATACAGCTGCCCATTACAACACCATCTTGTCATGGGTATATCTCATTTTGGAATTTAAAATAATTGAAAGATAAGATCTGTTGTAGCAACTCAATAATTTCTTCAGTTTCATCTATTCAATTTTGAGTAGGTTCTTTTTTGTAGTGTCAATGTTGTGGAGGTTGGGTGGATGATGGAACACCAACTAAGGAGGGGTGGGAAGGATTTTGGGTAAGGTGTCCCTGTGGAAGATCCAAGTGCAAGATCTGGCCAATCCACTTGCCCAGCACTTCCTACTCCAGTCTTGTAACAGGCTTTGCCTACCCCATCAGATGCCAGGTCACTGTGAAAACAGCCATGTCACATATCACCTCTGTTGCAACTATTGCACAGCTTTCTGTATTGGTATGACTACCAACCAACTGTCTACCAGGATGAATGGCCACTGCCAAACTATGGCCAACAGCAAAGTAGACTACCCTGTGGCATAATATGCACTGAACATAACATGCTTGATTTTAATGGCTGCTTCACTACCACAGCCATCTGGATACTCCCCTCCACCATAAGCTTTTCTGAGCTGCACAGAGGGAGTTATCCTTACAACACATTCTCCACTTTGAAAATTATCCCGACCCCAACCTACAGTAACATTCTGTCCCCACACCCTCAACCCAACAGTTTCCACCTGATCCGTCCGACTGCCTCCACCCACCCTCTGCCAATGCACCCGTTCTTCAAATGGTTCAAATGGCTCTGAGCACTATGGGACTTAACATCTATGGTCATCAGTCTCCTAGAACTTAGAACTACTTAAACCTCACTAACCTAAGGACATCACACAACACCCAGTCATCACTAGGCAGAGAAAATCCCTGACCCCGCTGGGAATCGAACCCGGGCACGGGAAGCGAGAACGCTACCGCACGACCACAAGCTGTGGATGCACCCGTTCTTCCCTCCCTTTTCCTTTTATGATGAAGGCTGTGGCAGAAAGTTCATGTGTAAGTGTGCTCTAGTTGTGCCTGTCTGCAACTGAATGTCTAACCTATACATAGTTGATATTCCAACTTGGAGTTTCCATTTTTGATTTTTCATAAAGACAATTCTTCCGTGCCACAACCCTGTTATGTTTTCCTTTGTTACTATTCTCCATAGCATTACTCTTCTCAGTGTCAGTCCTTTCTCTTCTTTCCTATGTTTATTTGCCATCTTCCAAACTGCATAAACTTCCGGGCCACGCTGTATCAACGATTGTCTTTTCATAACACATGGCTATGTGACCACACAGATTATTGATGCAGCATCTGATGCCCCCAAATTCTTCCTCCAAATATTTGTTTTCTTGTAGTACAAGTCCACAGCTTCTATAATTTTTTTAAAGGTTTTCTGATTGCCCCAAATTCTTCCCACCAATAACTATATTTATTTTCTTGTAGTAAGGGGCCACAGCCTCTATAATTTTTTTTACAGGATTTCATTTTGCTTTCAGCTGTTAAAATCTTATTTTGGGATTGCAATTTAGGCCTTAAGCCACTTTCAAGCACGTACAAAACAAAATACAATTTAATGAGAACAATTTTTGGTGGAATTAACAGTAGGTACAACCAATTTTGTAGTAAGAAACTTAACACACTTTTAAAAAGATATTACACTTTTGAAATAAGACTATATGGTTAAAAATGCTATTGACATAGCTACCCAGATTAAAGACATGGCCATACCTATGCAAGGAAAATTTGTCTGATTTGATACAGTAAATCCACTCACTAACATGCCAATAGTAGAAACTACTGACAAATGAACAGCCGAAACTGAAGACGTTATTGAGTTGTTACAACAGCTCTTACCTTTCAATTATTTTAAATTCCAAGATGAGATGTACTAACAACGAGATGGTGTTGCAATGGCAGTTGTATTACTAACATACTGGCACACATTTTTATAAATCATATATGATAACTAATTCTCTGAAAAATTTGCTGGTAAGATATTACAAAAGGCATGTAGACAATACTTTTGTTTTCTTCAATGGCACAATTGCTGAAATCAGAAGGATGCTGTCACAATATAACAGTGTACATTCAAAAATTCTTTTTACTATGCAACTAGAAAAACAAATCTCTCAAATGTTTAGTTTTGGTGATGAATAACAAAGCCACCCACAAATTCTTAATATTTCGAAAACATAATCCATAACAGTTCACGCCACCCAGAAAAGAATAAGAAAACCCTTTTTCATTGCATGACCAACAGAATCATTAACTTCCCACTAGAACAGCACAAAATTATCAAACAACTGTGTGTACTAAAACACAAGGCACCAAATAACGGCTACAATGCTGATAAGGTAGACAAAATGTATACTGTCAAAATACATAACAAAAGCAACAATATAGATAAAAAATAACATTAACATTAGAAGCAGAACCAGAAATAATGAAATACACTGCTGTACTTTATTATGGTGCCAAATCAGACAGAATAGACGATAATTTTTGTAAAAACTAATGTACGAATCAGGTTCCACACAAACAACAAAGTAGGAGTAATAATCACACATAACAAAACCATTTACACAATCAGAGATTTATAAAATCCAATATGGTGAATGCGAAAATTTCTATGTGGGGCAAACAGATGTCCCCCCCACCAGATTCACATATCACACAAATAAAAGCAAGAACCGTAAATCTTCAGTTAGTGCACATGTACGAAACTATAATCTTAACACCAACAGCATCTAGGAATCTTTAAAGATGCAACAGAGGGTAGAGAAAGCGACAAAAATAATCAATTTTTCGAAAATATAATGTAATTGGCTAGATAAAAAGAATCTACTCACCAACCGGCAGCAGGAGAACATACATATAAAATGTACAGGGCTATTACAAATGATTGAAGTGATTTCATAAATTCACTGTAGCTCCATTCATTGACATATGGTCACGACACACTACAGATACGTAGAAAAACTCATAAAGTTTTGTTCGGCTGAAGCCGCACTTCAGGTTTCTGCCGCCAGAGCGCTCGAGAGCGCAGTGAGACAAAATGGCGACTGGAGCCGAGAAAGCGTATGTCGTGCTTGAAATGCACTCACATCAGTCAGTCATAACAGTGCAACGACACTTCAGGACGAAGTTCAACAAAGATCCACTAACTGCTAACTCCATTCGGCGATGGTATGCGCAGTTTAAAGCTTCTGGATGCCTCTGTAAGGGGAAATCAACGGGTCGGCCTGCAGTGAGCAAAGAAACGGTTGAACGCGTGCGGGCAAGTTTCACGCGTAGCATGCGGAAGTCGACGAATAAAGCAAGCAGGGAGCTAAACGTACCACAGCCGACGGTTTGGAAACTTATGGAAAAGCAGAAGCCTTACCGTTTACAATTGCTACAAACCCTGACACCCGATGACAAAGTCAAACGCTTTGAATTTTCGGCGCGGCTGCAACACCTTGGAAGAGGATGAGTTCAGTGCGAAACTTGTTTTCAGTGATGAAGCAACATTTTTTCATTTTTTCTTAATGGTGAAGCGAACAGACACAATGTTCGAATCTGGGCGGTAGCGAATCCCCACGCATTCGTGCAGCAAATTCGCAATTCACAAAAAGTTAACGTGTTTTGTGCAATCTCACGATTTAAAGTTTACGGCCCCTTTTTCTTCTCCGGAAAAAAAAAACATGCTGGAAAATTGGCTCATGCCACAACTGGAGACCAACAGCGCCGACTTCATCTTTCAACAGGATGGTGCTCCACCGCACTTCCATCATGATGTTTGGCATTTCTTAAACAGGAGATTGGAAAACCGATGGATCGGTCGTGGTGGAGATCATGATCTTCAATTCATGTCACGGCCTCCACGCTCTCCCGACTTAACCCCATGCGATTTCTTTCTGTGGGGTTATGTGAAAGATTCAGTGTTAAACCTCCTCTACCAAAAAACGTGCCAGAACTGCGAGCTCGCATCAACGATGCTTTCGAACTCATTGATGGGGACATGCTGCGCCGAGTGTGGGAGGAACTTGATTATCGGCTTGATGTCTGCCGAATCACTAAAGGGACACATACCAAACATTTGTGAATGCCTAAAAAAACTTTTTGAGTTTTTGTATGTGTGTGCAAAGCATTGTGAAAATATCTCAAATAATAAAGTTATTGTAGAGCTGTGAAATCGCTTCAATCATTTGTAATAACCCTGTATTAAAGTTTGCAAGCTTTCGGAGCTAGTGGCTCCTTCTTCTGGCAGAAGGGTTGAAGGGGAAGGAAGAAAGGTGTTGGAAAAGGGGTTGGGTTCAGAAAAGTCAGTGAAAGCCAGAGAGCTTAAAGGTGGAAGTCAGCATAATATGCGAGACAGAGATTTCTGCCAAAAAATCATGCACAAATTCATAAGAGCAAAGAGAGGAAACTAACAGGGAGTGAAGAAAGAAATAGTAACCGTGAAGAAATGCTGAGGCTGAAGAAATTAACACAAATTAAGACCAGGTGGGTGGCAAGAACCAAGGACATGTTGTAGCGCCAGTTTCCATCTGCACAGTTCTGAGAAACTCATGTCTGGGGGAAGAATCCAGGTGGCACATATGGTGAAACAGGCACCGAAGTCACGACTGTCATTTTGTAGAGCATGCTCTGCAACAGTTATTGTGTGTTGCTAATATCCATCCTTTGCCTATGCCCATCCATCTTAACTGATAACTTGGTGATGGTTATGACAATCTGACTAAAAGAAGGGATACGTTGATAGGAGACACCCTGAGGCATCAAGGAATTTTTATTTTGGTAATGGAAAAATTTGACGGATAAAAATTGTAAAGGGAGACCAAGGCTGGAATGCAGTATGGAGGTTCAAATGGACAAAGGTCACAACAATTATGCAGAGATGAAGAGACTTGCTAAGGACAAACTGGCGTTGAGAGCTGCATTAAAACTTTCTTCAAACAGAAGACCACAACAACAGTAGAGACAATAGGGTGAAGGAGTTAAAAAGATAGTAAGCTGAGAATGCTACTTCCATAACATTTAGTGATCTTGTACTCTAGCCTACTTTCCCACCTCAAATTAAGAATATAATAAACCTCTCCTGAAAGAGTCCATTGGGAGTTGATTAGGGTTATTAAAAGTAGTTGTTACATTGTACATATTATTATCTCTGAAATACATGAAGTCTGTGCATTTTCCCAGAAGATTAAAATACACCACTATTAAACCCTTATAAAAAGAGTGGTGATAGGAATTATGTCAATAACTACGGACTTATTTTAATGCTGAAATGATTTTCATGTTTTTTGAAAATAGTATACCATCTTGTTAATGATAATATCCTTAAGCACATCACAATTTGGATTTCAGAATGGTTGCTCCACTGATAAATAGACACTGGTGTGCAAATCTAAGGATGAAAATTTTCGAATGATGTGTCACTGGCAAGAAATATAGCTCAATGAAACTTGGACCACAGAAAGAACAGCTACATTACCATAAAGAAGGCAACTGAAAGAAATGACACTTTTAAACAAAGGCAATAATTACACTGAAGCCACCATGATTCACATGATCCCCAGGACATTACAAAAAGCACGACATGGTCCTTAATTGGGTGTGCGATCACCACAGATGGCAGTGCATGCTCTGCAACGTACTCCCATGCTAACCACAAGGTTGGTATGGAGTCCTTGTGACAGTGCATCCCAGACTTCCACCAGTGCAGCTGACAACTGCTGGTGCATGTGGATGTGCCACAATACATCTCTCCAATCCATTCCACACATTCATGATGGGATTTAAATAAAGAGAACAGATAGGCCAATCCATTTGCTGAATATCCTCTCATTCAAGAACTACTCCACATGCACAGTCTGATGCAGTAACACACTGTCATTCATAGAAAGGAAGTGTGTGTGAAATGCACCCATGAAAAGATGCACATGGGGAAGGAACATAGTATTCTGACAATGTTGGCCAGTGAGTGTAAAATGTTTAAAGATTTAGAGATCAGTAAGCCTATGCAACATTATGCTTCCCAACTCCTTAACACCTGGACCACCAAGACAATGATGTACATCAGTGTTCCTGGGTGCATTACCCAATCCTATCTCTCAGTTTATGAGGGAATGGCTAGCATTCTCAGACATTATGGTGTGGGAGGCATAAAGCTCTATGGGGTAATAACAGGAAATTTACGGGGGGAGGCACTGCCATGAATGGTAAAATACCAGTGGTTACAGGTGTTGGAGCAGCACCTTTTTTAGGATAGGTAAGACAGAAAGATTTCAAGTTCTACGAGAGGTCAGGATTGAAACAAATCTTCAGTTTAGGAAAGAAATTAAACAGCACAATTCTAGCACATTTGATCACCAATCACAGCTATCAATTATAAATTTTCACCAATCACCAGAAATTTTATCTCCACCAAGTTGTATCTCAGTCCTAGGTAATTGCATTGATGAATTAAAGTCACCCAACCCAGTTGACATAATCTGCCTCTCTGAACACCATGTGACCACTGGTATAGGAACTAGGCCTAAGCACAATGAGAAACTCAGACAGGAGAGTACTGCAAATGTTAGAATAAGGAAAGGTTCTCATAGAAGTATAATTAAAAATAATGTAAGTATATTTCATCAAAATATTGGGAGTTTAAAGAATAAAGTAGATGAGCTTCTGGTTTGTTTAGAAGATTTAGAAGCTGAGAATGAAATAGATATACTATGCCTGTCTGAGCATCACATTGTTACTGATATGGATAAGATAAATGTAAGTGGATATAAGCTCTCTGCACATGTAATGAGAGAAAATATGGAGAAAGGAGGAGTTGCCATATATGTCAAAAGTTATCATTGTGCAAAAAGTATAGAAACAAAAAAGTTTTGTGTAGAGAAACATATAGAAGCATGTGCATGTGAGCTTAAATTAAATAAAGGCACATTTATAATTGTAACTGTATATAGGTCCCCATCAGGAAATTTTCATCTATTTCTGAAAAAATTGGACTCCTTGTTGTGCTATCTGTCAGACAGGGGGAAGCAAATTATTATTTGTGGGGACTTCAATGTAGATTCTCTGAAAGAGGGTAATAGGAAAAATGACCTTGAAGCATTACTCGGTTCTTTCAATTTGTCACCCGTTATTGATTTTCCTACTAGGGTGGTAAAGGATAGCAGCTCACTGATAGATAACTTCTTTATAGACCAAGATAAGTTTAACCAGATAAATGCTCAGCCTGTTGAGAATGGTCTTTCTGATCATGGTGCACAGCTAGTTACAATATATGACATAGCTCCATTCAGCAATACTAAACAGTCCTCCAAAGTAGTACGTTCAGTCAACGATTTAACAATTGCAAATTTCAGGGAAAGCCTACAGCAGTTAGACTGGGATGAGGTGTACCGTGAACCTGATGCCAATTTAAAATATAATTTATTTCATGACATTTTTGTAAATGCATTTGAAAACTGCTTCCCCAAGAAAATAGTTAAATATACTCGTAAGAAACCTTGTAACAAACCATGGCTTACTAAGGGTATAAAAATATCTTGTAACCGGAAAAGGGAAATGTATCTGACAGCAAGAAAGAGTAGTGACCCAGAAACTATCAAAAATTATAAAAACTACTGTGTTATATTAAGAAAAGTTATTAAAAAATCCAGAAGTATGTGTATCATGTCTGAAATCAGCAACTCTGATAATAAAATTAAAACAATTTGGAATATTATTAAAAGAGAAACAGGTCAACCAAGAGCAGAGGAAGACAGTATTACCATCAAATTGAATGAAAACTTTACGAACAAAAAGTCAGAAGTTGAAAATATTTTTAATAATCATTTTCTAAATGTTGTGGATATAGTAGGATCCAGGTGTTCATTAGAAGATGCTAGGCTGTTAATGGAAGAGGCCATACCTATGCAATTTAATACAATTGAAATCTCACCCACTTCTCCCTCTGAAATTAGGAAAATAATAAACTTGCTTAAAAGCAAAAACTCACATGGAATTGATGGCATTTCCAGCAAAATACTAAAAGCTTGTTCTCAACAGATAAGTAAGATTCTCAGCCACCTGTGTAATAGCTCTCTGGAACAGGGCATTTTCTCTGATAGACTGAAATATGCTATTGTTATACCTTTGCACAAAAAAGGGGATAGATCTGATGTCAACAATTACCGTACAATTTCCCTTCTAACAGCTTTATCCAAAATTTTTGAGAAAGTAATGTATTCAAGAGTAGCTTCACATATCTGTAAAAATGAAGTACTAACAAAATGTCAGTTTGGTTTCCAGAAAGGTTTTTCAACAGAAAATGCTTTCACCAATCAAATTTTGAATGATCTGAATAACTGAACACCACCCATTGGGATTTTTTGTGATCTCTCAAAGGCTTTTGATTGTGTAAATCATGAAATTCTGCTAGACAAGATCAAGTATTGTGGCATGAGTGGGACAGTGCACAAATGGTTTAATTCGTACCTAACTGGAAGAGTGCAGAAAGTTGAAATAAGTAGTTCTCGTAACATGCAAAGATCAGCACATTCCTCAAACTGGGGAACTATCAAGAATGGGGTTCCACAAGGGTCAGTCTTGGGTCCTTTGTTGTTCTTATTATATATTAACGACTTGCCATTCTATATTCATGAAGAGGCAAAGTTAGTTCTCTTTGCTGATGATACAAGTATAGTAATCACACCTGACAAACAAGAATTAACTGATGAAATTGTCAATACTGTCTTTCAGAAAATTACTAAGTGGTTCCTTGTAAACGGACTCTCACTAAATTTTGATAAGACACAGTACATACAGTTCCGTACAGGGAATGGTATGACACCATTAATAAATATAGACCTTAATCAGAAGCATATAGCTAAGATAGAATATTCCAAATTTTTAGGTGTGTCCATTGATGAGAGATTAAATTGGAAGAAACACATTGATGATCTGCTGAAATGTTCGAGTTCAGCTACTTATGCAATAAGGGTCATTGCAAATTTTGGTGATAAACATCTTAGTAAATTAGCTTACTACGCCTATTTCCACTCATTGCTTTCATATGGCATCATATTTTAGGGGAATTCATCACTGAGGAATAAAGTATTTATTGCACAAAAGTGTGTAATCAGAATAATAGCTGGAGTCCACCCAAGATCATCCTGCAGACATTTATTTAAGGATCTAGGGATATTCACAGTAGCTTCTCAGTATATATACTCTCTTATGAAATTTGTTATTAACAACCAAACCCAATTCAAAAGTAATAGCAGTGTGCATAACTACAATACTAGGAGAAAGGATGATCTTCACTATTCAAGATTAAATCTAACTTTGGCACAGAAAGGGGTGAATTATACTGGCACTAAAGTCTTTGGTTACTTACCAAATAGTATCAAAAGTCTGACAGATAACCAACAAGTATTTAAAAAGAAATTAAAAGAATTTCTGAATGACAACTCCTTCTACTCCATAGAGGAATTTTTAGATATAAATTAAGAAAAAAAAGAAAAAATATTTAAAAAATAAAAAAAATAAAAAATAAAGAAAAACAAAAAACACAAAAAATAAAGTTGTTATATTAACTTAAGTATGTTGTTAAATTAACCTAATTATGTCATGTATTAGAAAATTCGACTCGTTCCACATCATTACGAAATATCGTATTCATGATCCATGGAACTAGAATTAATCTAACCTAATCTGACCTCTAAATCTCTGAACACAATACACCCATCGGTCAACATTATTGTGACACTGTACTAGTTCCCATGTGCATCTTTCCAGGGGCATATTTTGCCGAGAATTTTTATGGATGGCCAGTATGTGTGCATGTTGCAGACCACACACTGCCATCTGTGATCATCACAAATCCTGATAACAAACATGACCAACCTTCTGATAAGTCCAGGAGACTATCATAAATTATGGCAACACCAGCGAAATTTATTACTGTCTTTGAATAAATGTCTCATTTCTGTTCATCTCATTATGTATTTCTTTCTGGACTATACTATAGCAGTTCTTTCTATGTATGGTCAAAGTTTCACTGAGCTGTGTTACTTGACAGACATATAATGGGAAAGCTACTTTCACCCTTAAGTTTTACACACCAGTGTACATTCTCAGTAAACAGATTTTACAAAGATTAAAATCCACTAGTTAGTATTTTCTGTTACCTACGCAGGGCAATTGATCGCAAATCACATTTTATTGCAAAAACTATAGTTTTACAGAATAAATGGTATAGCTTAACACATGGTTCACACCATACTTAGCAAAAAGAATGGAGGAAGTTACACTGCATAACTCGCCATCTGAAGCAAGGGCGCATTTTCATGTTTGAAGGGAAACCATTAATGGAGTTCGAAGTTCAATAACAGGTAATATTTTTTGTCATATTTAATAAGCATTTGATGCACATCAAATAGAATTAGTTCTGTTTGCAGATGACAAGTATTATAATCAGCTCCAACTGTGGAAATTACTTACAATGTGTGTATTTTAGGAGGAGCTCCTACTACTTTTCTGCAAATGATCTGTCTGTCTCTTTCTCAATGTAAAGAAAGTCCAGAGGATTCAATTATGTGCACTGAAAGTTACACGACCAGTGATAAATTAGCAGTATGAGGAGGAGTTGGTAAGCAAAGGAGACTATTCTTAATGTTTCAGTGTACATATTAATGAGAATTTCAATTGAGGATGAACACCATATTTTAGAATTTCTTAAACAACTTGGCTCAGCCATAATTATTCCAAGTTTTGGGGGGAGATAAATCAGTAAATTAACATTTTCATTCAGTAATGCCACATGGAATTTTATTCAAGAGTAACTCAAGTTTAAGAAAGAAGCTCATCATTGCACAAAAATGTCTCCTAAGAATAATATGTGGTCTCACACTACCCTCTTTTAGACAAAGCAGTTCAGTATTTCATTTACAGCATGAAAATAGATCCTTTCTCTGAGTAACTTTTTTAGTTTGTTTTAAAATTTTACTTTGTTATCTGTCAGACATTTTATGTCAATGGAAAAGTTATCAAAAATGTTTGTTGCCACATTGTGCAGTCCTTTTGAGCTAAAAATAACTTTAATGTAGAGTAATGAATGCCATTCTCCTCTTAATTACGTACATAATGGTTCCTTTTTTACTGCACTGCATTATTTACAACATACTTAGAAAAAAAAAAAAAAAAAAAAAACTGTGAAGCAGTAGTTACAGTATGCAACTCCTTAATCAGATGTCTACAAGAGGATTGTCGGTGGGTCCCAAATATTGTTCTTACAGCATGTTTTTAAGCACTGAAGACTTGTTGAAGTCACTCCAGAACATTATTGACTGTATCAACTTACTGCTTTGTCTCTAGTTTTGCCACGGTTCTAAGTGCAAATGTAGCTGAACTAAGTTGTTTCAGAGTTCCAAAATGTACTTTTCCAGATTAAGTTCTAATCAATATGGACACCAAAGAATTTTGAAGTTTCAACCCTATTTACTATTTCCTAGCCATGTGGTAAGGCACTGGTGTAGTACCCCTAGACGTGCAGAACTGAATATGTCGAGTCTTTTTTAAAACTGTGGGCAAGACCTCTCACAGAAAATCAGTTAATGATACTTTTAAAAACACTGTTTACTATGTCTTCTGTTTCTGTGTGTAAGCTTCGATTGATTACAATACTAGTAACATCTGCTACAAGAACTACTTCTGCTATTGTATATTAGACAGAAGATTGTTTAGATATATGACAAACAATAGCTGACCTAAGACTGAATATGTGACTTCTACCCATTCAGAATAATGTCCACTGACTACATTGGTTGAACTACTAAGTACAACTTCCTGCATTCTTTTGGTTACATATGATATTATTCACTGGTTGGCTACACTGTCAATCTAATAAAATTCAATTTTTTAGGAGAATATTGTGATTCACACTGTAAAATGCCTTAGGAGTTACAGAAAATACCAACTGGCACTATTTTATTATTCAATGCTTAACGGTAAGTGAACATGAAATGGCATTTTCAGTAGAAAAACTCTTCTGAAATCCAAACTGTGGTTTGTTGAGGATATTATTGTTGCTCAGGTGAGATACTATCTAGAATACACCACACTTTAAATTCTGAAAAATTATGCCAGCAGTGAAACAGGTTAGTAGTTATTGACATCTCTCCTATCATTTTTCTTTCAAATGTTTCAAATGGCTCTGAGCACTATGGGACTTAACTTCTGAGGTCATCAGTCCCCTAGAACTACTTAAACCTAACTAACCTAAGGACATCACACACATCCATGCCTGAGGCAGGATTCGAACCTGCGACCGTAGCGGTCGCACGGTTCAAGACTGTAGCATCTACAACCGCTCGGCCACACCGGCCGGCTATAATTTTTCTTATGGAGTGGTTTGACAATGGCGTATTTCAGTCTCTCTGGAAAAATGCCTCGAGTTAGTGAAATATGTAAATATTTCAGATAAGACATGGGTAATTATACAGGAACAAATCTCTATTACTCTACTGGAAACATGATCAAAACCAGATGAGCTTTCTACATATGCATACTTCCAGATATATTACGGATGTGTCCAATTCCAGCGAATGTTCGGCATTTGCGTAATCACAGAATAGAGTCTTTCCGCCTTCTTATGCACAATATGGCACATTTGTTTATACCGGGGATCAACTACCAATCTCTACACCCAGTTTAGATTCTCCACAGGTCGTCTTGCATTTTGCTACAAATCTCTAGCACTGCAACTGCTTTGTATGAAATAGCATCATCCATCAAAAGCCTCTTGGATCTTCCAATGTTATCCACTAGATCGTTTGGAACAGCAATAGCTGTAACACACTCTTGAAATACACCTCCAGATACTTTAATGTCTGAAAATATCACTTTGTTAAGAATGTGCTGCTGTATTTTATTTGACAGAAAAATCTTAAATTCAATCACAGAGCTGGTTTGATATTCCTACACTTTTATTTTGTTAGTTAAGAGTCATTCCATGTCAAATCAACACAGGGGTCAATCTGAACATAGCCGATTTTCATAATATGTGATGTGTTCCATTGACATAATGAGAGAACAAAATTACAGAATTGTAGCACAAGTATGACAAAAGTAATGGCCGCCCGAAGCTCTAAAAATGTGCAGAAAACTCAGCAACCATGAGTGACAAAAACGGCTGTAACTTCTGTTCTTAAAGAGATACGACAGTCAAACAGATAATTTTGGAAAGGGCTGGGAACAAACTTTCAAATGATATGAAACATGGTCATATTTAAATCATGCACACAATTAATGTCAGTGACCTTTGATATCTGAACATATAACCTTCAAAATTTTTGAACAAAAAATACTTGCTTCTTCGTGCTGCACTACACAACATAGTAAAAAACCAACTGGGGTGACATTTGGATTAGGAGATACAAATTAATTCATATAGCCAAGTGATACAATAAAACAATACAAATTGTATGCAGACTGCAACAAAATGGTCTAAAGTACTGAAAAATATGTTACCTATTAAAACGGTGATGCGATAACAAACACACAGTAAGGTAGCAATGTGAACAAGCCTATACCAAGCATTTGTAAAATGCAAGGTAACAAACTGACCCCCTCTCAACCTTTGTAAGAAAATCTTTCTTGTTCACAGTAAAGCTGTCAGGTTTCTCAGAATATACAAAAGAAGGTGAAGGGTCATGAGGATGTAGGAAGCTAGTTATAACCCCACTGCTATCTTCATTAACACTTAAAACACATTCAAACCACCAGTGACCTTTGTACCTGCATGCAAAACCCCTACGGTATCATCACGGCAAAAGTTTTTCTGATTTACGGTGAACTGGAGAAAACTCTCGTTTGGATTTTTTTACGGCCAGTGGGAATAACACAGAGTAACTTGTCGGTACCTCCAATTGCGAAAATTTGTGCACACCGCTCTTGAAGGAGACAGAAAGTGACACAATGTAATTTTTCTTGGAACGCCATTAAAAGAACTTTCTGGGTGTCATTATCTGAGAGCTGTAGATGCACTGCAGACTGGGATGAGCATCAAGTCTCTTGAAAGTACCAGTGATGCCAACCCATGGTCCTTTGCCATGCAAAGTGGAAAAGAAATGCCACTCTGCACACACTTTGAAATCACTTTGATGAAAAGATATGTTTGTGCAATTCTTGAAGTTTTTGTACTGCACTTCAGCACCATCTGGCTGAAGTAATAAATGTACTTGGGTGTTCAATGGAAATAGGATATCATGAAGTTGACCAAATGACGCTGGAGAACATGAGCACTCACAGAGTCATGTTTCAAGCATTTTAATATGGTAACAAATGACATGCAATCAATTGCACGAGATTCTGGACATATATAATAAACAACAAATCATGAATGGTAGCTTGTGCATTGGTTCAGTGAAAGGCTTGAACCTCATCCTGCGGGACAAATGCGCAATTCTCTGCAAAATCTTATTAATAATGTATTCATTGTCATAAAGTCTCTTTTTCAGATGTTATAGAAATTCAGACTGTTGGGTGGTTACAAAGGAGTGCAGCAAGAATTCTTTTAGTTTGTCAACAAGGTTTTCCAAAAAGTCTTCCACAGAAGGTAGACATGCCTGGAGAGCTGTTCTATCTGTAGATGCTCATAGTTTGTATACTACTTAATCAATTCCACTTTTGTCAAACAATTCTCCTACGCATGCAGTGAACGAATGTGTGCGTGGGCAGTTCTCACATGCTGACATAACATTTTGGCATCACATGTCAACTCTTTAAACCTGGAACCTTGCAACATGAGCTTCACATTTTGGTGAACTTGGTGTGTGTGTGTGTGTGCGCATGCACACACATGCTCATACTCTCTCTCTCTCTCTCTCTCTACACACTCTCTCTATGCGATCAGAAGTATCCGGACACCTGGCTGAAAATGACTTACAAGTTCGTGGCGCCCTCAATCGGAAATGCTGGAATTAAAATATGGTGTTGGCCCACCCTTAGCTTTGATGACAGCTTCCTCTCTCACAGGCATACTTTTACATTCAGGTGCTGGAAAGTTTCTTGGGGAATGGCAGCCCATACTTCACAGAGTGCTACACTGAGGAGAGGTATTTGTGAGACTCGCATGAAGTCGGCGTTCCAAAACATCTCAAAGGTGTTCTATAGGATTCAGGTTAGGACAATGTGCAGGCCAGTCTATTACTGGGATGTTATTGTCATGTAACAACTCCGTCACAGGCCGTGCATTATGAACAGGTGCTCGATCGCGTTGAAAGGTGCAGTCACCATCCCCGAATTGCTCTTCAGCAGTGTGAAGCAAGAAGATGCTTAAGACATCAACATAGGCCTGTGCTGTGATAGTGCCCTGCAAAACAACAAGAAGTACAAGCCCCTTCCATGAAAACATGACTACACCATAACACCACTGCCTCCGAATTTTACTGTTGGCACTACACACGCTGGCAGATGATGTTCATCGGGCATTCACCATACTCACACCCTGCCATCAGATCGTCACATTGTGTACCATGATTCATCACTCCACACAAAACGTTTTCCCACTGTTCAGTCGTCCAATGTTTACGCTCCTTACACCAAGCGAGGTGTTGTTTGTCATTTACCGGCTTGATGTGTGGCTGATGAGCGGCTGTTCGGTCATGAAGTCCAAGTTTTCTTATCTCCAGCCTAACTGTCATGGTACTTGCAGTGGAGACTGATGCAGTTTGGAATTCCTGTGTCATGGTCTGCGAGCTTATCTGTGATTGGTCAGAATAAGTATGCTTGCTATTGGCCCGTTCACAATGCTACCTTAGTGTGTGTTGCTAATTTTTTTTAATGGTTAATGTGTTTTCTGTACTTTACATCATTTTGTTGCAGTCTGCATACAATTTGTACTGCTGTTTTTCATTACTTGGCTTGTACATATTAATTTATATCTTCTAATCTAAATGTCATCCCAGCTTGTTTTTTTTTACAATGTTGTGTAGTGTTGCTTGAATAAGCAAACATTTTTTCAAAAATTTTGAAGGTGACATGTTTGGAGATACTCAAGGTTACTGACCATTTAATTGTGTACATTGTTAAAGTAAGGCCATGTTGCTCTCATCTGAAAGCCTATTCCCAGCACTTTCCAAAATTACCAGGTTCACTGTTCTATCTCCATAAGTACAGAAATTACAAACGATTTTGTCAGCTGTGATTGTCAAATTTTCTGCACATTTTAGAACCTCGGGCAACCATTATTTTTATTGTATTTATGCTACAATTCTGTAATTTGGGATCTTCTAGTCTTTCCTCATTGGCAATGAGCACACCAAATTTGACAAAAATCTGAGATGGGATGCTTGAAAATTGTACTTTCCTGTGTTGATCTGACATGGAATGACCCTTAAGTGACACTATGGAACTGTATCCAGTGCCTCCCACAAGTAAAGAAATACAACACATCAATCTGCACATGGTATCTACTGCTTTACAGGTCTTGAGGATGAAGAGAGAGAACTGCTGATATCAGTGATATGGGCCTGTAGTCCAGTGTTCGACAACCCTCCTTGAAAATGTGAACAACCTACATATTTTCTCAATCACTGGGGGTGGGTTGGTACTCCAGAGAAGAGGAGCAAGTTCTTTCACAAACTCTATGTAGACTCCTATATGTATCCAAACTGGTTCAGTCACTTTCCCTCTTGAGTGATTATAATTGATGTTCTATACCAGTCACATATTTTCATACTTGTCATTTTGAAATTAATGCAACAATTGAGAGGAGAAACAGCAGTACACTCTTTCTCAATGTAACAATTTTTGAGTAGGAATTTTGTAGTTTGGCCTTTTCTGTGTGGTACAGAGTACAGTGTCTCCATTTCCCAATAAGGTAGTATAAGTAAATGCTTCTAGTGGTTTATGTAGAAATGTTATATGCTGCAAGGCTTTCCAGGTTTTGCGGTATTCACCTTGAAAAGCCAAGGCTACTAAACCTGACATTCTGGACATCAAATCTATTACCATATGTCTTCAACAGTTTTCCTTTCAACTTCTGAAGTGAACGCAGATTCAGTCAATCCACAGTTAAAACATCTGATGGTCAGTCTCTTGTTTGTTTTAGCATTTCTTACTACACAAAGATCATTACCAGATTGTATGTTAAAAAGTCTGCAATCTAGCAAATGGTTGGGCTGGAAAGACCATAGGCCTTCAACTTCCAATATACACATTGTGTCTATAGCTTTGCTTTTAACTGATGACTGCCTTATTTTACCTTCTATATGACCAACACAATGAATCAAAACAGTATGTATCTGCAACATACAGAATCTGTGATGTACATCTGTATGTTCCCCCACAAATCAGGGATGGCTAGTGAATTTTCAACAAAACTTGGTGCACATATGAATGGATCAAGAGGAATGTTTGATGTGAGCCGCTGGCTTTCGTCAATGACAATGTCAATGGCTGCTGTCATGTCACCTTTCCGTACATTTATACAGTTTTGTTGTTAGCTACAACTATGAAAGCATAAAAAATGGGTTGTGACAGATTGATCTGCAGCTAAGCCTGAGGTCTAGGTTAGGGTGAAAGGTGACAGGTCAGTTATGAGTTTGAGAAGCCAACAATTATGGTATTACAAAAACCTGGCTGTGATGTCAGACTGATCTGTGGCTGAGCCCATTTGAAAAAACTGCCAACAACATCACTTTACAGTCGTCAACTGTTTAAGGCATTTGTCACATTTCCTACATCACTGGTCAAAGCCAACACTTGTATTGAACATTCCTTTATATTCCATATGAATTATTAAAAAATACTGGCAGAGGGAGAGGGGGTGGAGGGTTCGTAAGACACCCTATTAACACTAAAGGATGAGGATGAGGAGGAGGAGGAGGAGGCGGTGATAGTAAGAAGTGACATGCAAAATTTAATAGAGTGAGGGTGAGCAGTAGGGATGAATACTAAAGTGCTACAGAACAAACAAAATTTATTGAAAATATAGAGTTCTTTTCCTTCTTTTCTCTTTGCACACACATTAAGTAACTTCTCCCATTTATGTATGAAAAATTATATCCTCCATATGACTGCAAAATGCCGTGCAGCAATGAGTAATGCGTTCACTGAAGTTCTCGATGACATCTAGTGGGATGTTGTTAATAACCCTTTTAATTTCATCCTTCAATTGGTGTTTTTGTTTGTGGTTTGTTCATATACACTTTTGACTTCACAAATCCTCACAAAAAGAAGTCACAAGGCGTAAGATCACATGGTCTAGTCAGCCATTCCTGGTTGCAATGCAAAGAGATATTTTTTGGAGGAAACTTTTCATTCAGCAGAACAATCATTTTATGGTACACGTGTCATGGTGAATCATCTTGTCAACACCAAAAATCATCATTTTCACCAATAAGAGGGAAAAACGAATTAGAAAGCACATTTTGGTATCGGTCATCATTCATAGTGACGGCAGCAACCACATCATTTTCAAAAAATTACAGGCCAATCACTCTTTGTGACCGGAATGCACACCACACAGACATGCATTGTGGATACATCTCATCTTCTGCAATCACTTGTGGATTTTCGTTGCCCCACGATCTGCTTATCAACGTTTCCACTTAGGTGGAAGCACGCCTCCTTTTTGAAAATTATTCTGTTTGGGAATTTCTTGCTCTCCACTTCTCATGCCAAGACGCAATGAGCATATCAGTGTCTCTATCCATGCAGGTTCAGCTCTTGTGTAAGTTGAATCTTGTACGCATGCATTTTCAGTTCTTTTGGAAGGGTTTCATGCAGTGAACTTGGTGATAAATTCATTTGTTGAGCTCATCGGCAAACCAATTTTCTGGGGCTTACGGTCGCATTGTCATGTATGACAGCAATACCTTCTTGTTTTTGAACAGAATGCGGTCGTCCTTTTAATAGTGTTTGACACACAACCTGTGGTCTCAAACTTCCATATCAACTTCCTAACTGATGATTCATTTGTTGAGCTCATCGGCAAACCAATTTTCTGGGGCTTACGGTCGCATTGTCATGTATGACAGCAATACCTTCTTGTTTTTGAACAGAATGCGGTCATCCTTTTAATAGTGTTTGACACACAACCTGTGGTCTCAAACTTCCATATCATCTTCCTAACTGATGATTCAGTCGGAGCAGCCGTACGTCCGAGTGCCACACGCAATTCACAAACAGTTGCCATGGGACTATCATTGTTTTTGTAATAACTTTTTTATCATACAAAAGCTATCAAGCTACTAATGGGAAGGAATAAAGGTAACAAACATGAAAAAAACCATGGCTGCCAACTGTCATAGGGCAAAATGGTACAAAATTCAAATTTGTCCTTACTTCCCAGACACCTGTTACAAAATACCCAATACTGCTGTTGCAACCATAATTTTTGTTGTTACTTGGCTTATTGGTGGCACTTCTGACAACATCTCTGTCAAACAAAAATCAATAACCTTCACAGGGGTATCTTGGAAGTACTACAAAGCAAATGTTGCTTGTTCAGTGGTGAGTTCACCCAAGAATTTATTTATTATCTTGGAGGAGAAGCAAAATATTTAGTCAAATTTTCTAGTAAATATTAACATGAATTTTACTGTATAATTTGTTCTTCACTAATACTTAAAAGTCAATAAAACTATAGACTATGAACAGAATGGATTTCTTTTCCTAACAGGTGGTTCAGTTAAATAAGTAACTTAGCAATTACAAGGAGTCAGACGGTATTACTCTCGCACCTTGCAGTTTTCCAAGTTTGTAACTTCACAGCAAGTGAATGACAAACCTGTAATCTATGGGAAAACAATAAACTTCATCTCACTTTTTGACTGAAACTGTATACAACAGAGCAACTACATAAACACGATTGAGTAACTTATTTGTACTTCTTCAAAAAGCCAAAGCACTTCACAGTGAAAATTCTTTAGCAATTACTCTTTGCTCTGTCTCCACTTTCTCCTTTCTTTTATCCATGCTCTTCAGTTTCCTCATCTGTCTACTTAAAGTTCTTGTTCTACTTTTTTGTGCCTTAACTTCTGTACTGTGGAATATACTACCTGAATTTCTTATGCAGTTTAATTTTCTTCAATTCTCCCAATTTACCGTCAAGAAATCACAGTGTTACAGCACCAGTATAGTGTTGTTTCTCAATGAGGAAAAGGTGACTTTTTTATGATTAATTGGAACAAATTATTTGTAGCCTATACATCCATGAGACTACCAAAAAAAGATACTGTAAACCAAATGAAATTTCATTTTTGAAATCAAGACGCTTCATACATCTGTAATCTTGAATCCCATCCATTGATTTGTCAATACCATTCCCAAATAACGGAAATGAATTGTAGCTGCACTAACTTCCAGAAATTAAGCTCATAAGATACGAAAGAGAACATATCACTGAAAAACATCACACTCTTAGTTTCAGCTTCACTCAACAACGGTGTCTCAAAAACGCTTTTAACGCACAAAAAACTCGATAACATAGCAGACTGGAAGGCTATTTTAACAAAGAGTGACTCACCAAGCAAACTGCAAACTTGGATATAACTTTTGTTTAAGAAGTTCCGAAAACGCTACAATTTCTGCTTGTTGCTTTGGAATCAGCAGATAATCAGCAATGAAATTCTGAAATGTAATACACTGTGACAAATCACAAAAAAATTGGCTACTAAACATGAACGAAAAATTTATGAAAATAATTATTTTGGGAATTTGTTTATTTTTAATGTTTCTGCTTTAACGTCATTGCATATAATAGAGTTATTTTCTAAGATGTCACAAAATTTTTACCTTCTTCCTCAGATAACTACATATTTCGTCGAAACCACATATAACATGACTTCCATGCCTAAATACAGGCAGTTTTCCTTTTGGCGTCCGAAACGGATTATTTGTTGCATTATACTGCAGAGGTACCCCGCAAAATGTTGCATACGCCTGTAATTAATGTAAAATGACAACACGTTCTATGACAATAATATGTGTTGGGGATGTATTCTAGTCACAAATAATTGAGGTTGGTTCGCTGAAACACATTCTTACCATTACTTCTAGACAATGTAAATCAACTGAAGCTAGCCCCCAATCGCCTGCCCACACATCAAGTTCCATAGGGTGATTCATTATTAATGGAATAAATGCACTTTTCGGCTTACTAAATGCAATAGTTGTTTACGCCAACACAATAATATTTTGTGTTAGTTACACATTTCAATTCACACTTATCGATGCGCAGTCCCGAGAAAAAATTAAGCCTTCTACAGTACTTAATCGATTTAAAATACACAAAAACACAGTAACACAAAATAATGCCGGTTATCCCATGCGTCAATAGTATGCATTCTTCAGTTCAAAGATTATCTCACAAACCGAGAGAAATTCCACTTGAGATTTTTTCGCAAGGGAAACTAGTAATTTTTCTTGGAGTGGAAGCTGAGCATGTATTACTTTTAATCATTAAACAAGTATTCAAGTAAATATTTAAAAGTCGATTTAAGGCCAACACACTGGACGACACGACACGTCAAAATGTTCCACGATGTATTTCGAATGGTGGCATTCACAAAGGCAATCAACGAACCGACAGTTCACGTCACGTCACGTCAAGATTTGCCCCATGGAAAAAGTTTTCACTTTGGCGTCATATGCTAACATAGGATGTTAACCTACTCTCTACTGGTGGATTTCACGCGTTTGTGCCTTCTTAATCTTTATTTTATTATTGCTCTTTGTTTTTCTGGCAAATCGCAAATGTTCCATGTTGACCATATTTTTTCCATTGAGTGTTCTATTTATTTTTATTAATTCTTTCACAGGCAGGGTCGTATATAAGCGAAAAATTATTTAGATTTTAGAATAACAGTACAGAGGTGATTCCCACACTACACATAAACAAGAACAAAAGTTAATGGCCAGTAATTTTCATAAAGTAAATCTTAAGTGAAAAGTCAGCTCAAATGAATGAGAAAAATACAGCAGTTTCATATGTTATTAGTTATGTAAGGAAAAAACATAATGGGTAGGCCGGCCGGAGTGGCCGATACCAATCAAATTTGCGTATTTCAGAACGAACTTCGTCAGTTGGCAGCTTGTGAAGTGAAGTCTCTGCTCCGATACAACGCCGAAGAAGTGAATGTCCCCCAAGAAACTTATATTGACGGAAATGGTGGAAGATAAGCTGTTACCACTTTAAAACGAAAATAAAGTAAATTGAATTGTTTAAAATATGTGTAAATAACCGACTGAATTTTAATTATACTATTTTTTCACATCAATAATAATTTACAGGAAAAAAGCGGTTCTAGGCGCTACAGTGTGGAATCACACGACCGCTACGGTCGCAGGTTCGAATCCTGCCTCGGGCATGGATGTGTGTGATGTCCTTAGGTTATTTAGGTTTAAGTAGTTCTAAGTTCTAGGGGACTGATGACCTCAGAAGTTAAGTCTCATAGCGCTCAGAGCCATTTGAACCATAGTGGGTAAGGTAAACACTCTCCTTTTATTTCCTGATAGATATTGTTTGTTTTTTTTGTTTGTATATATCTTCGTTAGCAAATAAATATCGATATTTTAAAATGTTTTTTTTTATTTTTTTATTTCTCAGTACTTCACCAAAACACATTAATCAAGAACATAAATTATAAAGTTTGCTTTGAAAATTGTAACTTTTTAACGAGATAGCTTTAATGAGTCCTCACACTGGACAAGATAGCTTATGTCGACATGGACGCAGTTGCTAAAGCCGACTGTACGAGACATAGTGTCTGCATCATATTCGATTTGGTAATTAATGTGACTTGCACAAGTACCTTGGTTATATGCGACCACAGTGTTCTCCAGTGGCAATTGCTTTATCTGGTTCTCAAACCACATAGTTGATTCAAGAATTGGAGCAGTTTAATATTCCCAAGTTAGCTCCATTAAAAAGAACATTTCGTCCTTTTTCCATCTGCCAGTCATGTTGTTCTGTCTATGGTAGACATAAATAAAAACTTCAATGCAAATACATTTCTCAGGTCTGCAATCTGATCGTATTGTGTAAATCCCACAATATTTCATCGATGCAACTGCTCGGCATCTTCAGGTGGTGGTAGTGGCTGCTGTCACTGCTGCAAGATATGACTGATGATAATCACACAGCGGCGTCGAAATTTATCAGGCCAGCAGGAGGCAATATACAAGTGTGGGAAGATGGTAGCATTTGGAGGAAAGTGGCGTTCCTAGCGCCCCCTACCAGGAAATGCAGAAAGGTCTCCCGCATGTGTGCTGTCGGCAATGACTGTGCTGTTGGACGCTCCTGTGATTAAAAACTGAATTAATTCTCAGCTGTACATTGAGTCAAATCATGAATCGGAAGTTCTTATTCCCCCTGTTTTGATTTAATGGCACCCAGTACTGGAGTCCAGGCGGCACTTAATTGAAAACCTGCATCGCTGTTGATAAGACTGTCCGCTGTACAGATATGTATGGCCTCCTTATCGACACAGTCCCAGAAAGATGACGCCGGGGAGAAAATTTCCATCCTTTCATCAAACATGCAACGCCCCTTGTCCGGGCAATACTCTGCTATCACTGATTTATCAGGTTGCCCCAGGTGTGTATGACAATGGTATTTGGCAAAAGATTCTTGCATGGTTTGGCATATCTGCCCAATATAAGATTTCCACATTGGCATGGGATGTCACGTTTCATGAGACCAAGGTCAACTTTAACTGAGGACAATAAATTCCTAAATTTTGCTGGTGGCCGAAAAACTCACTTGATGTGTCTGTTGATCATTTTTTCTATTCATGAAGACATGTCACCAAAATTGGGCAAGAACACCATTGCAATGGGAATGCATTGCGTATATATATATCGGAATAGCCATTCTGTTGGAATACCATTCTTAGATGTTGTATCTCCATGTAGATTGTCAGCATCTGAGACCACATATGCTCTATACATCAAAGAGTGTAAAACACTACTGCATTGTGCAGGGTGATGACATCTTGTGACCCACAAATATAGCTCTGTCTGAGTTGGTTTGTGATAGACACTATATACCAATATACCATTGGCTTTTCTTTTGACCATTACATCCAGGAATGGTGTAATGCCATCTTTTTCCACTTCCGTAGTGAACTGTATATTCGAGTGGAGCGAGTTCAGATGCTGGTGAAACACAGGCAATGTCTCTATTCAGTGGTGCCACACCATAAATGTCTCATCTATGTGCCGCCAGAAGCATGAAGTTTGAGACTTACTGACAGCAGTGCTTTTTCCTCAAAGTATTCTGTAAAACAATTGGCCTCTATGGGAGAAAGAGGACTTCACATGGTGGCACCATCCACTTGTTCAAAATATTGGTCTCTGAATAAGAAATAAGTTGAGGTAAGCACATGTTTAAACAATGCAACAATGTCTTTCTCAAACTGCCTGCTGATAAGTTACTAAAGTACCTCTGTAGGACTCATTAGAACTTATTAGTATTCAGTAGCAAAATCCTTAGAACATATGAATTACAAGACTTAAACAAGAAAGTACAAAATATCTTACTGCAAGTAGTGCAAGATCACTTATACATAAAGTGAATCAAATAAACTTACCCCTGATAGATATAACATCGAATATTACAGAACATTCTACTATTAAATTAATAATAATGTCCCAGAACATTCTAGAAAATGTGAAGGCAAACAAAGAAAATTGGATTCAGTGTGAAACAAACAAGTTACAAATCAGTTCATAATACCATATCTCTATTCATTACACTACACTGAACTTCCACTATATGCAAAAATATAGTGTATCCTACCATATCCAGAAGGCTCTTATGACCAATATTTTGTTATCAGACGTTTTATTATAACTAGTCATACAAAAAAATTACTTTCTGATGGATCTTCAATGTGCCAGTGCCTTGAAATGACATGCTTTCATAACACGAAAGTTATAATACGAATATTCTTTAATCACAAGGATGACGTTTCTCGTCGTTTTACTACAACAAATCGTACCTATAGTGACATGTTTTTGAGAGGTCCTCAATGTCATAGTGCTTTGAATCAGCATAATATATTCATAGGATGCAAGTTATAATATGAAACCCACCAAAAATGGGCTTCAACTGAAATTCAATATATCGCTTCTTAACTCTATATTGACAAACGTAGTGGCCTGCATGTGACATACATTGCATTCTTCAGTCTCATTGGTCTATATTCAAATGCACCTCTTACATCTTGATATTGTTCTGGACGTTTGGGAAGACTCCACGGTGTGTTTTTCTACATTATGATGTTAGAAACTCGACATGCTCAGCATTGATTTTGAATGCACGGCCTATATGATGATGGCTTAAATGCACAATCATTTTTGAAATGCACTTGGCTTGTCAAGTTACATCTTTTATTTGAAAAAACTTTGGCTAACCTGAATGGATTGACTTTGTGTGCGGTGAAGGAGAAGTAGGAATATTATTGTGCATGAAGTTATCTAGCTCTAATATTTAATTCAAGAGGAATGTCTACCATACTGTAAAATTTAAAACTTTCCTGCTATACAAATAAGGAGCTCAGTGTATTGCTTGACAGTATTCACCTGAAGATGGCCAGAAGACTTTGCGCTGAAATATTGTACCAGCATGTTACAGATGAGTAGTTCTCCCGATATTTTATAGAACAATCTATCGTACCAACCAAATCAGAAACCAGAACAGGCGATTTCCAAACGAACAGGCGATTTCCAAACGCCATATTAGACTGTCTAACAAAACAGCTTCAGGTCTTAATGTACCCTTATTTATATATACACTACAAGAGGTACTCAGGCTCTGCTCCTTTTAAAGATAAACTCTAGATGTCTGTGTTGTCAGGATATCATCATCACTGTAGTGACAATTGTAGCAGACGAATTAAAACAGCAGCTCAGTATATCTTCGGTTGGTACATTCAGTCAAATTTTGGAAACTGTTGCTGGCTTTTTATTTTTTTAGTGAGAACCTGCCACATTCATACTCGTTATTTGCATACATATTATGAAAAGTACTTAACAATAAATTTCTTGGTGGTAAGTATGTGTTCTGGTTTGTGAAATAAGTTGTAATTTGTGCAAAAAATTACAGTGTGAGAAAAATAAACTTTTCCTTTGCACTTGAAAGTAACCAAAATAATCACAAAAAGCAGGAACAGCAACATTCCTCTGGGATAACAAGATATGTTTCATTTGAATATGTACTTAGTTTGAAGATGTTCTTATTTGGAAAGTAAATTTTCAAAAATAACTAGCCTGACAGAGAAAAAACTAGGTTGACAGAGAAAAAAATGGAACAAAAAATGTCCGGCACTTTGATCGCCCACCACCCTATTGTAATCTAATGTCGATTTATTAATTTTGAAGTGTGTTAATAATTTGTTTGGTTGGTCACTTTTTCACAGCACTTGGCTTGCTGAGATAGTGACACACTGCAGAAGGGTAGCAATGGTAGAATTTGAATGAACAGTTTTCATAACACTCATCTTTTATTCTTCTTATTTATTGTAAGTTGTAGACTCGTAGCTCATTCTGAAATGCAACTTTTTTTATACTGGTTTAGAGGATGCTGAGCTTCATTTTTTTAAATAAAATGAACACTGGTGGACTTCCTGTTATTGAATAGATATATTTTTATCATTTTACTTCACAATTCAAATTAACATAATCCAGCATTCTAAGACAATACACATAACTTGTATGCCTTCAAACTCATACTACAAGTACAAAGTACAAACAGTCCAAATCAAATATTTACCTCTAACAAAATGTAGCAAAGAAAATACTATCATATATCGATGTACTTGTGCAAAATCATCTTCGAAACCTACATCTCAAAAATAAAGTACAAATAATTATCACTGCTTATCTGTTTAAGAAGTCCATAATCATCATCATAATTACATTAAGTGTTTATATATGTTAACATTTATACATTTTCATATAGCTATATGGCAGTGGATTTCAGGTTTTGAGTCTTCATCGTGGGTATCGGTCATTTAATACGATCCACGATCGGTTAGCACATTTATCTCACCATAACCAGATTTATTACAGCATGGAAATAGGACTCTCACAACAGTCGTTTGGGGACATCCAGTCTGTATTACTAAACGCCTATCCCAGGGCATGGAAAGCTGCCTCAGTTGAAGGTTGCCTGTCCGACAGCTTCAGGGGAAACAAAAATTTGATTTTCGATTGCCGAATTTAAAATTTAAAATGCTGACATAATCTTTCTCTTTGAGGAATATAATCCTGTGTGGAAAGTACCACATAGTTAAGACACTTATTACAGCTATAAAATGTGTAAACTGATCAGCCAGAACATTATGACCACCTACCTACTATCGATATAAACCCATCCAGGAGATATCAACATCACCTGATGAGGAATGACTACTAGTAAGGCACATGCATGGTTTATGTAGTGTCAGTGAGCATTCTGTTCATGTGTAGAATGGGGAAGGTGAGCAATCTATCTGAGTTTGACTTAGGGCAGATTGTGACAGTCCAGAGGGTCAGCATGAGCATTTCGGTGGCTCCACGATTTGCCAGGTTTTCAAGGAGTGCTGTGTCAAATGTCGTCAACACGTGGGGAAACCAAGGTGAAACTATGTCCAGACGTTGTTGGGCTGGGCGGCTGCCTCTCATTACAGACGTTGGGTGTTCTAGAAAGAGGACAGGTAGGGGTGTGTGGCGGAACTAACATTAGACTTTAATGCTGGGCAGAGTGCAAGTATGTCTGAACAAACAGTGCACCATACACTTCTAAGGATAGGCCTCCACAGCTGACAACCCATGCATGTGCCAATATTAACACCACGAGATCAGCAACTACGACTGAAGTGGACACGTAGCAATTGGCACTTTGAATGGTGGCGCAGTGGCAGAGTGATACCTTCTCCATCATGTAGATGGGAGCCCGCAAATTCGTTTTCTTCCACGGTAACAGCTCCTTGATGTCCGTGCTGTAAGACAGATACAAACTGGCGGCGACTTCATTACACTCTGGGAAACATTCACATGGGCATCCATGGGTCCAGTGGAGCCCGTGCAAGGCACCATGGCGGTCGAGGAGCATCGCACACTGGTTGCAGACCGCGTCTACCCCTTCATGAAGATCATGTTTCCCGATGGCAGTGGCATTTTTGAGCAAGATAATGCGCCATGTCACCATGCCAGAAGTGTGGTGGTGTGGTTTGAAGAACATAGTGGTGAGTTACAATTGATGTGCTGGCTCCCCAACTCGGCAGATCTGAACCCAATCGAACGCATCTGGGATGTATTGAACGTTGTGTCAGAGCTCATCGTTCTCGTCCCGGAATTTACGAAAATTAGGTGACTTGTGTGCGTGGATGTGGTGCGAAATCCATGCAGCGACCTACCAAGACCTCATTGCTTCCACGCCACGATGCGTACATTCACAACAGATTTTGCGGCCAGTGCTCACATACAGCTTTGAACGCTCCTGTAAAATTACGTTATTGTACGACACATGGTTCAGGAGATATGACACCATAAACACTGAGATGGGTGAAAAACTAGATATTGATTAAAAGAGAGTGCAAATTACCCAGAATACTCTCACAGTGTTTGGTAATGAGAGCGCTAAGCAATATCCAGCAAACTTTAAACACAGTTTCAAATCTTTCCTAAACTTTTTGCAATCAGACGTTTGAAGCTGTTTGGTACAAGGAATTTCGTCTCTTTATCGAATTAGGGGTTTGTTGGTAGGCTAATAAAGGAGTTGTTTGTTGAGGACAAATTTTCGTTCGAAAATCATTTACGAATAAGTAGAAAATCAATTTTGCATTTCTTTTGAACCACATTTCTGGCTCTATACAGAAGTCTAATACACATAAATGAGATTCTGTGCCATTTTACGTAAAATTATGTGTAACACTGAGATATCTGGTAACTAAAAATACTTTATCATCACGACAGTACGTGTATCAAATTCCTAAGAACACTATTTCTAAATTTTTATGTGTAGTACTGGATGCTCTCCAGAATATGCCGAGGGTACATCAAAAATGAAGTTTTTGTCCCAACAATTCTGCTTTACTTTTATTCTTTTGTTTAGTTGAAGTTCTGCTGTAAATATAACGTTTCCTTTACCAGACTGGTACTTACATTTGTAACCAAACTTTGCAATACTCTGCAAAACAGACATTACTCAGCTTATGTTCCAATAAGAACACTTTTGTATTTACATAGGATTTCAGTTAGGGTCAAGAATAGCTTTAAATCCGTAAAGGCACAAATAAATTTATATTTTCACTCCACCATAATAATTACGCTCAGTAGCTAAATAAAAATAATCATTAAACTGAAATAAGAAGTATTTGCACAAAATTGATCGTTCTGCAGTAATATTAAACTCAGTAACTTCATACTCTTAATTACACTTTTAGAATTCTTTTTGTCACTTTAAACGATGCTTTATTATCTTGTTACAAATACATGATTACAGGGAATAGCTGCATGCTACAAAGAGACTCCTATTACATGGCTTAAGAAATTATGCCACTTTATAAAGTATTTATTTAACTACTTCAAAACTAGCACATTGTTTTCCCATGAAACTAACATTTAACATATGCAAACAAACAACTGAAGACCTGTGCTGTTGAACAAACCAAATTAGAATGAGAGTAGATCAGCCTAGTGGCTGTTGCTGCAGCTCATAGGCGTTATTGGAGGAAGGGACTTCCACCCAGTAAGAAAGTGAAGAATTTTTTTGGAAATTCGGTTTCCATTTTCCGGAAGTTGTTTGACATGTAAATGTGGTGTATGTCGATTCACATACATGGAACAGAATGGGACAGAATGCCAAACATTCTGCAATACGATTGTTCTGAGCTTCATGGTTAGTTGTTTACGTGTTGCCTGTTGGTGTTTATCTTGGGATCTTCGGTTAACATTTTTGATGATTTTTCTAATGTTTTGTCATTACAAGCTGCTGACATTATCAAAGTTTGGCCCTCCATTACTGATGGAAGACTGGAGTGGAGCCTGAAGCTAGAGATTATATGTATTTACCTGTCTTGGCAACATCAATGGACCTTTCCTATATCATTACAACTGTAGTTCTCCCCTTGTTACTTGCTATCGTCGTTCGCTGTAGTGGAAGAATGCAGTATCCATTTACTTTAAGGCTTTCTTCTTTCTTGTCAAAAAGGCTGTTATACTCATGAATTTCTATGGCTTCCCTGAACAAATTGGGAAGCCATAGAAATTGACCAATTCTACCTGATTCCACTATTGTACACTAAATTTGTATCGTTTTGGCGGTCTCAGTATAAAATTAGGTGTTTCTGTATACACAAAATGGACAGAGGATGTCTGCTTAGCTACCTGCTGTATTTGTAGAACAACAGTTCTGAGACATGCATTGAGGGACTGCAGAAGCCTTCCAATCTCTGATGTTCCAAAAACCTTCATATTCACCTCAGAACTGTAATATATAATGGAAGAATGAATGAGTACTGAATGAAACATCTTTTATTGTAAATACGTATTGTATGTAGTAGATGACTACCAATCTTAAGCAATAAAGTATGTATAACTATGGTGCTTATCAGAATAACTAGTGAACTCCCTAGATCAGTGGTCGTCAAACTGTGGTCCAGGGGCCACATGCGACCCAAATCAAGTATTCATGTGGCCCACGATTCTGAGTTGTATTTTATTGCAGTATTCATCTAGTAGATAACAGACAAATCTAAAACGGTCAGAAAACGTTAAGAGCTTCATAAGAATATTGTTTTCCTGCTTAACAACAAATAAAAATACCTACAGAGACAGCAATATTTTAAGAAGTGCTTAATTTTAATTGAATTTCATGAATTTGGCCTAGAGTTAAGTACAGTTGCCACTGACCTCACCGGGCAGAGAGGAAGCAAGTGTGGCCGCTGCAGGGTTAGAGGGTTTGAGAGGGAAAATGTTCTATTGATTGTTTCCAGTACTGACAACCCACAGGCCCATGTGCCTTGTACCAGTCAGCTACTACAGTATAAATTTCGAATGGAAGTAACATTCATTCACGAATGTGGAGTATAGGAATAGTCACCTTCAAATACGGTACATATTTGTAGCAAAGTATTTGAAATTAAATTAAGGCTGTTGTGATAAAAAGCAATAGGTAGAAGAAAAATTATAGTAAAACATTTAATAAACATTTGTGATCATATCTCTTAATGCATAATGCAATTAAATATAAGTTAATACTCCACTCACACAGACAACACAACAACACTCCGTTAGGCAAGTACAGTGTTACAACTCTGGCAGTGCTGAGGGTGACAGCAATCTGGAACATAGAACAGCCAACACAAAGTGTTCCAAATGATGCCAACTCTCAAGACCAGTACCTGGGAGCTGGTGGCCAGCTTATCGCACCGTTACTATAAATGGTCTGCTGGGGGCTCATAAATTACTAATTTTTGTAGGTTAGCAATTAACAATCAGATCATGCTTATGTGGTCTGAGGTGGTGCCCAAAAGTGTCAGCATTGGCTCTTGAGCAAATATGTTTGACGTCCACTGCCCTAGAATGTCCTCTACCTCTTCTAGAATCCCATAATTTTGAGACAGGTTATGTCAGCAGTTGCTTTAATGTATCTTAACGATAAAATCAGTGAATACTGGCTTACAGGTCTTTCTACAAGAAACAAAGGGTGCCATAACAAACCATTAGGCTGAAGAACCTCGTATTTCCTGACAAATTCGTGCCACTGTCTGATCTGCAGTTTATAGCAACACATTACCTTGTCTTGTCTACTGAGGGGGAAGCCTACCACTACTCTACGCCAGGTAACGCCAAGGGCAAACACACCTGTTTGTGTTGGTAGACAGTGATGGGTGATGGGAGAGTCATTCAAGAGAAGATTCTGGAGAACAAGTCTAAAAAGCTACTGGAAAAGTATTGTTCTCTCTCATTCAGCAGCTTATTTATTTGATCACTCAGATACTTTCTGTTGTCAACAATGATTGAACAGCGATGAGATGCGAACCACATCCTGTCAAGTTATGCCCAATCCACAATTTCATTCCATTTTGATACATGCTCCATCATCCCATTTCAAGAGAGTTTAGTGAAGAGTTGATCGTTCTCAAGCATTATTGTTTCTGTACAGTTGATCATCTATGTGTGTTTTCAAGTTGTTACTTCATATTTTATTTTAACCCTTTCACACCTGATTTTTTTTTTTTTTTTGGAGCAAGAAAAGATCTTTCAGATGCTGTCATTATCTTAGATGATTTCTTAATGCTTTTAGAAGCGAAATTTATATAATCATATGTACCTGAAACGCCAGCTAAACCTGCTGGGCAGGACAGATGATTAGTATTGTGGAAAGGGCCAAGGGAGTTGCGGTGGGATTCATTTCACAATTGTAATTTATTATCATTTAGTTCACAAATACACTTTTGAAAGAATTAAATTTGCTTCACAGTTGAAGGCCTCCATACAGATGCTTTAGAATAAGTTCAATTTTGAAAAGACGTGACACACAGCTAAATTTACGAAGAAGATAAATCGTATACATATATCAGATGAACATGCGGAGCGGCTGAAGGCCGCCGGATTAAATCTTCAAAATTCCAAATATACTATGATGATTACTGAAGGCAGAAGGACACAATGTTTTAAGATGCTAACAGGGCTGATGGCTCACAAGGTGCACAGAAAGAGGTAAACAAACGCAATAAGATGGCTGAAGGCGGCAAGGTTAAATTCCGAAAATTAAGGAAATGTATATTGCAACAATCGGTAAAACAATACATTAAGTTTAAAAATTTCCTTTTTTGCAACACCAACGGCGGAAGGCCCACAATAAGTTGTAAAATCTTTCAAAGGAAATTACAATAACCTTTCAAGGGCAGAAGGCGATAATGTTTGGACTTGAAGGAAACTCTGAGAACATGTTTCCAGGGCTGACGGCCCACAACTAACATTGAAAAATTAAAAATATAAAATACAATTAAATTACAACAACACTGCAAAAAGGATAATTAAGAGAACGGCACTCAGGAGTCTCCAGTGGATCGGTCTGCCCTCGTTCACTTTGGCGAGATAGGTGGTGAGCCCAACTACACTTACGTCGTGTTAACCCAACCAAGGGACAGTCAAGGACCGACCGACCAACCGCTTGCTTGCCACAACGGAGCACACGAGAATTCAAGATCTCTCCCCCAAGAATTATAAGTATCACTATCCCCAAACAAACGCGTATGTGAACTGAGCTGCCAAAACTACACACCATGTTGGGTAGCAACAACAGGTGAGGAAAAGACACTGTCTAAAAACTAGGTTAGCTGCCAGGCAGGTAACCAGAACAGTAACGGCCACAAGGCAGAAAATTCCACTGGTTCACTTAAGTATGAAACAAGATAATACGGTTAACTTCATCCCAAAAGAACGCTGCCTGAATTTACGTCAGTGGCCACGGCAGGTAACCAGCACACTAACGGCCACAAGGCAGGAAATTCCGCTGGTGCACTCGAATTGTCGTCAACTAATACAGTTAATTGCACCGCCTGGCGGCAAAGTTTCAGCTATAGAAACACTCAATGTTGCTCACAGGAAAACCTCCCCAACAGCGAACCACCGAAACGAACCACCACAACATGAATATACATGGCTTGGGTAGTTGAAACAACTACTCAACTTTGGCGTCCTGGGTCGGTGAACCACGAAGCTCGTAGCGATTGGACAGCTCCACACACGCCCCGACACTGCTCGGGGACCGGCAGCGGACCCAGCCTTGTCGATAATTTGAGTCACGTTCAAGAGCTTTTGTGGTTATTAGCCATGTTGGAGGTTCAGAATGATACCATGCGTGTCCCGCACAAGGTAATTATCTCACTACTGTATCCCTTAACTAAAGGAGTGTTAAATGTATTAGTTTCGGAAGTTTTGATGCGTCAGTAGCCTATTAAATATCTGAGGACTTTAATTACAGCTAGGAAACTGTCAGCTCGAATGCGAATCGAACTTGAGTGCAGGGCTGTGCTGAAACATTAGAACAATACGTGGAGAGGGTCTGTAACGCAATGTTGGCTCTGGATATGTCTATGGCTGAGTCTGCTGTTGTATCTAGCATTCTTGAGAGCATGCTCCCTGATGATCGGTCATGGTTACTTTTTGCTAGCCGGATGGCTGGCTTTTTGGAGATGGACCAAGTGGTGGAGTCATTTCAGGCCCTTGCGCTAGTTGATTCCCAGCGTAGTACTAATTATAGCGCAGGGACAGTATCTTTAGTTCCAGGGAATAGAAAGTTACATGTGGAGACTGTTGTGCAGGCTAGGAATCACTGTTTTCGCTGTAGCGACACTAATCACTTAGTGCACAATTGCCCTATTCTTATGGGATTGCAGGCAAACATCTGACGCCATAGGAAGAGAGGGGGTAGAAAGCGTGAGTCACCCTTCCGATGTACACACATCTGTACTCCCAGTAGGCCCCCTCTCCCCTACGTTTGTACTCGCGTGGGAACAGAGTCCCTTTGTGGACTGCTTGATTCTGGAAGTTCGGTGTCCTTGATTGACCATAAATGGTATTAGGAGTTTTGTCGATTGAATAGGTTATCTGTTGTGAGGCCTACCTGGCAGAATTGTCATGTTGCGAATGGGGATGAATTTCCCGTGGTGGGGGAAGTGCAGGGTAGCCTATCAATCTGTGATTTTACGTGGCCAGTTACCTTATTGGTAGTTAAGGGTTTAGCTGTACCCTTACTCCTGGGCTGCGATTTCATTCAGCACACCGGGTTGGTATTAGACTATGCTAGTCACACATTAAACTTTAATTTCAGACTGGAGGAAAAGATAGCACTGTGTGTATGTGTGTGTGTGTGATCATTCTAACTTGGTCAGTATGGTCGGCAACAAAGCCAACAGGTTTGAGATTAGTCACCTTCCTGATGATTGTGCGGTTCAGTTACTAGAATTGTTAGATTAGTTTCCTGACGTGCTTTCTGAGGAACGTGATGTAATTTGCTTATTGAATATCACATTCATTTGTATGATGACCTACCGGTTCGGCAGTCGCCTTATAGACTTCCCCTCCCAGGATGAGATTCCCAAAGCAAAAACTGGATACTATGCAGCGGAATGGCGTTATCAGACCGTCAACCTCGTCTTACGCTTCACCAATATTTCTTGTTCCTAAAGCCGGCAGTAAGGATTATAGACCTGTAGTTGATTACTGGTTATTGAATAAGAAGGTTAAGTTGGAATCCGTTCCCTTACCTAATATTCATAATTGTTTTATGTGGTTTTCTGGGCCAAGATAGTTCACTGTTCTTGATCTTAATCAAGATTATCATCAAGATTAGTGAGGAATCAAAACATGCTACTGCATTCTACATGGACTGAAATCTCTTTGAATTTAACAGAGTTCCGTTTGGTTTAGCTACCGGGGCCACAGTATTGTCGCGCTTGTTGGACCGCATTTTGGGAGATTTAAAACTTAAGTGTGTGTACAACTATCTGGATGCTGTTGTGGTGTATAGCCGAAGCTTCGATGAACACCTTTCCCATCTCGAGCAGGTGTTGCGTAGATTTCGTTCCGCTGGATTGACGGTTAAGCCGGCCAAGATTACTCTTGCTAGACACCAAGTTTCCTTTTTAGGCAATCTTGTCTCAGGGGACGGAGTTAAAATTGATCAAGAGCGGACCAGTGGGGCTAAGAAATTTCCGCCCCCAAGGACAAAGAAGCAGGTGGTGCGTTTTATTGGCATGGCGAATTATTTTCGCAGGTTCGTCCCTAATTTCGCACAGTTGGCTGCCCCTCTCAATGACTGGCGAAAGAAAGGCCAAGAGTTTACCTGGGGAGACAGCCAACAAAGTACTTTTGAGGCAATTACGACTGCCATTACGAATTCTCGCGTTTTGGCAGTTCCTGATTTCCAGAAACGTTTTGTAGTCCAAACCGATGCTTCCAATGCCGGGATAGAAACCATGCTTCTTCAAGAAGATCAGGGCGTGAAGCGCCCCCTTGCCTTTGCTTCAAGGAAGCTCACCGCCGCAGAGTTAAGCTATTCTGTTTATGAGTGTGAGGCTCTTGCGGTGCTCTTCGCCTTGGAGAAATTTCGATTTTATTTAGAGCATAGGGAGTTCGACCTCGAAACTGACGATCAAGCATTGAGTTGGGTCCTAGCTCGACCTCAAAAGACCAGAAGTATTTGTAGGTGGGTGGTCGGTATTTCCGCCTTCCCTTTAGAGGTGCGTCATATTAAAGGCTTCGACAATCACATAGCTGACACCCTTAGTAGGATGTTTGGTGAAGACCTTGAACCTCAGCCAAGGGGAGAGCATGACTCGTGTAATCAAGTGGTGAATAGTGTCCTCACAGAGATCATCCAGTTATTCATTGACCTTAAAACCAAGCAGAATGAAGATCTGTATTTGGGTCCGATCAAGTGGAAGGTTATTGCTGGCGGAGGCCTGCCTGGTTACTTCTTAAGGAATGGGGTACTCTATAAAGAGGTTGGTAAACCCGAGGATGTTAGGATTTGCTTACCACTTGATTTAGTTTTTTTGTGGCGTAACAAGACAGCCACGCCACTCGGAAGTAGCCGAAAGGCACGCGTTAACTCACGCAGGCTAGTAGATAGGTCTGAAACAGGATACGTAATGAATGCTATAAAGAAAAGTACGTAGCTGCTGGAATACTTAACTTTAATCCATCGTTGTTGTACATCGCTCTTGACGATACAAGTGAGACTCTGTAGATACATGCAATGTTACTAATGGCGCCTTGCTAGGTCGTAGCCATTGACTTAGCTGGAGGCTATTCTATCTGCTCTGCAAATGAGCGAGCGAGGCTTCGACAGTGTGCATCGCTAGCTACGTCGTCCGTACAACTGGGGCGAGTGCTAGTACGTCTCTCTAGACCTGCCGTGTGGTGGCGCTCGGTCTGCGATCACTGACAGTGGCGACACGCGGGTCCGACATGTACTAATGGATCGCGGCCGATTTAAAGCTACCACCTATCAAGTGTGGTGTCTGGCGGTGACACCACAAGTTTCACCTCTCTTTCAGTATTTCCATAATTCTGTACTAGGAGGGCACCTCGGCCTCTATAAAACTTTGGCCAAGGTGCGGGCCCATGTGACGTTGCCATCTCTGTACCGCGATGTGCGGCGGTTCGTCAGTCAGTGTGACGACTGTAAAAGGAGTAAGGCCAGTTCTCACACCCCTTTGGGTCTACTTCAATCTCAAAGAGAGCAGAGACGGATGGATAAAATGTTTATCGACTTTGTAGGACCCGTGCCTAGGACTAAGGGAGGGTACCGTTATATCTTCGTCGCCGTGGATGACTTTTGCGTTTTGTATGGTTCCTGTCCGGTACCAGGGTCACTGCAAGTATAACCATATGTCATCTGACCCATGTTTTTTCATGGTTTGGGCCCCCGAAACAACTCCTTAGCGATAGTGCGCCTACCTTTGTATTAATAGAGTTTAAACAGTTTTGCTTCCGTAGTGGAATCAGGCATATTACGACTATCCCTTACTATCCGCAAGCATCCTTGGCAGAAAGGGTTAACTGTACCCTAAAGGCAGCGCTTATAATTTACCACGCCAAATCCGCAGTGGGTGGGATACTACACTCCCATGGTTATTTTCACATTCAATATGGCCCAACATGAAACTTCTAGGGCAGTTCCAGCTGAATTAATGTTGGCATATCCAATCATTTCGACTCTCTCCTATCTTTGCCAGAACAATGACTTGTTGCCTTTTTCCATTACTCCGGATACCCTTAGGTAAAATTGATAGTGTGCTCAAAACAACATGGAGTTAGCGCATCACCGGCAAGCTGAACGTTATAACCAAGGAAGAAGCGTTTTTCAGGCTAAAACCAGGGATAAGGTGTTTATTAAGAACATTGCTGGTCGAAATGCTCGTGGTATGGGAACTTGTAAGTTTTTACAGTGTTACTTGGAACCGTGTGTCGTCACCAAGTTCTTAGGTCCTGTTAATTTGTTAGTTAAGGAGCTTGCAACGGGCAAGATGTTCAGAGTGCACCTTAGTCAAATCAGGCCTGTTAGCTAAGTCTCTTTCCCTTTTTTCAGTGGTGGTAAGGCGCAAGAGGGGGTAGGTCAGGTTTAAGCGGGGGAGGTTGATCCGTGGTGCACCTTCTGGCACAACAGCTCTTTGGCGCGACACTATCGATTACCCAGCTGTATTAGGATCTTTGCCCCTGTTGTGATCTCGTGGGTGTTTTGGTGCTCGGGGCAGTTGGTGTAGGACTTGTTACGACGTGCAAGAACATACTTTCATGGACGAAAGAGGAAGACACACGTGCTCGGCCAGCAGTGGCATGGCTGGTCTACCTAGTAAGGCAGTCGCGAGTTTGTGGTGGACCTGCCCGATGTCAACTCCGGGTACTGTTCAAAAATGGTTCAAATGGCTCTGAGCACTATGGGACTTAACATCTGAGGTCATCAGTCGCCTAGAACTTAGAACTAGTTAAACCTAACTAACCTAATGACATCACACACATCCATTCCCTGAGGCAGGATTCGAACCTGCAACCGTAGCGGTCGCGCGGTTCCAGACTGAAGCACCTAGAACCACTCGGCAACACTGGCCAGCCAGGGTACTGTTCGTCGCATTGCTTTGGTGCCTGTTTTCTCATAGAGACCCATCGCTGGAGACCATCTCGAACAACGCTCTCCATCGAAGGTGTAAGTGATTTTGGTGCCTTCGTTTCATTGAACAATTTGCTTTGCAGCGAGTGCACTTGTTGCTTGATTGCCCTTATGTGCGTGATGTTGAAGTAAGAGCAGCTGGCAGAGTGTGTAACCACATGGAGACCATCAGTTACCATTTCTTTTTAAAAATCCACTGTTTGGATTACTATTAGGAAGCTGATTAGCTCGAAGGTCTGTGTTGTATTTTTGGTACTTTTGGGACAGTATCCAGAAGTTCATGTATTGTCTGTATGAGATTTTCAGTGTATTTTGATTGCCATCAAATTGATGTCCCTTGTATATTGCTGTAAAATTTGTGTCACTTCTATTGAAAGCACTTACTTAGTTATTAGTAAAGACTCATATTCTGTAAAGCTGGTCATTTGTATGTAGTCCTTCATATACGTGCATTTATTTGAAAGCACTCACACAGTTATTAGTAAAGACTCATATTCTGTAAAAGGCAATCTTTTGTACATAGAATTTTATACAAGTGCATTTATTTGAAGCCCGCATCTCGTGGACGTACGGTAGCGTTCTCGCTTCCCACCCTCGGGTTCCCGGGTTCGATTCCCGGCGGGGTCAGGGATTTTCTCTGCCTCGTGATGGCTGGGTGTTGTGTGATGTCCTTAGGTTAGTTAGGTTTAAGTAGTTCTAAGTTCTAGGGGACTGATGACCATAGATGTTAAGTCCCATAGTGCTCAGAGCCATTTGAACCATTTGAACCATTTATTTGAAAGCACTCACTCAGTATTAGTAAAAGAGCAACTGGTTCTTCATTTATTTGTTGTTTATTGATTTCTTAACTTACATTAATTGATGTTTGATTGATGTTAGCCGTGTCTTCTGTGGTCTGTTGTGTTCCAGTTTTCTGCAGGTTGGGGTGTGTGGGAGCGGCGCCACATTCCGCTTCAGTGCACAGAAGCTGTGACGTGCCGTCTAATGGGAAGTGACTCCCGGTTGGGCCCCAGGACTTAAGGGTTGTTTTGGATGGCTGGTCTGCTGCTTCCGGCATTTTAAGTTAAGTCACCTTTTGCCCAGGGCAGCTGGGCGTCACTGACTGTTTGGTAAACATTTAACATGTTTTATGTATATTTTTAAAAAATATAGTTTTTTTATTTGCTTGGGATTGAATTTTATTAAATTGTAATTTGTGGTGCTTGTGTTATTTGGGTTCTTAATGAGCTGGTGTGTGTTTCATAAATCACTTCCATATTGCATATTTTTGCTCCTTTAAACAAATTATCTGTGCCACATTTCTTTAAATGACTTTGTGATCGTAATTTATTGTTCCTTTAAGTGTTGAAATCTCTGAGTCTCATATTTTTAAGTAAGTTTTCATAATTGTAATTTGTTGCCTTGCTTGAGAAGCAAGTTATCTGTGATATTTTGGTTTTGTCTTAAAGATGGCCACGTGTTAATTGTCTCTTAGCTGTTTTATAAATATTGTCTTTGAATAAATTGTAATTTATTGATTTGGTAGTTGTTGTGTTTAAGGAGTGACGTTATAGGGGCCTTGACCTACCATGCTAAGTGTACCCCTCATCCTGACTTCCTCAGTCACAAGGGGCACTGAACAAGCATACATACTCTTTACTGTTGCGGATGATGTTCAACTTCCGCCAAATGGTTTTAACGGTGCCTAATGTTTCCACCCTGTACACTAGTGCAAAAATTGCGGTTGCACTGCTCTCCAGAGTGGTGAGGTCATGTTCAGTGGGGTTACTAGCCCACAATGTCCTTAGAGAAGTGCTGAAGGGTGTGGCAGATGTCAGCAGCATCAACAATTGTCAAGAACATTGAGAGGTGCCAGGGCTAGCAGTGTATTTAACACTAAATTCTTCTAGAATCTACATATGTAAAAGATGCTCTAAGCCCCCCCTATTCTTACTCCGAACAGGCGCGCTCTGCTGAGCTCTGATTATCAGCTAGGAAAAGCCCTAATCTACCGGTGCTGCAGACATACATTACCAAGCTGTCTTCTTAACTGCAAGAACACGATCTGGCGTACCGGACGCGATGGGTGGCTGCTTCAACGTCCCGTTGTGGTGATGATAAAGTTGCGAGTATAGCCCAAAACAAATTATCCTGGTCTGGTTGTTTCAGACTAAAGACTTCCTAGCAATACAAATGCGCCTCTGAGGGAGACGAAGAAGGCTCGCCACACAATCACTGATGGTACAGTGATTGATTTTAACCAGCGAAGTCACACAGTAACTCCGATACAGTCAACTTTAGCCACAACTGCTCAAGACAGACAACAAAGTCCGCTTGTACGCAGAACGCTCAATTGCCAACTGTACTCGGAAAGTTATGTTAAAGTCTAAACTTCAGCAACTTCGTCAAACAGTTACAATTAAATAAAAGTATATCAGACAGCCAACGGAAGGCAGGCGGTCCAGAGCAGCGAGAGCTCAGTCTTGTAACCTACTCCAACCAAAAGGCGAGAGCCGACTCCCACAAGAGCACCTGTACAAACCGAACACAGAACATTCCCGCCCCCACGACAGTGGCCGTGGTTAAACGTTCCAATCAGCAACTCGAAAACCGGCGGAGAATACCACTCTATTGCCGAAGCACTACCATTCCACCAATGGAGATTCTTGGCGCCAATTTCTGCGCCGATTTTGCTACGTCACAGAGCTATGCCCTGAGCAAGCCAATTACAGTTACGATTTTGCAGAAAACGCGGAAATTTGCCCGCCAAGACTGCTTGGGAACACAAGTCATTCCCACGCCTCGCTGGTAGCCCACCAGAAAGTGTTCTCGCTAAGTTTCTGCGAAGTAACAGAATCTCTTGCCCAGCCGCTCCTTCAGGCCCCGGCGGGCGTTTCTCCGCCGCTATTCTGACAATGTCGACGTCTGGAAAGCATTTACTCGACTCCCTCACACCTGTCGGCTTAACTCTTTCAAGATCAACAGAGCCTGCCTGTCACCGGACCACCCGGGTGACTAGAGACGCTGTGTGGGAAGTCCGCGTGTGAAGGAATAGCAACATTTCACCGCATGCAATTAGAGAGGAAAATCGAGTTACTCAGAGTAAGATAGAAATATGAGAGGGTGCTTCTGCCACCTCTCATAGCCCCTACGCCATTTTAAATTGTAATTGGTGAGCGGTTGGCTCACTTAGGAGCAAGGTAGTGAGTCAATCGCCCAAGAACAATCTCGCAAACTGACTTCACATGCCGCACTGTATTAAAAAAGTCACTGCAGCTGAAGAATGCAGCTCATAGAGGGAGGATTATTTATGATGTAGCCAACTTCACCTTCTTAATATGGAATTCTAACACTGACATCACACATCCATGCCCAGGGAGCCCCTTCCAAACACCGATTCACACAGTAATTGATGCTCCAAATATGGCCTGGGCACATGAGCCAAGTACGGAGCAGTTTATTCTTTACAATCAGAGTTGGAGTGCTCCACAATTAAATGCCCAAGATGTTACAACAATTTTAATCATTAAACTAACCTGAACTCACTCACACATGATACTATTTAAGTTAACAATCTCTTTGTGAGCTTTCAGAATCTAATTACAACCTCCAATTCATTCTGTCTCCCTGCAGCAAGAATAACGTTTACAAAATGTTCCCTGAACTGATGGTCCATTCACAATGACAGTGGTGGTATCTGCTCCAGTTTATGTGGACTTCAGGCACACTGTTTGCATACACACAACAATAAATACAAAAAAAAAACATGGTGTGGAGAACAATACAGTAATTTGTAATAAGAATTGCAGTGTAAAACACAAACACATACAAGGTATAACATACATTACAAAAACAACACAAGAGAAAGAAATTTAAGAAAAAAAAACAAGGTTCATGGGGCATCAAGTTGTGCGTGCACATTGCACAAAGTTCACGATTGTGCTGAGAATGAGGCACTAAATCACATTGTTAGAAATATTCGAAGCACTTCACAAATTCGTTAGTTTCTCTGAGGAGGTTGGTATGTTGAGTCATATGCATTGATGCACGTGGTTCCATGTCTTGAGCATCGGAGGGGGGCTTTTGGGATGGGGCCACAGTACTGACATCACATAGGGCTAAACGTCGGGTATTGTTGTTATGTTGTTGCAACAGCAATAGGGTGTGCTGGAGCATCTGCAGTACTCTGTTGAGATTGCAGCAAGACCCACGCATATGATCATGGCAGTATGGTAGGAAGACATAGTGATAAGCTCTCCTCACGTCGATTAATTGTCTCTGAGGTCTACTAGTTGGGATACATCACTAGTCCAGGTCTCTTCTCTCCCTGGACAGTACTTTACGTTTCCCAATATTGCAGTTCGACGAGGGATGATGGCACGTGGAGTGACTCCACAAGTGTGTGAGGTCATCCAGACAGGATCGAACTAGGAGCGACGATTGCTACAACTGCTCTCTAAGTGAGAGGAGAAGTTAGAAATGAGACAATGCATTTGTTAGAGTTTGTGACACGATACTGCTTTGTGTATGCAGATCGGCCAATGCTAGTGAGTTGTAAAAACTCAAATAGGTGATTATATAGCGTCCCTTTCTGTCCTGAGGCACATGAGGCGCAGGTTCTGACACCTTATGTGATCTTCGTGTACTCACGACAACGTGGTCTGCTGCAGGGAATCCCTCCAAACGGCTGCCGCGTCCGGAGAGCTAGCTGGTTGTTGCGTGCTGGTCGCGTGTCAGTGTCAACGGCCAACCACACTTTCGCTTGTGGCTCGGCGAGGGCTGTCTGCCGCCTAATCCCTCAGGTATTCGGTCCGGTGACTGTCAGCTTGTAGGACCCGACGCTGCCGCAGCCTTCTTGTCAGGTGGCGCACTGACGCTCCCCTGCTTGCAGATAGCCGATGACCTCTTGTTTTTTGCTCCGGCCGGCCTCTGCATTGCCACGATTCCCGTCATCTGCACAGTTCTGACAAAAATCTTATGCCTAACTTTTTCCCATGATCTTCTATGTTATAATAAATTTACATAACGATACACTGATGGTCTGTCATTTCAGACACTCTTATTTTAATTTTATAGTTATCAATCTATGGCTATCATTATAACAAAATCTTGGTATATCTAATCTAGACATGGAAATAACCTATCTTGATATTTGTGAAGAGACCGATCTCACTACTGTACATGGTGTGTGACGCTATATTGGATGAACAACTAAATGAGCGGTCCCGCACTAATATTACTATTAATTATATAGATCGACAGTAGACATGCTCAAGAATTAACTACCATTTGCTAACTATCTACATTCTATGTCTTTTGAAGCAAATAATGTTATTATGACGCTCGAAGTTTTACTGTGCTATAAAGAACTCGCAACTATTCTACTTTCGCTCGCCCGTCGTCCCTCCATCTCGGGTCTGTGGTTTGGTGACCTGAAAAATAGCATCCCAACAGGCGCGCGCCAAACACCTGTGGTAGAAAACCCCACAATATTAAGGATCTAGTTACTGTTAAATCCTAAAGTTTAACTTTTCCTAGTATATGGTACTCTCTCTCTTGTTTTCTTTTTTTTATACCTTATACAACACTCTTACATAATTGATGTTACGCTGAGATATCTCGCTGCTCATCGCTATTGACGACAGTGATGTGCGCGCCGTACGACATGACCTCCGAGTTTTCATTACGCCTCACTGAAACTCCAGAGACTGGGTTAGCCATGGCTATACAATACAATAAATTTATAGTTGCAACTTCTTTTTCTATGTGATGCGGTTTTCGCGATCAAAGCACACCTTTCCAGAGGCAATGTAATATGACCAAGCCAGGACTGGTTCCTGTTGAGGATTCCGTCGCCCACCACACACCAGCTACACAGTATGTCACGAATCTCCAAGTATAATTCCTTGATTATTCATCTGTGACAGTCACAAGCAGCACGCTAAATCCCCAACCAGAACATTGGCATGGTAGGCTTTATGCCCTCATTTCTAGCGTCTAGGGCACCATTGGAGTCAAACGCTCACAGGTTCACACCGACTTGCAAGACAACGATGCTGGCGCATCACTGTAAAAACTGTTGTTGTTGTTGTGGTCTTCAGTCCTGAGACTGGTTTGATGCAGCTCTCCCAGTACCTACTGCAACCTACATCCTTCTGAATCTGCTTAGTGTATTCATCTCTTGGTCTCCCTCTACAATTTTTACCCTCCACGCTGCCCTCCAATACTAAATTGGTGATCACCTGATGCCTCAGCACATGTCCTACCAACCGATCCCTTCTTCTAGTCAAGTTGTGCCACAAACTTCTCTTCTCCCCAATCCTATTCAATACTTCCTCATTAGTTATGAGATCTACCCATCTAGTCTCCAGCATTCTTCTGTAGCACCACATTTCGAAAGCTTCTATTCTCTTCTTGTCCAAACTATTTATCGTCCATGTTTCACTTCCATACATGGCTACACTCCATACAAATACTTTCAGAAACGACTTCCTGACACTTAAATCTATACTCGATGTTAACAAATTTCTCTTCTTCACAAACGCTTTCCTTGCCATTGCCAGTCTACATTTTATATCCTCTCTACTTGCTCCCCAAATAGGAAAATTCTTTTACTACTTTAAGTGTCTCATTTCCTAATCTAATTACCTCAGCATCACCCGACTTAATTAGACTACATTCCATTATCCTTGTTTTGCTTTTGTTGATGTTCATCTTATATCCTCCTTTCAAGATACTGTCCATTCCATTCAACTGCTCTTCCAAGTCCTTTGCTGTCTCTGACAGAATTACAATGTCATCGGCGAACCTCAAAGTTTTTATTTCTTCTCGATGGATTTTAATACCTACTCCGAATTTTTCTTTTGTTTCCTTTACTGCTTGCTCAATATAAAGATTGAATAACATCGGGGAGAGGCTACAACCCTGTCTCACTCCCTTCCCAACCACTGCTTCCCTTTCGTGCCCCTCGACTCTTATAACTGCCATCTGGTTTCTGTACAAATTGTAAATAGCCTCTCGCTCCCTGTATTTTACCCCTGCCACATTCAGAATTTGAAAGAGCGTATTCCAGTCAACATTGTCAAAAGCTTTCTCCAAGTCTACAAATGCTAGAAACGTAGGTTTGCCATTTCTTAATCTTTCTTCTAAGATAAGTCGTAGGGTCAGTATTGCCTCACGTGTTCTAACATTTCTACGGAATCCAAACTGATCTTCCCCGAGGTCGGCTTCTACTAGTTTTTCCATTCGTCTGTAAAGAATCCGCGTTAGTAGTTTGCAGCCGCGACTTATTAAACTGATAGTTCGGTAATTTTCACATTTGTCAACACCTGCTTTCTTTGGGATTGGAATTATTATATTCTTCTTGAAGTCTGAGGGTATTTCGCCTGTCTCATACATCTTGCTCACCAGATGGTGGAGTTTCGTCAGGACTGGCTCTCCCAAGGCTGTCAGTACTTCTAATGGAATGTTGTCTACTCCCGGGGCCTTGTTTCGACTCAGGTCTTTAAGTGCTCTGTCAAACTCTTCACGCAGTATTATATCTCCCATTTCATCTTCATCTACATCCTCTTCCATTTCCATAATATTGCCCTTAAGTACATCGCCCTTGTATAGACCCTCTATATACTACTTCCACCTTTCTGCTTTCCCTTCTTTGCTTAGAACTGGGTTTCCATCTGAGCTTTTGATATTCATACAAGTGGCTCTCTTTTCTCCAAAGGTCTCTTTAATTTTCCTGTAGGCTGTATCTATCTTACCCTTAGTGAGATAAGCATCTACATCCTTACATTTGTCCTCTAGCCATGCCTGCTTAGCCATTTTGCACTTCCTGTCGATCTCATTTTTGAGACGTTTGTATTCCTCTTTGCCTGCTTCATTCACTGAATTTTTATATTTTCTCCTTTCATCAATTAAATTCAGTATTTCGTCTGTTACCCAAGGATTTCTACTAGCCCTCGTCTTTTTACCTACTTGATCCTCTGCTGCCTTCACTACTTCATCCATCAAAGCTACCCATACTTCTTCTACTGTATTTCTTTCCCCCATTCCTGTCAATTGTTCCCTTATGCTCTCCCTGAAACTCTGTACAACCTCTGGTTCTTTCAGTTTATCCAGGTCCCATCTCCTTAAATTCCCACCTTTTTGAAGTTTCTTCAGTTTTAATCTACAGGTCATAACCAATAGATTGTGGTCGGAATCCACATCTACCCCTGGAAATGTCTTACAGTTTAAAACCTGGTTCCTAAATCTCTGTCTTACCATTGTATAATATATCTGAAACCTGTCAATATCTCCAGGCTTCTTCCATGTATACAACCTTCTTTCATGATTCTTGAACCAAGTGTTAGCTATGATTAAGTTGTGCTCTGTGCAAAATTCTACCAGGCGGCTCCCTCTTTCATTTCTTACCCCCAATCCATATTCACCTACTATGTTTCCTTCTCTCCCTTTTCCTACTGCCGAATTCCAGTCACCCATGACTATTAAATTTTCGTCTCCCTTCACGATCTGAATAATTTCTTTTATTTCATCGTACATTTCTTCAATTTCTTCGTCACCTGCAGAGCTAGTTGGCATATAAACTTGTACTACTGTAGTAGGCATGGGCTTCATATCTATCTTGGCCACAATAATGCGTTCACTATGCTGTTTGTAGTAGCTTACCCGCATTCCTATTTTCCTATTCATTATTAAACCTACACCTGCATTACCCATATTTGATTTTGTGTTTATAACCCCGTAGTCACCTGACCAGAAGTCTTGTTCCTCCTTCCACTGAGCTGTAAAAACTATACTGCCCATATTCATCCTCGAAATCACGCAATATACCACAATCTTGCAGTGCACTGACGCGTGCCTCCAAGCATTGGTATGAACGTCTCACGAACTGGTTGTGGCCACTCTGGAGCGTATCACGACTTCTCAGAACGCTTCTAGGAGCACGTTCTTGTATTCGCCCGTTTGTGCGACATCTCCTCACTCATCATTATCCCTCAACATGGACACCAGACAGGAAAGGACAAAAACATTGCTCATGGAAAGGTAGTGTCTCCTACTCCATCGACATTGGAAGTCGCGAATATAAACAAAACAAAAAGTTAGCAGCAGTAAATTCTTATGCAAGAAAACGCAGCATGTTAATACTTTAACAATCTTAATCTGTTAATGCAACGATTATTGTTCTCCGAAGAAAGATTCACATATTTGCCTATTCTCCTATGTACACCACTTAAACTGCTATTATTCCACGAACTTCTTTGTGTGAGAGATGTGGTGGAGTCCTATGGACTAGCGCCAATCCCTTGTCAGACTCCCCCTCCTCTGACGTGCATTAGGATTTGCAGGTCTAATTTCAATCTCCTGGTTCTCCTGTTGTCCTTGGTTTCGCTCTCTCCAATTACGGTCGCTTTGCCGTTCGTTATTCCTCCTGTCCCAGATTCCTTGTTTAGATTGACCCCGTTCCCTGACGTTCTGGTTTCTGTGTCTCTGGTTTCCATAACCTTGAATAGCGTAACCTTGATTTCCGTAACCCTGGTTTCCTAACTGACCAATGCGATTATGCGATCTGTTGTCGTCTTCCCTTGCTGGCCCTTGGTATTTGTTATTTTGTGCCTTCTTCCTGTCCTTTGCGTGTTGTTTATCAAAGACTACTTCGAGTTCGCGCAATAGACTCTTGAATGCTTCTATGTCAGATCCACACTTCCCGATAAGTCTCTGTTGATACCTAACTGGCAATTTGGAAAAGCAAAATTTAATGATTTCTCCGTTACTATATGGACTATCTAAAAATTGATTCTTCTTGAGTAAATCATCAAAAAATTTGGTTGCGCTCCTATGCCCGGACACTTCCAATTCAGGACAAAATATTATTTCCTCTTTAATCCTGTCTTGCGTTTCCTTTGACCAGTAGGTCCGCAGGAATGCACCAACAAATTCCTGATAAGTCCGACACGTCGCTGCCACAGCCCGCATCTTTTCCGCGGCTTGGCCTTCGATGTGTCCACACATGAATTCTAATTTTGCCTGGATTGGCCATGACGACGGTAATGAATTTGTAAACTGCATCACCCAGCTCTTCGGATGCATCGACCCTCCATTATCTTTGAACTTCTGGAATTTTAGTATCGACAGGAAGTGATTCTGATCAAAATCCTGTCCGATCCTCGCACTGGGTTGTCACTCGTTTCCGATACTTGCACGTCTGCTGAGTGTCCTGATATATCTTGCTGATAACTGTGTTGTGCTACCTCTGTATCACAGTGGAAGTGGCACTCCGAGTTCACTCTCCTAAGTGGGCTACAATTATTGGAGCTATTACTCGCTGTTTCTGCGTGTGCGTTGTTAGTTCCGCACTCTGTCACTGGGCTTTTCCTCGGAGAAACAATTCTGTGTACTCCATCTTTGGTATCCGAACGCGCAGTGCTCGTGTGCCCGTTTCGCTCTAGTTTTGCTATCCGAATCTCTACTTCCTTCATTCGTTTCGTGATGTTCGTAACCGCAATATTACCTTGAGTTTTTAAGACCGCTAGGGATTTTGAGTGGGCTTGTGTCGCACGTCGCAAGCGCCCTGCGAGTTGAGAAGTTGCTTTTGCGATTTTCATACCCCCTGTTGCTGCCGTTTTGGCTAGGCCTGCTACTTTTTGTGCTACCATTGACATTTGTTTTGCTTCTCCACATTCTTTCTTTATTGTTAGTAATTCCCCACGAATTTCCACTATATGCGAAATTATTGCCTCAGTGTCCTTCTTATGCTGTTCGTCAGCTTCTTCCTTCTCCTTCTTACGCTGTTTCTCAGCTTCTTCCTTCTCCTTCTTGCGCTGTTTCTCATCTTCTTCCTTCTCCTTCTTGCGTTGTTCGTCAGCTTCTTCTTTCATTGATCGTAGGAAGCTCAGTATTGGGTTTATGTCGTCTTTTTGATCCTCGTCACACATGGGCGATGTAACTCTGGACACTTGGGCGCTAGAGCTCTGACGTGACCGAGCTGGCCCCTGTCTGCTCTCGTTCGTTTGATTATAAACTTCTGCTACCGTCACGACCTGTGTGCCTGTCTCTGTTTCATCCTCTACCTCACTATCATAATCACGGCCGCGACGTTGCTCTAAGATCGCGTCCAAATCACCTTCCTCATCAATGACCCTGTCGTCCTGTCCTGCTAAAAATGTGCCCATCTCATCTCCGAACCTATCCCCGTCAGTAAACTTCCCCTTTATGCTATCCTCTTTTTTTTTTTAGCTTCGCTCGATAATAGTCGTGCCTTACTTCTCGTGATCATTCATGAAAAACAATTCTATCTAAAGTGCACAATAAAAATAATCTACTCCATATATTTTTCCACATAAACATAAAATTTCAACAACGCCGTTCCAACGCTGTAATTACATGCACAGAAGCTGCACACAAACCCGACAAAGTGTGATGTGGTATGGACACCACATCAAAGAATGAACAAACAAACAAAAATATACGCTGAAAACAAAAACAGTAATCACGCGCCGCTACTTAAAACTAATCACAGAACTACAAGAAAAAGAAGTTGGGTATTAATCATAAAAAAAGTAGAGAAAAAATTAGAATGTTCCTACTAAGAATACTGTTTGCTTATCAGTGATTCACAGGAAAGATCTGAGGCTAAGGGTCGCCATTTTATGCGAGGTGCCAGGGCTAGCAGTGTATTTAACACTAAATTCTTCTAGAATCTACATATGGAAATGATGCTCTAAGCCCCCCCCCCCACCCCAATTCTTACTCCGACTTTTACTGTTGCACATGGACTAAAAAGAAACGTGAACTGACTGTAATCGACGCTGCAAGTGGTGTAGAAAAGAGTTTGGCACCTGCAATAATTTAATTTGATAAATAAGTTAAATAAAGGAAAGTTTCATTAATGTAGTGAGAAATGATAGGGTTGCTCTACCGATTAACAGAATGAAAGTTCTGTCCAAAATAACAATATGATTCATTATGACTAAACTCAAAATAATAAACAAAACACATGAAACATTTACAATACATCAAATTGGCTCAAATTGGATACTCAAAATGCTGTGAAGGTGAAGTTGTCCCTAAACTAGATTGTGACATTTATGACGAAGTGGTATGTGGAGCCAATTCCTTGCAACTCAAATCTTAAGAGAAACACACAGCCAACGCAACATTAATTGCTGCTACGGTGGTGAGAACGCAGACAATGAACACCCAAGACAGAACAAAGTTAGAAAAAAGACGAACAGGCGCGCTCTGATGAGCTCTGATTATCAGCTAGGAAAAGCCCTAATCCGCCGGTGCTGCGGACATACATTACCAAGCTGTCTTCTTAACTGCAAGAACACGATCTGGCGTACCGGACGCGATGGGTGGCTGCTTCGACGTCCCGTTGTGGTGATGATAAAGTCGCGATTATAGCCCGAAACAAATTATCCTGGTCTGATTGTTCCAGACTAAAGACTTCCTAGCAGTACGATTGCGCCTCTGAGGGAGACGAAGAAGGCTCGCCACACAATCACTGGCGGTACAGTGATTGATTTTAACCAGCGAAGTCACACAGTAACTCCGATACGGTCAACTTTAGCCAAAACTGCTCAAGACAGACAACATAGTCCGCTTGTACGCAGAACGCTCAATTGCCAACAGTACTCGGAAAGTTACATTACAGTCTAAACTTCAGCAACTTCGTCAAACAGTTCCAATTAAATAAAAGTATATCAGACAGCCAACAGAAGGCAGGCTGTCCAGAGCAGTGAGAGCTCAGTCTTGTAACCTACTCCAACCGAAAGGCGAGAGCCGACTCCCACAAGAGCACCCATACAAACTGAACACAGAACGTTCCCGCCTCCACGACAGTGGCCGCGGTTAAACGTTCCAATCAGCAACTCGAAAACCAGCGGAAAATTCCACTCTATTGCCAAAGCACTACCATTCCACCAATTGAGATTCTTGGTGCCAATTTCTGCGCCGATTTTGCTACGTCACAGAGCTATGCCCTGAGCAAGCCAATCACAGTTACGATTTTGCAGAAAACGCGGGAATTTGCCCGCCAAGACTGCTTGGGAACACAAGTCATTCCCACGCCTCGCTGGTAGCCCGCCAGAAAGTGTTCTCGCTAAGTTTCTGCGAAGTAACGGAATCTCTTGCCCAGCCGCTCCTTCAGGCCCCTGTGGGCGTGTGTCCGCCGCTATTCTGACAATGTCGGCGTCTGGAAAGCATTTACTCGACTCCCTCACAACCGTCGGCTTAACCCTCTCAAGATCAGCAGTGCCCGCCTGTCACCGGACCACCCGGGTGACGAGAGACACTGTGTGGGAAGTCCGCGTGTGAAGGTATAGCAACATTTCACAGTGTGCAATTGGAGAGGAAAATCGAATTACTCAGAGTTTTTTTTTTTTTTTTTATTTTGGTCATCAGTCTACTGACTGGTTTGATGCGGCCCGCCACGAATTCCTTTCCTGTGCTAACCTCTTCATCTCAGAATAGCACTTGCAACCTACGTCCTCAATTATTTGCTTGACATATTCCAATCTCTGTCTTCCTCTACAGTTTTTGCCCTCTACAGCTCCCTCTAGTACCATGGAAGTCATTCCCTCATGTCTTAGCAGATGTCCTATCATCCTGGCCTTTCTCCTTATCAGTGTTTTCCACATATTCCTTTCCTCTCTGATTCTGCGTAGAACCTCCTCATTCCTTACCTTATCAGTCCACCTAATTTTCAACATTCGTCTATAGCACCACATCTCAAATGCTTCGGTTCTCTTCTGTTCCGGTTTTCCCACAGTCCATGTTTGACTACCATACAATGCTGTACTCCAGAAGTACATCCTCAGAAATTTCTTCCTCAAATTAAGGCTGGTAGTTGATATTAGTAGACTTCTCTTGGCCAGAAATGCCTTTTTTGCCATAGCGAGTCTGCTTTTGATGTCCTCCTTGCTCCGTCCGTCACTGGTTATTTTACTGCCTAGGTAGCAGAATTCCTTAACTTCATTGACTTCGTGACCATCAATCCTGATGTTAAGTTTCTCGCTGTTCTCATTTCTACTACTTCTCATTACCTTCGTCTTTCTCCGATTTACTCTCAAACCATACTGTGTACTCATTAGTCTGTTCATTCCATTCAGCAGATCATTTAATTCTTCTTCACTTTCACTGAGGATAGCAATGTCATCAGCGAATCGTATCATTGATATCCTTTCACCTTGTATTTTAATTCCACTCCTGAACCTTTCTTTTATTTCCATCATTGCTTCCTCGATGTACAGATTGAAGAGTAGGGGCGAAAGGCTACAGCCTTGTATTACACCCTTCTTAATACGAGGACTTCGTTCTTGATCGTCCACTCTTATTATTCCCTCTTGGTTGTTGTACATATTGCATATGACCCGTCTCTCCCTATAGCTTACCCCTACTTTTTTCAGAATCTCGAACAGCTTGCACCATTTTATATTGTCGAACGCTTTTTCCAGGTCGACAAATCCTATGAAAGTGTCTTGATTTTTCTTTAGCCTTTCTTCCATTATTAGCCGTAACGTCAGAATTGCCTCACTCGTCCCTTTACTTTTCCTAAAGCCAAACTGATCGTCACTTAGCGCATTCTCAATTTTCTTTTCCATTCTTCTGTATATTATTCTTGTAAGCAGCTTCGATGCATGAGTCATTAAGCTGATTGTGCGATAATTCTCGCACTTGTCAGCTTTTGCCGTCTTCGGAATTGTGTGGATGATGCTTTTCCGAAAGTCAGATGGTATATCGCCAGACTCATATATTCTACATATCAACGTGAATAGTCGTTTTGTTGCCACTTCCCCCAATGATTTTAGAAATTCTGATGGAATGTTATCTATCCCTTCTGCCTTATTTGAACGTAAGTCCTCCAGAGCTCTTTTAAATTCCGATTCTAATACTGGATCCCCTATCTCTTCTAAATCGACTCCTGTTTCTTCTTCTATCACATCTGACAAATCTTCACCCTCATAGAGGCTTTCAATGTATTCTTTCCACCTATCTGCTCTCTCCTCTGCATTTAACAGTGGAATTCCCGTTGCACTCTTAATGTTACCACCGTTGCTTTTAATGTCACCAAAGGCTGTTTTGACTTTCCTGTATGCTGAGTCTGTCCTTCCGACAATCATATCTTTTTCGATGTCTTCACATTTTTCCTGCAGCCATTTCGTCTTAGCTTCCCTGCTCTTCCTATTTATTTCATTCCTCAGCGACTTGTATTTCTCTATTCCTGATTTTCCCGGAACATGTTTGTACTTCCTCCTTTCATCAATCAACTGAAGTATTTCTTCTGTTACCCATGGTTTCTTCGCAGCTACCTTCTTTGTGCCTATGTTTTCCTTCCCAACTTCTGTGATGGCCCTTTTTAGAGCTGTCCATTCCTCTTCAACTGTACTGCCTACTGCGCTATTCCTTATTGCTGTATCTATAGCGTTAGAGAACTTCAAACGTATCTCGTCATTCCTTAGTATTTCCGTATCCCACTTCTTTGCGTATTGATTCTTCCTGACTAATGTCTTGAACTTCAGCCTACTCTTCATCACTACTATATTGTGATCTGAGTCTATATCTGCTCCTGGGTACGCCTTACAATCCAGTATCTGATTTTGGAATCTCTGTCTGACCATGATGTAATCTAATTGAAATCTTCCCGTATCTCCCGGCCTTTTCCAAGTATACCTCCTCCTCTTGTGATTCTTGAACAGGGTATTTGCTATTACTAGCTGAAACTTGTTACAGAACTCAATTAGTCTTTCTCCTCTTTCATTCCTTGTCCCAAGCCCATATTCTCCTGTAACCTTTTCTTCTACTCCTTCCCCTACAACTGCATTCCAGTCGCCCATGACTATTAGATTTTCGTCCCCCTTTACATACTGCATTACCCTTTCAATATCCTCATACACTTTCTCTATCTGTTCATCTTCAGCTTGCGACGTCGGCATGTGTACCTGAACTATCGTTGTCGGTGTTGGTCTGCTGTCGATTCTGATTAGAACAACCCGGTCACTGAACTGTTCACAGTAACACACCCTCTGCCCTACCTTCCTATTCATAAAGAATCCTACACCTGTTACACCATTTTCTGCTGCTGTTGATATTACCCGATACTCATCTGACCAGAAATCCTTGTCTTCCTTCCACTTCACTTCACTAACCCCTACTATATCTAGATTGGGCCTTTGCATTTCCCTTTTCAGATTTTCTAGTTTCCCTACCACGTTCAAGCTTCTGACATTCTACGCCCCGACTCGTAGAACGTTATCCTTTCGTTGATTATTCAATATTTTTCTCATGGTAACCTCCCCCTTGGCAGTCCCCTCCTGGAGATCCGAATGGGGGACTCTTCCGAAATCTTTTGCCAATGGAGAGATCATCATGACACTTCTTCAATTACAGGCCACATGTCCTGTGGATACACGTTACGTGTCTTTAATGCCTTCTGCATCCTCATGTCGTTGATCATTGCTGATTCTTCCGCCTTTAGGGGCAATTTCCCACCCCTAGGACAAGAGAGTGCCCTGAACCTCTATCCGCTCCTCCGCCCTCTTTGACAAGGCCGTTGGCAGAATGAGGCTGACTTCTTATGCCGGAAGTCTTCGGCCGCCAATGCTGATTATTTATCAAAATTTAGGCAGTGGCGGGGATCGAACCCGGGACCGAAGACGTTTTTTGATTATGAATCAAAGACGCTACCCCTAGACCACGGGTACAGAACTCAGAGTAAGATAGAAATATGAGAGGGTGCTTATGCCACCTCTCAACATCTTCATGTTGCTCATCGCGCTGGTAACATCCGTTTTCGTTCGTGAAATGCAATCGAAATCCCAAGGTAAGGGGTGGTTTCATTGCCACCCTTTGTGTCACCACCTAATACCTTTTCGTGTCGGTTCACACCGGCCATATATCTGAAATATTTTCCTCGGCCTCCCATAAAAAAACGATGTGACTCCAGTGCTGGGCGTCGCAGTTCTGACCGCCATTGCAGAGTCGTCAAAAGAAGGAATGACACGTGCATAAAAGCGACTGTGAGGACCTTCACATCGTGTGAGACGTCCACGGAGGTGTTGGATACAATTGGGGTTAAGTTTGGTACCTATGCGCCATCATTAACCCAGTTAACACGTCTCACGTACTTCCGAGCTCCGACCTTTTTTGCATGTGTCGACATATTGCTGTTCGAAGCGTCTCCGAGCCCGAGGATGACTTCGCAGAGCGCCACGCTTTTGAACCATTACAGAGGAATACTGTAGCCATGATTGAGCCAAATTTCAAACTTATGTGTCACAATGGGAGACAATTACAGAGTGATCCTTTAATTGTTTTGCGCAGTGTATATCGGCAGGAAGCCCCCGACAAGACGCTCAGTGGCAACGGCATCATGCAGTATGATTGACAGCCTTCTGCGCGTGCGTCGGTTCATCGTCCAACAGGTTGTGTAGCTGTCTCTCTCTCGCTACCGATCGGGATATCTTGACTATTTGTCACCGATTTTGCGCGTTCACGTCATCGTAGTTTCTTCTTAGACTGGCATAAACAGGAGGCTTCGATCACAGTCTCAGCAGCGTAGTCGTGGTACCTGAAGATGTTGGTCAGTTGAGCCGATGAAATATTGTGGAAATTTCACAGCAGCATTCGATGCCTCACCCGAGAACCATATCTGCAACACGTTCGCCGGGATAGGATTACGAACAAATGATTTTACATCTTGCACGACATTTTGATCATGATAAGCGTCGCCGGCCGCAGGATCCTGTTCCTCCTGACACCAGTTCAGAAAGCCACCAAAACGAGGCAGTAGCGGACATGTTGCAGTTGTGTCAGGCTATTTCAGACGATTTCATTAGCTGCCTAATCGGCACGGACGAGTGCGGAGTTTATCACTACAACTCCGAGACAAAGGAGCGAAACAGGCAGTGAAAATACAGGGATTCACCACTGCCAAGAAGGTGAACGTACAACTATCATTGGGCAATGTGATGCTGAGTGTCATTTGGGAATGGGGGTGTGTTGTGCTGACAGATTATACTTGTGTGAGGCGAACCATCACAGGAGCATACTACCGAAATTTCCAGACTAGGTTAGGGGATGCTGTCAAGACGAGCTGTCGCCTCTAGACGAGATTAGGGGCGACTGTCAAGCCGAGATGTCGTGGGAAGGGAGTGTTTATGCAGCGCGGCAATGCCCCAGCTTATTCTGCACGGTCACGTCCAAGCATGCTGCATCTTTGTGCTATGAAACGTTACCTCACATCCTGCATTCCCCTGATATGACACCCAGCGACTTCCTCCACTGAGCTCATGGGAAGAAACCACTGCGTGGCAGGCATTTGCAGACTGACGACGCCGGCAGCTGTGGCCGAGCGGTTCTAGGCGCTTCAGTCTGGAACTGTGCAACTGCTACGGTCGCAGGTTCGAGCCCTGCCTCGGGCATGGATGTTTGTGATGTCCTTACGTTAGTTAGGTTTAAGTAGTTCTAAGTTCTAGGGGACTGATGACCTCAGATGTTAAGTCCCATAGTGCTCAGAACCATTTGAACCAGACTGACGACGAGGTGATTCTCGAGGTCCAGCGTTTCCTGAACACCAAACTTAGACTCCTGTAATCAGCGTCTCCACTAAGTCATCAAACGTTGGAAAAAATATTTCGCATAGATGAGTGGATGTATGGAGAAGGATTAACACCATGTTTCACTGTCACAACTTCATTTTTTCGAGACGAAAAGTAAAATCTTGTAACTACCCTTCGTGTGTGTTTAACAAAGGGAGCGGACAGGATTGTAGAAATTATAGAGACGTAAGTGTACTCTTTTCAGTGACTGGGCTCTATGGACGAATGCTAGAAAGCAAGACTGAAAAACATTTTAAAGAACCAGCGGAAAAATGATTCTATCAGAACTCAAAAAAGGGGAAAACGCTGCTCTTTAAAATACTGGCAGAAAAGTGGGAAATCCTCATTCAACCTCCTCCATCAAAAATTTTGGCATATTCGCGTTCTTTTAACACAGAACACTCTGAATCCTTTTACCCAGTCTATCTCTGTAGTTAAGCCTTCATATTCAGCATCTTCCTCTCACTGCCATTGTTTGTTTTTCTCCCACCGTCTCCTTTTCTACAATTGATTTACAGCATACTCCACAGCCATTGTATCCTCCATATGAAACAGAGACTGGGGAAAGAAAGGGAAGGGATGCATGGGAATTCGTGACTTCCAGCTGCACAGGGCAATGTGGTTATGCAATGGTGAAAGTTGAATATTTTTGCCGGACCAGGACTCGAACCCGGATTTACCGCTGTTAAGAGTGGTTGCCTCAACCGCTTCGGCTATCTGGACACAGCCCGCTCCTGACCGACTCAAATTTCGAATTTATCACATTCTGCAGTGTAGCGTCCCTCTTCCAGTAACCCGCTACTCGCAAATTATTGATTCCCATAGGAGTTTGGACGGTATTAGTACATCCGCACCAAAACAAACGTCAAGGAGCCGTCGCGCTCTTACATACGTGACCGTTCAGTGAGACATGTCTGAAGAAGCAGAAACCACTCAAATATATACATTATTCCAGAATGAGATTTTCACTCTGCAGCGGAGTGTGCGCTGATATGAAACTTCCTGGCAGATTAAAACTGTGTGCCCGACCGAGACTCGAACTCGGTTCGCAGGAGAGCTTCTGTAAAGTTTGGAGGGTAGGAGACGAGGTACTGGCAGAAGTAAAGCTGTGAGTACTGGGCGTGAGTCGTGCTTCGGTAGCTCAGTTGGTAGAGCACTTGCCCGCGAAAGGCAAAGGTCCCGAGTTCGAGTCTCGGTCGGGCACACAGTTTTAATCTGCCAGGAAGTTTCATATACATTATTGTCTCCTCTCTTACTTACACTGTCTCCTTTTGTCTTTCTTTCCAACTACCACTGTCTCCACCATACCTTGGTAGCCAAAAAATAATGGGGAGTCCAACATCTTTTCCCCTATGCCCATTTGTTTAAAATTTAGGACCAAAATGCGCCCTCCCCCATATCTACGTGTTAACTTTCGCCGGTCTGGGAGGGTACTGACCCCACAAGCCTACGTATAGTCTACATTCATCTGCATTTTTCATTTCCACCTGAGCCGTGCTGCGGCTCGCGTTGGTGCTGTTTGTTAGTTCCGCCCTCTGTTGGAAGCCAGAGGGTTTCGTTTAGTTGGCGTTGTTGCAGTTGTTTGTCTTCTTCTCGTGTTGACAGGCGCCACTCGGTTTCGCAAACGTTGACTGTCTGTTAGTGGCAGCAGCGGCTATTATCGATATGTAGTAACTATTGCCCTATCTTACGGGCGACGTCGTTGTTTTGCCGGGACGTGTGAGTGGCGAGTTCAGTTGGCGATTGAGGAGAAGCCAGGTCCGCACAGTGAACCAACACGCCAGGACCGCTGGTGGCATGCATGACTGCCGAATGGAACAGCTGTGGTCACGAGGGTGCACGACTTTGTCGTAAACCGGATCCATCAAGCTTTAAGATGAGTGCATTTCAATCCAAGTAGAGAAACCTTCACCACTGTGAGAGCTTGCGATTCTCCAGTGACTTGGGTTCGTGTTGCTGCTTGTAGTGTCGCCGAGGCGAAGAGCAGCGAGTGGAGTGCTTGGGGAAGGCGGATCTGATTAGCTTTCCTCGACTTCTTATTACTATATACTGCGTTCAACTTGTTACAATTTGTTAATTTCAACCAGCGGTAATTTTTCTTGCCTGGTGGCCGCTAACGCCCCAGTTACCTGCCCTGGGGTTAGTGTATGTAACGGAACTGTACATTTCCTCGCCTTACCGCTGCTGTCCAGTAAGGCGTGTAGTTTTGACAGCTTTCTTGATTGTAGGCCGGTTGGCGATGCCTCTACTCTGGTGGTAATGATTCCTTTCCCGTTCCGGGGCTCTGTACACAGTATTCTGGACGTAGTGCAGATCGCCGGTTCCTGCTTTGGCGTATTTTTCCATCGTTGCATTTGGTTTATCGGACGTCAGGTAGCTTCAGCAAGATTATCATTAGTCATTCGTTAGACTGCTACTAGTCTGAGTTACCATCTTGTGAAGTGAATGCAACTCTTGGCTGCCTATCTCATCGCTAGCGAAAGTGTTTGTTGCCAGACCTTCTCAGAGGTCGATTCCTGGAGCACCATCTGGACCCTTTGCTTGTTTTTTATATTAACCTTAGCTACTGTATTTGCTGTTTTACAGAAGGTTTCAAATTTTTTTATATTATTGCCGTTCATGGCGTGTAAGGTATTCAGCTGTGATTGTGGTCATTTGCCTTAAAATTTTAATTTCGGGTGGCCATTCCTGGCGTCTGATGCCATCTGCTGTGTTTGTGGCGAATTACCTTAATATTTCAACACCTGTAATTTGCAAATTGCAGCGAGTTCTTAAACAATTCTTAATTTATTGCCATTCTTGGCATGTAAGACCTTCAGCCGTGATTGGGGCCGCTTGCCTCAAAATTCTAATTTGGTAATTGTATTTAGGCAGTAAGTCTTTAGAACCTTATTTACTGCAATTCCTGGCTTCTGATGCCGTCTGCTGTGTTTGTGGCTACTTGCTTTTAATATTTCAATACCTGTAAGTTGTAATTGCAGCGAGTTCTTAAACATTCTTAATTTATTGCCTTTCTTGGCGTGTAAGGACTTCAGACGTGATCACAGTGGCTTGTTTCCTTAAAAGTTACTGTTTTAAAAATAAATGTGTGTAACTGTAAAAGGCAACCAGTAGTAACTGATTACGGTCCCGTCCACAATCGTAACCGAATCCTGCCTTCCCTTGACAACCAGGTGTCAACTGGTAGCAGAGCATGGTTACGATTGTAATAACGCCATTTCAGTTACTGTGGGTTTGATTTTTTAAAGTCTGTTAGTGTTGTACGATTTCTGCCTTTGGTATTGTGTTCTGTTTTAGGTGATCAACTCTGTAATGGCTATCAGGCAGTGCCCTGGGATCGGCCTCTTGAGGAAGGACCACCTCACTTATGAGCTGGCGATAAGACGTCAGCCTGTTGAGGGTAGTGCTCTGGACTTAGCAGCCCACTTGCGTGCTACTGTTCTTCAGCCGGTTGACGTCACGCTGGATGTTGTGGGTGGGACAAAGCCAGCCATTGACGTTTTGTTTAAAGCTGTTAGGAGTCTTGAGGACAACATCGGCTTTTTAGAGGGCACTCAACCTAGCGGCAGTCAGTTAGACAGGGTGCGGGCACAGTGGATACATTTAACCAACTGGGTATCTGACTTAAATACATTAAAGTTAGAGGATCGTGATAAAGAATCAATCACTGAACTTGGGTCCTTGGTTAATAAGGACACATGTTTAGAGCTTGATGGGAAGAGGACAGGGGAGAAGGATTTGTTATCTTTTGGGCGGTGCGCTAGCTAGCCTCGGAATGACGCCCTTGTGTCCTCCGAGGGGTTAGCTGGGGCGTTTGCTAAATTGCCTAATCTCCTGGTGCATCTGCTTCGAGACATCACAGAATTAACTACAGATCGACTCGAGCAAATTGAAAGGTTGTTGTGGTTGTTGGTTCGCTTTGAGCAACACACTGATGCGTTTGGTGTTTCGCATCAGGTAATTTTGTCTCCATTGTATCCTTTAACTAGAGACGAAATGAGGACTCTGGTATCCAGGGCCATGACAGAAGGGTTTTCGTTGCAGCAGTTGAGGGAGCTTGTGATCAGCGAAAGATTGACCATGGGGGTTTGTAAACAGATCGAGTGTTGCTATATTTCGTAGATGCTGCAAGATAGGGAGGAGTTGCACCAGTACGTGGAAAGAGTTAAGACGGCCTGTTTGGCCTTGTTAGTCCACTTACCAGAACAGGAGTAAGTTTCAATTGTCCTGAGGGGAATGCGAGCGGCGGATAAGTCACATTTTGTTTTTCGTGGTCATCCCTCCACTTGGGAAGAACTTTGTGCCGCCATTATAGCGATATTCGCGTTGCCGCTCTTTGACGATAGACACCGTGAAGTTAAAGTTCAGCCCGTGGGCGTCACTGAGGGTAACTCCGGATTACCAACATCAGCTGAGTCTGGGGAGTCAGGGGAATTGCGGCGTTGTTTCAGGTACGGTCGAACAGGGCATTTAGTTCCTATGTGCGTTCAGCTGCGGATACCCAGAGTCAATAAATGACGCCCGGTTGGGCAGCGACCCCGGGGTCGAGCCTTTAAACCCTGGTGTGGCCATGTCACTGCTCGATCGTCACCCTCACTGCCTTATATTTGTTCTCGAGTAGGTGCGGCGAACCCATTTGTGCCCTTTTGTATTCTGGTAGCTCCTTTTCATTGTTGAGCTTGGTATGGTTTCTTGAATTTGGTCGTCTTTCGAGACTTAGGCTAGTCCCTTCTTTGGTGCAGAGATGCCGGGTTGCCAGTGGGCAGGTGTAGCATCTGCAGGGTTGGGTCCGAGGGAGTATCTCGGTTGGGGATTTCTTGTGGCCCTTGTCTTTGGCCTTGGTTAAGGAGCTGCCAGTCGATTTGGTTTTGAGATGTGATTTTATTGGTAAAACTGGTCTTGTCTTGGATTATTTGGAGTACACCTTGTTCTTTAAGTTTTCTGGTCAGAAATTTGGGTTCTGTGAGTCTACTACACGTAAGGTTCATCGACATGCGAAAATGCTGGCTGTTGATACTAAGGTTAGTGAGTTTGATCTCACCCATCTTTCTTCTCAGCAGGCCTCTGAACTACGGGAGTTGTTGGAGAGGTTCCCTGAGCTTCTCTGTGATAGACTGTGGGTTACTAATGTTCTTGACTTCCATATTCGTCTGTCTGACCATGTTCCCGTCAGGCAGCCCCCATATCATCTCTCACTGCCTAAGATGAAGATACTAAGGAGAAAGATCTCCAAAATGCTTGAGCAGGGAGTTATTTGGTCTTCTACACCACTTATGCCTCCCCTATATTCCTCGTCCCTAAGGATCAGGGGCGGGACTTTCGGCCTGTTGTTGACTACCATCACCTAAATAGGAAGGTTGTCCTAGAGTTGGTTCCTTTACCCGATCTTCATAACTCTTTTACTTGGTTTACCAGGGCTAATTGGTTTACTGTGCTCGACCTGAATCAAGCCTTAGCCGAAGAATGTAAACAGCTTACAGCATTTTGTACTGATTGGAATCTGTTTGAGTTTAATAGGGTCCCCTTTGATTTGGCTACTGGCGCAGCCGTCCTTACTCGTATGCTGGATAATATTCTTGGAGACTTGAAATTTGTCTGTGTTCGCAATTACCTGGACGATTTGGTAATTTATAGTCGTTCGTTTCAAGAGCATTTGGAACATATCTAGCAAGTTTTTGCTGGGTTGCAAGGAGCGGGTTTGACTGTTAAACCCAGTAAGGTGACATTAGCCAGGCAGTAGGTATCCTTCTTAGGTCACCTAGTATCAGGTGAGAGTATTCGCATTGACCAGGAGCGGACTAAGGTCTTGAGAGCCCTTCCGCCGCCTACTGATAAGCGAGGGATTGCCAAGTTCATAGGGATGGCGAATTATTTTAGGCATTTTGTACCTAATTTTGCTCAGTTGGCGGCTCCTTTAAACGAACTGCGCCGAAAAAGGGTGCGTTTTGAGTGGGGACCTGCTCAAGAGGCCGCATTTGAGCACATTAAGGCGGCTGTAGGCAATCCTCCAGTTCTCAGAGTGCCTGATTTTAATAAGAAATTTATTGTCCAAACCGACGCTTCTAATGCAGGAATTTCGTCAGTCCTCCTTCAGGAGTTCGAGGGTCAATGGCAGCCATTAGCTTACGCGTCTCGTCGGTTAACCAGCGCCGAGCTTAGATATTCTGTTAACGAATGTGAGGCATTGGCCGTCTTGTTCCGCTGGATAAGTACCGGTTTTATTTCGAACATAGAGTATTTCAGCTAGAGACCGACAATCAAGCCTTAAGCTGGGTGCTAGCCTGGCCGCGTAAAACTGGCCGTATCGCGAGGTGTGCGGTACGCATTTCGGCGTTCCAGTTCCAGGTTAAGCACATTAGAGGCACTGAGAATGTGCTCGCGGACGTCCTCAGCCGTATGTTCACTGAACAACCACTTAGTGAGGGCGCCCAAGAAGTTTCGGAAGGCAATCTTGATTGTGTCGTGTTAGGTGGTATTCCTCATTTGTTTAGTGACATTGCCGACCATCGGGATCAGGATCTCACTTGGGGACCCGTTAAGAAACGGCTTTCGGCGGGGCCCTAGTACTCCCCGTTTTTCATTATTTTCAAAACTCGTTGATTGGTGGGCATTTAGAAACCTATAAGACCTTTCAGAAGATTAAGGAGCATCTGACTTGGCCGTATATTGACCGAGGCGTTAGAGAAATGGTTTCTCGGTGTCAGTTGTGTCGTGTGGCCAAACCGAATAACGCTCTTCAATAGGGGTTCCTTCGTTCTGAGCGTGAATCTTGCCCCATGGACAAACTCCATATCGATTGGGGCCCTTACCTCGCACCAAAAGAGGCCATCGGTATGTGTTAGTAAAAGCGTGTAGTTTTGGCCGCTTTCTTGATTGTAGGCTGGTTGGTGATTCCTCTACTCTGGTTGTAATGATTCGTTTCTCGTTCCGGATGCTCTAAACACAGTATTCTGGGAGTAGTGCAGACCGCCGGTTCTGGCTTTGGCGTATTGTTCCATCGTTGCATTTGATTTATCGGACGTCAGGTAGCTTCAGCAAGATTATCATTAGTCATTAGTTAGACTGCCACTAGTATGAGTTACCATCTTGTGAAGTGAATGAAACTCTTGGCTGCCTATCTCATCGCTCGCGAAAGTGTTTGTTGCCGGACCCTCTCAGAGGTTGATTCCTGAAGCACCGTCTGGATCAGCTGCTTGTTTTTTTAATCAACTTTTGCTATTGTATTTGCTGTTTTACAGCAAGTCTCAAAATTTTTTTAAAATATTATTGCCGTTCCTGGCGTGTAAGGTATTCAGTCGTGATTGTGGTCGCTTGCCTTAAAATTTTAATTTGGTATTTGTATTTTAGCAGTAAGCCTTTAGAACCTTGTTTACTGCCATTCCTGGCCTCTGATGCCGTTTGCAGTGTTTGTGGCGACTTACCTCTAATACTTCAATACCTGTAAGTTGTAAATTGCAGCGAGTTTTAAACAATTCTGCATTTATTGTCATTCCTGGCGTGTAAGGCCTTGTGCCCAGATCACAGTGGCTTGCTTTTAAAACATTATCTGTTGTATCTGTATTTAATGGTGATTTGCTAAATTGTAACTCACTGAAAACACTATTATTTACACGGTTGTTTATTCCTTATCCGCATCCTCCTCGGAGGATGACAGGGCGTTCGGATGGTCCCGGTAGGCCACTCGTGGCCTGAAGACGGAGTGAATCTGGAATTACTGGCTTAAAATAAATTGTGTGTAATTATAAAAGGCAACCAATAATAACTGATTACGGCACCGTCCACAATCGTAACCCAATCCTGCCTTACCTTGACTACCTCCAGGTTTCACCACTGTTTCCTTTCTCTTTTGTTCCCACTGCTTGTACCTCTCCCCATATCTCTTCCTGTGTTACTGCCACTGTCTCTCACTGATCATCACTATCTTCTCTTAGAAGTATTTTTCACTAGCGAAAGATAGATACCGCCTACAATAAAATGAAAGAGGCCTTTGGGGAAAAGAGAAGCAGCCGTCTCAATACCAAGAATCCAGATGGAAAAACACACCTAAACAAATAAGTGAAAGCTGAGACGAGCAAGGAGTATATGGAGGGTCTATACAAGGGAGATGAACTTGAAGGCATTATAATAGAAAGGGAAGTGGTCGTGTATGAAGATGAGATGGGAGATACGGTACTGTGAGAAAAATTTGACAGAACTCTTAAAAACCTAAGTCGAAAGATGGGAGATACGGTACTGTGAGAAAAATTTGACAGAACTCTTAAAAACTTAAGTCGAAAGAAGGCCCCGGGAGAAGACAATATTCCATCAGAGCAACTGAAACGTCCCCTTTGAACAATTCTACAAGACTGTGCTTAAACTGACACACAATATTTTGTTAGCGCAACGCAATCTGACTTTCAAAATTCCCTACAAAAGAATGGCCCTGACTAACATTAAACTATACCTTTCACAAATCACTTACCTCACAAAAATCTTCGCTGCTCAAGCTACTGCAATACAGCGAGCGCCACTACTGCCAGCTAAATAAAAGATTCAAACTATGGAAGGCACTAACTACTGATAGGGATAGTTAGCAAATGAAAGATATTAATAGAGAACAAACAATGTATTTACCTTGATATCATCATATACAAATATAGCAGTTCATGACAAATTTCAAAACTCCGCCATCTCTCTCCCCACATCCACCACTGCTGGCGGCTCACCTCCAACTGCGCAACGCTACGCGCTGTTCACAGCCAGCTGCCTAACACTACAATGGCGAGTATTACAACAATGCAAAGCAGCCACAGACTGCACACAGCACAGCCAGTGATTTTCATACAGAGGTGGCGTTACCAATAAAAAAACCTAAACAGCCTACTTACACAACTGACGGCCTTGGGAGAATCAGTAATGACAAGATTTTTTCACCTGGTGTGTAAGATGTATGAGATGAGTGAAATACCCTCAGACTTCAAGAAGAATGTAAAAATTCCAATTTCATAGAAAGCAGTTGCTGACAGGAGTGAAAATTACTAAGCAAAATAACGACACGAATTCTTTACAGAAGAGTGGTACAAGCCGACCTCGGAGAAGATCAATTTGGATTCTGGAACAATGTAGCATACGAGAGGCAATACTGATCCTATGACTTATTTTAGAAGACCGGAAAAGGAAAGACAAACCTACATTCATACCGTTTGTAGACTTACAGAAAGCTTTTGACAATGTTGTCTGGAATACTCTCTGAAATTCTGTAGGTATCAGGGGTAAAATACAAGAAGCCATAGGCTATTTACAACTTGTACAGAAGCAATACGGCAGGGTCGATTAGCATGAATTGGGATTGAGACGGGAGTGAAACAGGGTTGTAGACTATCCCAGATGTTATTTAGTCTGTACACTGAACAAGCAGTAAAGCAAACAAAAGAAAAATTTGACGTAGGAATTAAAGTTTACAGAGAAGAAATAAAAACGTTGAGATTTGTCGATGAGATTGTTATCTGTCAGAGACAGCAAAGGACTTGGAAAGCAGTTGAACGAAATGGACAGTGTCTTGAAAGCAGGATGTAAGATGAACATGAACAAAAGCAAAACAAGGATAATGGAATGTAGTCGAATTAAATCAGGTGATGCCGAGGGAATTAGATTAGGAAACGAGACACTTAAAGTAGTAGATGAGTTTTGCTATTTGGGCAGTAAAATAACTGATGATCACCGAAGAAAATGGGATATAAAATGTAGTGTGTTAATGCAAAGAATGGCATTTCTGAGGAAGAGAAATTTGTTAACATCGAATAAAGATTTAATTGTTAGGAAGTCTCTTCTGATGGTATTTGTCTGGAGTGTAGCTATGCATGGAAGTGAAACATAGACGATAAATAGTTGATAAAAAACGAGAATAGAAGCCTTCGAAGTGCGTTGTTGCAGAAGAACGTTGAAGTTTGTGTGGGTAAATCACGCAACTGATGACGAGGTATTGAAAAGAATCGAGGGGACAAAAAATTTGTGGCGAAACTTGAGCAAAAGAAGGGATCGTTGGTAGAACACATTCTGGGATATCAAAAGATCACGAATTTAGTGTTTCAGGGAAGTGTGTGTGTGTGGGAGGTGGGGAGGGGGGGAAGTAAAAATCGTAGAGTGAGCCCAAGAGATGAACACGGTAAGCAGCTTCATAAAGTTGTAGGTTGCAGTAGTTATTCGGAGATGAAGACGCTCGCACACGATAGGGCAGCATGGAGAGCTGCATCGAACCACTCATCAGACAGAAGACCTTAACAACAACTTTGATTTCTACTCCTATTCTCTCCATCCGTCTCTCTATTTCACTGCCACTTTTCCTCTCCCGCAACCACTGTCTCCTTTCTCTTTTCTCCCACTGGCACTGTCTACTCTCCCTTCCGCCGCCACTGTCTCTCTGCTACTCTCTTTCAGCGCACAAAATCACGAATATGATTGCGTGTCAACATTTTTGGCGAGGAACACGGAGTGACGATTGAGGCAGCTGGTCCCCCACTATTCAGCCAGAGCCTTTTTTGTGCTTCGACAGAAGCTTTTTTCCGATGGTTCCCTTCTTTTCCCTGCTATAGCAGCATGTGCTGCTTATATAAAACGAATTCTATGGGCCGATAAAGTTTTGTCAGTTTATTTACCGAATTTGCAGTTTTGCCGAATTTGCAGTCTTTCCAGTTTTACATGATTTTTTATAGTCATTTTACGTTTTTCTCAGGCATGTTAATACCCTTTCTAGCTCAATTTTTGTCACTACACTACCACTCTGGCCTATTTGTATAGGTGTGAAGTGCCCGTTGTGCAGAGACATCGTGTCATAATGTTTTATTGGCGAAAAAATTATAAATGAAAGCATAGTTTGGTGACTTCAGAGTCCTTGTGATGATCCTCAAATCTCTGACGTGTGTTCACTACGTCAGTTAAAATTACAGTTATGCCTCAGATAGGTTATTATGTGTATATTTTACGTGCAAAAGTACGGCAACTTTGAACCTCTGGACCTCGCTAACGGTTAGTGATATGAAAAGTTTCGAAGTTCTTCAAGATTATCATCTTAATAACATGTAGTAAAACTTTCAACGATCTGACCGTCCCCACAATGGATACTTTTCGCAACCAAAAATAATGTTTTTTGGATTTCCTTAGGAATTTCGAGGGACAAATTGCACTTTTACAAGTCGTCTAAGGTCCATCTTAGACCACACCTAGTGCAAAAGAACCAACCAATTTGCTCAATTTTCCTGGGGTAGAGAAACTTTGTAATGTTTAAATTTTGGTTCTGTGCTGTAGGAAAGGTGCAGTACGTCCGTTCTTCCGATGGATATACAAATGGTCGCTTGGACAAGAGCTGTCCAAGACACTTCACCCCTTATCTCTGTGATGAATAAAATCCGAGGTAAGACCCCCTGAAATATCGGTTTTTCACTCTCGGCTTTTTGTAACTTTTTGATACCGAAGATTATCGTGCATGGACCGACTAGAAAATAAAACGGGTGCAGGGCCAGTTGACCTTGCGTAGATGGTATTTTCATATGCAACTAACAGGAAAATTTATTGTAAGAGGACGCACAGGCCATTCAACATTTGTAGACCTAGAAAAGGCGTATGACAGGGTGCCGTTAAATGAGTTGTGGGTGAACATGGGGAATGATAGTACCTTAATACCCTACATTAAACAGAACATTATATTGTGGATGCACCAGCTCAATGAACGTGAGTAATATGCTATAAGATGAATTACAAATCAGTTAAGGGCTAAGATACGGTAGTCCGCTGGCTCGTGTGGTGTTTAAAATTAATCTGGAAAAAGTATTGAAGGCATGAAGAAGTAAATTTAGTCCCATGGGAATACTGGGAGATGATAAACTATACCCGCCGCTATCAAGTGAAGATAAGGTGGTAATTGACACAGATTACGACAAGTGGGGTTTAAAAATAAACACACAAAAACTAAATATACGCTAGTGAGCAGAGACAAACAGCATGACTTAGATGCTGAGACTTTTAGCATAAAATAATGTTATTCTTTCCAGTATTTAGGTACAACTGCACTTGCCAGGGCAAATAGCGTACAAGATATTAGAAATAAGATTGGACAAAGAAAACGTGTTATTCGACAGTTAAACTCAATCCTTTAGATTAATAAAAAATTATATACAAAAACAGTAGAAAGCATACATACATATGAATCAGAAGTTTGAGAAATGATAAAGAAAAGAACGATTACTGTCCATGGAAATGGGTTACTAAATACGACGTTCTGGAGTGTCAAAAGTAGACCACATCAAAAATGAACACAGCAGACACTTTATGGAAGTAGACGCTTTATGGAAGTGGACACTTTATGGAAGTAGAAAAGAACAACATGGGATCTGCTAACGGGAAGAGATTACCATGGTACGGCCATGTTCATGCTCTGCTAGTACTTTGTATTATCCTATTCGACTTCTAAAATAATCCAAACTCTTCAAGTAACATGATTAACATGGCAGTAGACGACATTTAGACTGCCGTACTCATACTGTTGCGAGTCAACGACAGAAGCTGTGGGAATATGAACTGACCTTCGGTTAGAAAACATACTACATGTCGTTAAAAATGTACACGTCCAAGGATCATTTCAGATTCATCTATATATTTGTCAAACCATGCTTGAAAAGAAGTAGCAGTGTGATCTGGTGTATTCTCTTCTTGATGCTTTCATGTTGTTCCGTGTCATTTCAGCTGAAAATCTTCACTTATTCTGTCACTGAAAAATAAGGAACAGCGCAGCATTACATCACTGTCTATTCAGACGAGGTTTCAGAGATCTGACTTGTACTCCATTTGGAGGAATGATTCTGCGTCTTTTTCTTTTTCAGTTGAACCTAATAGGGGATCATGGCTTGGGACATGACATTAGCTCAGAGGAAACCGAGTTCCAACATTCATCGGAGTATCTGTGGGTTTTGTAAGCTGGAGGTGCTCACTTAGGAACGAGAGCTGAAGTGTTGTTTCCGCTAGTCTGCCTATAACGGACTCCAGGACAGATTTAAAATGCTAGGTGAATGTTGCTTCCGCAGGCCACTAGGCTGGCTTAAGTGTTGGAGGCTTTCCGAGCACCAGGTATTCTCCAAGTGCCAATAATCTAGAAATAATGATGGAGGAAGTTCCGACAGGAAGCAGACAACAGATATTAGCCGGAAAGGGAGAAGACTGATAAGAATACCCAAATGGAGTCAAAAGGCAATAATATGACATTCGGTCTTTGAGTGACTGAAATTCGCAGTGTTTCAAAAATTTCAGAAATTACTTGTGGTTTCCGAAATCTAGGGATAGTTTGGCAGTCTTCCCGGGTGCAGCAGACGAGTAGTGGTGCTGCTTCTTATACTGACGTCGGTTTTGGATGTCGAAAGTCAGTGATCCAGAAAGTTATTCTTATATTATGGAAAGATCAGAAGAATTCACCTGGACCTTCCATTGCACAGGCGTGCAGCTACATCCAGGTGTCCCGGATGTTGTTCAAGAGTGTTACAACTAAAGGCATGTGTACATATACTGCTGACAATGTATGGTAGGAAGAGTACATGATACTTTTTGGTATCTGGGGAGTGGCTGGGAATGGGGGGGTGGGGGTGGGGAGAGGGCGAGGTACACAGGGGGCGAAATTTAGCAGCCGTCTCTGACACAAATAACAGCTCTTGCCGACTGTGAATCGAGCTGAACTGAGCACGGATGATATTAGGTTTACGTCATTCTGTGCTGTTTCAAACCTATATCACAGTCCAGCTACATGTCTGACATGTAGCGACTACAAGGCTTTCGGCATACATTGTTTAAATAATGCAAATTTCTCTGCCACTGCTCGTGGATGGGCTAGTGTAATATAAGCTATTCGATCTGATTCAGTGACTGCGGGTGGAGTTGAAGCACTCTACCCACTGCGAAGAGCGTGAAGTGTTGCATACTCGGTAGGCATTTCACATGTCGCTAGCGTCGGCGGTACTGGTCACCCCTCTAGTTGCGTGTTTGAAACACTGTGCTAATTCTTATACATACTGCATTTATGCTTGTCTTTCGTTGATAGTCTTGAAAATCGGCAAAATATCAGTGCTTACAGAATATTGCTTTTACGTTGCACACTAACGTCTTACGTCCTAGCCGGCCGGTGTGGCCGAGCGGTTCTAGGCGCTTCAGTCTGGAACCGCGCGACCGCTACGGTCGCAGGTTCGAATCCTGCCTCGTGTATGGATGTGTGTGATGTCCTTAGGTTAGTTAGGTTTAAGTAGTTCTAAGTTCTAGGGGACTGATGACCTCAGATGTTAAGTCCCATAGTGCTCAGAGCCATTTGAACCATTTCTTACGTCCTACGTTTTGTTAATACTTACCGAGATTTTGTGGAAAATTATTTCTAGCAATTATTTCTAGCAATAGGATAACAAGCTCTTTTTAACACATACACATGACGTCAAACACACTAATAATACAAGGGATCACTTACCAAGAGTTTGTTTGGATATTGCACTGTGGTACTTCTTTAACATTTAAAGTCTCTGAAAGAGCGAATTTTTTGCTAAATAAAGCACTACAGTAGATGATTAACATTGTATTGTGGATAGATATGTCGGTTTTTGGAAAAAAATGGTAAAAATTGCAACAAATTAACTCAAAATAGCATTTAATTATGAGATTTCTTACATGTTTTCCTATTCCCACTTTTGGTCCCTGTTGGATCCTCGAACGACTAAATTTTCATGGCTGGAATAATAATAATTGTAATTTTTTTTTTTTGCTTATCATAAATTCCCACACCCTGATCCTCTCACTACAGAACATATACTTCAGAGGTGAGCAACAGTGCATGATTGATAAACAATTCAAGTCTTTCATACTTCTCAGGCTGCACTGTGATTGGCTGAGAGCACCATGACGTCGACCCAAGCTGGCCGGCCGGTTCTAGGTGCTACAGTCTGGAACCGCGTGACCGCTACGGTCGCAGGTTCGAATCCTGCCTCGGGCATGGATGTGTGTGATGTCCTTAGGTTAGTTAGGTTTAAGCAGTTCTAAGTTCTAGGGGACTGATTACCTCATTAAATCCCATAGTGCTCAGAGCCATTTGAACCAACCAGACGCTGACGTGATGCGACGTCGACGTGACGCGAGTTTGCCAAGATGGGACGCGACGTTGACGTAACGAGGCTTTGACGTGTGGTGGTGAGCAGTGGGGTAAAACTCCCTTAACAGGAGTAACAATTCAATTACTCTGTTATTACAATTATTTATAACAAATACCCACACCCTGGTTACAGACAAATATGATCTCCTCTCTAGAGCACACAGTTCTCGAATATTAAAATTAACTTGTCGTTGTTATTTATAACAAATACTCATACCATGACCCAAACAAACCTGGTACACAGAGCAAGGCTGATGTCATACACTCAACTGCTCTAGTTATGAAGGATGAGGAGGGGGAAGTCGGGCTTGAAAGTTATTGGTTGCATCGGAGGGGGAGGGAAGGGGAGGGCTGAGTGGTGTGTGGGAAGAATGTGGGAGACCCTGGGTGACCTTGTACAATTCCCTCAGGTGAGTGTGCTGGATGGTGGTTCCCCATGCAGAATGGAGTGGCGGATGACCTCACCCAATTGCCTCATTACACTTTTTAAAGGAAGCACTGGTTATTGACATAAACAAATTAAAAGTGGGACAAGTTAGAATGCCAATGGTGTTTATTGCAGACTTTATTTCGAGTCTTCTTATACCCCTGACACTGAGATAATATCATTATCTAGCTTATAACTGGCCCTTTGTAACTACTTGGGGTGTGTCCACCATTTACATTTATGAACCACTTGATCTGTGCTAGGAACATTTTCAATGCGGTGTCTAAACGTCCGTGGAGAAATGGCAGTCCTTATTTTTCAGAAACTTAAACCAAAGAGGGTAGTGACGGCGGATGCTGGGGTATGGAGTGGGCTCAATGTTCTAACTGATCCCAAAGGAGTTCCATTGGGCTTGGGCCAGGAATGTGGGTAGACCACTCCATTTCAGGAAAGCTACCTCACAGATATTGCTTCATGATGATACAAACAATCGTCTCCGAACTGTCCCTCAACTCCACACAGGAAACAATCCTATAAAATGTGTACATATCCTTATGCATTTAACGTTTCTTTAGGTGCAGTAATGGGACTACCCCTTAACCACATAAACCACACCCACAACATAACATCTCCTCCTTCATACTTCATTGTTGGTACTACATGTGATGGCAGATAAAGTTCCCAAGGCATTCGCCAAACCCAAACCCTTCCATCACAAGGCGACGCAGCATTGTGTGATTCATCACTACAAATGACTTGTTACCAGTCATCCACTGTCCAGTGGCTCTCGTTAGACCAGCTCAAGTGTTGCATAACATTGACTACAGACATATGTGGCTTACAAAGAGCTGTTCGACCATTGTACTCCATTCTTTTTAACTTCCTAGGCACAGTCAAAGTGCTAGCTGGACTGCTGGTGGAACTTAGGAACTCGCGAGTGATTCGTTCCACTGATATTGCAAGGTGCCGGGGCTAGCAGTGTATTTAATACTAAATTCTTCTAGAATCTACGTATGTAAATGATGCTCTAAGCCCCCCATATTCTAACTCTGACTTTTGCTGTTGCACAAGGATTAAAAAAAATACGCGAACTGACTCTAATCAACCCTGCCAGTGGAGTAGAAGAGAGTTTGGCACCTGCAATAATTTAATTTGATAAATAAGTTAAATAAACGAAGGTTTCATTAACATAGTGAGGAACGATAGGGTTGCTATACCGATTAACAGAATGAAAGTTCTGTCCAAAATAACAATATGATTTATTAAGACTAAACACAAAATAATAAACAAAAACACATGAAACATTTACAATACATCAAATTGGCTCAAATTGGATACTCAAACAAACGCTGTGAATGTGAATTTGTCCCTAAACTAGATTGTGAGGATTATGACGAAGTGGTATGTGGAGCCAATTCCTTGCAACTCAAATCTTAAGAGAAAACACATAGTCAACCCAACATTAATTGCTGCTACCCAAGACAGAACAAAGTTAGAAAAAGACGAACAGGCGCGCTCTGCTGAGCTCTGATTATCACCTAGGAAAATCCCTGTCTGCCGGTGCTGCGGACATACCTTACCAATCTGTCTTCTTAACTGCAAGAACACGATTTGGCGTACCGGAGGTGATGGCTGGTTGCTTCGACGTCCTCGACCGAAAGGGGAGAGCCGACTACCTAGAGCACCCGTACAGGCTGAACACACAACATTCCCGCCCCCACGACAGTGGCTGTGGTTAAACGTTCCAATCAGCAACTCGAAAACCGGCGGAAAATTCCACTCTATTGCCGGAGCACTACCATTCCACCAATGGAGATTCTTGGCGCCAATTTCTGAGCTGATTTTGCTAAGTCACGGAGCTATGCCCTGAGCAAGCCAATCACAGTTACTATTTTGCAGAAAGCGTGGGAATTTTCCCGCCACAACTGCCTGGGTACACAAGTCATTCCCACGCCTCGCTGGTAGCCCGCCAGAAAGTGTTTTCGCTAAGATTATGCGAAGTAACAGAACCTCTAGCCCAGCCGCTACTTCAGACCCCTCCGGGCGTGTCTTTTGACAATGTCAGCGTCTGCAAAGCATTCACTCGACTTCCTCACACCCGTCGGCTTAACCCTTTCCAGATCAGCGGAGCCCGCCTGTCACCGGACCATCCGGGTGACGAGAGACGCTGCGTGGGAAGTCTGCGTGTGAAGGAATAGCGACTTTTCACTGCATGCAATTAGAGAGGAAAATCGTAAGATAGAAATATGAGAGGGGGCTCATGCCACCTCTCATAGCCCCTATGCCATTTTAGATTGTAATTGGTGAGCAGTTGGCTCACTTAGGAGCAAGGTAGTGAGTCAATCGCCCAAGAACAATCTAGCAAACTGGCTGCACATGCTGCACTCTATAAAGAAAATCACTGCAGCTGAAAAATGCAGCTCATAGAGGGAGGATTATTTATGATGTAGCCAACTTCACCTTCTTAATATGGAACACCAACACTCACATCACACATCCATACCCAGGGAGCCCCTTCCAAACACCGATTCACACAGACATTCAGTCTCTAAATATGGCCCGGGCATGTGAGCCAAATATGGAGCAGTTTATTCTTTACAATCAGAGTTGGAGTGATCCGCAATTAAATGCCCAAGATGTTACAACAAATTTAATCATTAAACTAACCTGAACTCACTCACACATGGTACTATTTAAGTTAACAATCTCTTTGTGAGCTTTCAGAATCTAATTACAACCTCCGATTCATTCTGTCTCCCTGCAGCAAGAATATCGTTTACAAAATGTTCCCTGAACTGATGGTCCATTCACAATGACAGTGGTGGTATCTGCTTCAGTTTATGTGGACTTCAGGCACACTGTTTGCATACACACAACAATAAATACAAAATACAAAAAAACATGGTGTGGAGAACAATACAGTAATTTGTAATAAGAATTGCAGTGTAAAACACAAACACATACAAAGTATAACATACATTACAAAAACAACACAAGAGAAAGAAATTTAAGAAAAAAAACAAGGTTCATGGGGCATCAAGTTGTGCATGCACATTGCACAAAGTTCACGACTGTGCTGAGAATTAGGCACTAAATCACATTGTTAGAAATATTCGAAGCACTTCACAAATTCCACAGTACTGACATCACATAGGGCTAAACGTCGGGTGTTGTTGCTACGTTGTTGAAACAGCAATAGGGTGTGCTGGAGCATCTGCAGTACTCTGTTGAGATTGCACCAAGACCCACACATATGATCACGGCGGTACGGTAGGAAGACACAGTGATAGGCTCTCCTCACGTCGATTAATTGTCTCTGAGGTCTACTTGTTGGGATACATCACTAGTCTAGGTCTCTTCTCTCGCTGGACAGTACTTTACGTTTCCCAATATTGCAGTTCGACGAGGGATGATGGCACGTGCAGTGACTACACAAGTGTGTGAGGTCATCCATACAGGATCGAACTAGGAGCGACGATTGCTAAAACTGCTCTCTAATAGAGAGGAGAAGTTAGAAATGAGACCATTCATTTGTTAGTGTGGCACGATACTGCTTTGTGTATGCAGATCGGCCAATGCTAGTGAGTTGTAGAAACCCAAACAGGTGAGTATATAGCGTCCCTTTCTGTCCTGAGGCACACGAGGCACAGGTTCTGACACGATATGTGATCTTCTTTGTGTACTCATGACAACATGATCTGCCACAGGGAATCCCTCCAAACGGCTGCCGCGTCCGGAGAGCTAGCAGGCTGTCGCGTGTGGGTCGCGTGTCAGTGTCAACGGCCAGCCTCACTTTCGCTTGTGGCCCAGCGAGGATCCCGCCTAATCCCACAGGTATATGGCCCGGTGACTGTCAGCTTGCAGGACCGGACGCTCGCCTTCTTGCAGGTAGCCAAAGACCTCTTGTTTTTGCGCTGGCTGGCCTCTGCATTGCCACGATACCCGTCATCTGTACAGTTCTGACAAAAATCTTATGCCTAACTTTTTCCCATGACCTTCTATGTTATAATAAATTTACATAATGACACATTGATGGTCTGTCATTTCAGACACTCTTATTTTACTGTTATAGTTATTAATCTATGGCTATCATTTTAACAAAATCTTGGTGTATCAAATTTAGACATGGAAATAATTTATCTTGATCTTTGTGTAGAGACCAGTCTCACTACTGTACACGGTGTGTGACGCTACACTGAATGAACAGCTAAATGTGCGGGCCCGCACTAATATTACTATTAATTATATAGATCGACAGTAGACATGCTCAAGAATTAACTACCATTTGCCAACGATCTACATTCTATGTCTTTTGATTAAATTATGTTATTATGCAGATCGAAGTTTTACTGAGCTTATAAAGAACAAGCAACTATTCTACGTTCGCTCGCCGGTCGTCCCTCCATCTTGGGTCTGTGATTTGATGACCTGAAAAATAACATCCCAACAGGCGCGCCAAACACAATATTAATCTAGTTATTGTTAAATCCTACAGTTTAACTTATCCTAGTATATCGTACCTTTTTTTTTTGTTTATCTTATACAATACTCTTACATAATTGCTGTTACGTTGAGATGTCTCGCTGCTCGCCGCTATTGACGACAGTGATGTGCGCGCCGTACGACATGACCTCCGAGTTTTCATTACGCCTCACTGAAACTCCAGAGACTGGGTTAGCCATGGCTATACACGACAATAAATTTATAGTTGCAACTTCCTTCTCTATGTGATGCGGTTTTCGCGATCAAAGTACACCTTTCCAGAGGCAATGTAATATGACCAAGCCAGGACTGGTTCCTGTTGAGGATTCAGTCGCCGAACACACGCCAGCTACACAGTATGTCACGAATATCCAAGTATAAGACCCTGGTTATTCATCTGTGACAGTCACGAGCAGCACGCTAAATCCCCAACCAGCACATTGGCATGGTAGGCTTTATGCCCGCATTTCTCTCGTCTAGGGCACCATTGGAGTCAAACGCTCACAGGTTCACCCCGACTTGCAAGACAACGATGCTGGCGCAGCTCTGCAAAAAAACTATACTGCGAATGCTGGCGCAGCTCTGCAAAAAAACTATACTGCCCATATTCATCCTCGAAATCACGCAATATACCACAATCTTGCAGTGCACTGACGCGTGCCTGCAAGCATTGGTATGAACGTCTCACGAACTGGTTGTGGCCGCTATGGAGCGTATCACGACTTCTCAGAACGCTTCTAAGAGCACGTTCTTGTATGCGCCCGTTTGTGCGACATCTCGTCACTCATCTTTATCCCTTAACATGGACACCAGATAGGAAAGGACAAAAACATTGCTAATGGAAAGGTAGTGCCTCTTATCGCAACGACAGAGGAGATACCGAACATAGACAAAAAAAGTCAACAGCAGTAAATTCTTATGCGAGAAAACGCAGAGTGTTAATACTTTAACAATCTTAATCTATTAATGCAACGATTATTGTTCCCCGAAGAAAGGTTCATATATTTGCCTATTCTACTATGTACACCACTTACACTACTACTATAGCAAGGTTCATGTATTTGCCCATTCTACTATGTACACCACTTACACTACTACTATTCCACGAACTCCTTTATGTGAGAGATGTGGTGGAGTCCTATGGACTTCTTTCCTTTCAGCGTCTCCAATTCATAAGCATTGTGGTGAGCTGCTCTCCTTATACGGTACGGGCCGTTGTAAACAGAATAGAATTTTTGGCATTTCATTTTTTGTTTGTTCGAAAGTCGGAAAGACTTAACGAGCACCTTTTGTCCAATTTGGAAGTGTCGTAGACGAGCTCCCCTGTCGGCACGTCTCTTCCTGACCTCTGCTGCAGCCCGTATCCTCTTGAGAGCCAAATCCACTATGGCTTGGTGCTGCGTTCGCGCCCTTGGTGGGAAGTTTACGACCTCGGTTATCAAGTCCTTAGGAATCCGGTTTTTCAGTACTGTAATGGGTGCCAATTTTGTTATCCCATGGGGTGCCTCATTGATCATTTCCTGGAAGTCTTTAAGGAAAACGTCCCATGTCGTGTGCTGTTTGTTACAGCACAAGCGACACAAGTTTCCGAGTTCTTTAATAACCCGTTCTGCAGCATTCGAGCTCGGATGGTGTGAAGATATAAAAATGGGATCAATTTTACATCGACGCAACGTCTCCTTCCATGTTTTTGACTTAAACTGTGGCCCATTATCAGAAATAATTCTACTCACATGACCAACCTGTGGTAGGAAATCCCGGATTAGGGCTCGTGATACAGTTCGTCCTGTCGCCCTCTTCAGTGGCGTAAAGGTAACGTATTTGGACGTTAGTTCAACAAACACTAATACGTAAGTATATCCTCTTCTTGTTCTTGGCAAAGGTCCCATCAAATCTGTTGCTGCTAATTGTCTTAATTTGGTCGGTACGATTGGGTATAATGGTGCCTGCATGCTCACAGTGGTGTGCTTAGCCTTTTGGCAGTCTTTACACACCGACAGTACCCTCCGAATTCGACGCTCCATGTTTCGAAAGTAACACATGGTCCTTAGCTTGAGATTGCACTTGCGTGGTCCGAAGTGTCCATAGCTGAGGTGAGTATGCCATATAACCTTGTTTATTAGGTGTTCAGGGATGCATACCCCCCATTCAGTGTCATTTGCATAATTTCGGTGGAAAATTATGCCTTTCCGCAAGAGGTAGAACTGCCTGATGGTGGCGTGTCTTCTGTCTATCCATTTCTGTTTCAATAACACTAGGGCAGGGTCCTTGTCTTGCTCCTTCTTGATGTCCTGCATACTACAGGTAATAAAATTTTCAAAGGCCACTTTCTGCATATAGAAAAGGCAGTAGTGATTTTCCTCCAGATCTTCTTCAATGTTGTGCTCAAATCCGATCGGTGACCGTGATAAGGGGTCTGCAATAATGTTCTGACTGCCGGGGATATATTTTATCGAAAAGTTGTACTGCTGCAGATATGATGCCCACCTAATGAGCCGCCTGTGATTAAGCTTTGCAGTCATCAAGAACTCGAGTGCCTTGTGGTCTGTGTAGACCCTCGTCTTGCGACCAAACAGAAGGTATCTGAATTTTTCAAACGCCCATACAATAGCCAGCGCCTCTAACTCGGTTAATGAGTAATTCCTCTCACTCTTGGCTAGTACTCTGTTACCATACGCAATTGTCTTCCACACCCTGTTTCCTTCATGTACATAGTCTTGGAACACCATGACACCCAGACCTGAGTATGAACTGTCCGTTACTATGCAAAGCTCTTCTGCTAAATTAGGGTGTGATAGGATGGGTGCTTGTAATAATGCGAATTTTAATGCTTTCCATTCGGATTCGGCCGTCTCATCCCATTACCAAGGAATCTTTTTTCCTGTAAGTTGATGCAACCTAGGACTACTCTGAGTTTTGACATGTATAAAGCGGTTGTAAAAATTTATGATCCCCAAGAACCCCCTTAACTGCTTCTTTGTCGTAGGAATGGGAAACTTTTCAATCGCTTCGATCTTTCCGGGATTTGGCGCAATGCCCTCACCCGTGATGATATGTCCTAGAAATTTGACGGAGGACGTCCCAAAATTCGATTTTTCGATATTGATAGTCACTCCGTATTCCTTGAATGTCGCAAGGAGTTCACCGAGGACCGCATTGTGCTCTCCCCAAGATTTCTCCGCGATCAGCAAATCGTCCACATAGCTGGTGACATGACGTTTCAAATTATCGCTTAGTATGCCGTCCAGCCCCCGAATGAATGCGGCAGATGAAACGTTCAAACCAAATGGTAGACGACGAAACCGGTAACATCTTCCAAATGCTAAAAAGGCTGTGTACTGTCTGCAATTTGGATGGAGCTCGATCTGCCAGAAACTCGATTTTAGATCAACTGATGAGAAGATTGATATTCCATGGAAGTTTTGTAAGAGTTCCTCTAATCGTTCCGATCTGTCTGTTTCGGGTTCTATTATGGTATTAATTTGTCGCGAGTCCAAGACTAAACGAATACTACCATCTGCCTTCTCGACTACTCTTAACGGGTTATTATAGGCTGAAGCCGTAGGTTCTATTATTCCTTCACTCAGCTTTCGCATAATTTCAGCTGCTACTTTCTGTCGATATGCCAAGCGGATTGGATAGGGTGGCACACGAAACTGGTTGTGCGGATGTACACGAAATTCATATTGGAAGTTCTTTATTGATCCTGTCTTGGGAAGGAAGACCTCCGCATGTTCTACTAGTAATTTATGAACTTCTTTGCGGTGGTCGCACCTTATATTCTTTATTGCTTCCACTTTTTCTCCTATTTTCTCCTTTATTTCTCCCATTATTCCGACTTCATTCTCATCCGTGTCCTCTCCCCTACCCGCAACGTCGACCTGTTCTTCCTTTCTGTCTTTCAGATACGCATAGTTTATCCGTACACAGTTAGACGGTAGTTGAGCTGGGATCAGCTGGTCGTCGAACTTAATGTGGACGGGATTCCCTTTCCTCAAAACCACCTCACCTCGTCCTAGTTCAACTATCGCTTCATGTTCATTTAGGAAGTCCGTTCCTATTATCATGTCGATCGCCAGATTTGGCACGATCTAGAAGTTAGACTCTATTTTGTGTCCTTGGCAGTAGAATTCCAGTCTTGTTTGTTGGGTGACCTCCGTACATTTACCCGCTAATGCCCCTTTTATTTTGGTTTTCTTAACCGATAGGACAGGCCAGTCCATCTCCTGAGAGCACCTCTTGTATGCTGCCTCAGATATTGTTGTTATGTAGCTTCCACTATCTATTATCGCATTCATACTCTTTTCAGCTATTGCTACTGTGATAAGAGGCTGCCGATCTTGTCGAGGAGTTGCTTTATGTTCCTCGAGCAGGATTTCTGATAAATCTTCGTAATGTATCATCCGTAGTTGGCCAGGTCCGAGATTACGTGCGAAATTCCGGCGGCCTGTGTTCGCACTGATCTGGCGTCAATCCCTTGTTAAGCTCCCCCTCCTCTGACGTGCATTAGGATTTGCGGGTCTAGTTTCAATCTCCTGGTTCCACTGTTGTCCTTGGTTTCGCTCTCTCCAATTACGGTCGCTTTGCCGTTCGTTATTCCTCCTCTCCCAGATTCCTTGTCTAGCATGACCCTGTTCCCTGACGTTCTGGTTTCCGTGTCTCTGGTTTCCATAACCTTGAACAGCGTAACCTTGATTTCCGTAACCCTGGTTTCCTAACTGACGAACGCGATTATGCAATCTGTTGTCGTCTGCCCTTGCTGGCCCGTGGTATTTGTTATTTTGCGCCTTCTTCCTGTCCTTTGCGTCTTGTTTGTCGAAGACTACTTCGAGTTCGCGCAACAGACTCTTGAATGCTTCTATGTCAGATCCACACTTGCCGACAAGTGTCTGTTGATACCTAACAGGCAATTTGGAAAAACAGAATTTGATGATTTCTCCCTTGCTATATGGACTATCTAAAAATTGATTCTTCTTGAGTAAATCATCAAAAAATTTGGTTGCGCTCCTTTGCCCGGACACTTCCAGTTCGGGACAAAATATTATTTCCTCTTTAATCCTGTCTTGCGTTTCCTTTGACCAGTATATCCCCAGGAACGCATCAACAAATTCCTGATAAGTCTGACACGTCGCTGCCACACCCCGCATCTTGTTCGCGGCTTGGCCTTCGATGTGTCCACACATGAATTCTAATTTTGTCAGGGTTGGCCTTGATGACGGTAATGAATTTGTAAACTGCATCACCCAGCTCTTGGGATGCATTGACCCTCCATTATCTCTGAACTTTTGGAATTTTAGTATCGACAGGAAGTGATTGTGATCAAAATCCTGTCCGATCCTCGCACTGGTTCTGTCACTCGTTTCCGATACTTGCACGTCTGCTGAGTGTCCTGATCTATCTTGCTGATAACTGTGATGTGCTACATCTGTATCACAGTGGAAGTGGCACTTCGAATTCTCTCTCCTGAGTGGGCTACAATTATTGGAGCTATTACTAGGTGTTTCTGCGTGTGCCTTATTAGTTCTGCGTTCTGTCACTGGGCTAGAGCACGGCGGGCTTTTCCTCGGAGACACAATTCTGTGTACTCCATCATTGGTATCCGAACGCGCAGTGCTCATGTGCCCGTTTCGCTCTAGTTTTGCTATCCGACTCTCTACTTCTTTCATTCGTTTCGTGATGTTCGTAACCGCAATATTACCTTGAGTTTTTAAGAACGCTAGGGATTTTGCGTGGGCTTGTGTCGCACGTCGCAAGCGACCTGCAAGTTGAGAAGTTACTTTTGCGATTTTCACTGCCCCTGTTGCTGCCGTTTTGGCTAGGCCTGTTACTTTTTGTGCTACCATTGACATTTGTTTTGCTTCTCTACATTCTTTCTTTATTGTTAGTAATTCTCCACGAATTTCCCCTATATGCGAAATTATTTCCTCTGTGTCCTTACGCTGTTTCTCATCTTCTTCCTTCTCCTTCTTACGTTGTTTCTCATCTTCTTCCCTCTCCTTCTTACGCTGTTCGTCAGCTTCTTCCTTCTTCTTCTTTCGCTGTTTCTCAGCTTCTTCCTTCTCCTTCTTACGCTGTTTCTCATCTTCTTCCTTCTCCTTCTTACGTTGTTTCTCATCTTCTTCCTTCTCTTTCTTACGCTGTTTCTCATCTTCTTCCTTCTCCTTCTTACGTTGTTTGTCAGCTTCTTCTTTCATTGATCGTAGGAAGCTCAGTATTTGGTTAATGTCATCATTTTGATCCTCGTCGCACATGGGTGATGTAACTCTGGACACCTGGGCGCTAGAGCTCTGATGTGGCCGAGCTGGCCCCTGTCTGCTCTCGTTCGTTTGATTATAAACTTCTGCTACCGTCTCGACCTGTGTGCCTGTATCTGTTCCATCCTCCACTTCACTATCGTAATCACGGTCGCGACGATGCTCTAAGATCGCGTCCAAATCACCTTCCTCATCAATGACCCTGTCGTCCTGTGCTGCTAAAAATGTGCCTATCTCATCTCCGAACCTATCCTCGTCAGTAACCTGCCTCTTATCCATTATGCTATCCTCTTTTGTTTTAGTTTCGCTCGATAATAGTCGTGCCTTACTTCTCGTGATCATTCACGAAAAAAACAAATTTCTCTAAAATTGACAATAAAAATCATCTACTCCCAATATTTTTCCACATAGACATAAAATTTCAACAACGCCGTTCCAACGCAGTAACTACAAGCACGATTTGTTGTGGTACAGAAACTGCACACAAACCCGACAAAGTGTGATGAGGTACGGACACCACATCAAAGAAACACAAAAAAACAATGAACACACAAAAAATATATACACTGAAAACAAAAACTGTAATCATGCGCCGCTAATAAAAACTAATCGCGGAACTACAAGAAAAAGAACTTGGGTACTAATCATAAAAATAGTAGAGCAAAAAAATTTGAATGTTCCTACTAAGAATACTGTTTGTTAATCAGTGATTCACAGGAAAGATCCGAGGCTAAGGGTCGCCATTTTATGCGAGGTGCCGGGGCTAGCAGTGTATTTAACACTAAATTCTTCTAGAATCTACATATGTAAATGATGCTCTAAGCCCCCCCCTATTCTAACTCCGACTTTTGCTGTTGCACAAGGATTAAAAAAAATACGCGAACTGACTCTAATCAACCCTGCCAGTGGAGTAGAAGAGAGTTTGGCACCTGCAATAATTTAATTTGATAAATAAGTTACATAAACGAAGATTTCATTAACATAGTGAGGAATGATAGGGTTGCTCTACCGATTAACAGAATGAAAGTTCTGTCCAAAATAACAATATGATTTATTAAGATTAAACACAAAATAATAAACAAAAACACATGAAACATTTACAATACATCAAATTGGCTCAAATTGGATACTCAAACAAACGCTGTGAATGTGAAGTTGTCCCTAAACTAGATTGTGAGGATTATGACAAAGTGGTATGTGGAGCCAATTCCTTGCAACTCAAATCTTAAGAGAAAACACATAGTCAACCCAACATTAATTGCTGCTACCCAAGACAGAACAAAGTTAGAAAAAGACGAACAGGTGCGCTCTGCTGAGCTCTGATTATCACCTAGGAAAATCCCTGTCTGTCGGTGCTGCGGATATACCTTACCAATCTGTCTTCTTAACTGCAAGAACACGATTTGGCGTACCGGAGGCGATGGCTGGTTGCTTCGACGTCCTCGACCGAAAGGGGAGAGCCGACTACCTAGAGCACCCGTACAGGCCGAACACACAACATTCCCGCCCCCACGACAGTGGCCGTGGTTAAACGTTCCAATCAGCAACTCGAAAACCGGCGGAAAATTCCACTCCATTGCCGGAGCACTACCATTCCACCAATGGAGATTCTTGGCGCCAATTTCTGAGCTGATTTTGCTACGTCATGGAGCTATGCCCTGAGCAAGCCAATCACAGTTACTATTTTGCAGAAAGCGCGGGAATTTTCCCGCCACAACTGCCTGGGTACACAAGTCATTCCCACGCCTCGCTGGTAGCCCGCCAGAAAGTGTTTTCACTAAGATTCTGCGAAGTAACGGAACCTCTAGCCCAGCTGCTACTTCAGACCCCTCCGGGCGTGTCTTTTGACAATGTCGGCGTCTGCAAAGCATTCACTCGACTTCCTCACACCCTGTCGACTTAACCCTTTCCAGATCAGCGGAGCCCGCCTGTCACCAGACCACCCGGGTGACGAGAGACGCTGCGTGGGAAGTCCGCATGTGAAGGAATAGCGACTTTTCACTGCATGCAATTAGAGAGGAAAATCGTAAGATAGAAATATGAGAGGGGGCTCATGCCACCTCTCAATATCATGCGACTGTTTGCGTCCATCTCCGCAGTGCTCGACGGTCCTTGTCCGTCGGTACATGAGGTCTGCCTTGTCTTGCTTTAGCGTGGTTGTTCCTTCTCGTTTCCGCTGCACAATCACATCAGTAACAGTTGAGTTGGGCAGATCTGTAGGTTTGAAATTGTAACAACAACAACGCTGTACTATTGTACATATAAGTAAATTTTTTTTCCATCTGATTTTTCGATAAATTAATGTAATTGATGTTCTGATTTCATTTATTTTTTGTTTCATGTCATTATGTTAAGAAAACTGTAAACAAATTTCAATGTGAATATTAATGTTTATGTCAGATGTCAAGCAATATTGTAATAGAATTGAAATGTAACAAATGTTGAGGCTGTTGTAAGATGTTTAAGATTGTAACTGTGTGTCTGGTCCATACGTAGGCAATGTGTTAGAATATGTAAAATGTAAAACCTCGGGTGAATACCCTGTCTGTAAGGGAGCGGTAAAAGGTGGATGGCAGGCGAGTGGGGCAAAATACACACGGGCGCTGCATGGCATAACGGGCTCAGCAGTGGTAGTTGGAGTTTGGCATTGGTCTGAGCAACACGTTCTGGAGCGAGGAGGCTCTCCTAGAAGATGTAGTTTCATTGAGCCTTGCGTATGCCGTTCCAACGCCTATACAGCATGGCAAAATTCCATAGGCACTAAATGGAAAAGCATTGCGACGCTAAGAAGAATTAAAGTGCCGATACGTCAAGAGCCATAGCTGTGGTTGTATGTGTGCTCTGTGCCTCGCCATCTCGACGCCTGCCAACCGCCGCATCGATACAAACAGGTTGAAACTTTTAGTACTGTATTCGTATGGACCAGTGTTACTTTTGTTCCATACTGTTCAATAACAACTTAATAACAACTTAAATTTTACCAGAACTTTCCTATCATTTAATTATCCTCACAACTAACCTAGACAGGGTCCTTTCCAAATGTTGTGCAATCCGAGTGTCCCAAGATGAAAAATTAAAGTTTGTGTTAATAATAATTATCTGCAGACAAAGCTATGTTAGAATGGTGTTTAAAGAACAGTTTTGTAAATGAACCAGTAAATGAATAACGAAGGTCTGACAAAGTTGGAAGATAATTTTAATATTGATTTAGTAATGAAGTTTAATTATTTCGAGACAGATATAAAGGTATTTAAATAAGCAGGAAATAAGATTAAAAGAGTAGTAACTCATATACTGGAAATCTTGAACGCATAATAAAATCAGTAATCATTTTTTTAATACAGTTTCAGAACCCTCCCCCCCCCCTTTTTATTCATTTGCATTCTGAAGTGTTCTAAACTGGTTTGACCAGCAAAAGTTAAAGTCAATATAAAAGCCAAAATTTATCAATGTTTTATCTTTATTAAAACTGACATTTTGTTTGCGGCTCGAAATTACTATTTCTAGGGTAACCTATGCCCGATTTTAACCAGGTCAATAGACAGTATGAAGTTTTGTAGTATAAATTATAGTGTAGTGTTATGTATTCATGGTTTTTCCATATCAGCACAGAACGTGAAACTATCAGTTCAATAGATTTTCTGGTTCTAAAATTCTACTATATTATGCAGTGTTACTACTTGTTGCTTTGCACGAATATGTGCCAACTTGTACACGGAAGAAACTCAGTTAATGCCCAATTAGGCTGGCGACCGTATTACTAACAAATTGGTAGATCTTCTGTGTTGCTTTTTGTCCGTCCTGACGTGTAGTTGCATTTCGGACTTACTTGACGTATCATTGTTATTACAGAGTGAGTGTAAGTCTGATTTGCCACCATTCAGGTACACGCGGTCAATATCTATACAAAAATCCTATCTCGTAAGGTGAACCCCACTCACTTACCATAGTACAGGCTTTAATGAGTATCGTGTGCCCCACGCGCACGTTACAAAATGTCGCTGATGGTTTTTTTTTTACTCAGGTGCCATGCAGTGACTACTCCACGTTCGAAGTCACTAAGCCCTTTTTAACGACCCATTTTGCTGATACCTCTCCTCTACCGACAAACTCTCCACCTAGTTTTACGAGGGGCGTTTGAAATGTCCGTGCAAAGTCGGAGAGATGGCACCACCGGCTCGTATCGAGGTCATGTTTTATTAGTAGCATCTTTATAAAGGACGCAAACCACGTTTCAGCCATATTGGTCTATTTATTTGTATTTGGCAATCGTATGAATCAAGGAAGTCGAGTGATAGTTAAAAAATGGACAAAGAAGAACTTCTTGTGGCGATTAAACATTGCTTTATGAAAGGCAAAACGCCTCAGGAGACTAAGGACAAGCTTGATAAACATTACGGTGACTCTGCACCTTCGATTAGAATAGTTTATAAGTGGTTTCAAAATTTTCGGAGAGGCCATATGGGCACAAGTGACGCTGAACGTTCTGGTCGCCCTGTGGAGGTTACAGCTCCAGAAATCATTGATAAAATCCACGATATGGTGATGGATGACAGAAGAGTTAAGGTGCGTGAGATTGCTAGTGCTGTGGGCATCTCAAATGAACGGGTACATAATATTTTGCATAAGCATTTGGACACGAGAAAGCTATCTTCAAGATGGGTTCCGCGATTGTTCATGCTTGACGAAAAATGGAATCGTTTGAAGTGTTGCAAGGATGGTTTGCAGCTGTTCAGGAAGAATCCGCAGGACTTTAAGCGTCGTTTCGTCACTGTAGATGAAACATGGATACATTACTATACTTCTGAGACCAAACAACAATCTAAACAATGGGTTACCAAGGGAGAATCTGCACCAAAAAAGGCGAAGACCAGTCCTTCGGCCGGAAAGGTTATGGCGACTGTCTTTTGGGATTCGCAAGGGATAATCCTCATCGACTATATGGAAAAGGGTAAAACTATTACAGTTGCATATTATTCACCGTTATTGGACCGATTGAAAACCGAGCTGCAAGAAAAACGCAGGCGATTGAGCCGCAAAAAAGTCCTTCCCCGTCACGACAATGCACAAACACACACCTCAGCAGTTGTGGTCGCAAAATTAATGGAAATAGGATTCCAACTCGTTTCACATCCCCCCCTATTCTCCAGACTTGGCTCCCTCGGACTACTATTTGTTCCCCAATTTGAAGAAATGGCTGGCGGGACAATGATTTTATTCAAACGAGGAGCTGATTGCAGCAACTAATAACTATTTTTCAGTCTTGGACAATTCCTATTACTAGGAACGGATCGACAAATTAGAACAGCGTTGGACGAAGTGTATAAGTCTGAAAGGAGAGTATGTCGAAAAAAAAAGTTTTACCCCAAACACGCAAGTAGTTTTTATTTTTGCACGGACTTTTCAAACGCCCCTCGTACAATGACCTTGTCTTGTTCGGTCGTAAGACGTGACGCAGCAGCTCCTCGGCTGCGCTGGGCGCGGACACTACGGCGCAAGCGCCACCGCGAGGATGGGTGGAGAGAAGAGGAAGCACGCGAGGAGTCGAGCGTTGGGGAGATAGCAGGCAACAAGTAGCGGGCACACACTAAGAGAGGAAACGGCCGTTGGATATGACTGCACGCCGTGTCTGCCGTGGTGGGACAGCTGCAACAAGGAGGAACGAGCTGGCCGTAACTTACTATATGGCGAGGCTGGGCGCAGCTTGCTTCAGGGCTAGCTAACTGGCCTTTTCCGCAAGCAGAACCTGGAGACAGCAAACTTGCTTGTGTGAGTTTGTTATAAGATGGGGTGTTCTCTACTGGTTGGGTGTCTACTGGTATTATAATAAATCAGTTGTCAGGTGTTGTGTGTACTGAGTGTATTCAGCCTGATCGACACACGTACGAGGGTTGTTCGGAAAATAAGGAACGATCGGTCGCGAAATGGAAACCAGAGTGAAAATCAAAACTGTTTTCTTTGCACACTTAGCTACAACTTCCAGGTACTTCTCTACATAGTCGACGCTTCGACTTAGATATTTGTCGGAGCGTTATACCAAATTTCCAACACCATCGTCATAAAAGGCAGCCGCCTGTCCTTTGCGATAATTCTCTACGCTGGTCTAAACCGCGTTGCCTGCGCCCAAGTGTTGTCTTCGTATCCAGCGTTTCATTTGAATGGGGATGATACTCAGAACGTGCCAATTAGGGCTGTGTTGTGGTGATCGAAAAGGATGCAGGAGCGTCTTCACAGTCCCTGCAGAGTGCAGCTGAGAATTGCCATGAAGAAGGAAATGCGTGGCAGTTGTGTTAGGTGGGTTGCATTCATTAAGGCGAAGTCTCTCAGCGGGCCCTCCTACTTGGCGGGAGACATTGTTGTTCTGGGCACCTTTACTCCCTCACAGTGCACTCACAACTGATCAGAGCGTCATGATGCGATCAATGGGCATACTAGAGACACTGCCTAAAACATCTGTGAAAAGCCTCGTACGATTTTCACAGTGGTTTGCATTTTGCGACTGGTCGTTCCCCACTTTCCGAATAGCCCTCGTATTAACAGCATTCGCTGTCTGATTTGGCCGGCCCGGGTGGCCGAACGGTTCTAGGCGCTACAGTCTGGAACCGCGCGACCACTACAGTCGCAGGTTCGAATCCTGCCTCGGGCATGGATGTGTGTGATGTCCTTAGGTTAGTTAGGTTTAAGTAGTTCTAAGTTCAAGGGGACTGATGACCTCAGAAGTTAAGTCCCATAGTGCTCAGAGCCATTTGAACCATTTTTTCTGTCTGATTTGTATCCACGTGCCTGAACTGCCCAGATGCAACATCCAAATTTGTCCGTTGCTGGTTCGTTTGTCCCCCTTTCAGTCTGATGTAATTTGAGCCTTCACTCGTGTTTTCTGTAACCAACCCATTCTTTATTACCTGCCAGGCTTCCATTTGATGTGTTCCTGTGTGGGCAGATGTCGTTTATCTAAATTATTGTGTATTTCCTTTTAAGATAATGGATGTGTGTGATGTCCTTCTGTTAGTTAGGTTTAAGTAGTTCTAAGTTCTAGGGGACTGATGACCTCAGATGTTAAGTCCCATAGTGCTCAGAGCCATTTATCCGTTGGGCATCTGGATGTCTGGTAGATTGTTCTACTAATTTGCTGCAGAATCGACCTGTTATTTAACAGTAATCTAGCTCTCTTTCTGGCAAGAGTAACTGCCTTAAAATTTATTTAAGTTTACTGTATTTGCGGGAAAATAAATGTTTAAAGTTTGTATAATTTAAAAAAAAATTATTTTAGCAGTGGGCAAAAACCACTCCCAGCTCAACCCAGTCCTACCACTCTCTCTAGAAACACCCATCTATTAGTTAATTCCGCGTTACATAGAGGTGTCCGGCTACTTTTGATCAGATAGTGTTAACCCATGGATGTTCGCATATACGGGGCCTAAAAGCTGCTCCGCAGATATTACAGAGATGGAAAGTGCTATTGATGTGCGATAACGCAGTATGCATTGGTAGTCAGAGGTTTTTATTGCTAGGCAATAAACAGATAGTAATGATTTAAGAAAGTGCATTTTTTGCGAACATAGGCGTTTTTTAAATGGAACAGTACCTTATGACATTAACAAATTAAAAGTAGGGTATATTAGAACAGCAGTGACATTTGTTGCAGTATTCTAGTACAAGTGTTCACGAGATGTATTTTGAAAAGTTCCCAAACTGACACTTGTCTGTGACATTCAGCCTTCGTAGTTACTAGGTGCGATGTTTATATGGTTGCTTACAGTGTGCTTGTGTGTTCCTTGAGTGCAGTGCGACTTGCTAGCCAGTTAGTGTGTGACAGTCCGAGCAGTAGGTCACAAATGGACGACTGCATTTACCAACGCAGAAAAAGCCGACAAGCTCATGGTGTTTGGAGAGTGTAGGAAGAAGGCAGTTCGTTCTTGCATGGTGTGTGCGGCAAGATCTCCCAATAGACGTCAACCGTGTCGGCAACTACTTCAACCAGTTACGTGAAAGTAACAGAAGGAAACAAGTGACGACAGAATAGGGGGAAATTAATGTTCTTATTGATGCTGAGCCGTGACTGGCTCGAGTTATGCTTGTCTTGGGTTAAACCTTGGTTGCAGTCCTGTGGTTTTATTTCTCCTGCGGTTATCGCGATAATGTTGCTGTCCTCTCAGTGAGTGGCACCAACAGCGTGTTTTGATACTAGTACTGCTGTACTATCTTTGGTGCGGCGGATATAGTTTCCGGCTGGGCGGTGTGTGACGAGTCGGTCGGTTGGCGTGGAGCAGCAAGGAAGTCTCCGTCGCGCGTACTCTGGCCGGAGCCGCGGGCGTTGTGCACGCGCGGTTGGAGTGTGAGGTGCAGCTTGCGAGTGCTACGAAGTTCGTCGCTCGCCGATCTTGGACATGAAAGTTGAGTCCTCACTTAACCTACTATCGAGCCTCAACTGTTTACATTTCTCCGTTTGATCCTGGTTGCCGCCTTAGTTACATTCCCGCGAGCAACAACGCGTATGTATTCAGGTCGGCTAAGATTCCAGCCGTCTTCCTGTGTAGTTTAACTTAATTTATTCCCTCTTATTGACGTTGACCAGCGGTATCATCTGCCTTGTGGCCGTCGACGTTCCGGTTACCTACCCTGGTCGTTGATGTACTTTTCGGCAGTGTATTTTCCTCGTCGTGTTGTTGCTGCCCAGCGCGGCGTGTAGTTCGACAGCTGAGGTGTTGTTGGTCGTTGTGGGCGCCAATACTCTGTGTGTCATTGTATTGAAATCTTGTGGTCGTTTTGCTGGTTACGTGGAGCAGAACTTATTTTCTTGATTGGTCGGTCGGCTGTCTGTCGGTTGGGTTGCCTTCAGATTAAGAAGTCGTTTGGACAGGTTGCCTGTCTCACCTAAACTGGAGTTAGTGTTACAATCTCAGGCCGACCCTTTTACACTTCTGAACGCCGTTTCTTGTGTGTTACATAGTAATTTCCCTGTTTGGGTTTTAGTTATTTGGTTAAATTAATGTTCTTGTCTTGCCCTTACGGCATAAGATTGTTATGCTTTTGTATGGGGCCTTCTGCCGAATTTTGCATGAACTGTTTTAAGATAAGGCCTTCTGTCTTTTGATTGTAACTCTTCTTATTGCTTAATAGGCGGCCTCCAGCCAAGTTCCATTAAAATTAAATCGCTAAGGTCTTCAGCCTGTTTAGATTGAAGATTAAGAAAATATTTTTGTTTGAAATCTCCAGAAGATTTTTTGCATAGGCCTTGTGTCTTGCATTTTGAGTGTGGCCTTCAGCCGATCTAAAGTTAATCAAGGGAGATCGATTAAAGTTTTGAGTGTTTCGCATATTTGTCGTAATATTGTGTGTTGATAAATAAAGTTTGTATGTTGAGTGCAACTGACAGCAACTTATTTTGGCCCCTTTCCACAACCTAATCCGCTCTCTCCTGCTAGCCCAGGCATTTCAAGATGTTGCAGTTGATGCGCTCGTTAACTCCTGTGCAACCGCATGAGGAAGTGGCATCAAGCAGGAAAGTATCCTGCACGTTCTCCGACACATGCTCGATCCATACCACATGTTCTTGATCAAGAGCTGCGTGGAAATGATTATAAGACTCATGTTAACTTATGAACATGGGCATTAAGACAGGATACTCCAGATGTATAGTGACTCTTGTTTAGTGGTGAAGCCACACATACCAATCATGGCCAGGTAAGCCGCCGAAAGATGCACCATTGGTCTGATGATAATCGCCGTTGGCCTCGTCAGGTGGAACATCAGCGTCCATGGAGTGTAAAAGTGTGTTGTGGGATAGTGAACCATCAGCTCACAGGTCCGTTTTTCATAGACGGAACACTGAACGTGCACAAGTATCGCAGCCTCCTAAGAAACCATCTTCCACGGATGCTAGAACACGTTTCTTTGCAGACTAGGAGGAAATTGCGATACCAACATGATGGCTGTCCAGCCCATACTGCATAAAGTAATACAGCATGTCTTCACGAATTTTTCTCAAATTCTAAGACTGGGGGTAAAGGGCCTGTACCTTGGCCAGCCCATTCCCTGGATTTAACGCTGTAGACTTCTTTCTGTGGGGAAAGCGAAAATAGGCTATCTACGAGTACAATGCCATGCCAAGTATACTGCTGCCTGCTCGAACATCTCCGCCGAAATGCTAGCATGCGTGAAGCAGTCATTCCTTACCAGACTGGAAGACTGGACTGCTGCTGATGGTAGTCATTTTCGACACATGATGGCCAGTTGTCTCGTCGCTGGTCACCTGTGTCGTTCTTTAGCATGTGCCACCACAGGTGCGGTATAATTGTTGGTGTGGGAACTTTTCAAAATACGATATCTATTAAACCACTCGCACTGGAATCCTGCAACAAACACCTTAACATTCTAATTTACCCTACTTTTAGTGTGTTAATGTCAACAGGCACTGACCGAGTGAGGTGGCGTAGTGATTAACACTCTGGATTCGCATTTGGGAGGACGACAGTACAAATCCACGTCCGACAATCCACATTCAGGTTTTCCGTAATTTCCCTAAATCACTCCAGGCAAATGCCGGGGTGGTTCCTTTGAAAGGACACGGTCAATTTTCCTCTTCATCCATGACACAATCAGAGCTGGTACTCTGCCTCTAATGACCTCGATGTCGACGGCGCGTTAAACCCAAGGCGTTTGATACAGTTTCCCACAGTCGTTTTAATGAACAAAGTAAGAGCATATGGACTATCAGACCCATTGTGTGATTGGATTGAAGAGTTCCTAGATAACAGAACGCAGCATGTCAATCTCAATGGAGCGAAGTCTTCCGAAGTAAGAGTGATTTCAGGTGTGCCTCAGGGGAGTGTCGTAGGACCGTTGCTATTCACAATATACATAAATGACCTTGTGGATAACATCAGAAGTTCACTGAGGCTTTTTGCGGATGATGCTGTAGTATATCAAGAGGTTGTAACAATGGAAAATTGTACTGAAATGCAGGAGTATCTACAACGAATTGACGCATGGTGCAGGGAATGGCAACTGAATCTCAATGCAGGCAAGCGTAATGTGCTGCGAATACATAGAAAGAAATATCCTTTATCATTTAGATACAATATAGCAGGTCAGCAACTGGAAGCAGTTAATTCTATAAATTATCTGGAAGTAGGCATTAGGAGTGTTTAAAATGGAATGACCATATAAAATTAATCGTCGGTAAAGCAGATGCCAAGACTGAGATTCATTGGAAGAATCCTAAGGCGTTCCGTATTACCCTCCTGAACCCACTGATTCCATATTCTGCTAACAGTCACTGGATCTCGACCAACGCGAGCAGCAATGTCGCGATACGATAAACCGAAATCGCGATAGGCTACAATCCGACCTTTACCAAAGTCGGAAACGCGATGGTACGCATTTCTTCTCCTTACACGAGGCGTCAAAACAACGTTTCACTAGGCAACGCCGGTCAAGTGCTGTTTGTGTATGATAAATCGGTTGGAAACTTTCCTCATGTCAACACGTTGTAGGTGTCACGACCGGCGCCAACCTTGTGTCAATGCTCTGAAAAGCTAATCATTTGCATATCACAGCAACTTCTTCCTGTCGGTTAAATTTCGCGTCTGTAGTAATCATCTTCGTGGTGTAGCAATTTTAATGGCCAGTAGTGTACGTTTAATCGATGGCTCACACAATTATTTTTACATGAAATGTATTCACGATTGCAAGTATGGACAACCATCGGCTGTATGATGGAATGACGACAGTGAAAATACGTCCGGATCGCGAACCCGGATTTCCAGCTTATCGTGAGCGGTCGCCTTATAATTAGACTATCCGAGCAGGCTTCAGGGCCAGACCCAAACTTCCATATGTCGTCAGTCATGTGTCTACAAAGTGCACTCGCACACTCATTATGTCCATGTCCAACCTCAGAAGCATTACATAATATTACTTCGGACATTCATGCATGTCCGAAGGAACATTACAACATACTTCTGAGCAAAACAGGCACGGCATTAAGGTATGTAATTATAGCCTATTTCTTACTTCCCATTTAATGTGAAATTGTTGTCATTATTTATCTTTTTGTAAGGTATTCTCAAAATGTTTGTAAAAAGAAACAATTACTCCTACATGTAAGCTCTTTGGATGTAAAATATGCTGTACTTTATCTGTTTATACGTCATCTATATGTATGCAGCTTTACTTGTCGGTTTCTAATACGTTGTAATGTTATTTTTCAACCTGGGCCTGACTGAAGTATGTTTCTCAATGAATTTGTCAATTCTTGCATTCTTATGTTTCCATTTTCGTAATATGTAACGTGTTTTCTTCGACTTTTTATAACTAAATCGGCAGTACAATGAAAGAACCAAATAACGCTTTGTGTCATAAATTTTGTGAAAGATATTTTGTAAGATCAATGTACTACGAGTATTTTTTTATATATATCTTTGTTCACGGAGTTAACATTATTATGGTGTGAGTGAATTGTGGTCTGATCAGGTATGGAGTTCGTTGTTGTCTGTTACAGAATGGACACTGACTTCTGATATTATGAAGAAATATCAAATGAAGAAAATATCGATGGAAAGAAGTGAAACCAGCAGTGTTAAAATTTAAATTAACAAACCTGATGCCTAGACGTAAAAAATCGTTCATTCCACCGAACTATATTTTCAGCGAGCCACATTATCGACGAGGAGCTACAATAACCAGATGAGTCAAATGATAGTATTATTATTTTCGATTATTCCCTTTTTGAGAGAGCGATTGAACTTGAGTTGTCATGATTTCTTCTTCTTTCTTGGTTCTTCCCAAATTCTCTTCATACGTTCACTGTGTTCTCTCTTGCATTCTTCCGACCATCTTCTTCCCGTTCTGTTCTCCACATGTTCTTGTTTAAGTGTGTGTTTCCTTATGATATTTCTAAACTGTTTTCTATTGTTTATGTTGTCTTGTGTGATCCCCAGTTCTTCAATGTCCTCTTCTGCTTCACTGATCCACTCTGTCTTGTTTTTGCTCTTGTTTACTATCTCAAAGATTTGTATTGTGAGCAGGCTCTTATTCATCCTCTGATATGTCCATAAAATATCATCCTTCTCTTTCTAATGGTGTCTGTTATTGTTTCTATGTCTCTGTAAATCTCTCTAGTTTGTCTCTTCATCCAAATTCCTTCCCGAAACACTGGTCCATATATTTTCCTCAGAATTTTTCTTTCCTGCTTTTCAATCTCTATGATCTTCGTATGACCATGAATCACTGTAGTTTCTGCAGCATAAAGTGCTTCTGGTAGCACTACTGTGTTGTAATGCCTTAGTTTCGCATTGACAGAAATAGATTTCTTATTATAGTGATTCCAATTGAGCTTATATGCTATTTTCAATCTGGAGATTCTATCTTTATTGGCTATTTAATTCAGTCCTGATAGTTGGATTATCTCTTCCAGACATCTGAAGTGGGCAACTTGTGACACTTTCCCGTATTGAGTTGTAATGAGGAGATTATCTACAGGTTTGTTTTCCATATACTGTGTTTTCTCCTAGGAGATTTGTAGCCCAGTTTTCTGTGAGATTTAATGTAGTTTTTCCAGTGCAAGTTTGGCTTCTTCTCTATTGTTCGTTAGAATGGCAAGATCGTCTGCGAAAGCCAGACACTTCACCCTAAATCTCTACTCTTTTTTAATCCCAAGCGGAATTCCTGTTATTTCCTTTTCCCACGTCCTCACAATTTTATACAGAACCATGTTAAACGGAAGGGGGGACATTTCACCTCCTTGGCGAACATCAGTATGGATATGAAAGGCTTCTGATGCTTCTCCCACGAATTTAGCTTTGGAGGTTGTAACTGTTAATACCTGTTGAATAATTAATACATTAATATTATTCGATCTTCGATTAGATGGGTAGACCACATAACTAATGAGGAAGTATTGAATAGGATTGGGGAGAAGAGAAGTTTGTGGCACAACTTGACCAGAAAAAGGGATCGGTTGGTAGGACATGTTCTGAGGCATCAAGGGATCACCAATTTAGTATTGGAGGGCAGCGTGGAGGGTAAAAATCGTAGAGGGAGACCAAGAGATGAATACACTAAGCAGATTCAGAAGGATGTAGGTTGCAGTAGGTACTGGGAGATGAAGAGGCTTGCACAGGATAGAGTAGCATGGAGAGCTGCACCAAACCAGTCTCAGGACTGAAGACCACAACAACAACAACATTCGATCTTCCTTCTCGCTCATAATGGCGGCGCTATACTAGAATTGGAATTGCTGAAAGGGTGCTCTTGTATTCAGCTTCGCTCACTGAACTGTTTTTAACGCTGATGGAGGGAAGGTTGTAATACTGTCCACGCTCATGTCTGAATAACATTAGTTGAAGGAAGGCCTAAATTAATGTATAATAAGTTGGGAAGTAGGCTGTAAAGAACTTGCAATTCATTGATGCAATTAGGATGTACACTGGTGAGCCAGAACGCAATGACCACCTGCTTAATACCTTGTTTGTCTGTCTTTGGAACGAGATACATTACTGCGTATCAGGGATCCGACAGTTTGTTGGTATCGCGTAATTAACGGGCCGCTGATTTACGTACACGGTGATGTCGCTCATGGCGACCCAGATGGGTTCCATATGATTTACATCAAGCGAATTTGGCAGTCGAGATTTCAACGTAAGTACACTATAATACTCCTCAAACCAGTGTAGCACGGTTGTGGCACCAAGACACGGACAACTGCTGAAAGACGACATCGCCACCGGGGAGGACATCAAGCGTGAAGGGACGCAGCTGTCAGCGTGTCTTCGAGTATTACACAGGTCCCATGCAAGCGCAGGAGAACGGCTGTAATAGCGTAGTACTGCTTCTACCTGCCGGCGTCCGTGGAACGCTACACGTTTCGATTAACGACTCAGCTCGATAACGGCGTTTGTGGAGACCATCGACCTAGTGCAGCAAAAATGTGATTCGCCTAAATAGCCGACACGTTTCCATTGATCTACAATCGAATCCTGATGGCTTCGTGCCCACTGCAAACGTAATTGTCGGATTCGTGGAAATGGACGCATCTGGTGTCAGGTAAAAGTTTACAAATAGGGGTCGGAATCCTTTGTTTGGGAGATATCGTGACGAGGGCTTGTAAGGTAGCACATTATTCCGAGTCTTTCCAACTTGCAGCGAAGTAAGCGTTCCCGAAGTGCGTCTTGTTCGAATGTGTGTGAACTACTAAGGGACCAGAGTGCTAAGGTCATCGGTCTCTAGACTTACACAACTCCTTAAACTAACTTATACAGACATGCATTAATAATACAACTAGACTGCAAAAATGTCGGTTCAACATCTTCATTACTATTCAGTATTAAACTTTCACCTAAAACCAATGACTTTTCTGGTGTTACGAAACAGAACTAGGGACTGTAACATATTCATCTGCAACTATAACTGTAAATATTCATTTCTAAGAAGTTATTTTTTTAGACTTTTCTTTGCTATAATAACTGCTGACGTTATAGTAACCACATTAAAAATTATTATTTAACTATGTGTTTCTGAAAGAATACACCACCATTTGATTGTATATTACTGTATTTTTCTTCTTGTCAGTCTAGATTTCGGCTTTTACGCCATTATCGAGCACAATGCTAAAAATTCTTAAACCACTAACGTATCATATGTAGTAAAGTCGGCCCAAAGCAGGTAAACAAGACTAGCACATGCCTTTAAGATGTAGCTATTGAAGTGGCCATCTTAAACAAAATCTAGATTGTATAGAAGAAAATTACAGTAATATACAATGTCTTCTTCTTTCAAGAACAGCACATCGAAAACTTATCAAATATGTTTTGTTGAGTGAGAGATGTGGGGAGATTGAGATAGTGTATAGAGGGCGTACGTAATCTGTGGATGCTCTACTTTATTAAAACTATGTAACATGTGTGCGTAGGAAAGTTCTTGTGGAACCAGGACTCACGTGACGTATGTGAGCTTGTGCAGTATGAATGATTTTGTATAAAAGCAGCCAGAAGAAAAGTTAAGTGTCAAATCAATTAGTATATCGTTTCTGGCCGGTGGCCCATACTTCGTTTTACTCAAATTATACTTGGCTTCGTAAATTCAGAATATCTTTTACAAACTGCTCGCTGTAAATCCACTGGATGACTTAGGAATTATCGAAAACATTTGAGGGTTGAAGCTTTTCTAATTGGCTGTCTAAATTATCAGTCAATAGGAACTAAGCATTCCAAGTGCTTTGTATAGTACTACGTGCTACAGTTCGGTATCTCTAGGAGTCACTCAGATAGTAACAATAATGATAGTGGCAGATGTAAGAAGAGTTCATTGGTGCTCATCAATATTGACCCTCGCTACACAAATTTGTGCTAAGATGAAGGAAGTCTTAAATTTTATCAGTTCTCATCGGGTAATTATAAAGTGACTTCATTTGTGAACATTTTAGTGGAAGTCTGAATTTTTTAAGTGGTTTTACTTGGAAGTTATTTACGTGTGAACTCTCGTGTAGTACTTAAATTCCGCGCGGCGTGTTTCGAGAACATGGAACAGCTGAGAGGCACGCTGACAGTGGCGCATCAAACTGGATACAGGAGTAGCACCACGTTAGTTTTCAGAAGAGTCCTAGTTCCGTGTACAGTAACACGATGAGCGTAACAGTGCGTGGAAGCACTGAGAGAGCAAATGTGGGCAGACTGCATTGCATGAGTGCACCACGTCGTGTGATGACATGTGGTGCCATTGGTTACACACCACCTCACTTCTGGTTTGCTTCACTGGAAGTCTGTACAACAAGACTTGCTTTCTGATATGTGAAGTCTGATGGTTGTGCTTTATATTCAAGGTCTGTATAATGTTAAAATTCAAAAAGATAGTACAAGGCATCATGTTACCCATGATGTATTGAGCTACCTTAGTACACGGAAGGTTCGGCTGTGGCCTTGGCCAGCATGTTCTTCATATGTCTCACCCATTGCGAACTTATGGTAATGCGTTGCCAAGAGGCTGGTACACCACCACTCTCTAGCCACAACGATTTTGGTAGTGAGTTCCCAAACTGTATGGAGTGTGGTAGCAGGATCCTGATTCATAACATTTTTATTGACAATGCTCAAACTGAAACAATTAATGTATAACCAGTTGTTAACAAACGATATGATCTTGATGTACAGTCAATGAAAATAAACAGTGTTCTAGTCCTGAGGCATGTTCATACAAAGCAGTGAGGCTTTTAGTGGTACCAGCTTACAGTGTTTTAAGAATAAGTTAAAAGAGATGGAATGGGATAGGGCATGGGTAGGAAGAGACACCAATATGAAATTCACTACGTTCAATAACAAATTTGTGTCAATATTTGAAAGTAGCTTTCGCAAAAATGTATCCAGAAAGCCTGTGTAGAAAAAAAAAAAAAAAAAAAAAAAAAGAAAACCTGACCCATAGGTAACTAAGGGGAGTAAGATATAAGAGGAAAACGAAATTTATATATAAGACCAGAACAAGTTAAGATTAAGTGTTACTAGTAATCTACAAAAAATACTGTAATATTTTAATGAAAGGTACTAAAATGTCCAGAAATAAGAATGTCGTGACAGAAATTTATAATGCAGGTAATAAGATGAAAACTATATATCATAGAGGACAGAATAGCCAGTTGGTACACAAGACACTACCACAACTAAAATGAATGATAATATTGTGATTGTTGTTGTTGTTGTGGTCTTCAGTCCTGAGACTGGTTTGATGCAGCTCTCCATGCTACTCTATCCTGTGCAAGCTTCTTCATCTCCCAGTACCTACTGCAACCTACATCCTTCTGAATCTGCTTGGTGTATTCATCTCTTGGTCTCCCTCTACGATTTCTACCCTCCACGCTGCCCTCCAATACTAAATTGGTGATCCCTTGATGCCTCAGAACATGTCCTACCAACCGATCCCTTCTTCTAGTCAAGTTGTGCCACAAACTCCTCCCCAATTCTATTCAACACCTCCTCATTAGTTATGTGATCTATCCATCTAATCTTCAGCATTCTTCTGTAGCACCACATTTCGAAAGCTTCTATTCTCTTCTTGACTAAACTATTTATCATCCATGTTTCACATCCATACATGGCTACACTCCATACAAATACTTTCAAAAACGACTTCCTGACACTTAAATCAATACTCGATGTTAACAAATTTCTCTTCTTTAGAAGCACTTTCCTTGCCATTGCGAGTATACATTTTATATCCTCTCTACTTCGACCATCATCAGTTATTTTGCTCCCCGAATAGCAAAACTCCTTTACTACTTTAAGTGTCTCATTTCATAATCTAACACCCTCAACATCACCCGACTTAATTCGACTACATTCCATTATCCTCGTTTTGCTTTTGTTGATGTCCATCTTATATCCTCCCTTCAAGACACCATCCATTCCGTTCAACTGCTCTTCCAGGTCCTGTGCTGTCTCTGACAGAATTACAATGTCATCGGCGTACCTCAAAGTTTTTATTTCTTCGCCATGGATTTTAATACCTACTCCGAATTTTTCTTTTGTTTCCTTCACTGTTTGCTCAATATACAGATTGAATAACATCGGAGAGAGGCTGCAACCCTGTCTCACTCCCTTCCCAACCACTGCTTCCCTATCACGCCCCTCAACTCTTATAACTGCCATTTGGTTTCTATACAAATTGTAAATAGCCTTTCGCTCCCTATATTTTACCCCTGCCACCTTCAGAATTTGAAAGAGAGTATTCCAGTCAACATTGTCAAAAGCTTTCTCTAAGTCTACAAATGCTAGAAACGTAGGTTTGCCTTTCCTTAATCTAGCTTCTAAGATAAGCCGTAGGGTCAGTATTGCCTCACGTGTTCCAATATTTCTGCGGAATCCAAACTGATCTTCCCCAAGGTCGGCTTCTATTACATTCGTCTGTAAAGAATTCGCGTTAGTATTTTGCAGCCGTGACTTATTAAACTGATAGTTCGATAATTTTCACATCTGTCAACACCTGCTTTCTTTGGGATTGGGATTATTATATTCTTCCTGAAGTCTGAGGGTATGTCGCCTGTCTCATACATCTTGCTCACCAGATGGTAGAGTTTTGTCAGGACTGGCTCTCCCAAGGCCGTCAGTAGTTCTAATAGAATCTTGTCTACTCCAGGGGCCTTGTTTCGACTCAGGTCTTTCAGTGCTCTGTCAAACTCTTCACGCAGTATCATATCTCCCATTTCATCTTCATCTACATACTCTTCCATTTCCATAATATTGTCCTCAAGTACATCGCCCTTGTATAGACCCTCTATATACTCCTTCCACCTTTCTGCTTTCCCTTCTTTGCTTAGAACTGGGTTTCCATCTGAGCTCTTGATATTCATGCAAGTGGTTCTCTTTTCTCCAAAGGTCTCTTCAATTTTCCTGTAGGCAGTATCTATCTTACCCCTCATGAGATAAGCCTCTACATCCTTACATTTATCCTCTAGCCATACCTACTTAGCCATTTTGCACTTCCTGTCGAACTCATTTTTGAGACGTTTGTATTCCTTTTTGCCTGATTCATTTACTGCATTTTTATATTTTCTCCTTTCATCAATTAAATTCAATATTTCTTCTGTTACCCAAGGGTTTCTACTAGCCCTCGTCTTTTTACCTACTTGATCCTCTGCTGCCTTCACTACTTCATCCCTCAAAGCTACCCATTCTTCTTCTACTGTATTTATTTCCCCCATTCCTGCCATTTGTCCCCTTACGCTCTCCCTGAAACTCTCTACAACCTCTGGTTCTTTCAGTTTCTCCAGGTCCCATCTCCTTAAATTCCCACCTTTTTGCAGTTTCTTCAGTTTTAATCTACAGTTCATAACCATTAGATTGTGGTCAGAGTCCACATCTGCCCCTGGAAATGTCTTACAATTTAAAACCTGGTTCCTAAATCTCTGTCTTACCATTGTATAATCTATTTGATACCTTTTAGTATCTCCAGGGTTCTTCCATGTATACAACCATCTTTCATGATTCTTGAACCAAGTGTTAACTATGATTAAGTTATGCTTTGCACAAATTTCTACCAGGCGTCTTCCTCTTTCATTTCTTACCCCCAATCCATATTCACCTACTACATTTCTTTCTCTCTCTTTCCCTACTCTCGAATTCCAGTCACCCATGACTATTAAATTTTGGTCTCCCTTCACAATCTGAATAATTTCTTTTATTTCATCATACATTTCTTCAATTTCTTCGTCATCTGCAGAGCTAGTTGGCGAATAAACTTGTACTACTGTAGTAGGCGTGGGTTTCGTGTCTATCTTGGCCACAATAACGCGTTCACTATGCTGTTTGTAGTAGCTTACCCACACTTCTATTTTTTTATTCATTATTAAACCTACTCCTGCATTACTCCTATTTGACATTGTATTTATAATCCTGTATTCGCACGCCCAAAAGTCTTGTTCCTCCTGCCACCGAACTTCACTAATTCCCATTATATCTAACTTTAACCTATCCGTTTCCCTTTTTAAATTTTCTAACCTACCTGCCCGATTAAGGGATCTGACATTCCATGCTCCGATCCGTAGAATGCCAGTTTTTTTTCTCCTGATAACGACGTCCTCTTGAGCAGTCCCCGCCCGGAGATCCAAATGGGGGACTATTTTACCTCCGGAATATTTTACCCAAGAGGACGACATCATCATTAACCATACAGTAAAGCTGCATGCCCTCGGGAAAAATTACGGCTGTAGTTTCCCGTTGCTTTTAATATTGTGATTGGTAACTGACAATTTGCGAATATTTTAACAATCTACTTCTTAATGTAGCAGTAAAAATAAGAACACATGGTTCAGTTGCAGAAGCAAGAGGATATATTTAAGATATCATACAAAAAAACTTCGAGCAACTAGTAGTAGCAGCAAGATCCCTCACTGAAATTAACAGACATATAAAAGTTCTCACATGGGGTTGATGGAATTTAAGAGAGAATCCCGAAGAGTTTCTTTAACTTTATGAGTACCATCCTTAGTGGAAAAATCAGAGCATGAAATTTCCCCAGATGGATTAGATTATGGCATTATTAAACCTCTTAATCGTAAATGCGACAAGAAAACTTAAATAATCATCGTACAGTTTCCTTACTGACATCTTTTCTAAAATATTTGGGATGAAGACTAGTCTCACTTTTAAGTACAAAGAGTTTACTCACAATATCACAGTTTGGATTCCAGAAGGGTTGCTTGACTGAGAATGCTGTTTTCACATTCATCCACTAAATATTCCAAGTCTTAAATAATAAAACATCTCCAGTTGGTATTTACAGAGATCTTTCCAAGGAGTTTGAGTGTGTAGATAGTTACTCTCTGAGAAAAATTCAAGGTTTTGAAATTGATGCCTTTACAAACAACTGTGTTCTATCATACTCAACAAACAGAATGCAAAGTATTGTGCTGAATAATTCAGTGTTGGAAGGCGAGAAAATTTTAGTGACTGGGAAGAAATCATGGAAGGAGCCCTGCAGGGTTCAATTTTTGGCCCACTCCTATTACTTATGTATGTGAATGGCCTTCCACTTAACATTCAGCAAGTAGAACTAGTACTTTTTGCAGCTGATACTAGTGTTATCATAAATCTCATTACCGAGAAAGTGAAACAAAATGTATCAAATGAGCAGATCTTTGAAAACGGTCCCTTTCTAAGTTCTGAGAAAACACTACATATAGTTCTGTGCAACAAATAGAGTCACACAAACAACTGATGTAGCAAACGAAAAGGAGTAGAATATTCCAAATTCTTTGGTGTACTCACTGATCAAAACTTGAACTGGGAGAAATATATTACTAAACTGCTCAGAAATTGGGTTAGGGTACTTTTACTGTTCGTGTAATTTTTAGTCCTGCAAGCAAAGAAATCCATGCTCTAACATATTTAGCATATTTCAATCTATGGAATAGCTTTCAATTTGTGGAATAATTTAGTTGGATGGCTCATTAGTTAGAACGAAAGTACTGCCTGCACGAAACTGAGTAGTAAGAATAATATGCGGCTTTCACTTGCACTCATCTTGTAGGTGCCTCTTTAAGGAGCTAGGTACTTATATTACAACTGCATCTTCACAATATGAGCATATGCAATAAATAATCTATCATAATTTGAGAATAATTGTAATGTTCGTACATACAATGCTAGAAGAAAAAAATGACACTTATTACCCATTATTAATGTTGTCTGTAGCTCTGACATCAGTTCAAAATGGACCAAAAAATAGTTTTGATCCTTTGCCCAGTAACATAAAATGTTTGACAAGTAGCAAACCAAGTTTTAAATGTAACCTAAGGTTATTTCTGGACAACGCCTTCTATTCCATAGAGGAATTTTTATTTAAAAACATGTAGCCTGTAAAAAAATCTAGTTTTACATGTAGTTGCCGGGGAAGGACTCATAAATAATATGTTCATTAATATTAATTTCAGGCCAGTGTGCCATTTAGAATCTTGTAAATGGCCAGATTGTAGCCATCCACTGAAACTAATGATGTATTCGTATTCTTAGTCTGACTTGTTGCACATCGTTACGGTAAAAAGAATCTTTCAAATGATCTACGGAGCATATACTTATGTGATCAAAAGTATCCGGACATTTTTCATATCAGGTGCATTGTGCTGCCACCTACGACCAGGTACTCCGTATCAGCGACCTCAGTAGTCATTAGACATCATGAGAGAGCAGAATGGGGCGCTCTGAAGAACTCACGGATTTCGAACGTGGTAAGGTGATTGGGTGTCACTTGTTTCACACGTCTGTACGCGAGATTTCCACACTCCGAAACATTCCCAGGTCCAGTGTTTCCGATGTGATAGTGAAGCGGAATCGTGAAGGGACACGTACAGCACAAAAGCGTAAAGGCCGACCTCGTCTGTTGACTGACAGAGACCGCCGACAGTTGAAGATGGTCGTAGTGTGTAATAGACAGACATCTATCCAGACAATCACACAGGAATTCCAAACTGCATCAGGAGCCACTGCAAGTTCTATGACAGTTAGGTGAGAGGTGAGAAAACTTGGCTTTCATGGTCGAGCGGCTGCTCATAAGCCACACATCACGTCGGTAAATGCCAAGCGACGCCTCGCTTGATGTGAGGAGCGTAAACATTGGACGGCTGAACAGAGAAAACACGTTGTGTGGAGTGACGAATCAGGGTACACAATGTGGCGATCCGATGGCAGGGTGCGGTTATGGCGAAAGCCTGGTGAATGTCATCTGCCAGCGTATGTAGCACCAACACTAAAATTCGGAGGCGGTGGTGTTATGGTGTGATCTCGGTTTTCATGGAGGGGGCTTGTTGTTTTGCGTGGCGCTATCACAGCACAGGCCTACGTTGATGTTTTAAGCAACTTCGTGCTTCCCAGAGTTGAAGAGCAATTCAGGAATGGCGATTGCATCTTTCAACACGATTGAGCACCTGTTCATAATGCACAGCCTGTGGCGGAGTGGTTGCACGACAATACCATCCCTGTAATGAACTGGCCTGCACAGAGTCCTGACCTGAATCCTATAGAACACCTTTGTGATGTTTTGGAACGCCGACTTCGTGCCACGCCTCACCGACCGATACCTCTCCTCAGTGCATCACTCCGTGAAGAATGGGCTGCCATTTCCCAAGAAACCTTCCAGCTCCTGATTGAAGTGCCTGCGAGAGTGGAAGCCGTCATCAAGGCTAAGGGTGGTCCAACACCATATTGAATTCCAGCATTACCAATGGAGGGCGGCACGAACTTGTAAGGCATTTTCAGCCAGGTGTCCGGATACTTTTGATCACACAGTGTAGGGTAGCTGTGGCACAGATCTGACGCAGCACCTGCATCTGCCATCCATGCTCATTTCACTTCGATGCCTAGTCGGGCTAGACCGTTGCTGTTGCCAGAGGCGGCAGCTCTATGAACTGAATTTCGCACGCTGCATATCCCCACATCACGTTCGAATGCGAGGGGCGTTCAGTAAGTTATGCAATACCTTTTTTTCTGAAAGCAAGTTGATTTTATTCAGGATTAAAATAAACTATATTATTCCCCACTCGTTTGGCTATAAAAACCTATTTTCAAGATAATCTCTGTTCAATGCCACGGCCTTACATGACCTTATTGGGAGAGTTACTATGCTCGCATGGTACCACTCTACTGGTCGACGTCGGAGCCAACGTCTCTTTGCATCACTAACATCCCCATTATCCAGGTACTGGTTCCTGCGCAGTGCATGCTTCGTTGAGCGAGAGAATTGGAAATCGGAAGGTGAATGATCCGGGATGTGGGGTGGATGAGGAAGAATAGTCCAATCAAATTTTGTGATCTCCTCTCGGGTATGTAGACTTGCGCGAGACCATACGTTGTCGTGGAGAAGGAGAAGTTCGTATAAATTTTTGTGGCGACGAACACGCTGAAGTCGTTTATTCAATTTCCTGAGATTTTCGCAACACACTTCAGAGATATCGTTGCACCAAGAGGGAGAACATCAACCAAAAGTCCAAGAAGACCGTCGCCATGACTATGTGCAGTTCAGAACTTCGAAGATATTTCCTTCTGGTGTGTGTATAAAATATGATGACATGGGAATAGGAGAAGTTGAGAGTGTAAAATTCTGGGGATTTCAACTTGATGATAAATTCAGTTGGGAGCAATATACTAACGAACTGCTAAAGCGCCTAAAAAAGTCTGTGTTTGCAATGCGGATAATGTCAGACATAGGAGATATAAATATAAAAAACTGGCATATTTTGCTTATTTTCACTCCATTATGTCATATGGTATCATATTTTGGGGTAACTCCCCAAATAGAGAAAATTTTTTTAGAGTACAGAAGCGTATAATACACTCCTGGAAATTGAAATAAGAACACCGTGAATTCATTGTCCCAGGAAGGGGAAACTTTATTGACACATTCCTGGGGTCAGATACATCACATGATCACGCTGACAGAACCACAGGCACATAGACACAGGCAACAGAGCATGCACAATGTCGGCACTAGTACAGTGTATATCCACCTTTCGCAGCAATGCAGGCTGCTATTCTCCCATGGAGACGATCGTAGAGATGCTGGATGTAGTCCTGTGGAACGGCTTGCCATGCCATTTCCACCTGGCGCCTCAGTTGGACCAGCGTTCGTGCTGGACGTGCAGACCGCGTGAGACGACGCTTCATCCAGTCCCAAACATGCTCAATGGGGGACAGATCCGGAGATCTTGCTGGCCAGGGTAGTTGACTTACACCTTCTAGAGCACGTTGGGTGGCACGGTATACATGCGGACGTGCATTGTCCTGTTGGAACAGCAAGTTCCCTTGCCGGTCTAGGAATGGTAGAACGATGGGTTCGATGACGGTTTGGATGTACCGTGCACTATTCAGTGTCCCCTCGACGATCACCAGTGGTGTACGGCCAGTGTAGGAGATCGCTCCCCACACCATGATGCCGGGTGTTGGCCCTGTGTGCCTCGGTCGTATGCAGTCCCGATTGTGGCGCTCACCTGCACGGCGCCAAACACGCATACGACCATCATTGGCACCAAGGCAGAAGCGACTCTCATCGCTGAAGACGACACGTCTCCATTCGTCCCTCCATTCACGCCTGTCGCGACACCACTGGAGGCGGGCTGCACGATGTTGGGGCGTGAGCGGAAGACGGTCTAACGGTGTGCGGGACCGTAGCCCAGCTTCATGGAGACGGTTGCGAATGGTCCTCGCCGATACCCCAGGAGCAACAGTGTCCCTAATTTGCTGGGAAGTGGCGGTGCGGTCCCCTACGGCACTGCGTAGGATCCTACGGTTTTGGCGTGCATCCGTGCGTCGCTGCGGTCCGGTCCCAGGTCGACGGGCACGTGCACCTTCCGCCGACCACTGGCGACAACATCGATGTACTGTGGAGAGCTCACGCCCCACGTGTTGAGCAATTCGGCGGTACGTCCACCCGGCCTCCCGCATGCCCACTATACGCGCTCGCTCAAAGTCCGTCAACTGCACATACGGTTCACGTCCACGCTGTCGCGGCATGCTACCAGTGTTAAAGACTGCGATGGAGCTCCGTATGCCACGGCAAACTGGCTGACACTGACGGCGGCGGTGCACAAATGCTGCGCAGCTAGCGCCATTCGACGGCCAACACCGCGGTTCCTGGTGTGTCCGCTGTGCCGTGCGTGTGATCATTGCTTGTACAGCCCTCTCGCAGTGTCCGGAGCAAGTATGGTGGGTCTGACACACCGGTGTCAATGTGTTCTTTTTTCCATTTCCAGGAGTGTAAGAGTAATGAGTAGTGTAAATCGAAGAACATCATGTCGAAACCTATTCAAAGAATTGGGCATATTAACCACAGCTTCTCAGTATATTTATTCCTTAATGAAGTTTGTTGTGAATAATACATGCCGGCCGGGATGGCCAAGCGGTTCTAGGCGCTACAGTCTGGAACCGCGAGACCACTACGATCGCAGGTTCGAATCCTGCCTCGGGCATGGATGTGTGTGATGTCCTTAGGTTAGTTAGGTTTAAGTAGTTCTAAGTTCTAGGGGACTGATGACCTTAGTGCTCAGAGCCATTTGAACCATTTGAAATAATACATCTCTTTTTCCAACTAACTGCTTAGTACACAGTATCAATACTAGGAATAAGAACAATATACATAAAGATTTAAAATCACTTACTCTTGCCCAGAATGGAGTCCAGTATTCAGCAACGCATATTTTCAATAAGTTACCAGCAACCATTAAGAGTTTAGTTTCAGACAAGGTACAATTTAAACATAATTTAAAAGAATTTTTGGTGGCCAACTCCTTCTATTCCATCCATGAGTTTGTCAACAAGTGCAGTAGACCATTTTAATGAAAATTTATTATTCTTTAATTTTTGACAATGCAAGTAACTACCTACTGTGTGAATGATGGATGTATGGAAAGCAGATGTAAGTCTTAAGTCTATAAATAGTGGAAGTTTAATTTTAAATATTGTACATAATCTGACTGTTCTTAACTAAGGATCACTGAAATGAATAATTTTCTTTGATTTTTGACAATACTTGGTTGTAATACCCAAGAAACTAGCAAATGTCTGAATGATGGATTTAATGAAAGCAGATGTAAATATTAAACCTGTAAATATTAGAAGTTTAAATTTAATTCACGTATATAATTTTACTGTTTATTGACTCAGGATCATTAAAATTAATGAAACTCAAGTTTTTCTAACTACATTTTTGTAATGTGTTTATCTGACAAGTTCCACACGCAGGAGGATTCCCTCTTTTGTGGGTATATGGAATGAATAATTAATCTAATCTAATGTAATCTTACCGGCTGAGAGTGTGGCATTGAAGTTTTTCTTCGGAAGAATGGTAGTGTGGGTTGCCTTTTTGTTTCCGCTTCGAAGTGATGAATCCATGTTTCACTGCCTGTGACGAGGTTCAACAATAAACTGTCACGATCAGCCACATAACGCACAAGCAGATCCGCACAGATGGTCCTTCGTTGCTCTTTAGGGTCTTCTGTTAGGCGGCCAGGAACCCAGTAGCCACACACATCTGAGTCCCCAGCTTGCAGACGAGTGGCAGCACTACCAACAGAGAGGTAGAGTTAAACATTGAGGTGTTTGATTGTAATCAGTCGATAATTTCGAATGAGAGTGTCCGCACGTTCCAACATTGCAGGAGTCACAGCCGTGTGCAGCTGGTTGACACGAGGGAGACAGGAGGGTTTGTGCGACCGTGTTGTGATGATGAGAGACACGTCGTCCAACGACTCACCGTGCCTTTGTTCACTGACAGGCCTCCATAGGCATTCTGCAAGCGCCTATTAACATTTGCGATGCTTTGGTTTTCCGCCAAAAGAAACTGAATGATAGTACACTACTGGCCATTAAAATTGCTACACCACGAAGGTGACGTGCTACAGACGCGAAATTTAACCGACAGGAAGACGACGCTGTGATATGCAAATGATTAGCTTTTCAGGGCATTCACACAAGGTTGGCGCCGGTGGCGACAGCTACAACGAGCTGACATGAGGAAAGTATCCAACCGATTTCTCATACACAAACAGCAGTTGACTGGCGTTGCCTGGTGAAACGTTGTTGTGATGCCTCGTGTGAGGAGGAGAAATGCGTACCATCACGTTTCCGACTTTGATAAAGGTCGGATTGTAGCCTATCGCGATTGCCGTTTATCGTACCGCGACATTGCTGCTCGCGTTGGTCGAAATCCAATGACTGTTAGCAGAATATGGAATCGGTGGGTTCAGGAGGGTAATACGGAACGCCGTGCTGGAACGCAGCGGCCTCGTATCCTAGCAGTAGAGATGAGAGGCGTCTTAGGCGCATGGCTGTAACGGATCGTGCAGCCACGTCTCGATCCCTGAATCAACAGATGGGGACGTTAGCAAGACAAGAACCATCTGCACGAACAGTTCGACGACGTTTGCAGCAGCATGGACTATCAGCTCGGAGACCATGGTTGCGGTTACCCTTGACGCTGTATCACAGACAGGAGTGCCTGCGATGGTGTACTCAATAACGAACATGGGTGCACGAATGGCAAAACGTCATTTTTTCGGATGAATCCAGGTTCTGTTTACAGCATCATGATGGTCGCATCCGTGTTTGGCGACATCGCGGTGAACGCACATTGGAAGCGTGCATTCGTCATGGCCATCCTGGCGTACCACCCGGCGTGATGGTATGGGGTGCCATTAGTTACACGTCTCGGTCACCTCTTGTTCGCAATGACGACACTTTGAACAGTCACGTTACATTTCAGATGTGTTACGACCCGTGGCTCTACCCCTAATTCGATCTCTGCGAAACACTACATTTCAGCAGCATAATGCACGACCGCATGTTGCAGGTCCTGTACCGGCCTTTCTGGATACAGAAAATGTTCGACTGCTGACCTGGCGAGCACATTCTCCAGATCTCTCGCCAACTGAAATCGTCTGGTCAACGGTGGCCGAGCAACTGGCTCGTCACAATACGCCAGTCACTACTCTTGATGAACTGTGGTATCGTGTTGAAGCTGCATGGGCAGCTAGCTGTACCTGTACACGCCATCCAAGCTCTATTTGACTCAATGCCCAGGCGTATCAGGGCCGTTATTACGGCCAGAAGTGGTTGTTCTGGGTACTTATTTCTCAGGATCTATGCACCCAAATTGCTTGAAAATGTAATAACATGTCAGTTCTCGTATAATATATTTGTGCAATGAATACCCGTGTATCATCTGCATTTCTTCTTGGTGTAGCAATTTTAATGGCTACTAGTGTATATACTTCTACACAGTATACGGCGGATAAGTGAAATTTCATTATTTGCTATCATTCATGGAGTTGCAGAGTGTAAATGGCAAGCATACCTGCACTTGTCAATGAGGATGGCGACGCCGCGGTGGCTGCGCTTCTGCGCCGCGAGGTACAGCGCAGAGAAGCCGAGCGTGTCGCCGCAGTTGAAGTCGAGCCGCGGGCAGCGCACCAGCAGCTGCAAGCAGCGCTCCAGCGCGTCCACCACTTCTCCAGGCGCCTGTCCGGCCAGCTCCAGCACCGCGCCGCGCAGAGCCGTCCGACCCCCGGCGTCCGTCACGTTGACGCGCGTCTGTGCTTGCGACAGCAGCGCCGCCAGTGCGCCCGGATTGGCCCACCTACGTCACACGACGAGCGTCACTTCAACTGTCAACTGCTGCTTACTGTTAGAAACCATTTTACTGGATTTTCCATAAGTTTGATAAACACAACACATACAATTAACAGCGACTTCTTTTATCAATCATATATTCGACTTCACTATTTACGAGGGTCACTCCAAAAGAAATGCACACTATTTTTGTAAAAATATAGTTTTCATTCTGCACGTGTGAAAGTTTTACAGTGTGTAGATACATCCTTCCCGCTGGTTTTCAAACTTAGTTCAACCTGTTCCCGTGAGTGGCGCCGTCACAGCAAGATGGCTGCAACACTTGACGTTCATCAGAAGCAACGTGCTGTCATAGAATTCCTGTGCTGTGAAAACGAGACAGTGGGCAACATCCACAAGAGGTTGAAAAAGGTGTATGGAGATGCTACTCTCGATCGCAGTACAGTTAGTCGGTGGGCAAGCAGGTTACGTGATGAAAGTTGGCACTGCAATATTGAGGATTGTCCTCGCAGCGGCAGGCCTCGTGCTGCACACACTCCAGACAAAGTGCAGAGAGTTAACGAATTGGCTGCTGCTGACAGACGCATCACAGTGAACGAATTGTCACGCTACGTTGGGATAAGGGAAGGTAGTGTTTGCAGAATACCGAAAGTGTTGGCGTTAAAAAAGGTTTGTGCCAGGTGGGTTCTCAGAATGTTGACAGTGGCTCAGAAAGAAACAAGAAAAACGGTATGCAGCGAACTTTTGGAACACTACGAGAATGGTGGAGATTAATTTCTTGGGATGATTGTGACAGGTGATGAAATATAGCTCCATCATTTTTCACCAGAGATGAAGAGGCAATCAATGGAGGGCCATCATGCAAATTCACCCAAGAAAAAAAAAATTCAAAACCACACCATCTTCTGGAAAAGTTATGGCTACAGTGTTTTTCGATTCCGAAGGACTCTTGCTTGTGGACATCATGCCAAGTGGAACCACCATAAATTCTGATGCATATGTGACGACAATGAAGAATCTTCAAGTTAGACTGAGTCGTGGTCGACCACATCGGCAAAAGCAGGATGTTTTGCTGTTGCATGACAATGCACGGCCACATGTCAGTCAAAAACCATGGAAGCGATCACAAAACTCGGATGGACAACACTGAAACACCCGCTTACAGTCCTGACCTGGCTCCATGTGACTATCATCTCTTTGGGAAACTGAAAGACTCCCTTCGTGGAACAAGGTATGAAGATGATGACTCCCTTGTGCACACTGCCAAACAGTGGCTCCAACAGGTTGGTCCAGAATTTTAGCGTGCGGGTATACAGGCGCAGGTTCCTGGATGGTGTAAGGCAGTTGAGAGGGATGGAAATTATGTGGAGAAATGAAAATATTGGTCTTAAAGGATGTATCTACATACTGTAAAACTTTCAAACATGCAGAATAAAAGGTGGATTTAAGAAAAATAGTGTGCATTTCTTTTGGAGTGACCCTCGTACAACAGTCTGCCAACGCTGGGGTAACTTTTCGATTCAGCGACTGTAGAAATCACGTGGTGCTCAGGCGAAAAACTCATCGAGGCACGTTCGGAGCGTATTTTTATCTGTAAAGGAAGTTCCTTAAAAGTTGTTCCACAGAGAACGGGAAAGGTAGAAATATTAGGGCGCAAGATCAAGTGAATAAGGTGGGTACGGAATAAATTCGCAACCCAGCAACTATATACAGTTTTTTTTCGGTTGCTTTTGTCAGTTTAGCACAATCCGTGCGGGCGTTATCGTGGGGTAGCAATGCTTCACGAAGTCTTCCTGGTCGATGTTTTGAATTACGTCTGCAAGGCGTCTGAGTTGTTGGCAATAAACGTCAGCTGTGATGGTTACACCTCGGGGAAGCAATTGGTAGTACGCCACACCGTCGCTGCTCCACCAGATACATAATACTATTTTTTGTGGGTGCGTGCAAGTCTTTGTACGGGGAGTTGCAGCTTTGTTTCTTTCTTTTCCTTATGTCAACATAAAGACGCCATTTTTCATCACCAGTAACGATACAGGACAGGAATGTTTGGTGTTGTACGCGAGCCAATTGACGACCAGCAAACAGATGCACATATGGTCACCCAATGATTTTTATGATTTTGGCTTAGAGCATATGGTACACATACACCCGATTTTTGAACCTTCCCCATTGAGTGGAACCGTATCACGATGGTGGCATCCTCATAGTTCATCACATATGCCAGTTCTCGAGTGCACAGACGTGGATCATTGTGGATTAATGCGTTTAAACGATCTTTATCAAACGAAGAACCCCTTCTATACGCGGGGTGTCACAAATGTCCAAACAATCCTCATTAAAACAAGAAAAGCTTCTTGTCGTGATCTGTCCAATGGCATTACCCCTACACATGGGGCAAATGTTTGTGCTGCTTCCACTGCTGTCATCCCTCTACTGAACTCAAACAGAAGAATACATGGGAAATGATCCGATTCCTCCACTTGGAACTCCATTTCCCAGCGTTGACAGTTCAACTCACTATCTCCAAATGACAAAATGGCAATATGTAAACTCAAATATCAACAGTGAACTACGAATAAAAATGACAATAGATAAATAAACCCATAGCAAGTGGAACACCAAAATGCAAAACAAAAACACTTCGAATTATTCACTAACCTATAATGATTCAGGCCATGATGAACGAAGACACCACTGGCAGCTGGTAAAAGTTGGTTTCAATTGACCACACAACCAGTTTCACGGCTTAGAGCTCTACATATTTATGAACTGAAATACAACAGTATTGCAAATTTGTGCTATTATATAAGATTATTTGAAGACCTACACTCACAAAAATTGTTACATCAATGCATTATACATCAACCCAACGTTCTCAGTCAAGGTATTGCCATTCTGTGAATACTGTCAGTATTTCAAAAACTAGTCGAACGAAGGATAATTGAGAAGGTGGTCCATGTAATATTTTCTAATAATGCTGCTGGATAGATCGAATCGATATACTGGCCATTCACTGCATGAGCAAGTATCTATGAGATAAAGAAACATGCTCATGGTTAAAACCACTTTCGAAGATGTAGCTCATAACGTAATTAACGGTGCAAATAGTGCAAGACAGAAGGTACTAAGCAGGATAAACTAGTCACTTTTACATGAAATAGAGAATGGGAAAGGAAGGGAAGAACTGGATGGGAATTCGTAGCTTCCAGCAGCCCAGGGCACTGTGGTAAGTAATTATTGTAGTGCAATGGACAAAGTTGAAAATTTGTGGCGGACTGGGACTGGACCCCAGATTTACCGCTTCTCATGAGCGGTTGCCTTAACCGTTTCGGCTATCTGCACATGGTCCCTGACCAAATCAAATTTCCAACCTATTGTACCCTGCAACAGCGTCCCTCGTTAATTAACGTGCATGCACACAATTTAAAAAAAAGCGTAGGGGGTGTGGTCTTAACTTGTGTGAGTGAGTGAATCAGACTGGGGGTGTTTTCGCTATAATTTGGGGAGGGGGGATGTCCTTATTTGTGTGTATGTGTGTGTGTGTGTGTGTGTGTGTGTGTGTGTGTGCGCGCGCGCGCGCGTTTGTGTGTGTGTGTGTGTGTGTGTGTGTGGGACAAAACATTTACTAACGTTTGTGTGCAGAGGTAATGCTACTTTACTGTGGTATTGTGGTAGGTGATCATGATAGGATATGTTGGCTGGTTTATGTGATACTATTTTTCTTGCTGTTCATCTATTACGTGTTTCATTAGTTTAAATAACGTTGGTTGCTAATATTTGTTCGGTCATTTATTATGCATTTCTTTTCTGCGATTGCCTCTTCAATTTGGAAGTTTTCTTGTAGTGTTACGAGATGATTTTTGTTATTAAATCTGTTTATTTCCATCTCCGTTTCTATTGTGGTAAGGTGGTGGTTTTCTAGTCAGAGGTTGTTCTGTAAATGTTGAGTTGCTGATTCCTCATTTCCATGCTTTTGATGCTATTTATATCTTATTTTTAATGTTCTGCTAGACTATCGTAAGCACGGAACATTACAGCTGTTACGCTGAAGTCCGTAAATACCATATTGTTTTATATACGTCAGTGTCATCCTGGCCTGAATTGATTTATTACTTTGGTAAGCTATTTTAACCCTTGCTTCTTAAGGATGTTACCAATTCTATGCGAAGTTTGTCTCGTTATGTGGTTGTGTACCAACTTCACTGTTCAGTTTTAATATTGTGTCCTGGTATAGTGGTGGTTTGGTGTGTTTGTGTTGAGTATAGTGGGTCCTTAGATATGTGTGGTCTTTTGGTTTGCTTGTTTTATTTTTATGTCTTCCTTGATTTTCTTATTTAATTTGGTAACTAAAGATTCATAGTATTTATTGTTTTTTCCTATCTGCGTTATTGTGTCTAGCTCCTCACTGCAGCTGTTTTTATGAAATGGCACTGCATTTAATCATCTGTGGATCATGTGTCTGACTGCTACTTGTTTCAGAAATTGCGGGTGATTTGATCACTGATGTAGTACTGTGCCTACTGTAGTGGCTTTTCTGCATAACTATTCATTGTGATAAATATATCTAGAAAGTTTATTTGCTTTGCTTGTCTTTCTCTAGGGCAAACTGTACAGTTTTGTGTAGTGTGTTTATCTGCGCACGTAGTTGTTCTGTTTTCATTTCTAGGTTATCTACCAAACGTATACTCACCAGTATAGTAGATTGTATTTTGCTGGTACTATTTTCTGAAACATTATTTCTTCTACCGTATTTTGTTAATGAAGATATTTCCTAATTTTTGTGAAAATGGGATCTTATTGGGAACTGTCCTCTTGTAAGTAGAAATTTTTATTAAATTTAAAGTAGATGTTTTGGTCAGTAATAAGGTGTAAGAGTGTGCATGTCCTTGAGATGTGTTCTTGTGTAAACTGTACGTTTCAGGTTCTTGTTCTGTTATCTTGATTGTTTCTTTGACTGGGATTGTGGAGTACATGTTCTTTACGTTAACTGAATTCAAAATAACTGAATCCAAAATATATGTGTATTTTATGCGGCAAACAGGTTTGTAAGGAAAACCATTTTGTTACAAGAGCTTTGAAGGTGCTTTGAAATAAAGCAAAACATTTATGGTCTAAATAAGACTACTATGACAGTCACAAAAGATAATATATAACCTAATTTACTTGTGTAACTTTGACTGCAGAAAGGAGGCCTAACAGCAAAATAGATAAACGGTATGTGGTACCCAGTCAAGCATGTCCTGGGAGTCTTCCTTTTAGTACCAAAGTATCCACCTGAAGATACATCAGACGAGTCAATATATCTGTTTTAATAAACGTGTTAAATGTAATAAGCTAGTTCAAAAATGGTTCAAATGGCTCTGAGCACTACGGGACTTAACATCTTAGGTCATCAGTCCCCTAGAACTTAGAAATATTTAAACCTAACTAACCTAAGGACATCACACACATCCATGCCCGAGGCAGGATTCGAACCTGTGACCGCAGCAGTCTCGCGGTTCCGGACTGCAGCGCCTAGAACCGCACGGCCACCGCGGCCGGCAATAAGCTAGTACCTAAGTATGTAGGGAGCCTACCAAGTACTCTTAATGTTGTGGTCTTCAGTCAGAAGATTGGTCTGATGCCACTCTCCATGCTTCTGTATCCTGTGCAAACCTCTTCATCTCCGAATAACTACTGCAACTTACATCCTTCTGAGTCTGCTTACTATAATCATCTCCTCGTCTCACTCTACAATTTTTACCCTCCCCTCCCTCTCCCCCCCCCCCCCCTCCAACGCTTCTCTCTGATACTAAATTGATGATCCCTTCATGTCTCAGAATGTGTCCTATCAATTGATCACATTTTCTGTTCAGGTTGTGCACAAATTTCTTTTCTTCCTAATTATATTCAGCACTACTCATTAGTTAAGTGATCCACCCACCTATTCTTCTCCATTCTTCCGTAGCATCATATTTCAAAAAGTTCTATTTTCTACTTGTCTAATTTGTTTAATCATCCATGTTTTATTTCCATACATGGCTACACTCCACATTAGTACTTACAGAAAATATTCCCTAAGTTTTAAATCTATATTTGATGTTAAAAATTTATTTTCTTCAGAAGCGCTTTTCTTGCCAGTGCCGTCCTACATTTTATATCCTGTCTACTTTGTTATTTTGCTGCCCAATAACAAAGCTCATCTGCTACTTTAAGTGTCTATTTTCCTAATCTAATTCCTTCAGTATCCATCTTTTTAATTCAACTACATTCCATTACCCTTGTTTCGTTTTTGTTGATATTCATCTTATACCCTTCTGTCAAGACATCGTCAATTCTGTTCAGCTGCTGTTCCAAGTCCTTTGATGAATGCGACAGAATTACAATGTCATTGGCAAACCTCAAAGTTTTTATTTTTTCTCCCTGAACTTTAATTCCTATATCAAATTTTTCTTTGGCTTCCTTTACTGCTTGCTCAATATACAGATTGAATAACATTGGGGATAGGCTACAACCATGTCTAACTCTCTTCTCAACCACTGCTTCCCTTTTGTGCCCTCAACTCTTGAAACTACCGTCTGGTTTCTGAACAAGTTGTAAATAGCGTTTCGCTCCCTGAATTTATTCCTACTACCATCAGAATTTCAAACAGAGTATTACAGTCTGCATTGACAAAATCTTTATGTAATTCCTACCTACCATTTACTTAATGGTGAGTATAGCTTGTATGAGCATGCAGTCAAGAGATGTGGACAAATGGAACTACAGCTTTGAATAGTTTTGGATGAAACCAGCACTGACACATGCAGGTGTGCTTGCAAACCACCAGAGATCACTGCTAGAAAAAGCATACCATCGATTCTAACAGGGTGGAACTTAAATTAAATGGATGAATAGAGTGGCGAGTTTGTGTAAGTTTTGGACGGCACCAGTACTGAACCCTGAGGCACTCACCTGGCAGCAAAGTGTACTGGCTCTGGCACCGGGCTGTCGAATTTGGGCCTGTTGCCGCTGTCGAGCAGCTGCTGCGTAAAGCACACTGGCACGTCGGGGTGTCGGCAGGCCAGCTCCAGGCATGTGCAGCCCCCCAGTGCTTCGTACTGCTCATTGGGCCGTACATCATGACTCTTCAGCAGGTTGCAGAAAGCCCGCCAAGAGCGCGGCCACCAGCGACGGGAGCCCAGTGCTGTTCTCTTCTCCCAGCCAACCCACTGGCTCCTCTTTCTGACGACGACTGACCACAACGATTCGCACTCACAAAATTAGGCAAAATACAATACTCCTGGATTACGATTGGCAACGGAGGGATGCCTTCAACACTGTCTAACGGTATGCTCTTTGAAGGGTCAGCGACGCCTCTCCATATTTGACATCAGTTCATGCATAGAGCTATCGGCATCCTTACCAGAGCTCAACGAAGCATTTCAATGTCAGTTTGCAAATTTCTCTACTTTTCTGGAACATTGAGGACTGTTGTGACTGTCAGGTGTAGTCGACAAGGTGTTCAGAACTTAGCCTGGGTTTCGTCCAGTGGGGAGGGGGCGTCAGTGTTGGGACTTTGTCAACGGTAGATGTGTTTCGTCTGAGCAAGCCACGAAAGTAATGAACTGGCAGAAACGATATCAGTGAACGGTTTTAAGTGTCAAGGACCGTGAAGTAATAAGTGAGATTTGTGAAAGTTGGCCTCGCTTAAATTGTTTAATGGTAAAGGGAGAAACTTGGCCGACGGTTAGCACTACTACGAACAACCTTGTGAAACACACCTTCCACCTGATGATGATTAACCATCGAAAACACCGAGCGGGGTGGCGCAGTGGTTAGACACTGGACTCGCATTCGGGAGGACGACGGTTCAATCCCGCGTCCGGCCATTCTGATTTAGGTTTTCCGTGATTTCCCTAAATCACTCCAGGCAAATGCCGGGATGGTTCCTCTGAAAGGGCACGGCCGACTTCTTTCCCAATCCTTCCCTAATCCGATGAGACCGATGACCACGCTGTCTGGTCTTCTTCCCAAAACCAACCAACCAACCAACCAACCATCGAAAACAGTCGTGGATGAAATAAAACTTGGCACAAAATTATATATTTCTTTTAATTCAATTTTATGCAAAGCATTTCGACGAAGGACCCAATCGTCATCACGTGAAGAGAACTGTGTTGTTATGTGTAAAGTAATTGACTCGGCTGAACACCCCAAAGCACGCCAGTAATCAGTCACGCAGAGAAAAACTGAGATATGGGATCAGCTTTGTATCCAGCAAGGTATTCAGCACAGCATCTTTGGTGTTTTAACACGTAGAGAACCGTTACAAGCAGAGTAACGTTGTCAGCGAGAACCTGAGACGCTCACAGATAGCTTATTCAGTGAGACCATTGTCCTTGAAAGGCAAGGACGCTAGTTTAAGTCCTCTCAATTTTAGTGTCAACATGTCATGAACTACCTTTGCAGGGTACGCTACACTACACAGTGAAAAGATCGCAATGATAATAGAGGATTACTCAGCTCTAAAATCAGTGTTACACTTGAGGCCACCGAGGAGAGTCTTCTTTTTACTACATCTGTCAGTAAGAATAATGTAAGGGCTCCGGATTGCAGTGTTTGAGTTAGTGCGTTGAAGAAAATTCCAGGACAGAAAGGTGCCAGGAATATTCAATACATATTATGGCTTTCAGCAGCTTTAAAATAGGCACTTTCCAAGAAACAAAAATGAGAAAGATATTTAAGACATTCCAATGTGAAGCTATTACCAATAGATCTAGGTTACTGAAGACTAAGTAAAGGAAAGTGCAAGGAAATACGAGCGATCCTCTAGCTCTTCCTCACTGACGTCTGCGCTTAACAGCGGTCGCAAGACGTACTAGGAGCACCTTCTCCTGTGTTGCTGTAGAGAACCAGCGGTTATTGCTTGATGTTCTTTCCAAAACTTGAATTTACGCAATGAAAAGCACAAAAATATCAAGAGAAGACAGAATATCACTATTACTGGAAGTATTAGAAAATGGAGAGGACGACAGTCACATGTGATGGATGGCACTTGGCATGCCAAACAATATCGAGAGTGGTGTGAAAATCTACAGAATGAAGGAGGCCACATTTCTCGAGTGCAGCTTGAAAAGGAACTAAAAAAATGTTGTAATTTAATCTCAAAGATACAAGAAGAAAATTCGTTCAACTGTCATACCAGAGGAATACTCTAAAAAACTTTTTTATCATTGAGAGACAAAGGGCTAATTTCGAGATTCTTTTATTAGTTCTAGTATTAACTACCTTTTTTGTTCTGATGTGCTGGCGTAAAGACGTACTGTATAGTTTCATGTCTACGTGTGTGTTAAATGAAGGTGTTAAATGATGACAAGTAAAGCATGGAGATCTCCATCAAACCAATCTCAGGACTGAAGACCACAACAACAACAAATGATGAAAAATGTGTTTTGTAATTTCTATCAAGATCCAGCCTAAATCCCATACCAATGGAGTACAAATTATTCTGTTAATTCGAGAAGGCGAATTTTAGATGGAGGCGACGATCTTTACGATGGCGCTGCTCAACAATAGAGGTACGTGATTGTGCTCACTACTTTCCTTTGGTGGCCGCTAAGATTAATTTCGATGTGTTTTTTCCGAGACATACAGAACCTGCAATCTTCCTTTTCGTATAAAAATAGGAGTCCGATTGAAAAAGAAATATTCTTAAATTTAAATAATTGCAATTCTTTTACCCAGGCCACGGGGAATGATAGAAAGTACGTGCCTCCACCCTGATTGTACGTTCGCAATTTCCGAGTGTGTTACGACGTAATTATTTTACACAAAAAAAATTAAGATAGATCTTTCTCATCAGATAGCAACCACTCGTACGCGAATGTACGTACCCTCTGAATGTGTCTAGTCAGTCGTGCTCATTGTTCTAAAACTTTTCTGTAAATATTCTGTGAATTGCATCTCCGCAATTAATTTTTGTTTATGCTGCAAATCGCACTTCACGCGAAATATTTATTACGTAAGTTTCAGGCTCCATTTAATGTCAAAAACTTCCGAAGTACGGCTGATTAAGTAAACCGCTACAATAATTTCATATCTCTACAACTACAATAACAAAAACCAATAACAAAAAACAAAAAACAATAACAGAGAGAGGGTACGTTACAAGCTCCGGATTTTTAGTGGCACGTAACGAATATATTAACTAAGCAACTTAATTATTTTGAAGATGATAAAGCTTTGTGATTGCCCTTCGTAGATATTCAACATAGTGTAGTTGGCCAGTCAATAATTCTGAATTTTAAACCTATGTGCAACTTAACAAAATTATGCAATTTATATAAAATAAATTTACATATACGTAATTCTCTAGAAATAGTTATTCTTTTTAGTAACTAGGTAATATTACTGTAAAATAAATTTGAATTTACATACAATTCTATCAAACTAAGAATAATTTCTGGTAATGTAACATTTTAATTTACAATGCTGGGATATGACAGCAAGCATATTACGAGTATTAGAGAGGGTATAAGACAGGGATGTAGTTTTTCGCCTCTACTGTTCCATCAATCATATTTATCAAAGAAGAAATGATGGAAATAAAAAGGAAGCTCAAAAGTGTCATAAACTCAGAGTGAAATTATACCAATGATAAGATAAACTGCCTCCCCCCCTACATGAACCATGGAACTTGTTGTTGGTGGAGAGGCTTGCGAGCCTCAGCGATACAGATAGCCGTACCGTAGGTGCAACCACAGTGGAAGGGTCTCTGTTGAGAGGCCAGACATACGTGTGGTTCCTGAAGAGTGGCAGCAGCCATTTCAGTAGTTGCAGGGGCAACAGTCTGGATGATTGACTGATCTGGCCTTGTAACACTAACCAAAACGGCCTTGCTGTGCTGGTACTGCGAACGGATGAATGCAAGGGGAAACTACAGCCGCAGTTTTTCCCGAGGGCATGTAGCTTTTACTGTATGGTTAAATGATAATGGTATCCTCTTGGGTAAAATATTCCGGAGGTAAAGTAGTCCTCCATTCGGATCTCCGGGCGGGGACTACTCAAAAGAACGTCGTTATCAGGAGTAAGAAGACGCGTTCTACGGATTGGAGCGTGGAATGTCAGATCCCTTAATCGCGCAGTTTGGTTAGAAAATTTAAAAAGGGAAATGGATAGGTTGAAGTTAGAGATTTAAAAAGGGAAATGGATAGGTGGGATAGATAGATAGATAGGTAGATGGATAGATAGAGTGGCAATTAATGAAGTTCGGTTGCAGAAGGAACAAGACTTCTGGTCAGGTGAATACAGGGTTATACACACAAAGTCAAATAAGGGTAACTCAGAAGTAGGTTTAATAATGAATAAAAAAATACGAGCGCAGATAAGCAACAATGAACAGCATAGTGAAGACCTCTCCTGCCACAGTAGTACAAGTTTATTGCCAACCAGCTCCGCAGAGATTGGGAAATGTACGATACGATAAAAGAAATTATCACATAGTTCAAAAAGACGAAAATTTAATTGTCATTGGGGACTGGAATTCGATAATAGGAAAAGGAAGAGAAGGAAAAATAGTAGGTGAATATGGGGGTAAGGAATGAAAGAGGAAGCCTGGTAGAATTTTCCACAGAGCATCACTTAATCATAGCTAACACTTGGTTCAAGAATCATGAAAGGAGGTTGTGTACGTGGAAGAAGCCTGAAGACACTAGAAGGTTTCAGATAGATTATGTAACGGTAAGACAGAGATTTAGGAACCAGGTTTTAAATTGTAAGAGATTTCCCGTGGCAGATGGTGACTCTGACCACAATTTATTGTTTATGAACTGTGGATTAAAACTGAAAGACCTGGATGAACTGAAAGAACCAGAAGTTGCAGAGACTTTGAGAGAGAGCATTAGGGAACGACTGACAAGAACAGGGGAAAGAAATACAGTAGAAGAAGATTGGGTAGCTTCGAGAGATGAAATAGTGAAGGCAACATAGGATCAAGTAGGTAAAAAGACGAGAGCTAGTTGAAATCCTTGGGTAACAAAAGATATATTGTATTTAATTAAAGAAAGGAGAAAATATAAAAATGCAGTAAATGAAGCAGGCAAAAAGAAATCCAAACGTCTCAAAAATGAGATCGACAGGAAGTGCAAAATGGCTAAGCAGGGATGGCTAGAGGACAAATGTAAGGATGTACAGGCATATATCATTAGGGATGAGGTAGATACTGCCTACAGGAAAATTAAAGAGACCTTTGGAGAAAAGATAACCACTTGTATGAATATCAAGAGCTCAGATGGAAAACCAGTTCTAATCAAAGAAGGGAAAGGAGAAAGGTGGGAGGAGTTATAGAGGCTTTATACAGGGGCGATGTACTTGAGGGCAATATTATGGAAATGGAAGAAGACGTAGATGAAGATGAAATGGGAGATATGATACTGCCTGAAGAATTTGACAGAGCACTGAAAGACTTAAGTCGAAACAAGGCCCCGAGAGTGGACAGCATTCCATTAGAACTACTGAAAGCCTCAAGAGAGAGCCAGACGTGACAAAACTCTACCATCTATTGATCAAGATGTATGAGAAACGCGAAATATCCTCATACTTCAAGAAGAATATAATAACTCCAATCCCGAAGAAAGCAGATCTTGACAGGAATGAAAATTACCGAACTACAGTTTAATAAGCCACTGCTGCAAAATACTAACACGAATTCTTTACAGACGACTGGAAAAACTGGTAGAAACCGACATCGGAGAAAATAAGATTGGATTTCGTAGATATTTTGGAACACGCCAGCCAATACTGACCCTACGACTTATCTTAGAAAATAGATTAAGCAAAGGCAAACCTACGTTTCTAGCATTTGTAGACTTTGAGGAAACTTTTGACAATGTTGACTAGAATACTCTCTTTCAAATTCTGAAGGTGGCAGGAGTAAAATAAAGGGAGCGAAAGACTATTTAAAATTTGTACAGAAACCAGATGGTAGTTATAAGAGTCGAGGGGCATGAAAGGTAAGAAATGATTGAGAAGGAAGTGAGACAACGTTGTATCATATCCCTGATGTTATTCAATTGATATATTGAGCAAGTAGTAAAGGAAACAAAAGAAAAATTCGGAGCAGGAATTAAAATCCATGGATAAGAAATAAAAGCTTTGAGATTTGCCGATGTCATTGTAATTCTGTCAGAGACAGCAAAGGACCTGGAAGAGCAGTTGAACGGAATGAACAATGTCTTGAAAGGAGGGTATAAGATGAACATCAACAAAAACAAAACGAGGGTAATGGAATGTAGTAGAACTAAAACAGACGATGCTAATAAAAGTACGCGAGTAAGTCAATTATTATGTGCAATTTAGTTATATTTTTATTTTGGTAGTACTGTCGTTTTACGTTGATGACGAATGCTTTGTTTATTTGTTGTTATATGTTTACAATTTTCAAGCTCTTAGGTTAGTTTCCTTATCGTTGTCGTGTTGTTAATCATGGCTGCTCCACCGTCTATTTGCACTAAAGAAGAGCAACATCCAGTGATCCGTTTTTTGTGGTCGGAAGGCGTGTCAGGGAAGAAATTCATGGAAGACTTTCGGTACAGTACAGGAACAGTGTTTTGACACAACGGAGTGTCTACGAATGTATTGAAGAATTCCGAAATGGTTGCACAAGTATTAAGCACGATGAAGGAGCCGGGCGACCGTTTACCGCCACAAATTAAGAAACGACTGAGCGTTCACGTGAAATGATTCTCTTAGACAGACGAATGACTGTTGACGAAGTGGCACATCATCTGCAAATTAGTCACGTTCTGCCTTCGAAATCATCCACAAAGGACTTGAGTTTCATAAAGTTTGTGCAAGATGGGTCCCGAAAAAAACTCAGACAGTTGCACAAACAAACGCACTTGGACATCTGCGGAAAACATTTGGGTCGCTATGATAAGAAGAAGAAAAATTTGTTAAGGTAGAATAAAGATATAGGTTTTAGGAAGTCTTTACGATGGTATTTGTCTGGAGTGTTGCCATGTATGGAAGTGAAACATAGGCGATAAATAGTTGAGACAAAAAGAGACCAGAAGCTTTCAAAATGTGGTACTACAGAAGAATATTGAAGATTGGATGGGTAGATCACACAACTTATGAGGAGTTACTGAACAGAATCGGGGAGACAAAAAATTTGTGGCAAAACGTGACAAAAAAAAGGGATCGGTTGACAGGACACATTCTGAGACATCAAAGGATCACAAATTTAGTATTGGAGGGAAGTGTGGGGGGTAAAAATCGTAGAGGGAGAGCAAGAGATGAATAAAGTAAGCAGATTCAGAAGGTTCTAGGTTGCGTAGTTATTCGGAGATTTAGAGGGTCGCACAGGATAGAGTAGGATGCATAGCTGCATCAAACCAGGCTCTGGACTGAAGCATACAAAATCAGTAACAACAGCAACAACAACAAGATAAACCTATGACACTGGTATATCAGTGAAATTGAGGAAGAATCGCAGGACCTATTGAATGGAATGAACAGTCTAATCTGAGAACACACTATGAACTGAGACTAAACCAAAGGAAGACGCAAGTAAGGAGGAGTATCAAAACTGAGGCTCACACAGTACATGAACTGAAGGAATTCTGCTACTTTGGAGGCAAAGTAACACATGACAGACGACGCTAAGAGGACGTAAGGAGCAGACAGCAGACGCGAAGGAGGATTTCCTAGGCAAAAGAAGTCAGTTAGTATCAAACGCTGACCGAGGAAGAAATGTTTGAGGATGTATGTCTGGAGTACGGGACACTGCTGAAGAGAATCATGGACTGTGGAAAAAACTGGAAAAGGAAAGAGCAGAAGTGCTTGAGATATGGTATTGTGGAAATATGATGGAAGTTAGCTGGACTGATAAGACAAGGAATGTGGAGGTTCTCTGCAGCATTGTCGAGGGGAGAAACGTATGGAAAACAATGGGAAGAGACAAAATGACATGGCATGTGTTAATACATCAAGGAAAAAACTGCATGGTACTTGGGTGTGCAGTAGAGATTTAAACTGTAGTGGAAGACAGAGACTGCAATGAAATGTTAAAGACGTTGGATGAAAATAATACTTTGTGATGAAGTGGTTGACACAGGACACGAATTCATGCTGGACAGCATCAAACCAATCAGAAACTAATGACTCAATATACAGGGTGAGTCACTAACTATTGTCACCTAGAATAACTCCGTAAGTATGATAGTAGCTGAAACGTTTGTGGGACAAATTTTACATGGGAAAACGGGGGCCTTAATATGACGTTGCTGTTTTGTTTGTAGGTGGGGTCGCGTCAGAGATATGAAGGTCAACTTTTTTTTATGGGATGCTATAGTTTGGTTCTTCTTTTCTGATAGTGGCTATCGGGAGGAATCCAATGATGTGTAATAGTAAGGTCTTTGAAGGTCAACGAAGTCAAAAAGGTGGCATGAACGTCCATTTGCAGAAGTGTTCGAAGTGATGACCATGGTATCAATGCAGTGCTGCAATCTTCTTGTCATGGATTGAGTGGTATTCCTTATCATTTTGGCACTTGTCGAAGCATATGCTCTGACAATTTTCTCTCGTATATCGTGCAAATAGTAAATATTCTCCGAATACGGTGTATCCATCTCAGCGTGCCATTGACATTTAAACACCATTCTACGGTTTCGGAATACAACGCTAATAGGAACGGTAAGACTAATAACGTCGAATCAAGCGAATGTGAATGATGTATTCCTTCGAAGAACAAGTCGATATGCTTCTCATTTACGGAGAATAGCAACGAAATGCAGTGAGAGCTACAGGATTTTCACGGATGACACTCTTGTACACAAGGAAGTCTCAATGCTAGAAAATTATAGCGAACGGAGGAAGACTCATAGAGGCTCGACGCTCGATGCAGAGTTTGCCAGTTGACCCTCAACGTACAGAAATATAATTTATTGCGTATACATGGACGAAAGACCCATTATTATATGATTACAAGATTTCAGAACAGTCACTACAAGCAGCTACTTCCATGAAATATTTAGGAGCATGCGAACAAAACGATTAAAAAGTAATCGCAGGAATGGCAAATGCCAGACTGAAACTAATTTTAAGAATCCTCAGGAAACATAATCCACTCAAATCGGAGGTAGCTTACAAAACCTTCGTTCGACCAATACTTGACTATTGCTCGTTAGTCTGGAATCCGTACCAGACAGAATTTATAAAGGAGATATACAAGATCCAAAGAAGAATAGCGCGTTTCGTTACACGTCCATTTAGTAAATGCTAAAGCGTGATGGATATGCTCAGTCAGTACCAGTGGCAGAGGCTGCAAGAGAGGCAGCCTGCATCACAATGTGGTTTACTGTTAAAATTGTAAGAGCAGATGTTGCTAAAAGAGTCAACCAATATATTACTCCCTTCTACATATACATCGAGAAAAGACGGTACACATAAAATTAGAAATACTGGAGGGCGAACGGAGGTTTACGAAAAATCGTTCTTCCGGCGAACGATATGCAACTGGAACAGGAAAGGGGAAAATGACAGTGGTACACAAAGTACCTTCCGACACATACCGGAGTATAGATGCAGATGAAGAAGGAAAAAATCCTTTAAGGAAATGCATCAGCTACCAACTGTTTTAAATCTTTATTATATTCTCTTGGAACAGCTATAGGGGCCGAAGGGCATTCGTATACTGGAGACATTACAAGTGGTTTCATTCATTTCTTTATTGTAGCGTCATGAAATTATCTGGAAAGAGGGAGAGGTTTCTTTGCATTCATTCATTTACACAGCCGTGTCACTGACCATTTTTCGCAGATTTATTTCAAGATATATGATCAATATATTAGTTTGAAATGCTACTTATCTGCTCGTTAGTGGACCAGTGCTCGTTTTAACATGTTACAAATATTCAGTGTTTTAGATACTATAATCACTTTTTGTGCGAGACGAAAACCGTAAGTAGCATGGTCTAACAAACGACTGTGCTTCTCAGATAAGTTTTGTTGCCGATAACGAGTTTACTTTTGTCATGATGTTTGCTGCAGCGTAGCACAAGAGTCTTTAAATACATTTGTAGTTTGTGGAACACTTTAATGAATATACTGTAATGTATGCTAAGATTTTTCCCGTTGCATTTACGGAAGGAGCATAAGAGAAGGATTGCTTGTTTGTCACTCTGAAAAATGTTGTTAGTTTAATTTTATCTTCACGGTCTCTATGTGATACACAAGTAGGGATCTGAAGAATGTGATAAATAGAGGTCCGAAGAATATTCAAGATATTTCTGCGCTGAAAGCTGGTTCTCAAAATTTTCTAAGTAGACTTTGGCGAGGTGTACAGTGTCTTTCTTCCAAAGTTGCCAATTAAGATTAGTCAATGCTTCTGCTACATGTCGTCACCATTCTGACAAGCATTTGCTCGATGTCCACTGTTAGCCCAATTTTATATGCATCCCACACACTAGAGCAATGTCCTAGTTTGAATGGTACAAATATTCAATTTCCGATTCATTACTCAAGTAGTCGAAGGTTACTACATTTATAATGGCTTGTATAGTTTAACATTTCTATTAATGAAAAGTTAGATAGCCACTACATGCACAAGGCTGACACTTTGATAAGGTTTGTCGTCCTTCGTTATTGTTTTTTTTATTAAACTTCCTCATAGATATCTGCATTATCTGCGAAAACTCTAAGAGTGCAAATAACTCTATTTGATAAGCCACTCTGTAGAGCAATGGCCGTATCACACTGCCATGGGCCGCCAAAGACTTTACTTCAGTTTAATAGCAGACTCTTCACCATGCATTCTACCAGGGCAGAAATTTTAAGTTCAGTCGAAAGCCTAGATGTATGTAAAATAAGATCGTATTTTCTTTTGTAGAGATTGGTGAGTTGTTGAATCGATAGATTTCCGAAACTCCAGGAACACCGAATCGACCTTATTACGCCTGTACATGAATAAAGTACGTGAAGAACGTGAGATGTAATCATCATGAAAGACGTTTTCAAAATTCAGCATTTTGTTCCGTTCATCTATCTTGGCCCAGGTGTGATATCAGAACTCAGAACATTTTGTAGCATTTTGCTACAAACAGAGGCGAGCTATACAGAATGGAAGCTCTGTGGATTAATTACTCTGTCCTTTTGTGTATAGGTATCACCAGACAGTGAGTCGTATGACTTAAATAAAACAAAAAGCCAAATAAACTCCTGGAAATGGAAAAAAGAACACATTGACACCGGTGTGTCAGACCCACCATACTTGCTCCGGACACTGCGAGAGGGCTGTACAAGCAATGATCACACGCACGGCACAGCGGACACACCAGGAACCGCGGTGTTGGCCGTCGAATGGCGCTAGCTGCGCAGCATTTGTGCACCGCCGCCGTCAGTGTCAGCCAGTTTGCCGTGGCATACGGAGCTCCATCGCAGTCTTTAACACTGGTAGCATGCCGCGACAGCGTGGACGTGAACCGTATGTGCAGTTGACGGACTTTGAGCGAGGGCGTATAGTGGGCATGCGGGAGTCCGGGTGGACGTACCGCCGAATTGCTCAACACGTGGGGCGTGAGCTCTCCACAGTACATCGATGTTGTCGCCAGTGGTCGGCGGAAGGTGCACGTGCCCGTCGATCTGGGACCGGACCGCAGCGACGCACGGATGCACGCCAAGACCGTAGGATCCTACGCAGTGCCGTAGGGGACCGCACCGCCACTTCCCAGCAAATTAGGGACACTGTTGCTCCTGGGGAATCGGCGAGGACCATTCGCAACCGTCTCCATGAAGCTGGGCTACGGTCCCGCACACCGTTAGGCCGTCTTCCCCTCACGCCCCAACATCGTGCAGCCCGCCTCCAGTGGTGTCGCGACAGGCGTGAATGGAGGGACGAATGGAGACGTGTCGTCTTCAGCGATGAGAGTCGCTTCTGCCTTGGTGCCAATGATGGTCGTATGCGTGTTTGGCGCCGTGCAGGTGAGCGCCACAATCAGGACTGCATACGACCGAGGCACACAGGGCCAACACCCGGCATAATGGTGTGGGGAGCGATCTCCTACACTGGCCGTACACCACTGGTGATCGTCGAGGGGACACTGAATAGTGCACGGTACATCCAAACCGTCATCGAACCCATCGTTCTACCATTCCTAGACCGGCAAGGGAACTTGCTGTTCCAACAGGACAATGCACGCCCGCATGTATCCCGTGCCACCCAACGTGCTCTAGAAGGTGTAAGTCAACTACCCTGGCCAGCAAGATCTCCGGATCTGTCCCCCATTGAGCATGTTTGGGACTGGATGAAGCGTCGTCTCACGCGGTCTGCACGTCCAGCACGAACGCTGGTCCAACTGAGGCGCCAGGTGGAAATGGCATGGCAAGCCATTCCACAGGACTACATCCAGCATCTCTACGATCGTCTCCATGGGAGAATAGCAGCCTGCATTGCTGCGAAAGGTGGATATACACTGTACTAGTGCCGACATTGTGCATGCTCTGTTGCCTGTGTCTATGTGCCTGTGGTTCTGTCAGTGTGATCATGTGATGTATCTGACCCCAGGAATGTGTCAATAAAGTTTCCCCTTCCTGGGACAATGAATTCACGGTGTTCTTATTTCAATTTCCAGGAGTGTAGTTTATTAAAAAAGTTACTGGTTTCGGGGTACTGACCACTATAAGATCTATTTTTTAAATTCTAAGGTTTAATAAGCAAAAAAGAAATATAAATGCTGGTAATAATACAAAAATTGACAGAGCACGTTTCCACCAGCACAAAGCAGTCACAGAATGGGAATTTTAAGTGTAGTTGAGTGAGTGGAACTAAAAAATTACATGTCCATTAATGTCAAGACTATTCAGGTATACATATCCTGTAAACTGACTCGTTCCACATCATTTCGATAAAGAATCGTTCATATGATCCGTAGAATATGTAAACAGTTAAGGGAACACTGCCTTAGCGTAACACTCTCCGTGCAGGCGAGTGGAGTAAACCCTTAAAAGAAAATCAGTTGGGTTGGATGACCGCAAAGTGGCAGTCGCACTATCCAACTATACTTACGCAGTCCTCGTAAGGTGGCCAGCTGAATATTCCTAATTACCAGTAGTACAGCCCCGTGAGATATACCGATGCCGAACCCGGAGAATAGAATTGTTAAGAATAAATGGAATTAAGAATAAATGGATTGTTCATACAATTAAGGCAGCAACATGGAATTTCAGAAGTTTGGCAAACGAAGAAGAAGAGCTGGCAGAAATTTTAAAAAGGCCAAGGTAGACACAGCTTCCGTAACAGAAACAAAGATAAAGTTACAGGGTAACAAATATGGGGGGCAATATTTGATTTTATATAGCAGAACACGAAAACAGGAGAGAGCGAGTAAAGAGGTTGCCATTTACGTACATAAGCGATGAGAAAAGAGAACTGTAGTGTACAGTTTTATAAATGATTATAGTTTTAACTGTCAAAGAAGAGAAAAAACTTGACTCTCATTGCGGAAAAAAGAACAGCCCATAGATTTCTATGACAAACTGCAAACGGTTTTGAACAAGTATAACAATACGCATCAATACTATTAAACGGAGATTTAAACGCAAGGGTAAGGAATAAACCTATCCCAAGGACTGTGGGAACAATGGTACAAAATATCTTAAATAACAATGGACTGTTGCTTAGAGATTTTGTTTCTTTTAACAAACTAAGGAAGATAAGTACATTCTTCCGCAAAAAAAGAACAAAAAATCCTCAAATATACAAGTCCAGCTCGAGGATTTAAGTCTCTTATTGACTACATTATCACTAATGAAAAATTAGAAAGCAAAGTAAGAGACACTAGAGTGTACGGTGGATATAGCATGGTTTATGACCATTTCTTGGTGATATCTTAAATAGATACGTACACGAAATGCAGAAAGAACAAAAAGTTTTCAGAAGAAAAAATGAAGGAAGAAATCTAAGAAGTATCTCCACTACATGAACAAAGCATACCAGGCCTGAACCAGAATAAACTTAATAAAGAACTAGAGAAGAAAGAAGAAGCGGAAGAAGTAGAGAAGGACTGGAAAAATATAGAAACTTTAGTTAAGAAAGCTGCTGAAGAAGCCTTAGGAAAAAAGAAAACGAAACGAAGGAAGAAAGGGTCAAAAATTTAGACACCAGAGTCAGATAAAGTTACAGGGAAAAATCAAGACACTTATTTTAAGCATCTAAATGAAGCAATAGAGGAGAAACATGAAATTTACGGACAAGAGAGAAATGCTGCAAGTCGAAGAGTTAAACGAGCTCATCAAGAAGCTTGGGATAGGTTTATAAGCGTAATAGAAGAAGATAGTCACGAAAAGCAAGTGATAGCTCGTAAAACAATGAAATTGCTAAATTAGACGGAAAAAGTGGATGCTCAAATAAATAACATCCAATAAGCAAAATGGATAGAACATGATAAGAAGTTGTGGCATGAACGAAGGTGCTTCACAGAGAATATTGACGAATTAAGACAGGCCCTCAACTTTGTTCTTTTTTAACTTAAAGAAAAGCTTCTGATATTATGGATGGATGGTATAAATGCTGAGTTGCTAAATTATGGAGACACAAAGAAAATTACTGCATTTATTTAGTACCGTTCATGCTGCAGAAAGAGACCTGTTCCAGAAGCATGGTAACAAGCGAAGGTTATTTAAAAAAGGAGACCATAATAGCTGCGACGACTATAGAGGTCTCAGCTTACTGGACACCGCTTACAAGGTTTATGCAAGAACAGTGAATAAGAGGTTAAATATTGTAGCTAAGAATTTATTAGGCGAAGAAAAAACGAGATTTCGGAGGGACAGATGACAACAGATGCAGTGTTTATAATAAAACAAATAGTCTAAAGACAGAAAGAGTACAAAAGGGAAACCCATTTAGCGTTCATCGATTTTATTAAAGCATTCGATAGTGTTGATAGAAAGAAACTGAGTAAAATTATGAGGAAAAGAGGATATCCACAACACCTAATAAAAGTTTTAAAAAGTCTGTACAAACACACGTTCGTAATTTTAAATATAAATGGCATAATAACGAAGCCTTTAGCCACAAACAAAGGAATAAAACAAGGGTGCAGCATTTCATTTGGCTTTTTAACCTTTATTTAGTTGTCGAAATTCGGAAATCGAAAGAGATTTTTAACGGGGGAATTAAGGTTAACAGTAATTCCCATTTGAATTGCATTTTATATGAAGACGACGCCACACTGCTCGAAGATAATGAAGATGATCTACGAAGGGGAATATTAGTAGGTAAGGTTTGTGAAGAGTGTCATTTGACAAGTTCAGAAAAGAAGACAAAATCAATGGCTTTCAAAGGGAAATATCCTATACGGACAAAGTTTGTGATCAACAATAAAACAATATAACAACTCAAAGATTTTAACTATTCATATTGTGACGTCCCATTGAAGTATAGCTATGACATAGAGAGGAAATTAGCAAAGTTTAGGAATATGGGAGGAACAGTAAATAGAAGTCTAAAAAATAAGACGAGGAAAGAAACAAGACTGAAAATTTATAAGACAATAGTAGTTCCAGTACCTGTTTACGGAAGTGAATCGTGGGTTTTCAGTAAATGCCAAGAAAGTCACATACAGGCCACAGAGATGAGGTTTCTAAGAGTAGTAAAAGGATGCACAAGAGCCGACAGATTTCGAAATTCGGAAATCCTCAATAAAATACAAGAAAATAAGAGAAATTAGAATGAACATTTCGAAAGACCGTCCGAAGAAAGATTATATCTTCAGATAAGAAGATTTAAGCCAGCTGGGAGAAATCAAGGATGACTGAGGAAGTGATGGCTGCTGCAACAGGCAAAATAAAAAAGGGCTAATGTTTGCAGATGATGAGCTGACGATGTAAACAACTAAGAAGGGGTCTGATGATGGCCAATGCGCTGTAACCGCCAATGTACAATAAGAGAGAAGTGCGACTTGTACTATTGTCTTATTTACATTGTAACATGAATCAGCTGGCTCGAACCGACATAATGTTCAAATTAATTGTATTTAATAATAATGTCAGTAATTCATGACAGTCTTCCTTGTCTGAAAAGTCTAGTTATTTATATTTGCTTCTGATTATTTTCTTGACTCTGCCCTTCTGATTATTTTCTTGAATTCGTCTAAGTTCGCTTCCTTTCCAAGTTACTCAGGATATCTCAAGAAACTAAATTTCAACATACCATCACAACAAATAATCTTCTAGATTTCTGATTTAAACCTTTGCGCATCTTTACCCATACAATATGCCTCCAGAAGTTGCAAATGTTGAGATGATGTCATGTTTGTAAGATATCCGAAAATGTTGTACATTAAATGGGTCATTGAATGTGAACTGGTCGACAGGTACCCATTTAACCATCACAAATATTTCCGATAAGGATAAAAGCTGAAGCAATGGATTAAAATTTGTGCCACAGTCTGGACTTGAATTCAGGTCACCTGCTTACTCGACAGATGCACTACTCCATTCATTGAGAAATATTGTAATAAATATGAGAGACGCAGTGCAAATTGTCGGCTAGACGTAATCGAAAGTGTCGTTGATTTGAAAGGGTTGCTGGACGTTGGTTCGAAAACCGTTGTGGGCAACAGTTTTTTTGTTCTGTTTGAATACCTAAATCATTCAAATATGAAATTTATCAATATGCGGTAATTAATTCATACATAACCATAATTTTTCCCAGAAAAATGCACGTCTTCTGGTTTGTAATTACATATCACACGCAGAATTCTGGTTTTCATTGCAAATACACATTCTTAATTATCTATACATTAAAAAGATAGTTACAGATTTTGAAGTTACGAAAACATTACGCAATTAATTTTTTTGGAGAAAAATGAAAAATTAAATACTCTTTGTTTGAATATGTCGTTTTATAGGACAGATGTGGTCTCTCACACAAGCCGAAGTGAAAAGCTTAGTAGAAACACGGAAAACAATTTTCACGGCGTCGAGCACACTGCACAAATGCTGTATTTTTACGGTTGTCACGGTAACAATGCTATCTGAACCCGACAGAATTGATCTGGAACCAAGTTAAGGGATTTGTCGCGAGAAATAACAAGACGTTTAAGCTACCAAACTTACTGGAACTAATGCACGAAGCTTTGTGACACGTCACTGTCGAACGATGGCGAAATGCAGAGCAGTACGTCATGAAAGAGGACGAGGCGGACATGTCAAATCTTCATCCCTTCAACTTCATTTTTATCTTAGGATTCTGGTGTCTTGGAATTCTGCCGTTGGTCGTCTAGCTATTAGTGTAGTGGTACTGAAGTGTACCACTTTCGTCGGAGTCCGATATGGAAGATGTTCAGAGATTACCAGGCGACTGACTGTAATACCTTCGGTGGCTTCAATATTTAACTACATGGTGAAATCCCAGAGCGCACTTTAACGCCGCAGATAGTTCATGTAGAAAAATTACCCTTGTTAAAGTCAGGAATTTGCATCACTCTCGTTTTTAACTACAGTACCACGTTAGCTAAGATCGAGAGCATGTTTTCCTTCAGATCACCTAAGAAGGGTATGGACTGAGTTTTACCTTTATTTACTTCTGTTTGAAAATTAATTGACACTCAAGGCTATGTTGTTCTCAGTTCGCCTCTTGTCTTTACTACAACTGTTCACATCACTGTAGTTCGTTTGACCAGGTGGCTAGGCAGTACTTTCCAAGTTAAATGCGCCGGTAAAGTTGTTGTCCAGTATTATCACCGAGTCGATGTACGCGTAACGAACAGCATAAAACGTATCCTCATTATCGTACTTAACTGTACTCGAGACAGAGTGGCTTCCGCTTCACCTGAAACGAAATCCAATGGGGTCACAGCAAACGCGGAAGAATACATAGTGTAATGTTTACACGAGGTTTATTCTTATGATGAACGGAGTATAACCACTACACCAAGGTAGCTTTATGGCTAGGATAGCTGCACGGACTATCCTAGTCCAAACTTCAATGCACACATTCAGCAAAAAAAAAAAAAAAAAAAAAAAAGTTCAAATGGCTCTAAGCACTATGGGACTTAACATCTGAGGTCATCAGTCCCCTAGACTTAGAACTACTTAAACCTAGCTAACCTAAGGACATCACACCCATCCACGCCCGAGGCAGGATTCGAACCTGCGACCGTAGCTGCAGCGTGGTTCCGGACTGAAGCGCCTAGAACCGATCGGCCATATTGGCCGGCACATTCAGCACATTTAATCATCATTAGTAGTGTAGTGGTTAGTGACGTAGTGCTTAGCACATTTTCCTTGTAAGCAGGAGCCCCAGGTTGAAATCCCAGTTATGGCACAAATTCTAATTCATTGCTTCAGCTTCTATCCTTATCGAAGATAAAGTTGAGATTTATATGTCTCCATCAAATCACAGATAATGTTCAAATTTTGTGTGAAGTTTTTCTAAGCGACCAAAGGAAGATGTAGTAATTCCCACCAAACAAAATTTAATACTTTGTGAGTAGAAGCTTCTTAAGTCAAGGGCAACAAAATATCAGGGTTGCATTTCAAAATCTTCGGCCAAGCTCGAACTGTCTGACTTCAGTGAATAATTATGATACAGCTGCCAAATATGTCAAGATGACTGAAAAAATTGCAATGTGCACTTTCTATATGATATACGTCACCTGATTCACTATTTTTACCCCCCTTCTTGCAGCGGTGTACCGTAGGTCTCTAGAAGAGCGTAGCGTTCCAAAGGATTGGAAAAGGGCACAGGTCATCCCCGTTTTCAAGAAGGGACGTCGAGCAGATGTGCAGAACTATAGACCTATATCTCTAACGTCGATCAGTTGTAGAATTTTGGAACACGTATTGTGTTCGAGTATAATGACTTTCCTGTAGACAAGAAATCTACTCTGTAGGAATCAGCATGGGTTTCGAAAAAGACGGTCATGTGAAACTCAGCTCGCGCTATTCGTCCACGAGACTCAGAGGGCCATAGACACGGGTTCACAAGTAGATGCCGTGTTTCTTGACTTCCGCAAGGCGTTCGATACAGTTCCCCACAGTCGTTTAATGAACAAAGTAAGAGCATATGGACTATCAGACCAATTGTGTGATTGGATTGAGGAGTTCCTAGATAACAGGACGCAGCATGTCATTCTCAATGGAGAGAAGTCTTCCGAAGTAAGAGTGATTTCAGGTGTGCCGCAGGGGAGTGTCATAGGACCGTTGCTATTCATAATATACATAAATGACCTTGTGGATGACATCGGAAGTTCACTGAGGCTTTTTGCGGATGATGCTGTGGTGTATCGAGAGGTTGTAACAATGGAAAATTGTACTGAAATGCAGGAGGATCTGCAGCGAATTGACGCATGGTGCAGGGAATGGCAATTGAATCTCAATGTAGACAAGTGTAATGTGCTGCGAATACACAGAAAGATAGATCCTTTATCATTTAGCTACAAAATAGCAGATCAGCAACTGGAAGCAGTTAATACCATAAATTATCTGGGAGTACGCATTAGGAGTGACTTAAAATGGAATGATCATATAATGTTGATCGTCGGTAAAGCAGATGCCAGACTGAGATTCATTGGAAGAATCCTAAGGAAATGCAATCCGAAAACAAAGGAAGTAGGTTACAGTACGCTTGTTCGCCCACTGCTTGAATACTGCTCAGCAGTGTGGGATCCGTACCAGATAGGGTTGATAGAAGATATAGAGAAGATCCAACGGAGAGCAGCGCGCTTCGTTACAGGATCATTTAGTAATCACGAAAGCGTTACGGAGATGAAAGATAAACTCCAGTGGATGACTCTGCAGGAGAGATGCTCAGTAGCTCGGTACGGGCTTTTGTCAAAGTTTCGAGAACATACCTTCACCGAAGAGTCAAGCAGTATATTGCTCCCTCCTACGTATATCTCGCGAAGAGACCATGAGGACAAAATCAGAGAGATTAGAGCCCACACAGAGGCATACCGACAATCCTTCTTTCCACGAACAATACGAGACTGGAATAGAAGGGAGAACCGATAGAGGTACTCAAGGTACCCTCCGCCACACACCGTCAGGTGGTTTGCGGAGTATGGATGTAGATGTAGATGTAGTGGCACTCAAAGTCGTGAATAAATTTTGTTTGACAATGTTTCTCTTAATATTGAGTTTTTTATCTCTTCAATGGTTGGTTGATCACCAGTTAGTAGTCGTGTGGTTTGCATTGCTGACTTTCGAAAACAGGCCCCCAGGTTTGATTGCCAGGAAGGTCAGGGAGGGGTGGGGAGGGAGGAGGGGGAGGGAAATTTTCCCGTCAATGGACTGGGTGACTGTGTTGTCATCATCATTTCATCATCATCATCAACACGCAAGACCCCCAAGTGGTGTCAAATAAAAAGACTTGCATCAGATGGCCGAACTCCCTGGAAGGGGACTTCTGGCCGAAGTGCCATACACAAATTTCTTTTTTTCGTTAGCTGGTTTATGGAATCCTCCTCTCGTTATTTTGTTGTCTAGTCGTTTATTTACAAAACCTGCAAGTTAGATCACTTTTGGGTTCACAGTTATTAAGATATACATTACTGGCCATTAAAACTGCTACACCACGAAGATGACGTGCTACAGACGCGAAATTTAACCAACAGGAAGAAGATGCTGTGATACGCAGATGATTAGCTTTTCAGAGCATTCACACAAGGTTGGTACCGGTGGCGACACATACAACGTGCTGACATGAGGAAAGTTTTCAACCGATTTCTCATACACAAACAGCAGTTGACCGGCGTTGCCTGGTGAAACGTTGTTGTGATGCCTAGTGTAAGGAGGAGAAATGCGTATCATCACGTTTCTGACATTGATAAAGGTCGGCTTGTAGCCTATCGCGATTGCCGTTTATCGTATCGCGACATTGGTGCTCGCGTTGGTCGAGATCCAATGACTGTTAGCAGAATATGGAATCGGTGGGTTCAGGAGCGTAATACGGAACGCCTTGCTGGATCCCAACGGCCTCGTATCACTAGCAGTCGAGATGACAGGCATCTTATCTGGATGGCTATAACGGATCGTGCAGCCACGTCTCGATCCTTGAGTCAACAGATGGGGACGTCTGCAAGACAACAACCATCTGCACGAACAGTTCGACGACGTTTGCAGCAGCATGTACTATCAGCTCGGAGACCATGGTTGCGGTTACCCTTGACGCTGTATCACAGACAGGAGTGCCTGCGATGGTGTACTCAATAACGAACCTGGGTGCACGAATGGTAAAACGTCATTTTTTCGGATGAATAAGGCGTTTGTGGAACAACAGGAATCCTTTTTGTGGTAAAAAATATCCTGATAAAAGTGGCCATGTGACATGGTGCGTTGTCATAATGCAACTTCCACTATGTGCAAACCTTCTGCAGGTGCAAATCATCGATCAAAATTTGATGTTCGATGAAAATGTGTAAGTTTATTAGGACACCCGTCATCCTCATTGTTAAACGTCATTCTGATCTCACAAGAGCACACACACACGTTCGACTTTTTCATTGGTTTTTCCATTTGAAGGTTTCCCTGACCGAGGTTTGTCTCCAATGTGTTCTCCGGCCTCCAAAAACGATTTTCATCAGCGAAAAACTTGTGCTCTTGATAAGGAATGTCCCCTGTACGCCTGTTTCAACTTTTCACACTCAGAAATTCCCCAAGTTTAACACAAAACATGATGGCATAACGTTGCTCTAATTTTCACTCTTCCATTTTCGTAACGCACAAGAAAAACACAGCTCCACTGATGGCCTTCTCCAAAATCACATGACGGCTGTAAAGAGCTGAAATTCGAGCTGAGCATCTGGAATGGTCATACCGCTTTTCGTAAGTAGAACAACACAGTGTTGCCAGATCGCGCGCAGTGTTGTCGCTTTTCTCACGTACCCTGTATGTGGTAATGAAATTAGCCAAGAAATTGTCAGCAAAAATTAATGATTTTACCCTCGGATCTCAAAAGAAAAGACTGAATTTTCTTCGACGACATATTTCTTTGAAGATCTAAAATTATCTCATAAAGATTGTCATGTAAACCACTGTTACGATGCATCGTGTTCTTAGAGCATATAGTTTGATGGAAATTAGTGCTCAAGTTCAGTACGCCTTCAATAGAAAGTGAAATGGAAGGATTTATCTGTAATATTTCAAATTTAGAGCTATACAACACATGAAAAACTGATCGACTGTTAAAAAATTGAATCCACTTTAATTTCTGCAAGTGACTGCCTGCTGTTGCTCTGAAAATCTTATGAATTTAGCAAGTAAATAAGGCCTACCGCCGGCCGAAGTGGCCGTGCGGTTAAAGGCGCTGCAGTCTGGAACCGCAAGACCGCTACGGTCGCAGGTTCGAATCCTGCCTCGGGCACGGATGTTTGTGATGTCCTTAGGTTAGTTAGGTTTAACTAGTTCTAAGTTCTAGGGGACTAATGACCTCCGCAGTTGAGTCCCATAGTGCTCAGAGCCATTTGAACCATTTTTTTAAGGCCTACCAAACAGTACTTTCGATAATTTGTTTCCTTCGGGTGTTCAGTTGCTAACCTATGATTTGCTAACCTATGATTTTAGCAAAATATAGGAGACCTTTATTAGGAACAAAAGAAACGGTTGGGGATTCTTTCGGAACAGAGGATCAACGATAAATCCACAACTTGTTTTCATCAAAACGTCATTTTGTGACAAAATTGGAATCTGTGCAACAATCATACAGGAACTCTTTTTCAAAAATGTTTCATCACGCTCGGAAAAAACGATATTAATGAAACTCTGGCAAATTAAAAATTACAAAAATCAAGAAAGGATGATAAGGTTGCGCAAAAATAGTCTGAAAACTGATACGTGGAACTTTGCAACAAATTAGCATATGTTACCGCTTCAGTGCTATCTGATCATATTAAGGCAGAAATTCGTATGAAGTTTAGTAGCAGGTTGAGCTTACCAGTAAATTTATGCAAAAGAATATGTAAAACGTACAGTTTGTCAGACACAAAGTTTAGTACACAGTAAGTATCATCTACTGAAGGCTTTGACCCAGGTGAGTTACAGCGGCCAGCAGAGTAAACAGCAGTGCGTCAGCTTCTCTGATTGTACTCAGCTATTGCCAGACTTGCAACTTTTTACCTATGTGGAGAAAATTCAGATTTTCATAATGACACCAAATACACAACAGGCCATTAAAATTGCTACAACAAGAAGAAATGCAGATGATAAACGGGTATTCTTTGGACAAATACATTGTACTAGAACTGACATTTGATTACATTTTCAAGCAATTTGGGTGCATAGATCCTGAGAAATCAGTACCCAGAACAACCATCTCTCAACCAGAGCTTGGATGGCTAGTACAGGTACAGTTGCCGATATTGTGACGAGCCAGTTGCTCGGCCACCATTGACCACACGTTTTCAGTTGGTAAGAGATCTGGAAAACGTGCTCGCCAGGGTAGCAGTCGAACATTTTCTGTATCCAGAAAGGCCCGTACAGGACCTGCAACATACGGTCGTGCATTATCCAGCTGAAATGTAGGGTTTCGCAGGGATCGAATGAAGGGTAGAGCCACGGGGTGTAACACATCTGAAATGTAACGTCCACTGTTCAAAGTGCCGTCAACGCGAACAGGAGATGACCGAGACGTGTAACCAGTGGCACCCCATACTATCAAGCCGGGTGATACGGCAGTATGGCGATGACCAATACACGCTTCCTATGTGCGTTCACCGCGATGTTACCAAACACGGATGCGACTATCATGATGCTGTAAACAGAACCTGGATTCATTCGAAAAAACGACGTTTTGCCATTCGTGCATCCAGGTTCGTCGTCGAGTACACCATCGCAGGCACTCCTGTCTGTGATGCAGCGTCAAGGGTAACAGCAACCATGGTCTCCGAGCTGATAGTCCATGCTGCTGTACACTTCGTCGAACTGTTCGTGCAGTGGTTGTTGTCTTGCAGACGTCCCCATCTGTTGACTCAGGGATCGAAAGGTGGCTGCACGATCCGTTACATCCATGCGGATAAGATGCCTGTCATCTCGACTGCTAGTGATACGAGGCCGTTGGGATCCAGCACGGCGTTCCGTATTAACCTCCTGAACCCACCGATTTCATATTCTGCTAACAGTCACTGGATCTCGACCAAAGCGAGGAGCAATGTCGCGATACGATAAACCGCAATCGCGATAGGCTACAATCCGACCTTTATCAAAGTCGGAAACGTGATGGTACGCATTTCTCCTCCTTACACTAGGCATCACAACAACGTTTCACCAGGCAACGCCGGTCAACTGCTGTTTGTGTATGAGAAATCGGTTGGAAACTTTCCTCATGTCAGCACGTTGTAGGTGTCGCCACCGGCGCCAACCTTGTGTGAATGCTCTGAAAAGCTAATCATTTGCGTATCACAGCATCTTCTTCCTGTTGGTTAAATTTCGCGTCTGTAGCACGCCATCTTCGTGGTGTAGCAATTTTAATGGCCAGTAGTGTAGTTGGTCCATTAAAAAATACATTCAGTAAAAATTTGAGTTGATGCGATGTTGGTTGAAACGGCTGGACAGTCGAAATTTGAAAAAGGTGCGCTAAAAACACCAGGTAAAAAGTCTCATTGACTGGTGTAGAATTCTCTTTAGTGAGGAATCCCGCTTCCAACTGAGCACATATGACCAGTAAAGACGTGTCTGGAGACGACGCAGACGGTGGTGGGACACAAAACTAACTGTCGACCGCCGGCCATAGTGGCCGAGCGGTTCAAGGCGCTACAGTCTGGAACCGCCCGACCGCTACAGTCGCAGGTTCGAATCCTGCCTCGGACATGGATGTGTGTGATGTCTTTAGGTTAGTTAGGTTTAAGTAGTTCTAAGTTCTAGGGGACTGATGACCTCAGCAGTTAAGTCCCATAGTGCTCGGAGCCATTTGAACCATTTTTTGACTGTCGACCGCCATGCGGCCCGCCAACCAGGAGTGATTGTCTGGGGTGCCATTTCTTTTCATAGCAGGACCCTTTTGGCTGTCACACGCTGCACCGTTCAGCACAGCGGTACGTCGACGATATTCTTACGTATCAGAAAAATAATGTTCGCCTTCATGAGGTGAGAGTGTCTACTACTTGTCTTCGTGCTCGCAAAACGTCCAAACCCTACCTTGTCCAGTAAGTTTGCCGGATTTCTCCCCAATCGAGAACATTTGGAGCATTGTGGGCGGGGCTCTCCAACAGCTCGGCATTTTGACGATCCAACGCTCCAGTTGGACAGAATTTGGCACGATGTACCTCAGGAAGACATCCACATCTACATCATCTACATCTACGCGATTACTCTGCTGTTCACAATAAAGTGCCTGGCAGAGGGTTCAGGTTGTGTTTCTAGCGTTCCACTCTCGAACGGCACGTGGGAAAAACGAACACTTAAATTTTTGTGTGCGAGCCCTGATTTCTCTCATTATATCGTGATGATCACTTCTGCCTAAGTAGGTGGGCGCCAACAGAATGTTTTCGCAATCGGAGGAGAAAACAGGTGATAGAAATTTCATAAGAAGATCTCGTCGCAACGAAAAATGCCGTTGTTTTAATGACTGCCACTTCAATTCACGTATTATGTCTATAACACCATTTCCTCTATTTCGCGATAATACAAAACGAGCTGCCCTTCTTTGTACTTTTTCGATGTCATCCGTCAGTCCTACCTGATGTGGATCCCACACCGCACAGCAATACTCCAGAATTGGGCGGACAAGCGTAGTGTAAGCAGTCTCTTTGGTAGACCTGTTGCAGCTTCTAAGTGTTCTGCCAATGAACCGCAGTCTTTGGTTTGCTCTACCCACAATATTATCTATGTGATCGTTCCAATTTAGGTTATTTATTATTGTAATCCCTAAGTATTTTGCTGAATTTACAGCCTTCAGATTTGTGTGACTTATTGCGTAATCGAAATTTAGCTGATTTCTTTTAGTACTCATGTGAATAACTTCACACTTTTCCTTATTCAGGGTCATTTGCCAATTTTCGCACCATACAGATATCTTATCTAAATCATTTTGCAATTCGTTTTGATCATCTGATGACTTTTGCATTTCGTTTTGATCATTTGATGACTTAACAAGACGGTAAATGACAGCATCATCTGCAAACAATCTAAGACGGCTACTCAGATTGTCTCCTATGTCGTTAATGTATATCAGGAACAACAGAGGGCCTATAACACTTCCTTGGGGAACACCGGATATTACTTCTGTTTCACTCGATGACTTTCCGTCTATTACTACGAACTGTGACCTTTCTGACAGGAAATCACGAATCCAGTCGCACAACTGAGGCGATACTCTGTAGGCACGCAGTATGGTTAGAAGACGCTTGTGAGGAACGGTGTCGAAAGCCTTCTGGAAATCTAAAAATATGGAATCAATTTGACATCCCCTGTCGATAGCACTTATTACTTCATGAGTATAAGAGCTAGTTGTGTTTCACAAGAATGATATTTTCTGAATGCGTGCTGACTATGTGCCAATAAATCGTTTTTTTCGTGGTACTTCATAGTGTTCGAAGATAGTATATGTTCCAAAACCCTAGTGCAAATCGACCTTAGTGATATAGGCCTGTAATTCAGCGGATTACTCCTACTTCCCTTTTTGGGTATTGGTGTGACTTGAGCAATTTTACAACCTTTAGATACGGATCTTTCTTTGGGCGAGTGGTTGTATATAATTGCTAAATATGGAGCTATTTTATCAGCATACTCTGAGAGGAACCTGACTGGTATACAATCTGGACCGGAGGCCTTGCTTTTATTTAGTGATTTAAGTTGCTTAGTTACACCGAGGATGTCTACTTCTATGTTTCTCATCTTGGCAATTGTTCTTGACTGGATTTCAGTAATATTTACTTCGTCTTCTTTGGTGAAGGAGTTTCGGAAAACCGAGTTTAATAACTCTGCTTTAGTGGCACTGTCATCAGTGACTTCACCATTGTTATCGCGCAGTGAAGGTATTGATTGCGTCTTGCCAACGCTATTAATCAGTGCCAAGCCGAATAACTGCTTGGGTTAGGGCCAGAGGACGACCAACAAGTCATTGACTTGCTCAATTTCAGAAGCTCTTTCTCTTGAATAAATCATCCTGTTTTTATGAAATTGTAATGATTCGTTTGTCTGTACATGTACATCCCATCTACCGATTTTTGTCCCATTCGTGTCATTCCGTCAGCGCGTCTTTTTTTTAGAGCGTATATTTAAATCCAGTGAAAAGTCAGTGATGTGTAACCAACCAATAATCGCAATGGAAGCTGCTAGATGGACGCTAATTACAAAACCGTCCATGCTGTCGCATGCCAACACCCAACATCACACTATAAAATAGTCACGTGGCCTCCCGTGCACCAACTGAAGTTGAGCCTAAAAGGTTCAAAAACAAGTTTATTGAATAAATATTTCCTACGGTATTTTAGTAGATATGCGCAACATGCAAGAAAGACGACAGGGTAACCTCTAAAACGAGACCTCTTGACATGTAAACACGCCTATCGTTCACGTATTTAACGAAACGCTTACATCTTAAGCACCTGGTGCATACACACTTCGTAAGACTTTACAGTTGTATGTTTTTTTGTGTTAATTCAAGTCCGATCCCAATCCGGACCGGCTGCAAGATAACATTGCCTGCTACGCCGACGTGTATTACAAGTCACGGCAATACTCTTCTTCGATGGCATCTCATGCGATCGGCAACGGCTAAAGTGCACCGCACCTGCCGAGTGAGTCATCGAATTTACTTTGTTACGCATTTAAAATGTTGTCCCAGAATTAAATTAAGAATAGTTCCAATTCTATAACGGCTCAACAACTCAACGTAGAGAGCGAAAAGTAAATATAAAAATGAAAATGAACATCTGTAATACTGTAGAATTTAACCCAGAAAATGAAAGTTATGAAGAAGGTGTTGGAGTGTAGTTACCTGTTAACCTAAAGTAATTATTAAAAGTATAAGGTAGTAAGCTTACCACTGTGGTTACTGTTGAGAAGAATATTTTACACATATCACTGAGCTGCCTCTTACGAATTGTCGCGAGGTGGAACAGCTGTTACATCCGAAGTCCCCGTGTATTTCTGTGCGTGTTCGTATTCCGCGATCACTCGCTGTTTCGCGAGAATCGAGCCTCAGCGTTGCTGTGTGGGGATCATTCCACTGACCTTGTTAGTTTGTCCGGTTGCGCACGAGATGTCGCGAGTAGCTCCAACATGAAGTCCTTTCATGTCTAGGGACATTTCACAACTGCCATATCCAGCGCCCCCGAGGTTTTTGAAAGAATTCGTAACACGTAGTAGAGACGAGTGCAGTATTGCACCCAAATCCGACGACACCACGTGGAACACGTCCTTTACCAGCAGTCAGTATGCGGTAAACTGTAACATGTAACCAGTTGGAGTTGTATTTCGCGCTGTTCCATGCGTGAAATTTGATTCCAGTTACATAGGACAACATTTCATGCTGTCATCAATGGCGGTTCGTAACCGTACATTAGCAATGACCTCACAAACAGCTTGTTTGTGGACTCACGTTTACTGAAAAAGTTACTACTTCTGTCACCTTTTACGTCCACCTATGTCAGTTCTGCTATTAATTACGATACACCCTGTATATTTCGCAAAATATCATAAAGGAAAATTAGGGAGATTCAAGCTCTTGCAGATGCTTGCCAACAGTCGTTCTGTCAGCACCACTTGGGCCTGGAACAAGAATGGTGCGGCAATGGAAGGGTGGGAGGTGATAGTTGAACATGGTACACAACGTACCCGCCGTCAGCTAAAGTGGCTTACGGAGTGTAGACGTAGATGTATAAGACGACATATACTTCCAACGTTTCAAATTAGTTTGTGAAGTTACACATTAACAAAATGATTGAATACCTTAGATTAGCGAGTCTCAACTTGATATCACTGATAACACTAAATTGGAGGCGGGAGCTCATTGGTCAGAAAAAATTTGATTTCGGAAAATTGATTAAGTTACTGAAAGGAAAGCAAAGTATATATAATAAAAAATTAACATTCATACACTCCTGGAAATTGAAATAAGAACACCGTGAATTCATTGTCCCAGGAAGGGGAAACTTTTTTGACACATTCCTGGGGTCAGATACATCACATGATCACACTGACAGAACCACAGGCACATAGACACAGGCAACAGAGCATGCACAATGTCGGCACTAGTACAGTGTATATCCACCTTTCGCAGCAATGCAGGCTGCTATTCTCCCATGGAGACGATCGTAGAGATGCTGGATGTAGTCCTGTGGAACGGCTTGCCATGCCATTTCCACCTGGCGCCTCAGTTGGACCAGCGTTCGTGCTGGACGTGCAGACCGCGTGAGACGACGCTTCATCCAGTCCCAAACATGCTCAATGGGGGACAGATCCGGAGATCTTGCTGGCCAGGGTAGTTGACTTACACCTTCTAGAGCACGTTGGGTGGCACGGGATACATGCGGGCGTGCATTGTCCTGTTGGAACAGCAAGTTCCCTTGCCGGTCTAGGAATGGTAGAACGATGGGTTCGATGACGGTTTGGATGTACCGTGCACTATTCAGTGTCCCCTCGACGATCACCAGTGGTGTACGGCCAGTGTAGGAGATCGCTCCCCACACCATGATGCCGGGTGTTGGCCCTGTGTGCCTCGGTCGTATGCAGTCCTGATTGTGGCGCTCACCTGCACGGCGCCAAACACGCATACGACCATCATTGGCACCAAGGCAGAAGCGACTGTCATCGCTGAAGACGACACGTCTCCATTCGTCCCTCCATTCACGCCTGTCGCGACACCACTGGAGGCGGGCTGCACGATGTTGGGGCGTGAGCGGAAGACGGCCTAACGGTGTGCGGGACCGTAGCCCAGCTTCATGGATACGGTTGCGAATGGTCCTCGCCGATACCCCAGGAGCAACAGTGTCCCTAATTTGCTGGGAAGTGGCGGTGCGGTCCCCTACGGCACTGCGTAGGATCCTACGGTCTTGGCGTGCATCCGTGCGTCGCTGCGGTCCGGTCCCAGGTCGACGGGCACGTGCACCTTCCGCCGACCACTGGCGACAACATCGATGTACTGTGGAGACCTCACGCCCCACGTGTTGAGCAATTCGGCGGTACGTCCACCCGGCCTCCCGCATGCCCACTATACGCCCTCGCTCAAAGTCCGTCAACTGCACATACGGTTCACGTCCACGCTGTCGCGGCATGCTACCAGTGTTAAAGACTGCGATGGAGCTCCGTATGCCACGGCAAACTGGCTGACACTGACGGCGGCGGTACACAAATGCTGCGCAGCTAGCGCCATTTGACGGCCAACACCGCGGTTCCTGGTGTGTCCGCTGTGCCGTGCGTGTGATCATTGCTTGTACAGCCCTCTCGCAGTGTCCGGAGCAAGTATGGTGGGTCTGACACACCGGTGTCAATGTGTTCTTTTTTCCATTTCCAGGAGTGTATTTACTATGATGTTATGCACTTAGACATAGGACTATATCAGTACTATACAATGCATTTAACAATTAACTTTTCAAAACTAAATTAAGAGCAAATTTAGCAATTATTAGTGACTCCCTTGGGCCTGGCTTGCAGAATAAAGTTATCTGAACGAGGCTTTGATATTAGAAATAGACACTTAGTTCTTTTTCTATGATTAGAGATCTATATTTTGTCTTCAAAGCAGACAGTACAGAAAATCGATTTCGCTAAGGCAGGCTTTTAAAAATGATTATACGAAGTGCCCGTATTTTCAGTGTAGAAAAATGTCATCCATCCCTGCCCAAAATTCAAAGAGCGATTTATGCTTCTTCGGCAGTTGCGAGACCTTCAGGAGTATTTTGAAATCGATCCGTAACACTCCCGTAACGCCTTGCCAGGTATTATAGTTGTCAGCAAGAAATATTTTTTAAACTTCTTTTCCATCACGTTTAAGTGATTTACAGTAGTTATAAAGACAGTTTTACATGTTTTTGTTCAGAATTATACGTTTTAGCACATTCATCCACATTTGCGGACATTTCAAGTTTTTTTTGCTTTTAATTTCGGATCCGCAATGCCAGTTTTCTACAAAAAGCATTAATTTTGCCAACGGTTTCCGACACATGTCCTTGGAATTGAAGGTTCATGGTATTTAACTTCTTGAATATGTCGATCAAGTATCTCAATTTCTTGTGAAATAAACCATCTCGAAACCTCTCCGCTTCTGTCAACTTTTCCTCTTCCTGAAGATTGGTGATTTCATTACGTAATTCATAAAAACGTTGCAAAAATTTAAATGCACCCCCCCACCCCCCACCCACCCACACACACACACACACACACACACACACACACACACACACACACACACACACACGAAGATTCAGGCACATTTCTCATAGCTTCAAAAATATAGAAAGCCATCGATTCCGGCTTTGTCAATGTAACTGATCGATTTTGCAAAATAGCAATCAATTTACTTATTCTTCGTAATTTGTAAGGTTTCTAACATCGTAACTTTAACGTGAAAATACTCAAATTCTGGGAGAGGGAAGAGGGGGGTATTGGTCGCCACGGAAATAATGTTCGAAAATAGGGTCGCGAATCCTGGGATGTTAAGAAACGCTGCCTTAGACGTACAGTGTGTGATCAAAACTATACGGACACCTGGCTGAAAATGACTTACAAGTTCTTGGCGCCCTCCATCGGTAATGCTGGAATTCAGTATGGTGTCGGCCCACCCTTAGCCTTGATGACAGTTTCCACTTTCGCAGGCATAGTTCAATCAGGAGCTGGAAGGTTTCTTGGGGAATTGCAGCCCACTGTTCACGGAGTGTTGCACTGATGAGAGGTATTGATGTCGGTCTGTGAGGCCTGGCACGAAGTCGGCGTTCCAAAACATCCCAAAGGTGTTCTTTAGGATTCAGGGAAGGACCCTGTGCAGGCCAGTCCATTGCAGGGATGTTATTGTCGTGTAACCACTCCGTCTCAGGCCGTGCATTATGAACAGGTGCTCGACTGTGTTGAAAGACGCAATCGCCATCCCCGAATTGCTGTTCAACAGTGGAAAGCAAGAAGGTGCTTAAAACATCAGTGTAGGCCTGTGTTGTGATAGTGCCACGCAAAACAACAAAGGGTGCAAGCTCCCTTCACGAAAAACACGACCACATCATAACACCACCGTCTCCGAACTTTGCTGTTGGCACTACACACGCCGGCAGATGACGTTCATCTGGCCTTCGCCATACCCACACCCTGCCATCTGATCGCCAAATTGTGTACCGTGATTCGTCCTCCACACAACGTTTTTCCACTGTTCAATCGTTCAATGTTTACGCTCCTTACACCAATGACTGGCGTGATGTGTGGCTTATGATCAGCCGCTCGACCATGAAATCCAAGTTTTCTCAGCTCCCGCCTAACTGTTATGGTACTTGCAGTGGATCCTGACACAGTTTGGAATTCCTGTTGATGGTCTGGATAGATGTCTGCCTATTATACATTACGACCCTCTTGAATTGTCGGAGGTCTGTACGATTTTGTGCTGTGCGTGTCCCTTCACGTTTCCACTTCACTACCGCATCGGAAACAGTGGACCTAAGGGTGTTTAGTAGTATGGGAAACTCGTATAGAGACGTAGGACACAAGTCACATCCATTCATGTGACCACGTTCGAAGTCCGTGGAGATACCCATTCTGCCCTCTCACTATGTCTATTGGCTACTGAGGTCGCTGATATGGAGTACCTGGAAGTAGGTGGCAGTACAATGCATCTAACATAAAAAAATGTATGTTTTTGGGGTGTCCGGATACATTTAATCACATAGTGTAACTAGTACCTTAAATGGCAATGATGTCGATCGTGAATGACTTCGTTGAAATTCTAAACGCATAAATTTTTTTTCACCTCTGTCTCTAGTTTTAAGCATTTTGCGTTAAATTCCTTTGATTCGTGATATAATACACTGCTTGTCAAGAAAAGTAAAGTGGAGCACCCTGAAGGAGAGGAGAGGAAAGGAAATGACACTTCACGGGTTGAGAGGGTATGTTATCTTAATGATTATAAAATCGAGCCAAATTTACAATGAACTTGGGAGTATGAACTTACTTTTCAGGGTATCGTTGTACTCCCTTTGTCTGAATACGTAAGGTCATGCAGTGGGGAACGGTGTCATAAAGCCATTGTATCCTCTGCCGAGAAAAGGTGGCCCACAACAGCATTAGCTGATCCTCGGTATTCCAGGCACTGGAAATGGGACAGATTTAAAGTCCGAATTTGTCCCACATGTCTTCCACTGGGGACAGAATTGGATATTCTGCTAGCCACGGGAGTCCCTCAACATTACGCAGACAGTTCATAGGAGACACGTACGTATGTGGGCGGGCATTGTATTGTTGAAAAATTGCAGCACGATACTGTAGCATGAGAGTTAACATATTAGGACGCAGGATGTCCATGATATGCTGTTGAGCCGTCAGAGTTACCTCAGTCAGTAAAGCGGTGGCCAGAGGTTATACCCGGTGGTTCATCGCTGAACAGAATGCGACGCTATTCGTGAGAAGTCAATGCTGTACTGTCAGTGCACTACTCCAAACACAGCCGTCTGTGTTGAGGTGTTAGCGGCATCCTAAGCGTGGGACGGTAACTTCTACTCTGGCTTCTCATAGCTTTCGACCAGTGGTGCGGGATGACACAGGATGTTGCAGAGAATCCATTACTTGTTGTCGATTTCCAGGCGCAGATGTGAAGGGTGTGTGCTTGATGCACAACATGGCGATCCTCCCTTGTGGTGGTCACACGTGGCCGACCTGAACTTCGACGACAAGTATGCCTGTCCTCACATTCCTGTGCAGTTAAACATTGAGCCATTGTCACATGTGAATGTGCCACAAATCTCGATGCTGCACGATTCGACCAGCTGACCAAATGGACACCCGCAGTGAGGCCCATTTGAAACTGTTAGGTGCTGACAACGCTGTCTCACACGTGTATGCGACATCTCTGTGACGTTCACAATGATTACTCAACATCTGACGCCGCTCTTTTCACGCCAATTATATACCCTACCAGACCGAGTAACAACATTAAACTCGAACAACACTAATGCAATTTGGTGGCCGTCCTGCCTTTCACAAAGAATTTCAACTCTAGTCATTTCATCACGTCTACATCTACGACTACATGCAATCTACGGCGCATGGTGGATGGTTCCATGTACCACTACTAGTTATTTCCTTTCCTGTTCCACTCGAAAAGAGAGCGGGGTAGAAACGACTGTCTACAGGGTGGTCCATTGATCGTGACGGGGCCAAATATCTCACGAAATAAGCGTCAAACGAAAAAACTACAAAGGACGTAACTTGTCTAGCTTGAAGGGGGAAACCAGATGACGCTATGGTTGACCCGCTAGATGGCGCTGCCATAGGTCAAACGGCTATCAACTGCGTTTTTTAAATAGGAAAAAAAAGTGGTCCAACTAAAACATTCATAATTTTTTCGTACTACACGAATATGTAATAAAAATTGGGGGTTCCTACTTAAAAAAACGCTGTTGATATCCGTTTGACCTATGGCAGCGCCATCTAGCGGGCCAAACATAGCGCCATCTGGCTTCCCCCTTCAAGCTAGACGAGTTTCGTTCTTCGTACTTTTTTCGTTTGATGCTTATTTCGTGAGATATTTGGCCTGGTCACTATCAATGGAGCACCCTGTATATGCCTCCGTAAGAGCCTTAATTTCTCTCCATCTTATCTTAGTGGTCCTTAAGCGAAATGTGCGCTTTTGGCAGCAGAATTGATCTACAATCGGCATCAGATGCCGGTTCTCTACATTTCCGCAATGGTGGCTCGCTGAAAAACCGTAATATTTCCTCCAGGGATTCCCGTTTCTGTTCGCGAAGCATCTCCAAAATACCTGCCTGCTTATCGAACCTACTATTAAGAAATCTAGCAGCACGCTTTTGAATTCCATTGATGTCTTCCTTTGATACGACGTGGTGTGGGCCCCTAACACTCGAGCAGTACTCAAGAATGGGTCGCACTAGCATTCCATACGCGGTCTCCTTTAAAAATGAGCTATACTTCCCCAAAATTCTCCCAATAAGTCGAAGTCGAGCATTCGCCTTCGATGCTAGCAGCCTGACGTGGCAATTTCATGTCATTTTGTAGGTTATTTTAAATTGTAACAATTTCAATCAACGTTCAGCCACTTTTCAATTGCGCTTCATCAGAAGTGCGATGTGTGCCATTATTACGATATCTACTCACATTGACATCCGGCCGTGTCTTCCGGCTGCTTCACGTTTTTGTAGGGCAGTGTATTTGGTAGTAATAAGTTGTTGCAATGATTCTGAATTATGAATGTCCATGTGGTCTCTAACAAAGAGAATGTTAATTTGCGCTCGTAAACGGCTACATTATTCCAGCAAAAAAACAAATTTTTAAGAAAACAATTAAAAATAAAGAGACTTCTTCCGGAAAAAACATTTTAAGTTCTGCTCCTGAATAATTGCAACACTGTTACTTTGATGTCAACCGTGAATGTTCGCTTGACGCGTCGTCAGTGTGAACTTTTGCGAGCGCTATCTCCCAAACTCCCTCACCTCCCATTACACAACTGCCTTCGCAGAACACACAGCAGGAGACAAATTCGGTTTTCGGCTTCTGGTTGCCCGAGCGCAGCTTGGTCCGCGGACACGACGCGTTAGTACAATAGGATTCCCACGGGAAGGAGACGCGGGTCAACGCCGCGAGTGTGTACAATACGGCTGTTGCGCTGGTCTGGGAACAACGTCGCCATTTGTGCACTTGGATGTGTGGGAGAGTGACCAGTCTCCAAGGACGAGCAAGCTGGTGCTATCCAATAACGCACTGCAATGCCCGGAGATGTAAGAGGTCTGACGGTTCCGCGTAAAGCAATTCAAATGGCTCAAATGGCTCTGAGCACTATGGGACTTAACATCTGTGGTCATCAGTCCCCTAGAACTTAGAACTACTTGTTGTTGTTGTTGTGGTCTTCAGTCCTGAGACTGGTTTGATGCAGCTCTCCATGCTACTCTATCCTGTGCAAGCTTTTTCATCTCCCAGTACCTACTGCAACCTACATCCTTCTGAATGTGCTTAGTGTATTCATCTCTTGGTCTCCCTCTACGATTTTTACCCTCCACGCTGCCCTCCAATACTAAATTGGTGATCCCTTGATGCCTCAGAACATGTCCTACCAACCGATCCCTTCTTATGGTCAAGTTGTGCCACAAACTTCTCTTCTCCCCAATCCTATTCAATACTTCCTCATTAGTTATGTGATCTACCCATCTAATCTTCAGCATTCTTCTGTAGCACCACATTTCGAAAGCTTCTATTCTCTTCTTGTCCAAACTATTTATCGTCCATGTTTCACTTCCATACATGGCTACACTCCATACGAATACTTTCAGAAATGACTTCCTGACACTTAAATCTATACTGGATGTTAACAAATTTCTCTTCTTCAGAAACGCTTTCCTTGCCATTGCCAGCCTACATTTTATATCCTCTCTACTTCGACCATCATCAGTTATTTTGCTCCCCAAATAGCAAAACTCCTTTACTACTTTAAGTGCCTCATTTCCTAATCTAATTCCCTCAGCATCACCCGACTTAATTAGACTACATTCCATTATCCTTGTTTTGCTTTTGTTGATGTTCATCTTATATCCTCCTTATCCTACTTAAACCTAACTAACCTAAGGACATCACTCACATCCATGCTCGAGGCAGGATTCGAACCTGCGACCGTAGCGGTCACGCGGTTCCAGACTGAAGCGCCTAGAACCGCACGGCCACACTGGCCGGCCGTAAAGCAATTACCTTGTTCTTATCTCAACAAACACGCTTACAATAAAATCTTCAGATCTTATTACAAGGTCTAGTTGTAACGTTGTGAATCAACGTTTCGACCACTTTTGCAAGTGAGCTTCGTCAGAAGCTCGATGTTTCCCGATATTACTATATCAATATGTAATATACATAACTATCCTGAAGAAACTCACAATAACAGCTAAAATATGGTTTCATATTAGAGCATGATGACCTCACGTAACCAACATTTTTATTGATTTTTTTTTGCTATAATGTGGGGCGGCGGTTAGGAAATTTGTTTGTTGTTATATACGTTTGAATGTAGAAACACTTCCCGGCCGATGCACCATATGTGGGGCGGCGGTTAGAAAATTTGTTTTATATGTTTTGTGATGTAGAAAAGATGCATTTCCCGGCCGATTAACCATATGTGGGGCGGCGGGTGGAATTAATTGTTTATATAAACGTTCCTGAATGCAAAACCAGTTCCTATTATTTATGCTGTTGTTTGCCGTTCTCAACACTGGCTCTCTAACTACAATATTGGCAACCAGAAAGTGATTAGCAAAACGTGAAGCCTGTAATTAGAATTCCTAGTGCCCACTTCATCTGAGAAATACACTTATAGCTACAGCTTATAGCTCTGAGAAATTAGGAGATTGTCTGGGATTTATAATCAAAAACGATCGTGAAAAAAAAAACTTTCTCTATATTCTGAAAGTCACAGATGAAAAAAAAAAAAGAAGGTATCCACACAATGTAACTAACAGAGTAGTTCAGAGTCTAATTGCGCTGATGCCACTATAACTGTCCAAATTAAATATTTAAATGAATGCTCGCCATAATTTGATGATAATGTTCATCAAACGCCACGCTAAATTATGGTAGAATGTCTGTCCCGCGGCGGCACGTGAAAATACGTCATACGCAAACTGAAGATATATCTTTAAAGTCATCCCAGAATTAACACTTCTCTCGAAAATGATTTCATGGTTACGCGTATCCCGAGTAACTCAATACGGCATCCGAGGCTGTTTATAGCAATGATACCGACGCGACGCGACTCCCGATACAGATGGCGTGCTATTCAGCGTCTGGAGAGAACTGGGGCCTTGCTTCCTCGCGCAGCGTTCTTATATATAAAGACGCGGTGCGGACGGCTAAGGGAACGCCCCCGAACGCCTGATCAAATCGGCTCTCCCGACTAGCCGCTGGGCTAGTAATGCACCACTTCAAGTTATTGAATAAATCATCGCTTCTTTTGCTGATGGCAGATGAAGCTCTCAATTGAAATGTGCATTCAACACACAGGTAAGTAATCATAATAAAAGTTTGACGTGGCTAAGTTAAATATTTTGGGCGAGAGAATTAATTTAATTACACTGCACGCAGTAGACGAGCTCTAAGCTTGCCCTTTGGAGATCCGCTATCGCTATAGTTTTATAGTTATTCACATGAAACTTCTCACATCTTTATGGTTATAGCGGATCTCCATTCTACTTAAATATAAACATCCTAGCCTTATTTATTAGCCTACTTAATCTATTTTGCTTCCTTAATTTTTAAGAGAAAAACCAGAAAATCATGAATTTCAACTAAAATCTTAATTTGTGAGATCCAAAGTATTGTTTCTACTGTATTAAATTATTATGAAAAAGGAATCTAAATATAATTTTTTAAGTTTCTAGCTCTTTTCTGTTGCGCCAATGATTTTTACAGAAAAACGTCCAAATTTCGAAAATGGTTAAAGTAATCGAACTGATATTCAACACATATTAATTTAGTATTACTCCTGACATGCCAGAACCGTTTCAGGTTATTTGCTTGATTTTTAAAGTATTGCGCAACATTTATGACGTCAGAGCTAGTTACAGCGGACTAGGCTGGCACACAATGGAAAGACTGATGTGAATTTATTACGGCGTGAGTAGGCTGCTTCCCTACAATAAGTCTTCTGACTAGTGGATGTGACCCTCTACGAATTCGAATTCCTCTCTTCTTCCTCTCAAAATAGCACTTGGATATATTCTAACTTCGGTCTTCCCCTACAGTTATTATCCTCTGCAACTCACTCTAATACCATGAACTTATTCCTTGATGTCTTACACGTTCGGTCGCGCGGGGTAGCCGCCTGATCTACAGCGTCTGGTCACGGCCCGCACGGTCCCCCCCCCCCCCCCCCCCGCCCCGTCGCAGATTGGAGTCCTCCCTCGGGCATGGGGCGGCATGGGTGTGCGTAAGTTAGTTTAAGTTAGATTAATTAGTGTGTAAGCTTAGGGACCGATGACTTCCGCAGTTTGATCCCATAAGACTTTATCACAAATTTCCAAATTTTTCTTACACTTTCGTTTCCCCTTTGAGTCTGCGGAGAACCTCATTATTTCTTATTTCAACAGTCTATCTAATTTACAACATCTTTCTATAGCACCATGTCTCAAACGCATCAATTCCAATTCGTTCTAGTTTTCTCACAGCCCATGACTCATTTCCATACAATGCTGTGCTGCATTCTTAGAAATTTCTTCCTCAATTTTGGCCAAGAATGCCATTTCTGGCTGTACTAGTCTGATTTTAATGTCCTTTCCGTTTCGTCAGTCACGTGTTTTTTTGCTTCCAAGATACCAAAATTCGCTCACTTGACATACTTCATGATCACTAATTTTAATTTTAAGTTTATTGCTAAACTCATTTCTGCTGCTGCTCATTACTTTTATCTTTCCTCTGTTTACTATCGTCCACGTTCTGTGTTCATTAGACTGTTCATTGCATTCAACACGACCTGTAATACTTCCTGACTTTCACTGAGGATAGCAACGAAGCTCGTCATTGATGTTCCTTTCACCCTGAGTTTTATTCCTCACCTGCGGCTGTACTTTATTTCCGTCATTGCATCTTCGCTGTATATATTGAACACGTTCCTAATACAGGCACTTCGTTCTGAGCCTTGCATTCGTACTTTCCCCTCTTGGTTCTTGTACGTAATGTATACCAGCGGAAAAACGCTCCTAACGGGCCACAGAAATTAAGCGAATATGTTCATCTACATCTACATATATACTCCATTAGCCACCAAGCGGTGTGTGGTGGAGGGCACAATTCGCGCCAAAGTCATATTCCCCCCTCCCCCCCCTCTGTTCCACTCGCGGATCGCGCGAGGGAAAAACAACTGTATGAACGCCTCAGTATGGGCTCTTATTTCCCTTATCTTTCAATGATGATCATTTCGCTATTTGAAAGTTGGTGGTGATAATATATGCTCTACATCCTCGGCGAAGATTGGATTTCGGAATTTAGTGAGCAGCTCCTTCTGTTTAGCGCGTCGTCTATCTGCAAGTGTGTCCCACTTCAAACTTTCTATGAGGTTTGTAACGCTCTCGCGATGGCTAAATGTGCCAGTCACGAATCTTGCCGCTCTTCTTTGGACCTTCACAATCTCTTGAATCAGACCCAACTGGTAAGGGTCCCATACAGACGAACAATACTTTAAGACTGGATGAACTAACGTATTGTAAGCTATTTCTTTTGTTGAAGCACTGCATCGCTTCAGGATTCTACCAATAAACCGCAATTTAGAGTTCGCCTTACCCGTTACTTGTGTAATCTGATCATTCCATTTGAGATCATTTAGAATAGTCACACCCAGATACTTGACTGATGTTACCCCTTCCAAAGACTGATAATTTATTTTATACTCATACATTAATGGGGATTTTCGCCTTATTATACACAGTAGATTGCAATTACTAATGTTGTTGTTGTCTTCAGTCCTGAGACTGGTTTGATGCAGCTCTCCATGCTACTCTATCCTGTGCAAGGTTCTTCATCTCCCAGTACTTACTGCAACCTACATCCTTCTGAATCTGCTTAGTGTATTCATCTCTTGGTCTCCCTCTACGATTTTTACCCTCCATGCTGCCCTCCAGTACTAAATTGGTGATCCCTTGATGCCTCAGAACATGTCCTACCAACCGGTCCCTTCTTCTTGTCAAGTTGTGCCACAAACTCCTCTTCTCCCCAATTCTATTCAACACCTCCTCATTAGTTATGTGATCTACCCATCTAATCTTCAGCATTCTTCTGTAGCACCACATTTCGAAAGCTTCTATTCTCTTCTTGTCCAAACTATTTATCGTCCATGTTTCACTTCCATACATGGCTATACTCCATACAAATACTTTCAGAAACGACTTCCTGACACTTAAATCTATACTCGATGTTAACAAATTTGCCGGCCGGAGTGGCCGAGCGGTTAAAGGCGCTACAGTCTGGAACCACACGACCGCTACGGTCGCAGGTTCGAATCCTGCCTCGGGCATGGATGTGTGTGATGTCCGTAGGTTAGTTAGGTTTAAGTAGTTCCAAGTTCTAGGGGACTTATGACCACAGCAGTTGAGTCCCATAGTGCTCAGAGCCATTTGAAACATTTTTTTGTTAACAAATTTCTCTTCTTCAGAAACGCTTTCCTTGCCATTGCCAGTCTACATTTTAAATCCTCTCTACTTCGACCATCATCAGTTATTTTGCTCCCCAAATAGCAAAACTCCTTTACTACTTTAAGTGTCTCATTTTCTAATCTAATTCCCTCAGCATCACCCGACTTAATTCGACTACATTCCATTATCCTCGTTTTGCTTTTGTTAATGTTCATCTTATATCCTCCTTTCAAGACACTGTCCATTCCGTTCAACTGCTCTTCCAAGTCCTTTGCTGTCTCTGACAGAATTACAATGTCATCGGCGAACCTCAACGTTTTTATTTCTTCTCCATGGACTTTAATATCTACTCCGAATTTTTCTTTTGTTTCATTTACTGCTTGCTCAATGTACAGATTGAATAACATTGGGGACAAGCTACAACTCTGTCTCACTCCCTTCCCAACCACGGCTTCCCTTTCATGCCCCTCGACACTTATAACTGCCATCTGGTTTCTGTACAAATTGTAAATAACCTTTCGCTCCCTGTATTTTACCCCTGCCACCTATAGAATTTGAAAGAGAGTATTCCAGTCAACATTGTCAAAAGCTTTCTCTAAGTCTACAAATGCTAGAAATGTAGGTTTGCCTTTCCTTAATCTATTTTCTAAGATAAGTCGTAGGGTCAGTATTGCCTCACGTGTTCCAACATTTATGCGGAATCCAAACTGATCATCGCCGAGGTCGGCTTCTACCAGTTAATCCATTCGCCTGTAAAGCATTCGCGTTAGTATTTTGCAGCTGTGACTTATTAAACTGATAGTTCGGTAATTTTCACATCTGTCAACACCTGCTTTCTTTGGGATTGGAATTATTATATTCTTCTTGAAGTCTGAGGGTATTTCGCCTGTCTCATTCATCTTGCTCAACAGATGGTAGAGTTTTGTCAGGACTGGCTCGCCCAAGGCTGTCAGTAGTTCTAATGGAATGTTGTCTACTCCCGGGGCCTTGTTTCGACTCAGGTCTTTCAGTGCTCTGTCAAACTCGTCACGCAGTATCGTATCTCCCATTTCATCTTCATCTACATCCTCTTCCATTTCCATAATATTGTCCTCAAGTACATCGCCCTTATACAGACTCTCTATATACTCCTTCCACCTTTCTGCTTTCCGTTCTTTGCTTAGAAATGGGTTTCCATCTGAGCCCTTGATGTTCATGCAAGTCGTTCTCTTATCTCCAAAGGTCTCTTTAATTTTCCTGTAGGCAGTATCTATCTTACCCTTAGTGAGATAAGCCTCTACATCCTTACATTTGTCCTCTAGCCATCCCTGCTTAGCCATTTTGCACTTCCTGTCGATCTCATTTTTGAGACATTTGTATTCCTTTTTGCCTGCTTCATTTACTGCATTTTTATATTTTCTCCTTTCATCAATTAAACTCAATATTTCTTCTGTTACCCAAGGATTTCTACTAGCCCTCGTCTTTTTACCTACTTGATCCTCTGCTGCCTTCACTACTTCATCCCTCAGAGCTACCCATTCTTCTTCTACTGTATTTCTTTCCCCCATTCCTGTCAATTGTTCCCTTATGCTCTCCCTGAAACTCTGTACAACCTCTGGTTTAGTCAGTTTCTCCAGGCCCCATCTCCTTAAATTCCCACCTTTTTGCAGTTTCTTCAGTTTTAATCTACAGTTCATAACCAATAGATTGTGGTCAGAGTCCACTTCTGCCCCTGGAAATGTCTTATAATTGAAAACCTGGTTCCTAAATCTCTGTCTTACCATTATATAATCTATCTGAAACATTTTAGTATCTCCAGGGTTCTTCCATGTATACAACCTTCTTTTATGATTCTTGAACCAAGTGTTAGCTGTGATTAAGTTATGTTCTGTGCAAAATTCTACCAGGCGGCTTCCTCTTTTATTTCTCTCCCCCAATCCATATTCGCCCACTATGTTTCCTTCTCTCCATTTCCTACTCTCGAATTCCAGTCACCCATGACTATGAAATTTTCGTCTCCCTTCACTACCTGAATAATTTATTTTATCTCATCATACATTTCATCAATTTCTTCATCATCTGCAGAGCTAGTTGACATAGAAACTTGTACTACTGTAGTAGGCATGGGCTTCGTGTCTATCTTGGCCACAATAATGCGTTCACTATGCTGTTTGTAGTAGCTTACCCATACTCCTATTTTTTTATTCATTATTAAACCTACTCCTGCATTACCCCTATTTGATTTTGTATTTATAACCCTGTATTCACCTGACCAAAAGTCTTGTTCCTCCTGCCATCGAACTTCACTAATTCCCACTATATCTAACTTCAACCTATCCATTTCCCTTTTTAAATTTTCTAACCTACCTGCCCGATTAAGGGATCTGACATTCCACGTTCCGATCCGTAGAACGCCAGTTTTCTTTCTCCTGATAATGACGTCCTCTTGAGTAGTCCCCGCCCGGAGATTCGAATGGGGACTATTTTACCTCCGGAATGTTTTACCCAAGAGGACACCATCATCATTTAACCATACAGTAACGCTGCATGCCCTCGGGAAAAATTACGGCTGTAGTTTCTCCTTGCTTTCAGCCGTTCGCAGTACCAGCACAGCAAGGCCATTTTGGTTAGTGTTACAAGGCCAGATCAGTCAATCATCCAGACTGTTGCCCCTGCAACTACTGAAAATGCTGTTGCCCCTCTTCAGGAACCACACGTTTGTCTGGCCTCTCAACAGATACCCCTCCGTTGTGGTTGCACCTATGGTACGGCCATCTGTATCGCTGAGGCACGCAAGACTTCCCACCAACGGCAAGGTCCATGGTTCATGGGGGTAGGCACTTACTAATATTGAGAGATAACTGCCAGTCATTACACCACGCATTTATTTTCTGCAATTCCTCACTGATTTGTTCACAACTTTCGTGTGATGCTACTTTCCTGTAGACTACATCACCGACGAACAGTATAAGATCGCCATCAATATCATCATCCGAATCGTTTATGTAAATCGTAAAAAGCAGAGGACCTATTACGCTGCCCTGGGGTACACCTGAAGTTACTCTTGTTTCTGTTGAAGTTACCCCGTTCAGGACGACATACTGCTCCCTGCCGTTAGAAAACTTTCTATCCAACCGCATATGTCATTGGATTGACCGTAAGCGCGCACTTTTTGTAGCAAGCAACAGTGCGGAACTGAGTCGAACGCCTTTCGAAAGTCGAGAAATATGGCATCAACCTGGGAGCCAGTATCTAGAGCCTGTTGTATTTCATGCACAAAGAGGGCCATCTGTGTCTCGAATGACCGCTGTTTCCTAAAACCGTGATGGTTTCTGCAGATGATCTTGTCAGAGTCTAGAAAGATCATTATGTCTGAACACAAAATATGTTCCATGATTCTACAACAAATCTTTGTCTGTGAAATTGGCCGGTAATTATGTGCATCCGATTTTCTACCATTTTTATAGATTGCTTCTTCCAGGCCCGTGGAACTTTCCGCCGTTCCAGTGATCTCTGATAGATGACGGATAAGTGTTCCTCTTTATTTAAAAGACACTGACTGCAAAGTGGGGTACCAGCTGCCTCATACTACCTTCCTCAGCACCTTTAAAATTTTTTCCAAAAGCTTTGAAATGCGAATGTATTCGCGTTTTCTTAACACGCCTCTCACAAGCTCCCCTAACTGTAACTCACTCTCACCCACTAATCCATCGCTGTAAGTAGCTCGTACCCATCCTCTCCCACTTGTCATTTTTCAGTCGCTCATTCAGCCCAACTCAGTGTCATTACCTCTTTGTGTCTTTCTATCTTTGTCTCCGGCGCCACAGTCGTAGCCTCTTCGTTCTGTCCGACTACTACAGTCGCCCCACGCTGTCATCGTCTCCCTCTTGCTCTGTGTTACCAATAACAAGTCATTCCTTCCTTCCTACTGCTACTGTCTTCTCTCACTGTCACTACCTCTCTCTTCCTCGTTGTCACTGTCATATACTCAGTCTGTCATTATCACTGGCTCTCACCCACTTCATCTTTCCTGTCCTGGCGCTGTCTCCTTCAGTCTTTTTGCTAGGACCGTTCTGTCACTGTCAACTATGTTCCATTGCCACTGCGTCCCTCTGCCATTGTTTCCTTCATCATTTCTATAACAGCCACTGCCTACTATCTTCCAGCTTTTATCACTTTTCCATCTCTTTGACACTGCCACTGTGCTCTTCTCTCTGAGCACGAGAAAACACGAATATGTTCGGATGCCATAATTTTTGAAGGTGCCGAGGAAGGTAGAATAAGGCAGCTGGTACACTGTTCTTCAGTCAGAGTTTTTTTTTTTAAAGCGATATATTCGCATTTTTTGGGCTCCGAGAGGACCATATTTTCCTCTGGTTCTCTTCTTTTCCTGCTGGAGCAGGGCATGTAACTCATGTGAAAAGAAATGTATTGCTCAGTAAAATTTAGATAGTTTAGTCAAATGGCTTTGAAATAACGCAAAAATTTTTTTTCATATGCTTCAGTACTACAACATGGGGTTCCCAGATGATAACGGGGACACTTTACAGGATATTTTTCCGGCTACATCGGTTTATAAACTACGTTTTCGCCGCACACCGGATTTCACGTGTGTGTTTCACGTTCGTAAGTAGGGTAGTTTTGAACGTTTGTATCGCGGAAGCGGATAAACAGGCGAGGAAAATGTTCAAGGTCGTTCGAGATCGAGATCTTACAAATACATCGTAAAATTTACAGCTATTTACTGTGCATAGCCGTCTCGTATCCGCGGCTCGATTTTGGTACCAAAAAACGATATTTTTGGGGTGTTTCTCGATAAGGGATAAGAATTTTGAAAACTGGGGCATGGCTCCTCTAAATAAATTTTCTGCGGCTATTTATTATTTAGATGTGCCCTCATGATAGATTTTATGTGTAGAAGTAGGGTAACCTTGAACCTCTGTGTCATGGAAACGGGTAAAGATACCAAGAAAATTTTCGAGGTTGTTCGACATCGGAATTTAGGAATTTATTGTAAAAATTTCAGCCATTTGCTATGCATAGTCGTCTTGGAATCCTCGGCTAGGTTTTGGTCCGCTGGTGACGGCAGAAATATGGAAAAAATTCATTTTGTGGGGTTTACCGAGGAAGCGCCCGTAAACTAATGGTGCCTCCATAAGTCCCATCAAGCTCGTCATACATCAAATTCAAAAGGAAACAACCGAACTGCTCCATTTACCATTACCAGGAGGAAATGTGTAATATTCGACTTTGACACTGTACTGTAGGATAGTAACACTAAGACAATCCTACTATTGGATATACAAAGAGTCCCTATCACAAGCGCTATCCAACAGTTAGTCCTACCTTTTTATCACCAATAGAACCCGAGGAAAGAGCCCGGAACATCCCATTTACATGCGCGGCGTTACGGAACATACACTACTGGCCATTAAAATTGCTATACCAAGAAGAAATGCAGATGATAAATGGGTATTCATTGGACAAATATATTATACTAGATCTGACATGTGATTACATTTTCAAGCAATTTGGGTGCATAGATCCTGAGAAATAAGTACCCAGAACAACCACTTCTGGCCGTAATAACGGCCTTGATACACCTGGACATTGAGTCAAACAGAGCTTAGATGGCGTGTACAGGTACAGCTGCTCATGCAGCTTCAACACAATACCACAGTTCATCAAGAGTAGTGACTGGCGTATTGTGACGAGCCAGTTGCTCGGCCACCATTGACCAGACGTTTTCAGTTGGTGAGAGATCTGGAGAATATGCTGGCCAGGGCAGGAGTCGAACATTTTCTGTATCCAGAAAGGCCCGTACAGGACCTGCAACATGCGGTCGTGCATTATCCTGCTGAAATGTAGGGTTTCTCAGGGATCGAATGAAGGGTAGAGCTACGGGTCGTAACACATCTGAAATGTAACGTCCACTATTCAAAGTACCGTCAATGTGAACAAGAGGTGACCGAGAAGTGTAACCAATGGCACCCCGTACCATCACACCGGGTGATACGCCAGTATGGCGATGACGAATATACGCTTCCAATGTGCGTTCACCGCTATGTCACCAAACACCGATGTGACCGTCATGATGCTGTAAACAGAACCTGGATTCATCCGAAAAAATGACGTTTTGCCATTCGTGCACCCAGGTTCGTCGTTTAGTACACCAGTGCATTCGTTCCTGTCTATGATGCAGCGTCAAGGGTAACCGCAGCCATGGTCTCCGAGCTGATAGTCCAGGCTGCTGCAAACGTCGTCGAACTGTTAGTGCAGATGATTGTTGTCTTGCAAACGTCTCCATCTGTTGACTCAGGGATCGAGACGTGGCTGCACGATCCGTTACAGCCATGCTGATAAGATGTCTGTCATCTCGACTGCTAGTGATACGAGGCCGTTGGGATCCAGCACGGCGTTCCGTATTACCCTCCTGAACCCACCGATTCCATATTCTGCTAACAGTCATTGGATCTCGACCAACGCGAGCAGCAATGTCGCGATACGATAAACCGCAATCGCGATAGGCTACAATCCGACCTTTATCAAAGTCGGAAACGTGATGGTACGCATTTCTCCTCCTAACACGAGACATCACAACAACGTTTCACCAGGCAACGCCGGTCAGCTGCTGTTTCTGTATGAGAAATCGGTTGGAAACTTTCCTCATGTCAGCACGTTGTAGGTGTCGCCACCGGCGCCAACCTTGTGTGAATGCTCTGAAAAGCTAATCATTTACGTATCAGAGCATCTTCTTCCCGTTGGTTAAATTTCGCGTCTGTAGCACGTTATCTTCGTGGTGTAGCAATTTTAATGGCCAGTAGTGTATTAGGTACGCACGCGTACCGAGTACCTGTTTTTCCCTATACCTTACACCTACTTCCCTGACAATTTGGAACATCTTGCACGGGTTTACATTGTCGAACGCTTTCTCCAAGCAGAAGTTCCTATGATCTTGTACTCTTTTATAAGTCTTTAATGAGTCTTGATCACGAAGGTTTTTACTAAAAATTGAACATCATATGTGAGTGGTAACCGGTTTCGATCATATCTAGATCAGCATCAGACCATGTCTCACTAGGTGAGAGCAGAGACGACGATGTAAATCCTATGGAATCCATCTCGGTCGCTATCGGGCACCATCATCACGTATGCAAATCAGCGCGAATTGCGTAGCCTGTGCGTAGACATCTAATGCCACATACCTTCGCAAAGCTGCCAAAAAACTGTTGGATGCCTGATACGCAGAATCAGTGACGTATTTCGTTCTAAAGACGGGCAAACAAGCTAGTAAGCAGGTGGTCATAATGTTTTGGCTCATCAGTGTATATCAGTGTGTGAGAAACAGCGTGCTGTAATCGAATGTCGAAGTCGAAGAGTTCGTTCTCATATGGAGTACCATCTCGTTCAGCATGATGATGCCAGACCGCAGACACGAGCGCTGTGGTACCTGCAACAGTCTGGTACCCTGGGTTCACTGTCATCGTTGATCCTCCGTATAGCCCCGCTTACGCCGCATCCGATTATCATATGTTTCCAAAACTTGAAGAACGCCTTCGAGGACTACACTTTGATAGAGATGAAGCGCAGGAAGCAGAAGTGAGGTTGTGGCTCCTTCAAAAAAGTCAATCATTCTACAGTTACGGTATCAACAAACTGATCCTCGTGTGATGGTCACCAGGGCTTGTCGATGTTGTGAAATAAATATTGAGACATGACGAGTAAAGATGTAGAACATCAATAAAGCTTTTTTAAAAAGATTTAAGAGTTTTCACATAAAAAATTGTAAGGCACTGCTTTGCATCACGATCTCATATAAATGACCTAGTGCATAATGTCGTAATTTGTATAAAGTTGTTCGCGGATAATGCCATTAGGTGTAGATAAGTATGGACGCTAGCAAATTGTAATGGAATGCAGAAAGACCTGCAAAAGGTCGACGCATGGGTTACTGATAAGCAGTTGACCACCAACATAAACACAACGAACTGCACATAAACAGTGGAAAGACCCGCTACTACTTGATTACACGATTGACGAACAGTCATTGGAAGCAGTCTTATACATTAAATATCTGAGCGCGGAGCGATTTAAAATGTAACGACCACACAAAAGTAATCATAGAAACGCAAAAAATGCCTGACTGTAATTCATTGGGAGGATCATCACGAAGTGAAGTAGAAGCACGAAGGAGGTAACTTACGAAATCCTCGTTCGACCAATGCTTGAGTATTGCTCATTGGTGTGGAGCTCCTATGAGGTAGGATTGACAGAAGAAACAGAAAATATCCAGAGAAGATAAACGTGTTTCGTCACAGGTTAGTTTTGTAAGCTGTAAAGCGTCAAAGAAGTGCTGACCAGCGGTAGACATTACAAGTGGGGCGTTCTCCACTACAGTATGGTTTACGTTTTAAACTGGCAGAGTGTACGTTCCTAGAAGGAATGACCAAGAATACTGAACACTGCATCCTCTTATGTATATCTCGAGATAAGACCATGACGGTGTAAATGAGAGAGATTCGATCTAACACGGAATTATACCACTAATCGATCTTCCAGAGCGGCATTCGCGCACTAGACGTAGAGGAATTAGAGGTAAAGTTTAAACGGATTGCACATCGTGCTCTGGATAATTATGCGCCGAGTGAATGGATTAAGGACGAAAAAGGCCCACCGTTGCTTAACAACGAAATTCAGAAAATGTCTGAGAAACCAAAGGCTGTTGCACTCTCGAATCAAAAGAGAACGTGCGATGACAGCTAAGCGGAAGCCCAAGTTTTTACTTTTGCAGTTAAGAAATCTTTAACACAGAAGAACTGTACGCCCATTGCACAGAGTCCCTTATAGAAGACGTAGAAATGAGCATTCCACGCCATAGAGAAACAGCTGAATGTGTTGAAAGCAAATAAGTTGCCAGGTCTGGGTAGAATCCCAGTTCGGTTTTACAAAGAGTGCTCTACAGTACTGATCACTTACTTAGCTTGCCTTTATCGCGAATTTCTAGCCCGGCGCAAAGTCGCAAGCGACTGGAAAAACGTGCAGATGACTACTGTGTGTATGAAAGGCACAAGAATGGACCCACAAATTCAAACCAATTGTCTTAATATCGGTTTGTTGCACAATCATGATCATTTTCTCAGTTCGAATAAAATAAATTTCCTTCAGACGGAAAACTACTGTCCATGAATCAGCACGGTTTTAGAAAGCATCGCTCATGCAAAACTCAGCTTGCCCTTTTCTCATATCATAACCTGCAAATTATGGATAAAAGGTCCATAATCCCAGATTTGCGAAAAGCATTTGACAAGAGATCCCCACTGCAGACTGTTAACGTAGGTACGAATATACGTAATAGGTTGCCAGACATGTGAGTGGCTCAAAGACGTCTGAACTAATAGAACCACTCCTCGACGGCGTGTGTTCATCAGAGACAAGGATGTCGTCAGGAGTGCCCTAGTGACAGGGTGAGCGGACAGGATGAGCAGCAATCTGCGACTGTTTTGTTGTAGGGGAAGGTGTCGTCGTTGAGTTACTGTAAGAGGATACAAGATGACTGGGACAGAATTTCTTGTCTGTGTGATGTATTGCAGCTAGTTTATTGGTAGAAGAATGTAAGTTAATGCAGATGAGTAGGAAAAACAGATCCGCGTTGATTAAGTATCTAGGCGTGACGTTACAAAGCGATATGAAATGAGACATTCTGGTAATGGTTATACTAGGGAAGGCGAATGGTCGCTTCGATTTATGGGGAGAATTTTAGAAAAGTGTTGTTCATATGTATAGGATCCTAGTGCGAGCCCTTCTTGGGTACTGCTCGAGTATTTGGGATCTGCATCAGGTCGGAGTAAAGCAAAACATCGAACTAATTCAGAGGCCGGTTGCTAAATTCGTTAATGTTCGAGCAATAAGCAAGTATTACGAGGATGCTTCGGGAGCTCAGATGCGAATCCCTGGAGTGGTGATGTTCCTTTTGCAGAACACTATTGAGAAAATTTAGAGAACCTGCATTTGAAGCTGACTGTAGAACAATTCTGTTGCCGCCAACGTACGAGGGCTATCCACAAAGTACATTACGTGTTGGAATTAAAAATAAATAAAGTTTTGGAAATTTTTTATTATATACAGATGAAAGCCACACTTAAATAATACTTTTCTACATAGTTGCCATTTAAATTAAGGCACTTATCGTAGTGATGGACGAGCTTGGAAATTCCTTCGTCGTAAAATTCGGCCGCCTGCGCCTTCAACCACGTGGTTACCTCTTTTTGAAGCTGTGCGTCGTCATCAAAACGCTGCATAGTCAACCACTTCTTCATGGCTGGGAATAAGTGGAAGTCGCTCGGAGCCAGGTCGGGACTGTACGGCGGATGGGGAAACAACTCCCAATTAAAAGATTCGAGAACTTCACGAGTGGCATTTGCCGTGTGGGCCCGGGCGTTGTCGTGAATCAGCAAGGTCTTTGAGCCCAACTTTCCCCTGCGCTTGTTTTGTATTGCTCTTCTGAGGTTGTGCAGAGTTTGGCAATACCTTTGAGAGTTTATTGTAATGCCTCTTTCCAGGAAATCCACAAAAATCACACCTTTTCTGTCCCAAAAGACAGTCGCCATCACATTCCTTGCCGACATTGTCTGCATGCATTTCTTGGGTTTTTGGGGGGAATTTGTGCGTCCCCACTGCATTGACTGCAATTTTATCTCGCAGTTCACATGCTTAACCCATGTTTCGTCACCAGTAACGATGCGATCGAGTAATGAGTCTCGTAAGCATCCAAAAACGTTAACGCTGCAGCCATTCGCAGATTTTTGTGAATCCCTGTCAAGATTTTTGGTATCCATCTTGCACAAAACTTGTGGTAACCAAGCTTTTCGGTAATGATTTCGTGCAACAAACTTCGTGAAATTTGTGAAAAACTCATAGAGAGTTCAGTTATTGTGAAATTACGGTTTTCACGGACCGCGGCATCGACCTTTTCGACGTGTTCGGCAGTCACTATGCCGGGTCTTCCACTTGGCTCTTCGTCGTGAACGTTAGTTCCGCCATTTTTAAATTTTATGACCCATTGACGCACTCCACCTTCAGTGATTATGTTGTCCCCATACACTTCACAAAGCTGCCGATAGATTTCTATCGGTGTACAGTTTTTTGCAGTCAGAAACCTTATTACAGCACGCACTCCACACTTCGCGGCATTTTCAATTAACGCTGACATTTCAGACTGTCACAGTAACTCGCCGGAGTACAGCACGAACCTCTTACTAGCACGGCAGGATCCCGACTGAGCGGCGGAATGCCATGACACCAAGATGGCCGCGCTAGCCCCGCCCCTAACGGACACAAACGAAAACGTAATGTACTTTGTGGATAGCCCTCATATATTTCGCGTAAGAACCACGAAGATAAGATAAAGAGAAATTAGGGCTCGTACAGAGGCACACAGAAAGCCGTTTTTCCCTCGCTCTATTTGCAAGTAGGGCAGGAAAGGAAGTGACTAGTAGTGGTACAGGTATCCTCCGCGACGCACGATACGGTGGCTTGCGGAATATGTATGTAGTTGGGGCAATAAACTGGTCGCAGTCGATTTTAGGAAAAGGACGGAAACCTAAATCTGAATGTCCCGACGCCGATTTCATCCAAATTCTTCAGAATGAGTCGATTGCATTAAGCCATATCATTTCCTAGCTACATCAAAGAGGCCGTTACTGAGTATTCCTGTGCGCCATATCTCGGCATACTTAATTATTGCTGGTACAGTGCTCTAAACATTCTACGAATTTGGATTTATTCGGTGGATTTATTCTATGTACTGAAATTTTGCCAAACGTAACTGCATTTCCGCACACATGGACCTGCAGTGTGTTAGGTACGTCATGAACATTTCAAACAACATTTATTATCCTTGACGGGAATACGGCGAGTATGGGCTCCCATTTTAAGTTTGAAACCCTGAATTGGTAGGACAACGACGAGTGGCTAAACAACTACTTCGAATTTTATATGGAATGATAAAAATATCCTGAACTAATTCAAACCACTAAAGCTATGTGCTGTGATATACACGGTCCAGTCCTTAATAGCCCACACAGATTTCAATTTTTCGTGACTTCTATAAATCATTTTACTCTACGTCAGTAAGAGTCGGCCGGTATCTGGCCATATCGATTTGGATGGAGCAGTTAACGCGAGATTTCTTGATTCTTAAGTCAAATGGTAGGAAGTTAACATCTCGGACAAAACATTAAGATGTTTATAGGCTGCTTTAGGTGATCAGAAGCTTGCCTTGAAGACTATCTGGAAATTCAGGAAGTTCTGGTCATACGTAGGGTCAGTGAACGGATTTAGAAATGTTATAAAGTCTACAGACAGAATGCACTGTTCTGGCCTTATCCCATTCTGCACTGAAGCTCGGCGTTCTTTTGTTAAGTTGGGTTTTCCAGTGCCATTAACCACCTGCTCAGTTCATCTCCCACATGCGTTTCACTGTTGATAGATATTGTTTTGTTAGTTTTCGGTGCATGAGATTATTGCAAGTGCTTGTTGTTGATAATATAGTTTTCTGAGGATCTCATACTGTCGTTATGGAGCGAACTCATGTAAGGACCGTAAAATCCAGACGCCTTACACATGCCATCCCTTTTGAATTAAATTTGTGCTGTTGTTATCAATGGTTGAGGCATTACTCATTGCAGTGCAAAATTATAAACTCAATCAATTTTAATCATTGTCCAGCTACTGGTCTATCTTATGCTGGATGATGTCTTTTGAACATTATAATTTTTTAATTTGAAATGTATGTTTTACATGACATTTTCTATTTAGATTATCTTTATATGGCTTTACAGTCATTTAAAGCAGTTCTTTGACTAATCTTACAACATTTTCTCTCTAGTACTTGTGGTTAACTTTTATTAAAATGGTTCTCCACCCTTTAGACCATCATTTTAAAATAACTACAGGCATTCCACAATTTCTCAAACATCAACTTTATTAGCCATTAAAACATGTTTCCAAAATATACACAAATTCTAATGTGGTTTGTATGGACATTTACAAACTACACATGAAATGCAAAATATAAAATATGGTAATTTATGAATATACTTTAACAATTTACAAATTGATTTACAAAATACAAATGAAACACATAAAGTACAAATTCGCAATGTTACAGGTGCGACTGAATATTTACAGGTGTCTCAACTCCTTGCTGAAATGATTATCTTTTCCACTCTTTAAAATATTACAATGACCTTGTCACACACATCACTTTCTTTCTTCATGGACTTTACACTTTAAACTTTGGGCTGGGTTTGCTTCCTGATGCTGCTGTCGATCACTGGTGGTTGATGCTACTAGTCAGTTACAGACTCTGCTCGATGTTGCTGAAGATTGTCGACATTTGCAGTTCTGAGTGTTCTATCACGAATGCCATTACATGATCAATTCCACGTTGCATTGTTTTGATATCAAACTGCTCGTCCAAGGCACTGCCATGATGTGATGACATATGTGGCCTTGTCCTTTATTGGCATCGTTGCTATCGAAGTTGATGAGTGTAGCCCCTTGACTATTACTGCAGTTTGATTTTTGATGCTCCCGTTATACATACTGTGTTTGATGATTGACTGCATTTGGTTGGTTTGATGGTTAGAACTAAATAACTGCCACAGTTTTGTTGAATATTGCTTTCTGTGGATTCTGCCAAATCTCATACTGGTTTAAGATATAGGATTTAGGAAGGAATCTTGCTGTCATCTGCCCTCATCTTCGGACCATTTCTTCTCTTCGTTTCTTGCTGTATCTTCATGTCTCTTTCTTTGAACTTGCAACTTCTTGGCATAGGAATAGGATATGTTACTCAGTGAATTACCAATTATGTTATTATGAGATATGGTCAAGTTTGAATATATATCTTCAGAAGTGGTATGTCTGTTTTCTGTTATCAGCTTCTCCATTTGGTATTTGAGAGAAATGTTCCGAATTTATTTTTCGAGGTGGTTGTCTATGGAGCTGTTTCCGACAGTTTGCTGTTGTTAGTCGCTTCTATTGTGTGTCGCCGCTGCTAATGGGCTCGTTTTGCTTTCCTCACAGGTGTGCGTCCATTGTCCCTTGCTGTTTCTGGTTTTCCCTGTTCTCTCGCTGTTGAGATGAGGTGTGGGACAATATTCTTCAAAATACACCTGGCTCAGTCTCCGCACTAATGTGAAGAATAAGTCAGGAAATTTCTTACTACGGTCTCCGGTTTGTTGCCAATGCTATATTGTGCAATCGTATAACCTCTCACACTCAGACCCGTAGCTTCCTGTCGACTTCCCGCTTCTATCATCAGCTTCTCTTCCTTTCCCAGACGGTTTTTGTGACATGGCTCTGCGTGTGTTCTCTGTTTCACCTACCACTACTTACAACTTTCTTTGTCTAAATTTACAATGAATTTTACATCGAATAATTACATGAATAATACACTCCTGGAAATTGAAATAAGAACACCGTGAATTCATTGTCCCAGGAAGGGGAAACTTTATTGACACATTCCTGGGGTCAGATACATCACATGATCACACTGACAGAACCACAGGCACATAGGCACAGGCAACAGAGCATGCACAATGTCGGCACTAGTACAGTGTATATCCACCTTTCGCAGCAATGCAGGCTGCTATTCTCCCATGGAGACGATCGTAGAGATGCTGGATGTAGTCCTGTGGAACGGCTTGCCATGCCATTTCCACCTGGCGCCTCAGTTGGACCAGCGTTCGTGCTGGACGTGCAGACCGCGTGAGACGACGCTTCATCCAGTCCCAAACATGCTCAATGGGGGACAGATCCGGAGATCTTGCTGGTCAGGGTAGTTGACTTACACCTTCTAGAGCACGTTGGGTGGCACAGGATACATACGGACGTGCATTGTCCTGTTGGAACAGCAAGTTCCCTTGCCGGTCTAGGAATGGTAGAACGATGGGTTCGATGACGGTTTGGATGTACCGTGCACTATTCAGTGTCCCCTCGACGATCACCAGTGGTGTACGGCCAGTGTAGGAGATCGCTCCCCACACCATGATGCCGGGTGTTGGCCTTGTGTGCCTCGGTCGTATGCAGTCCTGATTGTGGCGCTCACCTGCACGGCGCCAAACACGCATACGACCATCATTGGCACCAAGGCAGAAGCGACTCTCATCGCTGAAGACGACACGTCTCCATTCGTCCCTCCATTCACGCCTGTCGCGACACCACTGGAGGCGGGCTGCACGATGTTGGGGCGTGAGCGGAAGACAGCCTAACGGTGTGTGGGACCGTAGCCCAGCTTCATGGAGACGGTTGCGAATGGTCCTCGCCGATACCCCAGGAGCAACAGTGTCCCTAATTTGCTGGGAAGTGGCGGTGCGGTCCCCTACGGCACTGCGTAGGATCCTACGGTCTTGGTGTGCATCCGTGCGTCGCTGCGGTCCGGTCCCAGGTCGACGGGCACGTGCACCTTCCGCCGACCACTGGCGACAACATCGATGTAATGTGGAGACCTCACGCCCCACGTGTTGAGCAATTCGGCGGTACGTCCACCCGGCCTCCCGCATGCCCACTATACGCCCTCGCTCAAAGTCCGTCAACTGCACATACGGTTCACGTCCACGCTGTCGCGGCATGCTACCAATGTTAAAGACTGCGATGGAGCTCCGTATGCCACGGCAAACTGGCTGACACTGACGGCGGCGGTGCACAAATGCTGTGCAGCTAGCGCCATTCGACGGCCAACACCGCGGTTCCTGGTGTGTCCGCTGTGCCGTGCGTGTGATCATTGCTTGTACAGCCCTCTCGCAGTGTCCGGAGCAAGTATGGTGGGTCTGACACACCGGTGTCAATGTGTTCTTTTTTCCATTTCCAGGAGTGTACAATTAATATTTATATATGTGTGTCTTACTACTTTACACAAATTTTATCATTTACACCTTAAGTTATTTTATTTTATAACAGTTCCTTTACTTCGTGGATGAGCATGGATTGATGATAGGTAGACTAGTTAGTTAGTACATCATGCCATTAGTTTTCTTTTAATTTTTTGACCTACTTCAGCGATTTAAATGATTAGTATTATTGTACTTATGTTTGAATAACTACGTTTTTGTCTCTCGTCCTGTCTGTCTCTTGAGATCTGCTGTTACCCAAAACATATTTACATTTTTTTATATTATCTGTGATCCATTTATATTTTTGTTTTCATGGCTAACTGCTGTAGGACCACTGCAAGAAGCCTTAATGTGACTGACGTGATGTAGACCTATATTTTTTCCTGTTCTTGGGTTCAGCAATTCTACTGCATTTGCATGAACCACTGCACTAATTAATATGGGTCCCTTATAAATTGGATAAAATTTATGACAAACTTGTTTTCCTTTATTAGATAGTTTGTGAGTTCTAACAAGAACCAATTGTCCCACAGTGAACACCTGTGTGGATGCATCTCTGTCTGCTGTGAGCTTCCTTTTTGCAGCTGCTCTTCGATGTTGTCGAGTGCTAATTTTATTATCTGCTGGTGTGATGGTCTTCTGGATGGGGGGAACTGTACAACTTTTCTTACCCGATCCACTGGTCTTTTATTTTTGAGCACTGTGACTGGTGGTAAGCGGTAGTACTGTGCGGCATTTCGTTAATAATAGTGTGCAAATGATGCAAATTGGCATCCCATGTGTTATGTCGTGAACTGTAGTACAGAAGACACCATGTCTAAATACCATTCATCGTTCGTTCTGCACAATTGGCGCTTGGTTTGTACCTGGATATGAAGATGGGTTTAATTTTATGTCTTTTTAAAGTTGCCAACCAAGGTTTAGATCTATATTGAGGGCCATAATCTGAAATCAATCTTTCTACATGCCCTGCCTGCTTGAGGAAGTCACGTTGTAGTGCCTTACTGATCGTAATACCAATTGCACGTTTCAAAAGGGTCAAAGTGACATACTTTGATGTTAACTCTAAAACTACAAAGATAAACATGTTCCCATTCCTTGTCCTTGATAACGGGCCCATCAAATCTGTTTCTGCTAGATATTTTAGTTTTTTCGATATTGTGGGTGATAATGGTGGTCTAGTCTGAAATGTAACGTGTTTGGCTCGTTGGCAATCCTTACATTTTTTGAGTACTTGGCGAATACGTCTTTCCATGTTGGGGAAATGTGCGATCTCTGTTTCATAAAACAATTCTTTGCCCCAAAGTGCCCATTACATACGCGAGTGTAACATATATACTTGTTTACGAGTTCATCAGAAACACATACTGTCCATAAACTTGTACTTGGGCCTCGTCTGTAGAACAGCACATCATTCTTCAGCAAATAATGCTGAAGAATGTCTACCGAGGTCTTGTCTTTCCACTTATGTTTGACCCATAAGACTTCTGGATCTTTGTTCTGTTCGTTTGAAATGTTTGAGAAAGCTGTTGTTAAGTAGTTTTCAAAAGGAACTCCTATTATATAATATACCAACTTGGTCTTCATCAGCACCGAACTTCGTGTTACTTGGGGTTGTACCATGTGGACACTGGGAAAGAAAATCTGCTAAGGTGTTTGCCGGTCCTAGGATATGTTTGAAATCTAACTTATGTTTCAATGGCAAATGTGTCGATATTGCTACTTTAAATTGTTCAATAAATGTGCGGGGATGGAGAATATTTGCATGTTCCTTATAGTGAAGGTATTACCGCACTGTAAGAAAGTGGTTATCATCAAAACCTCTCGCTTCTCTCTGTGGTGTTCCTTCTGGGTTTTGAAGACTGTATTTCTGTCCTAGGTTTGCATCAAATCTACGCGAATGTGTGTTACTTGGTTCATTCTGTGTCATTTGTGGCATAGAATTACTTGCAGATCTCATTGCGCGATATGTGTGCATAACGCCTGCTACCGGCATTGTATCTTGACGTGTAAGCAATTCTGGCTCGTTAAACGCCGTACTGTAACTCGCCGATATTCGTCCTACAGGTTGTGGCGTTGTGTAATGCGTCTCTATGGATTGATGAGCGTACGTCATGCTTTGTGCTTGACGTACTGAACCTTGCTGCAACCCACACTCTTGTATTCCCGATTGACCAGTTATTCTGTCTTGAACAAGTGGTCGCAATCCACACTGTTCCCTGCGATGACCGTGATGTTTTGTCATACGCTGGTTTGGACTAATTTCCCGTTCTCGGTTTACGGTTTCGGACTGCCATCCACATATGCCTTTCCGTCTTACGCCACACGTAATTTCGCATACCCTTTCTGTCATATTACCGACAAGTGTTGATTTTGTAGTATTCACAGTAGTGTCAACCGACACTAAAGTGGATTCTGTCGTCCTCTGCGACTCCTCACTAGCGATTTCTACATCACCTTGACGTTCGATCGAACGTAAAACTTCCGATCTCAGTCGTTGAAATTGATGTTCGTTTTTCTCTAGTACTTTTAAAATACAAGCATCGAATTTCTTTAATGCTGCTTTTGTCGTTCTTTTGTGAGACGTCGTCTCAAAAGTAATATGTTTTGCTTTCGTTGTCGCTTTGATGGCAAAAGCTTCGACCTGTTGTTTAATCTTTTTAACACTTTATTGTGTAACTATACGTAACGTAATCATGTCTGTTTGGACAATGTCAATGTCTGTTCTCAGTTGTTTGTGCCCTGTAACGAGAGTTTGAAGCTTGATTTGTGCTTCCTTAGCTTCAGTTCGTATTTGATCTACTTGGCCTTGAATATTATCATGCATTTTTTTTTATTTCCTCGTTAGTTTCTTTCAGCCGCAATGTTATGCCCCCTTCTAATTCTTTTTGCCCTTGTGTTATGCTCCATTCTATACGCCTTTCTGTAACATTCCAAATATGTTGGCGTTTTCATCTACACCATTTTCGCCTGTTGCCTTCTGATGTAACTTTTCCTTAGCTTGTTTTTCGTGAACCGTTTCCTTCAAATTTTCAAATGTGTGTGAAATCTTATGGGACTTAACTGCTAAGGTCATCAGTCCCTAAGCTTACACACTACTTAACCTAAATTATCCTAAGGACAAACACACATACCCATGCCCGAGGGAGGACTCGAACCTCCGCCGGGACCAGCCGCACAGTCCATGAGTGCAGGGCCTAGACCGCTCGGCTAATCCCGCGCGGCCCGTTTCTTTCACTTCCGAACATGTGTAGGAGCACTAACACTCGTTCTTTCATGCAATTGAAAGTCTGACTGAATCAATATGATCACGTTTTGTTCAATATGCTGTAAATCACTATCTACAGACTCAGCGTCTGGTTCATTAGTAACCCTGTTGTCATGTCCATTCTTTCGACCGTTTTGAACATCATGTGTTGCATTTTCGGTGTCATTCGGTATTTCTACGTATTCTGTCTCGTGTTGTTCACGCTGATCTACCTGTTGCGTGTCCAACTCGATCCTGTCAAGATCTTCCATGACTTCTCTTTGTCTTATTCTATAATTTTCTGCCATTTTTGAGCAATCCTCTAAGCGTTGCTGTTCACGAATTTTTCGAACCTGACTACACGTTAACATCTGATTATAAGACATGATTCTACCCTAAAATATCATCCATGGTCCTATATTCAATCCGTTTCCTCGTCTTTTATATTTTGGTTACTGGAGTTGAGAAAGAACTCAACACAACCCAGTTCAATGATGTGTTGCTCTAGCAAACAAGAAATACATTAATACAATTCTATTTACATTTCCTACAAAGTTCAGTCACATTTACATTAACATTTTTTTCCAGTTTGCGTCAGATTATTATTTGGGAGGATTATGTATTTTGTACCTATGAAAAGCAAACCCTCAATCTATCAGAATACTGTAATTTCGCATCCTGGCAGGGCTGCCATTTGTAAGCTATGTGCACAAATGAATTATGCATGAGAACTGTCTTCTCAAGCCCAGGGTGTTTAAACAGACATTCTATATAGATATGAATCTGGCCCTGTAAGGCAGCTAATATTAGGCATGGATTATTCCAAATTAACTAGAAAAGCTTCTGTCACGTAACTAGACTGCATGAATTAATGAAAATGAAAGTTTGGGATCTATTCTAGATACACAAAAAAGCTGTTACCTTTTTCATTCTGCATATCATTTATCAACTGTGTTTCAGGGGACAAGTGATACACAACAATCATGTTCAATTACGTTAAACACTCAATAACAAAATATTAAACTCTTGGACATTGAACTGGCAATTATTAAATCGTTATCTCTACAAATGAAAATGTTATCACAGGCAAGAATGATAAAAAAATCTTCATCTATTAAATTTACTTCTACGATATCGTAGCTGGTCAGTGCACTAAGTTAATGGAGAATAAATTTACCATTTAAACCTGTGAAAAAACTCTCATGTACTCAATGTGAGGGTAGGTTAGTATCCTAGCTTTAGATATTCAATGGTCAAAGTGTATGCAGGTTGGAGTGAGCAAAATCTCGACTCAACATTTACTGTGGCCTAATGCATGATGGTACTTTACCAATCGGGATCTGCAACGGCGTTGTCTCCGTGCTGGATCTGAAACGCCAATTCCCTAGTCTGGCCTTGACTGAATTCACTCAGTCTCAACTTTCCTGCATTCTGTAGAACGTTAATGTTTCCCTAGTCGAAATAATGCATATTGCACACTCACTAAGGGTTGGAGTGACAAGAACAATTTCACTGCCTGTAAAAATTCCCACAGGAATAATTAACTACCTCTTTGCTATCTGTCACCATGATACCTGAATCATATCGTCCACACTTCGCAGATGCAAAGCTCTCAACACCCTCACTATTTTCCAGACACTTGTGCAGTCTGCCACGTGACAAGAGAGATCTAGAAATTTTAGTTCTCGAAATGCTTTTATATAATGGAGATCTCCCCATCACGTCGCATTTGCATCGCCCAGTATGGCTTCAGCCAACCGCTGTCTTGTTAGAGGTGAATTTCTATTTTTCTTGCCGGGTCGCTGCTAGCTCTATTAAAGCCATGCAGCCACTTATCTCGGTCCAGCCGTATTTACGTTAAAAGGAATTATGTATTGTTCTGGCCTTATCCCTTTATGCACTGAAGCTCGGAGTTCTTTTGTTAAGTGGGGTTTCCCAATGCCATTAACCACCTGCAAAATGCATTTCACTTTAACTTATTTATGCATGCCCCTGTCCTTATATTGGTAGATACTGTTGTGTTAGTTTTCGGTGCATGAGGTTACTGCAATTGCTTTTTGTTGATAATATAGTTTTCTGAGGATCTCATACTGGACTGAGCTCATATAAGGTCCGTAAAATCCAGACGCCTTAAAACATTGCTAACTTGCTCCAGATTTTTTCAAACGTTTTTAGCAGAAATTTTGCGCTCCTGATTCACTGCTGCGAATATTTACCATGAACTTAGAAATACATACAAAAATTGATCTGATTTATGGATTACTATTCCCAAAGAGTAAAGGGTGAACCAAAAGCCCTTTCACATTTGAAAAGGTACTAATTCACGAGATGATGTAGGTAGAGAGGTAAAAATTGACACACATGCCTGAAATGGCGTGGGATTTTATTGAAAGCAAAAGCGAGTGCAAAAACTGGCGCTAGACGGCAACATGTCAGTATGTATTAAACGAGATGTAGTGAGAGAGGGAGTCAGATGCGGGAGCAATCACAGCATGTTGTCTTTACCAGAAAATGCACTGTTAGTGAAGCTATGGTAGCTTTACGATCCTGTCGCTATAAGATGGATATTCGATTGGGCAAAGAGCCCGTGACAAGTTTCACTGTGAAGAAAATGATGAAGAAGTTCGAAACCATGAATTGATTAAATGATTGGCCTAGTCCTGGGTGACTGGACACAAGTGCTACTGTTGATCACACAGTTCAGGGTTCATTTTTGCATTGTGACGTCAGCGATAGTGAAATCGCTCCAGCATCCCACACACCACTATTTGGAGAGCACTAACGCGACCCTACAGTGCTATCCATAGAAAATCCAGCGTCTTCAAGAATTATTAGCCACCGATTTTGTGGCGCGGAGAGGATCTTCAGAGGGGGCACTAAAAAAATGTTGGAAGATGACGATTCAACACCCATAACTGCAGAATTTCAGAATTCGGATTACCGAAAATTCTATAACTGTCGCGGAAAGCCTATTGCATGATGAGAAAGTTACGTCAATCGTGATCAGATCCATTTTCCTTCGAGGAAATGCGGAGTGCTGCTTTTCAAGCTGTCAGTGTAAAAATGGCTCTGAGCACTATGGGACTTAACTTCTGAGGTCATCAGTCCCCTAGAACAGAACTACGTAAACCTAACTAACCTAAGGACATCACACGCATCCATGCCCGAGGCAGGATTCGAATCTGCGACCGTAGCGGTCGCGCGGTTCCAGACTGCAGCGCCTGGAACCGCTTAGCCACTCATCCCGGCTGTCAGGGTAACAGGTGCGAGGTACGCTAATGTGTTACAGAATCGCATCATCCCTAGCCTGGCTGATAAATACTTGCCGGAAGATACGACCTTTGTGCAGGATGGTGCGCCACCCCATATCGCTACACATGTGAAACATATCCTGCACACATCGTTTGACGAAGATCACGTGCTGAGCCGCTACCTCCGCCATGTCTGGCCTCTCAGGTCCCTAAACCTCAGTCCTTGTGATTAATGGTTGTGGGGTTACCAGAAGTCGTACGGCTAGCGCGGTCGTTCGACCTCGCTAGGAATGTTAAAAGACAGTATCCGACGGCAGTTTCTCACCGTACTTACTGATATGCTGTACAGTGCTGTTCACAATATTGTCCCTCGAATACAGGCACTGTTGGTAAATGGCGGCCGACGTGTTGAGCGTTTGTTATAAACAACATCATCTTTTCTGAAAATCAGTTCTTATGCTAATTCTTGCTTTTGTATCATAAGTTTGTTATTTTGTGCACTTTTTTTGGTTTTAGTAAAACCCCATATCATTTCAGGCAAGTGTATCAATTTTTACCTCTCCAGCTACATTATTGCGTGAAGTAATGAATTTTCAAATGTCAACGGATTTTTGGGTCATCCCGTATATGTGGATGGTCCGGCAATAAAACCTCCCTCGTTTTGATAGATTGAAACAGAAAAACTGTAACGTTGTTGCTTTAATTTGCTATGAAAGCGGTGCTGATAGACAATAAAAGCGGGTTAAAAGCTGTGAGCTGTCTGGGGAAGTTAACTTTGCATTACTGCACAACTGTTTCACCAGGTATCCAGTCTAGCTTACCAAATTCCCAACCAGACTAACATTAATTACAATCTTTTAATAGTCATAAGACAACCGGTGATATATATATATATATATATATATATATATATATATATATATATATATATATATAAAAGAGAATTTAAATAAAAAGAAATAAATCAGTTTATATTTGGAAATTTATTTTAACATTCAGCATATTAAGCTTGATTCATAACTAAACTGGTGCCTTATTTAGGATTGTGAAAATGTGAGATTGTAATCTTATGGAACACATCAAATATGGAGCCAAGATTGGGAGACTGCATACAACACTGCATTCATAAAATAACACACGAAGAACGTTGAAACATATGCAAGAGGAAATTAACCACAACCAACTGATTCAATTTTCACCGAAAGAAGTTACGTTCGTAGCACAATCCTGTCCGGCATGTAATTACCACACACTGGTATACTAAATTCATACTAACTCTCTGTGAAATCTTCCCCAAAAGAATAGCTGAGGGCTACTTTGATGATTACACCACATGCTTCACGTGGTCATCTTGGTTTACACAAAGAGTGTAACGCCACAATAATTTGACAATCAAAATAAATTAGATCGAAAAGTAATTTACAAAAGAAAAACCTCGAACTGGTTACTATCGTCTTACTATTAACCTGATGGGTCAAACAATTGTATAAGCACGTGGTACTGGTCTCACAAAGTACACCCCACGTGGGTTGAACATAAAGAAAAGTTGCTATATTGAAAAATATTGTCAAGACGAGACGTTATAATCTCATGCACATTCGCATTTAAGATTGATGATCTTAGTTAGAGTTACTGATCGACACGTGGTTCCACTTTACTCACAAAGTAGTGACAAAGCAACTACCGGAATATATTCTGAACTTCACACTCGAATTACACTGCGTTGCAATTTAAGATAACATTAGATATTTTAGAGCTAAACCTGAAATAAAGGTGATTAAATTTTCAGTTAGGCTGATCTTAAGAAATCCATTGTCCTACGGACTTAGCAGACACGTGCTTAGCCGGAGATCTTACCACTTCAGACGCTCGCCACGGACAGACTGACCTGGGCTCCTACTGACCGTGCTTCCCAAGTGACCAGAGAGGCAGCTTCCTATACCAACATGACAAGGGACGGACAGGACCATACTAAGCATAGAAACCTCTCTGCTTTTAGAAAGCGTAGCTACCTGTTCCGACGTTGGTCCTACTGTTCTCTAGCAGACAGGCTTGTCTGCTACCACTCAGCATGCAACTACAAATACATTTGCTCATTCATCCTCTCACACAGAAGGGAAGGGGGATGACAGTATCTTATCATATACAGCATATAAAAGAAAGCGGATGTAGCTTCCGTATGAGACTGTGTGACATGAATTATACATATGAATTACATATAAACTGTGCTTTAAAGTGTAGTAGACTGACAGATCGTTCTTGTTTATGTGTAAAAGTAACACGTTCCACTGCTCAGTCTCCTCCCAGATAGTCAGAAACACCACAGTAAATTTAGAAGCGGAATTTATGCCGTAAATGACAACATATTTAAGAAATTAATATGAAAGGAATCCAACAGAGACCTTTCATAACCCCAACGCTCCGGGAAAAGACTGTCTAGGGAATTTTCTGGCCATGCTATGACATTCCCAAGCAGGCTTCTCACACCCAACTTAAACAAAAAATGTAAAGAAAAGGCAAAAGGTCACCAGCTACTTGCTAAAACACAATAATTTCAACACATCTTTAGAATCTACCAATTTCAAAGAGAAAAAAACAATCTGTGACACCTATTTAAAAGATAGTGTAGACCTAATTCGGTCAGCAAGTAAAACCAATGGTTCCTGTGTCATTAATATGAAAACAATTACTGGTTGTTACCCTTATGGAGTTCACCAGTATTTGCTCATTGCAGGAGCCAACGGATCACAGGAAAATTTATGACTGTTTATTAACAAGTAAAATTTATGAAAATAGCAAAGGTGCCACAGCAATTAAAAAAAAACCATGAAAATAACATCAGTATTATAAAGCAGAACATTACAATTCACAATCTGCAAAAGCAGAAAAATGATAAGAGAAAAAAAAACATGTTTTACAAAGTGGTTATCGCAAACAGTTCTATATCTTATAAAACTAATAATTTGTAGAATGAAAATAATTTTGTGGCACTAATTTAATCACTCTACTATATTTCAGTTAGTTAGCAAACAATGAGCACTGTGTCATTACACTGAAACTACAATTAATTATGTGATTGTTACCCTTATGGGGTTCCTCACTATAAATATGCCCCATACAAAGGCTACTCGATCACAGTCCAATGATAATGAATAGCTATCTGACTGATAAACGAAGCAATGCCACAGGAATGAATTTACGAAACAAAATATCACAAATCTAATACATCATACAAGAACAAACATTGATCAATAAAACAGCTCTGAAAGTACAATAGTCATCGTCTAAAAAAAACACCAATAAATAAAACACCTGCAAAATACAAGAGCCAAAGTCTAAAAAAACAATAAATAGAACGCCTGCAAAATACAAGAGTCAGTCTAATAAACACCAATAAATCGAACCCCTGCAAAACACACGAGTCAAAGTTTCTCTGACAGAAACACACGTATATGCATTGGACTAAGAACCGTATAATCACTGTTCACTGACACACTCAGTAGTTCCACTGTTGCAAGGCACAGTATAAGGGGAGGGGGGGGGGGGGTTTATCGCTGCAGCTGTCAGTAGGGTTTTTTGTCCATCTGTTGCATGCAATCCCGCCGTCTCTGCCCTCTCATGAAGTTTCTCTTGGTGGCCCATGTCACGTACATCTCGATTTGGTTCCATGTTTGTGTTGTCAAATCCGTGCAGATCCTCATTCGACACGCCTGGGCAAGGATGACACTTAATGGCTCTTCTTTGTGCCACCCTTAGCTACCAGAGAACATCGAACTATGATTTACTGTCGCTTGACAGTGGGCATCCGTCAGGAAATGTTGATAGGCGTCGTTGAAGTCTGCCAGTTTCTCTGGACAGTATGTGTCAAAAGGCTCCACGCCTATTGTGTTGTTACATTCTTGAGTTATCCCCAATTGGCTCGCCGGTTTGATATTCCTGTGCAAGGATGACACTTAATGGCTCTTCTTTGTGCCACCCTTAGCGACCAGAGAACATCGAACCATGATTTACTGTCACTTGACAGTGGGCATCCGTCAGGAAATGTTGATAGGCGTCGTTGAAGTCTGCCATTTTCTCTGGACAGTACCTGTCAAAAGGATCCACGCCCCCTTTATCACCTGTCTTCTGTCGTTTCACCGCGCCCGTCTCGCCATGGTCGCGTGCGTGTGGTGCATTGCCAGCAGATGGATTTCCGCGCGGTGGACCGCTCGCCCATCTCAGGTCATCGCCTCCTCGAAGGGTCGCACTGGTGCGGCCGCCCATTAGCCCCAGGTGCAAGGGAAAGTGTTTGCCGCGTACCTTTCTTTTGTTGTCGACCGCGCTCCCGAAGTGGCCCGGTTGACAGTGTGTCCTGCTGGGAAACCCGCCTGTTTACAACTAGTCCTCCTCCTCGCTGCTGCCGCTGTCTTGTAAGAGTTTAGCTGGTTCGCTTTCACGTTCTCAACTGCATTCATAGAAATTGTTCATCATAGTTATGTGATTACGAAATGTCATACATAATACCACTTAGTATTGTCTTTCACAATTTTTAAGAACAAAAGTGAGACTTAATTTTTTTTAATAAAAAGTTAGATGAATCGACAATATAAAAATAAAAGTTAAATGACTTGACAATATAAAAAATAAAAGTGAAATGACTTGACAGTATGAAAATTAAATGAACTGACAATATAATATCTAAATCCACATCACTAATGTGGTTCACTTACGTTTTAATAAATCAAATGCTACTTATTAATTCACTAAAGTGAATAGGATTTTGCCTTGTGCAAGTATAGGTCAGGACAGCATAGGGTTCACATGTTACTTACACACACACATGCACACCTGTTGTCGATACTACAAACTAACCAACCATAAACATGTAATACTCAAAATTCTACTTCTATCCACTACTAGTTAATCCAACAAGCTACTTCAATGCTACTTCAACACAGTGTTTACACCACTACAACATTGTTCTAATTCGTCCTTTTCTGACGCTCGCCGCATGTGTCTTGTCACATGATAAATATGGAGAACCTTTCCTTAAACATACACAGTAAAAAGAACAATGGTTATTTACACGCCAAAACATTTATACCAGTTCACACACCTGATTAGAGACTCGCAATTATACATTAATCATACATACATACATACATTATACATTAAACAGTAAGACAATTTCATCTAAAATTACGTTATCACAAGAATTAATCACACAGATGACTCTGAGAAGGGTAAAAATATTTTCATTGTACAGGTTATACTACATTTTCTAACCCATTTCGTTCCTTGTTTAAGTTACCTTTCGCTTCCAAATCAGTTATTTCGCCTGTGGTGGTCATTCTGGATTCATTTCTCATGAATGGCAAAATTGTGGTCACCTCTAGTCTGTAAAACAGTATCATCTTAACATATTGAACTTACAACAGACACAAAAGATCCGAATCCTCCTGTAGTTTAAATGACAAATGTTTTGCTTCGTCCTTATTACCTTAAACCAAGCTTTCCTTCGGTCCCATAATCAAAATTATTTAATCTTCTTCTACCTTCAAGAGGGAAATTTCCTCAGTACAAATCATATAGGCTGCAGTGCATCCCGCACCAGCGAAAACAGTAAGCTGTAATGCCCACAGCATCAGCAAAACACGTAAACGTCACTTTTCTAGGACAAGTATTAAAGCAGAATAATTTTTCAGGCTCTGGCTCAACATCAGTCAAGACCACAAAAAGGGTCCATATTTCTGTTCCATTCAGGCTCTGGCTCAACATCAGTCAAGACCACAAAAAGGGTCCATATTTCTGTTCCATTCTCCATTTGTTGAAAAACTGCTCGTATTTGACTACCACAATAATATTTCAGGGCGAGAGGTGTGGGATGTTACTCCGTCTTGCTGGAACCACACTTCTTGATCTTCATGATCTGCAATAAACTGGTTTAGCCTAGGTTGCAGGAAGGTCTCTAGCATGTGACAATAACGGTTTGAATTAACCATTAACGTGTGGTCACCTTCTCCGAAAAAATAGGTCCCCACACAAAAGATTCAGCAGCGGCGCACCAAACTGTCACATGATTTTATGAGATAGCAAACGAAAGTTGTGACCAGGTTGAGGATATCTCGATAGGGAGGACGCCGAATGTTAATTTAGATGGAGAGTCATCGATAGATGCGGTTGTCAGCTATGCTCCAGGGAAGTGTGTTGGCATCCTTGGTGTTCACGTTTTATAGTAATGACTTTGCAGATCATTTTAGTAGAAACTCAGACTTTTGCAGAAGATGACATTATCAATGGTGACGCTGAAAAAAGCTACAGAAATATCCAGGAAGAACTTGGTACAATTTCAGAGTGGTGATAAGGTAGAGAACTTACTTTACACGTTCAGAAATATAAAGTTTTTCATTTTAAAAACCTCAGAAACACAATACTATGTGACCACAATATCAGTGAGTCACAACTGGATTCAGCCAACTTATATAGGGTGTTCGGAAATTCCTGTTACGAACTTCCAGGAATTGTAGAGGGAAGTGAGTACATTCTGAATAAGAACCCATGTCCGGAAACGTACCGTTTCCGTTCTACCACCGTTTCAGTCCTCTTCTGCTGAGGGAAAATGTGGGCCAGGACCTGGCAGCCGGCTGCGGAACCGCAGAGAAGGTTTCCGCCGCCGCCGATCAGACCTCCGCGTCCACTAGGAAAATAGGGCCAGCAATGCAGCCGGGCCACCTAACGGTGTCAACGATGGCTGTAACTGGCATCCCCCTGGCAGCAGCCCCACTTTCCGCTCCGGACATGGCGAGAAATACACCAAAATACGCAGTCATACACAGTACGCCGACAACGAAATACATCGTCAGTACTTGCCATCCTGCCCCTCCTAGCCTCGTCCTAAGTCCGCTCCTGCTTGCCAACGCCACCGGCACACTTCTCGACTACATTGCGTCCATGAAGAATGGCAAGCAGATGACCCATCTGCCGACCAAAATCCTCCCCAAACCCACCCCCTCGTCTCAGTCCTCCACCCGTTCCAAATACCTTAAATACCCCCCCACACAAGTCCACCACATCCAAGCAGCAGTGTGTAAGGAAGGACAGGAAGGAGAAGCACTCCAAGGGGAAGAAGCACTCCACCACCCCCACCCCAACCACTTCCACACCCTCTTAGGAGCCTGCGCCCCCGACAGCACCTGTCGTCGCACTGGGAGGGGACCAGGAAACACTGGCACTGGAAGGGAACCATGTAACCGGGCAGGATTCGGATGGTTTCGTGATGGCGAGGAAAACGTTTCGCCAGCCGAGGCTTCCGCCAGCCCGGGGAGTGGAACCCACCCCGAACAGATTTCAGGCGGTTGCTGATGAGCCAGAGACAACAGAAAACACAACACAAACACAGAACCAAGTCGCCCACCACCTCCCCCCGATTGTCGCAGAGTTTTCACAAAGCTATGAAGAGCTCTTCGGGCTGTTGAAAGCAGAAATCGGGGGAGGCAGTTTCCAGGCAAAACCTGCTGGTGGAGACAAAATTAAAATCACACTACACACACTTGAAAACTACACCACAGACAAAACACTTTTAAATAACAAAAACATACCCCACTACACGTTCCCCACAACTAAAACAAGAAACAGAAACAAAGTGATAAGAGACCTCCCAAGACGAGTGTCCCCCCCAGGCAGTCAAAACAGATTTGACTGCCCAGGGGTACGTCGTCAAGGCCGTCCAGCAAATGGGCAATATCAACAGCAAGTGGCCACTGTACCAGCCCACACTCCTGGACATCCCCCAGAACAAAAGGGAGACAAAAATGGTCTTGGCTGTGCCTGTCACCACTGAACTGCTGCACCGTAAAAACAAGACGGTGCAGTGCTTCAGGTGTCAGGGCCTGAATCACAGCGCCACCTACTGCACCGTGCCAGTAAGATGCAGGAAGTGCACTGAGGCCCACGACACAAGAACATGTACACTACTGCACATGGACCCACAAATAAGGTGCGCGCTGTGTGGCAAAAACCACACGGCGGGTAACCAAGGTTGTGAGGTCCACAAAAGACACACACAGCAGGAAAAGGACGCAAAGGCCGCCCCCCACACACACAAACAAAACACCATAAACCCAACCAGACACACAAGAAAAAAAAAAAAAAAACATGACAACACACACGGACAAGGCCTGATCAAAACCAAGGCTGGACACACCGAGGGCGACTTATGCAGAAGTGGTTTCTCCTCCGAGGAACCATGAAAGCGTGGCCCAATCATCACAACACCAGACACAATCACAAGAACAACACCGGGAAACACACAGCAACAACGACCAGGTCCACCATGACAGAGGAAGCTCTAAGGAACCCCACACACACTCCCCCCTCCCCCCCCCCCCCCCATGGATCAGTTGTTAGGCGTAATGGTGCAGACCATGAACCTCATCATGGAAATGATGAAGGAATTCAGGAAAGCCCAGAAGCAGAACACACAGATCCTCGTCGCCCTTCAGGCAACAGTCCAGCAGTCGCTCCCCTCTGCAACTACCTCAGTAGTATCAAAACCCCATCATGAATAGACGACCGAATATTCAAGGCCTGATAATGTGCGTCTTTAACGCAGACGGCATTGTTAATCAAGAGGTCGAGTTCAGAGAACTCATGAAGGAGTTCTCCATCAACATACGCATGATGGGGAACACCCACCTAAAACCGGGAATAAAAGCGACAGTTCCCAACTACGTTAGCTACCGTAAAGACAGGCCAACCCAAGGTGGAGGAGTGGCCATATACGTAAAAAGAGGGATCCCCCACCACCAGGTATTCTTACCAGCTACCAACAAAATCGAAGCAGTGGCGGTGGAAGTAACCACTGCCACTGGACCCCTAACAATTGTTGCAGTCTACCGACCCCCCACATGACCAGATAGATGAGGGAGACATAGCTGCTCTAGGGCAAATTGAAGGCAAACTCATAATAGGGGGAGACTTCAATGCCAAACACCCTGATTGGAATTCTGGATTAACCTCCAGAGCAGGCGCCAAACTGCAACAACTAGCGCGCACCCACCACTTCGAAACATGGGGTCCAGTCAAGCCCACACATTTTCCAAAAAATGGAGGCAGGCCCGACGTGTTAGACATAGCTCTCACTAGGAGGATCGCAGGGTTTGTGGCCGCAAGGACAATCAACAGAATGTCCTCCGACCACAACCCAGTGATTCTGGAGGTCGATGTGGGAGAATGGGTAGCACTCCCACTGTACCAGACGTCGTACAAACGTACAGACTGGGAGCGATACCTAGAAACTGTCGCCTCTGATATCGCTCGCGCTCCGCCACCTACTGCCGAAACAGTAGACCAAGCGCTACAAGACCTAACAGGCATCATCTTTCAGGCATCGGAAGAAGCCACCACTCCACAAAGGGATGGCCCACCGCCGCAAATACAGCTCCCAGAACACTTGCTAGCTCAAATTCTACATAAGAACAGAGTGGCAAAAGAGTGGAAGATCACCAGAAATCAGGCCACCAGGAGGCTGCTCAATCGTCTACAGAGAGAACTGAAGGTAGCGCTCAATGAGCACAGAAACCAGCAATGGCAAGACCGCCTCACAGCTCTCAAAGTAGACGATCATACACTATGGCAAGCGACCAAACAGTTTACAAAAAGACGTGCTAGAATGCCGCCACTGCACGGCGAGCGGGGACTGGTCTACAGCCGTGCTGGAAAGGCCAACGCCCTCGCCGACTCCTTCGAGAAGCAGTTCCAAGCGGCAGAATCCCAAGATGAAGAGCATGAAGAGGTAGTCGGTCGTCAACTGACTGTCTTCCTCAATGCCGAGAGGACCCAGACGACGAACCCATACTTTTTGCCCCGAGGACGTGGCAAGAGTAATTAGGTCCCTCCCTACAAAAAAGGCGCCAGGGCACGACAGTGTCACTAAACAGTTAGTCAAAAATCTGCCACCCACATCAATCACAAACCTCGCGAACGTCCTCAACGAGATTACTCGATCCCGTGAGTTCCCAGCTTGCTGGAAACATGTGGAAGTGGTCGCGATACACAAACCAGGGAAAGATCCTCTATTCCCGCAGCACTACAGGCCGATTAGCCTCTTGCCAACTCTCAGCAAGATCTACGAGCGCCTCCTGCTAAGACCCATACAAGAACATATTACCAGAGAGCAAATTCTGCCGGATTTCCAATTTGGGTTCCGGCAGAACCACTCTGCCCCACAACAGGTCATGAGAATGGTTGAAGCAGCCACAGAGGGCTTCAACCACAGAGGCTACTGCGGGATAGTGCTACTAGATGTAGCCAAAGCCTTTGATTGTACACACAAGGGTTTTCCGGGAGCATAGTTCAGCTGATCAAGAGCTATCTCACGAATAGGACTTTCTCCGTCAAAGTAGAAACTGCCACCACCACCAGAAGGCGTATTCGTGCTGGGGTGCCACAGGGATCGGTCCTGGGTCCCGTACTGTGCAGTTTGCACACTGCGGACACTCCAACGGCCCCCCTGGTGCACACTGCACAGTACGCTGACGATACAGCCTTCTACACGAGAAACGCGAACAAGGACCTGGTCATCCGTAGGCTACAAAAGGTTTTAGATGACACAGAAACTTGGGCCCGTCGCTGGCGCATCACCATCAATTCTGAGAAGACATAGGCAATGCCGATTACCCGCAGGCTCGGAATGCGCGAACCTCCTCAACGTCCCCCCCTCCCCCCTCCATCTTCACCTAAATGGAACCCTACTCTGTTGGCGCAGAACCGCCAAATACCTTGGCGTAACGTTGGACTCTCGTCTCACGTGGAAACCCCACATAGACGAGGTCCATAGGAAGGTCTGCGCCAGAATGTCCATCCTATACCCTATCCTGAACTCAACCAGCTCCCTTCCATGCCCAGTAGCAGTAAACGTATACCTGGCCCCGATCCGGCCAGTCATGGCATAAGCGTGCCCTGTCTGAGGATACGTGGCAAAGCAGCACCTGGACAAACTCCAGAGGCTGCAGAACCGCGCCCTCAGGAGGGCATTGCACTTACCCCTTGGATTTCCCATAGATGACCTGCATGCCGCAGCTGAAATCCCACTCTTGAGAGAGCGCTTCCAAGATCTGGCAAGGGCTTTCTATGAAGGTTCTTCCAGACCATAAAACGCTCTCATCCACTCCTTAGGTCGGTATGACATGTCCCGCGATAAGCACAAGCGTCCTATGACGATCTTCGACGATTAAGTCGAAGAGAAAATACCAACAACCAATCCCTAATCTTGTTCCTTCCCATATAACACCAATCATCTCGCCTACCTCAGGCAAGTACCAGACACAGACAGAACAATCATCACAAAATAACAGACACCAAAAAACTATAGAAAAATCACACACACACATTCACAGGGGAGTAAAAGCCGAAAGGCTACAAACTCCCACTTCACACTTCCCCAAAGAGGGGAAAGTACAAGATGAGAGCAGCAGGGCCAGCGCTTGGTTGTCATGACGTCACAAACTTGAAGCCGACCCAAGTGAAGATCCGCCATCTTAGCTACCCCAAAACATTCGCTTCTGCTAATTTGATTCCGTGTAGTCGTGAGGTGTTTTGATGAAAAATGCCAGCTTGCGTCGCTTACTGGCGTACTAATCGTTCTGATTGTAGTCTAAAGTTTAAACAAATCACATTTCATTCGTAAGTGGACTTATTTAAGCGCTATTTTCTTATATATACTTGAAATTCTGATGCACTGTAAAGTTTTACAGTATGGTTTTATTTCTGTGATTTGGCTTCAGATTTCCCATCAATCCAACGCGAAGAGCTCTCTGGAGGTGAGCAGTACACTTGGTTTTCATTGTTTAGTTATTCCCAAGTAACTGAAAAGTCCTGGCAAGAAATACCCTGGAAATGGGGACTAATGTTTTAAAATGCGATAATTTTATATATAAGGAATGTAACTACATCTAGTTAATTAAATCTCCAGTAAAATGTGTGGAGCGCCTGTTACGGTGGTTAAATTATAAGTACTTAAATGGTTACATATTGTTAAAGCAAAGTTCCCTATCTATGTCCAGGCTACTTAGATCATTACATTAATCACTGTGTCGTCGTGTTACCCTGTAAATTGCTGTTATTTGCCACGCTGAACGTCACTTGGTAGGTACAATTTAAAAACAAAGCAGATGTGTAAACTACAATGGGCCTGACAATCTTAAATTCCGTTCTTTTCCTTCGTAATTTAACGAATCTTTCACTTTGTTGACGTGACAGCTGGCTTGTTTATATTATCCCTGCGTACATCTATGGGACACCAAAGGAAATAAGGCAAGTTTCTTGCAAACTTGAACATTTAAAATTTGCATTTGACTTGAAAATGCAACGAATACAAATCGTTGCCTCTAAATTATCAATCATTGCTTTTAGAGTTCTGGCTTTATCAATTATCGACACTAACACAATGAAAGTGAATAGAAATGAATTACGGAAGCACGCTTTTCATAGCACGTACTTCTCTTCTCGGTTATTCGAAGTGTATAAACAAAAAGGAATTGCAGTACTGAGGCCAGAAGCGTCATATTTTCGTGTCGTATTACCGTATCGAATACGCATTTAAGACCAGAAAAACGCTTGAAGATTCGTTCCTTATGCTGTGTTGTTCACTAAAACAGTGTACCATTTACTATATAAAATAAATATCCCGTACACACGACAGAAATAACGAACAAGAAGGAATTGTAAACACTTGCCTGCTAATATTTTGGGGGATCCAAGATGGCGGCAGGCGCCGCCCACTGGCTTCAAAACAACGTACAACGTAAGTCTGTAGCGCCATCTCCCGTTATTCTACCTCCATGGACCACACGCGAAGGCACCGGTGGCGGGCGACGGATGCGTGCGCAGCGTTGGTTCGTCTCATCTGATGTACGTCTCCGCGCGCGACTGCGGTCTGACACTTGCGAAACCTGCTGCCAGGCCGCATCGTTGGAAATGCTCGTTATTGTGTGTTCAAATATGTGTGAATACTTAAGGGACCAAACTGCTGAGGTCATCGGTCTGAAAGCCTACACACTACTTAACCTAACTTACGCTAAGGACAACAGACACACCTACGCCCGAGGAAGAATTCGAACTTCCGACGGGGGCAGCCGCCCGGACCGTGGCAAGACACCATAGACCGCGAGGCTACCCCGCGCGGCTGTTCGTTATTGCATCGTGCCGGTCACACATAGCGCGGCCTTCACGCAGCGACAATCGCCCTGCCGCATCCGCCGGCACGAGTTGTCTCAAGGCGCGTAAACAGTAGGATAACGAAGGCCAACGAACGACTGTTGCGGGTTGATATTTGTAATTATATACAATCTGGAAATATTGATTATCCTTGAATTAATGTTTTATATTCCATGATGTACGTTCCTTGGAGAGAAATAAATTAATGTTGTCTTATCCCTTATCATTTAGCTACAAATAGCAGGTCAGCTACTGGAAGCAGTTAATTCCATAAATTATCTGGGAGTACGCATTAGGAGTGATTTAAAATGGAATGACCATATAAAATTAATCGTTGGTAAAGCAGATGCCAGACTGAGATTCATTGGAATAATCCTAAGGAAATGCAATCCGAAAACAAAGGAAGTAGGATACAGTACGCTTGTTCGCCCACTGCTTGAATACTGTTCAGCAGTGTGGGATCCGTACCAGATAGGGTTGATTGAAGAGATAGAGAAGATCCAACGGAGAGCAGCGCGCTTCGTTACAGGATCATTTAGTAATCGCGAAAGCGTTACGGAGATGATAGATAAACTCCAGTGGAAGACTCTTCAGGCGAGACGCTCAGTAGCTCGGTACGGGCTTTTGTTAAAGTTTCGAGAACATACCTTCACCGAAGAGTCAAGCAGTATATTGCTCCCTCCTACGTATATCTCGCGAAGAGACCATGAGGATAAAATCATAGAGATTAGAGCCCACACAGAAGCATACCGACAATCCTTTTTTCCACGAACAATACGAGACTGGAATAGAAGGGAGAACCGATAGAGGTACTCAGGGTACCCTCCGCCACACACCGTCAGGTGGCTTGCGGAGTATGGATGTAGATGTAGAATTTTGTATTGGAATCACGGTGTTGTGTGTCCGTAAAAACGACAGACACTGGATTCGGCCGAACGTTCGTCGCCAATGCGTTAGCGTCCGTCTTCTCATCCTCACCAAACGAAGGGCTTGGGTCAAAGAGATTCAGCCACGTGGAGTCGCAGTTGGCTCTGATCATTGGCCGATGTTGCTCCCGTTTCGTTAGTGTAATAATATAGCATTTTAATTACAATTTCACCGGCCGATGTTATGAGGGAAGAAGTGGATTTAGCAGTCATCGCATGTGCAGCATTTAGTTTACTGCAAGAAGCTGATCATGAGAAAAAGAACAAGAAGTAACGACATTGGTAGACGGAAACTTTTTTATTTTATAGGAGGACCAGTGTGGTGGGACAAAGTAATGCCTATCCTGAAGCAGAATTGGAATACACTATTTCCTAACTTTTTTTCCAATTGAAAGTTACAGATTTAGAATTGTTACTGACTTGTGTAGGCCCTAAAATTTCGAAAGGTGACTCCAGTTTTAGCAGAACTGTATTTGCAGTAGAAAGATTAACAATCACTCTCAGTTTTGTTTGTTTCTCTTTGTCGTTCATGGGGAAAAGATATCAATAAAGAGCCCATTTTTTTCGTATCGTGCACGTGTCTTTCTAATGTCCCAGTTATGTTCCTCCAAACGTCTAATCTTTTCAGTTCACTTAGGTAACCGCAGTTCGTAGAGACCAATAAATATTCTCGTTCACAATAAAACTCTATCAGTTTTACTGTTATCTGTTTATTCCACGCTGTACTCTAGTATTTTAAATGCAATAAAATACATATGCTTAGCAAGCGTAGGCGTTGCCTGCGAGGGTAACAACGAATGTTGTAATTAAGTTTTTTCAGGACAGCTGCAAGTCACACTCATTATGTGATTCTTCAGTTTCTCCCGGCGTATTTGTTGCTCGAACAGTCCACGGGTATACTGCCGGTTCATAGTGTCCAACCGGCACAATATTTCGGCGATCAGACATGTCGCCATCGTCAGATGCGCTGACGAACTGAGCTCCTGAGGGCGGGCGGCCGATTTAAATAGCCTTCTCCCGCGGGCCACTCTCTTCGCCGTCCGCGCCCGCGCGCCGCCGGTCGCTAAGACGTGGGCATCGGAATCTGTCGTAGCGTCGATGTTCTTGCTACGTCCGCCAGTTCGTACTTCTTGCTGAGAGTCTTCTTAATTACATTCAATGAAGGGTCCCCAAGCCGTGCTGAGATTGTAGCCGCAATCTCGGTTGATAAGATCTTCCCTGGTGCGAATTTCGATAGCCTCCCTTATAACGCTGTCCCAATATTTAGAGGTCTGAGCCAGGATCTTGGTACGCTCATAATCCATCTCAGGCTCAGACCTCTAAATATTGGGACAGCGTTACAAGGGAGGCTATCGAAATTCGCACCAGGGAAGATCTTATCAACCGAGATTGCGGCTACAATCTCAGCAAGGCTTGGGACCCGGCATTGAATATAATTAAGAAGACTCTCAGCAAGAAGTACCAACTGGCGACCAGGGCGGACGTAGCAAGCACATCGACGCTACGACAGATTCCGACGCCCACGTCTTCGCGACAGCCGGCACGCGGGCGCGGACGGTGGAGAGAGTGGCCCGCGGGAGGAGTGGATTTAAATCGGCCGCCCGCCCTCAGGAGCTCAGTCACCGCACACGTGCACTCCGCTGCTCGACTCGCTGCGGCTCAATCGTTACCGTCGCTCGCGCACGCCAACGCCACTAGCCCGTCGCCATGCCGAGAAGAAGGAATGGAGGAAGAGGCAAGATTGCTGCTGCTGTGGAGCTCCTGTTAAACGCAGTCGGGAGCAACGGTTCGGCAACACGAAGAAGAAGCGGAAGCCTGTGGCACAATTACAGTGCCATAAGTGTCAAAAGCTTGGACACATAGCCAGGGAATGCGACGGTGTGGTTGCGTGTGTTAAGTGCGGGAAACCGCACGACACGCGCAACTGCACAAAACCAAAGGGTACTGCAGCGCCGTGCGTAAATTGCGGTGGCTCGCACGCCGCAAACGCGCGCAGCTGCAGTTACCTGAAGACGTGGAAGCAGCGGAAGTTAGCCACCACACACGAAGAGGTGGCCCAACAAGAAGAAATGGTAGTCACCCCGCCCTCCTGCCTTAGTAGGGGAAGCGGGCTGCGCCACAAAGACGACGTGGACGCCTTCCGCCAAGCACTGCGGGAAGCCAACGAGGACGCAATCACCGCGCTCAAATCCGCCATGGCGGAGGAGAGAGCGGCCCTGAGAGCAGAACTCGAAGAGACGCGTCAGGAGGTGACTCAATTGAGGGTCGCCTTGTACCTCGCGTCCCGTACGACGCCGGGCGTGGCACCGACCCGCACCAGTACGGGGGTAGACGCGGCAACACAAACGACCGCCTCCCTGGCCGACGCGGCAACGCAGGTTGCTAGGGAGGTTGTCATACAGTCGGGGAAAACCTCCGACAACAAGGAAACGGCACCCTCGGAAGCAGTCGTCACTCCTGTCTCTGCGGAAACGCAGACGACACAGGAAGTGCCGATGGAGACCGAGGGAGAAGAAGAAGACGAGCCGTTCGAGTGCCTCCCCCTCCCCAACAAGAACTGTGTGAGGGAGGTGCTCACCAAGATCGCCGATTCCCTGCGAGACGGTAGCTACCCACATCATGATCATCCTTACCCTTTCACGGTGGCTAACATCCCTCCCCTTCCTCACAAACCCTATCCTTTCCACTGGGGGTGCGAACCCTTGAACCAGAAGCTGCACCGGAGGGAAATCGTCAGGCGTGGAGATCTGGAGCCCATAAACAAGCACCCGATCTTCACGGACGAGGACTGAAAATACATGACTGAGGAAGCAGTCAAGTACATCCGGACACAGACGCCGCCAGTGGACTACTCCCGCTTGGGAAGCCAGGAAGCAGTAAGAAGAAGAACAAGTAGCCGCCAGAATCAGCCGGCAGATAAGCTGCTGCATCCACAGAAACCAGAGGCCAGACCAACACGCGAAGAAAACATTCCAAACAGAGAGGACTTCAGGAGGAACAGCTCAAACAGTTTAAATTCCGCTACCTCGGGCCAAGGCACGCCCGTCAATATAGTGAGTGAGTGACTCAGGAGCTCAGTTCGTCAGCGCACCTGACGATGGCGACATGTCTGATCGCCGAAATATTGTGCCCGTTGGACACTATGAACCGGCAGTATACCCGTGGACTGTTCGAACACACTCATTATGTTTTATTGGCTCGCCAGGAGGAGTCGCGACTCGTAACGATGTTCGTTCCCGTCGGTATGACGTGGAGCAGCACCTGTAACTCTCGTAAGGACACAACTCTTCGAGTGGTTTAGAAATATTCTGTTATCTGTCCGTAACAGTCTTCTCAGCTTGTGCGAACTGGTAAACTGCAATGGTTTATTTTTATGCCCTGTTAGTTCTGTGATGAAATAAAATCTTGATTCTTGATTTCATCTTTACGGATGTTTTTCATATCATACATAGCGAGGATGAAATTTTGCTGTCTACTATTCTGTTGCTATGCCATTGCTACGTCAAGTTATTAACAACGGTCCGACGTAACTACAGAGATAACTTATGTTGGAGTAAACGCCTTTTTTAATACGCCCCAATATTGGTTTAAACTAATCACTCTTCACTGTCAATTATTTATGTACTCACTTAGTCACTTAAAATGTTTAAAGAGTCAATCAACTTGCATTAATACACACTGTATTGTCCGTTTAATGAGTCAGGCGACACTTAAGATTGACCTTTTGACTTAGATTTTATTGTTCTTTTTGTAATTAATTGTTTGTCCCTACAACACACGCACACCGATATGTCATTCAAGATTAACTTCAGTTCAGTAATCGTGGCGCTGAGAAGTTTTGACTAGTCGGCGTACTTGTCTTTCTTCATGTCTTCGTTTTATTGAGTCCTACTCAAGACTACGAATTGTTTTTCTGTCGTTGATACATTGCTCTCAAGGTTTGTAACTGTTCATCAGTATGAAGGCTAAGTCCGATAAACCAGTATTACTCAACTGAAGTCTGACATTCGTCTTACTATACCGTCGCGTTGAGAACTGTAAAGATTAGCTTTATTCAGTCGAATGGATGAGCAATACTTCAATCTCTATCTCACGAATTACCAAACTTTCAAAACTGAAACAATCTAACAGCTTTTGCATCCAGACAACTACCGAAAAAGTACTCTAGAGCGATTCAAGAGCAACTAACTAACTGAACATTTCCATATCCGAGTTGCATTGTAGTTGCATTGAATTTCCTTTTCGATGCGGCTACAACTCTCTTCCATGGCAAATGTTATCTTTGACTGAATTACTTTCTTGTATTTAACCTTCGTTCATATGGTTTTCAATTTATTCTATAGATGTTTGATAAAGAATCTATGATAATCCTTTTCTTTCATCTCTCCTTTTTGTATGCTATTCTCAGTATTTGAATGAATAGGTGTTAATAAAAACATTACCAGTGTAGATTTTATCGTCAATAGTTGCCGTCACTGTCAAGATGACTCACTTCCCTACTTTAAGTTTCCACAAAGTTTGTTAATTGGGGTTTTCTGTCCTTGGGGCGTTACACATGCTGGTACCCACTTTATGTTAGCAGCCAACTGATGTGCTTTAAACTGTAACTTCCAGAGTTTCTGACGGCGCTCTTGTTAAATTATAGGGCTAAACTAGTCAATTAAATATACTGAGCGACTTTTGGCTGTCCTGAAAACATTAAACACGCACTTTCTCTGGAGACACCGCAAATCTCTACTGAACCAACGGACGCTCGACCCGGTATTCACGCTAATCGTTTTGATGTTACCACCAACAGACTGAACCGCAACCAAGGCCAACCGCTTCTTTGGCTCCGATTTAACGTCCGCGCACACTGAAGCTAAGTATACACGTGAGGGTTTCTTACTCTCAGCTTTTGCGAGTTATACGTGAGGGTTCCTTACTCTCAGCTTTTGCGAGTTATACGTATCGTGTAAACGGCGCCGACAGTCAGCTCGCCGGCTGTGTGCGAGAGAGGGGAAATATCTAAGATAGCCCTGCTCTGTGAATTTACACCTCTCTTGTGGATGGCAACCTCCGTCATTCGAGTGGCGCTCGCCGTAACTCTCAGACAAAAAAAAAAAAAAAAAAAACTATACGGGCATTGTCGGGAGAGCTCAGAGTACTCAGAGAGTGTTTGAGCCCTAGCGCCTCTGTCTTTGGCGCTGGTCATGTCTCGGCTTTTCATTTGGCTCACCTTTGTTGTGTCGTGACTGACTGTACGAAGCTTTAACGGAGCAAGAAACGACGGTCATGAGGTCAGTCGGTTTTTCTGTGAGGTGGTAGAGAGAGTTGACCAGGAGAGGGCGGTACGCCCGTGTCTCGAGAGGTGAGGCGATTATGGTGGGACCGAGCGAGGTGGCGCAGTGATTAGCACACTGGACTCGCATTCGGAAGGACCACGGTTCAATCCCGCGTCCGGCCATCCTGATTTAGGTTTTCCGTGATTTCCCTAAATCGCTTCAGGCAAATGCCGGTATGGTTCCTTTGAAAGGGCACGGCCGACTTCCTTCCCCATCCTTCCCTAATCTGATGAGACCGATGACCTCGCAGTTTGGTCTCTTCCCCCCGAAATCAACCCAACTCCTCGATTATGGTCAGGGCCGGCAGCCAGCGCTGGAGCAGGGAGGCGTCGCTGTTGGCTCGACGCAGAGGGGGGCACAGCTGAGTGGGAATGTGCGGCGCGAGGTCTCCTTCGCGTAGCGGAACTGGGTTGCCATCCACTTGTGTCCATTGTGGATTCCGATGGACTTGGGCAATTCTAGCAGGACAATGCGACACCCCACACGTCCAGAATTATTACCGATTGGCTCCAGGAACACTCTTCTGAGTTTAAACACTTCCGCTGGCCACCGAACTCGTCAGGCATGAACATTATTAAGCATATCTACATCTACATTTATACTCCGCAAGCCACCCAACGGTGTGAGGCGGTGGGCACTTTACGTGCCACTGTCATTACCTCCCTTTCCTGTTCCAGTCCCGTATGGTTCGCGGGAAGAACGACTGCCGGAAAGCCTCCGTGCGCGCTCTAATCTCTCTAATTTTACATTCGTGATCTCCTCGGGAGGTATAAGTAGGGGGAAACAATATATTCGATACCTCATCCAGAAACGCACCCTCTCGAAACCTGGACAGCAAGCTACACCGCGATGCAGAGCGCCTGTCTTGCAGAGTCTGCCACTTGAGTTTGCTAAACATCGCCGTAACGCTATCACGCTTAGCAAATAACTCTGTGACGAAACGCGGCGCTCTTCTTTGGATCTTCTCTATCTCCTCTGTCAACCCGACCTGGTACGGATCCCACACTGATGAGCAATACTCAAGTATTGGTCGAACGAGTGTTTTGTAAGCCACCTCCTTTGTTGATGGACTACATTTTCTAAGGACTCTCTCAATGAATCTCATCCTGTCACCCGCCTTACCAACAGTTAATTTTATATGATCATTCCACTTCAAATCGTTCCGCACGCATACTCCCAGATATTTTACAGAAGTAACTGCTACCAGTGTTTGTTCCGCTATCATATAATCATACAATAAAGGATCCTTCTTTCTATGTATTCGCAATACATTACATTTGTCTATATTAAGGGTCAGTTGCCACTCCCTGCACCAAGAGCCTATCTGGGATGTCGTGCAACGTGCTGTTCAGAAGAGATCTCCACCCCCTCGATTTATGGACAGCCCTGCAGGCTTCATGGTGTCAGTTCTCTCCAGCACTACTTCAGGCATTAGTCGAGTCCATGCCACGTCGCGTTGCGGCCCATCTGCGTTCTCGCGGGGGCCCTACATGATTTTAGACATGTGTACCAACTTTTTGGCTCTTCAGTGTATAATTTGAAGAGAAAGCGTTTTCTTAACAACATACAAGTACATCAGCTATGGTGTGATTCCACTGTGGCATCCTTCAGAGTGCATAGGGCTTCCTGACTGCACTGGACGGTGACAGCACCTGAGGCAGTGCCAGATATGACACAGACGAAATAAATCCCACTGCACAACATATTAAAAAAATAAAAATAACAAAAAAACCAATAAAGTCATATCCAAGTGTAATGCTACTGCAGAGCCACCAACCTTTACGAATCATTAATATAAGACAATAAACCTTCCAATTAACCGACCAGTGAAGCACGAAAAATTTTTTAAAAATAAAACTCAACACTGGCAGCCGTTGCAGTTCATAAGGCCAATAAAATTCTTCTTTAAACTGCCACACAGAAACGTAAAAATTATTGAAACCACTACTCCGCCTTTCTTGCGTAACCATAATCAAAACAAGCAGCGGATCAGTACTTAATTGCGTAAGACAATTCACGGAAGCATTGGTAATTAAGAAACAGACTAGCCTAAGTAACACTAGCGGGCTGTAGGGTGAAGCAGGCAGCTCTGGAATCTCAGGCCGATTGTAACGGCACCGCCAAATTAAAAGCAGTTTAGGAATAACGGAGAATTACTGGTAGTTAGAAACTGTACTGGCTTAACAACAAAACCTTAAATAATATGTGCATTTCACAATGACTGACAAACCACTTCGAAGGCACAACTGTTAACACGTCCTCATCAACAGGCACAGCCAACCAGTATAAGCATATGTAGCACTCGAGGAGGGGCAGCGAAAATTCGCCCCAGAACAGTGTAAAGTATTCTGCGAGTGCTATCCAAGATTAGCAGCCTATAGGAGAGCGAAAAACTCTCACTTGTATCTCAGTCCTAAGCAATTTTCGGTCAACGAAGAGGTAGGCTGTCATTCGTTGGCGCAGCAGCCCCTGCGGCCAGTCGCTCTTGCTGTTGAAGCCTGAATGCCCCGGTCATCGTCTATGGCGTGGACCGCACCGCCAGGCTGCGTTCTGCCTGGCCACACCTTAAACAAGTTAGATTTTTCCTTCGTGGAGAGAAATGTGACCAGTGGGATGCTAGATCACGAGCAGAACTTGCGAGGCACCATATCGAATTTCGCCGTTTTCAGTTGAAGCCTATATTTAGCTGGTTTTATACACTGCCGGCAAAAAATAGTACATCTGGACAGATGACGACAATTTTGATCCGATGGCGACATACGCCAGATGGAGGGTAGCAGATGTACTGATTATCGATTGAACATCGTCCGCCAACAAATAGCGATAGGGCATGCTCACAGCCCGAAGGCTCAGTGTAGTGTAGATTGTAAGTAGGCTGTTTAGGTTTTTTTTATTGGTAACGCCACCTCTGTACGAAAATCACTGGCTGTGCTGTGTGCAGTCTGTGGCTGCTTTGCATTGTTGTAATACTCGCCATTGTAGTGTTGGGCAGCGGCAGCTGGATGTGAACAGCGCGTAGCGTTGCGCAGTTGGAGGTGAGCCGCCAGCAGTGGTGGATGTGGGGAGAGAGATGGCAGAGTTTTGAAATTTGTCATGAACTGCTATATTTATATATGATGATATCAAGGTAAATACATTGTTTGTTCTCTATTAATATCTTTCATTTGCTAACTATCCCTGTCAGTAGTTAGTGCCTTCCATAGTTTGAATCTTTTATTTAGCTGGCAGTAGTGGCGCTCGCTGTATTGCAGTAGCTTGAGCAGCGAAGATTTTTGTGAGGTAAGTGATTTGTGAAAGGTATAGTTTAATGTTAGTCAGGGCCATTCTTTTGTAGGGAATTTTGAAAGTCAGATTGCGTTGCGCTAACAAAATATTGTGTGTCAGTTTAAGCACAGTCATGTATAATTGTTCAAAAGGGGACGTTTCATATGTCGACCCTTAGCCGAGGATACCTCACTGGAATCTTCTGATTTTTTCTTGTAGTTTGTGTAATTAGTGTAGATTTTGTTTATTGCTAGCGCGTAATTGTAGAGAAAATCTCCTTTGTAGTTGCAGTCTTTCATTGTTGTACAGTAAAACAGTTGTGGCATGCATGTAGATTTGCACCAAGTATTTCGCAGCTGCAATTAACTAGATATTATTTTCAGTGCTATGTTAATGTGTTCTCTTATTTTTGATCTTCAAATTGTGTTTTTCTGTGTTGTCGTGTGAAATACTGTGACAATAATGGCGTGTGAAAAACGTAATACTAGGCTCCAAAGTAAACTGAGAAATGTCAGTGAAAATGGAAGCAGTGTGTTAGCGCCACCGAGTAATGAATTAACTGATGTTCAAAGTAGTAATTTGGTAATTGTGCATACGGAAATGGAGCGGGCTGCAAACAATGGTGTAGACAGTGAAACAGGTAGTGAACAGGGAAGCATTATCGATCGATCGGTCGGCAACAGCTCGCCTCAGGAATCCGAAATGACATGACACAATTTCGCAAATACTGTAGATTCAGGTTTTGGGTCATCACCGTTTTCTCAAATAAGTCAAGACACATTTTCTGCTTGTCAAAATGTGAATGTTGCCGGTGCAAATGCACTGCCGAAAAGCGTAGAGAAACAGATTCCAGACACTAATACATTATTATTGCAATTAATGCAACAAATGGAACAAAATCAGAGACAAATGGGACAAAATCTTAAAAAGTTAGACACAGTGGAACAAAATCTTAAAAAGTTAGACACAATGGAAGAACACCAGAGACAAACACAGCAACAGTTAGACACAATGGAACAAAATCTTCAAAAGTTAGACACCACACTTGAACAAACACGTGAAGATTTAACTACTGAGTTACATAACATTGAATCGAAATGTCAAAAAGGCTGTAATGACGTAAAAACACAAATTTGTGAGCATTTTCAACCTATTTTTTCGCGGCATGAAAATGCATTACAGAATCACGAAGCAGCCACAAAAGAACTGCAAACCATTGTTCATGAAAATCATGAGACCTTGTGGGCTAAAATTGACTCAGTTGCATCTACCGATTCAGTTACGCAACTTGCAAAAACTCAGGAAAACATAAAGGACACAGTAGATTCGATTTCAACACAAATGGACACTCTGAAACTTGGTTCAGAAAAACACACTGAGGAAATGTGTTCACTATCGGAGAAAGTAGCCGAACTTTCGGATCAGGTCACTAACTTATCTACAAAGGTAGATGATGATCTGAATGACACAAGACCTGTAGCCTTCACTGACACAGAAGAGTATGAACAAATTAGAAAATTCAAACAGAATCAAAATCAAATCAATACACAGTACAAAAGAGAAATCCGGGAAGTACAAGATCAGCTGACACAGGTAATACAAGAATTACGTATTTCAGAGGATACTCGCGCCCCAATACGGGAAGAGGGACACAGAAATACGGAACAGCCACAAATAATAACACAGGGCATTTCGGAAGTTATGAAAGAAATTGGCAATGTGCACCGAATTTTGAGATGGAACGGCCGACACGACCTAACAATGACCGACATGCGACTCGCCGACATGATGATTTTGACTATAAGCTGTTCATTACTACACGTAAATTCAAAACATTTAAGAATTCCGGCAACGACATTCATCCACAAGCGTGGCTCCATCAACTCTCTCATTGTTTTCCTCCCAACTGGTCGTTAGAGCACAGATTAGAATTTATGTGTGGCTACTTAGAGAATGAACCAGCTGTAAGAATGCGATCGGTCATTCACGATTGCCACAGTGAAGGAGAGTTTTACCATGCCTTCCTCTCAGCATATTGGTCTCAAGCTACACAAGACCGAGTAAAACATAGCATCATGATGATGAAACACTTTGAACAATCTGAATTTTCCAGTCTTATGAAATATTTTGAAGACATGTTGCATAAGAATCAGTATCTTTCAAACCCATACAGCCCCTCAGAACTCATCCGCATTTGCTTAATCAAATTACCTGAACATTTACGGCATATTATTTTAGCAGGACGTTGCAAAGACGACATTGAAGCTTTTCAGGGACTGTTACAAGAACTGGAAATTGACACAGACAGTCGCGGGATGCGAAAACAGGAAAACAATCACTACAGGTCACATCCGTCACAATTCCGTGACGACAGAAACAATAACTGGACACGACAGGTCTATTCTTACAACGCAAATCGTGACCAAAATAGACACCACCCGTACGACAACCGTTGGCAGAGTAGCAATAATTACAGGGAAAGATCACCTCTCCGCGGTAATGACTATCACAGAGACAATCAGAGAAACAGACAATATGGGAACCAAACTAAATATTATCAAGGGAGGCAGAATAACTTCAGACACAACAGTTCGGCGCAGAGTTACGATTCAGGGAGAAATTCTCCACCACATGACCGACAAACAAGAAACTATGTAAAATACCGACAAAACGACAGACGTGAATTTCATCAGAACTGGCGGGATTCTAACAGAGCTGGGCCCTCTTGGCAAGGTGAATTTGTAGAAGTTAGGTCTCCTAATCCCAATAACGACGCGCGCCAACAAAGGAACAGACAATGACTCGCACCGCAGGCATCCGCATGCACTGGCTGGCTCGGCGAAAAATAACATAGACGCTAACTTTGAGAAAAATTCCAGTATTCTTTACCGACGTATACCGCGTGACAATTGCATTCAAGTTCAAACTTTGAGTACTATGAAGAGTAAAGGATTGCACCACACTTCACACGTAAAACCGCTTATTGAGAGATAATCTGCTTTTTAACTTAGTCTTTGTCATAAAATTTTTCGCTTCACATTACTAATATGCTTTGTTAGACTTAGAATCTGTTAACATACAACAATGTTTGAAGTTAAATATCCAATCAAGAACCAAGAGAACTTATTTAAACAGAAATTACTAATGCATTGTTATAGTGAACAGACGTCACAGTGTTATTGTGTGTGTACATTCTTGCTTGTTAGTTGCACGATCATGTAACGACTATAAGGCTTACATACTTAGAATATTTACCAGTACTGCTAATGAGATTTTAATGCAACATTTTGGTTTATTTGAAAATACATTCTGAATTTAAAGTGCTTTCTGAGAGATACCAGATGACACAGAGGTTAGTTTATGTGACAACTACACGGTTTTATCACGACGCTACTAATGAGTGACAATTTACAATGTTGCTTTTGCGGTGTATCTGTTTTATATCTGCACAGTTTTTCTGAATTCTTCTGGAAAGTAAAACAGGTTTTAGTAGTAACTTTTGTAGTATAGCTACAATGAGACAGGGTTTTCCGTAGCACAACAATACGTTACAGTACAGTACTTTCTTCATCACAACAATAAGCGTAATAACTACAATATCTATACACAAAGCATTTCACTTTTGTTTATCATGAGGTAAGTACATTGACTTCTGCAGAACTTAGCTTTCAGAGGACAATAACTACGACACTTTCACAGAGATTATCTTACAGCAAGACGCACATTTAGCGCTACAGGACATGTGTTTGAGTGATTAATTTTGTACTTAAATCATTTATTTTTAAAGATATTTGAAGGACAATGATACAAAGGTTTTCCGTAATACATTTCATTCCATTGCTGTAATCTGTAACACCTGAGGGTATAATTACATTAATCCTCAGGGGGGGTACATGCTTACTTTGTGTATCATGTGTTTGGCAAGCATAAGGAGCCCTAGCTAATATGGTATTTGCTTATACAACTTTACACATCGGTACCATATTTCTCTAACACACAAATTACACAGCTATCTGATCATTTAACTGAGAGATAAACATTTTTTTACTACATCAGTGACACATGTTTACGCAATACACAGTTGGGTAACTTCACACTTATGAAACTGTATTTTGTCTGTACTTTGTAAACTGTTCATATTTTTTTGGAATCATTGTGATACTATGAGAGCTTTGAATGATGTATTTGGTAAGGGAGCATGATGTTAAAGTACGTTTGAGGTAGATTACACTATTGAAATGAGCAGAGAATTTTTTTTAGGTTTTGAAATTATTGCAGAAAGCTACGACGTTTTTGAGATTTGACTGAGGTGTTATGATGTTATTATTACGACGACGATGTGTACTATGCTGTTGAGATATGTTTATGATCAATAAGATGATGCTACCGTATATGAGGAATAAGAAGTATGTTGGAAACCAAGAATCGTACTTTAAGAGTTATGAAATGTGCGTAAATGCGTGACTGTATCACAATGCTGACGAATATTTTATTTGGACACTTATATTTATAGGATTTTCTTTCTACAGATTTGCAACGCTAATTCTTGACCTGTGAAATATTTTTATGTGAGACTGTCACTGTAGCGGAAACTGCTGTCGTAAATATTTCCGTAAGAAAGTTAAGTGACCACCTGCACGTAATGCATCGCGGGCACCCACCTGGGCGACAGCCGCCCGAAAAAAAGCCATTAACCTTTCAGCGGCACAGGTAGAAAAAAAAAGGGGAGGCCATTATCCTCGCTATTGACGTTCCTTTGTAGAAAGCATCGCAAAAACGACACGGTCGTACTTGAAAACATATGATTACACTGTGGAGCTCTTACTTTATGATATTTACTGAAATGCTTATGAATTGATGGGAAATATTCTTACATCTGCAAACCTGATAATGACAAGTGTCTTTCTACGAGAGTTGAGAGCTACTGACTTACGAAATGCCACATAGCTATTGAATGATGTTTTTATGCTTTGGTTTGCGTAATTGCTTATTTCATTTGACATCTGTTTTCCAGCTGTGTTGCAGCATTGGTTTCATAAAATAAAATTAAATGCATTTGCTAATGTGAACACTTTCTGTCAACAGATCTATTAAATAATAATTTTGTGATCCACATTCTTCAAAAAAGGAGCACTTGGAAAGGAAAGAACAATAAGAAGGGACTAGTAACAGTAACTGCATACATAATATTCTTTTCAAGTACATGGTAATATTTCTTTTACAATAAGTTGTTGTGGTGCACCACTTTAATTACTTAGACATTAAGTGTGATTATACATTTCCCTTATCTGCATTGTTATCTTTAGTGTAAAACAGCCATTAGCCTTTCAGCGGCGCATGTAGAAAAAAAAGGGGAGGCCATTATCCTCGCTATTGATGTTCCTTTGTAGAAAGCATCACAAAAAACTTGAAAACATATGATTACACTGTGGAGCTCTTAATTTATGATATTTACTGAAATGCTTATGAATTGATGGGAAATATTCTTACATCTGCAAACCTGATAATGACAAGTGTCTTTCTACGAGAGTTGAGAGCTACTGACTTACGAAATGCCACATAGCTATTGAATGATGTTTTTATGCTTTGGTTTGCATAATTGCTTATTTCATTTGACATCTGTTTTCCAGCTGTGTTGCAGCATTGGTTTTATAAAATAAACTTAGATGCATTTGCTAATGTGAACACTTTCTGTCAACAGATCTATTAAATGATAATTTTGTAATCCACATTCTTTAAAAAAAAAAAGGAGCACTTGGAAAGGAAAGAACAATAAGAAGGGACTAGTAACAGTAACTGGACACATAATTTTCTTTTCAAGTACATGGTAATATTTCTTTTACAATAAGTTGTTGTGGTGCACCACTTTAATTACTTAGACATTAAGATGTGATTATACATTTCTCTTATCTGCATTGTTATCTTTAGTGTACTATTTTTTCTGCTTGAGCTATGTCATGTTTAGATATAAGCTGCTGTTTGCCAGGCATAGTGCTACTGAACTTTAATTTGTGTTACTCTGCTAAGCCAGATTTATTTTTTTGTTTGCTGTGCATTGCCTCATATTAGTTGTAATGTTGAATTGCTTGGTAATTTAGATTTACTGTAGCTTGCTTTCCGATTTTCCATTTTTTTTCATTGCTGTTTATATTAATTGTTTTATGTGCTGCTGCATTGCCTCGTCCCTTAGTTTAGCATCTGAGCTCAGTAGATTTAAATTAGCTTAAGAGGGGGTAGACTATATAAGAAACTGACTATGGAGAATAGGTAAAGAATGCATTGCGAAGTTATATGAAAAAGATTTGGGCCCAAATGAGTATTGTACAATCAGAAATAATTATTTTGAAAGAAATATGAACAGAATACAGAAAGCAGGCTTAGATAGGACTTTTTGGGAATAATGATGAACAAAGGGAGATCTCCATGCAAAATACTGCAGTAAAACAAACCCTGTCCTTTCCCTTTTGTGTTATCCCACTATATGTTTGTGTACCCTTGTGTATTTGTTTTCTTCCTGTCTCTGTGTACTGTTTCATAGAACTTTTTTCTCTTCTAATACTAAGTTACATTCACTATGATGAGGAATACTGTTATCCTCAAATACAATTGGCATTAATAATGTGTTATTTACTTTGTAAAGATGTTTAGACATTATTTATTCTGTTTTGTGTTAATGCTCATGTGTGAAGTTGATGTTTCGAAAGTTATTCTGATCTTTTATGTATGTACTCATGTCATAATTCCTGTAACACTGACGTATATGTCTATTTCTATTCTTTTGTAACGCCTGTTTTACTACAAATGTTATCTGTATTGTTATGTTCTTTAATGATGTATTTTGTACCTTTGTAATTGTATTCTCATGTTATAAAATTGTAATTGACACCAGTTCATCTTATTATTAACTTGTAAGTTACATTTCACTGCACACGTTTCTGTTGGTCATAGTATATGGACAATATGTGAGAAGTAGGGACTGTTAGTGTTTGCACATGTGTTAATAATTCAGCAAGGGACTGGATAACAGCATTGTTGGTTCTAAGGACAGTTCCGAAAACTTTGTGAGTACACAAGTTGTGGTTCATGGACTTGTTATATTATCCGCAAGACTCTTCAATGGTGATTGTGCACCTGCACAGTCACAACAGATGGCTGCTGGCTATCTCTACAAGGACTACAGTGGGTCTACATCTTTGATGATCCATCAATACCATTATTTCTACAAGGACTGCAGTGGGTCTGCACCTCTGGTGGCCCACCAATACCGTAATCTCTACCAGGACCACAGTGGGTCTGCTCTGTGATGACCTACCTACCAATACTCTTCAAAATTTCGACTGACTCTGCTGTGGGTTTGCTCTGTTGTGGCCCATTACCTGTATGCATGTCAAGAGTCAGCACTGTCTTTCTGTTGGAAGGACAACACTACTTCTTCAAGACTGCATGGAAATCCACTACTTCTGTGTGCATTTTCTTTTACTGCTCAGACTTTGAGAAAAACTCTGCATTTTTACTGTGATGAACAATCTGGACTGTCTTTATGGACTGTGAGAAATTTTTAGCTTTTGACCAACATTGTATCAATAAGTGTGTGCATTTGATTTCTTTGTTATTGTAATTATGAAAAATTTTTTTCAAATCTGTATTGGCCACTGCCCAATCCAATTTGTAAAATTTTTTGTGGGGAGCATGGGGGCTATGTAAGTAGGCTGTTTAGGTTTTTTATTGGTAACGCCACCTCTGTATGAAAATCACTGGCTGTGCTGTGTGCAGTCTGTGGCTGCTTTGCATTGTTGTAATACTCGCCATTGTAGTGTTGGGCAGCGGCAGCTGGATGTGAACAGCGCGTAGCGTTGCGCAGTTGGAGGTGAGCTGCCAGCAGTGGTGGATGTGGGGAGAGAGATGGTGGAGTTTTGAAATTTGTCATGAACTGCTATATTTATATATGATGATATCAAGGTAAATACATTGTTTGTTCTCTATTAATATCTTTCATTTGCTAACTATCCCTATCAGTAGTTAGTGCCTTCCATAGTTTGAATCTTTTATTTAGCTGGCAGTAGTGGCGCTCGCTGTATTGCAGTAGCTTGAGCAGCAAAGATTTTTGTGAGGTAAGTGATTTGTGAAAGGTATAGTTTAATGTTAGTCAGGGCCATTCTTTTGTAGGGAATTTTGAAAGTCAGATTGCGTTGCGCTAACAAAATATTGTGTGTCAGTTTAAGCACAGTCATGTATAATTGTTCAAAGGGGAAGTTTCATATTAGATGTATGAACCAAGCAGGCAACCATGCCACGAAAATACACTCATGCTTCCTACAGACAGAAAGGTATGTGCTAAGATCTGATCAGAGTAGATCCGGAAAATAGTCGGTAGTTGACAACCGTAAGGTGGAATGAGTATAATATCTTTGACTAGGAGGATCTTTGATGGTTAAGAGAGCCGGGTGCGCGCAGTAAAAAACTCGGGAGTCGCAGCTACGTGCCCGGAGGAAGCAGACGTGTGTGGACAGGTTTAAGATAGGAGCCACGTTCGCTGCACAGTTACCCTAAGAAAACTTTAGCACGTAAATGAGAGAATATATATATTGATTTTAAATTAGAGCCTTTCTCTTTAATTTCAAAGAAATATGTTCTGTAATATTCGATATTACATATATATGAGAGGACTCTCTCTCACAGGTATGACGGTTCGATTTTGTAAACATGCATTAACGAACTGCTGGATTATTTTCTGTCACTGCCCCATTCGATCGCAACTCTGTATTTATTTATTCCTCCAAAAAATGTTCTGCTTGCCCAACTTTCAGTAGTATATTTTGCATTTTTTTCTTCCAAGTCTTATCTTCACTTCCTTGTGCTAGTGATTGGAGGCCATGATCTGGTCAGAATGACCTCGGGGGTTTACTAATTTTTGAGAATGACCAAATAATTTTTATTTTATGTGGACCATTTGTAAAGTTGTATTTCACTGTTGGTAATGGGACTTTTATATGCGGATGTCCTCATTGGTCAAGGAGAGGGATAGGAATAGCTAGGAACGACTTTTTTTCAAAGGATAATGGCGGAATGGAGCGCCTTCGTTAACGAGTGAAACGTTACCCAGAGAAGAAAACCTGCACTCCTGAAGAAACATTTTGATTGGTCAGAACTTTTAAGATTCGGAGCCCAACCAGTAAAATTAATCAGTTTTGCACAGAGATCTTCTCATCTGTCATCTCATCACCTGCTTCACTGAGAGTCTTGTCTTGGAACACTGTTTTTACTACTCCGCCATCTTCATCAGCTTTGTCATCAGCTGACCCGATGTATTTGGGAGCCTCATAAAATTTTTGTGTCATCAAACACTTGCCACAGGAGAGGCCTGATGGAGCTGACACTGACTGAGGTCGCAATACTTCAGTCACCAACAATTACATCATGGCTTTACAGTCTTAGAGCCTCACGCTGAAGACTTGCCTTGAGAACTCATGAACAGCTGGCATCCAGAATACACAACATGTGTGACGTATTACTTTCAGAAGTTCTACTTATTAGATTCAGTAGTTCTACTCTATGTTAACCAGTTTCACGACAGTCACTAACTACTTACGTGATTATTCACGGTTCTGCCGCCACTCCGCCTCCCCCCTCCACTCCAATCGTTAGGTTCATCAGATTCGTGTTTCCACAGGTTGCCGTTTGTAAATGTTTGTTAAGAAGTTGGTACAGATCGCCATTATTATGTATGAAGTACTAATCGTCAGTGAGAGTATTTGAATATGATTTTACCTTAATTGTAAATTTTTGACATTTTACATGGAGTTTTTATATGGAAATATACCCAAGTAATACGTGTAGCACTTAACATTTTGTCTACCCCTCCCAACCAACGTGTTTTACAGCAGACACGCTGACCACCGAGTTAGAGAGGCTACGAACATTAATAACCAGACTGCATTTAAATTGTAAGAGTAGAAGGATATGGAAAGGAGGGAGTAGTTGTAAAGAGGTTGAGACAGGATTGTTATGAACATGTACACTGAAAAAGTGATGAAGGAAACGGGATAAATTTGGGAAGGGAATTAAAGCTGAGTGATGGATAATTTATCTTAATATTTTGGTGGTGCGTTACCTGATCCATTAAATTTCGGTGGCCAGCAGCAGAAAATTCTTTTTTTTGCCTTCCGGCAGTCTTCCTAGAGGTCTGACATACCGAAGCTGCAGCATTCGTATCCGTTATTTTATACACTAGACCCGCGTCACTGCCCTTGCAGCCACGCAATACAGAAGGGTCTGAGGTACTGTTCGGTGGCAGAGAGTTCTATATGATTTGTGTGGTGTCGTCCGAAGAGCGGGTCTCCAAAACTAGGTTAGCACCTTGCAACGAAGCCACGGAAGAGTACAGTCACTGCATGCCGCACAGACGAATGAGAGACACCGGCTTAGCCACGTCTCCTAGAGCTTTGCTACACCATCGCAATCGACAGTCTACTGACCGCTGAGCAGAGTAACGCTTGCCTCTGTTCGCAGTCAACGATCATGTCAACAGCACCGTCTTAAAGAGGCTTAAACACCTTAGGCAGAACTTAATGTGAACAATGATTTCGTTATTCAAGTGAAGAGTCTTGTAAATTTGTCTGTGTCAATTGATACTTTAATATACAGAGACAGTTGTAAATACTCAGAACATTCCTGTGGAAATGGATTGTACGAAGCTAAGTAAATCTTCATATTTATATTGTAATAAAATAAACTAATATTGTATATGTTTTAATTCCACTCAATCTCCTCCTGGAGCAAACCAAATAACCCACTGTTGTGCCGGCGAGTGTATTTTCGTATGGCACAACCTACATCTGTGGTTAGACGGGCGATGCACGCAGGGATATCGCTGGAGTTACACTGAAGCAAAGTCTTTGGGAGTGTCAACGAAAGCGCCGGATTCCACACTTTTTTTTCTCACTGAAACAGCTATTACTATTAGTTAAATCCTCTCCTAAGCGGCTTTCCACCGCTTCTTTCATCACTGAGTCCCAGAATGATGGGTCGACATACAGTGATCAGTCTTGATGCAGTAGTGGAAAGGCATCTGGACCAGATGAGATACCTGTAAGATTCTACAGGGATTATGCAAAAGAACTTGTTCTCATCTAACAACAGTATGTCGTAGTTCGCTGGATCAATGGCGTGCACCTAACAACTGAAAAAAAAACCGCGGATAATTCCCGTTTTCAAGATGAATTGTATGACTGTCGCACATACACTCCTGGAAATGGAAAAAAGAACACATTGACACCGGTGTGTCAGACCCACCATACTTGCTCCGGACACTGCGAGGGGGCTGTACAAGCAATGATCACACGCACGGCACAGCGGACACACCAGGAACCGCGGTGTTGGCCGTCGAATGGCGCTAGCTGCGCAGCATTTGTGCACCGCCGCCGTCAGTGTCAGCCAGTTTGCCGTGGCATACGGAGCTCCATCGCAGTCTTTAACACTGGTAGCATGCCGCGACAGCGTGGACGTGAACCGTATGTGCAGTTGACGGACTTTGAGCGAGGGCGTATAGTGGGCATGCGGGAGGCCGGGTGGACGTACCGCCGAATTGCTCAACACGTGGGGCGTGAGGTCTCCACAGTACATCGATGTTGTCGCCAGTGGTCGGCGGAAGGTGCACGTGCCCGTCGACCTGGGACCGGACCGCAGCGACGCACGGAGGCACGCCAAGACCGTAGGATCCTACGCAGTGCCGTAGGGGACCGCACCGCCACTTCCCAGCAAATTAGGGACACTGTTGCTCCTGGGGTATCGGCGAGGACCATTCGCAACCGTCTCCATGAAGCTGGGCTACGGTCCCGCACACCGTTAGGCCGTCTTCCGCTCACGCCCCAACATCGTGCACGCCCCAACATCGCCTCCAGTGGTGTCGCGACAGGCGTGAATGGAGGGACGAATGGAGACGTGTCGTCTTCAGCGATGAGAGTCGCTTCTGCCTTGATGCCAATAATGGTCGTATGCGTGTTTAGCGCCGTGCAGGTGAGCGCCACAATCAGGACTGCATACGACCGAGGCACACAGGGCCAACACCCGGCATCATGGTGTGGGGAGCGATCTCCTACACTGGCCGTACACCACTGGTGATCGTCGAGGGGACACTGAATAGTGCACGGTACATCCAAACCGTCATCGAACCCATCGTTCTACCATTCCTAGACCGGCAAGGGAACTTGCTGTTCCAACAGGACAATGCACGTCCGCATGTATCCCGTGCCACCCAACGTGCTCTAGAAGGTGTAAGTCAACTACCCTGGCCAGCAAGATCTCCGGATCTGTCCCCCATTGAGCATGTTTGGGACTGGATGAAGCGTCGTCTCACGCGGTCTGCACGTCCAGCACGAACGCTGGTCCAACTGAGGCGCCAGGTGGAAATGGCATGGCAAGTCGTTCCACAGGACTACATCCAGCATCTCTACGATCGTCTCCATGGGAGAATAGCAGCCTGCATTGCTGCGAAAGGTGGATATACACTGTACTAGTGCCGACATTGTGCATGCTCTGTTGCCTGTGTCTATGTGCCTGTGGTTCTGTCAGTGTGATCATGTGATGTATCTGACCCCAGGAATGTGTCAATAAAGTTTCCCCTTCCTGGGACAATGAATTCACGGTGTTCTTATTTCAATTTCCAGGAGTGTAGTTATAGCCCTATATCGTTGACTTCAATCTGTTGGAGAATTATGGAACATGTTTTATGCTAACATATTATGTCGTTTTTGATGATCGGCAGTCTCCTCTATAAAAAAAACTGTATGCATTCCGCAAACAGAGACCTTGTGATACTCAGCTCGCTCTGTTCCTTCACTAGATTCACAGCGCTATGGACAACGGCGCTCAGGTTGGTGCCTTGTTCATTGACTCCAAGACGGCATTTGACAACTTTGCACATTGCCGCTTAGTGAAAAAAAATGCGAGGTTACTCACTATCAGACCAGGTTTGCGACTGAATTCAAGACTACTTTGCAGATAGAACTCAACATGTCGCTATTAAGAGAACAAAATTGACAGACGTAAAGATGGTTTCGGGGGTACCTCAGGGAAATGTGATAGGGCCGTTACTGTTTACAATGTCTACATTATTTAGTGGATGGCGTGAGCAGCACCATTAGGCTGTTTTCAGATGATGCGGTAGTCTGTAAGAAGATAGAAACGTCAAAAGACAGTGGCAAACTGCAAGGAGGCCTGCAAAGGACCGATGAATGGTGCAAACTTTGGCAGTTGACGCTGAACATAAATAAATGTAAAATACCGTGCATATACAGGAAAATAAATCTTCTACTGCACAACCACAAATTATTGAACACAGTAACTACCGTAAAATACGTAGGAGCAAGCATCTGGGTCGACCTTAAGTGAAATGACCATATAAAACAAACAGTAGGAAAAGCAGGTGCGAACCTTGGGTTCATAGACAGGCTGTTGAGGAAATGTAGTTCGTCCACGAAATAATTGGGTTATAAAACACTTGTTCGACTGATTCGTGAGTATTCTTCATCGTCCTGGGGCCCTTACCAAGTTCTACACTTACATCTACATCAGTACACTGCAGTTCACAACTTAATTCTAGGCAGACGGCTCGCAGAACCATTTTCGTATTTCTTCGACCATTCTGCTCTCGAATAGCTTGCGGGAAAAACGAACAGCTAAATCTTTCTGTGAGAGCTCTGATTTCCCTAATTTTTTACGATGATCAGTCCGTCTATGTAGATGGGAAACAATAAAATAATTTCACATGTGGAGGATAGTCGGCAATGGAAATTTTACGAAAACATCTCGCCACAATGATAAATGCCTATGTTTAAATGACTATCTCACTCGCCAGCGTATCAATTCCGTGATACACACTCCTGTGATTCGATATACACTGAAGCGCCAAAGAAACTGGTATAGACATGCATATTCAAATATAGAGATATGTAAACAAGCAGACTACGGCGCTGCGGTTGTCAACGCCTATATAAGACAACAAGTGTCTGGCGCAGTTGTTAGATTGTTTACTGCTGCTACAATGGCAGGTTATCAAGATTTAAGTGAGTTTGAACATGTTGCTATACTCGACACACGAGAAATGGGGCACAGCATCTCTGAGGTAGCGATGAAGTGGGGATTTTCCCGTACGATCATTTCACGAGTGTACCGTGAATATCAGGAATCCGACATCACTACGGTGGGAAAAAAATCCTGCAAATACGGGACCAATGACAACTGAAGAGAATCGTTCAAGTTGAAGACGCACAACTCTTCCTCAAATTGCTGCAGATTTCAGTGCTGAGCCATCAACAAGTGTCAGCGTGCGAACCATTCAACGAAACATCATCGATACAGGCTTTTGAACCCGAAGTCCCATTCGTGTACCCTTGTTAACTGCACGACACAAAGCTTTATGCCTCGCCTGGGCCCGTCAACACTGTTGATGACTGGAAACATGTCGCATGGTTGGACGACTCTCGTTTCAAATTGTATCTAGTGGACGGATGTATAGGGGTATGGAGACAACCTCATGAATCTATAGACCCTGCATGTCAGCAGGGGACTGTTCAAGCTGGTGGAGGCTCTGTACAGGTGTGGGGAGTGTGCAGTTGGAGTGACATGAGACACTTGATACGTCTAGATACGACTCTGACAGGTGACACGCACGTAAGCATGCACCTGCATCCACTCGTGTCCATTGTGGATTCCAATAGACTTTAGCAATTCCAGCAGGACAATGCGACACTCCACACATCCAGAATTGCTACAGAGTGGCTCCAGGAGCACTCTTCTGAGTTTAAACAGTTCCGCTGGCCTCCAAACTCCCCAGACATGAACATTGTTGATCATGTCTGCGATCCCTTGCAAAGTGCTGTTCAGAAGAGATCTCCAATCCCTCGTACTCTTGCCGATTTATGGACAGTTCCGCAGGATTCATGGCGCCAATTCCCTCCAACACTACTTCAGACATTAGTCGAGTACGTGCCACGTCGTCCTGCGGCACTTCCGCATGCTCGCGGGAACCCTAAAGGATATTAGGAAGGTTACTAGTTTCTCTGGCTCTTCAGTGTAACACAGAAACGAGCTGTCTTTCTTTGAAATGCCTTAATGTCCTCCATCAATCCGAGTTGAAGGGGATCCCGTAGTGCGCAGAAATACTGTAGGAGAGAACGGACAAACGTAGCGTAGGTAGCCAATGGATGAATAGAAGAGACAGTCCGGATCCGACGAAGAGCGGCACGTTTGGTCACGGGATCGTTTAATCGACGCGAGAGAGTTACGCAGATGCTCAACAAACTCAAGTGGCAAACGTTACGAGAGAGGCGTTGTGCATCACAGAGAGGGTTACAGTCGAAATTATGAGAGAGTTTGTTACGGAAGCAGTTGGGTAACACATTAGTTACTCTCACAAACGTCTCGCGAAATGACCACAATGAGAAAATTTAAGAAATTAGAGCTAATACAGAGGTTAATCAACAATCATTCCTCCCACGCACCATAAACGAATGAAACAGGAAAGGGGGATGATCAGTTAGTGGTACCTGAAGTATCTTCCACCGGAACTAGATGTAGATATTGATGTACAAGGTTGTTATCATTAAACTTTCGGTACCTGAACCACTGTGGACAGCATACTATTAGCGTATGGTTATGCAACAGTGTACTGCAGGATTTGCGTTGTTAGTGGTGTTTGTGCCATGACTTGCCCATAGTCGCTGGTATTGACACAGCGACATAGGAGGGACTCAGATCCCAGGGACCAAGGACATGCGGCGTGAATGCCACACGTTGGTGTGATCTGCTTCACCAACATGTGATCCCGCTCCACGGGACAGAGGTGCTTTGGATTCAACTGTTTTGATGCACTCTGGAGCTTCACCTCACATCGCTCGTGAGATCACTGTGTTGATTCGTAACACGCTTGGAGAAAACCGAATCGTTGGTCGGTCGTTCCAAACCCACGTGGCCACCAAGATCACCAGATGTGGATTCGTATAATTTCTGGCTGTAGGGTTACCTGAACGACGGGGGTTATCAGTCGGAGACTAACGCGCGTTCGAGGTTGAAGACGAGCATAACGAGGAAGGAAGCCAACTTCGCATCTGAGATATTTCGGGCAGCAGTAGTGCAGTCTCTTATGCAGTTCCAGGCTGTCGTGGATGCAAATGGTCGTCGCTTTGAGCAACGTTTGTAACCTGCAACGTAAAGCTGGTACGCAATTAACAAATTTCATCCTTTCATGTGGTTCATTCGTTATTTCTCCTCTTCATATACTTCCAAATGTTTTCACAAAGCTTCATTATACTACGACCACTCGTTTTTCAAGGGTGCCCTCTCACATAGCGAAAGTTTAGTTATAACCACCTTATAGATGTAGTGCTCCGTCAAAGTCCCTTTATTGGGCTACAAGAGTCGGGAGTACCTTCCGTGTTTCGAACGTCTTTCGTGGAGTGATACCGACGTCTCTTCAATGGATGAAAGCAGCAGTGGATATTTGCTTGGAAAACGATTTAGTTAACAGAGATAGAGGTTTCAGCCTGATGAAAGCATGGAATCCAGCGTTTTCTTTGATCAGCTCTCGAAGACGTCACTTCCGTGCAGTAATTATTGATGAATCGGTATCCCGATATGGATCGATCGTCTAACCATATATGCAGTTCATATAAAGCTATTTACCAAATGGTTCAAATGGCTCTGAGTACTATGGGACTTAACATCTGAGGTGATCAGTCCCCTAGAACTTAGAACTACTTAAGCCTAACTAACATAAGGACATCACACACATCGATTCCCGAGGCAGGATTCGAACCTGCGACCGTAGCAGTCGCGCGGTTCCAGACCCAAGCGCCTAGAACCGCTCGTCCACACTGGCCGGCCAGCTATTTACCGTCGAACAATACATACCGGTGTCCAAAATCAAAGCAACAAATGGAAATTTTGCAAGGTTGCTTTTATTTTGCCACAAAACAGTATAAACAGGTGACAGTAGAGTGGAAACAGGGCAAAGAACTCACAACGTAAACAACTGCAATATGTGATTCTTGAGTTTCTCCCGGCGTATTTGATAGTCAAAATATCCACGGGTGTGCTGCCGGTCTACAGTGTCCAACGGGCACAATATTTCGGCGATCTGATGATGGCGACATGTATGATCGCCGAAATATTGTGCCCGTTGGACACTGTAGACCGGCAGCACACCCGTGGATATTTTGACGAACTGCAATATGGTATAACGGTAGACAAAAAACGTTCTTCGTTTTTTCCAAGTTAAAGAATTTGCACACACATTCCGACAACTGGTTAATGTCCTCAGTACGGGATGCGGCCCGTCATCAGTCTCATGTTGAAGCAGTAAGGCCCGTTCTTTCTGCAGAGCTGCTTGCAGTCTTGACGAGTTGTTGGTGGATGCTGACGTGATGCAAGCCATCTCCCTAGGTCATCCAAGACGTGCTTTAAGGATTCAAGTCGGGAGAACGAGGAGGCCAAGCCAAGCGTGCAATATATTACGTTTCTAAGAAAACATGAACCATCCGTGCTCTATGTCGAGCACCTGGAAACAACCGCAGATGAGGTCCCAAAATCTCGTAAGGATACTTGACAGCAGTTAAACCTTGCCGATTCTCCCGTACAGTTTCATGAATGGGGGTTCGTGTGGTAAACATAATCCCTGTCCACACGATTAGGGATCCTTCTCGATATGGGTCTCTTTCCACAATGTTTGGACCCCGAAATCGTGTTCCACGTGCCCTCTAGATGCGAATCCCTCTAGAATCACTCTCCAGACTAAATCGGAATTCATCTGTGAAAAGAACGTTGATCTACTGTTCGATCGTCCGGGTCGCATGTTGACGATTTCACTCTACACGATCCCTAATGTGAAGACACGTCAGAGACAGACATACAGCAGCTGTCCGACAATAAAGGCCACTCTGACGAAGCCTTCCGCACACCGTTTGCTCTAATACAACACGTCCAATGCATGCATCGAGCTACAAGCCAGTTGCCATGCAGTACTAAAGCGGTACTGTCGTGCCCTTACAGCCGCATGACGGCCCTTTCTTCTGAAGTTACACGTGGTCGGCCCTGCCCTAGTCTTCGGTGTATAGTTTCTGTCTCTATATAAACTGTCGCCACATCCGAGAAACAATAGAACGCTTCACACTAAACCATCGGGCCATATCGGTTTGCGACTATCCTGTTTCCGTTCTTCCTACGGCCCTCCACAGCAGAAAGTCTGCTGGTCATCTTCTCTGAGCCATACTGCACCTCTGTGACCACAGTGATTGTGGATGTGGGACTACCCGCCAAACACTACCTCGTTTCATAGGTGCCCTGACGTCATCGTTGGCTTCGTTGTCCGTTGACCGGAATGCCATCTTCCGTGCAGAACGAGATCGTACGGACATCTGGTTGACAGTTTGTAAGATTACATCATGAATTAGACACAGGACGGGGAAATGACGGTTTGTTGCTTTAATTTTGGACACCAGTGTATCTGGAGTTTGCGTATTCTCTGACCGCAAGCTCGGTTCTAGTGTTCAATATAACTGCTGCAACTTCAGTCCCTGAGCTGCCTCGGAATATGGCCAGAGGGTGTACGGCCGAAGTATCAGTTCAAGGAACGGCGTTTCTGTGGATGCACGCCAGTGATTTAGTGGATTGTTATAGACAGTGTTTTGAAACAAGTTTATAAGACGAATATCAACATAATTAAAATAAGGGTAATGCATTGTATTCGAATTAAATGCCTTGACGCTGAGGGAATTAGATTAGAAAATGAGAAATTAAATGCAGTTCATGATTTTCGCTGTCAGAGAAGAGAAACAACTGATGATTACCGAAGTAGAGAGTATAAAATACAAATTTTCAATAGTAAGAACAACTTTTACGAAGAACAGAAATTTGCCATCATATACCAAGTTAGTGTAAGGAGTATAAAGTCTTACCTGAATTTTTTTTGTGGATTGCACGGAAGTAAAACGTGGGCAATAACAAGTACAAATGAGAGGAAAATAAAATCTTTTGAAATGTGGTGCTACAGATAATGCTTGAGGTAGATGGGTAGCCTGAGTAACCAACGAAGAGGCACTGCATTGAGTTGGGGGGAAAACGAGCTTCATGACACAACTCGATTAAAATTAGCTGATACAACACATCATGGGGCATCAAGGAATAGTTAATTTGGCGATTACGGGTCTATTTGGGGGCTGGGGAAGGGGGGGGGCGGAGAAGGGATAGCAGGGTAGTTAAGAACTGTAGAGGTATACCAAGACTTGAGTACACTATGCAGATTCTGACGGATATAGAGTGCAGTGGCTATGCAGCGATAGAGACTTTGTACAACATACCCTAGGGTGGACAGCTGCAACAGACCAGTCTTCGGACTTGCGGTCGCAACAAGAGCACTCATACTCAAACAGATCACACACTTATTGGGAGTTTCTGATCGAGACCGATGAAAAAATGGATTTCTTACATAATTTGCTTCGCTGAAGTGTATATATTATGCCTGCAAATGGGCTTTTTGATTGTGAAAGTACACTCCTGGAAATTGAAATAAGAACACCGTGAATTCATTGTCCCAGGAAGGGGAAACTTTATTGACACATTCCTGGGGTCAGATACATCACATGATCACACTGACAGAACCACAGGCACATAGACACAGGCAACAGAGCATGCACAATGTCGGCACTAGTACAGTGTATATCCACCTTTCGCAGCAATGCAGGCTGCTATTCTCCCATGGAGACGATCGTAGAGATGCTGGATGTAGTCCTGTGGAACGACTTGCCATGCCATTTCCACCTGGCGCCTCAGTTGGACCAGCGTTCGTGCTGGACGTGCAGACCGCGTGAGACGACGCTTCATCCAGTCCCAAACATGCTCAATGGGGGACAGATCCGGAGATCTTGCTGGCCAGGGTAATTGACTAACACCTTCTAGAGCACGTTGGGTGGCACGGGATACATGCGGACGTGCATTGTCCTGTTGGAACAGCAAGTTCCCTTGCCGGTCTAGGAATGGTAGAACGATGGGTTCGATGACGGTTTGGATGTACCGTGCACTATTCAGTGTCCCCTCGACGATCACCAGTGGTGTACGGCCAGTGTAGGAGATCGCTCCCCACACCATGATGCCGGGTGTTGGCCCTGTGTGCCTCGGTCGTATGCAGTCCTGATTGTGGCGCTCACCTGCACGGCGCCAAACACGCATACGACCATCATTGGCACCAAGGCAGAAGCGACTCTCATTGCTGAAGACGACACGTCTCCATTCGTCCCTCCATTCACGCCTGTCGCGACACCACTGGAGGCGGGCTGCACGATGTTGGGGCGTGAGCGGAAGACGGCCTAACGGTGTGCGGGACCGTAGCCCAGCTTCATGGAGACGGTTGCGAATGGTCCTCGCCGATACCCCAGGAGCAACAGTGTCCCTAATTTGCTGGGAAGTGGCGGTGCGGTCCCCTACGGCACTGCGTAGGATTCTACGGTCTTGGCGTCCATCCGTGCGTCGCTGCGGTCCGGTCCCAGGTCGACGGGCACGTGCACCTTCCGCCGACCACTGGCGACAACATCGATGTACTGTGGAGACCTCACGCCCCACGTGTTGAGCAATTCGGCGGTACGTCCACCCGGCCTCCCGCATGCCCACTATACGCCCTCGCTCAAAGTCCGTCAACTGCACATACGGTTCACGTCCACGCTGTCGCGGCATGCTACCAGTGTTAAAGACTGCGATGGAGCTCCGTATGCCACGGCAAACTGGCTGACACTGACGGCGGCGGTGCACAAATGCTGCGCAGCTAGCGCCATTCGACGGCCAACACCGCGGTTCCTGGTGTGTCCGCTGTGCCGTGCGTGTAATCATTGCTTGTACAGCCCCCTCGCAGTGTCCGGAGCAAGTATGGTGGGTCTGACACACCGGTGTCAATGTGTTCTTTTTTCCATTTCCAGGAGTGTAGTTTAGAAGTTACAGCGAATGGTACGGAACCGTGCGTTGACTGAAATGTAGGCAGCTGTAGGCACTCGATGATTCAAGGAAAGATTTGACTAGTATACGAATTTCTGTCCATTGAGAATTTGCTTAAAAAAATGTAGCGCTGCCAGTACTCAAAATGACAACGAGAGCTTCAACGCGTGTATCTGGAAATGGTAGCGAAACCTCTTCATTGTGGGGTAAAAACTGTAGAAATAGCAGCATATATAGCTCCAGGTATATTCAGTGAAGGTTATTCTTCTGCTCTGAAGACTATGAACGTGTTAGGAGTCGCCACAGGGACGAAGAGCAAAAGCTTCTCGGAGTTATCTGACCTTAAACGTGTGGCTGACGCGGAGCAAGGAATTTCTCAGTTTGTTAAAAGTGCCAGGATTGAAAAAATACAGCACAAAATTCAGAACCAGAGCATGTTTGACGAAGAGAAAGGACGCCTCTATATGACCCTCGGATCGCACATTAATCATAAATTTTGAAACAATATTTTTTTAACTCCAAACTCGAAACGCTTTTTCCTCGAAACATTTTTCAGAGGGCGAAGCACTCTAGAGCCTCGACGGATTAACTGATTCATTTAATTTTTTAATGAAAGATAATTAAATTTAGGGGGCCTTACCGAGAGCTTTTTGTATTCGAATTTTTAATATTTTTTAAACATTTGTCAAGGAATTGACATGTTTTTCATACAGCTGCCATTTATTTCTAGGCATTTTTCAAACCCCAATCGCCATACCTCTCAAAACTATTCAAATTTAAGAATTTTCTATTTTTATAGGTTTCAGAAACTGCCATGAGTCTGTGCAAGGCTCAGCGCCAACGAGGACGTGCCGTGGGGCGCATACTTTGACAAGGCCTATAGCCTTCATTTTTAATTCGTTGTGGGATGAAATAATTTTTTCATATAAGAATGTATGTATAATAAAGTGGTAAACCTCGAATTAAATAAAACAATCCTTACATGAACAAAATTCTAAACGTCACCCACTTTTCGTGCCTGTCGATCAGAACCTACCCTTTGCTGTTTTTCTTACTAATTTCTTTTCGGATCCGCAGATGATGGTCATGTGTCTCTTAAGAACGCCCATTTATTTGTTTGTGTCTTGAGAATGGAAACAAGAGTAGCGTTTCCCTGGAGGCTCGCGCGAAGCAGACTAAACACCACAGTCAGACTCGTCAGTGGTCTGTAATATTGCACGCGTATTCTTCCCAGCAGTATTTCCCTCCCTATCGCGCAGTCTAACACTCCCCACTTAAAGCTGTACAAGCGGCAAATAAGAAACATAAAATACGGAGCGACTACGTCCTTAGAATAATTGTAAATTGTAATAACAACTCCATGACGACGGCAAGAATTTCTCATTACGTGTTTATACACAGAGAGAAAAGAATGTTCTTTCAATCAAGATAGGGCCAATAATAATCCTCAGTTGTGTAACCAATAAACTAAGAGTTAGAAGTGAACAGTTGTTACACAAGATAGCCGAAGCATTTCACGGATGTAGAGACTGCCACGACAAACAGCGGTGCAGTTATTAAATACTAACATAGAAATGAGAAACAAGTTTTGCAGCACAGTAACGTATGGAAATAAAATACAAATTTTGGAGGTAAAGAGGAAACTGGATGCTATCGGAATGCTTTGCTACACAGATACGATAAGAAGTAAGAGGACAAGTGAGATACGAATGTAAGAGGCCTTGGAAATAAATGGGGGAAGAGGGAGGTCTACGGCAAACATCCACGATAACACAAAACAAGTTTGAGCGACATGTGCAACGCTAGCAGGAATAGTTGTGACGTCGCGTGGGCTTTGGAGCGCTTTTTTGTGGTTGCCTCTGTTTCCGCTTAAACGAGAACACTAGAAGACACTGACCACCGTCTGTGTGGTCTTGTGACAGGTGGTAAGCAATGAAGGTATCGGCATTAGATAGTACTAGCAGAACTGAGACGACCATTGTCTCTGAAGAAACAGTACGAGTAAGATACGCTTAATGTCTTCTACTGACACGGCCGGCAGCCGTGAGGGAGGGACGGTGAGGCGAAACACGCACTGTATCGTTATAAGAGATACAGAGGCGAGCGACTGTTCAAATGGTTCAAGTGGCTCTGAGCACTATGGGACTTAACATCTGAGGTCATCAGTCCCCTAGAACTTAGAACTACTTAAACCTAACTAACCTAAGGACATCACACAAATCCATGCCCGAGGCAGGATTCGAACCTGCGACGCAGCGGTCGCGCGGTGCCAGACTGAAGCGCCTAGAACCGCTCGGCGCGGACGGCGCGAGCGACTTCGCAGGGGTTTACTCCAGCACACTATCACCAGCGTCACATCATCAAAATGCACCTATGCATAACAGACAAAGGAGCGAAATTTTAAAAAAAAAGTTCAAATGTGTGTGTATTCCTAAGAGACCAAACTACTGAGCTCATCGGTCCCTAGACTTACACAATACTTAAACTAATTTACGCTAATAACAACACACACACACCCATGCCCGAGGGAGGATTCGAATCTCCGGCGGGAGGGGCCCGAAATTAAAAATTAAAATAGCTTTTCCAAGCTTAGTCATTGTATGCTTAAGAATATTAATGTTAACGTTATAAAGCTCAGAATGATCAGATGAATATGCTATGGAAAATATACGATTTTAAGAAAAAATCCTACCCCCATGAACCATGGACCTTGCCGTTGGTGGGGAGGCTTGCGTGCCTCAGCGATACACATGGCCGTACCGTAGGTGCAACCACAACGGAGGGGTATCTGTTGAGAGACCAGACAAACGTGTGGTTCCTGAAGAGGGGCAGCAGCCTTTTCAGTAGTTGCAGGGGCAACAGTCTGGATGATTGACTGATCTGGGCCGGCCGGTGTGGCCGTGCGGTTCTAAGCGCTTCAGTCTGGAACCGCGTGACCGCTACGGTCGCGGGTTCGAATCCTGCTTCGGGCATGGATGTGTGTGATGTCCTTAGGTTAGTTAGGTTTAAGTAGTTCTAAGTTCTAGGGGACTGATGACCACAGATGTTAAGTCCCATAGTGCTCAGAGCCATTTGAACCATTTGACTGATCTGGCCTTGCAACACTAACCAAAACGGCCTTGCTGTGCTGGTACTGCGAACGGCTGAAAGCAAGGGGAAACTACAGCCGTAATTTTTCCCGAGGGCATGCAGCTTTACTGTATGGTTAAATGATGATGGCGTCCTCTTGGGTAAAATATTCCGGAGGTAAAATAGTCCCCCATTCGGATCTCCGGGCGGGGACTACTCAAGAGGACGTCGTTATCAGGAGAAATAAAACTGGTGTTCTGCGGATCGGAGTGTGGAATGTCAGATCCCTTAATCGAGAAGGTAGATTAGAAAATTTAAAAAGGGAAATGGATAGGTTAAAGTTAGATATAGTGGGAATTAGTGAAGTTCGGTGGCAGGAGGAACAAGACTTTTGGTCAGGTGAATACAGGGTTATAAATACAAAATCAAATAGGGTTAATGCAGGAGTAGGTTTAATAATGAATAAAAAAAATAGGAGTGCGGGTAAGCTACTACAAACAGCATAGTGAACGCATTATTGTGGCCAAGATAGGCAAGAAGCCCATGCCTACTACAGTAGTACAAGTTTATATGCCAACTAGCTCTGCAGATGATTAAGAAATTGATGAAATGTATGATGAGATAAAAGAAATTATTCAGGTAGTGAAGAGAGACGAAAATTTAATAGTCATGGGTGACTGGAATTCGAGAGTAGGAAAAGGGAGAGAAGGAAACATAGTGGGAAAATATGGATTGGGGGAGAGAATTGGAAGACGAAGCCGTCTGGTAGAATTTTGCACAGAGCATAACTTAATCATAGCTAACACTTGGTTCAAGAATCATAAAAGAAGGTTGTATACATGGAAGAATCCTGGAGATACTAGAAGGTATCAGGTCATATAATGGTAAGACAGAGATTTAGAACCAGGTTTTAAATTGTAAGACATTTCCGGGGCAGATGTGGACTCTGACCACAATTTATTGGTTATGAACTGTAGATTAAAACTGAAGAAACTGCAAAAAGGTGGGAATTTAAGGAGATGGGACCTGGATAAACTGAAAGAACCAGAGGTTGTAGAGAGTTTGAGGGAGAGCATAAGGGAACAATTGACAGGAATGGGGGAAAGAAATACAGTAGAAGAAGAATGGGTAGCTCTGAGGGATGAAGTAGTGAAGGCAGCAGAGGATCAAGTAGGTAAAAAGACGAGGGCTAGTAGAAATCCTTGGGAAACAGAAGAAATTTTTAATTGATGAAAGGGGAAAATATAAAAACGCAGTAAATGAAGCAGGCAAAAAGGAATACAAAGGTCTCAAAAATGGGATCGACAGGAAGTGCAAAATGACTAAGCAGAGATGGCTAGAGGACAAATGTAAGGATGTAGAGGCTTATCTCACTAGGGGTAAGATAGATACTGTCTACAGCAAAATTAGAGAGACCTTTGGAGAAAAGAGAGCCACTTGCATGAATATCAAGAGCTCAGATAGAAACCCAGTTCTAAGCAAAGAAGGGAAAGCAGAAAGGTGGAAGGAGTATATAGAGGGTTTATACAAGGGCGATGTACTTGAGGACAATATTATGGAAATGGAAGAGGATGTAGATGAAGATGAAATGGGAGATATGATAATGCGTGAAGAGTTTGACAGAGCACTGAAAGACCTGAGTCGAAACAAGGCCCCGGGAGTAGAAAACATTCCATTGGAACTACTGACGGCCTTGGGAGAGCCAGTCCTGACAAAACTCTACCATCTGGTGAGCAAAATGTATGAGACGGGCGAAATACCCTTAGACTTCAAGAAGAATATAATTCCAATCCCAAAGAAAGCAAGTGTTGACAGACGTGAAAGTTACCGAACAATCAGTTTAATAAGTCACAGCTGCAAAATACTAACGCGAAGTCTTTACAGACGAATGGAAAAACTGGTAGAAGCGGACCTCGGCGAAGATCAGTTTGGATTCCGCGGAAATGTTGGAACACGTGAGGCAATACTGACCCTACGACTTATCTTAGAAAATAGATTAAGGAAAGGCAAACGTACGTTTCTAGCGTTTGTAGACTTAGAGAAAGCTTTTGACAATGTTGACTGGAATACTCTCTTTCAAATTCTGAAGGTGGCAGTGGTAAAATACAGGGAGCGAAAGGCTATTTACAATTTGTACAGAAACCAGATGGCAGTTATAAGAGTCGAGGGGCATGAAAGGGAGGCAGTGGATGGGAAGGGAGCGAGACAGGGTTGTAGCCTCTCCCCGATGTTATTCAATCTGTATATTGAGCAAGCAGTAAAGGAAACAAAAGAAAAATTCGGAGTAGGTATTGAAGTCCATGGAGAAGAAATAAAAACTATGAGTTTCGGCGATGACATTTAATTCTGTCAGAGACAGCAAAGGACTTGCATGAACAGTTGAGCGGAATGGACAGTGTCTTGAAAGGAGGATATAAGATGAACATCAACAAAAGCAAAACGAGGATAATGGAATGTAGTCGAATTAAGACGGGGGATGCTGAGGGAATTATTATGGAAATGAGACACTTAAAGTAGTAAAGGAGTTTTGCTATTTGGGGAGCAAAATAACTAATGATGGTCGAAGTAGAGAGGATATAAAATGTAGACTGGCAATGGCAAGGAAAGCGTTTCTGAAGAAGAGAAATTTGTTAACATCGAGTGTAGGGTTAAGTGTCGTTTCTGAAAGTATTTGAATGGAGTGTAGCCATGTGTGGAAGTGAAACATGGACGATAAATAGTGTAGACAAGAAGAGAATAGAAGCTTTCGAAATGTGGTGCTACAGAAGAATGCTGAAGATAAGGTGGGTAGATCACGTAACTAATGAGGAGGTATTGAATATAATTGGGGAGAAGAGTAGTTTGTGGCACAACTTGACAAGAAGAAGGAACCGGTTGGTAGGACATGTTCTGAGGCATCAAGGGATCACAAATTTAGCATTGGAGGGCAGCATGGAGGGTAAAATCCGTAGAGGGAGACCAAGAGATAAATACACGAAGCAGATTCAGAAGGATGTAGGTTGCAGTAAGTACTGGGGGATGAAGAAGCTTGCACATAATGGAGTAGCATGGAGAGCTGCATCAAACCAGTGTCAGGACTGAAGACAACAACAACAAAAAATAAATAATAAGTGGCGCTAAATAACAAAGCTAGAAAACTAAAAGTTGGTCAGAATATGGTAATGTACGTCACAATTGAAAGTTACAGGCGTCAACTTTGGTCAAAATCCTTTCTACGAGAAATTGAAGGCGCCAAATATTATACTCAGAATGATGAAAATCCGTATGTAGCCTCATTTTCATATAAAGACATGAACTATGTGACACTAGTAAGTTACCTGTATTAATTTTCAAGCTCTTTAGTAGAAACTAAATTTGGAACGAAAACGTCCTCATTCATGATAGATTAAGTATCATATATTCATAATAGAAAGTTCTATTTAAAGTACTAGATTACAGTCATGTAATAATACAGCTGTACCAAGTTTCAAGACGGTACTGCGAATTACTACAATTACAAGGAATCCTAAATAGGCAGTTCAGTGGTAATGTTCTACTGTCGGTTCCGTTTAACTGCAGTCGAGCTAAAACGTATCAGTAACTAAAGGAAACTTTATCTATATTTATACAAAAATGAAGAAGATTGTAAACTGTAAAGCGGAAGGGATATTAATACGTGTCCGAGAAAGGGGCCATTTGGGTATGCTCTTTGTGCCCAGGGCGTTGACAGCAAGGGTTCCATATGGCGGTGCGCTGCACCTATATGTACGAGTAAATACGGCCAGAGAGGCAGTGAAAATACACTTCCTACGGAGATATCAATCTGTTTGCGTCAGTCAAACGCCTGCGTCGTAAGGCCTCGGGTGACGTCAGAGATGGGCGTACTTGACTTTGTTTTCCGTAAAAGTGGGAAAGACGGTACACCGTCATGGATCGCTGAGATTTCATGGAAGTTACTGTTTGTCCGCCGCCACCCGATGTTGACAAAACTGTGTGGCAAGTGGAGAGATTATTTTCACTTTTAAGGCGAGCAACTAACTTTTTGTAATAGAAGTCAGGGCGATAGACCATTTTACTTGGAACTTCCTGTAGTGGCGGCTTCTGAACTGTTAATAGTGCTGTTTCGACGGGGATGCTACTATTATTATTTTTATTGTTAGGGATATTATTATATTTTGTGCGTGTGGACTTTTAAACAATATAACAATCAGTTACAAATTAAAGCTTTTATTCCTAGTCATAGTTCCTGATCCCACCGAGTAAATAGCAAGTAATACGTAACATTTTCTTTTAGAGAGCACAAAGAGTAATATGGACTTTCACACTGCAAATTATGATGAGTATGTTCCCATCGCTTTCTGGCTGACCGCACTAATAGTTTTCAGGCTCTGGTAAACAGAGAAGGTAGATGTAAACCGCGCACAGACAGTTTAAGTGTCATGTAACAGAGCACCGACAATTTTGATTATTTACCTCGCTCCCCATAACGTCGTACACAAGTAGCAGAAGGCAAGAGTCCAATGTCGAATTACAGATGAAGTGTGTTATATGCACCAAATAGTTACAGTCGACGTAGTTACTATTAAATAGTAAGTGGTAGGGTTCGTGCACTTAACTTAGAATCCACTTAGCAACTAATAAATACATGAAACCCTCCGTTGCCAAATTTACCTTTATTGTAATTTTAATTAACGTGGAAGCCATAAAAACAGTTAACACGGAGGCAAAATGTACGCACCTAAAAGCTACTTAAAAAAGGAATAAAATCACTTAAATTTGTTTCCACAAGAGGAGAATACAACGTCTCAATTCGGACCTCGCTAACACTTATATTTTACTGACATTAAATATAACAAGATAAATAATCATACATGTGACGAGAACAAATGAATAACACTATCAATCTTTACAGATGATAATACGACTATATTCACGAAGGTTCGCACCCAGGCAAGAGAGATACTTCAACATATAAGGTGATTACAGTAAGCCCTAATTCCACTCGACAAACGTAGTAACTATATAAGCGAGACAAATGGACTGAAGGAATATAGCCGGATGTACCGTAGTAAAAAGGGCCACTATCAACCCCGTCGGGACGCTATCCCCGTGAACATGTCAGTTTCAGCTACCTGCAACACACACAGAGTCATTTATAGCTTTTTTTAAAACAATTAACATGAAAAGGCACAACGCGTAACACACTAACAAAATATAAACGACTATTTCACAGAACTAGCTCCTCTTTAGACATAACAAACAGCAGAATATTAATAATACCTAAAATACTTCTAACCTATAACAAACTAAGGTACCACGTAATAGAATATCGTCTTGAGCTCATAGAAGACTCAGTTTGACTTGCCTGTTTATAGGTCTTACACCTCAACAGTGTCAGCTTCAGCAAACCCGCTAATACAAAACTCGAAATATGACAGGAATAATGATTGAAGCCACTGACAATACTAGGCTGCCACATAGAGGAGACAATATTAATTTACAGCGGCACACAACCGACCTTACATCTCCAATTTAGTATAATCAGAATAAACAATTTGTGTATAATAATTACTTACAGTACCATGACAACCTCTGAATAACACTTATTACCCAAGGTAGGTGCTGGTATCGAAAGCCACCTTTAGTAATACAGAGAGTGAGTGTATTCACTTATTGGAAGGGTTTCAACTTTACATCCCTTTCCACATACCTCTCTGTTTACACAATTCTATAACTTCTGCAACTAAAGAAGGGCATATAAATGCACATATAACTGACACAGATTTCAGCAGAATAAAACAGTATCGCAAATGGCTTCATTTGCTTTACACGTGAGATGTCTTCCCCATCCAGTAATTCCGAAATATATTCAACAACGCGTGAGAGGAAGACGTCGCCGTGGTTATCAGCTGTTTACTTCACATAATTTCCTGCACAGCCACAAGGCAGACGAAGCGTTTTCACATGCAACAGCGACAGCGGCGAGCACCACACATTTCCTCCGTCACGCCATAGACACATCTCAATTTCAATGGCCAGTAACAAGAACCTATACAAGCCCTCGCAGCAGAGAAGTTCCAAAACAAAACGGTGCACCAACGCGATACCAAACCCGAGGTCCCATCAAGTTACTGCCGGGATCTCTCGCTGACCCTGCCCATAGCGTACAGGTATCGTACCACAGGCGTTAACAAGCCACCTCCGACCCTGCGAATATCCACTCCGCTGTCTCTTTTCTCTCTCCGTTAACCACCCGACCACCGGCCTCAATCGTGGAAAGCAAAGATTGTGACCCTATAATCGATGGCAGCGATGCCATTCTAAGTGCTAGAACACTGGCACCAGCCGCGCCACGGCTCAGTAAGTAGTACTGAAACGGCAAGAAAGAGCACATAGAAGAATGGTAGCAAAGTTTAAACAAATTCGACAGAAATATCTTCGGATATTTCTGTCAATCAGAATCCCTAACAGTCACATCATTAATGCTCTAAGCAATTGTCAAAAGAAAATTTCTAGTTTGAAAGTAGACGTATGGATATGAGGGACATGAGCTAACAAAGTATGTGTATGACAGTGAAAGTCTTACATTGAGGCGTTGGGCCGGGTTGTTTGGAGGAAACAGACCAAACAGCGAGGTCATCCGTCTCATCGGATTGGGGAAGGACGGGCAAGGAAATCGGCCGCGCCCTTTCAAAGGAACCATCCCGGCATTTGCCTGGAGCGATTTAGGGAAATCGCGGAAAACTTAAATCAGGATGACCGGACGCGGGATTGAACCGTCGTGCTTCCGAATGCGAGTCCACTGTGCTAACCGCTACGCCACCTCGCTCGGTTACAATGAGGCTTTGGTGACACACATTTTTACAGTCTCCGCGTTAAACTAGGTGATTCATATTTTGCTAATTTTCCCAACTGTAGTGTGTGAAACATCTGAAATTCACGTTATGATTGACACAAACTTTGTAATTTCACTGCAGTTCCTTGAGAACATGACTGGACCCGTTTCAGATTTAATACACATCTTTCTATCTTCTTCTGTCTATCTTCATCAATCATCATCATCAATCATTTATCAATGTATGTATAAACTGAAGTCTCCTTGCAGCGATACTGATCCGGTTTTCGTAGTCTCTTCCTTAGCGCACCCTCGATCACGTTGAAGCTGCAAGTCTAAATGAGTGTGGGATGGTGTTTGCTCAAAAATGTTCACGACACCACCATTTAGATTGCATTAATACAAACATTTATTCTTCACAAAATTTGATTATTAGTAACAGTATCCAATTTGTCAACTACGAAAATATAATAGCGCACTGGACCTGATTAGCACCTACTGTACCTGAAAGTCACAGTCTAATGGCGAAGATAATTATGTCTTTCAATGTGGCACAAAACGAAGTCCACAGTTCGCAATCAATACTGTCTTGCGAAAGCTTACAAAAGAAGAATACGATTCTGTAATTCAGTTAACCCAGTCCATAATGAGTATCACCATGTCCAAACGTCACTCGTTTCGATGACAATAACTTTCTACACCACTTGTTGATCAAAGCACAGTTTAGTTGAAACGTTCCTTAATCTGAGGTAGTGCAATCACTCGTAAAGCTTTAAACATTAATAATAATGAGTTTCATCGTTGTCGGTGTGCGTATTCTCGCATACAGAACGTGCGTGGCTGTGGCGTGAGCGAACACCGAGAGTGCAACCGACATTATATGACCAATACATTTTGCCCCTCTCTTTGGTATTCCTGTGACAATGTTTCACAAGGTCGATACCTCGTAAAGAGCAACAGATCGAACACAGCATCAGCGGTCTTGTGATTTATGTATATTAACATGTAATTTGAACGTGTTATGTAAACTGATGTTATTATTTTGAGCTGTAATATTATTCGCACGGTACCTGTGAGTATTGTCTAAGTAATTCTGGAAGCTTAGGCCCAGTAGAAAAAATTGTCTCTGTAAAAGTTTTGACGATCGAAAAGGAGACGATAGATGAGCAGTTGTTCAAGGAGGGTTGTGGGATGTCTAAGACGGGAAGTCGGGAGTATGCAGCAATTTTCGGAAAAGTTCTTTGGATTGTGAAAAGAAGAGTTGTTTCAATAGTGTGGAAATAAGGAACGGTTTGGACATTTTTATTTTACAGTGATTTACACTGAGCAGCCAACCAAGATAAATTCTTGTGACATATAAGCTGGAATAAAGACTGTGCTCTTTGATTTGATTTGATTTTACCAGGCAAGCAAACACAACATTGGTCAAGCCCGCTACTGCCCGCACCGAAACAGAGTTTATTGTTCGGTATCATTCCCTGTGTTTCTAGTAAAGCCAACCAATGCCCCTGAACAGTGCAAGAAGATCCTTTACCTGTGCTTTGGTAGACACAGTTTCTTCAGGTCTGGCTGATCCAAATATTCTGTGTCTTTTAATCTCCAATGCCTCGCATTCGAATATCAAATGTGATGCGGTTTCCTCGCCCACACCACGCATCCTATATTTGGGGTCTTCTTCTGTTATCCCCATTGTATGTAGGTGTTTTTTTGAAATTCCCATGGTCTGCCAATAGTCCTACCATGAGTTTCATTCCTCTCCTGTTCAAGCCCAGGATTGAGAGACTTCTCTTAGAATATGGCTTCGGCATCAATACCTTGCCAGGTTTTTGGTTTTTGACCTTAGCCCAATATTCTACATGTTGTTTCCTTGTCCAATCTCGTAGTTTTATTTTGATCATCGCCTTGGTGATTGTTAGGACAGGTTCTCGCTCAATAAATGGTGTTATCGCTGCCATACTGGCCAACCTATCGGCTTGCTCATTACCACTAATCCCTGAGTGACCAGGGACCCACAATAGGTTTATCCTATTGCTTTTCCCTAGCTCCACAAGGACTTTGTGGTATTCTGCCACGATCTTTGATCTTGTTGCAGAAGCTGCCAGTGCTTTCAGGGCTGCTTGGCTGTCTGAATAAATTAAAATGCTACAACCTACGTAGCAACTCCGCAAATTCTCCTCCATTCACACCCTGACAACAGGATGTAAGACAGGGATGTAATCTTCACCCCTACTGTACAGTCTGTACATCGAAGAAGCAATGATGGAAAGAAAAGAAAGGTTCAGGAGTGGAATTAAAATTCAAGGTGAAAGGATATCAGTGATACGGTTCGCTGATGACATTGCTATTCTAAGTCAAAGTGAAGAAGACTTACAGATCTGCTGAATGGAATGGACAGTCTAATAAGTACAGAACATGGATTGACAGTAAATCAAAGAAAGACGAAAGAAATGAGAAGTAGTAGAAATGAGAACAGCGAGAAACTTAACACCAAGATTGATGGTAACGAAGTAAATGAAATTAAGGAATTCTGCTGTATAGGCAGCAAAGACATTCGTGGCCAAGAGAAGTCTTCTAATATCAAACACAGGCCTTTATTTCAGGAAAAAATTTTCGGAGGAGGTACGTTTGGAGCACTGCATTGTATGGTACTGAAACATGGACTGTGGAAAAACCGGAACAAAAGAGAATCGAAGCATTTGAGATGTGATGCTACAGACGAATGTTGAAAATTAGGTGGACTGATAAGGTAAGAAATGAGGAGGTTCTATATGGAATCGGAGAGGAAAGGAATATGTGGAAAATACTGACAAGGAGGAGGGACAGGATTGTAGGACATCAGTTAAAACATCAGGGAATGACTTCCATGGGACTAGAGGGAGCTGTAGAGGGCAAAAACTGTAGAGGAATACAGATATTGGAATACTTCCAGCAAATAATTGAGGACGTAAGTTGCAGGTGCTTCTCTGAGATGAAGAGGTTGGCACAAGAGAGGAATTCATGGCAGGCTGCATCAAACCAGTCAGAAGACTGATGACCCAAAAAAAGTGTGTGTGTGTGTATGTGTGTGTGTGTGTGTGTGTGTGTGTGTATGTGTGTGTGTGTGTGTGTGTGTGTGTATGTGTGTGTGTGTGTGTGTGTGCATATCTATATACTGATCAGCCAGAACATTATGACCACCTACGTAATAGCCTGTTGGCACAGAAAACAGCGGCGAAGCGTCGTGGCATCCAAGTAATGACACCTTGATAGGTCACTGGAGGGAGTCAGCACCACATCCGCACATACAAGTCACCTAATTACCGTGAATTCCGCGAAGGGGAGCATTGATCTCCGACGTCACGTTCAGTCACATCCCAGGTGTGTTCGGCTGGGTTCAGAACTGGCGAATTGGGGCGCAAGCATATCAATTGGAACCCACCTCTGTGTCCATCGAACTACTCCATCACACTCCCGGCCTTGTAACATGACGTATTATCTTGCTGAAAAATGCCACTACTGTTGGGAAACATGATCCTCATGAAGAGGTATAGATGGTCTGCAACCAGTGTTCGATACTCTTGGCAGTCATGATACCTCGCACGGGCTATGCTGGACCCGTAGGTGCTCATGTGAATGTTCTCCAGACGATAATGGAGCTCCGTCAGCTTGTCTATGTCCAGTCATAAGGTGTCAAGGAGCTTTTCGTCTGGAAGGCGACGATTCGCGCCCTCTCATTGGCATGATGAAGAAGGTATCAGGATTCGGAGGCCCAGCGTTAGCAGTGTTTGGCGCACTGGGTGTTCAGACACTCTTGTACTTTGTCCAGCACTAAAGTCTGATGTTATTTCCGTTACAGTTCTCGAGCTGTCCTGTTTTACCCGTCTGCGCAGACTACAACATCCGACATCTATAATGAGGGGTGGGTGCCCAACACCACGACATTTGGACGTGGTTTCGGCTTGGTTTCGCCACCTGTTGAAGACACTCACCATAGCACTCCTCAAACCCCCGACAAGTCGTGCAGTTTCCGAAATGCTCGTGCCAAACCTCTGGGCCAATACAACCTGCCTCGGTGAAACTCAAATAGATCACGCTCCTTCCCTATCCTGCAAACCGGACAGTAGACACTGATATTGAATCCATTGTGCGTGTGTCTGACTAGCAGCCTAGCCAGGTGCCGCTGCTATCACCTGGACGGGTTTATATCGATAGCAGGTCGGTGGTCATAATGTTCTGGCTGATCAGTGTACGTAAAAGGAAACTATTGTTAGCTAAAGTCTCGAAAAGTTCTTTATCGATTGACTTCAGTGCTATGCTAAGAAACGTCCAGATGGACAAAGGCTGTAAATTTTTTTAAAAATATACATGGTCTGTGAATATACACTGGCGAACAAAATCGCAACACCAAAAGATAACTAAATAGAGTAATGAAATTTCGGGAATACATTTGTCTAAGTGACATATTTAAATAATAAAAATTGCAGTACCCGTGTGGAGTTTGCTGGTCTACCATCGGGCGCCTCCCCAGGTGGCGGATAGGGGAATACTCACTAGATATGGTGGGTACCGGGGAAATAAAATACCCGGGGTGGACCAAAACTAGCAACTGCTGCCTTATAGTATGATATTGGCTTATCAAAGGCTAAAGGAAGAAAACCTTGAGTAAAAATTACCTGGTCCTCCGGGTTGGGGGTTGTGCAGTGGGCCAGCTCCTCACTCACATAAAAACATAAAAATGCTAAAAAACCTAATAATATGCCTCGGAAAAATTGGAACTTTGGACGGCGAACTGGCAATGGGAAACGGAAAATTATGTTTGGATGCTGGAATGTGCAAGGTATTTCCACTAAAATAAATTTACTCCCTGCAGAACTTGACATGTTCAACATCGATATTGTCGTACTCTCTGAAACAAAGAAGAAAGACCAAGGAGAAGAAGAACTGGATAATTATATACATATCTGGAGTGGGGTATCAAAAGCAGTAAGAGCCAAAGCAGGAGTCTCCATTATGATAAAGAAATCATGGAAAGAAAGAATCACAAATTGGACATTCATCAATCAACGTATTATAACTGTTGAAATGACATTATTTGCTAGGGAAGTTGTGATTATTGGCGTATATGCACCCACGAACGACACAAAAGATAAGGAGAAAGATATATTTTGGGACACCCTCAGGGAGACTATTGAAAAAATCCCAAGAAGAAAGGAACTGATTATCATGGGAGATCTGAATGGAAGGGTAGGAATTAGAGAATCTTGTACAATAGTAGGAAAACACGGGGAGGACGAATATAATGACAATGGGGAACGATTGATTGCAATTTGTGAACAATTTGATCTAAAAATTACCAACACATTTTTCAAACATAAGGACATTCATAAATATACTTGGCAACAGAGCACCGAAGAACTTCGTTCTATAATATATTATATTATCATTAGGCAAACAAGTAGTTTCAAAGCAGTAGATGTCAGATCTTATAGAGGAGCCCAGTGTGGATCAGACCACTATCTAGTTAAAATGAAGTCTTTCTGGCCATGGAAGAATGCACGGAGTGATACAAGTAACATAAATAAAACGAACCAGACTGAGAAAGATGTACATTTACCTTTTAATATTGACAGCCTACAAGACGAAAGTATCAGAACACTCTTTGCGGCCAGGATGGAAAGGAAACTGGTTGAATCATTTGAAGGAAGTACAGAGGAAATATATGACTATATAAAAGCTAATGTGAAAATCATAGCAACAGAGGTGTTGCGTAAAAAAGATAGCAACCACAACCGTGCAGGAGAGTGGTGGTCAGAGGAACTAGAGGTCCTTGTTAGAGAAAAACGAAATGCGTTCCTTCAGTGGTTGTATGATAAATCAGAAGAAACAAGGTCAATATACAAGGAAAAGAAGAATGAAGTGATGAAAAAAATAAGGATGGCAAAAAATGAAGCATGGGAAAGAACATGTGCCAAGGTGAATAGCAAATTAGGATTTGGGAGAGCAAATGAAGCTTGGTCAGTATTGAAAGGGCTTCGACAGGATACAAAAAGCAAAACTAATCTCCAACTGATAACATAAAAGGAATGGGAAGAGTATTTCCAAAAATTAATAAATGAGGACAGAGAAGAATATCTAGAAGAAGGAACAGGGGAAGATAAAGGACATGAAGATGATGAGTTCCAGATTTAAAAAATGAAGTACTTCAGGCGTTGAGAACAGGAAAGAATGGTAAATCACCGGGACCAGGCAATATCAATCTGGAGTGTCTGAAATATGGTGGTGACAAAATTGTGAAACTGATAACACAGCTCTTCAACAAAATGATACATGGAGATTCAATACCCAATGAGATGAAGCTATGTTACATTAATACAATATTTAAGAAAGGGGATCGCAAAATTTGTTCAAACTGTCGAGGAATTTCTGTTACAAACACATTAATGAGAATTTTTGCGAAAGTAATTCAAAACAAACTGGAAAAAAATTTTAGAACCCAAGAAGAACAATGTGGATTCACGGCTGGGAGATCATGTGTAGACCATATTTTCACATTACGACAGATTTTGGAAAAACATAGGGAAAAATCAAAAAATTTAGGATTAATTTTCGTAGATCTAGAAAAAGCGTATGATACTGTTCCAAGAAAATTACTTTGGAGAGCACTACATATGGCAAACATAAACCCTTCCTTGATTAAAATAATACAACAGATGTATAAAGATAACATTTGCCAAGTGAAAGTTGGTAATAAACTTTCACAGAAATTTAGAACAAGCAAAGGCCTTTTACAGGGCTGTCCCATGTCACCATCATTATTTAAAATCTATATAGATATTAGCCTTAGAACATGGTCTCGTAAATGTAATAGTATGGGATTAGAAATAAGAGATGGAGTTTACCTACATCATTTATTATTTGCTGATGATCAAGTAGTCGTAGCACAAAATGGGGAGGATGCTAATCAACTAGCAGTAGCATACAAAACTTGGGGTTTGAAGATTAATTACCAAAAAACAGAATACTTGACTAATGATTTAGATGAGCTATACATTGAAGGAAAGAAAATCAAAAAGATAAACACTTTCTGTTATTTGGGATCCATTTTAGAAATCGAGGGAAAATCAGAGTCAGAAATCAATAAAAGAATTAGTAGCGGACGGAGGGTCATTCGGATGCTTAACTCAGTCTTATGGAGCAGGAATGTAATGAGCAGAACTAAAAAATTAATATACAAATCCATATTAGAGAGTGTGGTTGTGTATGGAACGGAGACCTGGACAATTAACATGAAGCACATTAAAAAATTACAAGCTCTAGTGATGGACTTTTGGAGAAGATCGGCAAGAATCTCCAGGAATGAAAAGATAAGGAACACCGAAGTAATAAGGAGAATGGAAATAAAAGAAAGAATATATGACGTAATGGATAGGAAGAAATTACAGTGGTACGGGCATGTACGACGAATGGAGGAAGCCAGAATACCAAAATTGATACTGGAGTGGGAACCGGAGGGGAGAAGAAGAAGAGGACGACCTGTGACCACCTGGCTCCAAAATGTACAGCACACAATGAGGAGAATGGGCGCAAAGGAAGAGGACACGCTAGATCGAAACACCTGGAGAAATATTTTGAGAGGATAGTTTAAGAACATTTATTGTTTGTATTGTAATTTCCAAGTAAATTATTATGTTGGAGATAAGCCTCTGTAATGAGGAAAGGCTCAAAAATAAATAAATAAAAAATTGCAATATCACAGGTTAACGCAAGCGCGGGGAAAGCCATTGCAAATGTGAAGTGCTGGAAGGTATATAACTGGTGTAACCACCAGGATGTTGAATACAAACGTGCGGATGTCAGCTTCTGCGATGGAGTTCCGTGCCTGATGCACTCGGTCAGTTAACACCCGAGTGGTTAATGCTGGTTGTAGATGACGCTGTAATTGTCGTTCGACGATGCCCCATATGTGATCGATTGGTGATAGATCAGGTGATCGAGCAAGCCAAGGCAACATGTCGACTCTCAAGAGACCGCGTGAATTACAACAGCAGTAGGTGAGCAAGCGTTATCCAGTTGGAAGACACCCCCTGTATTGCAGTTCATGAGTGGCCTCACAGCAGGTCGATTCCCCAGACTGACGCTCAGATTTACAATCAGGGTGCGTGGAATAACCAAGAGAGTGCTCCTGCTGTCGTACGAAATCGCACCAAAGATCATATCATCAGGTGTAGATACAGTGTTTCTAGCTCACAGACAGGTTAGTTGCAGGACCTGAAATAGCCTCGTTCTAACAAACACACGCCAGTCACTGGCACCGAGGCAGAACCAGCGTTGATCAGAAAACTGACTTCCACCCTGCCCTCCAATGAGCTCTCGCTTGACACCACTCAAGCCGCAAAAGGCGGTGGTTTGGGGTCAGTAGAATGAATTCTACAGGGCATCTGGCTCAGAGCTGTCCTTGAAGTAACCGATTTGTAACAGTTCGTTGTGCGACTATAGAGCCAGCTGCTGCAGATGCAGTACGATGGGCCAGAGCGACACGTAGAACACGATGGTAGCCCCTCTCGGTGGGGCCACGTGATCACCGTTTTCAGCAACCATGTACAGTGGCAACATTTCTCCCAAGTATTTCTGCAATATCGTAGAAGGAACATCCAGCTTCTCGTAGCCGTATTACACGACCTCGTTTAAACTCAGTGAGGTGTTGGTAATGATGTCTTTGTTGCCTTGAAGGCATTCCTGACTAACATCAACTTACGACGCCCAACCTCACAGGTAACCAACGCCCGCTATTGTTACAGCATGTATTTAATGCACACCTGATTTGCTTTCTCATAGCTGCGCTACTAGTGCCGCTATTATGCTATTGGCGCTAAAGTTGAGTAGCCATCATCTTTCAGATGTAGAAACACGCCTACCAACTTTGGTTTACGTCGCACAACTCGTTCTTGGTGTTGTGATTTTTTTTTTTTTTTGCACGCAGATTCTAAGACAAAAGAACTACGCAGCACGTAAGAATAATGAAAATTGGTCACAAATTGACAGTCATACAGGTACCACCGGACGATACAAAACTGTAAACTGGAATCTCATTGACTGGAATAAAACTGTCTTGAGTGATGAGTCCCGTCTCTAATTGAGATAATGTATTTGTACAGAAAGAAAATGGAAAACAAACACATGCTTTCCCTGTGGTAAGTGGATTGTCCGACCATGATGCACAACTGATTAACTTAAAAAACCCGACAGGGTGTAGAGTTCGGAAACCATTAAGTAAAAGTGTGAGGTCGCTCAACCCGGTATCTATAGAGCACTCCAGAGAAAGCTTAAGAAATGTTAATTGTGGAGATGTATATAATGAGCCCATTGGTAATGATAAATGCAACATATTTCCTGACAAATTTATATCCCTTTTTGAACATTGTTTCCCAAAGAAAATTACTAAATATAACACCACACACTTTTCAAAGAAACCTTGCATTACTACAGGTAGTAAAGTGTATTCAGAAAGAAAAGAAACTGTATGAGACAGCAAGAACTAGTAAAGATGCAGAATCAGTTTTACACTATAAAAATTATTGTAACATACTGAGAAAGGTTGTAAGGAAATTAAGAAACATGTATGTTAGAGAAGAAATTAACAACTCCGGCAATAAAATAAAGTCAGTATGCAATGTTAGAAGGAAGACAGGAAAAGTAACCACTGGAGTGGGTAGTATTACTATTAAAGAGAATGAGACCATCCCAACCAAGAGTACGCAAGAAACTAATGTGTTTAACAACCATTTCTTAAGCTTAGGAGGAAAAATTGGTGCGATCGGGTCAAAAGAAAAAGCCAGGCAGTACATGGAAGAGTCTGTTTTTTTAAAAAAAAAATTAGATTAAGTTTCACCTAACAACCTCTTGTGAAAAAAGTAAAATTATTAAATCTTTGAAAAATAAATGTTCTGTTCGAGTAGATGACACCTCTAATAAGATACTAAAACAATGTGGAGCAATTACAGCTGAAGTTCTGCATCACATATGTAATGCATCTCTAACTCAAGGTATTTTCCTGGACAGGTTAAAATATGCCATTGTCAGGCCTCTCTACAAAAAGGGGGACACCACAGATGTCAATAATAATCGGCCAGTATCCATGCTTACAGCATTTTCAAAAATCTTCGAGAAAGTAATGTACTCAAGAGTGGTTAGCCATCTCAACAGTAATGGGATACTTAGTAAATCACAGTCCGGATTTCAAAAATGCTGTTGCACTGAGACAGCAATATACAGTTTCACTGTCCACATAATAGACTCTTTAAATAGTCAAATGTCACCAATAGGAATTTTCTGTGACATTTTCCAAAGCATTTGATTCTGTGAACCATGATATTATGTTAGAGAAATTACAATTCTATGGTATAAATGGAAAAGCATATGAATGGATTAAGTCATACCTACAGAACAGGAAGCAAAAACTTTCCTTATATGGTTCAAGTGATTTAAATAAGTTTGCCACTTCATCTAACATGGGTGAAATTACGTTAGGTGTGCTACAGGGTTCAATCATGGGTCCCCCTCTGTTCTTGATATATGTGAACAGCCTCCCTTCCTATCTGAAACAGGAAGCTGAAATGACACTGTTTGCTGATGATACAATCATCATTATTGATCCAGTAAAAGGAACTCCAACTGAAAATGATACAAATAAAGTCTTTGGAAAAGTCATTAATTGGTTTTGTGCCAATGGGCTTGTTCTAAACTTTGAAAAAACACAATACATCCAATTTTCTCTTGTAAAAAGTACAGTTCCTTCAATAAACATAACACATCAACAGCAGTCAGTAAACAGGGTACAGCATACTAAGTTTTTGGGCATACATATGGATGAGAATCTTTATTGAAAAATTCCTATTTTGGATCTTCTAAAGCGACTAGGTTCAGCAACTTTTACAATCAGAATAATTGCCAATTTTGAGGATATAGAAATTAGTAAGCTAACATACTTTGCATACTTTCACTCTCTGATGTCATATGGAATAATATTTTGCGGCAACTCAACATTTAGACAAAAAGTATTCACTGCTCAAAAGAAAGTGGTTAGAATAATGTGTGGGGTTCACAGTCATACATCTTATAGGCATCTTTTTAAAAGATTGGGAATTCTTAAAACAGCCTCACAGTACATTTACTCACGAATGAAATTTGTTCTCAACAACATGGACCAGTTTAAAAACGACAGTGACATTCATGACTATAATACCAGAAAAAAGAAAGACTTACATTAAACTTTACTCAACCTATCTTTAGCGCAGTAAGGGGTAAAATATGCTGCTATAAAAATTTTCGACAAATTGCCAGATGAAATAAAATGTCTGAGAGACAGCAGTAATACCTTCAAAAATAAATTGAAATCATATCTCCTTGACAACTCCTTCTGTACCATAGATGAATTCTTGAATAGGAATAAATAAATCTATAAATGTAGTATATACATTTTGTGCCATTTTAGGGAATGTGGTAAATAACAGAAATATTTATCTTTAACTCTGTATTGTAATATACATACATTAAAAAAAATTTGTTACGAATGTGCATTTCTTGTGCACTTGACACGTTCCACATCATAACGGCTACCGTACCGTGTGATTGACCAATGGAACACGCAACCAACTAACCAACTAACTAACTAACTGAGCGAAGACCAACGATGACGTGTCTGGAGACGGCCCGGGCAGCAGTGGAATACCAGCCGGACTGTCGCTCACCAGGCAGCACGACAACCAGGGGTGGTGGTGTGAGGCGCCATTTAATTTCATAGCAAGGTCTCTTTGGTAGTCATCTGCGGCGCTCTCCCAGCACGGTGACACGCCTGCGATATTCTACGCCGTTTGTTGCCCTTCAAGGCAAGCCATCCTGGGCTTACATTTCAACAAGATGATGCTCGCCAGCACATGTCGATAGTTTCTACTGCTTGTCTTTGTGTTTGTCAAATCCTACATCGGCTAGCAAGGTCGCCGGATGTCTCCCCAATTGCGAACGTTTGGAGCATTATGGGCAGGGCCCTGCAACCAGCTTGAGATTTTGACGATCTAACGCGCCAGTTGGACAAGATTTGGCACGGTATCCCTCACAAGAATATCCAATAACTCTATCAATCAATGCAGAGATGAATAACAGTTTGCATCAGGGTCAGAGGTGGGCCAGCGCGTTATTTACTTACTCAATTTTTGAAGTTTTTTCTGTTGATAAATCATCAATTTTTCTGAAATTTAATCCTTTTTTTCTCTGTATACGTATATCATATATATCCCACTCGTATTATTCCTTCCTGGTGTTCCTTAAAGTATGTGTTTCATAAAAGAAAATGAATAATGTTTCAGGAGCCATAACTTTGTTGTAGTGTTACATTGCTTGTTGGATTAATACTCGACCAGACAGTCTATAATCTCATCCACACTAGCGGCAGAAATAACCTCATGTAGGACAATGCGTAAACAGTTCGCTATTTTTCGGAAGTGATCCCTAAACGGAGAAAAAACTGAAATCTATCAGATGCTGAAACACGTTCTCCTTGTAGTGCAGTGAAACTGTCAGAAAAAAAGCATGTACCTTGCAAAAGGTGGGGTAGAAGATTTTACTTTTTTAACTCGTTCATATTGTTGGAAAGGTTAGAAAACCAAGTTTTGCCAACAAAATTTCTCTTGGGAAAACTTCCTGCAGTCAAAAAACTTCGAAAATTTCGGACTTTTTTCAGTCTTTTCAAAATATCTCAGTTTCATTTGCTCCTATCGCTTTGACGTCTATTTTCTTTTATAAAGAGCACAAAATTCTCTACAAATTTGATTTTTACCATTTTTTCCTAATCCCAATATCTAAGGCGCTACAGCGCGTCAAAAAATACCAATTTTTCAAATTTCGAGCAAAGTGGCAAATTACCTAATTTTTCAACACTGTTATTCCAGTTTCTATTTGTGTGGTATACACATATTACTCATCATGTTATTCATTGGAATTTACCATCTCACTATGCTGCAGGGCCAGGACAAACAGCATCATATTCAGTAACTACGAACACATTCACGTCGGATTGCGTCAAGTTTATTTGTGTTACAATATGTAATACGATTGCGTGCAGGTGCCGTACATTTTCTACAGTTGATTGACGTTAATGATCAGTTATAAGAAAAAATATGTAGGATTTGTTCTTTAGCGGACAAAAGCGTATTTATTCTTTGGCGGGCGGAAGGCAATTATCTCTAGTGATTGTTCACAGCGCGCTGACAGCTATTAGCACACAACAATAAGGGTCCTGCAGTTTGGAGTCGCTTCCATTCAGTATATGTTGTGGTACTCAAAATGAGTATGTCTGACATGAATTCGTGTTTCATTTGCGAAAAAACTGTGGTGAGTGGTGGATTCAATGTGAAAAAGAAAGGACTGAGCACACTTGTGGATTGTAGTGCTAAACGCAGGGAGTCTGCTCACACCCGTTTTTTGAAAACGCTCAGTGAAGTGATGGTGCATGAAGCATGCTACAAGAAGTACATCAATGAGAGAATGATAGCAGCTAGCCTTCGACATCCTCAGTAACCAACAGGCGTGCTACGTCGGTTGCAGGAGAAAGGTCAGTTCAAGTTCAAAGAGAAAAGCTTCTTATGTGCAAAAGGGAATTCTGATGACTTTTTAACCAAGCAGTTAAGACTGCCATATGCCAAACGAAATTTAGATGGAGGGTACCTTATCTACAAAGTGACTTGGACTCGAAATGTTTGCTTCAAGTCAATAGCCCAAAGCTATGTTTCTTACCTGCAACGTCAATTTGGATCTCAATTTGCTATAGTATTTGATGGGTATCCATGTGAGGGAGACAAATGTAGCACAAAGAGTGCTGAGAGGATCGTAGGTCCAAAAGACATTCTTCGGTTGACGTTGTGGTTGAATCAGAGATGGTGAACCAAGTCCCTCAGGACAAGTTCTTGTACAACTAACGAAACAAGATGCATTTGATCACACTTCTTAAAAAGGAATTTCTGGAGTGTAGCGTTGAAGTGCATCAGGCAAAAGAAGATGCTGACGTTATGATTGTAACATCTGTCATTTCAAGAACCAAAGGTTTTGGAAGTGTTGCCATTGTAGGAGAAGATGTTGACTTGCTTGTGCTCATGACCGGTTTGGGGCAAGGCATTGAAAACTTATTTTTCTTAAAGCCAGGAAGAGGAAATGCAGAAGAGAAGTGGTTTTCCACTGCATCTTGCAAAATTGACAGTGAATATATTCTGTTCACTCATTAAGTGCTGCAATATTGTTGCGAAAAATGAACACCTAACCTCAGCGCTTTGCACGTTCAATAAACCACATGCTACCAGTGAAGAAATAATAACAGCAACAGAACAGGTTATTATCGCATTGTATAGTGGAGGTGTCAGCGGTTCCCACACACTAGACCATTTGCGGTACCAGCTATTCGCCAAGTCTGCAACAAAAAGCAAACTGAATCTTGCACGGTTGCCACCTACACTAGATGCTGCACAACATCATTCGTTGCGGACTTACCAAAATGTCCAAAGTTGGATGGGAAACTGGAAACCTCCTGAGAAATGGGGCTGGAATCACAGTAACCACGGTCCAATACCCGCTATAATGAGCCAAGATCCAGCCCCTGAAGCACTTCTTCCCATTGTTTCATGCTCATGCAAGCTGAACTGTGGCGGAGCGTGCTCCTGTAGAAAAGCGGGTTTGAAATGTTCTTCAATTTGCAAGAAATGCATTGGGGTCAACTGTGAAAACGTGCCAAAATTTTTATATGAAGACAGTGAAAAAGATGTTATGGAGGATGTTGAGGAAACCGCTGACGAAATCAACGAACTTGCTGAGGCTGACCCGCAGTTTAAAGAAGAGGTCAATCTGGGATCAACTCTAGGTACAGACCCTGAATCCGTAACTCAAGGTATTTCTGGTGACACTGAGGAACCTGGCCCATCAAAACGTTGGAAGTGATGCTCATATCTGTCTCAAGTGCGCTAATGTGCGATATTACAAGTATTACACACCCAGAACTGTCAACATTTTTTAGTAACTGACAATGCATTTTAATTGTAATAAAGCTACTTATTTTTAATGTCAACTGCGTGGCTTTTATACACAAGAATAATTACCTACCTAATTAGGTTGCCTATTGCAGCTAATAATAATTCAGTTTCCACAGACAATTTATTTCGTGTGCGTGTGTATGTATGTGTGTGTGTGTGTGTGTGTGTGTGTGTGTGTCTATGTTTCTTAATGACGTATTTTTATATTTATAGTTTTACAAATACCAGGGCTGAGGTGGCCCATAGTGAACTTCAGGTAGTGATGTAAGAATCACAATAGTTGGGTGCCTAGCAATCCTCATGTTGCATACAGAGAAATTGAATACTTGAAAGTGAGGTGGTAAATTCCAACATATAACATGATGTATAATGTATTTATGCTACACAAACAGAAACTGAAAAAATAGTGTTCAAAAATAAGGTAACTTGCCACTATGCTCAAAATTTGAAAAATTGGTATTTTTTGAGGCGCTGTAGCGCCTTAGAAATTGGGAGTAGAAAAAAATGGCAAGAATCAAATTTGTAGAGAATTTTGTGCTCTTTAAAAAAGAAAATAGACGTTAAAGCGATGGGAGCAAATGAAACTGAGATACTTTGAAAAAACGGAAAAAGGCCGAAATTTTCCAAGTTTTTTGACTGCAGAAAGTTTTCCCAAGCGAAATTTTGTTGACAAAACTCGGTTTTCTAATATTTCCAACCATATGAACGAGTTGAAAAAATAAACTCTTCTACCCCACCTTTTGGAAGGTATTTCTGCAATTTGACTGGACTATTGGTGGTAAACGTGGGAAATATTGACAAAATTATCTTCCTGCTTCAGGAAATAAGATATAGTAAACAATGTTTACACGAAAATGGCACACGTAAAAATTTTGAAAATTGGTAGCCATCCTGCTTCCCACACCGCATAGACTAGTGCTGATAATAGTGTGTGCGCATTTATAACTGGAATATTTCGTAAAATTAAGGGAATAGAAATCATGGTTTGACCTGTATCTACACATTGGTGACTACTGTGTGCAGAACTTTTGCTGTATGTAACTAATGTTCGCGCAAAAATGACACAACTAAAAATTTTGAATGTATGTAAGAATCTGAGTTTCCGCTGAGCATTACAGAAGGTGCTGATAGATGTGCGTTAGCATTTATTTTTGGAATATTTTGAAAAATTAAGAGAATTAAATAAAAAGCATGACAAAAACAATATTCACGCGGATCTTTCTTTCATATCAAGTGAGCAGTGGTGTTTTCTTTTCGGTGTTTGTTGGTGGATAGAACGACGAAGAGGATTTTATCGATTTTTTCCAGCAGAGAAGACCCTCTCATGGGCTACCAGTTTTGCCTCATTTGATAGTGTCATTTTTAGGTTTGACAGGAATGTTAATTTTATTATTTGTTATGCTCATAGAAGTTAAATTTTATCAACGAATCCAGAGAGGTATTACAAATATCTGATTGGTTACTTACCATGCAGCCGTATACTGCAGGCTACAATTGTACGAGTTATTCACTTCTGCATGGCTGATAATGTACGGATCCTTTCAATAGATAGACGTCGCCTTCCATATTCCTTCTTTTGCATGTAATAATCCTTGCAGACATAAACGGCCAAGGGTAGTCTCCAGGTTGTCTGATGGTTTTTTAAGATTCTGACGCGGGTGAGTCCCTCACAGAAAGAGACTCCTATGAATTTATTTCAGATTCCTGCAAAAGACGTGAAGGTTAATACTTCTTATCTCTGATTTTCTTATGGCAGCGGGTGGGTCAACAAACACGCGTTTTCTTATCACTTTACTACCAAGATTGAACATACACATATTACTTAAGAAACATAGTGTAGTTGATATTTCTGAAATGCTTCTGTTCATTTAAGTTACAATACAGCCGTAATTTTTCCCGAGGGCATGCAGCTTTACTGTATGATTACATGATGATGGCGTCCTCTTGGGTAAAATATTCCGGAGGTAAAATAGTCCCCCATTCGGATCTCCGGGCGGGGACTACTCAAGAGGATGTCGTTATCAGGAAAAAGAAAACTGGCGTTCTACGGATCGGAGCGTGGAATGTCAGATCCCTTAATCGGGCAGGTAGGTTAGAAAATTTAAAAAGGGAAATGGATAGGTTGAAGTTAGATATAGTGGGAATTAGTGAAGTTCGGTGGCAGGAAGAACAAGACTTCTGGTCAGGTGACTACAGGGTTATAAACACAAAATCAAATAGGGGTAATGCAGGAGTAGGTTTAATAATGAATAGGAAAATAGGAATGCGGGTAAGCTACTACAAACAGCATAGTGAACGCATTATTGTGGCCAAGATAGATACGAAGCCCACACCTACTACAGTAGTACAAGTTTATATGCCAACTAGCTCTGCAGATGACGAAGAAATTGAAGAAATGTATGATGAAATAAAAGAAATTATTCAGATTGTGAAGGGAGACGAAAATTTAATAGTCATGGGTGACTGGAATTCGAGTGTAGGAAAAGGGAGAGAAGGAAACATAGTAGGTGAATATGGATTGGGGGACAGAAATGAAAGAGGAAGCCGCCTGGTAGAATTTTGCACAGAGCACAATATAATCATAGCTAACACTTGGTTTAAGAATCATGAAAGAAGGTTGTATACATGGAAGAACCCTGGAGATACTAAAAGGTATCAGATAGATTATATAATGGTAAGACAGAGATTTAGGAACCAGGTTTTAAATTGTAAGACATTTCCAGGGGCAGATGTGGACTCTGACCACAATCTATTGGTTATGACCTGTAGATTAAAACTGAAGAAACTGCAAAAAGGTGGGAATTTAAGGAGATGGGACCTGGATAAACTAAAAGAACCAGAGGTTGTACAGAGATTCAGGGAGATCATAAGGGAGCAATTGACAGGAATGGGGGAATTAAATACAGTAGAAGAAGAATGGGTAGCTTTGAGGGATGAAGTAGTGACAGCAGCAGAGGATCAAGTAGGTAAAAAGACGAGGGCTAGTAGAAATCCTTGGGTAACAGAAGAAATATTGAATTTAATTGATGAAAGGAGAAAATATAAAAATGCAGTAAGTGAAACAGGCAAAAAGGAATACAAACGTCTCAAAAATGAGATCGACAGGAAGTGCAAAATGGCTAAGCAGGGATGGCTAGAGGACAAATGTAAGGATGTAGAGGCCTATCTCACTAGGGGTAAGATAGATACCGCCTACAGGAAAATTAAAGAGACCTTTGGAGATAAGAGAACGACTTGTATGAGTATCAAGAGCTCAGATGGAAACCCAGTTCTAAGCAAAGAAGGGAAGGCAGAAAGGTGGAAGGAGTATATAGAGGGTCTATACAAGGGCGATGTACTTGAGGACAATATTATGGAAATGGAAGAGGATGTAGATGAAGATGAAATGGGAGATATGATACTGCGTGAAGAGTTTGACAGAGCACTGAAAGACCTGAGTCGAAACAAGGCCCCCGGAGTAGACAACATTCCATTGGAACTACTGACGGCCGTGGGAGAGCCAGTCCAGACAAAACTCTACCATCTGGTGAGCAAGATGTATGAAACAGGCGAAATACCCTCAGACTTCAAAAAGAATATAATAATTCCAATCCCAAAGAAAGCAGGTGTTGACAGATGTGAGAAGTACCGAACAATCAGTTTAATAAGCCACAGCTGCAAAATACTAACACGAATTCTTTACAGACGAATGGAAAAACTAGTAGAAGCCGACCTCGGAGAAGATCAGTTTGGATTCAGTAGAAATACTGGAACACGTGAGGCAATACTGACCTTACGACTTATCTTAGAAGAAAGATTAAGGAAAGGCAAACCTACGTTTCTAGCATTTGTAGACTTAGAGAAAGCTTTTGACAATGTTGACTGGAATACTCTCTTTCAAATTCTAAAGGTGGCAGGGGTAAAATACAGGGAGCGAAAGGCTATTTACAATTTGTACAGAAACCAGATGGCAGTTATAAGAGTCGAGGGGCATGAAAGGGAAGCAGTGGTTGGGAAGGGAGTAAGACAGGGTTGTAGCCTCTCCCCGATGTTGTTCAATCTGTATATTGAGCAAGCAGTAAAGGAAACAAAAGAAAAATTCGGATTAGGTATTAAAATCCATGGAGAAGAAATAAAAACTTTGAGGTTCCCTGATGACATTGTAATTCTGTCAGAGACAGCAAAGGACTTGGAAGAGCAGTTGAATGGAATGGACAGTGTCTTGAAAGGAGGATATAAGATGAACATCAACAAAAGCAAAACAAGGATAATGGAATGTAGTCTAATTAAGTCGGGTGATGCTGAGGGAATTAGATTAGGAAATGAGGCACTTAAAGTAGTAAAGGAGTTTTGCTATTTGGGGAGCAAAATAACTAATGATGGTCGAAGTAGAGAGGATATAAAATGTAGGCTGGCAATGGCAAGGAAAGCATTTCTGAAGAAGAGAAATTTGTTAACATCCAGTATTGATTTAAGTGTCAGGAAGTCATTTCTGAAAGTATTCGTATGGAGTGTAGCCATGTATGGAAGTGAAACATGGACGATAAATAGTTTGGACAAGAAGAGAATAGAAGCTTTCGAAATGTGGTGCTACAGAAGAATGCTAAAGATTAGATGGGTAGATCACATAACTAATGAGGAAGTATTGAATAGGATTGGGGAGAAGAGAAGTTTGTGGCACAACTTGACCAGAAGAAGGGATCGGTTGGTAGGACATGTTCTGAGGCATCAAGGGATCACCAATTTAGTATTGGAGGGCAGCGTGGAGGGTAAAAATCGTAGAGGGAGACCAAGAGATGAATACACTAAGCAGATTCAGAAGGATGTAGGTTGCAGTAGGTACTGGGAGATGAAAAAGCTTGCACAGGATAGAGTAGCATGGAGAGCTGCATCAAACCAGTCTCAGGACTGAAGACCACAACAACAACAACAACATTTCTGTTGGTTGCTTAGCTCGATATTCCAGCAATCATGAAATGACACATCAGTGCATCCCTTATATTTTGTTTGTAAAGCAAAATACAACGTATGCAGTAATGGCAGATCGTATCATTAGCGCCGTCCTGTAAGATGCCGATACAGTTCTGCCAGAAATATCAGAGAAATTTCGGAGTCTATCTGCGCGGGCCTAGAATGGTTCGAATGGTTCGAGTATAGGCATGTTCCCTGTGCGTGCGTTATAACCCGGAGATGCCTGAATGTTTGAATTTTGCCTCTAGTAGGCCCGTAGGGAAACGTCTTATTTTATACTAGGAATTCTGATACCTTAACGTGGCTTCTGGACCTGATAAGATGCATGAGAACGTTATACTGGCGAACTATTTCTATTTCAAATTACCTCTTTTGAAGGGTGCCAAAGGCGGAAGGAGGCATAATAGTAGAACAAAAGAGTCATGTCGGCCTCAATTTTCATAAAAGAGCCGCCCTTTTGCGAATAAATCAGTATCTTGTGTCAGACTCGATTATTTCTCTTGTTTTTGGCTTAGTTATGTCCTTCTCTCCATCATTACTCTATGTAGTTAAAGAGGACCGAGTGAGATGAAAATAAATTTATTTTGGTTGACGTTGAATCCTTATAGTAGCTTCATTTCGAATCACTTCTAACCTTTGGAGACGACACGATGTAAGCATTAGCCGGTGCATTTCGTGTACATTTACAAACATAGCTTCTCGCACATAAGTGTTGACGTCTGCTCCACTTGTTTCTGTTGCTGGTTTTGTCTTTGGGGCAGATGTGCAGATTGTAGAATTAAAGACAGACGGGGAGAGGAGGTGGCTCATCAGTCTGATAAGCTATCGTAGCCTCGTCCTGTGTGAGGTACTTTTTCTCACTTGACAGTTTTAGACGACGACAGCCGGTGCCGATCTTCCTATCCACGATCTTCCCATAGATCTGCTTCGTGATGTATTATAATGTAGAATTTGCTTCACAATCCTTGTCTTCGACGTTCGAAAATCATATTCTTTCTATTTATCCTTCATCTACATTCTTCTTATGTGGTTTTTAGCGCGCCAAGTTCTTTGTTTATTGAGTAATTTCTGACTTTATCTGTACTGTTGCAACGTTTGTCCATATGAGATACTTGTACCATGTTTTTTCCTCTGTACGTCCTTTAATCTCATCCTTATAATAACATAAGAATATCTTTCACGCAGAAGCCCGACAATCTATACCTTCTTATTTTGTCTAGCATAAACACAGAACGTTTTACGATACATTTCACGTGACTGTTACAACTGATGTGTGAATATTGAATGTTAAATGTTTTACCTAAGGTCCTGAGTGAGGTGGTAGATTGGTCGTATTAATGCCCATAACACTCTGACGCGTCACAAAACTTTTTTGCAATGTTAGAAATTATATATGTTTCAGGTGTGATGAAAATGACTATCAATGTAGGAAATGACTATCAATATTTCAGTCTTTCAATCAGCGTCACTTACGTTTGTTTTTTCGTTATTTCTTTCTGTCCTACTTTAATCTCTCCAGACAGTCATGTGTAGACACTATATCTGAAGCTATCAGTACTCTGTATATATAGTGATCACACGGCACTCACTGTTACAACAGAAGATGATGGAGTATACGCATGTTGAAACGTCAGCTGTTATGAAGGCAAACCTGTTCACCGTTTCATCTGGGGATTTGATGCAAACTAGAGATTTGATGCAAACTCAAACATAAGTACGTTGTGTACAAAAGGCAGATACTTGGATTGAAATACCCAACTTTCACAAACTTTGAACTTGATATAAATGGTTTGCATATCGTGTACTTCATCAAGACTAAAATAATTATATCTCGTAATATATTCAATTTCGCACCAATAACAGCCTGTCGTGGAGTTATAATTTGCTGTCGGGTCTAGGCATACTCTACTATCACACTCATGAAACTATAAGAAAACAATAATTAGGATCTGTCAGTAGTTAAAGGACGGTCAGTTTAAGAACAATTCAAACATGAATGAATATGACTGTTTAAACATGTGTGGAATTACCACTTTGAGACCATGAACCGATGAGAATGTGGTTTACTAGATACAATACTTCACGAAGTACGTTGACGAAATAGATACATACCTAAACAAGCTATACACAGATCCAGAGAGAATAAAACACTATGTTAAGTAGTAAATGGACTATGGTGGTCACGACACAAGACTCCCTAATAGCCCTGATAGCTCAATGCTACCGGTTTCGATCAGTAGACCGTTATCAAGCCGAAACAGAGCGTAACCAGCTTGTCACTACAACGTTTGAAGTGAACAACTTCGATGCAGGTGGAAAAACATAGTTTCAGTTATAATAAATAATCTATAAAAGATCATACATTTCATTTGAAGTGTGTACTCGTCTCGTGTGCGCCCCCTGTATATCTGGGTCTTATGGACATTATTTGTTGTAACAGAAGCTATGTTTTTCTATCTACACAAAGGTTGTTCACTTCATACGGTGTCGTGACAAGCTGGTTACGTTTTGCTTCGGCTTGATAATGGTCTGTTAATCGAAACCGGTAGCATTGATAATAAAAATAAACTGCTGACAGTCATCTACCCCTCCGAACTTTCACTGTTATTTGATATTTGTAAAGCCCCACCTCATCGCAAATCTGTAATAGTCCTGGGGCTCCGTAGCTCCTAAAGCCAAATACACGAAATGAAATACGCTTACAGAATTTTTACAGGAAATAAGTACAATGTTTGCCCCTTTTTAATGCTTTTCACATCAAGCCGAAACCGTGAATGCAACAATGAAATATGTAAGCACAATCTGGGTATTGCTAGTCAGAGTTCGAATACCAGACAGGATTGGCAATACCAAATACCCTCTAGCTGGTATCTGTGCCCATTCATTGAGTTTGTAAAATAAGGTCTGGCCCGAATAATTCGAATGGACGTCACTCATATCAGTACGGAACTTCCAGCGACGAGTGTCTGTTACATTAATTTTGGTCTTAAGGCAGGAAAAGTCCTCTGAGCATTATGCCCATTTGGCCTTAAACAGTGTTATATAAGTTGAGAAAAAATATGCTTTCGGATCTGTGTCGTAATTGTAAATGTTTGTCTGTAAATGAGTTTGAGTCCCTGAAATGTCTTTGGACTATCATCGTGGGTTTTTCGTGAAGAGAATTGGGGGTTGTTGGCTTAACACATTTATGACAGAGTGAGGAGAAGAATTTGTTTTAGCATGACATTTTATGGTATCTGTTTTATGATACAGCAGTTTGGTAGTTTCACTAAGTGTTCACTGATGTGTGTAATGGGGGTATAGCGGGGATCGTTGGTGCTAAATCGGAAAACTTCTTTTTGAGAGTCTAAAGACGATGTAGATGACAGTCAGACGCTATGGGCGGCATTTCTGAACCGCAGGGAGTATAATGGCACGTCAGATGGACATTTGTGGGTCTTATTATGAAACAGTGACCGTAATTGGTTATGTGCTGGTCATGTCATTCTCTTGCCCATTGTGACACCAAGCTATTTGACAGTGTCACTCATTTGAGACTGACGCTCTGCCTACTGCGCTACCGAGTCAAGTCCATGAGTTGTCGGCTGGGCGCTTGAGATTGGTATTGAACAGAATTCGTGGCTTGATGATCTTACATCACTGGATGTTTTCCTTCAGATGCCTCTGGACGTCCATAACAATGTCTCTGGACGTGCGTAAAAATGTGTTCGGCAGCGCTTCAAGAGCGCATTATCAAAGGCTTGCAGGGCAACTGCTTGGCTCTACCTCGTTGGTGAAGACAGAGGACAGCACAGGTCTCAGAGCCGAACCCTGCGGCACTCCACTGATGATCAGTTTTTTCTGCTACAATGCTGGCCATTGCCAAAAAAGAATCATTTTTGTTTCAAGAATGAATGAATAATTTTGAACATGTGCCCCGGACATCCTGTGGCTTCCAGTTTCAATATTAAATCATAAAGACAGACGAAGTTTAAGGCCTTGTCTGTATTAAGGAACACATCGCAGTGCTGTCTCCTTGATTCTTCGCTGCTCATACGTACTCTATCGAGTGGAGAGGCAGGTAGACTATGGGAGTACAGTGGAAAACACAAACCGTCCTTGGAGTAGGGTAGTACAATACGCTCCAGACTGTCGCCTAGTCCGATATTAACTCCTGAATATTTATCTGAAAACTGATTTGAACACCTAGTTCGGCAGCCCAAACGCAATGGAAATATCTTAGTCCTTGTAGTTACAAATATGCCGGACCTTACAGACAACAGGACGTAGAGGAATTATGGGAAGGGTTTAAGCAGATTGTAAATCGTGGTCTGGAGGATTACGTGCCTAGTAAGTGGATTAAGGACGGGAAAGACCCACTGTGGTTTAATAATGAGATTCGTAAAATGCTGAGGAAGCAGAGGCTGTTGGACTGTCGGTTCAAAAGAGAATGTGCAAATGGCGACAAACAAAGGTTAGTGCAGATTCGTGCGTCTGTGAAAAGATCTACGGGCGAATCATACAACTACTACTATCTTCATAATTTAGCCAAAACTCTGGCAGAGAGCCCGAGAAAATTCTGATCCTATGTAAAATAGCTAAGTGGGTTTCAGGCACCCATCTAGTCACTGTTGAGCAGTCTGGGGTGCCTGTTGAAGATATCAAAACGAACGCCGAAGTTTTAAATTTGACGTTCAAAAAATCGTTCACGAAGAAGAACCGTACAAACATATCATCGTTTGACCATCGAACATTAAGAAACACCCCTGGTATAGAGAAACGACTGAAGGAGTTGAAAACAAATAAATCATCACATACATACAGAACCCAAGTTCGGTTTTTCAAAGAGTAGTCTACAAAAATGGTTCAAATGGCTCTGAGCACTATGGGACTTAACATCTGTGGTCATCAGTCCCCTAAAACTTAGAACTACTTAAACCTAACTAACCTAAGGACATCACACACATCCATGCCCGAGGCAGGATTCGAACCTGCGACCGTAGTGGTCACGCGGTTCCAGACTGAAGCGCCTGGAACCGCACGGCCACACCGGCCGGCAGTAGTCTACAGCATTAGCGCCTCACTTAGCTTACATTTATCGTGTATCTGTCGCCCAGCGCAATGTCCCAAGCGAATGAAAAAAAAAAAAAGAAAAACAGGTGACTACTGTGTATAAGAAGAGTAAAAGAACGGACCTACGCATGAAGTAAATTTCCTTGAAATCGAGAGGCTTATGCCCACGAATCAGCATGGTTTTAGAAATCATCGATCGGGTGAAACTCAGGTTGCCCTTTTCTCACATGATATATTGGGAACTATGGACGAAGGCCAACAGGCAGATTCTATATTTCTAGATTTCTGGAAAGCGTTTGACACAGTACCCCATTGCAGGCTGTTAAAGGAGGTACGAGCAGATAGAATAGGTTCACAGATATGTGAGTGGCTTTTTAAGTTACAGAACCCACTATGTTGTCCTCGACGGCGACTGTTCATCAAAGACAAGGGTATCGTCAGGAGGGCCGCAGTTAAGTACAATAGGACCGCTATTGTTCTCTATATAGGTAAATGATTTGGCGAACAGGATGGGCAGTAATCTGTGGTTGTTTGCTTATGATGCTGCCGTGTACGGTAAGGTGCTAAAGATGACTGTAGAAGGACATAAGATGACTTAGACAAAATTTTTAGCTGGTGTGATGAATAGCAGCTAGAAAACTGCAAGTTAATACGCATGAGTTGGAAAAACAAAACCGTTAAGTTCGGATACAGCATTAGTCGTGACCTCCTTGACACAGTCATGTCTTTTAAATACGAGTATCTAGGCGTAATGTTGAGAAGTGATGTTATCGACTTCGGTTTATTGAGAGAATTCTAATGACTTCGGTTTATTCGCAGAATTCTAAGAAAGTGTGGTTCATCTGTTAAGGAGCACCCATATATGTCACCAAGTCTAGACAGAAACCCAGTGCTGTTGCGACCTATTCTTGAATACTGCTTGAATGTTTGAGATCCGTAGCTGGTCACATTGAAGGAAGACATCGAGCAATTCAGAGACGGGCTGCTTGATTTGTTACTGGTAGGTTCAGATAACATGCAAGTGTTACGGAGATGCTTCAGGAGCTCAAACGGGAATTCCTGGAGAAAAGTGACGTTATTTTCGAATAACATTAGTGAGAAAGTTTAGAGAACCGAAATTTGCTGCTGACTGCTGAACGATCCTGTCGCCTCCAACATGCATACGTGTAATGACCTCGAAGATAAGATACGAGAAACTGGGGCCCATACGGAGGCATATAGACAGTTGTTTTATCCTCATTCCATTTGCGAAAGGAAGAGGAAAGGAAATGAGTAGTATTGGCATGGGTATCCTCTGTCACGCGCCGTAAGGTGGATTGTGGAGTATCTATGTAAATGTAGGCGCAGATGTAACTTTGCTGACCGGCCTCACTGCCCTCGCACTGTGCCTCATTGGCCTCTGGTCCTCAGGGATAGTGAGGCTGTGGGCATATCAGGACAAATGCGGCCATTATTCTCCTATACAAACAAAGCAGGCAGTTGCTCTATCTCCCCTTAGGTAAGCAGCCATTAACATGGGCCCTTGTTTTGTTTATTTAGGGAATGTCGATCAATATAATTGCAATTAATGGTCAATAACTGTTATTATAATTATCATAATTTATAGCCAGGGTGGTGGCCGAGACGTGGGCCTGCTTTTATGTTTACTCAGGTGTTAGTTGATGTCAAATGTTTTTAGCCTAAAGTGATAAATGTCATCATAAAGATGGTAATTTATGGCCCAAAAATGGCACCTCACCTCCCCAAACAGTGCAGTGAGCTCTTATTGTTCCTTCAGCGTCCCTCTGTGTCCCCAGCATCCTGAGACTGTACCCCACTCGAGTGATAGCAGCAGCCACAAATTCAGGTGACAATGCAAATTTCCAGTGCAGTATGGCGCCCAAAAGTATTCGCAAATTTCCAATTTTTTTCTAAAATATGCGACACTATTTATGGTTTTGGAAATAATTTTACTGATTTTTCAAGAAGGTGCACGTAAATATATGTTTTGTGAACATTTTACTGATTTTTTTATGAAGACACGTGTAAATACAGTTTTATAAGTAGAACCACAATATATGCCATTCAGGTATGCCAGTGCATGACTCTGTTTACAGTTTTGGGGTAATTTTACGGATTCTTCGAGAAGACACATGTAAATAGTTTACCATGAACGTTAAAAAATTTCCTCAGTGTACCATCTGTAAGCAAACCACTGCTATGTACGGTTCTACCTATTGTTTTTATCAATAATCCACAAATACCTGCTTCTTTCAGGAAAATACAAGTAAAATGTACATATCACACAATCACCAAATCACAAAAAGTTAAGAAATTATGTTGACCTACAGTATGAAAAATGTTTTTTTAACAAGAATTATGCACCAGCCCTAAGTTTCACTGAAATGACCTATCCCCCACTCAGTCGGGTCCCCTAACACTATAAGATTCTACTGTACTTGTAAAACTAACAGCAAGAACGCTTATACTGAGAAACTCATATGCATCGTTACAACCCAGGCCTACACCTCTGCTGCCAGGATCAGAAAACTAAAGAGAGCTTTACAAGTACATTTTATTTAAGAATAAAGAAAAAAATATCTTCTGTACCGATAGCACCGCTGCTGCTACCAACGCCGTCGACTGATGAATCGCCACTGCAGTGCTTGCACCAGCCAGATTGCCTGACTGCTGGACAACACACGCGGATAAACAGGACATTACCAGCACCTACCTTGGATTCTCGTGACTGATGGCTAGCGGCCAGGGCAGATAAGGAGATGGTGCAGCAGCCCTCTCCTCCTGCACTGCAGACAGATTCTGAGATTCTTTTCTAGGTATCGTGATTACAAATGAGTAGTGATGACTTCGATCACTTTCTTTCCACTAGCCCTATATATTCAAACAGATCATATCCACGAATTTTCATCTCTCCCACTTGCTTTTGGGGCAGCCCCCAGGCCAGTGCATGCATGTGCCCTCACACCATTGCATGCCCCATCCATCTGTGACCCCATGGGTCGCTGCTGCTCGGCACTGCCAGTCAGCCAGCCGCAGCTAACAGGCTTATATGTAAGAACACTCTCAAGAATTTTTTAATGTAATGTGTCTCCTGGTTCCATAAATGTGTCTGTGGTCACCCTGTATATGTCCCTGATAGACATAGGCGAACATTCACTTACAAATCTTCTGGAAGTAGCAAGGAAATGAGCCTCTGGGAGAACTAGGATGGAATTATTGAGATCGTGATCGCATCTCTTCACCTTGGGTAGCGTTGCAGTACACCTGCTGTGAATCCTTAGTTTTTTCCTCGGTGCACTAGGGGCTAACTATTTTGACAAATGATCGTCGTGATATCAAGTACGAGTAGATTAATGTAGTGTAGTATAGTTTAGTGTTGTGTAGTAGAGTGTAGTCTACAATAAAAATATAAATTACAAAATTTGTTATGTAGCATTGTAGTGTAGTACAGTAGACCAGTAGCATGTGCCTTCTGGATTCCAGATTAACATAAATCTGTACACCAGACTGTAACATTGCAGCTCGTCCTGTTTTCTGAAGGAGAACACCCTACTCCTCCTTGTTGCCCAAAAACAAAATAAGATATTACGTCGGGATTCCAGCAGGAAAAGCAATGAACACAATCCTTACATAACAACACACCTGGACCACACTGATCGACTGGTGTAGCAAATAATAACATTACAGGGGTGTGTGGCGGGTTCTATCTTTAACTTACCCGCACATTAGCAGTGTGGTCAGCCTCCCAGCTTTCTCAACCTGTAACCTACCTGTCCTTATCTGCAGTGCAGCGTCTCATGCATTGTCCATCACACTGTGAATTCCTTCTCTCCACAAAAGCATAAGACCAATGTGTGGACGTGAAGATTTACCACTACTAAAGAAAGTAACAACTTTCTGGTAAAAATGGAGTACATTTTTGGGGCCGGTTGGCGTCTATAAAATCTTCTGACACAGTTTCACAAACAACACAACTTCTGTACTGTGCAGCTCAGAATCCACTAAGATTGTGGACATGTGGTTGTGCCTCTCTGTGTGATAAGTACTTCATTTGTGCATCCTCTCTCCTGAGACAAATTTGTAATGAATCTTGTCCCAATTCGACTAGTTTCAATTACACTCTCTCAAGGATAATGCTCTTTCTGCCATGCAGATCTTCCCTACACGATGCCAGGATCGTTTACATAGGAATGATATGGAACTACAGAGTCCTGACCTACTAAAGTCGCACAATACAAAACAATAGTGACCATAAGCGACAGGTTACTATCGACCACTGCTTGTCCACAAATGAGAATTACAGCAGCAGAAGAAAGCGATGCATCTGGCTTACCGTGTCAGATGGCATCCGTATGGTTGCGCAGAATAAGCTTTGCTGGGTGAACTATGTTCGTCTAGACCTCTGTCACTGTCCAAATTAAAATTTAATTCACAGTTATAAAACAGCAAAACATAAGCGCCATTCACTTCACACACTCTGTCTCTGTTGCAGCAAAACACAATTCCAAGATTTTGGCCAGCGACACTGACACCGAATACCCCCACCAAAAAAAAAAAAAAAAAAGTTGTGTCATGTAATATTTTGTGTAATGTAATATCTTGTATGGACACCTTTTATTGACCTGACACGTTCCACATCATTGCGAAGTGTCGTATTCATGATCTATGGAACAAGTACTAATCTAATCTAATCTTCCAGAGCCCCATGTGCCTAGCAATCGCATTCCTGCCGTTATTCGCACTCACTGCGCCACTGTGACGTCATCCAACACCTTTTTCGTGAAATTAAACGAGCTCATGCCTAACTGCATTTTATTGTTTCCCTAGCACTCGAATTATTGAGTTATGACTTTATATAATTTTTACCACTGCTTCCTGCTTGACCTTATTTACCGTCCGTACTATTGTGTCTTTGCTGGAGGACGCTGGCCTGTCGGGCCAGTCCTCCTTTCCTAAAGTGGAGGGATATCTCTCTATGGATACTGCATCTTCGCCTCTTCCGTGGCTGTGTTCCTCCTCCTTCTTGCTTGTGGAAGTCGCCGCGTCCCACGACGCCCCCTCCCCAGTTCGGCTCACTTTACAATCGTTTAACACTGTCAACCACGCGCTCTGCACCGGCTCGCCTCATGCCCGACATCAAACTGAATTGTGATTCGTGTCTCTTAATCAAAATCGCTATAACTTGTGTTTCATTTCTTGTACAGCAACCCCATTTGCTTCCCCAGAAAATGATTGAAAGCAGCACTAAACTAGAGCTTGGGTTTTCGCGCTCATCACACTGCCACATCTCACCCCACCTCAACTGTTTTTTGCAAAACAATCTTGTTTCTCGTAAACAGTATTAATATACTCCATCCATACAATTTTAATAACTCTGCTGCAAGAATTCCTTTCCTCCAACCTGTCGACTATTTGTTTCCCCATTTGTATACCTCTTAACTCCTTATCGATGACTGAACTTCTTACTACTGCTTCAATTATTTTTCCAAGAACACCAGTTTTCGTAACACTAACCACTAATCTTCAGCCTATCTACTTCGTTACTACTTAGCTCCTAGGCACAAATAATGTTGATATTACATATTTTACAGACGGTATCATCCCACTGCAACTTCAACATTTTTGTTTCTTCCTTTTTCTCGTAGTCCATGTGGTCTTACACATTTTACATTTCTCTTACTTTTTCTTTACTCGGTCACTCATTTTATATGGCACAATCCAGGTTTGCATGCTTCATCCATTCATACTTCTTTTGTCTGCCTATCAGAGCTTTATCCGCCCTTTCGATATTCTATTTTCCTTAGTCCAACTCAATTCAATCTGCTTACTATGTTTATATGTCTATTTTAATAAATCACTGCCGCTCTTGCTGCTCAACTCATGACAAACATTACATACATTATCCTACCTTTACACATTTTCGAGCTTCAGCTCACCACCTGCTTTGTCAAATACACTACTGGCCATTAAAATTACTACACCATGAAGATGACGTGCTACAGACACAAAATTTAACCGACAGGAAGAAGATGCTGTGATATACAAATGATTAGCTTTTCAGACCATTCACACAAGGTTGGCGCCGCTGGCGACATCTACAACGTGCTGACATGAGGAAAGTTTCCAAGCGATTTCTCATACACAAACAGCAGTTGACCAGCGTTGCCTGGTAAAACGTTGTTGTGATGCCTCGTGTAAGGAGGAGAAATGCGTACCATCACGTTCCCGACTTTGATAAAGGTCGGATTGTAGCCTATCGCGATTGCGGTTTATCGTATCTCGACATTGCTGCTCGTGTTGGTCGAGATCCAATGACTGTTACCAGAATATGGGTTCAGCAGAGTAATACGGAACGCCGTGCTGGATTCCAACGGCCTCGTATCACTAGCAGTCAAGATGACAGGCATCTTATCCACCTGGCTGTAACGGATCGTGCAGCCACGTCTCGATCCCTGAGTCAACAGATGGAGACGTTTGCAACAACCATCTGCACGAACAGTTCCACGATGTTTGCAGCGTGCGGTTCTAGGCGCTGCAGTCTGGAACCGAGCGACCACTACGGTCGCAGGTTCGAATCCTGCCTCGGGCATGGATGTGTGTGATGTCCTTAGGTTAGTTAGGTTTAATTAGTTCTAAGTTCTAGGCGACTGATAACCTCAGACGTTAAGTCACATAGTACTCAGTGCCATTGATGTTTGCAGCAGCATGGACTATCAGCTCGGAGACCATGCTTGCGGTTACCCTTGACGCTGCATCACAGACAGTAGCGCCTGCGATAGTGTACTCAACGACGACCCTGGGTGCACGAATGGCAAAACGTCATTTTTTCGGATGAATCCAGGTTGTGTTTACAGCATCATGATGGTCGCATCCGTGTTTGGCGACATCGCGGTGAATGCACACTGAGAGCTTGTATTCGTGATCGCCATACTGACGTATTACCCAGCGCGATGGTATGGGGTGCCATTGGTTACACGTCTCGGTTACCTCTTGTTCGCATTGACGGCACTTTGAACAGTGGACGTTACATTTCAGATTTGTTACGACCCGTGGCTCTACCCTTCATTCGATCCCTGCGAAACCCTACGTTTCAGCAGGATAATGCACGACCGCATGTTGCAGGTCCTGTACGGGCCTTTCCAGAAAGGCTGGCCAGCACATTCTCCAGATCTCTCACCAATTGAAAACGCCTGGTCAATGGTGGCCGAGCAACTGGCTCGTCACAATACGCCAGTCACTACTACTGATGAACTGTGGTTTCGTGTTGAAGCTGCATGGGCAGCTGTACCTGTACACGCCATCCAAGCTCTGTTTGTCTCAATGCCCAGGCGTATCAAGGCCGTTATTACGGCCAGAAGTGGTTGTTCTGGGTACTGATTTCTCAGGAACTATGCACCCAAATTGCGTGAAAATGTAATCACATGTCAGTTCTAGTATAATATATTTGTCCAATGAATACCCGTTTATCATTTGCATTTCTACTTGGTGTAGCAATTTTAATGACCAGCAGTGTATTTCCCCCATATTCACTAACGCCGGGGAACTTAGCCTTAGGGATTTGTTTTTTTTTTCATGAATTTTTCTTATTTTCTACCACAGTGATATGTCTTATTACTGATCTCTGGTTCCATTTCATATTACAGTTAAGCAGCCGACTTCTACCTCATTTACCCAAAAGATTACACCTATTCTTTATCTCTGATTACCCTTTTACTAAATATTTCGTTCCTCTGAATAGCTAAGACTTTCCTCTCTGACAATTGCAATTCTGCTTTTTTGTCACCTGCTTCTCTACACTACTCAGTGTGACCTTCTCAGTGCTCTCTGGAAGAACCTCTGATAGACCACAGTACCTGGAAGAGACTGAAGCAAATAATGGAAAAAACTGCATCAGATTACTGAGGTGCAAACAGTTGAAAAACTGTGAAGTCTCTCAAAGAATGACAGACTCCCTACACTTGCTTATTTCTCTCTCTAGTACATTCCTTAGTCCAAATACCCTCTTTGGGCTGAGCTTCAAAGTTTACTTCATACCTATACACGTGCAGGAAATCCATCCTCAATAAAAATTTTACTCTGAAGTTTGATATTATATTATGTTCCAGTCTTATTTACCTCACCTTCACTACCGCCATTGTTTTCTGGCGAATAGCCTTTGACGCCTTTCCAGTAGCTCCAAATATTTCTGCTGGGCTTACTGGAAACACAACCATAATGGCCTTGCCTGGCAAACTAGCGAAGTACTCTTCAGATAATCATGAAATTTCTGAATTACTGTACACATAACTTATTACACCTCCTAACTGCACATTGAAAATCAGCACAGCACTACTGCAGTAGCCATGGACTCATTCTCTGCTAACAAATCCGCCATTGTTGTCTGGTTGTCAAATTCTGGGATAGCTCTGCCACTCTCAGATTTAATTTTACTTATAGGCAAACATTGAAAACTGTCGAGCAACCTTTCATGAAGCGATAATCCACAAACATGCTCAGTTTCTGCGCTCTCAGCATGAGAGTCGGGCAGCTCAGCTTCACAGTCATTTAACCTTGAGGGTTGCCTGTGGTCAGTACCTCCCTTAAACACGAACTCAAAAACAATATCCCTTTCTCACTCCCCTCCATTGGCGGTTTTCTTAACTTCTGCTGATTCTAGTTCCCCTGTTGTGATACTACAACTCCTGTCTGTACCGTCAGGCTCCACATTTACTCTTGAATGCCACGGCGCCCAACACCTTTGACGAAATGAGATATAACTATTATTACTGCCCTCATGTCTTGGTGTTGTCTCTTCAAGCAAGCGCACTATGTTTTAGCTGTGCCCTTCTCCTACATTTAGTGTGCTGTTTCTGTGGTCTGTGTTGCGTCCAGTGAGCTCTCTTCCGCTGCTCTGCAGCTCTCTCTGTCGTCCTCACTACCGGCCTCCTTTCATTCTCTCGTTCGTCTCCTGCTGTGGATGCAATCTCGGCTGTGTGTGGCACAGCACTAGTTGAAGTCACAGCTTACCCCACCAGCGACTCTTTCTCTTGGCCGAGGCCAAGCGCTGCCATCCCTCTTCACTCTCTTTTTATTTACTTCCCCTAACTACATCTACATCTACATACATACTCCGCAATTCACCACACGGTGCGTGGCGGAGGGTACCTCGTACCACAACTAGCATCTTCTCTCCCTGTTCCACTCCCAAACAGAACGAGGGAAAAATGACTGCCTATATGCTTCTGTACGAGCCCTAATCTCTCTTCTCTTATCTTTGTGGTCTTTCCGCGAAATGTAAGTTGGCGGCGGTAAAATTGTACTGCAGTCAGCCTCAAATGCTGGTTCTCTAAATTTCCTCAGTAGTGATTCACGAAAAGAACGCCTCCTTTCCTCTAGAGACTCCCACCCGACTTCCTGAAGCATTTCCGTAACACTCGCATGATGATCAAACCTACCAGTAACAAATCTAGCAGCCCGCCTCTGAATTGCTTCTATGTCCTCTCTCAATCCGACCTGATAGAGATCCCAAACGCTCGAGCAGTACTCAAGAATAGGTCGTATTAGTGTTTTATAAGCGGTCTACTTTGCAGATGAACCACATATTTCCAAAATTCTACCAATGAACCAAAGACGACTATCGGCCTTCCTCACAATTGCCATTACATGTTATGACCTTCCATATCGCTCTGCAATGTTACGCCCAAATATTTAATCGACGTGACTGTGTCAAGCGCTACACCACTAATGGAGTATTCAAACGTTACAGGATTCTTTTTCCTATTCATCTGAATTAATTTACATTTATCTATATTTAGAGTTAGCTGCCATTCTTTACACCAATCACAAATCCTGTCCAAATCATCTTGTATACTCCTACAGTCACTCAACGACGACACTTTCCCGTAGACCACAGCATCATCAGCAAACAGCCACACATTGCTATCCACCCTATCCAAAAGATCATTTATTTAGATAGAAAGCAACAGTGGACCTACCACACTTCCCTGGGGCACTTCAGATGATACCCTCACCTCCGATGAACACTCAGCATCGAGGACAATGTACTGGGTTCTATTACTTAAGAAGTCTTTTGCTTGAACCCGTAGTGTCATATGAGACCGCCACTTTCTTTGAATTTAAAAGACTTCTCTTAAAATCATCTAAATCTTTGCATTTAGCTGGTACCATGCTAGACCTCCTAATGACGTCGCCCCTTAAGTGCTCCACTACATAGAAAACTTATTCTTGTTCTATCTACGACAGGCATTACACCATCAAATTCCTGAATAAACTAACGTGCACACTACTGTATGGATCAAAATTAATCAATTTCTGACAGCTGATAATCGCTTCTTCTTCTGAAGAGCTAGATGAAGCCTGGAGTGCTCTTTGGGACAGCTTAGAAATTTCTTGCTCATTTTTCTCCAGCCGAGCATCCACCTGCCGCTTATGGACCTCTTGCTCTTTCTCAAACAATTCATACATTGCTCAGCTAGTGGCCAACGTCTGACTCGTCTTACTAAATGTAACTTAAAACTAGCATCTTGTCGAGATTTTATATTAGCTCTTGTATCACTCATCTCGTTATTTATTTTCTTCTCCAAATGTCCTGGTTTCACCTCCACCGCAGTGGTAAAGTTGTGATTACCTGTAGGATGACCTTCCAGTTCTTTAGAAACAGGCCCTAACACCTCATTTTGCCATGCAGCGCACTCCTATATCCAGGTCAGTACCCTCGTTATCTACCACTTGTTACACTTTAGTATCTACTTGCTGTTCCAGTTGCAACTTACACTTATCAGACTGCGCCAAGGTGCCTCGCTTTACTTCCTTTCACAAATCTGACACAATTTAAGACTGGAGATGATCTGATCTCCACCTTGTTTAATATCAGTACTAATTTCTTCTCAAAAGCACGCCAGGGTTGTAATCAGTGGCAGCAAGAAAACATTTCTCTCTTCCTCGCTGCAGTAGTATTGTTCACCAGACTCTGCTTTGAGTATCCTCAACGCCTATCCAAATTGAGTCACTCACGATTACTGTAAACCCTTCTTTCCGTTCCGTGTCCGTTAACTCTAAACTACTTGACTCTACTTTGCCTTCTCAGCAACCAAAACCCTTGTTGAATTCATATCTGGATTGAAAAACTCGATACTTCTTAGTTTCCTGTTTATACTGTCCATGCCAACGACCCCGCACCATCGTCCTTGACGTTCCCCTCTGTGCTAACTTTATCTTTCCCTGCCATTCTATTTTCTAAACTTACAAAGTTGCTCAACTGTTGGTACAAAACTTTGTAGCCTAGCTTTTGATGACTTCTATGGTGCGTTTTCTTCTGTCGCCAATGGCGCTCACCATAAAAATCCAAAACTGCAGAATTAGAATGTAGAACTCGTAATATTTACAAACGCTGTCATAACAACAAAACAATAGGAAGTATCGACAACTGCTTATGGCGGTTTCTGGTACACTTTCCTTCATGTGATTCTAAAATGAGCCACACGTCATGTGTTCGTAGGTACACTATCCTACGGGTACAACATTCTCCTTTTTAATGAAATAGCCACTGGTGCTGACAAAGAAGCAATGGAAAAATATTGTTCTGCAGAAGGCATATTAAAGTTCCAGAAACATTCCAAAGCGAATGTAGTCATTGTGTTGGCCTATCCTTATTAAAGTGTAATCAGTTTTATGCGAATATTCGTAGCAGAAAGTGATGGTAATGTCCTAGAACGTTTGTGGGTGTTTCCGTTCCATTCTAATATTATTTTTTTGATATTCCATCGGTAGCAGCAGGAAATTCAAATATATCTACGTTACAAGTAAGTCATACATTACCTACGACATGCCAGCTTTAGTTGTGAAATGCAAACTAATCCACACACATAACTGGAAACAACTGGATCGATTTGTGTGCCACTCCTGCAGAGTCTTGGCTGCCCGGGCACTTTTAATTACAAGCAAATCCCAGATAACCGTAGGGCTATCGGTAGGTCAAGATTATCACAACTCTATTTTAGCTTTCACCCGTATTCTTGTTACTAGTTACAGGGTGTATGTTTTGCTTTAACAAGAATGCTGATGACACTGAGTTATAGAATCTTGTCAGCGTTTCGTGTGCATCGGCTGGAAATATCTAGGCACAGAAAACTTGATGAAACATGACTTAGTCAATGACCTGCCTTACAGAATGATGATAAAATTTTTCTGACGTAATGAAGTAGTACTACAACAATGAATCGAAGTTATCTCGTCATCGTTATTAAGGGAGAGCGCGATTTAATATGCAGTCGACCTCTAGATGAACAGAAGATTAACAGAGGCAGCATTTTCTTGAATTGACTATGACACGAGGAGAACAAACTGCGGCCTCTTTAGCAGGGCCCCACACTGCCTGAAATCGTTTACGGCTGTCACAGAAAACGGGAAGATTGGATCCCTCTTCTATTGAATACATCTGCACAAAATCTTTCACAATAACTCCTACTCTAAGGCACAAGTAAGACCCGCTCTTCAGCGGAGTAAGAAGAAGTAACACAACGACCCAGCAGAAAAGACGAGGTGCTTGGTGTGCCTTTCTTACGCAGGACCGTCCACAGCCACGTTTGCCAGTATAATGGAGAAGCACAACATAAACACCATTTCCTCCACGTGGGTTAAAATCAAGACGGTACTTGGATCAGTCAAGGAGAACCTGTCATGTACAGCATCAGTTGCGAGTGTGGCATGCGTTACATCGGCCATAAGCAGCAATGCATCTTGCAGCGGTGATCAGAACTTGTGACGATCGTTTGTCTTGAGAAATTGAAGTGGCAGAACACAACAGCAAAGAAGGAAGATGTCTACTTTTGAACAGACGAAGGCACTGTGTCACCCCAACGGGTTGTAGTCTGCAGTGGCAGAACACAGCAGCAAAGAAGGAACATGTTTGATTTTGAACAGACGAAGGCAATGCGTCGCCCCAACGGGTTGTAGGATTCGGTCATCATATAGGCAATGAACATACGAGTACATAAAGACTGCCGCACGGAGTGACCTTGCGGTTTGAGGAGCCATATCACAGACTGCGCGGCCCCTCTCGCCGGAGGTTCGAGCCCTCCCTCGGGCATAGGTGTGTGTTTGTGTGTTGTTCTTAGCATAAGCTGGTTCAAGTAGTGTGTAAGTCTAGGGACCGATGACCTGAGCAGTTTATCCCTTAGGAATTCACATACTTTTGAACATAACGACTTTGACAACCGGGACAGCTGTTTCTAACTGGGCTCTGCATGGAATAAGGCGTTAGCAAAAACACGTTAGGAACGCTCTGATGTAAAAGCGCTCGAGACAGGGTGCGGAATAGACTGGTAGCCCAACAACACGACGCCCATATCCCCCCTGCCCCCTTCTCCCCCCCCACCCCCTCCGGCACCATCGGGTGTGACATCTCTTTCGGAGGCACATGACGGGTCCATCTGTTCGGTCCATGGCTGACGTGTCAGTGGTCCAGCAAGTATTACGAAGGGAGCTGAATATGAACCCGGCATTTTCCTGAAGATGTCGTGTAGGAAAATCGTCGAAATTTTGTGACAACACGACACCACAACTTAGCTGATAACCAGAGAAGATTACATCAAGTGTATTGTTTAAATTTCTGATTGATATGTCTTCCGTAACCAGCACTTCTACCGGTTTCAATCCGTCCTCCACTTATTCTATCTAGTGCTCAAATTTTTACCTCTATCTATCTGCTCTACCACACATACTCTACGATTGGACTCGGGACCTTTGCCTTTCGCGGGCAAGTGCTCTACCGATTGGGCTACCCAAACACGACTCACGCCCCGTCCTCACAGCTTTACTTCTGCCAGTACCTCGTCTCCTACCTTCGAAACTTAACAGAAGCTCTCCTGCTGCATGCCCGAAATGTAATGGACTGTTCATTACGCCGCGAGAAGTTGAAAATGAACGTGCTACTAACATGATCGTCCTTCTGGTAAGCGGTATGCGTATATATTTCCTCACTAATATTTTTCCTTGCCTCTTTAGAAGGGTCTCACACTTGCTTGAAATTATTTACGGCAGTCACGAAAAACGGGCAGATTTGACCCCGCTACTTCGGTGCCAGTGATGGCAGTGTGATGGTTAGAAGGAGGTCAGATGAGGACCTGGATCCAGCGTGTCAGCATGCTAAACTCACTGGACCTACACCTGGTCTTATGGTCTGGGGTGCAATTTCAAAAGCTCCCAGTTTCGTCTTCTCAGCACCTTAGATGGCTCACATTACTTATATATAATACTCTCCTGCCCCTCATTTCAATAGCTTTATCTGATACTATTATAGCTCTTTTATTGACGAAACCTTTCTTTGCCTGTGCGAGTCTATTTCTGATATCATCTTTACATTGGCCATCTTGTTTAGTACTGATTTCTAGATACGGAACTTTTTTCACTATCTCCACAACAGAGTCATTCACAGCTTTGATGTTAAGCAAGCAGTTATTCTCTTGCCTACAGCTGTTCGTCGCTTCCATCTTTCCTCTTTCTTATGCAGTCCTTTGTCCTAAATATGCTGTTCATTCTATTCATCAGGTCTTCGGCGTTAGTGAACCAAAACATTATGACCACCCGCTTAACAGAGTGTAGGTCCAGCTTTAGAAGGAAATACAGCACCGATTGTGCTTAGCATGAATTCGATAACTCGTTGGTTTGTTTACGGAGATATGTGGTACCATATGACTTCGCACAGGAGACGAAATTCCCGTAAATTGCGGGCTGGTGGTAAGTGACCTTGGAGAAGGCATCCAGTAGCATTCCAGATGTTTTCTATCCGGTTGAAAACAGGCAAATTTGATGGCCACTGTCGTGATCATCGAACACTGTAGCACGATTCTGGCCTTCTGTCACCGACTGTTACCCAGCTGGGGGATCCTATCGCCATCGGGGGAGACATAAAACATGAACGGATACGCACTGAAGAAAAATAAAATCGCAACATCAAGAATGAGTTGTGCGACATAAACTAAAGTAGGTAGGCGATTTTCTAAATCTGAATGATGGTCGCTGTTCAGATTTCACACCAGTAGCTCCATTGCGAAAATGCTTATCAGTTTTGCTTTAAATACTCGTCGATCGTGAGCGATAGTTACCTTTGAGATTGGACGAGGTTAGTTGATGATAGTCAAGAATACTTTTAAGATAGTCAAGAATACCTTTAAGGCGACAAAGACACCATTATCGACGTCTCACTAAGTTTGAATGAGGTCATGTAATAGGGCTACGAAAACATGGATGTTCCTTCTGCGATATTGCAGAAAGACGTGGCAGAAATATACCCACTATACATGATTACTGGCAGCGGTGGTCACGAGAAGATACGATGCAAGAAGACCAGGCTTTGAACGGCCTTGTGGCACTAAAGAGAAAGACTATCATGTTCGTCATATGGCTCTGCCGTATCGTACTGCATCTGCAGCAGCTATTTGAGCGGCAGTACGCACCACAGTGACACAACGAACTGTTACATATCCGTTACTTCAAGGATAGCATCGAACGCCATGTAGCGTGCGTTCCACTGACAACAAACCATCACTATTTGCGACTTCAGTGATATCAAGAGAGAGCTCATTGGAGGGCAGGATGGAGGTCTGTTGTGATTTCTGATGAAAGCTGGTTCTGCCCCGGTGTCGGCGATGGCCGTGTGTTGGTTAGGAGAAGGCCACTTGAGGGCCTGAAGTCAACCTGTCTGCGTGCTATACACACTGGACCCACACCAGGAGTTACAGTCCATGATGTGATTTTGTATGACAGCAGCACTCTCGCGGTTATCACATGAACTATGACCGCAAATTCGTACGTCAGTCTGGTGATTTAACCTATTGTGCAGCCATTCATGAACAGCATCCCAAGGGGTGTTTTTCAACAGGATAACACTCGCCCACCGACCGCTGTTGTAACCCAACATACTCTACAGAGTGTCGACATGTTGCCTTGGCCAGCTCGACCACCAGATCTGTCTTCAATCGAGCACATATGGTATGTCATCAGACGACAACTCCAGTGCCATCCACAAACATCAACTCTCCCTGTATTGACCGACCAAGAGGAACAGGCATGGAACGCCATCCCACAAACTGACATCTGGCACAGTGCATGGACGTTTGCAAGCTTGCATTCATCATTCTGAGGGTTACACCAGTTACTAATGTACCTGTATTTCACATTTGCATTGGCTTATCTCGTGCTTACATTAAACTGAGATCGTGCAATGTTAATCACATAAATATGTTACCGAGACAAATTTCATTACTCTACATTAATTATTTTTTGATGTTACAATTTTTTTCTATCAGTGTAAGTGATTCCCGATAACGTTCATGTTGCCCACAACTGTCATGGTGTGTTCGATTACTTCCATTTTCCTTGGAAGTCCAGGTGAATGTCTATCACAGCATATACTCCAATTCCCATTAAATGGCACATGTTTAGAGCAGCAATTCACCTGAGTATCGGGTACCTGGACATAAGCATCGCCGTGGTATAATGAAGAACGTAACCCATTCAACCAGGCGACATGTTTCTGGTGATCTACGGTGCAATCCTAATGATCTGATGCCAGGCCTGGCCAAACAGTGTTCCAAGATCATAAGCGCTCCGGCCGCGGTCCTGCCTAGCGCTCTGAGTGCGACGGGAAGTTAGGCTGAGAGGTGAAGAGGAAGAGGAAATGTGAAGGCTGCAGATGGACGCCGCTAAAACAAAATGGTCGACTTATCAGACGCCAAGCAATTTGATGACAGTACGACATGAGTTAAATTAGGTTTACGTTCCGCATTTGGAATACTACGGCGTCTACGTACTTGTCCAAAACAGAAAAAGTGGGGAAGCCACATTGTTCAATGCCGAATAGGAATTCCTTTACTTTTCGTATCGGTTAAAGGCCATGCACGATGCTTAATATGCCGTCGCACTATTAAGAGTTGGAAAGCACTTATTGGAACGTCGTAGCAACATCAACCGCGAAGACGATATGATATATTTTTCTTGATACGAACGACAGTGAATGCTGGCTGCATTGAATGCAAGCCATTAGGAAAAAACGTTCAGTTCTGTGCTAACAAAATGTTTTACTATCGACATCACCAATTATTTTAGTTCATTAATTGTCTTAATACAAGAGGAGAATAATTTGGTAACAGATATGGTGGACAAGACTGACGCCATTAAAAAAAGGATTCCTATGGAAAAAATCATAGTGAAACATTTCCATTAAGTCAAGGCAATCATATGTGGACCAGATCTGACTGAGAACGTTTCAGAAATTAAAACGTTTGATTATGAGTACTCAAAGAGATTCCAAGTCTTGCATGACTAAAGACGGAATTCGCTTTATGTGTCAGACTCCTCTCGCTTTTTGCCACTAATTCTCTACATTACTGCCAACTTTAGCTGACAGACATTCAGGGAACAACAATTTCAACGACCTGTGTGTCCAATCCAGGAATTTACAAGATCTATATAAAATGTTATCCCAAGACAAATATATTCGAGTGCACAGAGAAGCCGTTACAGTTATTTCATTGTTTCATTCAACAAATGTGTGTAAAATATTTTTTTGCGTTATAAAATTTACAAAGTCGCACCTACGTTTTGTTCAACATATTTTAGACTGCATACCTCCCTGAAAGCATTATTGTGGCCAAGATAGATACGAAGCCAACGCCTACCACAGTAGTACAAGTTTATATGCCAACTAGCTCCGCAGATGACGAAGATATTGATGAAGTGTATGATAATGAGATAAAAGAAATTATTCACATAGTGAAGGGAGACGAAAATTTAACAGTCATGGGTGACTGGAATTCGATGGAAAGGAAAAGGGAGAGAAGGAAACGTAGTAGGTGAATATGGATTGGGGGGGGGGGGGGGGGGGGGAAGAAATGAAAGAGGAAGCCGCCTGGTAGAATTTTCACAGAGCATAACTTAATCTTAGCTAACACTTGGTTCAAGAATCAGGAAAGAAGGTTGTATACATGGAAGAACCCTGGAGATACTAGAAGGTAACAGATAGATTATATAATGTTAAGACAGAGATTCGGAACCAGGTTTTAAATTGTAAGACATTTCCAGGGGCAGATGTGGACTCTGACCACAGTCTATTGGTTATGAACTGCAAAAAGGTGGGAATTTGAGGAGATGGGACCTGGATAAACTGAAAGAACCAGAGGTTGTAGAGAGCTTCAGGGAGAGCATCAGAAAACGATTGACAAGAATGGCGGATAGAAATACTGTAGAAAAAGAATGGGTAGCTTTGAGAGACGAAATAGTGAAGGTAGCAAAAGATCAAGTAGGTAAAAAGACGAGGGCTAATAGAAATCCTTGGGTAACAGAAGAGATATTGAATTTAATTGATGAAAGGAGAAAATATAAAAATGCAGTAAATGAAGCAGGCAAAAAGGAATACAAACATCTCAAAAATAAGATCGACCGGAAGTGCAAAATGGCTAAGCAGGGATGGCTAGAGGATGTAGAGGCACAAATCACTAGGGGTAAGATAGGTACTGCCTACAGGAAAATTCAAGAGACCTTTGGAGAAAAGAGATAAACTTATATGAATATCAAGAGCTCAGATAGAAACCCAGTTGTAAGCAAAGAAGGAAAAGCAGAAAGGTGGAAGGAGTATAGAGGGTCTATACAAGGACGATGTTCTTGAGGACAATATTATGGAAATGGAAGAGAACGTAGATGAAGATGAAATAGGAGATATGATACTGCGTGAAGAGTTTGACAGAGCACTGAAAGACCTGAGTCGAAACAAGGCCCCAGGAGTAGACAGCATTCCATTAGAACTACTGACAGCCTTGGGAGGCCCAGACCCAACAAAACTCTACCATCTAGTGAGCAAGATGTATGAGACAAGCGAAATCCCCTCAGACGTCAAGAAGAATATAATAATTCCAATCCGAAAGCAGGTGTTGACAGATGTGAAAATTACCGAACTATCAGTTTAATAACCAATGGCTGCAAAATACTAACGCGAATTCTTTACAGACGAATGGAAAAACTGGTAGAAGCTGACTTCGGGGAAGATCAGTTTGGATTCCGTTGAAATGTTGGAACACTTGAGGCAATACTGACCCTACGACTTATCTTAGAAAATATATTAAGGAAAGGCAAACCTACGTTTCTAGGATTTGCAGACTTAGAGGTTTTGACAATGTTAACTGAAATATTCTCTTACATATTTTGAAGGTGGCAGGGGTAAACAGGGAGCGAAAGGCTATTTACAATTTGTACAGAAACCAGATGGCAGTTATTAGAGTCGAGGGGCACGAAAGGGAAGCAGTGATTGGGAAGGGAGTGAGATGGGGTTGTAGCCTATCCGCGATGTTATTCAATCTGTATATTGAGCAAGCAGTAAAGGAAACAAAAGAAGAATTTGGAGTAGGAATTAAAATCCATGGAGAAGAAATAAAAACTATGAGGTTCGCCGATGACATTGTAATTCTGTCAGAGACAGCAAACGACCTGAAAGAGCAGCTGTACGGAATGGACCGTATGTTGAAAGGAGGATATAAGATGAACATCAACAAAAGCAAGGAAAGCGTTTCTGAAGAAGAGAAATTGGGTACCATCGAGTATAGATTGAAGTGTCAGGAAGTCTTTTCTCAAAGTATTTGTATGGAATGTAGCCATGTATGGAAGTGAAACGTGGACGATAAATAGTTTAGACAAGAAGAGAATAGAAGCTTTCGAAATGTGGTGCTACAGAAGAATGCTGAAGATTAGATGGATAGATCACATAACTAATGAGGAGGTATTGAATAGAAGTGGGGAGAAGAGCAGTTTGTGGCACAACTTGACTAGAAGAAGGGATCGGTTGGTAGGGCTTATTCTGAGGCATCAAGGGTCACCAATTTAGTATTGGAGGGCAGCGTGGAGGGTAAAAATCGTAGAGGGAGACCAAGAGATGAATACTCTAAACATAATCAGAAGGATGCAGGTTGCAGTAGTTACTGGGAGGTGAAGAAGCTTGCACAGGATAGAGTAGCATGGAGAGCTGCATCAAACCAGTCTCTGTACTGAAGACCACGACAACACCATACTGTGTTTGTATTGCGAACTATAGTTCCAGATATATTACAAATTCTAAAACCAAGGTGTATAGAAACACGTCTTTTTAAGTTTCCCTTGTGCGCAGCCTTCGGCATATGGCTGTCTCACTAGCATTCTGCTGAGAGTAGGGCAGTGGTGGGGGAAGCTGGACGGCTGAGAGGACACAGCTGCACTCGCTGAGCGCGAACGCGCTCTGGAAGCACAGATGGTACTCAGATCTATCCCATGCTCAATGCAATAGTATATCTGTGAGGATTATGGCTCACTTTGCTTAAATTGGTGACATCATCTGTCCCTGGTCAGCACTCACCCATGAATTCACAAGGCCTGCCCTCTTTATCAGTTATGCTATCATTCTTATCAGTGACGTCATTAGCAGTATCAGTGTATCAGTGATATGACAAATGCATGAAGAAGCCAAGCCCCTTGCCCATTTCCACTACCCTTACCATTGTCCCCTCTATCTCATTGTAGTACTCAAATGTTGCTACAGGGACAAACAGACGATTACAATTTCAGAAAAACTGGATAATTTATGCAAGAGAAAGAACTTTACAAATTGAATAAGACAATACCGAGGACCCGCAAAATTACAGAACAATACCCCTAACTTCGGTTTGCTGCAGATTCCTTGAACATATTCTCAGTTCGAGTACAATAAACTTTCTTGAGATTGAGAATCTTATGTCCATGAATCAGCACGGTTTTAGAAAGCATAGCTTGTAAGAAACTCAGCTGGCCCTTTTCTCACATGATATACTGCGAACTATGGATGAAGGGCAACAGGCTGAGTCCATAGTTCTAGATTTCCAGAAAGCATTTGACACACTGCCCCACTGCAGGCTGCTAACGAAGGTATGAGCATATGGAGTAAATTAACAGATATGTGAGTGGCTCGAAGACTTCTTAAGTAATACGAGGCCTACAAAAACTTGTGCCACGCTATGACAAGTGCCTATAAAATTTCGGAAGCTATGTAGGAAAGTAGTTTAACAGTTGTAGTTTTTTGTACAATAAATATTTTTCCTGTATCTGTAAACGTTTGTTTCATACAACCAAACGAAACTTACTTTGTGGACATACCTCGTAGAATCCAGTATGTTCGTTTTCGACGGCGAGTGTTCATCAGAGACAAGGGTATTGCCGGGAGGGGGCCAGATAAGTGCGATAGGACCAGTTGTTCTCCATATACATTAATGTTTTGGTGGACAGGGAGGGCAGCAATCTGCAGTTGTTTGCTGATGCTGCTGTTGTGTACGGTAATGTGTCGAAGTTGAGTGACTGTAGGAAGGTACAAGACGCCTTAGAAAAAAATTTCTAATTAGTGTGATGAATGTCAGTTAATACGCATGAGTAGGAAGAACAAACCTGTAATGTAGTATAAGTAGTGTCCTATTTGACATAGACAAGTCGTTTAAATATCTAGGCGTAGCGTTGCAAAGCGATGTGGAATGGAACGAGCACGTGAGCATTTTGGTGGGGAAGGCGAATGATCCTCTTTTGTTTGTTGGGAGAATTTTAGAAAAGTGTGATTCATATGTAATTGAGACCGTATATAGGACGCTGCTACGACTTATTCTTGAGTGCTGCTCGAGTGTTTGGGACCCATACCAGATCGGACTGAAGGAAGACATCGAAGCAAATCAGAGGCGGACTGCTAAATTTGTTACCGGTAGATTCGAGCAACACGTAAGTGTGGAGGGAAGGTGACGTTCTTTTCGAGGAGCGGTATTGAGAAAATTTAGAGAACCGGCATTTGTAACTAGCTGCCGAACGATTCTACTACCACCACCATTTATTGTGCCTAAGGGCCGAGAAGATAAGATGCGTGAATATAGGGTTTATATGGAGGCATATAGACAGCCGTTTATCCCTCTTCCTGTTCGTGCTCTATTTGCGAATGGAACTGGGGAGGGATGGACTAGTAGTGCTACGTGGTACCCTCCACCACGCACCGTACAGTGGTCTGCGGGGTATCTACGTAGATATATATGTTTCCAGTTTGGGAGAGATCCGGTGACCTTTATGGCCAAAATATGGTTTGGCAAGCACGAAGACATGCAGTAGAAACTTTCGGCGGGCATTGTGATGCTGAAATGTACGCCCAGAATGATTTTCCATGAAGGGCAACAGAGCGGATCATATAATATCGTTGACTTACCATTGATGTATAACGGTACCACGGAATAAAACCTAAGGGGTCCTGCTATGAAAAGAAATGTCGCCCCAGCCCATCACTCCTGATTGTTTGACTGTATGGCAGCCGACACTCAGCCTGGTTCCCCACTGCTGTCGAGGTGCATTCCAGACACGTCTTCATTGGTCATCGGGGTTCAGTTCGAAGTGGGAGTCATCACTGAAAACGATTTAACTCTAGTCATGGAGGTTCCAGGCCAAGACGTATCCGGAGACACCCTGGACGGCGCTGGGATACCAACCTGACTCTCGCCCACCATATCTTTTTATAGTAGGACCCCTTTAGTTGTCATCCACGGCACCCTTACAACACAGTAGTATGTCGATGATATTCTACGCGCCATTTTGTTGACTTTCAAGGCAAGCAGTCCTGGACTTATATTTCAGCAAGATAATTCTCGCGCATAAACCGGGAGTTTCTACTGCATTTCTTCTTGCTTCCAAACCCAAAGCTGGCCAGCAGCGTCGCTGTATCTCTCCTCAGTTGAGAAAGTTCGGAGCATTATGGGCAGGGCTCTCCAACCAGCTCGGGGTTCTGACGATCTGATGCACCAGTTGCACAGAATCTGGCACAATAGCCCGCAGGAGGGAACCAAACAACTCTATAAATCAATGCCTAGCCGAATAACAGCTTGCATAAGAGCAACGATGCTGGCTTGCTCAATCTGTGAAGCTCTTTTTTCTGAAATTGTAATCATTTGTCTATACATGTTAATCACATCTACAAATTTCCGTGCCATTGGGATAATTCCTTCGTGTTCCATCAGGTTTTTTCTTTTTTGTGCAGAGAGTGAGGGTGTTAAATGTGATGTATCTGAGACCTGGTAATTAAGGAAGGCAGGATGGGCTACGATTGTGGACAGGGCCTGAATCAATTACTATTGGTTTGCTTAACAATTTCACTCATTTATTTTAATAAATAATTTTTGAAAACATGCCAATAAGGTCGCAATCAGACTTTTAAAGTACGTAACCACAATCATGGATGAAGGCCTCTAGCGCGAAAAATGGCAATTATTTAAAATTTAACAAATACATAAAATACTGACAGCCAAAAATTTTGAAGACAGGCCAATGTAGTCGCAATCAGAATTTTAAGGCAAGTAACCACAATCACGGCTGAAGGCCTGTAACGTCAGAGTGGTAATTATACAAAAATTAAACAAACATACATAAAATACAGACGGCAAATGATTTTGGAAAACAAACCAATGTGGTCGAAACCAGAGTTTTAAAGCAAGTAACTACAATCACGACTGAAGGCCTTTAACGCCCAAAATAGCAATTATTAAAAAAATTTAACAAACATACTTAGAACACAGACAGCAAATAATTTTTGAAAACAACCCAATGTGGTCGTAATCAGAATTTTAAAGCAAGTAACCACAATTATGGCAAAATGGCAATTATGAAAAATTTAACAAATATGCTGTCAAACGGCGAATGGCATAGCAAATGTTAATGAAAAAAAACAAACAACAGAACACCGAACAGGTGAGACAAATGATGGTAACTTAATAATACAGTAATAAAATAAAACACAAGGGCCAGTGACAGATGGTGCTCCAGGAATCGACTTTTGAGTAGGTCACACCAAAAACACTTTCGCGAGCGAATCGAAAGCAGCCAACAGTTGCATTCAGATCGCGAGATGGTAACTCGGACTAGTGGCAGTCTAAAGAGCGACTAATGATAATCTTGGTGAGGCTACCTGACATATGACGAAACAAATGCGAGATGTAAAATTACGTCAAAGCCGGAACCTGCGGTCTGGACTCCACCCGCAGAATACTGTGCTCAGAGCGCATGGAACAAGAAGGAATGACTAACACTGAGGTAGAAGAACGCCACCCAACCTACGATCAAGAAGCTGTCAAACTTACACTCCTGACTGGACAGCGGCGGCAAGGTGAGGAAATGTACACTGCCGTTACACTAACCCCCAGGGCGGGTATCTGGGGCGTTAGCGGCCACAAGACAGAAAAATACCGCTGGTTGAACTTAACAATATAAGAAGCTGAAAATAGTAATTAGTAATTAGAAGCTCAGGGAGGCTAATCAGATCCGCCTTCCCCAGTTACTCCACTCACTGCTTTTCGCCTTGGCAACACTACGAACAGCAACACGAACCCAAGTCACTGGAGAATCGCGAGATTTCACAATGGTGGAGGTTCCTCTACGCGAATTGCAATGCACTCAACTTAAACATGCAGTATCCGGTTTCGACGAGGTCGTGCACCCTCGTCACCACTGCCCTTCGATCTGGCAGTCCATACACGCCGCCAGCGGTCCCAACGTGTTGTCACTCTGTGCAGACCTCACTGCTCCTGCTTCCCCAACCGAACTCCGCACTCAAACGACCTAGGTCGGCCCAAAGATAGGGAAGCAGAACTACTTATCGATAAGCGCTGCTGCTGCCACTAGCGGACAGGCAACGCTTACGAAACCGAATGGCACCAGTGAACACGAGAAGAAGAAACAACGCAACCACGCCAACTAAACGATACGGTCTGGCAGAATCCTACAGATGGCCGCTGCACGGCTCAGCTTGCAGCCTAACCAAACTTAATTTGATTAAGATGGACCTGGTATTGCTTACCGGTACGGTTGTCCGTAACCAGAAGATTAACTGGGCCTAAAATCCGCATAATAGTACACGGACCCAGAAAACAGGGCGTAAATTTACCAAGGTTGCCAACATGCACCTCCCTCCCGGGAAAATTACGGACATACATCTGATCTCCCAGCTTACCCCTGAAGGTTCGCCGATTACGGTTATAACGATCAGCTTGTTTGTTGTGGGCCCTGAGAATAGTGCCTCTGGCACGATTCCAGTTTTCCTTGACGACGAGAGGGGTGATCTATGTGGGAATTAGGTCTTGAATCCCCCATAAGTTCGAAAGGAGGGAATTAACAGGATAAGCCAACACTAAGGAAACCGGAGTAGCCTTCAAAGCCTCATGGCTGGCGGTATTGAAGGCAAAACTAAGCCAAGGGAGACTTACTGGGAGATTTCTGATGCAAGATAATCAGTGCGTATTTAAGATTACGATCGACCCTTTCTGCAAAGGACCCCTGTGTATAATACGGAGTGGTAGTTACATGCTTAACACCACTTTGGCAACAGAAGGCCTTGAATAGAGCTGAAAGAAAGGCCTGTGCATTATCACTAACAATTGGCTTGAGAGGTCCTAACACACCAAATACATTAGTTATATGCGCAATGGTGGTGGTAGCAGTCACATTACGACTCGGAAGGAGCCAGGTAAACCTCGTAAACGCGTCGATAATGACTAACACATACCAATGGCCTCTTTTGGTGCGAGGTAAGGGCCCCACATAATCAATATAGAGACTGTATTTGTAGCTCTGGCCTAGGTGAAGTCAGTTAGTTTAAGTTAGTTCATGTAGTGTGTAAGCAGGTGAAGTCAATTAATTTTTGAATCTGGTATGTGTTTTTAAATTTGTTCTCATTCCATGGGTTAACCAAGCGTAATTTTATTACTTTACTGAGTACTCAGCGTTGCCTGGGTATGTATTTATTCCAATTCTATTAGTTCATCTTCTCCTATCTCCTCTCTGTGTCCGTCTTTTCTGCCCCCCTGTCTGACCATCTCCTTCTCACACCTCTCTCTGTTCGCCTCATCCGCACCCCAACTTCTGTCCACCAACTCCTGTCACTCTCTCTGCCCATCTGCTCCTCCCCCCCTCCCCCCCCCTATCCATCTCCTCCTCTGTCTCTAACTCCCCCTGCCCCTACAGCCTCCTTGTCACCCTCTGTATCTCCTTTTCCCCCCTGTCTGTCCACCTCTTCATCCCCCCTATATCTCCTTCTCCCTTTCTCTCTGTCTGTCTCGTACTTTTTCATTCCTCTGTTCATGTCCTCCTGCCACCTCCTTCTGCTCATCTGCTCCTCCCTCATGTCTCCGTCCATCTCCCCTTCCCCCATTTCTCTATCTCTTCTTCTTACGGTTCTCTCTCGACGTTATACCCCCATCCTGGTAGCAGGTACTCGTTCTTACCTCCCACAGTATCTCTTTCGAGGTAGTAAGTAATCTGTGTACAAAGTTGGGACGAAATCAATCCATAGGTTTAGGCCAGGTTTCTTGTCCACAGCTTTGCCTACATAGGCACATGGCATATTTATTTAACAAATTTCGCACGTATTTGTACAGCAGCAAAGAAGTAATATATTTAAACGCCATGCACGATGCGACATTTTTTCACTAATTTCAGTTTTAGTGATGTCATATATCTTGAACTATGTCGCAGAAAATGATACAATTTTGCAGGTGTATTTAGTAACATATGAGAATACTGTCTGTAAACTGTGTCGCAGATGTAATTGGTAGTAAAGATGTAATAAATTATAGCGATATGCCTGATGTGGCAGTTTTATTCGATGAAAAGAGTAAATATATTAAGCTATACAGTTTTTTCGTTTCATCATTTTGTGGAGAGGGGGTTGTCAGCGAGAAAAAGTTTGGTAAAAGTTTTAAATTATGTTTAAAGTTTGTTGCAAGTGACCAAGTGCAAATACAGGATGAATAAAGTCTGGGCATTCGCAGGTCGTGGGCTACACTTCCTTTTCACCCCATCACCCACTTTGATAGGTAGATGGTTCTTACCCCCACAGAGTTTCATTCCAGACAGTAAGTGATATGTATACCAAGTTTGGTTTAAATTGGTCCTGTGGTTTAGGTGGAGACGTGGAACATACATACATGCATACATACACACATACACACATGCACACATTTTTAAAATGTATGAATTACTTTTTTAAAAATGATAAAAATAATTACTATATTTGAGGCCTATTACTTAATTTTGGTTTTTAATTAACTGCAATGGTTACTGCATCTTTCCTTTATTGAGAGGGCATTACAATATTACTGAATATTTGTTGTTATTGAACCACTTATTGGATTTTAACGCATTGCTCTTGTAACTTCTTAAAGACTTGTAGCAAAGTAAAATCTCTGCCATGTCGTTAAGTAAAAGATTTAAAATTATGCTCACTCACCGCTCAACCCATTTCCACCACTTCCTGTTACGTCATATTCTGGTAGCACAGTGTGCTTGTGCGTGTGGTGAGCTGTGACTGAGGAAAATATTTGGAAATTTGTGGTAAGGTCTTATGGGATAAAACTGCTGAGGTCATCAGTCCCTAAGGTTACACACTACTTAATCTAACGTAAACTAACTTATGCTAAGGATGACACACAGACCTATGCCCGAGGGAGGACTCGAACCTCCGGAGAGGGAAGCCGCACGGACCGTGACAAGACGCCCGAGAACTCGCGGCTACCCAGCGGGGCTGTGAGTGAGGGTTAGAGTTACTATAGAGAATATTTTTAGGTATAACTGATTGGGTTTTCACCGTGGTAAATACTGCTCTGCTTGCTGTTCTGTTTCAGCATGGCCAGAAGGGACGTGACCGAACCGATGAACCTACGCAACGGCGAAGTATGACTCGAGATCAGGAGCGCAGCTACCGCTGGAAGAGTAGTTGAAATGGCGCAACGTTGAGAGGGTCCAGTAGGATAAAATTATATGTCTTGTGGTCCCGCAGAATAGTCGGCCACGTAATTCTTCTAAGTGCGGATGTCCATAATTAAAGTTACAGTTTCAAAATGCTGTAGAAAGAGAACCACTGCTCAGAAAGACTTCAAATTTGTACAGCATATTGTTGACGCAAGATGAAACGTCACAAAAAAAAAAAAAAAAAAATTAACGGAAATTTGACCAGTAGATGGCGCGGCAATCGTCAGCATATGCACACCGATAGATGCGCGGTAGACGGCTCTCCTTCAGTTCGTGGCCATCATGGCTGTCTCCTTGTCCGCCCCGATATCTGAGTGGTCAGCGTGACGGATTGCCGTCCTACGGGCCCAGGTTCGATTCCCGGCGAGGTCGGGGATTTTTCCCGCTCAGGGACTGGGTGTTGTGCCTTCATCATCATTTCATCCCCATCCGGCGAGCAGGTCGCCCAATGTGGCGTCGAATTTAATAAGACCTGCACCAAGGCGGCCGGACCTGCCCCGTAAGCGGCCTCCAGGCAAATGACACCAAACGCTCACTTCCATTTCCATGGCTGCCTCCTTGTAAGACTGAGCACTGCCGGTAAAGCTCTTCTGCAAGAACGATGACTGTGCGCCTGTAGCACTGCACATATTTCGGACACACAAGGGTATGAAAAAAGGCATTGGTCCGATGTCTGCTAAGAGTGTGGAGAAAATGATTACAAAATTCGAAACGAGAGATTCTTTTGAAGTGCAATGTGGCAGAGGGAGGAAAGCAGTTGATACGACGTCTGTCATAAATTTGGGCACAGCATTGCAGGAGGGGTCGAGAGATTGTGTGCAAATACGCAGTGCACATGGAATTTCCCGACCGTTGGACTTACCCGCGAGCACGGTGCATAAAAACCTACGAAATATTCTGAATTGCTATCCATAAGAAGTCTCTAGTGTTCAAGAGTTTCCCCCTGCTGACGTGCAAGCATGAAAACGTTCGCTCTGGAATTTCTTGCTCGCATGAAAGTGGGCAATGAATGGCAATAGAACGTTCTGTGGACGGACGAAACCTATTTCCATTTCCAAGTAAATGTCAATACGTAGAACTGCAGAACATGGGCTACGAAAATTCCGCACGCACATCAACCGGTACCACTTCATTCTACGGAGAAGACTGTGTAGTGCGGGTTGACGGCATCGTTTATTGTAGGGCCGTATTTTTTTGAGGAGGTGATTCCTGTTGTTACCCGTACCGTCACTGGTAAATGCTATGAGAACCATCTGCGCAACAACGTCATTCCAGTCCTTCAACAGCTTGGATGTGTGGACAGCATCATTTTTATGCGAGATGGCGCTCCTCCGCATACTGCACAGTCAGTGAAGCAGCTGCTGCAGAGGCATTTCGGAAATGCTAGAATTATCTGCTTTCATTTCTCTATAGGCTAGCCCTCCAGATCACTTGATCTTAATCCATGTGACTCCTGGCTGTGGAGTTATCTGAAAGCTATTGTCTTCAGTCCCCGCAATTAAGGACGTAGCTGAATTGAAGGCATGTATTGGGCAACGCAATCTGAACTGACTGCCGAGACACTCCGACCTCTTGCGGAAATGCTGTTTCTGGATTTCAGCTTGTGGCAGAAAACGGTGGGCAGCCTATTCAACATACCTTGCATCAGGATCATGCCTATGAACCTATGTCATTTTACTTTTTATCTGGTTTTTGGCCCCAGTCAATTAAAAATCGATGCCATTTTGCTTTTTATGATGTTTTTGTCCTCAGGACATCCGATATGCTACGATCTTCTTGTGATGGATGGGCTTACCTAACAAACAGTGTGGCTCTACTCTTGAACGCCTAACTTACGCAGTCATGAACATTCAGCAGTGCAGATGGTGTAATGTGCAACTCAAACCATAGCCGTCGTATTGTGATTGAGTTGTCATGTGTAGCCGACCCTATGTGATTTAAGACGCTTACAGCCGTCATTAGTAAAACTGTTGTTAATTTTTTTGTTCCATGGTGAAACCAGTGCGTCAGTAATATACTGCCCAGATTTGAAATCTTTCTGAGGACTGGTTCTCTTTCTACACCGTTTTGAAACTGAAACTTTAGTTATGGATATTCTTTACATATTTTGCTCAAGCTTACTTCAATGAATAACAGGGAACTTCAACGAAACGGATTTACTGTCATAATTAGATACGTAGATCTTTTTGAACTTAAATCATTTCAAACGACTGACTTTCTCTCCTAGCCAAAAGTACGAATACCTAAAATAGAAATTACAAAACACAAGCAGAAACTTAATCTATCACATGTTACGTAGTTAAATGATTGGTTATCGAAATATTTTTTAATGGTTATTCATACGCTGAAGAGCCAAAGAAACAGGCACACTTGCCTAATATCGCGTAGGGCCCCCGAGAGCACGCAGAAGCGCTGCAACACGGCGTAGCATGGAACCGACTTTTGTCTGAAATAGTGCTGGAGGAAACTGACACCATGAATCCTGCAGGGTTGTCCATAAATTCATGAGAGTATGAGGAGGTAGAGATCTCTTCTGAACAACATTTTGCAAGGCGTTAAGATATGCTAAATAATATTCATATCTGGGGAGTTTGGTGGCCAGCGGAAGTGTTTTAACTCAGAAGTGTATTACTGGAGCCACTCTGTAGTAATTCTGGACATGTTGGGTGTCGCTGGAATTACCCAAGTCCGTCGGAATGCACAATGGACATGAATGGATGTAGTTTATCAGGCAGGGTACTTACGTTCGTGTTACCTGTCAGAGTCGTATTTCGATGTATCAGGGGTCCCATATCATTCTAACTGCACACTCTCCACACCATTACAGCGCTATCACCAGCTTGAACAGTCCCCTACTGACATGCAGGCTGGTTCAAATGGCTCTGAGCACTATGGGACTTAACATCTGTGGTCATCAGTCCCCTAGAACTTGGAACTACTTAAACCAAACTGACCTAAGGACATCACACACATCCATGCCCGAGGCAGGATTCGAACCTGCGACCGTAGCGGTCTCGCGGTTCCAGACTGAAGCGCCTAGAACCGCACGGCCACATCGGCCGGCTGACATGCAGGATCCAGGGATTTATGAGGTTGTCTCCATACCCGTACACGTCCATCCGCTCGATACAATTTGAAACGAGACTCGTTCGACCAGGCAACATTTTTCCAGTCATCAACAATCCAACGTCGGTGTTGATGGGCCCAGCCGAGGCGTAAGGCTTTGTGTCGTGCAGTCATCATGGGTACACGAGTGGGTCTCCGCCTCCGAAAGCCCATATCGATGTTTCGTTGAATGGTTCACACACTGAAACTTGTGATGCTCCAGCATTGAAATATGCAGCAATTTGCGGAAGGGTTGCACTTCTGCCACGCTGAACAATTCTCTTCACTCGTCTTTGGTTCTGTTCTTGCAGGATCTTTTCCCGGCCGCAGCGATGTTGGAGATTTGATGTTTTACCAGAATCCTGATAATCACGGTACACCCGTGAAATGGTTGTACGGAAAAATATCCCCTTCATCGCTACCTCGGAGATGCTGTGTCCCATCGCTCGTGCGTCGACTGTAACACCACGTTCAAATTCACTTACATGTTGATGACCTGCCATAGTAGTAGCAGTAACCGATCAGACACTTGTTGTCTGGTTAGGCGTTGCTGACCGCTGCGCCGTATTCTGCCTGTTTGCGTATCTCTGTATTTGAATACACATGCTATACCAGTTTCTTTGGTGCTTCAGTGTATTACGTCAAAGTTACAATAGAGAACGTTTACCAGTCTTATGTAATGCCGAGAGAACAGAAATTTTAAATCAGAGAAGACATTAATAGGACTTTCTTCAAACTAAAACTTCGAAATTTCCGTACCCTTAGCGTGCCTTCGATAGGTGTTCGAGCGCCCAGTTGCCTCACCGGACCTGTAGCTTCGGGGGATGAGAGCGTCGGTTTACGATACTCAGTTGGCCTTGGCCGAGGTAGGTTCAGTAAGAGGGTTTTAGAAATCAGGGAACCGTCACGTTTTCAGTTTGGTAGATATCAGTCGCGAGTGTTGCCTTATATCTACACTTACATACATACTCTGCAAGCCACTATATGGTGCGTGGCAGACTACCTCTACTAGTCGTTTCCTTTACTGTTCCATTTGCAGATAGAGCGAGGGAAAAATGACTATCTATATGCCTTCTTGAGCCCTAATTTCTCATAACTTCGCGGTCCTTACGCGCAGTGTATGTTTGCGACAGTAGAATCGCTCGGCATTCAGCTTCAGATACCGGTTCTCTAAGTTTTCTCAATAGTGCTCCTCGAAAACAACGTCACCTTCCCTCCAGGAATTCCCGTTTGAGTTCCCGAACATCTCCGTAAAACTTGCATGTTGTTCGAACCTATCGCTAACTAACCTAGCAGCTGAAACTGCTTCGATGCCTTACTTTAATCCGTCCTCGTGAGGATATCAAACACTGGAGTAGCAATCAAGAATGGCTTACAGTAGTGTCCTATATGTGGTTTCCTTTATAGAGCGGTACGACTCCCAATAAAGTGTTAGTTAAAATCCAGTGTGTTCTGAGAGCTGACTAACAAAAATGTAGATCCCAGCATCGAATGTCGGTTTTGCTCACTTCCTTTTCGCATATATTTAGAGCAATTTTTATATGAAAGCTTAAACTTCGGGTTATTTAGTTTTATGTTAACATTTACTTGCTACAGAGATACTGCAGTGTTTCAGAATGTGAAATTTAGTTCTCCAATAGTTTGTTTATGTTTACAATTTTTTTAAAAAAACGCACAAAAGTATCTGATTTTGTGTGATAAAAAGTAAAGTATTGCAAGTATTATTTAGTTCAATGAATTACACACAGAGTATTTAAAAACACTTAAATAAAAAAATAGTAGATACATAACTCAAATTAAAAATTTCAAAATTTCTGCCATGACTCTGAGGTTAAACATAAGGGCTCTGGAGAAAAGTCACCCCATGAGTTAAGAGTTAATTACTTTCTAGACTATAGTTCTGCCATCTTCAGTATGCGATCACATGTGAGCTGAGTTGGCGCCCCTCAGCTCACAGCTCCTGGTGGTGCTGGCTTCGGTCGTACAGCTTGAGGATAGTGCCAGTGGATATTACTGTGGGCGATCAGGTGTGAGGACGCAGGCTACATCCAGCATGTCCCTTGTGTCCTCCCAACTGGTCCACAACCGTGACCACCACAGTTAATACCCACACTGAGGATGACCCTTCAACCATTTTGCTCTCGGGAACATTCACGTGGGCATCCGTGTGTTCAGCGGAGCTCATGCAAGGCACCATGACAGCCAAGGTGTATGGTTCAATGGTTGCAGACCACGTACACCCCTTCACGACGACCATGTTTCCCAATGGCAGTGGCATTTTTTGCCATCTTCAGTATGCAATCAGAACTGAGCTGAGTTGGTGCCCCTTAGCTCACAGCTGGCTTTGGTGCCAGTGGATATTACTGTGGGCGACCAGATGTGGGGACACAGGGTACATCCAGCACATCCCTTGTGTCCCCCCAATTCGTCCATTTCTGTATCAGTCCCAGTTAATGCCCACACCGAGGAAACTTCAATCTCATCTCAAATACATTGATCATCCAGAACATTATGACCACTGATATACTACCGAAATAAAAGCGATAAGAGCGTCACCTGATGAGGAATGACTGCTAATCATCCACGCGCACAGTACATGTAATATCAGTGAGCGTGCAGTCTGTGTACAGCATGGGGAAGCCACGCGATCTATCTGAGTTTGACCGAGGACAGATTGTGATGGCCTGGAGGCTTGGCACGAGCATTTCGGAAACTGCAAGACTTGTCAGGTGTTCGAGGGGTGCTGTGGTGAATATCTTCAACACGTAACGAAACCAAGGTGAAATCACGTCCAGATGTGAGTTTGGGCGGCCACTGCTCATTATAGATGTCGGACGCTGTAGATTGGGCATAGTGGCAAAACAGGACAGGCGGGGAAACGTAGCGGAACTAACATCAGACTTTAATGCCGGGCCGAGTACAAGAGTATCCAAATCCAGAGCACACCGAAAACTACTAATGATGGGCCTTCGCACCCGATGACCCATGTGTGTGCTATTATTAACAACTTGACACGGGCAACTATGACTGGAGTTGGCCGTAGTGAACGAGCGGTTCTAGGTACTTCGGTATGGAACCGCGTGACCGCTACAGTCGCAGGTTCGAATCCTGCCTAAGGCATTGGTTAGTTAGGTTTAAGTAGTTCTAAGTTCTAGGGGACTGATGACCACAGGTGTTCTCATAGTGCTCAGAGCCACATGAAGCATTTGAACTATGACTGAAATGGGCACATGACCATCAGCACAGGATGTTAGCGCAGTGTTAGGGCGTTGCGTGGTCTGATGAATCCCGATGCCTTCTACATCATGCTGATGGGAGGGCGCGAATCCGTTGTTTTCCAGGGGAACAACTCCTTGACACCTGCACTGAGGTACGGAGACAAGCTGGCGGAGGCTCCATTACGCTCTGGGAAACATTCACATGGGCAGCCATAGGTCCAGTGGAGCTCGTGCAAGGCATCATGACGTCCAAGGTGTATTGTACAATGGTTGCATACCATGTACACCCCTTCACGACGGCTAGGAATGTGATGGAGTGGTTCAAGGAACACAGTGGCGAGTGCCAAATGATCTGCTGTTCTTCCAATTGCCCAGAACTGAATCCGATCGAACACATGGGATGAGATTGAACGTGGCATCAGAGCTCATCGCCCCCTCCCCGGAATTTACGGGAATTAGGTGACTTGTGTGTGAAGATGTGCCGTCATCTCCCTCCAATGACCTACCAAGGCCTAATTACTTCCATGCCACGATGCGTCGCCGCTGTTGGGTGTGCAGAAGGTGGACATATCGGCTATTAGGTGGATGGTCATAATGTCCTGGGTGTTTGGTGTATGTACCCCACTCATACAATTATAGTTGGTTGTGACTTCAATTTACCCCCAATATGATGGCGAAGATATATGTTCAAAGCCCGCGATAGGTGTAAAACATTCTCAGACATTGTACTAAATGCTTTCTGCAAAAATTACTTTGAGCTGTTTGTTCAGGGGCCCATTCGAAGTGTAACTGGCTGCGAAAAGATACTTGGGTTCTTAGTAACAAATAATAGTGGGCAAATAGCGAGTGTCATGACGGATGTAGGGATTGGAGTGTCGTTAGGTCGTTGTGACGAGCCTGATTACCGTAACATCCAAATCCCTCAAAAGTAAACGCAAAATCTATCTGTTTTAAAAAAGCAGGTAAAAATTTGCTTGGCACCTTCCTAAGACGCTGTCTCCAGTCCCTCCCAACAAACTATGCGTAGATCATATGAGGCAATTGAGAGATATATACCAAACAAATAAACAAAAGATGATACTGATCACCCATGGTAGACAAAATAGGTCAGAACACTGTTGCAGAAGCAACGAAAAAGGCATGACAAGTTTAATAGAACACAAAATCTCCGAGGTTGGCGATTCTTTACAGAAGTTCGCAGCTTGGTGCAGACTTCAGTGTGAGATGCTTTTAATGACTTTCACAATGAAACTCTGTCTCGAAACCTGTTAGAAAAACCAAAGAGATTCTGGTCGTATGTAAAGTACATCAGCGAGAAGACACAATCAATGACTTGACTGTGCGATACCAGTGGTAGTATTACCGATGACAACACCATTACAGTGGAAATATTCAACATAGTTTTCCGAAAATCCTTCACCAAAGAAGACAAAATAAATAATACAGAATTCGAATAAAGAGCAACTGCCAACATGAGTGACTTAGAAGTAGATTTCCTCTGTGTACCATAGCAGCTTAAAGCACTTATTAAAGGTAAATTTTCCGCCACAGATAAAATACCATTTAACTTCCTTCCAGAGCAAGCTGATACAACAGCCCCATACTTGTAACATACAACCGATTGTTCAGTGACAGATCCGTGCCAAAAAGCTGGAAATTTGCACAGGTCACACCAGTATTTAAAAAAGAGGAAATAGCAGTAATCAGCTGAAATACAGACCTACATAACTTACGTCGATTTATAGTATGATTTTGGAACCCGCCATGGCAGCCGAGAGCGCTAACGCGCTGCTTCCTGGACTCGGGTAGGCACGGCAGCCTGGATCGAATCCGCCCGGCGGATTAACGACGAAGGGCCGGTCTGCCAGCCAGCCTGGATGTGGTTTTTAGGCGGTTTTTCACATCCCCCTACGTGAGTACCAGGCTGGTCCCCTCGTTCCGCCTCAGTTACACGACTCGCAGACATTTGCAACACATTCGCACTATTTCACGATTTACACTAGACGCAGACAGCTGGGGTACACTAATTCTTTCCCGGGGGGTATGGGATGGTGACAGGAAGGGTATCTGGCCATCTATTAACCTCAACATGCCACATTCGATTAACCATGGCTGACCCTGCGTAAATGCGGCACAAGGCTTCAGAAAGAGAGAGAGAGATAGTAGGATTTTGGAACGTATACTGTGATCTAGTATTATGAATTACTGCAGACGTAATGGTCTATTAACACATTGGCAGGAGATCTCAGATTGATTCCATATTTGTAGATTTCCAGAAGGCTTTTGACACTGTTCCTCACAAGAGATTCTAACCAATTTGCATACCTATGAAGCATCGCCTCAATTGAGCGACAGGATTCGAGATTTCCTGACAGGAAGATCATAGTCCGCAGTAACCTATAGAAAAACATCGAGTAAAACAGAGGTAACTTTGGCATTCTCCAAGGAAGTGTCATAGGCCCCCTGCTATTCACAATCTATATAAACGATTTAGGAGACAATCTGAGTAGTCCTCTTGGATTGTTTGCAAAGGATCCTATCTGTTACCGTCTAGTAAAGACGTTAGAAGATGAAAACCGACTGCAGAATAACTTAGGCACGATATCTCTATGGCGCGAAAAGTGGAAATAGTCTCTGAATAAGGATCAGTGTGATGTCATCCACCTGACTACGATAAGAAATCCATTAAATTTCAGTTACACGATGAATTATACAAAACTAAACGCTGTCTATTCTATTAAATACACTCCTGGAAATGGAAAAAAGAACACATTGACACCGGTGTGTCAGACCCACCATACTTGCTCCGGACACTGCGAGAGGGCTGTACAAGCAATGATCACACGCACGGCACAGCGGACACACCAGGAACTGCGGTGTTGGCCGTCGAATGGCGCTAGCTGCGCAGCATTGGTGCACCGCCCCCGTCAGTGTCAGCCAGTTTGCCGTAGCATACGGAGCTCCATCGCAGTCTTTAACACTGGTAGCATGCCGCGACAGCGTGGACGTGAACCGTATGTGCAGTTGACGGACTTTGAGCGAGGGCGTATAGTGGGCATGCGGGAGGCCGGGTGGACGTACCGCCGAATTGCTCAACACGTGGGGCGTGAGGTCTCCACAGTACATCGATGTTGTCGCCAGTGGTCGGCGGAAGGTGCACGTGCCCGTCGACCTGGGACCGGACCGCAGCGACGCACGGATGCACGCCAAGACCGTAGGATCCTACGCAGTGCCGTAGGGGACTGCACCGCCACTTCCCAGCAAATTAGGGACACTGTTGCTCCTGGGGTATCGGCGAGGACCATTCGCAACCGTCTCCATGAAGCTGGGCTACGGTCCCGCACACCGTTAGGCCGTCTTCCGCTCACGCCCCAACATCGTGCAGCCCGCCTCCAGTGGTGTCGCGACAGGCGTGAATGGAGGGACGAATGGAGACGTGTCGTCTTCAGCGATGAGAGTCGCTTCTGCCTTGGTGCCAATGATGGTCGTATGCGTGTTTGGCGCCGTGCAGGTGAGCGCCACAATCAGGACTGCATACGACCGAGGCACACAGGGCCAACACCCGGCATCATGGTGTGGGGAGCGATCTCCTACACTGGCCGTACACCACTGGTGATCGTCGAGGGGACACTGAATAGTGCACGGTACAGTCATCGAACCCATCGTTCTACCATTCCTAGACCGGCAAGGGAACTTGCTGTTCCAACAGGACAATGCACGTCCGCATGTATCCCGTGCCACCCAACGTGCTCTAGAAGGTGTAAGTCAACTACCCTGGCCAGCAAGATCTCCGGATCTGTCCCCCATTGAGCATGTTTAGGACTGGATGAAGTGTCGTCTCACGCGGTCTGCACGTCCAGCACGAACGCTGGTCCAACTGAGGCGCCAGGTGGAAATGGCATGGCAAGCCGTTCCACAGGACTACATCCAGCATCTCTACGATCGTCTCCATGGGAGAATAGCAGCCTGCATTGCTGCGAAAGGTGGATATACACTGTACTAGTGCCGACATTGTGCATGCTCTGTTGCCTGTGTCTATGTGCCTGTGGTTCTGTCAGTGTGATCATGTGATGTATCTGACCCCAGGAATGTGTCAATAAAGTTTCCCCTTCCTGGGACAATGAATTCGTGGTGTTCTTATTTCAATTTCCAGGAGTGTATTTAGGAATTTCAGTTACTAACAACTTAAGTTGGAACGGTCACATGGATAATGTTGGGAGGACGACAAACCAAAGACTGCGTTTTATTGGCAAAACACCTAGAAGTTGTAACAGATCTACTAGAGACCACCTACACTACGTCTGTTCGTCCTCTGCTAGAGTATTGCTGTGCGCTGTGAGATTCTTACCAGATAGGACTGATGGACGACAGCGAGAAAGTCCAAATTAAGGCAATTCGTTTTGTAGTGGCGTGAAATAGGCAAGACAGTGTCACGGATATTACGAGAGCGTTTAGGTGGCAATCGTTAAAGCAAAGGCGTTTTTCGTTGCGGCAGGATTTTTTCATGAAATTTCAATCACTAGCATCCTCTTCCGAATGTCAAGATATTTTTTTGTTGCTGCTAACCTACATAGGGAGAAATAATCATTGTAATAAATAAGAGAAATCAAAGCTCAAGCAGGAAGATATAAGTGTCATTTTTTCCACGCGCTGTTAGAGAGTGGAACGGTAGATAAATAGAATGTGGTTTGAAGAACCCTCTTCAAGGCATTTACTTGCGAAATGTAATCATGTAGATGTAGATGTACATTATCTGTGTAAGAAATTCTACCAACAATGTGAGCAAAGTAATGTTCTATATTCTGGAGAATCAAGGTTTGTTTGCTATAAAAAAGGTTTCTCATTAAATATTTCAGCATAAATGCCTTTTTAAGCTCCTGGGATCCTGATTTGACGTGTATTTCTCGCCATATTACCATTTTTCCACAGTTTTTAACACTTTCTGAGTTTTGTCATTTACAGTGCCACCTGTCACGCAACGAAAGAAATTTTAAATACAAAAGCTATGTGCATTTTCCCCGAGTAGGCGGGGAGGGGGGGGGGGTGAAGTTTGATGTCATTGGCTGTTCCCCTTCGAGACGAATGAATAACTTTTATTGGATTTTGCGTTTAATCCGATTTGTTGTTTTCCTGATATTTCCAAAAGCCGATTCAAATGTTTCACCGTGTATACTTAATCTATTATATTTTTATTCTTTTCTATGTAACACAGCAGTTTCAAAGATTCTCGCCGGCCGGTGTGGCCGAGCGGTTCAAGGCGCTTCAGTCTGGAACTGCACGACCGCTACGGTCGCAGGTTCGAATCCTGACTCGGGCATGGATGTGTGTGTTGTCCTTAGGTTAACTAGGTTTAAGTAGTTCTAAGTTCTAGGGGACTGATAACCTCAGATGTTAAGTCCCATAGTGCTCATAGCCATCTGAACCATTTTTCAAAGATTCTTGATAACTACCAAATCAACCAAGTAAAGCAAAAAAGTTCACTTCCAGAAACAGAGAACAGGTTTTATTTTTTTCAAACAAATATACGACAACGCGTAACACTGCTTCTTGCTTGGCTAACGGCCTCATTTCGGTGAATAAGAGTTTTTCTGTTATTCTATATCAAGCTGAATCACTCATTATGATTAGACCCCGTAGAACACGTAATATCACTTTCTTTTCCATCTCCAAACTGATTATGAATCAAAAAAATGGTTCAAATGGCTCTGAGCACTATGGGACTTAACTGCTGTGGTCATCAGTCCCCTAGAACTTAGAACTACTTAAACCTAACTAACCTAAGGACATCACACACATCCATGCCCGAGGCAGGATTCGAACCTGCGACCGTAGCGGTCGCGCGGTTCCAGACTGCAGCGCCTTTAACCGCTCGGCCACTCCGGCCGGCGATTATGAATCAAATCAGTAAGTTTAAATAAATAAAGCTATTAACAATGAGAAGATACAACCTTCGATTATGTAGGTCACAGATCGTGAAAATTATAATTCATCTGTTGATTCCCTTTCTTTTGTCTCACTCCTTCAGAAGATGGAAACAATGGACAAACATCATGGAGGTATAATACTAGCAGACGTCATGACGTCACAAACTTGAAGCCGACGTCCGCCATGTTAGTAGCTTCAAAGATTAGCATCTGGTGGAAGTGTGTTGATTAAAAATGCCAACTTTTATGAACCTGAATTTTAGTTACGCTGGTTACTTTCTTTGTGGTGGTTTTATTTCTGTGATTTCACTTTAGCTCTTCTATCAGTACAACTCGAAGAGCGCTCCGGCTGAAATCTGTGAGAAGGAAATATTACAGACCGTCCAGATATTTCAAAATGTGTTGTCAGGATTTTCGCGAAGAGGACATGGACTGAACATCAGTTTCCTCATTCTGTAATAAGGAAAATGCTGGATCACGAAAGCAGGCTTGTTACAACACACACTTCGCTTCTTGGTTATTCGAAACGTGGACCAAAAAGAAAGTTTCATAACGCGGACAATCACGTCGTATTACTGGATTAACTAGACCTTTAAGACCAGAATAACGTCAGAAAAGGCTTTCCTGAGACTTTTTTACGTATGAAAACACTATGATATCTACTATTTGAAACAACAGGACAGAAATTAAGAACTGGAAATAGTTTTAAATAGTAGTTTGTAATTTGTTTTGGGGGCTACTAACATGACGGTGTCGATTTCAAAGCAAAGTACAGCGCCCGTCTCTAGATCCACCTCCCTTTATTATACCTCCACGCCGGCCGCAGTGGCCGAGCGGTTCTAGGCGCTTCAGCATGGATGTGTATGATGTCCTTAGGTTAGTTAGGTTTAAGTAGTTCTAAGTTCTAGGGGACTGATGACCTCAGATGTTAAGTCCTATAGTGTTCAGAGCCATTTGAACCATACCTCCACGGGAAAAACAGATACTTCCAATGAGTCATCCACAATTAGTACATACACTATTGGCCATTAAAATTGCTATACCAAGAAGAAATGCAGATGATAAACTGGTATTCAATGGACAAATATATTATACTAGAACTGACATGTGATTACATTTTCACGCAATTTGGGTGCAGAGATCCTGAGAAATCAGTACCCAGAACAACCACCTCTCGCCGTAATAACGGCCCTGATACGCCTGGGCATTGAGTCAAACAGAGCTTGGATGGCGTGTACAGGTACAGCTGCCCATGCAGCTTCCGCACGATACCACAGTTCATCGAGAGTAGTGTCTGGCGTATTGTGACGAGCCAGTTGCTCGGCCACCATTGACCAGATGTTTTCAGTTGGTGAGAGATCTGGAGAATGTGCTGGCTAGGGCAGAGTCGAACATTTTCTGTATCCAGAAAGGCCCGTACAGGACCTGCAATATGCGGTCATGCATTATCCTGCTGAAATGTAGGGTTTCGCAGGTATCGAATGAAGGGTAGAGTCACGGGTCGTAACACACCTGAAATGTAACGTCCACTGTTCAAAGTGCCGTCAATGCGAACAAGAGGTGACCGAGGCGTGTAACCAATGGCACCCTATACCATCAGGCCTGGTGATACGCCAGTATGGCGATGACGAATACAAGCTTCCAATGTGCGTTACCCGCGATGTCGCCAAACACGGATGCGACCATCATGATGCTGTAAACAGAACATGGATTCATCCGAAGAAATGACGTTTTGCCATTCGTGCACCCAGGTTCGTCGTTGAGTACACCATCGCAGGCGCTCCTGTCTGTGATGCAGCGTCAAGGGTAACCGCAGGCATGGTCTCCGAGCTGATAGTCCATGCTGCTGTACACTTCGTCGAACTGTTCGTGCAGATGGTTGTCGTCTTGCAAACGTTCCCATCTGTTGACTCAGGGATCGAGACGTGGCTGCACGATCCGTTACATCCATGCGTATAAGATGCCTGTCATCTCGACTGCTAGTGATACGAGGACGTTGGGATCCAGCACGGCGTTCCGTATTACCCTCCCTAACCCACCGATTCCATATTCTGGTAACAGTCACTGGATCTCGACCAACACGAGCAGCAATGTCACGATACGATAAACCGCAATCGCGATAGGCTACAATCCGACCTTTATCAAAGTCGGAAAAGTGATGGTACGCATTTCTCCTCCTTACAAGAGGCATCACAACAACGTTTCACCAGGCAAAGCCGGTCAACTGCTGTTTGTGTATGAGAAATCGGTTGGAAACTTTCCTCATGTCAGCACATTGTAGGTGTCGCCACCGGCGCCAACCTTGTGTGAATGCTCTGAAAAGCTAATCATTTGCATATCACATCATCTTCTTCCTGTCGGTTAAATTTCGCGTCTGAAGCACGTCATCTGCATGATGTAGCAGTTTTAATGGCCAGTAGTGTATTTAATTAATGGTAATTAAAATCCGCCATTACGTGTAAACCAATGTATACAGCGGCATGTGCAAGTACTAATATTTAGAAAAAAATATTATTAATGTGCACTCGTGTATCATGCTGAAAAGGTAAATAATAAATAAAGAGGTAATCATTAATTTACATTCAGTGTCTTCTGTAGAATATTAATCAATATTGAGATTTTTGTTCCCAGACGCTTGTCCTTGTTTAAAACATTCCTCATCCGAAACAACCAGAGAAAGAAAGGCTACATGGCCATAACAAATTAAAAAATTTTGAGGGACAGAAATAAAAGGGCCATATAGTAAATAATAAACAGGATAAGGAAAGAAGGAATATTATAACTGCAGGGATGTCGATTGTTGCCTTTCAGTCGCTTTTCACAATAGTCTTGTGTTCTGTGGGTCGTGCGATTTAGTGAATCAGTCGGTGCCTGACGTAATAAATTAAAATATCTCACCATGTTAAAGATTAAATTATACTCTGTATCTGTACTAAGCAATCGTTGCTGTAATTTCGTTTTTCAATTTTTTAAGATTATCGAGGCGCTAAACGTTTCCTCACCTTCGCCTTTTGTCCTCCGTCTGTCTTCATCTAAGGTGGCATTTCTTTGTCACTAGTAACTTTAGTAATTATAATGACGCTATTTAAGCTCACTTCTATTTAGTAGACATTTGGTTAAAATCCCGTTACTAATGAAGTATTCAGACCTTTATCTGCTGTGGGAAGCGATGGGTTTGTTGACGTGTCGATTTCGCGTCATCAGTGCATCATTCGCATATTTGCATTTCCAGCAAGTCGAACATTGAAATCTAATCTTCTCGTTACGAAGTCCGATTACTGGTTTTGTGTCATGCAAATCATTTTGGTGCATCATGCTCCATATTTTCATGGGCCGCCGTCACCAACTTTTTCTGCTTTCCAATGACGACTCTGGACGTAACACCAAAAGAACCCCCCTAAAAAAAAAAAATGCTGGTAAAGGAGCCGTCTTTGTCCAAGAAGAAGTTATAAACTATTTGATAATGAAATTCTAATTATTCAGATTCTTTAATGTGCTCCTGTTATGGTCACCGTGATGTAACCCACTTCCAAACAATTAGCTATCGGAAGATTTTACGTGCAATAATTTTGTTACACATTCATTCTTTTGATGGGATAAATTACACTCAATGTTTGCTAAACACGGAACATATGTGTACAGACTGTGAATACGTCTGTTGTCGTTTTGGAAGAAGGGTGTGTCCAGAATGTACTCATCATGAAGATTTAGAAGAAAGAGCAGTAGTTGGTCAGAAAAAACCTTGAAATAAATATCCTCGTTCATGTTCACAAGAACTCAAAGAGAGCGACCAACCACTAAAGCGCCACAGAACCACGTCCAACCTGAACTACACCTCCAAACACGGTAGATTAAACGCATCGAATCATTGGTACACACGACTGTTCGTATCGCTTGAAAAGAGGAAAAATCACGCCCCATCGCACCACACTACACTCTTCCAATCAGCTACTGTACGATTTCTGTCTTGTTTGGTCCACGGAAGACGCGCAGCTTTACGTGCCGCTGTGAGAAATTGCCTTTTGCAAGATATCCGACTCCAGATGTCTATGCATACTGTCCCTTTCGCAATACTCGTTCGGAAAATCGTTGAGATGGACCTGTATTCACTGAAAACAGTGGTTCCTGTTCGTTTTGAAACCGATTGCCGAGCCGTGACACTTGGGTTCGGTAAGGATCTTTTTACGATCACTGTTCTTACACCGTGTTGCATAGCTGCAAATGTGCAGACACATTGAACAGTCCACGCTGACACACCAACAACTCTGGAAACCTCATTCACAATGCGGTGGTGCGCACTGTAACGTTCCAGAGTAAGAAGAACTGCAGGAACTCGTGCCATTCTGTCGCTGGTGTAGAAACGGCACTTATAATGTAAGATACTTATGGATTATGTATTTTTTATGAAATTTGTTAATTAATAGTTGTCGTCCAGTTGTTGGATGGGGTGAGAAGTCATGTTGTCGACGCTCTGTAACAGACAATCTATCCCGAGCGTGGGCAAAGCGGAAGCGACCATTCAGAAGCTCTGAAGTTAAATAAAACACACAGTCTTACTGTGATATAACACTGAGGCGACAAAAGTCACGGGATAGCGATATGCACATACACGAATGGCGGTAGTATAGTGTACAAAAGGTAGAAAAGGACAGCACATTGGCAACGGTGTCATTTTTACTCATGTGTTCCCCGTGAAAAGGTTTTCGACGTGATTATAGTCGCACGACGGGAATCAACAGACTTTGAACGAGGAATGGTAGTAGGATATCGACGCCTGGGACATTCTATTCCGGAAATGATTGTTGTTGTTGTTGTGGTCTTCAGTCCTGAGACTGGTTTGATGCAGTTCTCCATGCTACTCTATGCTGTGCAAGCTTCTTCATCTCCCAGTACCTACTGCAGCCTACATCCTTCTGAATCTGCTTAGTGTATTCATCCCTTGGTCTCCCTCTACGATTTTTACCCTCCACGCTTCCCTCCAATACTAAATTGGTGATCCCTTGATGTCTCAACACATGTCCTACCAACCAATCCCTTCTTCTAGTCAACTTGTGCCACAAACTTCTCTTCTCCCCAATCCTATTCAATACTTCCTCATTAGTGATGTGATCTACCCATCTAATCTTCAGCATTCTTCTGTAGCAATGATTAGGGAACGCAATATTCCGAGATCCACAGTGGTAAGAGTGTGCCGAGAATACCAAATTTCAGTCATCATCTCTCACCACGGCCAACGCACTGGCCGACGGCCTTCGCTTAAAGACCGACAGCAGTGGCGGTTGCGCAGAGTTGTCAGTGCCAACAGACAAGCAGTACTGCATGAAATAACCGCAGAAATTAACGTGGGACGTACGTCGAATATATCTGTTAGGACAGTGCGGCGAAATTTGGTGTTAATTGGTTATGGCAGCAGACGACCGACGCGAGTGCTTTTGCTAACAGAACCACCTTCCTTCAGGGCCTCTCTTGGACTTTTGACCAAATCGGTTGGACCGTAGACGACTGGGAAACGATGGCCTGGTCAGATGAGTCCCGATTTCAGTCTGTAAGAGCTGATGGTAGGGTTCGAGTGTGCCGCAGACCCCACGAAACCATGAACTCAAGTAGTCAACAAGGCACTGTGCAAGGCTAGCTCCATAATGTTGTTTACAGAGAATGGAACGAATCAAACTGAACCAATCATAGACTGGAAACCGTTCTGTTCGGCTACTTGGAGACCAGCTGCAGTCAAACAACGATGGAATTTTTATGAATGACAAAGCGCCATGTCACCAGGCCAAAATAGTTGGTGATTGGTTTGAACATTCTGGACAGTTCGAGTGAATTATTTGGTCACCCATATCTCCCATCATTAATCCCATCAAACATTTGTGAGAGATAATCGATAGATCAGTTCCTGCACAAGATTTTGCACCGGCAACACTTTCGTAGTTATGGACGGCTATAGTGGCACCATGGCTCAATGTTTCTGCAGGGGGATTCCAACGACTTGTTGAGTCCATGCCACGTCGAGTTGCTGCACTATCCCAGGAAAAAGGTCCGATACGATATTAGGAGGTATCCCATGACTTCCGTCACCTCGGTCAATTACGCCGAGAAATGACCAGCTACAATTACTGTTAATGATAAATTGCAATATTCAGGAGAGTAATCGACATTCTTTTGTCTGTGTGGTTCCTGGGCGTTAGTTCACAGACGAGATTCGTACTGAACAGACGTTTTACACTGAGACATGGAGTCGCAGGTTCTAATCCTGCTCGAGCATGGATGTGTGTGATGTCCTTAGGTTAGTTAGGTTTAAGTAGTTCTAAGTCTAGGGGACTGATGACCTCAGATGTTAAGTCCTGCCGGCCGCTGTGGCCAAGCGATTCTAGGCGCTTCAGTCTGGAACCGCGTGACCGCTACGGTCGCAGGTTCGAATCCTGCCTCGGGCATTGATGTGTGTGATGTCCTTAGGTTAGTTAGGTTTAAGTAGTTCTAAGTTCTAGGTGACCGATGACCTCAGATGTTAAGTCCCATAGTGCTCAGAGCCATTTTTTGTTAAGTCCCATAGTGCTTAGAGCCATTTGAACCATTTTGAGACATCGACAGAGCTATGCGAAAGGAAGAGTTTGTAGCATATGGCAACTAGAGAGGCAAGAATGTCGTTTTGAAACCTAAATCCGGCTTGTGATATCCTGAGTGTACATTCTCCTGGGAAAATGGAGCAGTTAGGCGCTTAGATCTGATACGATAGAAGGTTCTTAATTTTTATTAGTGTGCTAGTAGAGAATATACTTAGAATTTTCTTTTATTATTATTTTTTACACAAAGCTAAAAATCTATGGTGATAGAACAAAGGTTCGACTAACTGAGAGTTCGTTTACCGGGTATCAAATATTTTCATGTAATCGGCCAAAATGTTTATGAAGTTGTACGTGTAGACCGCAGAATTTGTAAGTGAAGCGTGGGGCATAGGAGAAACAGAGAATAAGAGTGGAAGCGATTGAAATGTGATGATGCAGAAAGATATTAAGCACTAAATCCGTAAATTAATACTGAAAAGATGAGGTAATTAAAAAATGGGTGACAAACAAGTCTATGAAAACCCTTTACCGGAAGAAGAGATATTGTTTGGGACACGTGCTAACGGTATTAAGAATGTTAACTTGACGTCGGAGATAGCAATGCTGCGGAAAAATCGTAGCAGCAATCAATAATTAGAAAATGTATCAAAGGCAACGCAAGGGACGATTCAGACGTGGAGCCCCCCGCCCTCCCCGCCTCCACACTCTCTTAGTTGGGATTATGTTTTATTCGAATCAGAATAATTAACTGCATTTTGCACATTGTTCAATAGTAATATCGTCAAAATTGTTTCGGATTTATGTGTTTTGCTTTCAGATTTATATCTAGCCGAAAGGATAAGGCGTAGCTTTCTGACCCCGTCCCGACTACATGCACCTTCAGTGACCAACACGTTTCTTATTATTTCAATGGTGTTAATTATTCTTTATGATACATCCCGGAACAGGCAGGCGAAAAAAGTTTGCCTTAAATGCTTTTATTGTCTCGAGGTCTGAGTGATGGATAGGCACACCATATTTAAATTGTTTCAGAAAGCTGCTGTTAGTTTTTGTATCGTCCCTGGACTAGCTGGTTGGAAATATGTTTTATGTAACGTGAGTATTTCATCATCTCAGTTACATATTATGTGCGTGCAAGAGAGTGGTTTGCTTACAGCAATGTTTCACGTTGCTATTATATAACGAAAAAGCCAACAACTCTTCGTAATCAGATTTTTTCGTGGAGGGCGGTAACACAACATGAGCGTTTCGCAGCAAGAATGCCCAAGCGGCAATGGAAAAACAAACGATCAAATAAAACGTTCCAGGAAAAGTATTGTACTTCCTTTATGAATTGCACAGGCCTTCATTTTTTTCGGGAATCCTTTTTTGCGATACTGTTTTGACCACTTTAAATTATGACGTACAGCAACGATACTATCTGATCAAAATTATCCATAATCAGATTTGTTGAAATTGATATGGGGTGTGTCCACCTTTCGCCTTTTTGATGGCTGTAACTCTGCTGAGGAAACTTTTAAGGTGGCCTCTGAATGTCTGTTCAAGAATGACAGACCATTCTTTCTGAAAAGCCGAAACCAGAGAATGTAGTGACCTTGGACCGCTGGATCTAGAGAGAAGTCGAAGTTCTAATTAATCCCAAAGATGACCCATTGAGTTCAGGTTGAGACTCTCGGTAGGCCAGTTTGCAATCTCTCCCCTCCTTCCTTCTTCCATCTATTGTCCACATTAAACTATGCTCAGTCCAAGTAATTAATAAGCAAAGTATTTTGTGAAGATTTGGGAGGAGCGAAGATTACAATAAATTTTCAATTTTACTTAGCTTGTCATGCTGAGATGACTCCAGTACTTCTTGTGTAGGGGTCTGAGTCTTGAAGTTGAAAATCTAACATCGGGTCCTTACAGTTGGTTTGGATTAAATAAATTGGAAGATTGTTGTTGCAGAATTTTTTACGTGTATATATTTTCCACTGATTTTCTCACATTTTAGTATCTCATACAGTACTTTGGTTTTTCACATTAAGAAGCCCAACATTACATTCTTCGCACCTGTTATACAAAAATACGTCCGACCACATCAGAGGCAAGCTTACGCCTCTCACAGTCTGCGCAAATAACAAAGTTCCAAAGGGTTTACAATTTTTCTTAACTAATGAATTCCTACTAGTTTTCGTTACATTTTTAATTTCGATTATTATTTCATAAATGAATCCAGAAATAAACATAGTAAACATTACATGGTTGTGTAACTAATAATAGATATTTCAAGTGTGCAAATAATTCGTAATTTCAAATATTTATTAAAAAAATAATTTTAACCTTACTTTCAGAAGTAGTACTTATCGATTATAACATCGAAACTAAAATATTTTATAAAGTAAATCCTTTTCATAAATTTTAGCTTGAAATATAGCATACTGTGTATAAAATTACATGAAAGTTTTCAGAAAAGCTACTCAGATAATACTGACCTGCCCAAAATTCGAAAAATGATACAGTATCGACAACTATTGTTGAGGAAAAGTTATGCTAGAGGAGGATGTCCTGTTAAAAGTCCAATTCTGGAATCTGGAAAGTTATTCTGCACAGACCATTGCGTCAAAGGCCCTACTTTATGGCAGGATGCATTCTCACGCTGATGCAGCCATCGCACCCGAACTTTCCTCTACTGTACACTACACATAATGCCGTGAAATGTGTTCATATTCTACCACATTTAGCGTTTCGTCAGGCACACAATAAGGGGACCACACCAGAACCACAAGAAACTGCTCCACACCGTAACACCATCTACTCAGTACTTCACTTTTGGCACTATACATGATGGCGGCTATCGTTGTCCAGGCTTTAGCCAAATACTAACCCTTCCATTCGAGCGCCGTAGGGAACAGTGTGATTTATTACTCCAAATCACACGATTCCAATCATCTACTGTCCAGTCACGTCGCTGTTCACACCACCTCAAGTGTCGTTCAGCACTGACTACACGACTGAGTGACTTATGAGTAGCTTCTCGGCCATTGTACCCCTTTTTTAAAACCCCTACGCACAGTCTTTATGCTACCTGGACAGCTGGTAGCACTTTGTAACTGACAAGTGATTCCGTCTCCCGATTTCCGTGAATATTTTACAACTAACTGTCTATCAGTACGTGATGTGTGCCTCGTCTAGGCTTAGGTGTCGTTGTTCCTCCGCATTTCCACTTGACAGTCACATCATCAAAAGGCCACTTGGGAACTTTTAGAAGGGATAAAATGACTGTGACGGATTTGTTACTAATGTGATATCCAGTGAACAGTCCACGTTCGAAGTTGGCGAACTCTCTTGATAGACCCATTTTACTGTTTCTGCTTCTCTACCGACAACACATTACTCAACGCCTACTTTCATATAGGCGGGTCCGCCTCTGGAGACATTTGTGGCCAATTCAGCATTACCATGGGTTCTCGGGGTACTTTTGAGTAGATAGCGTATGTAAGGAAACTAAAAGTAACTAACTGACAAACTAAAGGTAATTGAAAGTAGAACGCGCTGTGTCTCCATTGGTGAACATGTCAATGCGGCTTGAGTACACTGTCAGACGCTTCGATCGCTCATTTGATGCTTGTATCATACGCTCGTTGTCACTTTACAATAAGAGGTGTTGTCAGCACAGGGAGCAGTTCGCTGAAATACATGGTCCAGTCACATCAGTGTGATCTTCACCTATATCCGACGTGACGGGAGCAGTAACCACTCGCAGACAGCAGGTGGCAACACTAGGAGTGGAGAGTATATAAAGCATGTCGCGGGGGGGGGGGGGGGGGGGGGGGGAGGGGGGGCTGCAGAAAATAGTACAGTCGTGGTCGCAGTGCGAAAATGGAACTATTTATCTGACGCCCAAAAGGTTGCGATCATTGGTTTTCGGTCCAAAGATGGAAGCATATCCGAAAAAGCTAGGTCTTCAAACTGTTCACATGGTGCCGAGATTAACGTATACCACACACAGCAAAATGGGACTACCCAAAACCGGCGCCAAGGCAACTGTGGTGCCCAACGTGCCATAGATGACAGGGTTGAACGACGGTTACGGGGATGTGTAAGAGCGAAAAGACGTGCAACTGTTGAGTAATGGACACCCCAGATGAACCAAGAGGCTACCAACAGTGTCTAATCAACGACTGTACAACGAACGTGGCTGCGTATAGGTCTCCACAGTACGCGCCTGTTTCATACACCTATGCTAACTGCTGCACATCGGCGATGAAGGCTGGACGTCCACTGAGTGGCGACAGCTGAACTATGCTTTAAGCCCCGTCAGTGTGAAACGTCTGAAAATAAACACCATAATAACAGAATGAGATTTTCACTCTGCAGCGGAGTGTGCGCTGATATGAAACTTCCTGGCAGATTAAAACTGTGTGCCCGACCGAGACTCGAACTCGGGACCGAGTTCGAGTCTCGGTCGGGCACACAGTTGTAATCTGCCAGGAAGTACCATAATAACAGTCTGATGGGTTCAGGCTGGGGGAGAGAGCGTTATGGTCTGGAGAATGTTTTCATGGCATTCCTTGGATGATCTCGTCACTCTGGAAGTCACAATGGATGAAAGCAAGTGCACATCTACCCTTGGCGATCATGTCCAGCAACACACCCAGCTTGTTTTTCCTCGGCAGGATGGCAGCTATCATCAGGACAACGCAACGTGTCACACAGGTCACAGTACACATGTGTGGCTCGAAAAGCATCAGCATCATTAGTTCAGAATTTAACTGCAGGAGCGTCCGGCAGCACAGTTATTGCCCATAGCGCACGCGCGGATGGCCTCTCTGCAGCTCCCAGTAGGGGGCACCAGGAGCGCCGCTTCCTCCAACTAGAGCGTCTTCCCGCGCACGCATATTACCTGCTCCCGTCATGATAAACTCCGACGCCGCCGCGCGATTATCAGTCGCGCCTTGCAGCAGTGACAGCAGCAGCTACCACCACCTGATGATGTCGAGCAGTTGCATCGAAGAAATATTGTGCGATTTACACAATACAATCCGGTGGCAAACCCGAGAAGCGTATTTGCAACAGATACGTCAGGAAAGCATGAAAAGTCACATCTGGTACCTCTACAGGGAGGAGATGGCCAACGACGTACGTGAGTTTAACAAGTTACGTAATAAGAGAGGTAGACTGCTGTGCACTATGGCGTTTTTATTGAGATGCCGTGACAAGCAAACTGTCCCAACGTTTGCTAAATTTAAACATCATATTGACTCTGCTGCCGCTGTTAGAATTAAACGACGGGCGAGTGCAGCCCTAGTGAGAGAGAGGGTACGTTATACAAGACGGGAACTGCACATGGTGTCCACAAAATTGCTATCACTGCATCTGAAAATCTCTTCGAAACTTTCAGCGTTATCATGGGATTGGGTAGATAGCGCTACCTGGGCGCTAGCAGATTGGTCAAAACAACAAGCCAAGGTCCGCCAAATGTCCAAGTATGCTCGTCTCGAGGCCCAACAGCAAGAAGGGAATGCACCATGTCGACGCAGCATGTTTAATCTCATGGGTAGAATCCTGGACGACGCAGCTGTTGCAGTGCTCGAGAAAGGTTTGAACTATGCACCAACGCCACGGACAGCTCCAATCCGAGATGTCATAGCTGGCATAGAGAAAGCAATTTCGAAGCTTCCCAGTGACGTTGCAGAAGAGATCAGAAGGGACACCTGCCGAATTTTAACACGACCCCCACCGAGCAAGTACAACATCAGCTCAGCAGAAAGGAAGGCCCTGCGAGACTTGAGAACAGACAAAGACCTCGTCATTTTACCTACCGCCGGCCGAAGTGGCCGTGCGGTTAAAGGCGCTGCAGTCTGGAACCGCAAGACCGCTACGGTCGCAGGTTCGAATCCTGCCTCGGGCATGGATGTTTGTGATGTCCTTAGGTTAGTTAGGTTTAACTAGTTCTAAGTTCTAGTGGACTAATGACCTCAGCAGTTGAGTCCCATAGTGCTCAGAGCCATTTTACCTACCGACAAGGGGAACGCCACCGTCCTTCTCTCACGAGATGAATACAACAGCAAGATGGAGGCACTGCTCGACGATCCTGCCTATCGCAAGCTAAGAGAGGATCCGACTGGCAAAATACAGAGAAAAACATTAGATCTTCTCAAGAAGAGTTCTATTCCTTCTAAAGTGATCAAAGGCCTACGTCAACAGGCTGCAGTTCCCCCAAGACTGTACGGCCTACCCATGATTCACAAGGATGGGACACCTCTTCGCCCAATAGTAAGCAACATCGGAGCTCCTACTTATTTTCTGGCCAAATATCTTACTACACTGTTGGGACCTCTGACAGGCAAGTGTGATCACCATATCCGAATTTCAGAGGACTTCGTAGGACGCCTGAAGACACTTAAGTTACAAGCGTCGGATATTTTAGTTAGTTTTGACGTTATATCTTTGTTTACGAAAGTACCTCTGCAGGACTCGTTAGAGCTTATCAGCAGCCAGTTTGAGAGATACATTGTGGCGTTATTTCAACTTATTTCTTATTTAATGACCAGTATTTTGAACAAGTGGACGGCGTCGCCATGGGAAGTCCTCTGTCTCCCATGGTGGCCAACTATTTTATGGAAGACTTTGAGGAAAGAGCACTGCAGTCGGCAAGTCTCAAACCTTCTTATTTTTGGCGGTATGTAGACGATACTTTTGTGGTGTGGCCCCACGGAGTAGAGACATTACCGGTGTTTCTCCGACATCTGAAGTCGCTACATCCCAATATACAATTTACTATGGAAGTGGAAAAGGATGGCATCTTACCATTCCTGGACGTCTTAGAAGAAGAGCTGATGGTACACTGGGACACAGCGTCTATCGCAAATCAACTCATACAGAGCTAGATTTGCAGGCCACAAGTTGCCATCATCCTGCGCAGCGCGGTAGTGTCCTATGCTCTTTGGTGCATAGAGCACATGTAGTCTCAGATGCCGACAGCCTACCTGGTGAGCTACAACACCTGAGAACGGTTGTCCAACAGAATGGCTATTCCGAAAGGCAAATATGCCATGCATTCCGTTCTCAGCAAACTGGAAGCAGCGATGTTAATGAAGATGCGGAGGCACCCACTGCAACATCGTTCTTTCCCTATTTTGGCGGCATATCTTCGAGAATAGAAAGAATCCTCAAAAAGCACGACGTTAAGTGTGTTTTTCGGCCACCAGCAAAACTGAGGAATTTATTGTGCTCTTTCAAAGACGACCTTGGCCTCAGAAAACGTGGCGTGCACAAAATCCCTTGCCAATGTGGAAAATCTTATATTGGACAGACATGCCGAACCGTGCAAGAACGTTGCGCCGAACACCATCGTCATACACGCCTGGGGCAACCTGATAAATCAGCGGTAGCGGAACATTGCCTGGACACGGGACATCGTATGCTTTACGAACAGACGGAAATTTTATCCCCAGCGTCATCTTTCTGGGACTGTGTTGTTAAGGAGGCCATACGTATTCGCACGGCGGACAATCTTATCAACAGGGATTCAGGTTTTCAACTGAGCGCCGCCTGGGATCCATCACTGACTGCCATTAAATAAAAAACAGGGAAAACAAGAACTTCTGTTTCCTCAAGTGACGCAACGCGTAGCTGAGATTTAGTTCAGACTTTAACCGCAAGAGCGTCCGGCAGCACAGTTATTGCCCATAGCGCACGTGCGGATGGCCTTTCTCCGGTTTCCAGCAGGGGGTACCAGGAGCGTCGCTTTCCTCCAGCTACGAGCGTCTTCCCGCGCAAGCGTGTTGCCTGCTCTCGTCATGATAAATTCCGACGCCGCCGCGCAATTATCATCAGTCGCGCCTTGCAGCAGTGACAGCAGCAGCTACCACCATCTGATGATGTCGAGCAGTTGCATCGAAGAAATATTGTGCGATTTACACAATACGATCCGGCGGCAAACCCGAGAAGCGTATTTGCAACAGATCCGTAGGGAAAGCATGAAAAGTCACATGAAAAGTCAGCATCAGCATGAGTTTACAGTACTCCCAAGGCCACCAGATTCCCCGGATTTCAACCCAGTCGAAAGTCTGTGGGACCACCTTTATCGGGCTGTTCACGTCATAGACCATCAACAGAGAAACGTACTGAAATTCCTGTCAGTACCTTCCATAACCTCACTGACTGTCTTCCTGCATGTCTCAGAGTGGTCCGCACTGCAAAATGTGGTTATTCAGGCTTTTGATGGGTGGTCAGATTATTGTCACTGGAGAGTCTGTTATACGAGTACATCGTCCGAACATTCAAAAGCTACCGAGAGACAACAAACATAGAATATAAGCCTTTTATTTGTTTCCCGTGGTCAAAAAGAGCAGCAGACTTTTCTTTTTCGCTCTATCTGCTCAATTATTTCTTTGTTACATTCCAGTCTCTGTCTCCCTCTACAGTTTTGTCCCCTTACAGCTCCATCCTGTACCATCGAAGTTATTTCCAAACGCCTTAAAAAATATCCTGTCATCGTCACTCCTCCTTCAGTCTTTTCCCCATATTCCTTTGCTCTCCGATTTTGTGGAGAATTTCCTCATTCCTTATCTTATCAGTCTACTTAATTTTCGACATCTTTCTGTATGGAAGGAAAGGATCGTATGGCGCTGTTGGCCGGGAGGCCCCAGTCGGGGGAGTTCTGCCGCCGTATTGCAAGTCGTTTTTAGGTGACGCCACATCGGCGACTTGCGAGTCAATGATGATGGACACACAACACCCAGTCCCCTGCCGGGAATCGAACCCGGGCCCCCTGCGTGGTTCTCATATCAAACGCTTCGAGTCTCTACTTTTCCGATTTTCCCACAATGTGTGATTCACTCCCACACAATGCTGTCGTACTGGTCCTCTGGGAACGAGAAACATTTACCTTTATGGTTGACACGAAATGGCTAATTAATAAAACGAAATGTTATTCAGTGTGCAAAAGAACACGCATAAATATTAATTATCTCACTGAGATGTATATGAAAAGCAGTATCAATAGTTCATGATAATCTATATTTAGTAGTAAAAACAGAAATAGATTTTCATGATCTAGACATGTGAATGCTACATCTACATCTACATCTACATCCATACTCCGCAAGCCACCCGACGGTGCGTGGCGGAGGGTACCCTGAGTACCCCTATCGGTTCTCCCTTCTATTCCAGTCTCGTATTGTTCGCGGAAAGAAGGATTGTCGGTATGCTTCTGTGTGGGCTCTAATCTCTCTGATTTTATCCTCATGGTCTCTTCACGAGACATACGTAGGAGGGAGCAATATACTGCTTAACTCTTCGGTGAAGGTATGTTCTCGAAACTTTAACAAAAGCCCGTACCGAGCTACTGAGCGTCTCTCCTGCAGAGTCTTCCACTGGAGTTTATCTATCATCTCCGTAACGCTTTCGCGATTACGAAATGATCCTGTAACGAAGCGCGCTGCTCTCCGTTGGATCTTCTCTATCTCTTCTATCAACCCCATCTGGTACGGATCCCATACTGCTGAGCAGTATTCAAGCAGTGGGCGAACAAGCGTACTGTAACCTACTTCCTTTGTTTTCGGATTGCATTTCCTTAGGATTCTTCCAATGAATCTCAGTCTGGCATCTGCTTTACCGACGATCAACTTTATATGATCATTCCATTTTAAATCACTCCTAATGTGTACTCCCAGATAATTTATGGAATTAACTGCGTCCAGTTGCTGACCTGCTATTTTGTAGCTAAATGATAAGGGACCTATCTTTCTATGTATTCGCAGCACATTACACTTGTCTACATTGAGATTGAATTGCCAATCCCTGCACCATGCGTCAATTCGCTGCAGATCCTCCTGCATTTCAGTACAATTTTCCATTGTTACAACCTCTCGATACACCACAGCATCATCTGCAAAAAGCCTCAGTGAAATTCCGATGTCATCCACAAGTTCATTTATGTATATTGTGAATAGCAACGGTCCTATGACACTCCCCTGCGGCACACCTGAAATCACACTTACTTCGGATGACGTCTCTCCATTAAGAATGACATGCTGCGTTCTGCTATCTAGGAACTTTTCAATCCAATCACACAATTGGTCTGATAGTCCATATGCTCTTACTTTGTTCATTAAGCGACTGTGGGGAACTGTATCGAACGCCTTGCGGAAGTCAAGAAACACGGCATCTACCTGTGAACCCATGTCAATGGCCCTCTGAGTCTCGTGGACGAATAGCGCGAGCTGGGTTTCACACGACCATCTTTTTCGAAACCCATGCTGATTCTTACAGAGTAGATTTCTAGTCTCCAGAAAAGTCAATATATTCGAACATAATACGTGTTCCAAAATTCTACAATTGATCGACGTTAGAGATATAGGTCTATAGTTCTGCACATCTGTTCGATGTCCCTTCTTGAAAACGGGGATGACCTGTGCCCTTTTCAAATCTTTTGGAACGCTACGCTCTTCTAGAGACCTACGGTACTCCGCTGTAAGAAGGGGGGCTAGTTCCTTCGCGTACTCTGTGTAAAATCGAACTGGTATCCCATCAGGTCCAGCGGCCTTTCCTCTTTTGAGCGATTTTAATTGTTTTTCCATCCCTCTGTCATCTATTTCGATATCTGCCATTTTGTCATCTGTGCGACACTCTAGAGAAGGAACTACAGTGCAGTCTTTCTCTGTGAAACAGCTTCGGAAAAAGACATTTAGTATTTCGGCCTATAGTCTATCATCGTCTGTTTCGGTACCATTTTGGTCGCAGAGTGTCTGGACATTTTGTTTTGATCCTCCTACCGCTTTGACATAAGACCAAAATTTCTTAGGATTTTCTGCCAAGTCAATACATAGAACTTTATTTTCGAATTCGTTGAGCGCCTCTCGCATAGCCCTCCTCACACTATATTTCGCTTCGCATAATTTTTGTTTGTTTGGAACGCTTTGGCTATGTTTATGTTTGCTGTGAAGTTCCCTTTGCTTCCGCAGCAGTTTTCTAACTCGGTTGTCGCACCACGGTGGCTCTTTTCCATCTCTTACGATCTTGCTTGGTACATACTCGTCCAATGCATATTGTACGATGGTTTTGATTTCCGTCCACTGATCTTCAACACTATCTGAACTTGAGACAAAACTTTTGTGTTGAGCCGTCGGGTACTCTGAAATCTGCTTTTTGTCACTTTTGCTAAACAGAAAAATCTTCCTACCTTTTTGAATATTTCTATTTACGGCTGAAATCATCGATGCCGTAACCGCTTTATGATCCCTGATTCCCTGTTCTGCGTTAACTGTTTCAAATAGTTCGGGTCTGTTTGTCACCAGAGGGTCTAATATGTTATCGCCACGAGCCGTTTCTCTGTTTAACTGCTCAAGGTAGTTTTCATATAAAGCACTTAAAAAAATTTCGCTGGATTCTTTGTCCCTGCCACCCTTTAGAAACGTCTGAGTCTCCCAGTCTATATCCGGCAAATTAAAATATCCACCCAGAACTATAACATGGTGGGGAAATCTACTCGAAATATTTTCTAAATTATCCTTCAGGTGCTCAGCCTCAACAGCTGCTTAGCCAGGGGGCCTATAGAGACATCCAATTACCATGTCTGAGCCTGCTTTAACCGTGACCGTCACCCAAATTATTTCACATTTCGGATCTCCGTCAATTTCCTTCGATACTATTGCACTTCTTATCGCTGTAAACACGCCTTCCCCTTCACTGTCGAGCCTGTCTCTGCGGTATACATTCCAATCTGAGTTTAGGATTTCATTACTGTTTACGTCTGGTTTCAGCCAGCTTTCTGTCCCTGGTACTATATGGGAGTTGTGACCGTTTATTAATGAGAGCAGTTCTGGGGCCTTTCTATAGACGCTCCTGCAGTTTACTATTAGCACATTAATATTGTTATTCCCTGTTGCATTTTGCCTACTCCTACCTTGCCGCGTCTCAGGAGGCATCTTGTCGGGCCTAGGGAGGGAATTCTCTAACCCAAAAAACCCCCAGGTGCACTCCACACGTACTCCCTACCCTTGTAACCGCTTCCGGCGTGTAGTGCACGCCTGACCTATTCAGGGGGACCCTACATTTCTCCACCCGATAGCGGAGTTCGAGAAATTTGCACCCCAGATCTCCGCAGAATCGTCTGAGCCTCTGGTTTAAGCCTTCCACTAGGCTCCAAACCAGAGGACCGCGATCGGTTTTGGGAACGATACTACAAATAGTTAGCTCTGTTTCACCCCGCGAGCGAGGCTTTCCGCCTTCACCAATTCCGCCAACCGCCTGTACGAACTGAGGATGACCTCTGAACCCAGACGGCAGGAGTCATTCGTGATGACATGAGCAACAATTTGCACTCGGGTGCACCCAGTGCTCTCTATCGCCGCCGGCAGGGCCTCCTCCACATCTCGGATGGGACCCCCCCGGCAAGCAGACAGAGTGAACACTGGCCTTCTTCCCTGACCTTTCCGCTATTTTCCTAAGGGGTTCCATCACCCGCCTAACGTTGGAGCTCCCAATAACTAATAAATCCCTCCCCCCGTGTGCCTGCTCGGACCTTGCTGAAAGAGTAGCCACATGTCCACTCACAGACAGAGAGGGCGATGCCACACGGCCAGCCTCCACATTTACCCTCCGCCTCGTGCGCCGCGAGCGCCGCTGAACCCGCCACTCCCCTTGGGGAGAGGGTAGCCCAACCGCGCCCCGTACCCGCGGTCTCGACAGCAGGGACAGTGGGTGAAGCATGTAATACCTGGGGTGTACCATGCGACGCACCAGACTCCCCAATGCCGCTACACTCCGAGGCAGCAGCCTGAAGACAGCTGACCGTGGCCATCAACACGCTCAGCTGTTCGCGAATAGTGGCCAGCTCCTCCTGCGTCCGTACACAGCAGTCACACATCCTATCCATCCTAAGAAATCAATTTACTGTAGAGAGTGAATCAACTTATAACTAGACTGCTAATTCACTAAAGCCGGCTGATTGTTGACTAAACTGTGATTGCTAGCCACTTCTTGTAGAAAACAATGAAAGTAGCACTACCTGTCTCTGGACTGTATTGAACAAACACTAGCACTACTGGCACTATGGTTGACTAAAGGGACGCTCTCTGACTATATTCAAAACAAACACGAAATCTATGGAACACTATTACTAGCACTCAACAATTAAAGCTTCCTAAAAGCAAAAACACACGGAAGAAGAAGTGGCAAGAAAGAAAAATACAGTTAATACTTAAATTAAGGTAGCTCGTTGGCCAGCAGACGTGAAGCAGACGGCAGTTAGGACGACACTGTGACGAAATGATTCAAATGGATCAAATGGCTCTGAGCACTATGGGACTCAACTTCTGAGGTCATTAATCCCCTAGAACTTAGAGCTAGTTAAACCTAACTAACCTAAGGACATCACACACATCCATGCCCGAGGCAGGATTCGAACCTGCGACCGTAGCGGTCTCGCGGTTCCAGACTGCAGTGCCTAAAACCGCACGGCCACTTCGGCCGGCGTGACGACATGTGTGAAGCCAATTAATGATATCACTGTATACGGCTTGGACATATGGAAGCCATCTATTTAGTCCCTCAATCGTAGTAGTTATCGCCGAGTCTAGATTGAAAAAGTTATCAACAGTCGAGTGCTGCATGAAAATACCGGGTGATCAAAAAGTCAGTATAAATTTGAAAACTGTATAAATCACGAAATAATGTAGATAATGAGATACAAATTGACACACATGCTTGGAATGACATGGGGTTTTATTATAACCGAAAAATACAAAAGTTCAAAAAATGTCCGACAGATGGCGCTTCATCTGATCAGAATAGCAATAATTAGCATAACAAAGTAAGACATAGGAAAGATGATGTTCTTTACCGGAAATGCTCAATATGTCCACCATCATTCCTCAATAATAGCTGTAATCGAGGAATAATGTTGTGAATAGCACTGTAAAGCATGTCCAGAGTTATGGTGAGACATTGGCGTCGGATGTTGTTTTTCAGCATCTCTAGAGATATCGGTCGATCACGATACACCTGCACATCTCCGGCGGTACTCCGCAAGGATACCGCCCTTCGATTGAGCCATTCCAGCACTAATCGAAGTGCTAGGTTTTTCAGGTGCCAGCTAGCCAGCCAGCCGAGCAACAGCGGTCCAGCTGAGCAGCAGCAACAGCAGCAGCAGCAGCAGAGGTCCCGGTCCCGGCCAGCAGCAGCGGTCCAGCCGGCAGCAGCCAGTCAGCCCTCCTGCAGCAGCAGGAGCAGCGGTCGCACCAGCCAGCCAGCCAGCCAGCCAGCCAGCCAGCCGCCATTCCTGCCCCCCGTCGTCGAGTCAGCGCCAGCGCCAGCAGCGTGGGACTCTGGTCTTCGTCTTCCTCCGTCTTCGTCTTCATCCGTTTTCGTCTTTGTCTGTCCCCAGTTTTTGTCCTTTCTTTTTCGTTCTGCGCGTTTTTGTTTCTCCCTGTCGTCATGTCAGTCCCCACCACCACTACCACCTCTATCACCACAGCCATAGTTTATACTTCCCCCTCCGCCGCCACCACCACCATAACATGGTGTGCCCAGTCACACCCCCCTCTTTCCATCCCGCCTCTTCTCACTCTCCCTTCGCCCTCACTCTTTGTCGCCCCCTCTCCAGCTTCTTCCTCCCACTCCTCTCCCTCTGATCCTTTCCCTCCACTCCCCCAACCTGTCACTGCAGCTCCAGCAAGGGTGGTGGCCCGTCGGGCCACTGCCCATGCCCAACTCTCCCCATCGCCTTCGCCATCACCGCCGCCACCGTCGCCGTCGCTGTCGCCTTCACCGTCACCATCTCCGGCGCCGGCTGCGTCCACGCCGGGACCTGTCCCTTCCCACCACCTCCCTATAGCTCCCGTCCCTCATATCACCACCCACCCTTCTGCCACCGTTAAACGCCCTAGTGGCACCACCACCTCCTCAGCTCCCAAAAAGGCCCTGCCCCATCCTCCTCCCCCCCCCCCCAGGGTGCCATGGATGTCTCCCCTCCTGGCCCTGCTCCCTCCGCCTCCTCCTCCTCCTCCTCCTGCCCCCCTCTTTATACAAATACCTCCTCTCCCATCCTGATCCTTCCCTTCTCGAGGCCCGGAATCTCTCCCTCCTCCTCCTCCGCCAACACTTCCCTGGTGCCCCCATCTCTCTCCTCACTCCCAGACGGGATTCCGTTCTCATCTCCTCCCCCAGCCTAACCCTCCGTACTGTCATCCTCTCCCGCCTCCCCATCACCCGTTTTGGCCCCAATGCCTCCCTCACCCCTGCTCCTTCTCCATCTCCAACCCGCCAACCCCAACCCCCGCATCGCCCGCCGACCCTCACCACCGTGATCACTTGGCTTAGTCCGTCGATCACAGAGGAGGAGGTGTTGGCGGAGCTCAAGGCGCATCCCATGCTGAAGGTGCGGGCAGTCTGCCGCATTTTCAACTCGGCCGGCCCCACCCGCCTTATGCGGGTTTTCTCCGAGGACGCCCCCTCCATTGACTGTCTCCTGAAGGAGGGTGCCCTCCTCTTCAACCAGCGCTATAAGGTCGATCCCTCCCGTTCCCCCCCCTCAATCCCTGCACTGCCAGAGGTGTCTGCACTATAACACACACCCAACAGCCGAGTGCCGCGAGGCCCCCACCTGCCCGAATTGTAGGCAAGCACACTGCCTCCAGCAGTGCCCTAACCTTCAATCCCCTCCCTCCTGCAATACCTGCAATCTCCCCCATTCCACCTACTCCCAAAAGTGTAAAGCCCGACCCCCTCCGACCACTCCTCAACGTCCCTGTCCATCCTCTGGACGCCCCCACCCCTCCTGGCAATTCCCTTCGCCCACCCCCTACCGCTGATGACATCATCAGATTCCTCACCATATTCCTTCAGAATGTTCATCCTTTACAGCGCCCCCACACCCTCCAACAGATATCCCTCGCCGGACGTTCCATTTTCCAACTCAAAATGTACGCCACCTACTCCAACAACCAGGTCCGTTTCACCTTCTCCCATCTTGACAACCTCGTCTAAATCCCTGTCATGGCGCAACAGCACCATATCCTTTTCAACAATATCCGCTCCCTTCCCGCCAACAAGGACCTCCTCCTGCACACCCTTGCTACCCACTGCGTGGATGCCTTCCTCCTCAATGAAAGCTTCCTCCAACGCCACCACACCATCCACACTTCGCCCTATCTCCTCCACCACTCCGATAATTCCCTCCCAATTGAGCGTGGTGGAGTTGCCATTGGTCACCACTGCCAGATCCCCATTCGGCTCCAACCTATCCTTCCTGACCCCACCGAACACCTGATCCTTAGTCTCTTCTTCCCCGGCCTTACCGTTACCTGCGCCACCATCTATGTCCGCCCTAACGCCCCTGTTCCCTTCGACTTCCTCTCCCACATTGACCGTACCTTCTCCTCCTACGTGATCGCCGCCGACCTCAACATCCATAGTTGTTCCGCTGCCCAGTTACGGCGGTGGCATCGGTTCCTCTCCTCCCTTCAAGGCGACCTCATCCCCATCCCCCAGCACACCCGTCCCGAATCCAGCTCCACTCCCAATGTTATCCTCTCCTCCCGCAATCTTTTTGGTCACATAACTGTGGATGTCCTGGAGCCTATTGGTAGCGATCGTCTCCCTGTGTTCCTCACCGTTTCAGATGGTCGTCGCCCCCGCCCCGACCCTCGTAATGACCCTCGCCCTAAGTACGTCCATGACTATTCCCGTGCCAACTGGAATGCCTACCGGGATACCCTCTCCACCCAGGTTGATAGCCACCCCTTCACCTACCACCACCCCGACGATGTCACCCATGCCACCTCCTTTCTCCAGCAGACCTTATCTGAGACTGTGGAGGCCCACGTCCCTACTGTCGCCATCCACCCCCACCGTCCTACCTTACCCCCATAGGCCGTCCTCCTCCTCCGTGAATCCCACTGTCTCTACCGTCCCTTCCTCCACACACGTGACCCGGACACACTACGACGCCACCGGCAACTCCAGCGACACATTCGTAATTTGCTCACAGCTAAGAAACGCCGGGACTGGCGACAGAAATGCACCCGTTTAAATGCTACCCCACCTATCAACTCGTCCAAGTTCCGGTCAGCCTTCCGTCGCCTTACCGGAACTAAACCCTCCCCCTACTATCCTCTTCTCCATGATGATCGCCCCTTCCCTGACGCCCTTAGTAAGGCCCATCACTATGCCTCCTACCTCTCCAATGTATTTTCCATCCCCGATGATCCCCAGTTCGATTACTCCCTCTTCCCAGATGTCTGCGATCGAACTGACACCTCTGTCCCTCCCCTCGCTCCTGGTTTCCAGTACTTGGACAACATTGCACACACGGAACTCAGTGCCCCTATCACTACACAGGATCTCATTGCTACACTCCGCACAAAACGCAACACCGCTCCTGGTCACGATCGTGTCACCTTCTGTCACCTTCATGAAGCTACTGTCTCTTTCCTCTCCACCCTGGCCAGGCTCTACAATGTAGTCCTGTTCACCAGTTACTACCCCAACCTGTGGAAAACCTCCTGTATCCTAATGTTCCTTAAACCTGGCAAACTGCCGTCCGCCGTCTCCTCCTATGTCCCATCAGCCTTACCTCGGTCTTCAGCAAGGTCCTGGAATCTATCCTCACCCGACGCATCCACCAGCATCTCCACCAGCACCGTCTCCTTCCCGTTACCCATTGTGGCTTTCGGCCATCCTTCTCTTCCGACGACTTTCTCCTTCACCTCACTCATCTCCTTTCTGACCAGCTTAATTCGCGTCGCTCCGCAATCTTCCTCTCCCTGGACCTCGAACGAACTTATGACCGCGTATGGCATTCCAGTCTCCTCTTCAAGCTCCAAACCTTCGCCCTTCTCACTAACTACATACGTCTGATCGGCTCCTTTCTCTCCCGCCGTCCTTCCTATGTCACCATCCATAGCATAGATTCCTACACCTTTTTCCCCACCGCCGGTGTGCCCCAAGGCTCCGTCCTCTCCCCCCTTCTGTACCTTTTGTACATGGCGGACATGCCGCCGTCGTCACCCCGTCCACCTTCTCCAGTTTGCCGATGACACCACCTTCCTTGCCCTTGCCCCCACCCTGCAGCGCTCCCAACACCTTCTCCAATCCCATCTTGACCGGTTCACCACTTGGTGCAACTAGTGGTTGCTCAAGGTCAATCCCTCCAAAACCCAGGCGATCATTGTAGGCAAAACCACCCCTTCCTTCCGCCTCCTTGATTTCTATCTCACCATCTATGGCCATCCTATCGCCATCACTCCCACCCTAAAGTACCTTGGCGTCACCCTCAACCGTCACCTCTCCTGGACTCCCCATCTCCGGACAATCCAAGCCAAGGCACGCTCCCGACTCCGTCTCCTCTAGCTCATTTCTGGCCGTATGTGGGGTCTGGACCCCTCCACCATCCTCCACACCTATAAATCCCTCATCCGCCCTATCCTTTGTTACGCCCCTCCGGCCTGGATCTCCGCCCCTCCCTACCTTGTATAAATCCCTCCAAATCCTTGAACGCCATGCTCTCCACCTCGCCTATCGCATCCGTCTCCCCTCCCCCACGCGGATCCTGTACGATCTCATCCCGTTCTCCCACCTCCTCCTTTTCCTTGAAAGGATACAGATCCTGTACACCTTCCAAAAACTCGATCCTCCTCATCCGCTTGTCTCACCCATCCTCTCCCACCCCCGCCCATTGCCGCGCCTGGATTCCCACGTCCCACCCGGTCTCCATCTCTCCACCCTCCTTACACTCTCCTAAGGTGGCTTCCGCCAGCTCCCCCTCCCTGATGATGTCCTCCTCCCCTCCATCTACCCCTCCTATCAACTTTGGTCCTCCCCCCCACTTCCTGTGTCCTTTCCTTTAGGCACCCTCCCTCCCGTCTCTTTCCTTTTCCCCCATCCCCTCCCTCCACCCCTCTTCCCCCAGGCTTCCCCTTCCCCTTCCTCCCTCCCCCAATTTCCCATGCCCCTGGCATCTCTGCTCTCCCCTCTCCCTCTCCCCCTCCCCTTCCTCCTCCTCCTCTCTTGGCAGGTCCCTGGACTCACACACGCTCAGTGAACTTACGCGCGCCGGAGATCTTGGCCATCAGTGTCTCGTGTGTGTGCCTTCGTTTGTGTTTAGTGTTTGATCGCCGTCACGCCACCACTGTTCACGTGTGCCGTCGCCATCATCCATGTTATGTGCGCCGTGTCAACTAGTGTTAGTGATGTTTCTCGTCCAGTGTGAACGGCTCCATGTTTTTTTGTTTTTTAGTGTCTACATTTTTTGCCCGAGGTTTTGATTGTATTCTCTGTGCCACCTAAGGGGTATATGTACTGCTTCTTGTCAACTCCAGGCTGAAGAGCGGCGTACTGTGCTGCTGGCAGCCCGCCTTTGTATAAGGTGTTTAAAATGACAATAAAGAGGAAAAAAATACACTTGCGACTTCAGGTAACCCCAAAGCCAATAATCGTACGGACTGAGGTCTGGGGACCTGGGAGGCCAAGCATGACGAAAGTGGCGGCTGAGCACACGATCATCACCAAACGACGAGTGCAAGAGATCTTTCACGCGTCTAGCAATATGGGGTGGAGCACCATCCTGCATAAACATCGTACGTTCCAGCAGGTGTTTATCAGCCAGGCTGGAGATGATGCGATTCTGTAACATATCGGCGTACCTGTCACCCGTCACGGTACCAGTTACAAAACCAAAATCACGCATTTCCTCGAAGAAAAAAGGCCCGATAACGGTAGATGTGGTAAATCCAACCCATACCGCGACTTTCTCGTCGTGCAATGGAGTTTCCACGACAGTTCTAGGACTTTCGGTAGCCCAAATTCTGCAGTTGTGGGCGTTGACAGACCCTCGGAGCGTGAAATGAGCTTTATCGGTCCACAACACGTTACTCAACCAATCGTCATCTTCCGCCATCTTTTGAAACGCTCACATCGCAAATGCCCTCCGCTTCACTAAATATCCAGGTAACAGTTCATGATGCCGATGCATTTTGTACGGATAGCATCGGAGGGTACGCCTAAGTGCCAACCAAACAGTAGTGTATGGACTGCCGGTGCGGCGTGCGACTGCACGAGCGCTGACTTCTCCGTGCGTAGACGAACCCTCTACAGTCTCCATTTCTTCCTGAACTGTCTCAGCACCATTACGCCTTGTGCTCGCTCGGCCACTACGGGGTCTATCGTCTAAACAACCCGTGGCTTCGAACTGCGAAATCATTCTCGCCACAGCTGCATTTGTCAACGGGCCTTTACCCGTTCGAATCCCCTTCCTATGGCGATAGGATCGTAACGCTGAACTAGCACATTCTCCATTCTGATAATACAGCTTCATTAAAAGTGCCTTTTCAGGTAACGTCAACATGCTGCGACTGCTGGCGCATCTGATTCTCCGCTGCTGCTGCCTGACAGGGGCAGAAGATGCCCTGTGGGTCGGTGGAGTCTAAGCCGGAAGGCTATTCCTTCAAGCTGACGGAGCGTGTGATGTGTCCTGACTTCTTGTTTGATGTCCTGTCAGTCTGCTAGGATGGTGTTCTGGACGTGCTGGCAACTCAGTGGTCGCGAAGCAGGTGGGGTCATCTGGTTGCGTTAAGACGCTGCACCCGGTGCCCAAGTGCTCGAAGGAGCAGATTTTCGGACTGCGCGTTCTTCTCGTAAAAGAGCCGTGCAGCCTGACGAAACCTGTCAGGAACAGTAGGGATGTTGGAGACTCGGTTAAGGTCCTCCGACGGGAAGTCCTGAGGGAGGTGCAATGCCAGACGTAGAGTCCGGTTCTGAAGTCGCTGGAGTCGGTCGACGTGGGTCGCTGCAGCATTGCCCCAAACCACAGCGTAATAGTCGATGAGCGGGCGTATGAGTGTAAGATAAAGCGCAACACCCAGTTCTGGTGGGAGCGCAGGTGTCGGATTTAGGAAGGGGTAGAGTTGAGTCATTCTATCCCTGACCTTTTTTACGATGTCGTCGATATGGTGTCTCCATGTGAGCCCTCTATCGAGCGTCACACCCAGGTACTTGGCGGTATTACCCAAGGTACGGCGGTTCCCCTGATGGTGATCTGTGGCAGGTCGGCTGGGATATGCTTCTTGGTGATGAGGAGGGCTTGCGCCTTAGCTCCATTGAAGCTGAGGCGCCACCTCCTGGTCCACTGACTAAGTGTGTCAGCCGCTGCCTGCATGCGTCGTCGTTGGAGCAGAGCTGCATTCATGCTGCACGTGTACATCGCCGTATCATCCGCGTGGAGGGCGGGGTGGACCCTGTCCACTCGCGGCATGTCAGCGGTATACAGGATGTACAGTATTGGGCCGAGGACGGAGTCTGGGGAACTCCAGATCTGACCCGGCGGCGCGTCGACAGGTCCTCCGTGCGTACATGAAAGCTTCTGTCGGCGAGGTAAGATTTTTAAGACACGGACATGCGGCAGGGGCACACTGAGGTCGAGGAGCTTGAAGAGAAGCCCCTCATGCCATACAGAATCGAACGCCTGTAAAACATCCAGGAAGATGGCTCCGAAATACTCCCGTCGTTCGATGGCATCAAGGGCCTCTTGGACGATTCGAAGCAGTTGGTGCGTTGTGGCGTGTCCAGGGCGAAAACCACGTTGTTCACCCGGTAGGAGACGTTCTTCCCTGATGTGACGCAGGAGGCGGCAGAGATACAGCCTTTCAAAGACTTTGCTGACTGCTGGTAGCAAAGTGATGGGCCTGTGGCTGCTCGGGAGATGAGGGTCCTTCCCAGGCTTCCGGATGGGGATAACCTCTACGTGTTTCGACTCCTGAGGATAGCAGCCAGTGCGGAGGATGCTGTTGAAAAGGCGAGCCAGGTGTTCAGCGGCTGTCGGTGGCATCCGTCGCAGCATTTCATTCGTAAGCTGGTCAGGGCCTCCCGCCTTGCGTTTGTTAAGCCGCCGAAGTTGATCGGAGACTTCATTAGCATCCAACTCTTCCATACTTTCGTCAACCGTAGGGGCAGCGAGGAACACCGGGAGACGTTGAGCAACCAGGCGAACGTAATCCGGATGCATGGGGTCCATGATGGGCTGGAAATTTTGTTAAAAACGTCAACAATGGCGTTGGCTTTGTCCACTGGGCTGCTGCCGATGTTTCGACCAACTTGTAACGGCGGAATCTTCTGACGCCGGCGGAGGAAGAACTGTGTGGCTTTCCAGGCGGTACCATAGTCAACCCGAAGAGTGGCCAGGCGGTTGGACCATTCCTGATGGCGATGGTTTGCAACGCCAACTTTTATGTCCCTCCTCATCCTGTTGAGAGCCCTTTTCGTCGCTGCGTTGCGCGTCAGCTGCCATTCACGAAAGAGGCGGTTTTTGGCAGTTATCGCCTCCATGAGATGCGGCGGTAGTTGCCGGGATCGGTCAGCTGGGTCAGATCGCGGCCGCGGTTTGGCCCGGAGCACCGCTTGTAGACCACAGATCTGCTTCTCTCGCTCATTACAGCTCCTTTTATACACGATTGTCATGCGCAGTCACTGACGTTTTGCTGTCCAGAGCCATCTGTCGGACATTTTGTAAACTTTGATTTCTTTTGTTCTAATAAACCCCATGTCATTCCAAGCATGTGTGTCAATTTTTACCTCTCTATCTACATTATTCCGTGGTTTATTAAGTTTTCAAATTTATACTGACTTTTTGATCACCCGGTACTTGGACCCATGGCACATTTCCCTCTTAGCGTAGCATGATAATACACTCCTGGAAATTGAAATAAGAACACCGTGAATTCATTGTCCCAGGAAGGGGAAACTTTATTGACACATTCCTGGGGTCAGATACATCACATGATCACACTGACAGAACCACAGTCACATAGACACAGGCAACAGAGCATGCACAATGTCGGCACTAGTACAGTGTATATCCACCTTTCGCAGCAATGCAGGCTGCTATTCTCCCATGGAGACGATCGTAGAGATGCTGGATGTAGTCCTGTGGAACGGCTTGCCATGCCATTTCCACCTGGCGCCTCAGTTGGACCAGCGTTCGTGCTGGACGTGCAGACCGCGTGAGACGACGCTTCATCCAGTCCCAAACATGCTCAAGGGGGGACAGATCCGGAGATCTTGCTGGCCAGGGTAGTTGACTTACACCTTCTAGAGCACGTTGGGTGGCACGGGATACATGCGGACGTGCATTGTCCTGTTGGAACAGCAAGGTCCCTTGCCGGTCTAGGAATGGTAGAACGATGGGTTCGATGACGGTTTGGATGTACCGTGCACTATTCAGTGTCCCCTCGACGATCACCAGTGGTGTACGGCCAGTGTAGGAGATCGCTCCCCACACCATGATGCCGGGTGATGGCCCTGTGTGCCTCGGTCGTATGCAGTCCTGATTGTGGCGCTCACCTGCACGGCGCCAAATACGCATACGACCATCATTGGCACCAAGGCAGAAGCGACTCTCATCGCTGAAGACGACACGTCTCCATTCGTCCCTCCATTCACGCCTGTCGCGACACCACTGGAGGCGGGCTGCACGATGTTGGGGCGTGAGCGGAAGACGGCCTAACGGTGTGCGGGACCGTAGCCCAGCTTCATGGAGACGGTTGCGAATGGTCCTTGCCGATACCCCAGGAGCAACAGTGTCCCTAATTTGCTGGGAAGTGGCGGTGCGGTCCCCTACGGCACTGCGTAGGATCCTACGGTCTTGGCGTGCATCCGTGCGTCGCTGCGGTCCGGTCCCAGGTCGACGGGCACGTACACCTTCCGCCGACCACTGGCGACAACATCGATGTACTGTGGAGACCTCACGCCCCACGTGTTGAGCAATTCGGCGGTACGTCTACCCGGCCTCCCGCATGCCCACTATACGCCCTCGCTCAAAGTCCGTCAACTGCACATACGGTTCACGTCCACGCTGTCGCGGCATGCTACCAGTGTTAAAGACTGCGATGGAGCTCCGTATGCCACGGCAAACTGGCTGACACTGACGGCGGCGGTGCACAAATGCTGCGCAGCTAGCGCCATTCGACGGCCAACACCGCGGTTCCTGGTGTGTCCGCTGTGCCGTGCGTGTGATCATTGCTTGTACAGCCCTCTCGCAGTGTCCGGAGCAAGTATGGTGGGTCTGACACACCGGTGTCAATGTGTTCTTTTTTCCATTTCCAGGAGTGTACATTGAGAATATACTCACTGTTAGACCGCTGCAATAGATGTCCTGGTAGAAGTGGGACGGAACATATTCTGTAGTCATATGCTTTTTGATTTATGTTTTTGCGCGACAGAGTTCATCCCACTCGTAGTCTGAAAACCAAACTTTAAGACTTTTTTAGCACATCTCGAGCGCTAACACAGTTGACGAGCTACCATCTTGTGAAAGTTCAATTCCTGCATGAAGACGTTTTGAACTGCTAACTGTTAACACGTAGCACGAGGCGAACAGTAAAGGTGATGGTGGCATCTTATCATCCACAACATCCACACCAGAGTGGTTAGCCATCTGTTCTTGCACTGATGCTGGAGTGCCTCTTGTGCATTGCTCAATGGAAGGTGCGTGCGATGGAGGCCTGTACGATGCAGTACCCTCTAGCACATCTTCTCAGCATGATGGATCGGATGCAGTTGTCTCTTGTGGGAGCTTATATGCAGGTTTTAGAAATAACAGACGTTTAAAGGAGAGAGAGAGATGTTTGCATGCATTGTGTAATAAATCTTTAAATGGAAAGCATTTATTTGCAGAACCATATTCTTCCTCTTCCTATGTTGAAGCATTAATGCTCCCTTCCATTCCTCAGCCGAATGAGTGCATGTAATACAGCTGTTAAACCCCACAACAACGACAGCTCAACAAGCACTGACATCTCAGCCTCTTGTGGTGGTAACACTGACCTAAGCCTATACTGCTGTAGGTAGATAATAAACTTAAAGAAATTTATGCAAATTTAAACAAATTTAAAGAAATCTAAACAAATTATATTCGAATTGAATAACATCATGAGCAGCCTCTAGTGGCGGGGGGGGGGGGGGGGGGGGGGGGGGGGAAGTGGGGAAGAGGGAGGCAACGCAATACTAACTCCCCTCAGCTGAAGGAGTAAGCTCTTAGAGCAAAATTTGAAATTCCCGCCCATTTTCCAGGAGGATGACTTGCCAGGAGCCCATGGCGAACACACTTGATAGTGCTACTGCCTCTAATTGCTTAAATAAAGACTTATGTCCAGCGCAGGCCGAGTCCTTTTCCTCCGGTTCCTAGAAAGAGGTGGCGGTCGGGTGACTTAGGTTAGTGGAAGTTGCCCAAATGTCCTTTCTTTCCCGCCATTTTCTTAGGTTAGTAGAGGTAGTCCAAGTGCCCTTTCTTTTCAGTAGAGGTAGTCCAATTGACCTATCTTCCCCCCAAAATTCAAACTTCCCGCTAGGGGCCGTGGCACTTTCCCGCCATCTTGGATAACGGTACTCGCGTCATCAGCTGACGTCAATAGCATTATAATGACGTCACGTACTTTCGTCACGGCAGCCATCTTGGATTACGGTACTCTGGGGTGTCAGAGGCCTAGCCCCACTACTATCATAGTTGCTATTTTTTGGAAATGCTCACCAGACACGGAAATCGATGAATGACCTATTTCATTTACAGACTTCATCTAACTACAACGTATTAATGTAGAAAAAAAATTCCTGTAATTGCATTTCATGTGACGGTGAAGTCGGACACTCGGCTGTTGGCAAATTTCGTTTCCACATCTACATCCATAGTCTGCAAGCCATCTGACGGTGTGTGGCTGAGGGTACCTTGAGTACCTCTGTCGGTTCTCCCTTCTATTCCAGTCTCGTATTGTTCGTGGAAAGAAAGATTGTCGGTATGCCTCTGTGTGGGCTCTAATCTCTCTGATTTTATACTCATGGTCTCTTCGTGAGATATACGTAGGAGGGAGCAATATACTGCTTGACTACTCGCTGAAGATACGTTCTCGAAACTTCAACAAAAGCCCGCACCGAGCTGCTGAGCGTCTCTTTTGCAGAGACTTCCACTGGAGTTTATCTATCATCTCCGAAACGTATTCGCGATTACGAAATGACCGTGTAACAAAGCGCTCTGCTCTCCGTTGGATCTTCTCTATCTCTTCTATCAGCCCTATCTGGTACGGATCCCACACAGGTGAGCAGTGTTCAAGCAGTGGGCGAACAAGTGTACTGTAACCTACTTCCTATGTTTTCGGACTGCATTTCCTTAGGATTCTTTCAATGAGTCTCATTCGGGTATCTGCTTTGCCGACAATTAATTTTGTATGGTCATTCCATTTTAAATCACTTCTAATGCCTACTCTCAGATAATTTATGGAATTAACTGCTTCCATTTGCTGACCTGCTATATTGTAGCTAAATGATAAAGGATCTTTCTTTCTATGTATTCGCAGCACATTACACTTGTCTACACTGAGATTCAATTGCCATTCCCTGCACCATGCGTCAATTCGTTGCAGATCCTCCTGCGTTTCAGTACAATTTTCCATTGTTACAACCTCTCGATATACTACAGCATCATCCGCAAAAAGCCTCAGTGAACTTCCAATGTTATCCACAAGCTCATTTATATACATTGTGAATAGCAACGGTCCTGCGACACTCCCCTGCAGCACACTTGAAATCACTCTTACTTCGGAAGACTTCTCTCCATTGAAAATGTATCCTGCCTTCGGTTATCTAGGAACTCTTCAATCCAATCACGCAATTGGTCTGATAGTCCATATGCTCTTACATTGTTCATTAAACGACTGTGGGGAACTGTATCGAACGTCTTGCGGAAGTCAAGAAACACGGCATCTACCTGGGTCTGAGTCTCGTGGAAGAACAGTGCGAGCTGGGTTTCACTCGATCGTCTTTTTCGAAACCCATACTGATTTCTACAGAATAGATTTCTAGTCTCCAGAAAAGTCATTATACTCGAACATAATACGTATTCCAAAATTTTACAGCTGATCGACGTTAGAGATATAGGTCTATAGTTCTGCACATCTGTTCGATGTCCCTTCTTGAAAACGGGGATGACCTGTGCCCTTTTCCAATCTTTTGGAACGCTACGCTCTTCTAGAGACCTACGGTACACCGCTGTAAGAAGGGGGGCTAGTTCCTTCGCGTACTCTGTGTAAAATCGAACTGGTATCCCATCAGGTCCAGCGGCCTTTCCTCTTTTGAGCGATTTTAATTGTTTTTCTATCCCTCTGTCATCTATTCCGATATCTACCATTTTGTCATCTGTGCGACACTCTAGAGAAGGAACTACAGTGCAGTCTTTCTCTGTGAAACAGCTTCGGAAAAAGACATTTAGTATTTCGGCCTATAGTGTGTCATCGTCTGTTTCGGTACCATTTTGGTCGCAGAGTGTCTGGACATTTTGTTTTGATCCTCCTACCGCTTTGACATAAGACCAAAATTTCTTAGGATTTTCTGCCAAGTCAATACATAGAACTTTATTTTCGAATTCGTTGAACGCCTCTCGCATAGCCCTCCTCACACTACATTTCGCTTCGCATAATTTTTGTTTGTTTGGAACGCTTTGGCTATGTTTATGTTTGCTGTGAAGTTCCCTTTGCTTCCGCAGCAGTTTTCTAACTCGGTTGTCGCACCACGGTGGCTCTTTTCCATCTCTTACGATCTTGCTTGGCACATACTCGTCCAATGCATATTGTACGATGGTTTTGAACTTCGTCCACTGATCCTCAACACTATCTGTACTTGAGATAAAACTTTTGTGTTGAGCCGTCAGGTACTCTGAAATCTGCTTTTTGTCACTTTTGCTAAACAGAAAAATCTTCCTACCTTTTTTAATATTTTTATTTACGGCTGAAATCACCTATGCTGTAACCGCTTTATGATCCCTGATTCCCTGTTCTGCGTTAACTGTTTCAAATAGTTCGGGTCCGTTTGTCACCAGAATCTCTAATATGTTATTGCCACGAGTCGTTTCTCTGTTTAACTGCTCAAGGTAGTTTTCAGATAAGACACTTAAAAAAATTTCACTGGATTCTTTGTCCCTGCCACCCGTTAGAAACGTTTGAGTCTCCCAGTCTATATCTGGTAAATTAAAATCTCCACCCAAAACTATAATATTGTGGGGAAACCTACTCGAAATATTTTCCAAATTTTCCTTCAGGTGTTCTGCTACTACAGCTGCTGAGCCAGGGGTCCTATAGAGACATCCAATTACGATGTTTGAGCCTGCTTTAACCGTGACCTCCACCCAAATTATTTCACATTTCGGATCTCCGTCAATTTCCTTCGACGTTATTGTTCTTTTTATCGCTATAAACACGCCTCCCCCTTCACTGTCCAGCCTGTCTCTGCGGTATACATTCCAATCTGAGTATAGAATTTCATTACTGTTTACATCTGGTTTCAGCCAACTTTCCGTTCCTAGCAATATGTGGGCATTGTGACCATTTATTAAACGTGTTATTATTGTTACATGCTGAGACACGAAACATTTTCAGTGGGAGATTGCCCTTTCTTATACCTAATTTTCTTCCAGCTGTAGCGCACTGCTTTCCAGTGGCTGATTTCGAAAACCGAAACAGCAAGTGCAGACGCGGAAACACGTCTAAGTAATTCACCAACCTTTATGTGTACCAAAACGCCGCTTTTCTTCGTTTTTACGCTTCCAAACAATTCGTTCTCTCTTCGACAATCACTTGAGATTACGTCTAATTTCTCACGGAAAACCGTCAATTCGTTTACGACATTTACACGAAACACTAGTACTGGTTCGAACCGTCTTATGATCACTAAAAGTCCCAGTTCTCTTTCTGGTAAATGAATCAAGTTTGCAACAGGAACAACTTCAATGATTTCGATAACTGTTTCATCACTACCACTCCCTGGACCCGCTCTTAATACAACCAATTGATTCAAATTTGGAGCAGACACAGTCTCGTCTACTTCTTTAAGTATTTCTCTAGAATTATTCTCCTGATCCGCTTCCAGCAAAACAGCATATGTTAAATCTGGTTCATCAGTAGTTACTTCGACTAGAATTACGTCCTCTGGTTGGTGGATAACCTGCACTGTATATCCATCAGGTGCAGAAACAGTGTCGTAACGAACTTTTTAACCGTCTGGACTTCAACGTGCTCTGTAGTTTCAGTCGTTAACTCAACTTGAACTACTTGTTCTAGCCTCTGGCTAACATGTACGATATGTTAGTGGGGTACAGAAACAATCTCCTCAAACTACTTGAATCTTGACGTTATCTTCTGCTTCGATCTGTTCTCTTTTATTATTTTTATCTTCCTTTTCCTTCGCTACGTCTGAACTCGTTTCCAGAAATTCTAGTTCAACTACTACGTCTCTCGCTTCATGCATTGCTGTGTCTGATTTATTTTCGCCATTAATGATACGATCCTGAATGATTAATTCCGTTCCCTCTTCAGATTTGTTAACCATTTCCCTGATATTTTTGTCTAGTTTTTCCATTCGTTCGTCTCAAGCTTTTGCATGACCCGTGAACTGTTATTGTAATCTCTCAAGGTGATCAATGTGTTCTTTAACGCTTTGGAGACCATAACTTTGCATTAAAAAGACTGCCCTCTAGTGCAGGGTGCGCCGCGATTTCCTCGCGAACGAGTCACCTGTCGCTTGGAAACTGGACTCCTTTCATATGTGATCAATGTGCGGACGTCTCGCTACGTTTCACTTGACTGGTGCTGCTTTCTGTTGTCAATTTCTAGAATTATTCCGGAAGAAGTATTAGCGAACGTAACAGCTACTGTCGCAAATGGCTGAGCCAATCGCATTGACGTAATTTCGTGCATGTACACGTCAGCTTTCACAGTTTGGTTGCATTCTGCTACAAATCCGTCAAGTTTGTTGAGTGAACAAGACATTTTAGAGTCCAAAGAGGAAGAAATTGCTCAGTGCCTCACTCGCAGTTCTTTCTTGGGAGAATAATTATACTTTCTGTCATCATTATTTTAAAATTTGTAATCTGTCTAAGAAGTAAAAAAGTAAACTAGAAAAATAAATCGTGAAGCCTTTTTAGTGTGTATTACTCTTGAAGATACATCAGTTACATATGTGCTAGTAACGCTTTAAATAATGGCATTAATGGCTGGTTTCCTAGGTCTACTATTCTTCTAAGTAGCCGTTCTCCAAAGTGTTAAATTCATCTGAAATATTCTTAAAATGCTCATCATTTTTCTTGTATGCTTTCTTAAAGTTTTCTACTGTTCTTTGGAAATGTTTCTTGTTGTTTAACGCCGTCTCGATCAGGAACACAGGATTAACTTGGAGCGCGATCGGCAACACTTTGAACTGGTTGAACAGTAACTTCCTGCTTCGTTTGTCTTGTAGTAGAACTCAATGAGAAACGTCCCGAGCTCTGTGTTCCATAAAACCGCAGCTTTCCTCACAAAATATTAACAGTGATACAATAAGTCACAGGATATCTCAAATGGTGATAGTTTGTCATCACTTCTTATATTTTCTACACAGTAAATGTATTACCAGCTGTCTCAATAGAATAGTCCTTTTGAAATTTATACTGGGCATGCCTTGTACCCGCTCTTCTCCAGCCGAGAGCTGAATTTAGACACCAAGCTCCGGCTGTATAACTCCGTAGTCCTACCCTCACTAACGTATGGTTCCTCTGCGTGGTCCACGATTAGTAAGTCCCGGATGCTGATGCTCCAGCACCTACAGAATAAACCTCTCAGGTGGAGTCTTCACGCCCCTCCGCTCACCAGGATTGTCACTCTGCATGAGGAGACAAATGCAGCCCTTCTCAAGACAACCATTCGTCGTAAGGCTCGCCAACTACACAGTAAAGTGGACGCCCTCCGTGAGACGGTCGCTGGATTACAGACCATCGGCACCACAGTTCCACGGCGCTGGCACTGACACCCCGTTCCCCGCTCACCATCCTGGCGGACTCCGATTCGGGCTATGACTGACAATAGGCCCAATACGACCACGTTTTTCTGTCCGTTTGCGTACAGTCATTAGCAGTGGTCTGTTCTCGTCCAGCCACTTCTTTTTTTACCATAGAGTTGGCGCATTATTGCACCCCTCCTCTGTACTTCCACCGTCGGAGGGTGGCACGGAACTTAAAGTTCCACCGCCACACCTTCAACGTGCTATGCTCGGCTGTTATTCAGCTGTTGCTTTGCCACCCCTCTCGTTGTCCACCTATACAGATGGATCGGATCTGAACCGGAGACGCTGTGTATTAGTAAACAAAGGGAAAAAATCTATACTGTGCTTGGCTACGAATATCTCTACATAAAAGGTGGATGATAATATTCAAATACACCACTATATTGTCGTATGAGAATTAGCACTCGAGTATACAAGTTGCCCATGACGTACCGTTATGTTGTCAAAGGTCCGTCAGTCACTACCAGCCGTTACCTGAAGTCATCCTCGGTAACATCCTCACACCATGACGCCAGGAGTACCACCGCTGTCTCCCTCCAAAACATTGGAAGAATGGAACCTCTCCCATACTCGCCGATGGTCATCTGGGGTAGGGGGGAACCGTGATTCATCGCTGAACACAATGGGACAGCATTTATCACCACTCCATGCTTCCCAGTCAAGGAACCACTTCATGCGCAACCGTTTGTGTTGTGGTGTAACGGCACCCTATTCATGGAACCGTAATCCCTTAATCGGACTGCTGCTAGTCTCCGAAAATGGTGCGGGATAGCTCAGAATGCTGCAGGTACTCGGTTATTTGTGTTCGAATGTGAGGTGCAGATGCGAAGGGTTTGGATGTGCTTGGTGCACAAAACGGCGATTCTCGCTCGTGGTGTTCGGACGTTGTCGACCAGAGCATTGACGACGAGTATGCTCCCCCATGTGGTCCAAGATTGGGCCACTGTGACATCTGAATGCCCCACAAATCTGCATACTGCACGATTCGACCAGACAGCGGAGACCCACAATGAGGCCTCTTTCAAATTCCGTCACATTTGGATAGCTCCCACATGAGTACTCGGCCTGTCCTTGTCCTTGACAGCGATCATTCAATATCTGATGCTGTCCACGCCCCTTATATACTCTACTACGCGTGGTAACAACAATAAATACAAGTAACACTAGGGCACTCTGGTGGCCGTTCTCCCTGTCACAAGATTTGCAGCTCTGGTCATTTACTCACCTGTCGCTGGTGTGTACATGTACGAAGTTACATTGACATCCGATCACGTCTTCTGGGCGCTACACGTTTCTTGGTGGACAGTGTATTTTATAAAATGAAATTAACACTGCCAGCCGATATTGACATTGGCAGTATCACGTTTTCTTCAGACAAGCCTGTGATAATGCATTCCAATTTACATCTACATGTAACTCCCCTAACCGTATTTCGTAATGTGGTGGAGGGTAGTTTGTGTAACTTCCCCCTCTCCTGTTTCATTCGTGACTGGTGCTAGGGAAGAACGATTATTGGTGAGCTCTAATCTCTCTAATTTTAGCTTCACGCTTTTTTCGTGACATACAAGTAGGAGCAAGCAATATGTGGGTTGACTCTTCGAGGGAAGTACTCTCTCGGAGCTTTAGCAATAACCCACACCATGATGCAGAACGAACCTCTTGCAGCTTCTGCCACAAGAGCTGCTTGCTCATCTTCGTAAAGCTTTCGGCCCTACTAAACGAATCTTTGACGAAACGCGATGACCTTCTTCAGTCACTCTGTTTCCTCCGGAAGCGCCGGCCGGAGTGGCCGTGCGGTTCTAGGCGCTACAGTCTGCAGCCGCGTGACCGCTACGGTCGCAGGTTCGAATCCTGCCTCGGGCATGAATGTGTGTGATGTCCTTAGGTTAGTTAGGTTTAAGTAGTTCTAAGTTCTAGGGGACTGATGACCACAGCAGTTAAGTCCCATAGTGCTCAGAGCCATTTGAACCATTTTTTTGAAAAACCTTTGTTCTTGGCGGTGTCGGAATACTTTCGACTACGTAGTGAATATCGAACAAGGGTTCCTTCCTGGGTAGACTACACTTTCTAAGGATCTTTCGATGAATCTCAGTTCAGCATCTGAACTTGCTACGATTGGATTTACGCAGTTGTTCCACTTGAAATCCATACCCATATTACCTATATTTAAAATATGGTACTGCTTCCAGTATGTGTTCGGTGATGTTGCACGTGCATGTTTGAATGTGTGTATGTTTCACAGCTTGTTCTACACCACTGGACCGATTTCAGCCGAACTTAGTACGCGTGTCACTTACTGCCTGGAGAGAATCGCTGTGGGGGTACGAACAATGGCGTCGCATGGGCTTCTACCACCTGTTGTGAGACCTAAATTTGGCCTTTTTCGCAAAAAATACCAAAATTAATTGAGGCCTATGACAATGCGTAGCAATATTCGGTTAATACTTATAATTAGAAGCTAGGAAAGTTAGAATTTTTTCCCTACATAATTTTTTGGATGTCTTCTAAGCTTTCCATTATGATGGGTAAATCGTTTTCGAAGGTTGTGTATATGACTTGTTCGTATGAGCCGTCCGTAACAGTAAAGAAAATCGTATATTTAAGCCAGTTTCAACAAAGAAAATATATACATTCACGCAATGAGAAGTAAATAATTTGCTACATCAGAAACTACAGGGAATGGGATTTCACAGCAATAAATTACGCTGGTCTGATTCAAGGCTGGGGAGTGCTTTCATGTATATTGAACATATAATAACTCCTTATCAGTGTAGATATTTCCATTGCCCATTACACGAAGTAAATCCAGTCCGTGTATGGACAGACATGCTCCAGTTCGTCGGCTTGCCACAAGCTGACGGGATGAATTCAGTTGAATCACGCTTTGTTTGGTTCAGGAGAATTTAGTCACTTACGAGCGCCTGTGTTTTTTTCCTTTATTGTAATTTCATTCCCCTGCCCTACATGGGCGGGGGAGGACTGGCGGCAGCACAGTCCACCGCCCTTCACCCAAATGCCTTTACAAAAATACAGAAAGGGAGATTCTTAGATAAAAAGGGGGATAAAAAGGGGGACATAAAAACACAGTAAATGGAAATGGTGGGAGTTGAAATACACACTAATACGGGGACATGCACTGTGGGACAGTTAAAAAGTCGACATAAAGGTAAAAGAACACAGCTGGCAAGTCAAAGTGCACTTAAAACACTGGGGCAAACACATGTTAAAATTCGACCTCATTATAAAAATCACACAGAGCGAGACACTTTAAAAAATCGCTGGAAACGACAGAGCACTCATGAAGAATAAAAACCGCTGGTAGGGACTTGCCGAGGGACTGGAGGCTAGAGAGGAGAGAAAGAGAGGGGAGGAAGGTGAAGAGGGGGGGAGGGAGGGTGGGAGGAAGAGGAAAAAGGGGTGATAGGGAGCGCATCAAGATGCAGGAGATGGGCGGGAAGAACTTATTTTGACGTATAAACTTTAAGTAACATTAGAAAGAAAATAATAGTAACGAGTAGTCATGGCAGGAAGTTATACCAAGGAGAAAAGTACAGGGTGGGGCAAACAAAAGCGGCCCTGACTAGTGGATACCATTTATGGCAGCATTAACGGAGCAGGAAAAGACCTAAAGTTACTTCAAATAGGATGGAGCAACTGCATTTATAGCTGGACGAACTTTGGAGCACATTTACACAATCGTCACGCCTGACGGAGTTGTCAGCAGAGGCCAGCCTGGTCGCGGCCCTAGTTGGCCACACAGGTCACCTGGTCTATCAGTGTGTGATTACTTCGTGTGGGGAGCCCTCAAGTCTAAGGCCTCCAAGAACTGCTGCAGAACATTTTGGATGACACTGCAGCAATTCCAGCAGTCCAGCTTCGATTCGCCTGCAGCAGCCTGCTGAACAGGACTGAAAAAGTTCCCAGAGATGAATGGTGGTCACTTTTAATATCTGCTATAGTCAGTTTCTTTATTTTTTATTTTTTATTATCCAGGAACTCCCTTCCCCGGGTCGCTCACCCTGTACTAGTAGCAGAGGAGAATGGTAATGCTTATACTGAGGCGGAAACTAGTCAATCTTACTACAGCACTTGTTGGCTGAAGCAATTAATCTAAAATGAATGTCCTCCAGACAAGAGATTTAGATGACCTAATAAGAAATCCTTGTGGAGAACACAGCAAAGGCGGATTTTCTGTGGGGTATGGGGAAGAGGTGGTAGATTTTTTTAATTTGCAGCTCCGATTTTCGAGGGAGAGTGATTAAGATTAGTGTAACCATGACATTATTTTTCGGTGGCAGCCATGTGTTAGTGTGCAGAGGAAATAGTTACTTGAAGAAGACTTTTGATAGAGTAAATGGAGTTATCTATAGCTAGGGCTAACATCTCTAGCAGTTGTTACTGAATACCCTTGTCGAGCCATTAAAACGTCGACAAAACTATAATTGACGTTTCCTTCAGGGATTGTGCTTCTCACGCTATCTGGAGCACAGGAACGAGGACAGTGGACGTCCTTACCGACGTCGCGAAAACAAGGAAAATAAAGACACAACTTTGCTGCGTTTTGCATTTGTTCACCTCTAGTGCGTTAGGTATCTCGTCCAAAAAAGTAAATAAATAAATAAATAAATATATAAAGACAAAGAAATCAAATAAAATTGTACCATTGACACCAAAATCATGAACACTGTATGTACCAGTATCTAATGCCATTGTAACATACTTCTGCTTTATAGAAACAATCTGTTGTCATCACACACACACACACACACACACACACACACACACACACACACACACACACTAGTGGCATTTCCTGGAGTCTGTCAATTTCCTTGACCCTATCTCACACAGTCGATTTACAAGCAGCTTCAGCTATTACTTTTAACGTCAGTTTGTCTGCAAGTAATGCCATGAAAAATGAACTGCTGTGTTGAGAAGCAGTGGAATTGGTCTCCGAATGCTAACTAATAAAAAAAATCAATAAACGAAATGAAATTTATTAACTTATTTCGGATCGCTATTACAGAAAACTTTAGGCTGTCTTACAAAATACATTACATTTTCCACGATACCAGATGTGTTGTGTACATTTTGAGAAACTGTATTTCGCAAATATATTTTGCCGTCTGAAAACCTTCTACACCTTTTTGAAAAAAAAACACAGTACATAACTAATAAGACCGCACTCAAAACACCTGAAAATGTTTCACTTTTCATGCCAAATCCTACTCGGCATGGGGAACAGATGGTAGATTGTCGTTTTTATTGCAGCTCTGATTTTCGAGGGTGAGTGATTACGTTTTAACTTAAATTTGAGGAAATTTGGTGCAAATGTGATCAAGGTGATGCTAATCTTGATCTTGACGAATCTAAACTTCCGCATCACCACAAAACTCCAAAACGTCTCGATCAAGGTAATAAAGGATACTTCAAATTCAAAACGCTTGAAGATTTTTTCAGGAAATCGTGTACTGAAGTGTCCAACCAGTTAATTGTTCACTCAAGAGTAGATTCGACAATCAATCTGCCAAAATTTTTTAAATCGTTAGAAAAATTTACTCTTATACGTCCTACAGGCGTCGATCGAAGTACAAAATTTTACAAAAATGGCTGTGGTGGAGAGCGTTTGTACACTTCGTTTGCTTGCTTATTACAATTCCTTTGTCATGCCGTTCTAATGAACAAAGAAGACTGCTCCAGTTAAGAATACTGGGAAAGGAGAAAAATCTGGTTGGAAAGCAGAATGTACAAGGGTTATGAATGCATACAGAAACATTCAAATGTAACTTAAGATCAACAATGTTGCGAGATCGACTCAATCATATTGCTATTTCACATATTTACTGTGATATTACCGATAAACTAGAATCAGGCTATTTGTTAACTACATTTATTTCGTGACACTCAAAGCGCAACCCATTTTTTATATTATGCACGTGACTTTTTGTAGTGAAAGGATTTAACAAAGTAAATAATATTTTTCATTTTGAATTTTATTTACAATTGGAGACTCTTTTTTGGGCGGCGACTCACTCATACAGAACATGAACCTCCGAGCTTGATTTGTTGTGCTTAAAAAGACTGTAAAAAGATCTTTCTCCACAAGTTTTGGAGATGCCATCTTTTGTAGTGGGACACGAAATTGAAGTGTCACCCATCCATCAGTGTCATCCCAGTTTGCAGGTGAATATAAGTTTAATTTAGTGTTTTGTTTATGTATTTTGTAATATTTGTAATGTTTGTGAATTATCTAAAGTTTTTTATTTATTTTTATGTTTCATGTACGGAGAGGGCGGCGCAACGAACGGAGACAGCATCGTCACTGCCGGGACCTGAGAGAAAATTGCTGGCCACTATACGTCGCGGGTCGACAGCCAAAGAGCAACAGAAGATCCTGAAACCGAGTTGTTGCGTCGCGCTTCTAAAAAAAAACTGAAAAAAATAAGAATTTGTAATGTTTCTACAACAATGACGTCATAGAAAGTTTAATCATGTCGTAAATGTTCAGTCCTATCTTGTCAAGGCTCAGGTTCACGTCTATATGTAGTATATATGAAGATAATAAACTAGTATATACTACAAAAGTTTAAATACGTGTTCCGAGAATTTATTTATGAAGAATTATATTAAGGAAGAAGGATTATTTGATTTATTTGACAAGATTATTAATTTTTGACAACATTCATCGCGAGTTTGAGTCTTAAAAGTTTATTCCATATGGCTTTAATATTTATTAAAGCAGATAACTTGCATTAATATAATTTCTGAGAAGAAACAAACGACATCTAAATTAAAAAAAGTTTGCGTAAACCAATTGAAATGAGTGACGTAATTCTGCACATACGATTCAAAGGATTATGTTTTAATTACAGTTTCGTTCAAGAACCATTCAGAGAGAACTTTAAAAAGCGTTTAAATAATTTTGAAGTGTTTTGTAACTGACGTTGGTGACGAAGTCTGCACATGGTCATATGTCAAAAGAAAATCATTTATACAAAACTTACGTCGTTACACTACACCGTGGTGACCTTGTAAACAGGACTTGTGTGCCACTAAGGCACACAGGTACGAAAAAATTAAAACATCAAGAGTCCTTCGGAAGTCAACGCGAATCTTCGTGGAGCCTTCACCAGCCAGCGGCGCCTTCGCGGGTGTGGGCATCTGACGGAGCGCAGCCAAGCATTACGGTCACGCAGTTATTCCACGAGAAGGCGCATCTGTTGGGCAGCAGCTGAACGCTGCAAACCCCGACAACCTTTTTCTCCCTAAACTAACAGGCCCAGTACGTCAGATGGGGGGTAGTCCTCCGGCTGGTATTAGAGGTGTTGCTGAGGGTTTCGCCTGTCTACGGTGCGGCCGGGCGTGATTGCAGCCAGTGACGTCTCCGGTGTTCGACTCAGCGTCCTGCCGCTTGCGGAAGCAGGGTCGCAGCATCTCAGCGGCTGCATCAACGGCTGTTACTTCTGCAGCCCATAGCAGCACACTGATCACCAAGAACTACAAACTACAATATTAGTGTCCGGTGAGTCTGTTTTATGTTGGAAGTGGAGTGTTGTACATAGGGAGTGTACTTTTAATGGGATTGTTGATTACAAGTCTACGTGTGTAACTAGTTAATATCTTACAATAATGTCGGGAAGTGAAATGTCAGACGAAGAGCAATCTGTGTCCGATAGGAGCATGAGATCCCTTTTTAGGGCGATCGCTATATTAAAACAATCTAACGAAGAATCTACGGCTAGATTAAAAGAGGAACTTAGAGGGGAGTTAACAAAATGTACAGTCAGGTTCGAGGAACAACTTAATGAAACCTGTCGAGAATTAAGTGATAAAATAGAGGCTTCTAAAGTTGAAATGCAGGAAAAACTAATAGGACTTAGTAATAAGATTGCTGATAATTGTAAAAGGTTAGAAGAAGATATCCAAGAATCGCGTGAGGAAAAAGCTCGCATGCGGAATGATATTACTGACTTAACCAAGAGACTAGATAATGTCAATGTCTTAGTTGTAAATGAAATAGAGAAAACTAAGGATAAGTTACGAGATGAATTTTCTATGCAAACAGAAACTGTTCGTAGAGAATTATTAACATTTATTAAAGAGGTTTCTACCAAACCTGTAGAGATTTCTTCAATAGATAATGTAGAATTAGAGACATTAACTCATCGAGTAGGAAAAGATCATACTGAAATAGAAAACATGAAATTTTTAATTACTGAAATATGCAGTAACCTTGAGACTTCCAAAGATAATAACATTGACGAAGGTACAGAGCGTTTACATCGTGAACACAGTGAAGAATCGATATTAGCTAACCGTGTGTCCAATACAGAAATGCGAATACAGGAAACTACTAAACGGTTATCGGAATTAGATAATAATGAAAACATTTCAAGTAGTAGAAGTAATAACGTAATCAGGGACAGCAGTCGCATCGTGTTTGCTAGCTCGGATGACAACAATACAAATAAATAAACCACGGCAAGCAAATCCGACGCAACTCCGTCTCTGCAATCGAAACAAAATCCAACTATGTCTCTCGCAGAATGTTGGGATGATATAAAGACAAATTCAAATGTAGCAAGTCGATTTCCTGTATTCAAACCAGGAGGCGAACTTCACCCTATAATCTTTATAAAAGCTTTTGAAACTTCATTATCTTCTAAATGGAGAAATGAAAAACGGATTCAATTTGTAATAGGACATTTAGAAGCAGAAGCTGCGGAATGGGCAGTACTGCATAGAACTGAATTTAGGGACTGGGATGATTTTGTTAAGTAGTTTAAGCAAAATTTAGAGTTGTTAGACCCTCCTCCTTATTCTAAACGGTGGGGAGGTTATAGGAATTATTTCGAATGGCATTTAAACCGTGCTAAATTAATTGAAGAACCAATTATTGAAAGTAATCTAATACGAGTCCTAATTAGTAGGTTACCGTATTATGTAAAGGAAAGAACGATGGATAGGGAATGGTCACAACCTTGCGAATTATTAGGATATTTAGAACAGTTAGATATACTTCATAGAGAATGGGAAGACGAGAAATTTAGATTTGGTAGAAATGACAATTCTCGAAATAATAATAATTCAGAACCACGAAAATTTAACAACAACAATCAGAGCCGGTTTTGATATATAGAACGTCAATCTAAAGATAAAGAGAGCCAACAAAATCGGGATAATAACTCTACAATGCGGAAATTACACAATAACGATAACGAGATAAATCATCCTCAAGTAATTAATGAAGGTGAAGTTGTAGGTGACGTTATCATAGAAAGTTCGGAAAACTAGTAAAGTCCTTTAGTACTGGTCGACTAAAGGGAACTGTTAGTCAAAATTATACAAGATCCAATTGCTAAGCTGCCAAACGGAAGGTGATTGGCAACAAGATTTACTTCATGAAGACAATCAGATAAGGGAGAATATAACTTATAAACCCATTATTAAAGGTTATATTAAAGATACCGAAGTAAATATTATAATCGATTCGGGTAGCGAAATAAGTATTTTATCTAAAGAATTATTTCAACTTAAAAGGAAATATTGGAATTTACCAACCTTACCTGTAACTGGGGTGAAAATTATAGGAGTTACTGCTAAAAGAAGTCAAAATATTACTGAGGAAGTTTATTTAACTTTTGAAATTTCTAAACAATTAATTTCTCACTCTGTACTTGTCGTAGCCAACTTAAATGTGGCTATAATTTTAGGTACAGATTGGTTGTGTAAATATAAAGCTATATTAGATTTTAAAGACTCTTCCTTAACCATCAATAAGGAGGCATGTGCTTTTAAAGTGAGGTTTTCTAATAATCAAGTACCTGAAAATTGCTACGAATCCTTACAGATTAAGTACACACAGACCATGAACCTATTAATAGATTCTAGTGATCTTGAATATGAAGTATACCAATGTGAGGCTAGTAATAGTATCGAAATCGAAGTGAGAGAAAAATGTTATTCTACGAATTGTCTATCCGAACAAGAAAAGGAAGAGTTGGAATCTTTACTGTTAGAATTTAGAGCCGTCTTCTCAGATGAACCGGGGAGAATCAAAGATTACGTTTGTAAACTTAAGATTAAAGATCAAAAACCATTCTTTAAGAAACATCCTATTCCAGTACAATTCAAAGAATCGGCTAGCAGAAAAATAAGTAAGATGCTAGAACAAAATATTATCGAACGATCATGTAATGCTTTTGACAGTCCTCTGTAGGTGTTAAGAAAGCTACTGGTGGGGTACGACCGGTTCTGGATGCTCGTGAATTAAACAAAATTATAGAGATGGAAAGAGACAGACCTATTCCTATGGAGGAGGTACTTCTTAAGATTGCTGGTTCTCGTTATATGAGTACAATGGATTTAACTGCTGGCTACCATCAAGTCATATTACACCCTGATTCACGGCAATATACGGCTTTTCATTTTGAAGGCAGATCATATCAGTTCCAAGTTTTACTTTTTGGACTCAATATATCAGTGTCAACTTTCATTAGGGCGTTAGATTCTGCTTTCGGTCAGCAATTATTACAAAAGATTATTTTATATGTAGATGATATTTTGGTAGCCACTAAAACGTGGGAAGAACACGTAACGATATAATGGGAATTGTTTGACCGTTTAATTGACAGAGGAATTACTTTAAAATTATCTAAATCTTACTTCGGAAAGGAGGAAGTGAGATTTTTGGGGCATATAGTGGACAGTAAAGGTATTAGGCCAGACCCAGCACGTATTGAAGCTATTGCTCGATACACGAGTCCTAGAAATCGGAAACAACTGAAATCATTCTTCGGAATGGTAGGATTTCTGAGGCAGGATATTGTTAAACCTAAATTACTCGATTTATTAAAAGAGAAATCAGTATGGCTCTGAGGAAAAGAGGAAGTTTTTAATAAGATAAAAGGAGCATTAACAGAAGCTAAAATGTTATACCATCCAGATTTCAATCAGGGCTTTTGTATTTGTACGGATGCCTCTGATTATGGTGTGTCTTGTGTAATATTCCAAGATGATCTGACCAATGAAAATGGATTATATCAGCCTATTGGATTCGCTAGTAGAACTTTAAATAAACATGAAAGAAATTATTTGGTAACTGAGAAGGAAGATCACGCAGTGGTACGGGGTTTCCAAAGATTTAGAGGATTATTAATTGGAAGAAAAACAATTGTATATACTGATCATCAGGCTCTAACCTTTTTGAACAATTGTCGGTTACTTCACCGTAGATTATTACGTTGGGTATTATGTTTGCAAGAATTTCAGTACGAAATTAGGTATATAAAAGGATCTTAAAATGTAGTTTCGGATGCTTTGTCGATACTTCCGGTAGGAATGGAGAATATTAACATTGCGGAAGAACCAGGAACAAATTAGCATGTTTATTTCCTTTTCATTCAGGAGAACGAACGTAAGGTTAAACGGATAGTAACTGCTATTACATGCAATCAAAGAAATGACGATCAATATAGGCAACTTATATAAAACCTTAATAATGGGGAAGAAACAGTTAACACCCGGGGTGTGTGGTTATATTTCAACGACTTGTTGTATTGGAAAGCACAGAGGGAACATCAGAGATGGAAAATCTGCATTCCGAAAACTGTTGTGTACGAATTAATTACTTATATTCATGAAGGTTACGGACATTTTGGAATTCATAAATGTATTAAACATCTAATGAAGTATTATTATTGATAGAGCACTTGCCCGCGAAAGGCAAAGGTCCCGAGTTCGAGTCACGGTCGAGTACACAGTTTTAATCTGCCAGGAAGTTTCATATCAGCGCACACTCCGCTGCAGAGTGAAAATCTCATTCTGGAAACATCCCCCAGGCTGTGGCTAAGCCATGTCTCCGCAATATCCTTTCTTTCAGGAGTGCTAGTTCTGCAAGGTTCGCAGGAGATCTTCTGTAAAGTTTGGAAGGCAGGAGACGAGGTACTGGCAGAAGTAAAGCTGTGAGTACTGTGCGCGAGTCGTGCTTCGGTAGCTCAGTTGGTAGAGCACTTGCCCGCGAAAGGCAAAGGTCCCGAGTTCGAGTCTCGGTCGGGCACACAGTTTTAATCTGCCAGGAAGTTTCATATCAGCGCACACTTCGCTGCAGAGTGAAAATCTCATTCTGGAAACATCCCCCAGGCTGTGGCTAAGCCATGTCTCCGCAATATCCTTTCTTTCAGGAGTGCTAGATCTGCAAGGTTCGCAGGAGAGCTTCTGTAAAGTTTGGAAGGCAGGAGACGAGGTACTGGCAGAAGTAAAGCTGTGAGTACCGGGTGTGAGTCGTGCTTCGGTAGCTCAGTTGGTAGAGCACTTGCCCGCGAAAGGCAAAGGTCCCGAGTTCGAGTCTCGGTCGGGCACACAGTTTTAATCTGCCAGAAAGTTTCATATCAGCGCACACTCCGCTGCAGAGTGAAAATCTCATTCTGGAAACATCCCCCAGGCTGTGGCTAAGCCATGTCTCCGCAATATCCTTTCTTTCAGGAGTGCTAGTTCTGCAAGGTTCGCAGGAGAGCTTCTGTAAAGTTTGGAAGGCAGGAGACGAGGTACTGGCAGAAGTAAAGCTGTGAGTACCGGGCGTGAGCCGTGCTTCGGTAGCTCAGTTGGTAGAGCACTTGCCCGCGAAAGGCAAAGGTCCCGAGTTCGAGTCTCGGTCGGGCACACAGTTTTAATCTGCCAGGAAGTTTCATATCAGCGCACACTCCGCTGCAGAGTGAAAATCTCATTCTGGAAACATCCCCCAGGCTGTGGCTAAGCCATGTCTCCGCAATATCCTTTCTTTCAGGAGTGCTAGTTCTGCAAGGTTCGCAGGAGATCTTCTGTAAAGTTTGGAAGGCAGGAGACGAGGTACTGGCAGAAGTAAAGCTGTGAGTACTGTGCGCGAGTCGTGCTTCGGTAGCTCAGTTGGTAGAGCACTTGCCCGCGAAAGGCAAAGGTCCCGAGTTCGAGTCTCGGTCGGGCACACAGTTTTAATCTGCCAGGAAGTTTCATATCAGCGCACACTTCGCTGCAGAGTGAAAATCTCATTCTGGAAACATCCCCCAGGCTGTGGCTAAGCCATGTCTCCGCAATATCCTTTCTTTCAGGAGTGCTAGATCTGCAAGGTTCGCAGGAGAGCTTCTGTAAAGTTTGGAAGGCAGGAGACGAGGTACTGGCAGAAGTAAAGCTGTGAGTACCGGGTGTGAGTCGTGCTTCGGTAGCTCAGTTGGTAGAGCACTTGCCCGCGAAAGGCAAAGGTCCCGAGTTCGAGTCTCGGTCGGGCACACAGTTTTAATCTGCCAGAAAGTTTCATATCAGCGCACACTCCGCTGCAGAGTGAAAATCTCATTCTGGAAACATCCCCCAGGCTGTGGCTAAGCCATGTCTCCGCAATATCCTTTCTTTCAGGAGTGCTAGTTCTGCAAGGTTCGCAGGAGAGCTTCTGTAAAGTTTGGAAGGCAGGAGACGAGGTACTGGCAGAAGTAAAGCTGTGAGTACCGGGCGTGAGCCGTGCTTCGGTAGCTCAGTTGGTAGAGCACTTGCCCGCGAAAGGCAAAGGTCCCGAGTTCGAGTCTCGGTCGGGCACACAGTTTTAATCTGCCAGGAAGTTTCATATCAGCGCACACTCCGCTGCAGAGTGAAAATCTCATTCTGGAAACATCCCCCAGGCTGTGGCTAAGCCATGTCTCCGCAATATCCTTTCTTTCAGGAGTGCTAGGTCTGCAAGGTTCGCAGGAGAGCTTCTGTAAAGTTTGGAAGGCAGGAGACGAGGTACTGGCAGAAGTAAAGCTGTGAGTACCGGGCGTGAGTCGTGCTTCGGTAGCTCAGTTGGTAGAGCACTTGCCCGCGAAAGACAAAGGTCCCGAGTTCGAGTCTCGGTCGGGCACACAGTTTTAATCTGCCAGGAAGTTTCATATCAGCGCACACTCCGCTGCAGAGTGAAAATCTCATTCTGGAAACATCCCCCAGGCTGTGGCTAAGCCATGTCTCCGCAATATCCTTTCTTTCAGGAGTGCTAGTTCTGCAAGGTTTGCAGGAGAGCTTCTGTAAAGTTTGGAAGGCAGGAGACGAGGTACTGGCAGAAGTAAAGCTGTGAGTACCGGGCGTGAGTCGTGCTTCGGTAGCTCAGTTGGTAGAGCACTTGCCTGCGAAAGGCAAAGGTCCCGAGTTCGAGTCTCGGTCGGGCACACAGTTTTAATCTGCCAGGAAGTTTCATTTCAAAAATATGTCCCGTATTGTGAGAAGTATTATTAGGACTTGTGAAACCTGTCAAAAGGTTAAAGTTAATAACAAATCTAAGCGTTATAAATTATATGCTGTAATTTCTCGAGGTCTATGGGATCTACTATCATTAGAATTTTTCGGCCCTCTGCCTCGTAGTTCAGGAGGATTTACTTATGTGTTTGTTGTAATGGAATGTTGGTCCAAACATGTGAAACTATATACTTTGAAACGAGCGAATACAGCAAGCGTTATACGCTGTATTACTCGAAACTACTTTGTTAACTGGGGCATTCCTAAACGACTTATGTCTGACAACGGTAATGCTTTTATTAGTCAAAAGTTTCAAGATATGATAAAACAATATGGAATCAAACATATCTTAATTTCGAAATATCACCCTCAAAGTAATTTAGTAGAAAGAGGCATGAAAGAATTAGGACGATTATGTAGAACTTATGGTGCATATAAACATACTCGGTGGGCCAAACTAATGCCTGAGTTCGAAAAGATATTAAATGAATTGCCTCATCTAACGACGGGATTATCACCTATAGAAATTTTAAGCAAACAAATTATAGGTGAGCCTTTACTAGCTGCTCTACCTTGGCCACCCGTAAATGAGATCCAACAATGCATTCCAAGCGACAAAATTCGCGAACAGATTATTAAAAATGCTGAACGGAGAATTAAAAGTTATAATCAACATGCTATAGAAACCTCATTTCAGGTAGGAGACCTTGTATTAGTACTATCTCATCCTAAAAGTTCGAAGATCAATAAGGAATGTAGAAAATTCTTCTTTATCTTTGAAGGTCCATATGTTATTCATAAGATTGTACATCCCAAAGCGTTACTTCTTATGGAACCTTCATCAGGTGTAATTAAAGGATTATATAGTATCGATCAAATTAAACCCTTCATTCCTAAATAAGTTAATATTTAGTATATGTTACATACGGCGAGCGTTCATAGTTTATTCATGCGAAGTTTTTCGTGATGGTTACGTGTTATTTTAAAGAAATGACAGGAAGTTTACACAAGTGTTCTACCGGTACTTCAAAAAGGGAAAGATAACTAAAAAGAGATTTATATGGAAGAAATTTTGTAATTAGGTCAGAAGGAATTTTGTATATTTTATATTTACTCAGATAGTAGGAACCAAAGGGGATGGTTAATAATTTTAGGGACCATGGGCGTCCAGAGCTATATGGCTCACGAGAACATAGCACAGTGCCTTTAATAGAGATTTGTAATAGTGTAAATATAGAACACACCAAACGGGGCTCTCTCGCTTGTTTCTCCTAAATAAATTGCCATTACCCAACAAAGTGTCCGAAGGTAAAGAAAGCTGTGCCGAGATTCTAAAGAAAGTTTTGCTTGATTTCTTCTTGACCTTAGGCATAAATAAAGCATTATGGAAAAAAACGACGTAAAGTAAATAGTACTATTAGTTATTGTGGGAAACTTATTAGTAATATATATTTTGGAAAGAATAACTCTAGTAAATGAATAAAACTGAAACTAACCTATCACAATTTGAACGCTCTGTCCTAATGTAACAACGTTAAAGAACGTACTAAATTACTATTTAGTAGCAACTATTAAATAAAAAGGAGTGATCTCCATATATTCAGTTATGAATTACCATAATAGTATAATTAAAAGTAAATGACAAATAGTCACAGCAATATCGTCATAAAAGGATTGAACATATCTAAGAGGGAAAATGTGAGAAAAATGTATAATATTAACAGTTAAATATTGTATATAGAAGAAGTTTTATTTTCGGTTAAAACCTGACAAACTGAGCTTGTGGGTGGGGTATGTAGTGGGACACGAAATGGAAGCATCACCCATCCACCAGTGTCATCCCAGTTTGCAGGTGAATATAAGTTTAATTTAGTGTTTTGTTTATGTATTTTGTAATATTTGTAATGTTTGTGAATTCTCTAAAGTTTTGCATTTATTTTTATGTTTCATGTGCGGAGAGGGCAGCACAACGAACGGAGACAGCATCTTCACTGCTGGGACCTGAGAGAAAATAGCTGGCCACTATACATCGTGGGTCGACAGCCAAAGAGCAACAGAAGATCCTGAAACCGAGTTGTTGCGCCGTGATTCTAAAAAAAACTGAAAAAATAAGAATTTGTAATGTTTCTACAACAATGACGTCATAGAAAGTTTAATCATGTTGTAAATGTTCAGTCCTATCTTGTCAAGGCTCAGGTTCACGTCTATATGTAGTATATATGAAGATAATAAACTAGTGTATACTACAAAAGTTTAAATACGTGTTCTGAGAATTTATTTATGAAGAATTATATTAAGGAAGAAGGATTGTTGATTTATTTGACAAGATTATTAATTTTTGACAACATGCATCGCGAGTTTGAGTCTTAAAAGTTTATTCCATGTGGCTTTAATATTTATTAAAGCAGATAACTTGCATTAATATAATTTCTGAGAAGAAACAAACGACATCTAAATTAAAAAAAGTTTGTGCAAACCAACTGGAATGAGTGACGTAATTCTGCGCATATGACTCAAAGGACGATGTTTTAATTACAGTTTCGTTCAAGAACCATTCAGGGAGAACTTTAAAAAGCGTTTAAATAATTTTGAAGTGTTTTGTAACTGACGTCGGTGACGAAGTCTGCACATGGTCATATGTCAAAAGAAAATCATTTATACAAAACTTACGTTGTTACACTACACTTTCCAGAAATGTCTTCACATCTGTATAGCAAAGTGTGGTGTCACCGCCAGACACCACACTTGCTAGGTGGTAGCTTTAAATCGGCCGCGGTCCATTAGTACATGTCGGACCCGTGTGTCGCCACTGTGTGATCGCAGACCGAGCGCCACCACACGGCAGGTCTCGAGATACGGACTAGCACTCGCCCCAGTTGTACGGACGACGTAGCTAGCGACTATACTGACGAAGCCTCGCTCCTTTGCCGAGCAGATAGTTAGAATAGCCTTCAGCTAAGTCCATGGCTACGACCTAGCAAGGCGCCATTAGCCTAACATAGCAATTGATAATTATCGTCTAAAGCGTGTCTCAACAAGAACGATGTATACAACAAGGATGGATTAAAGTTAAGTATTCCAAAAGCAACGTACTTTTCTTTATAGCATTCATTGAGCGTCCTGTTTCAGGCTTCACGATATTCTGCGTGAGCTTATAGCGTGCATATCGGCCCCCTCAAAATAACACTGTGTCGGCACTTCTGTCGACACATCACAAAGTATCCTTCAATGTTGGCCATTCCCAGACTTTGTTGTTGGGCTTCATACATTCGGTTAGAGTTGAGTTGTCTTACTCGAAAACCCTTGAATAAACTACATTTGACAAACAGTATTCAAGTTTTGCAAATGAATGTATAGCTTGTGCTCATAATAATATCTCATTTGGTGGTTAGAAATGTGATTCAGAGTTACTTGACACCAAATAACATGACAAAAACTGTTGGCTAAAGTAGTCCACTCTTGCGTTTACGTTGAAAATTTTTTAAATGAACCTGTTTCTATGGTTTACTTTATAAAAGCATTAAAATGAGTGCGGATAAAGTTAAAAGTACAAAATTAGAAAAAAAAAGTCACTTAATGACTTACCAACAACCTGTATCCTTTAACAGTGCCTGTAGAGACGAAAGTTTTTACTTTATCTATTTATTTATTTATTTAACCTGATCTGCGTAGGGCTGTCAGGCGCACTCTTACAACGGAACAGAGTTTCACACATACAGTGCCTTTCGTACATCCTAGTTTCCTAACAAAAATAACCGCTTTAATATGCAAATGTTATTAAACTGATTCGAGTGTCTGAAGTGGCAATGTGAGTAAATAATGCTGACTACGAACTAATAAAGTCAATATTGGATTACATATAATACTGCATCTGCTGCCACTAATAATAATAATAATAATAATGTCAGATATAAAAAGAAGTTATAGGTGCACAAGATAGATGTGACTCATATAGCGAGTTATGGGGAAATGAAATATGAGGAGACTGCTCCAGTTAAGAATACTAGGAAAAGAGAAAAATCTGGTTGGAAAGAAGAATGTACAAGGGTTATGAATGCATACAAGAACAATCATCATCCTTATTGTTGCTTTAGTAGATACGTCATTAACTGTCTTCTGAAACTGGCGATGTTATCAAGTTCTCTAATATAATGCGGAAGGTTATTCCAGAGTCGGTTTCCTGCTACTGGAAAGGACTTCAAGAAAGTGACTGAACGATGGAGTCAAAAAGAAAACATTTTGCTGTCACGCTGTTCAGATAAGAGCGTTAAAGTCGAGGAGAAATATGAATAACAGTGTTCGTAAATAAGAAGACAGAGGGTATGGAAATCTCTGCGTCTGTCTGCGCGCAGCCAGGATAGCTGTGCATATGATAGTGAAATATGATCAAGGAGTCGAACATCACAGATATAACGAACACAGACATTCATAACCACTTCCAGGCGTCGTGAGCTTTACTGAGAAAGGCCTTGCAGGATAACATCGCTGTAGTCAAGAAGTATAAGCGCTGAGGAGTAAGCAAAACAATAATTTTTCACTATGACAAACGAGTCATAACGAAACCTCTGGTGGCCAGTATATGAACTAACAAATCTATCCGTACTAAAGACACGGCTGCTACCTATAGGAAAATCGTAGTTCTGCCACTGCTATCAGTAACTGCTGCTTTTGGCAACGGACCGAAAATTTTTTCCTGTTTGGGCTGAAAGTAACACTGAGAGTTAAAGCAGCCCTAGTTTACGCTATAGTTGTTTAAGTTAAATCTTATAACTCAATTTTGAACCACATTTATTTTTCCATTGCCTTCAAATTCTGCGTAAATACTTATGTAGCATCGATGCATTGACCGATGTAATGATCTTGCAGAGAGGACTATTCACCTTGGCTGCTACCCACCACCCCAGCCCTCAATTTATTTGTGCTCTTATGACACCAGTGACACCCCCCCACGTTATGCCACTGTGTAAGAATCACGTACACTATGTGATCAAAAGTATACAGACATCCTCAAAAGCATACTTTTCCATATTAGGTGCATTGTGCTGCCACCTACTACCGGGTACTCCATATCAGCGACCTCAGTAGTCGTTAGACATTGTGAGAGAGCAGAATGGGGCGCTCCGCAGAACTCACGGACTTGGAACGTGGTCACTTGTGTCATACATCTGTACACGAGATATCCACACTCCTAAACATCCCTAGGCCCACTGTTTCCGATGTGTCAGCGAAGTGGAAACGTGAAGGGACACGTACAGCACAAAAGCGCACAGGCCGACCTCGTCTGTTGACTGACAGAGACTGCCGACAGTTGAAGAGGGTCGTAATGTGTAATAGGCAAACAGCTATCCAGACCATCACACAAAAATGGTGAGAAAACTTGGATTTCATGGTCAAGCGGCTGCTCATAAGCCACGCATCACGCCGGTATATGCGAAACGAAGCAAAAAAAGAAAAAAAAATGTTCAAACGTGTGTGAAATTTTATGGGACTTAACTGCTAAGGTCATCAGTCCCTAAGCTTACACACTACTTAACCTAAATTATCCTAAGCACAAACACACACAACCATGCCCGAGGGAGGACTCGAACCTCCGCTGGGGTCAGCCGCACTGAAACGACGCCTCGCTTGGTGTAAGGAGCGTAAACACTGGACGATCGAACAGTGGAAAAACGTTGTGTGGAGTGACGAATCACGGTACACAATGTGGCGAACCGATGGCTGGCGAATGTTCGGTGAAAGTTATCTGACAGCATGTGTAGTGCCAACAGTAAAGTTGGGAGGCGGTGGTGTTATATCAAGGAGGGGGCTTGCATCTCTTGTTGTTTTGCGTGGCAATATCACAGCACAGGCCTACATTGATGTTTTAAGCACCTTCTTTCTTCCCACTGTTGAAGAGCAATTCGCGGATGGCGACTGCGTCTTTTAACACGATCGAACACCTGTTCATAACGCACGGCCTGTGGCGGAGTGGTTACACGACAGTAACATCGCTGTAATGGACTGGTCTGGAGAGAGTCCTGACCTGAATCCTACAGAACAGCTTTGGGGTGTTTTGGAACGCCGACTTCGTGCCAGGCCTCACCGACCGACATCGATACCTCTCCTCAGTGCTGCACTCCTTGAAGAATTGGCTGCCATTCCTCAAGAAACCTTCCAGCACCTGATTGAACGTATGCTGCGAGAGTGGAACCTGTCATCATGGCTAAGGGTGGGCCAACACCATATTGAATTCCAGCATTACCGATGGAGGGCGCCACGAACTTGTAACTCATTTTTAGCCAGGTGTCTGGATACTTTTGATCACACAGTGTATCTGTGAAATGGTTGGGGAGAGGGGTGAAAAAGAAGTGTAGTCCATGCCGCACGAATACCCATACTTTATTCATTTAGTATGTAGGTTGAGACCACTTAATTACAACAAACTTTACACATAATTTCAAACCTTTCCGGAACTTTTTCTCGCTTACAACTCCCACAAAATGACGAAACGAGAAAAATTTATTCCTTACTACATTTTTGCTGTTCATGTAATAAAACTTGCATATCTGGCATGACGTTTTAATTTATTACTTCTTTACTACTTACTGTATTCGCTATACATTTTATAGCTGGTGTTCACATATAGGATTGAATGTACGTGCAAAATTATATCACTGTCGACACATAGGTCAGAATATATGACGCCATAAACAGTGACTACGAGAAAAATTGCCGGATCATGCGTGAAGTTTAAATTTATTACTTTTTTGTTCCTAACTCTATTCGTAATATATTTCGCAGATGGTGGCCACGTTGAAAGTACCTACAAAAGTATATCATTATACAGCACATACGTCAGTAGATATGACGTCATAAACACGGAGATGCGTGAAAAGAACTGTAAGGCGATATTCGCTAGTGATACAGGTGAACTATGTGTACAAATTTGTGTGAAACATGTTACATATAGGTGACATGTGCGTTCGCGAGATAAGCCTGGGGTAAAAAGTGCCTCTTAAACCTCTGAAATGATTTCAATCAAACGTGATTCAAATGCTAATTACTATCTGGTAAGCAATACTGTTGGGTTGAGAACGAGAAACCTCCTATTGGGGTAGAGGTAAGAAGGAGACAGAGGAGGATAAGAAGGGACAGACACAAATAGGGGAGGGGAGGAGATGAAGAGAGAGAGGCCGAGTGGGAAATGAACAGAAAGGGAAGATGAAGACATGGACAGAGAAAGAAAAGAAGAGGATATGGACAGAGTTGGAGGGAGACATGGTCAGAGAGAGGGGAGAGGAGAAGGGTTGAGAAAGGAAAGAGGACTATATGGACAGAGAGGGGGACAGGAGGACATGGACAGAGAAAGGGACGAGTAGGAGATGAACAGAGAGAAGGGAGAAGAATAGATGGGCCGAAAGAGGTGGAGATGTACAGAGAGAGGGGGCAGCTGATGGACAGAGACAGTTGGAGGAAAAGGTGGAAGAGAGAGTCAGAGAAGAATGGTAGGAGGAGGTGGGAAATGGACAAATAAGAGAGGCAAGGAGGAGATGGACGTAGAGGGGGTGACATACAAGGGAGAGGAGGAGATGAGCATAGATGGGGATAGGAGGGGTTGGGCAGAGAGGGAAGGAGAGGGATGAGGAGCAGATTGAAAGGAGGAGGAGATGAACAGTAACAGGTGTCCCTTCCTGGTGAGAGAGAGAGTGGTGATGGGGCAGAGAAAAGAAAAAGGAAGTGATGGACAGAGAGAGGTGGAGGAGATGGACAGCAGAGGGGGCGGAGGAGATGGAGACAAGGTGGAGGAGTAGATGGAGAGAAAGAGGGGGAGGCGGAGATTGGGATAGATACGTACCGTGGCATACTCAGCTGGTCATACATCGCTTTTTCAGCCTGTTTCTATGTAACACACAACATTTATTTATGTCGGGTGTCAGTTGCCAATCCGTGTACTATGACCAATCCCTGGCAATTCTTTCCGCAGTTCGCTAGTTTCCCAGCGTTGTGACTTCTCTGTACACCACTCGTAGACAGCCTCAGGGTGCTTGCGACGTTATCCATTACGTTATTTACATGCACATTGAATACAAATAGACTTATAACACTCCCTCAAAGTACATCCAAAATTACTTTTGCGCCTGAAGATTTCTCGTTGTTAAGAATGGCGTGCTTGATCTATTTGCTAGGTACTCTCCAGTTCAATCATAAAGCTGGTCTGATATTTCGTGCACACAGCGGGAAATTGTGTCGAACGCTTTCCGGAAGTCAAGGAAGTATAGAAATTATGTCAGAATTCCTTGAGGCAATTTCTACGTGATGTCGATGCATTTTAATGAGGCCCTGTTCAGAATGAAACCGTTTGTGCGGGATATGTTTAATCAGGTACTGCCATTAAGTGCACATAAATATGACTATGGGAATCTAACGCATGTACTAAAGTGACTTGATAGTAGCAGCTTGTGTACCAATCGTAGCAGCATAAGCAGAGTTCATAATCGTTGAGAGCAGCTAATGGCAGAAAAAATGTAAACAACGAGTTCATGTGCTTGCGGAGGAAGTGTGGGAAACAATTGACTGAGAGAGAAAGGCAGAGAGAGAGAGACAGAACGTGACCTACGTTTTAGATGCCAGTATTACGCAGTGAGAAGGTAGCCTTCCCTAACAAAGGTAGTCAGCGGAAGTTCCCACACTATCACCTCACGTGATAGCCGACGACGGTGGTGCGTTGTTAGCCAGTACTCCGCCACTGACTGTCGGAGGAGCTAAGAGAAGCAACCTGATGGAAGATGTTGAGGAAAGGTAGCAGCTCTTCCTGAAACGAAATGTTCAGTAACAACACAGCATTTGTTTTGGCTATTAACTATGCGGTATCTGTACCGATAAACAATTACCAACGGCAGTGAACATCTTTTAAGCATTTATATTCACTAGAGAGAAAAGTGTATCTAACTGAAGACCTTCAGTTCTGGTTACATTTCTATAATTATTATGTCTCTGCATGTATAACAAAGGAAGACCGAGTAGTGTCGGACACTAGATGTAAGCTTTTTGCGAAGGTTGTATTCAAATATTTTTCACACTAAACAATAGAATTATGAAACTCGGTGTCATAAGAATATACTTCGTTTATTCTTTTTTCCGCCTTTTGTGTTTCGGTCGTCTAAATTTTTCAAAGGATTTTATCAGACGTAAAATTGTTACCTGTAAAAAAGCAATTTTTGTTTCAAATAAGTATTAATTGAATCGCAAAAGATGGCAAACCTGAACTTGTCTATTAGCTCACGTAATTTGTCAAAAATCTGTCAATTTGGTCCCAGCAGACACCTGCTGCTGATTGCAAATTCGTGGCTGCACCTGCCCTCAGCCTAAGGTCTTCACATCTTTTCATAAAATCATAGTAAAAATCTTTATCCTCAGTCATTGTTTTCTGATGGAACCGATGCTTTATTTTCAGTTGCTCTGTTGATTTTTACACTATATTTAAGATTTCATTTTCACTCAACGGATAAAGCTATTATATAAATTTTTAACATGATCACATAATAATGTTTCCTGTTCATCTCTGAATGCTCTCTGAAATTAATTTTTAGTTCCTTTAACAGATCTCACACCCACCTCTTTGTTTTCCCATGAAGTTGTAAATGTACCATCTAAAGTATTTGGTGGAAATTAATATCTCTCACTCGCTTCCCTCATTGTCATTTCAAGATGATTGACTTTTTCTGCGGTTTACGTCATGTTATTTTGGTTCTACGAGTATGTCTTCTCTAACTTCGCCTATTAAAGAGAAAGACGATAAAAAGTTAAGGTTTTGTGCTATCTGTTTTGCCTGGCACAACCCGAAATTGCTTCGTTCTTTACAGTTCAAACGTACCGGTGTGGTAATTTAACATTGCCATTTTATTAGCTACTTGCTAACAGGTCACACCATTTCAAAGTTATGCTCATGGACAAGAAAACTCACTAGCAACAAATAATTTGTTGCCACTCCGAGACGCACTGTTGTTCTGATTCAAAATAGTTTCAGTGGTCTTGTTCCTCGATTGTTCACAATGCAATGGGGTGACAGGTGTAGTCACTATCGCTAGAAATAAAAAAACAGGTGATGTCCGTTACGAGTCACTGTCCGATACTGACCGTCCTACCACCAATAGGAGACAGAACGTTCGCCGTATACTTTAAACTGTGAACATACTGGAATGTCGAGATATGAGTTTACGGATTGATGTATCAGTATCTCAGTTGTATTCGAAGCATGTGAAATGAGGTAATTTAATCTAGAAAAACTCTTATGAAAAACGAAGGAAGTGCAGTTTGAGACTTAACTCAATAAACTCAGAGTACATCATACGGATTGACACTCATTTTACGACGAAGGAAACAGACACAATTCTTTAAATGCGAACATTTTAGGTTATTCTTTACCTTGACTGATATTAATATCGAATCAGAGAACAAGTTCACTATTACCAGTAATTGTTTATTGACACTCACAAGGCATTTAGAAGGTATAAACCTCCAACTTGAGGTGGATTCAGACGAATTAATGCGACATGGTGCGTGTTGTGTTACGATTTTGGGGTAACCTGGGGCCCAGTCTAATGGAGAAACAAAACACTATTTTAGAATATGGTTTGGGGGAGGTTTTTCACAAAAAAATAAACTTAAATGTTATTGGGAAAATGGAACAACTAAAATAGAGTATCTCCAGCTGCCACAGGCTCCTTTCTCTGCCGTAATACATCACTTACAAACCGTTACACTTTGTAAAGAAAGATGGTGTCTGGAAATTGCTGGTTGCAAAGAACATGTAGTAAAAATAGAAACATTATTTCTAAGTACAAAGCATATATAACTAAACAACACTACTACTTGAGATTAAGTTTTAAACATTGTGAAGGGCTTTGGTTGAGTTGATGAATACATATGTTGAGTAAATATTACAAGTTGTATAAAAATCCTTTCGTGACTTGTTTATGTGATCAGGTGACACGTTACAAATCTTAAGTGGAAGAATTATGTTGCCAATAATGGTAAAATTATAAACAAATAACAATTTTAGCTCGGGCTGAGGGATAGAGCATGAGAGGAATGCGAGAAGTAGAGCTAAGTATTGGGAAGCTAAAGCAATGGGCTTGTTCAAAAAATCTTCAAATGTGTGTGAAATCTTATGGGACTTAACTGCTAAGGTCATCAGTCTCTAAGCTTACACACTACTTAACCTAAATTATCCTAAAGACAAACACAGACAGCCATGGCCGAGGGAGGACTCGAACCTCCGCCGGGACCAGCCGCTCAGAGTGGGCTTGTTAAACTTACATATTTTACGTTTTATAGCTATGAAAATGCTGAAGTATTACACTGATACCAAGTTAAAGCTATGAAGAAATACATGCTCTCTATAATACAAAGAGATATATTTACTATCAGAATAACATGTGATACGTGGTGCTGTTTTATTTGCCTGTATCTATTGAGTTTTGAGAGTTCGGTGTAAGTATGTATCAACTCAACCAAAGATCTTTATAATGCTTTGAAACTACTCAGAAATAGTAGTGTTGTTTTGTTATATGTTCTTTGTACTTCGAAATAATGTTACAATTTTTGCTATATGTTCTTCATACCTAATAGTTTCTAAACACCATTTGTGTTTATAAAATGTAACCGTTTATAAGTGATGTGCCCACTGGAGACATTCTGTTTTAGTTGTTCCGTTTTCACAATAACATTTAAGTTTAGTCTTTTGTTAAAAACCTCTCCAAAACCATGATCTGAAATAGTGTATTGTTTCTCCACTAGACAGTGCCACAGATTACCCAAAGTCGTAACACAATAAAACACACACACACAATATTAATACATAAATCCACCTGATGGTGAAGGCTTAAGGCTTTGGAACACGCTGTGGATATAAATAAAAAGTGAGTGGTAACAATAGACACAATTCGGTTTTAGAAACAATGAGATTTCAGCCTCGAGTCGTGTACACTTAGCTTGAAACAACCGCTTCTCATTTTTTGACTCTATTGAGGGAACAGAAGTAAATTTTGGCGTACCAACAGTAAAACTTTTGAGCAAATATTTACACGACGGTAGGGATGTAGTATTTCCTGCTATGTTAAGGACTCTGGTATCAATTAAGAACAAAGTTTGTCCAAGATCTTACAGAATAGTGCGAAATGTAGATAGGCCCAAGGATTGCGCTGTATGCTGGTGAGAGACCCGAACAAGATGAGTCCTGACGAGGAGTTCTCTGAGGTTGAAATTATTCCTCTGAAATCGTCTCAAATACATGTTTATAGTACTGCAATATAGAGCCTCTTGCAGTTCGTCACTCTTTTCTCTTCACTGTCTCCTGATGTTAAATGGTTAATAGTTATGATGAAACTGCGTTACAGTTATAGCTGAGATTTCCTTTTAATGGTAAAAGTGTACTTGATCAAAATAAGTTGAAGATAGTACCGCTACGCCTTGCGAACTAGTTTTGAAGATTGGCTTGTCGATATGGTCTGAGCGAAGTAAAAGGTACGAAAGTTCATTTAAACGTATTCTTGCTTAATATTGTATGTTATTTTTGAGGTCAACATGCCGAGTTTGGCCATCGTAAAACAAGAAAGAGCCATGTTAAACTTACTGATCATTATATATACGGTGGAAATACCAGCAGTGATTTGAAAAAAAACATCGCTATTCACAGTTGGATTGTATTATTATGATTATTTTGTGTTCTGTTAATAGAAAGCATGGAAATTATACTGTGTGCTTGCATTTCTACGGGAATTATGTCAGTGGTTATGGCGTGATGCAACTCAGATGTCCAACAGGGAATAAAACTATACAGGAAAGAAAATGTTCAATACTAGAACAAACGTTCTACAATATCGAACGTACGAGCATCACACAGTACATTGCATGCTGTTGAATGAAGTTTAATTTTACTTTCTTTTATTTCCTTACGATGCGATCACAAAAGAATTTCACAATTTATACGTGTATAAATAGACAAACTGTTAATTTCACTCTGCTTATAAAACTTTGACATCCATCCACTGTTGCCTTTTGACAACGCAAAATGCCTTTTGTAGACTGCGCTTTTAGCCATAATTTTATTCTTGTCGTAGCATTGCGTAGATAGCTGCTTAGGGGACTCAACAGGTTCTGTAATGAATCTTCTTATCTAATTTTTCATCTATAGTCTGATGATGACCACTGACTGATCGAAACCGGTAAGTTCTAGAATACTTTTGTGATTGTACCTTAAGAGAAATGAAGAAAGTAATCAATCAAACGATAATCTCTATTGAAAACATGTCAATAGAAGAAATTTATGATCCAAGTAACACCGCTGGTAGCTCTGCATGTTCGAACAGGTCCATCCATAGGTGCCCCAATCGACAGTGTGTTAACGACCAGGGTTGACTAGCGCTTGCAAAATCTTTGTTGTATATTGTCTGTGGCTGCAAGTGAATATCCATGTGAATCGTTTCAAAGTTTTCCTCGTGTCAAGTTCAAGTGCTGTATCGAAGGCCGTGGCACTTACCGCAGTATCGTGGCCATATTTAAACTCGTACACAAAAGACAGCCGTACTTGATTTGCGTGCGTGCTGTATCTATAATGTGTGCTGTGAAGCAGCATGCTAGCGCTCAAAGAGCTATTCACTCACGCATATCCATACGTACTCTTGCTTCAATATACTGACATCTAGCAGGCTGTGGAAATATCCAGTTTACGTCGTCTCGAAACCTAGTGTATTACATACAGCGACATGATACCTGACACAATGACGTTTCGTAGATTTTAAACGAAATATCACTCTCACTCACTCTCACAGTTTGTTTTACATGTTGTGAGACAATAATCTCCTATCAAGCATTGAATCGGAGAAAGGATAACATTGCTCGGCATTTCCGCACTACAAGGAAACATTCACGTATTACGGCTTTGCCGCTTTGTCATTAATCGACGAATACACCCATGTCAGACCGTTTCTCTCTTGGCATTTCAGAAAATAAATAAACATGTAGCCATATCATACGAGATGTCGTGACACATTCAGCAGGGAATGTTGCGTTTGGGACAGTGTAGAATACATCACCTCCATTAGTGCAATCGGATACAGACCATCCCACTCATCTAAACACAACTGGGCACATGACTGCAAAGTGGAGTCTTGTACAGATGCCAGAGCTAAATAAGTCACAGATTTTTTGTGCCTAACGTGAATCCCAGCAGGAGTACAGTTGCAATTTATAGGAATCTATTGAACAACTAAACAATTGTGAAAAACGAATTGATCACCATAGCATGAAGTACCAAATGCCCTAGAGGTAACCAGAACTGTAATTTTAACGACTAAGGACCTACATTCAAACAAAATATTCGAAGAAATCAAAGTCATTCTCTAAGAATCATTCAGAACCTGCCAGACTGGCTGTAGCGTGCATGTCAGCTTGCAGCGTGTACCCTACGCTGGTAGCAGTTGCGTGCTTCGGACTTGTTTCTTAATTAAGTGTACGCTAAGCTCATACGCTACAGCTGTCCGAAGTATACATTCACACTGGGGTAGCAGGTTCTGTTTACTACTGGATCGTTCAGGGCTTTCTTCTTTAGTGGTCAATCCAAGGATTGGTTTGCAACAGCTACAATGGCAGTTTGTCTCCATTCTGTGCATCTCTCAGCTTTTCTCTTCATTTCTTTATAGGTGTCGCATCCCAAATCTTTCACGATTTGATCCATGTACCTCAGTCGTGGTCTTCCTCTTGGTCTTTTTCCCAGGGCTTAACAGCTATTAATTTGTTAGCAGTGAAGAAACTTGCATTCCAGGTCGGTAAAGGCAACTGTCGCTCCATCATATTGGGAATCCAGAGACGCTACTTCTCAAACGCACAGCAACATGCTTTAAATCTTTGACTGTGAAAATAATATTCTCCGCAAAATTCAAATATTTTAGGTACTTCTGATTACTATTCCAGTCAATGGTAGATAAATAGCTTTAAATTCACTTTCAGATAACATGGAAATTAGTACATTTGTTCTTCAACCTTGAGAAATCAGTTGAAGTGAGTTTCGTCGCACTGTTAATCCACCAGAGATGTGGCTAATATAGCTGACCCTCGTAATTCCAGTCTTTCGAGATAATACGCTATCAGCAACAGTTGCTAATTCATAATCCAATAAAAATCAGGTAAAGCAATTTCTTTCAGGTACCTTCAACAAAATTGAGCCGTGGCGGCCCATTTCACTATCAATAATTTTTAACTGCCTTCTCACCAGGGGACGTAGATTACTCCATGGTGGGGTTATCGCTGCCTCACCTAGTCTTCAAAGGCGGCCGCTAGAGTCGCGTCTTTGTGATTTTGAAGCAACTTGTGTTAATCTGCTGGCCAGCGCTGTCTCTCAAAAAAAATTGCCATTGTTAGTGCCGCTATGGTTACGTAATTGCACTGCTATATCAGGGGACTAAGTTTTATCTAGTTTTTAACTGTTTTTAAGACTCTTCTCCAAGAGATCCAGTTGTTCGAAGTTTTAATGTTTGCTTTCACTATGTTTTAGAAGCTAGTAGGCTCTCCGATATTATTATTACTATCCGGTCCTTTTAAGCACGTTATGAGCTCCGGCTGATGGTAAGACCATACCGAGTTACTTATTATATTTCTTCCTGGAAGAATTTACGGCTCCCATTCTGTAGTTCTCTGTTAGCAAAACTTATTTCCTAGGGTGTACTAACTTATTGCAAATGCTCTATAAGTGCAATTATGGTAAACCATATAGTAGTATAGTCCAGTCAGAAACTTACCTTTCTTGTTTGTTAACAGCACTTACTAAGTTGCTGGGAGAGTGTTCCGTGCTGACGGATTTTTGTCGCGTTGGCCCTACTTGCTTGCGGCCGTGTGTACGGCTCTCGAGCATTTCCTAGTGCAGCTTGCTACTTCTTTGCAGTAGCGTGTCCTGGTCGTCTGTGCTCAAGTTGAATATCTTTAATCTGACTTGCAATGTGAAGGAAATTTTGCTTTCGGCCAAGAGGCCTTTGATTAACTGGCTTCGCAGAGGAAGTTTTACCATTATTGTTTAATACATATTGTATTCTTGTTCTAAATTTTATTGTAAATTTTTTGTGTAAACCTTTGGGTAAGCCCTATCTTATCCTAGTTAATGTTTGTCTTTTGATGATCCGCTTAATATCTTGAACTTAAATTCGCTGGAAGAAATTGATCTAGAATTGTTTTAATTATAGTACTGGCTGGTTTATTTAAAACTGTTTAATTTTAAAAATTTTAAAAGGCCAATATTGTTAAGGTCTTATTTGTGGAATTTATTTGGGGTTATTGTTGAAATTTAACGGCTGTCCTAACATTTTGTACTAATTTCAAATATTCTACCCTTTTTTCAAATAGGACCTGTTATCAAAGAAAATATATAGCCTAAAAAAAGTAGTTGTTGTTCGCCGGCAGTTGTAGACGAGCGGTTCTAGACGCTACAGTCTGGTAACGCGCGACCGCTACGGTCGCAGTTTCGAATCCTGCCTCGGGCATGGATGTGTGTGGTGTCCTTAGGTTAGATAGGTTTAAGTAGTTATAAGCCTAGGGGACTGATGATCTCAGATGTTAAGTCCCATAGTGTTCAGAACCATTTGAACCATTTGTTGTTGTTCAAGGGCAAATGATGTTAGTTAAAGGGATCGAGTTCTTCCATATCATTTCCTTGATCCTGGTAATTCTCGATTTCAAAAGTCACCCCACAAACATATTATTATTTTCAAGTCTTCAAACTGCACTTGGCAACGTATATATGATAGTCATGTAATGAGAATCTTTACGTTATGTACCTTTAATGTGAACATTTTTGTGGTAAGTACAGGTGTGAGTAGAGAACATAATTCCAATAGTCATCATTTCATTTTTCAATATTTCTTCATCTATCTTCAGTGTCGTCGTCGCGGCTGGTTCGCTGCATCGGGTTTCCTTCTGAGGCCGATGGCTGTCGACTCGTGAACACTGGTGTCTAGCAAAGCTATCTGCCGCTCTTCTCTTCGCTTCCTCAAGTGTCCACGATGAACATCAAGCAGAGAAAGCAAACAAAAACATACATTTGTAGTATTACATGTTAACAGGAAAATACGTGAATAATTAAATTAATGGTTTGATATTCATCACTACTTATTGTACCAAGTACCGTACAGCGGCGAAGATTGAGGTTATACACTATACACAGATCTATACCACTAATAACGACAACTTGTCGTTTAAGGTTGTTACCAAAAATCTCGATAAGTACTCTCCTGATTTACTTCAGATTTTTACACGATGCTCTGATGTTATATCTGCTTACAGAGTGCTTGTGTGTTTCTTGAGTGCACTGCGACTTGCTGGTCAGTTCGTGTGTGACAATCCAAGCTGTAGGTTGTGAGTGGACGATGCGATTTACCTATGCAGAAAATGCTGACATGCTAATGGTGTATGGAGAGTGTAGGAAATATGCAGTTCGTTCTTGTACGGTGTATGTGTCAGTATATCCCAATAGACGTCACCCATCTCGGCAATTTTATCAACCCCCTCAACCATTACTAGTCAGAATCCACATAATTAATGCATGCACTTTAGTGTGTGCTACCACAGGCATTGCGCAAGTGCCAGTGTGGGAAACTTTTCAAAATCTCGTAAACGACTGGCACTGGGATCTCGCAACAAACACTACCGACAATTTAATTTACCCTACTTTTAGTTTGTTAATGTCAATAGAGTAGACATTGGTCCATTTTGAAACGTGGATGTTTGCACAAAAATACGCTTTCTAACTATTATTACAATCTGTTTGACTAACAATACGAGCCCGTGACTACCAATCCATTCTATGAAAAACACGTTCCATTTCCGCAATATTGTTGTTGTTGTGGTCTTCAGTCCTGAGACTGGTTTGATGCAGCTCTCCATGCTACTCTATCCTGTGCAAGCTTCTTCATCTCCCAGTACCTACTGCAACCTACATCCTTCTGAATCTGCTTAGTGTATTGATCTCTTGGTCTCCCTCTACGATTTTTACCCTCCACGCTGCCCTCCAATGCTAAATTTGTGATCCCTTGATGCCTCAAAACATGTCCTACCAACCGATCCCTTCTTCTAGTCAGGTTGTGCCACAAACTTCTCTTCTCCCCAATCCAATTCAATACCTCCTCATTAGTTACGTGATCTACCCACCTTATCTTCAGCATTCTTCTGTAGCACCACATTTCGAAAGCTTCTATTCTCTTCTTGTCCAAACTATTTATCGTCCATGTTTCACTTCCATACATGGCTACACTCCATACAAATATTTTCAGAAACGACTTCCTGACACTTAAATCTATACTCGATGTTAACAAATATCTCTTCTTCAGAAACGATTTCCTTGCCATTGCCAGTCTATTTTTTATATCCTCTCTACATCGACCGCAATATTAGAGCTGCAAATTTCAAATGATTCTCCCTGTATAGTACGTAAACGGGACTCTTAAAAATTTTGTACACGGACAGACAAAGGCTACAAATTTTTAATATATATATATATATATATATATATATATATATATATATATATGAAACTTTGTTTAACGTTGTTGCCATGAATCTCGAAATACCCTTGACCAATTTATTACAATTTTTTGCATGATGCTCTAGTAAACGTTCGAACGGAATAGAAGATATACACTGACGAGCTAGTACACTATGACCACCTGAATAATAGCCAGCATGTCCACCTTTGACACGGACAACAGCGGCGACGCGTTGTGCCATGGAAGCAATGAGGCCTTGGCAGGTTCATGGAGGGAGTTGCCAACATCTGCACACAGGGAGGTCACCTAATTCCCGTAAACTCCGGGGAGGGGTGGGGGGGGGGGGAGGGCGGGGCACGGTCAATCACATCAAAGATGTGCTCGATCGCGTTCAGATCTGGCGAGTTCGGGGGCAATCACATCAATTCGTACTCACCACTGTGTCCCTCGAACAATTACACTCCTGGCTTTGTGACATGGCGCATTATCTTGTTGAAAAATGTCACTGCCGTCGTGAAACATGATCGTCATGAAGGGGTGTAAGTGTACTGCAACCGGTGTACGATACTACTTGGCGCTCATGATGGAGCTCCGCTAAAGCTGAGATGCCAACGTGAATGTTCCACAGAACATAAGGAGCCGCCTTTAGCCTGTCTCCGTCCCGCAGAACAGGTGTCAAGGAGCTGTTACCCTGGAAGACGACGGATTCGTGCCCTCCCGTCGGCATGATGAAGAGTGTATCCGGATTCATCAGACCATTCAGCGCTCTGCCACTGGGCCGATGTCCAGTGCCGATGGTCACGAGCCCCTTTCAGTCGTAATTGCCGATGTTGTGGTGGCACATGCACGGTCGTCACCTATGGAAGCCCATCGTTAGGAGTGTTCAGTGCACTGTGTCTTCAGACGCACTTGTACTCTGCCTAGCAGTAAAGTCCGATGTTAGTTCCCTCACAGTTCGCTGCCTGTCCTAATATACCAGTCCTCCCAGCCTACAACGTCCGACATCTGTAATGATGGGTGGCCACCCAACCCGACGACGGCTGGACGTGGTTTCACATTGGTTACGCCACCTGTAGAAGATACTCACCACAGCGCTCCTCGAACACCCGACAATTCGTGCAGTTTGCGAGTTGTTCGTGCCAATTCTCCAGGCCATTTTAATCTACCCTCGATCAAACTCAAACAGACTGCGCTCCTTTCCCATTCTACACGCGGGCAGGAAGCTCACTGACACTACATGCACCGTGCGTGCATCTCACTAGCTGTCGTTCCTCGCCAGGTGTCGCTGCCATCGCCTGGTCGGTTTAATATCGGTATAGGTCAGTGGTCATAATGTTCTGGCTTATTAGTGTATACAGGGTGTTACAAAAAGGTACGGCCAAACTTTCAGGAAACATTCCTCACACACAAACAAAGAAAATGTGTTACGTGGACATGTGTCCGGAAACGCTTACTTTCCATGTTAGAGCTCATTTTATTAATTCTCTTCAAATCACATTAATCATGGAATGGAGACACACAGCAACAGAACGTACCAGCGTGACTTCAAACAATTTGTTACAGGAAATGTTCAAAATGTCCTCCGTTAGCGAGGATACATGCATCCACCCTCCGTTGCATGGAATCCCTGATGCGCTGATGCAGCCCTGGAGAATGGCGTATTGTATCACAGCCGTCCACAATACGAGCACGAAGAGTCTCTTCATTTGGTACCGGGGTTGCGTAGACAAGAGATTTCAAATGCCCCCATAATGAAAAGTCAAGAGGGTTGAGGTCAGGAGAGCGTGGAGGCCATAGAATTGGTCCGCCTCTACCAATCCATCGGTCACCGAATCTGTTGTTGAGAAGCGTACGAACACTTCGACTGAAATGTGCAGGAGCTCCATCGTGCATGAACCACATGTTGTGTCGTACTTGTAAAGGCACATGTTCTAGCAGCACAGGTAGAGTATCCAGTATGAAATCATGGCGGTGAATCGAGGAAGTACAGTACATACTGACGAAAGTAAAATGAGCTCTAACATGGAAATTAAGCGTTTCCGGACACATGTCCACATAACATCTTTTCTTTATTTGTGTGTGAGGAATGTTTCCTGAAAGTTTGGCAGTACCTTTTTGTAACACCCTGTATAAGGGGAAATATTGTTACCTAAAGTCTCGAAATGTTCTTCACCGATTAACTTCAAGTTTTATAAAAAAAAATCGAATGGCTCTGAGCACTAAGGGACTTAACATCTGAGGTCATCAGTCTCCTAGAACTTAGAACTACTTAAACCTAACTAACCAAGGACATCACACACAGCCATGCCCGAGGCAGGATTCGAACCTGCGACCGTAGTGGTCCCGCGGCTCCAGACTGAAGCGCCTAGAACCGCTCGGACACACCGTCCGGCCAAGTTTTATATGCTTCTCTGATAAACGATCAGATGTGCACAGGTTATGTTTTTTCTTAAATATACTCGACATATGAATGTACCCTGACATAAAAAAAAATCACAACACAGAAAAATAACTAAAGTAGAGCAATGAAATTTCGGGAATATGTTTATCTAGGTGACATATTTAATCGATAAACATTGCAAGATCGCAGGTAAACGCAAGCATGAGAGAAGCCATTGCAGATGTAAAATTCTGGTACATATATAACCGGTGTAACCACCAGAATGTTGAATGCAAGCATGCAAAAGTGTAAGCATTCATTTGTACAGATACCCGATGTCAGCTTGTGGGATGGAGTTCCATGCCTGGTGCACTTGGTCGGTCAATACAGGGACAGATTCGTTAATGCTGGTTGTTAATTACTCTGGAGTCGTCGTCCGATGATGTCCAGTATGTGCTCGATTGGAGACAGATCAGATGGTCGAATAAACCAAGGCAACATGTCGATACTCTGTAGAGCAACAGCGGTAGGTGGGGGAGCGTTATCCTGCTGGCTGAAAAACATCCACTGGAATGTGTTCATGAATGCCAGCACAACAGGTCGAATCACCAGACTGACGCACAGATTTGCAGTCAGGGTTCGTGGGATAACCACCAGAGTGATCTTCCTGTCATAAGAGATAGCACCCCAGACCATTTGTACAGGTGTAGGTCCAGTGTGAGCAACACCCAGACAGGTTTTTTGCAGGCCCTCAGCTGGACTCCTTCTAACTAACACACGGTCCTCACTGTCACCGAGACAAAATCAGTTTTCATCAGAAAACACAACAGACCTCCACTCTTCCCTCCAATGATCTCTTGCTTCACACACAACAGACCTCCACTCTTCCCTCCAATGATCTCTTGCTTGACATCACTGAAGTCTCAAATGGCCCTGATTTGGGGTCTGTAGAATGCACGTTATAGGGCGTCTGGCTCGGAGCTGCCTTTGAAATAACCTATTTGCACACTTCGTTGGGCCATTGTGGTGCCAACTGCTGCTCAAATCGCTGCTGCAGCTGCAGGACGATGCGCCTGAGCCATACGTCGAACACGATGATCTTCCATCTTGGTAGTTCCACGGGACCATCCGAAGCCTAATCTTCATGCGACTGCACATTGTGGTGACCATCGCTGCCACCAGTCATGTACAGTGGCTACCTTCCTGCCAAGTCTCTACACTACTGGCCATTAAAATTGCTACACCAAGAAGAAATGCAGATGATAAACGGGTATTCATTGGACAAATATATTGTACTAGAACTGACATGTGATTACATTTTCACCCAATTTGGGTGCATAGATCCTGAGAAGTCAGTACCCAGAACAACCACCTCCGGCCGTAATAACGGCGTTGTTATGCCTGGGCATTGAGTCAAACAGAGGTAGGATGGCGCGTACAGGTACAGCTACCCATGCAGCTTCAACACGATACCACTGTTCATCAAGAGTTGTGACTGGCGTATTGTGACGAGCCAGTTGCTGGGCCACCATTGACCAGACGTTTTCAATTGGTGAGAGATCTGGAGAATGTGCTGGCCAGGGCAGCAGTCGAACATTATCTGTATTCAGAAAGACCCCTACAGGACCTGCAACATGCGGTCCTGCATTACCCTGCTGAAATGCAGGGTTTCGCAAGGATCGAATGAAGGGTAGAGCCACGGGTCGCAACACATCTGAAATATAACATCCACTGTTCAAAGTGCCGTCAGTGTAAACAAGAGGTGACCGAGACGTGTAACCAATGGCACCCCATACCATCACGCTTGGTGATACGCCAGTATGGCGATGACGAATACACGCTTACAATGTGCGTTCACCGCGATGTCACCAAACACGGATGCGACCATCATGATGCTGTAAACAGAACCTGGATTCAACCGAAAAAACTACGTTTTGCCATTCGTGCACCCAGGTTCGTCGTTGAGTACACCATCGCAGGCGCTCCTGTCTGTGATGCAGCGTCAAGGGTAACCGCAGCCATGGACTCCGAGCTGATAGTCCATATTGCTGCAAACGTCGTCGAACTGTTCGTGCAGATGGTTTTTGTCTTGCAAACGTCCCCATCTGTTGACTCAGGGCTCGAGACGTAGCTGCACGATCCGTTACAGCCATGCGGATAAGATGCCTGTCATCTCGACTGCTAGTGATACGAGGCCGTTGCATTCCAGCACGGCGTTCCGTATTACCCTCCTGAACCCACCGAATCCATATTATGGTAACAGTCATTGGATCTCGACCAACGCGAGCAGCAATGTCACGATACGATAAACCGCAATCGCGATAGGCTACAATCCGACCTTAATCACAGTCGGAAACGTGATGGTACGCATTTCTCCTCCTTACACGAGGCATCACAACAACGTTTCACCAGGCAACGGCGGTCAACTGCTGTTTGTGTATGAGAAATCGGTTGGAAACTTTCCTCATGTCAGCACATTGTAGGTGTCGCTACCGGCGCCAGCCTTGTGTGAATGCTCTGAAAAGCTAATCATTTGCATATCACAGCATCTTCTTCCTGTCGGTTAAATTTCGCGTTTGTAGCACGTCATCTACATCTACATCTACATCTACATTTATACTCCGCAAGCCACTCAACGGTGTGTGGCGGAGGGCACTTTACGTGCCACGGTCATTACCTCCCTTTTCTGTTCCAGTCGCGTATGGTTCGCGGGAAGAACGACTGTCTCAAAGCCTCCGTGCGCGCTCTAATCTCTCTAATTTTACATTCGTAATCTCCTCGGGAGGTATAAGTAGGGGGAAGTAATATATTCGATACCTCATCCAGAAACGCACCCACTCGAAACCTGGACAGCAAGCTACACCGCGATGCAGAGCGCCTCTCTTGCAGAGTCTGCCACTTGAGTTTGCTAAACATCTCCGTAACGCTATCACGGTTACCAAATAACCCTGTGACGAAACGCGCCGCTCTTCTTTGGATCTTCTGTATCTCCTCCGTCAACCCGATCTGGTACGGATCCCACACTGATGAGCAGTAGGTCGAACGAGTGTTTTGTAAGCCACCTCCTTTGTTGACGGACTACACTTTCTAAGGACTCTCCCAATGAATCTCAACCTGGCATCCGCCTTATCAACAATTAATTTTATATGATCATTCCACTTCAAATCGTTCCGCACGCATACTCCCAGATATTTTACAGAAGTAACTGCTACCAGTGTTTGTTCCGGTATCATATAATCATACAATAAAGGAGCCTTCTTTCTATGTATTCGCAACACATTGCATTTGTCTATGTTAAGGGTCAGTTGCCACTCCCTGCACCAAGTGCCTATCCGCTGCAGATCTACCTGCATTTCGCTACAATTTTCTAATGCTGCAACTTCTCTGTATACTACAGCATCATCCGCGAAAAGCCGCATGGAACTTCCGACACTATCTACTAGGTCATTTATATATATTGTGAAAAGCAATGGTCCCATAACACTCCCCTGTGGCACGCCAGAGGTTACTTTAACGTCTGTAGACGTCTCCCCATTGATAACATCATGCTGTGTTCTGTTTGCTAAAAACTCTTCAATCCAGCCACACAGCTGGTCTGATATCTTCATGGTGTAGCAATTTTAATGGCCAGTAGTGTACAATATCGCAGAAGGAACGTCCATCTTCTTGTAGCTCTATTATGCAACGTCGTTGAAACTCAGTGAAGTGTTGATAATGCCGTTTTTATCACCTTAAAGGCGTTCTTAACTAACATCGTTCTTAACTAACTAGGGGTAAGTAATGCTCACGACACTTACAGCGTGTATTTAAAGCAAAGTGGCACTCCTGTCGCCACTTTTATGCGTCGAGAAATTGGAACTGACATCAATATAGAAACACGCCTACCAACTTTCATCTATATTGCACAGCTGCCTGGTGGCGCTGAGGGCATATCACGCGGTAAGAGAATATGAGCCGAGTAGAGACGAATGAGAAAGCATTCTAGTCACGATAAGAGGGCAAATGCTTAAATCCACCGACTTAAGCGACTTTGACAAAAGCCAGATTATTGTGGCTCGGTGCCTGGGAGCGAACATCTCGGTAACGGCGAAGCTGGTCTGTTGTTCGCGTGCTGGTATCATGAGCATCTGTGGTAAGTGGATGAAGAATGCTGAAACCACGAGTAGGCGACAAGAAGTTGGACGTCCGTATCCTGTCACAGAAGATAGGGATCGGAGGCTTGCCCGGCTTCGAACATTGTGTTTCGCAGCAGAGAACCAAACAACATCGTCAGTTATGATTACAGTGGGCACGGGATCATCGAGATTGGACTGCGGATCAATGGAAACGTGTCGCCTGGTCGGATGACTCCCTTTTATTGTTAAACCAGGTCGATGGTCGTGTCCAGGTACGTCGTCATCCAGCCGAACGTCTGTTCCCAGTTGATGCAGCGCGCCACGGACTCACGTCGGTAGGAGCAGTATTATGTTATGGAGGACATTTACCTGGGCTTCCATGGGACCTTCGGTAGTAATAGAAGGCACCATTATAGATGTGGACTACGTCAACATTCTTAGGGACAGGTTCCATCAGACTGGACGAAAGCAGTGATCACACCAATCTTTAAACATGGAAACAGAAAAGATTGTAACACCTACAGAGGTATCTCTTTAATCAGCGTTGTGGGTAAAATCTTCTCAGGTATTGTTGAAAGGAAAGTGCGAGTATTAGTTGAGGACAAATTGGATGAAAATCAGTGTGGGTTTAGGCCTCTTAGAGCTTGTCAGGACCAGATCTTTAGCTTACGGCAAATAATGGAGAAGTGTTACGAGTGGAACAGGGAATTGTATCTATGCTTTATAGATCTAGAAAAGGCATATGACCGGGTTCCTAGGAAGAAGTTATTGTCTGTTCTACGAGATTATGGAATAGGAGGCGAACTTTTGCAACCAATTAAAGGTCTTTACGTAAATACTCAGGCAGCGGTTAGAGTTGACGGTAAATTGAGTTCATGGTTCAGAGTAGTTTCAGGGGTAAGACAAGACTGCGACCTGTCTCCACTGTTGTTCATATTATTTGTGGATCATATGTTAAAAACAATAGACTGGCTGGATGAGATTAAGATAGTGAACACAAAATAAGCAGTCTAGCATATGCGGATGACTTAGTTGTGATGGCAGATTCGATTGAAAGTTTGCAAAGTGGTATTTCAGAGCTAGATCAGAAATTTAAGGACTATGGTCTGAAGATTAGCCTCTCAAAAACGAAAGTAATGTCAGTGGGAAAGAGGTATAAACGGACTGAGTGCCAAATAGGAGGAACAAAGTTAGAACAGGTGGACGGTTTCAAGTACTTAGGATGCCTATTCTCACAGGATGGCAACATAGTGAAAGAACTGGAAGTGAGGTGTAGCAAGGCTAATGCAGTGAGCGCTCAGCTACGATCTACTCTCTTCTGCAAGAAGGAAGTCAGTACCAAGACTAAGTTGTCTGTGCACCGTTCAATCTTCCGACCAACTTTGTTGTATGGGAGCGAAAGCTGGGTGGATTCAGGTTACCTTATCAATAAGGTTGAGGTTACGGATATGAAAGTAGCTAGGATGATTGCAGGTACTAGTAGATGGGAACAATGGCAGGAGGGTGTCCACAATGAGGAAATCAAAGAAAAACTGGGAATGAACTCTACAGATGTAGCAGTCAGGGCGAACAGGCTTTGATGGTGGGGTCATGTTACACGCATGGGAGAAGCAAGGTTACCCAAGAGACTCATGGGTTCAGCAGTAGAGGGTAGGAGGAGTCGGGGCAGACCAAGGAGAAGGTACCTGGATTCGGTTAAGAATGATTTTGAAGTAATAGGTTTAACATCAGAAGAGGCACCAATGTTAGCACTGAATAGGGGATCATGGAGGAATTTTATAAGGGGGACTATGCTCCAGATTGAACGCTGAAAGGCATAATCATAATGATGATGATGACCTGTAACCCTTTAAGCTTGATCTCTTCCTCAACAGTGATGGCATCTTCCAGCTGGGTAACTGTCCGTGGGCGCCCGCTGTGGCCGAGCGGTTCTCGGCGTTTCAATCCGGAACCGCGCTGCTGCTACGGTCGCAGGTTCGAATCCTGCCTCGCGCATGGATGTGTATGATATCCTTAGGTTAGTTAGGTTTAAGTAGTTCTAAGTCTAGGGGACTGATGACTCAGATGTTAAGTCCCATGTGCTTAGAGGCATTTGAACAATTTTGAACTGTCCGTGTCACAAGGCCAGAATCTTATTACAATGCTTTGAGGAGCATGATACTGAACTCACGTTAATGTCTCGGGCACCAAATTCGGATTATCTGAATCCGATGAAACCCAAGTGGGACTCTATCGGGCGCCAGCTCGGCTCCCACAAACCATCCGCCCTTAAATTACTGGAAGTTTACGACCTGTGCGTAGGCATTTGGTGCAAACCTATCAAGTACTTGTCGAATCCGTGGCACACAGAACCACTCCTGAACAGACACGCTTTTAAGTAGGTGGTCATAATGTTCAGGCTCATCAGTGTATATAATGCATAAAAGGGGAAACGTCAGCAAGAAATCGAAAAATTCTTGACCGATTTATTTGATAGGACTACATAATGTTTTAAACCTCAATGTACAGATTTTTGTGTTAAAACTGACTGCGAGTAAGAAATTGCTGTGCTGTGAAAATATGCAGTTTCGTATTCTTTCTAATAGTCAGTTTTAACTACGATAGCAAGGTATGTAAACCATTAGACAGTGTTTCTCCCTTAAAATGCTTTCTTATATTACAAAAATATGTAGCCTATGTCCATCTGAATGTTTATTTAGGTATCCTGTAAAAATCCGAAGTAATATATACATAGCAAAAGTTGTATACACAACAAGGTACTGTTTTATTTTCTTCCTCTCCTTCGGATTATGATTAGAATACTACCACGGAATCTAAATCATCTGAAACTTTGCAGACATATGCATTTGCAGATTAAAACTATGTAAAAAAAGCTGTAATTTAAGCTACCGTCCTCACAGATCCAGCAGGTGGAGAGGTCTCTCTCATACCCCGTATACAAATGGCCCAGCCGATTAACCCATTCATTTTAAGCCACCTCACTTCCCAATCAAGGTTTGTTTTGCAGTGACAATAAACAAGGCTCAAGACAGGAGAGAACAGAGAAGAGGAGCAGAGAAGCGGAGGAGGAAATGAATATGTGGACATAGAGAGAGGGTGATGGAGAGAGAGGGGGAGGAGGATATGGAGAGGGAGAACAGAGCATGTCATGCACAGAGAGAGGAGAGGGGGGGGGGAGATGGTCGGAGAGAATGGGGAAAGGAATTTAGGAAGTATATTCAATTTCCATGCATATTTAACATTTGCTAAGCATTGCCGGCTTCGATAGTACTGTATCTCTAAAGGCTGCAGTGAATTCATAAACGACAGAACATTGAAAATTGTAATATTTATCTTGCTGTTTTTTTTAAAAAAATGCTATAAATATTTATTTACGAAGCAATATCCTAATGAGCGTCCGTTAACTCTCCCTTTGTAATGGCGTCCATTAACTCTCCCTTTGTAATGTTGATTTAACTTACAGGTTTCTTACAGACGTGCAGTTTTACGTTCCGCTGCGAGAAATGGCCTTATACGAGATGCACTGCTGCAAATGTCCATGGAGTACTGTTCCCTTTGCTATGTACGCTCGCAGACTTATCGCTATGGACCTCCATTTACTAACAGAAGCAATTTTTGTCGGGTTAGAAACCGGCTGTCGGTAAAAAGAAGTGACACCTTTTGTCGCTCTCGGTTAGCATTTTTATGCGCCCACTGTTCTTACGTCGTATTACAATGCCATTCCTTATAGTTACTTTGGACAGTCCACGAATCAGGTATCTTCATTCACAGCGTGGCCACGGTCATGTCCAAACACGACAGCTCTTTGCTGCCATTCTATCGCCCAAATTACTGTGCTGATTCCATACAGCCGACTGGTAGATACACACCACTTCACTACCATTCGTTTTGTCAGCGGTGGAGAGTCACATGGCTTCTTACTACCAGCAACCGATGTGCTCTTTTAAGGGGGTGAGCAATATTTTGTCCGGTGAAATTCTTAACAATGGGATACAGCTAATGATACGTCACTGATATCCATTGAGACGATTATTAGGCTTAGTATCGAGCCCTGAGGGACGCCTGATACAACCTGTCTCAGTAACGACAATGTGGTGCCTGATATGACGCAGTGTTAGCGAGGTGTCAGGTGTACACAAGAGAAGCAGCAATTTTCTTAAATCATTGTGCAGACTTGAAGGAATTTATGTGTGGTGTCACCGCCAGACACCACACTTGCTAGGTGGTAGCCTTTAAATCGGCCGCGGTCCGTTAGTATACGTCGGACCCGCGTGTCGCCACTGTCAGTGATTGCAGACCGAGCGCCGCCACACGGCAGGTCTAGAGAGACTTCCTAGCACTCGCCCCAGTTGGACAGCCGACTTTGCTAGCGATGGTTCACTGACAAATTACGCTCTCATTTGCCTAGACGATAGTTAGCATAGCCTTCAGCTACGTCATTTGCTACGACCTAGCAAGGCGCCATTACCAGTCACTATTGATGCTGTAAAACATGTACCATCACGAGCGATGTTCACCAATTATGAATTAAAGTTAAGTATTCCAGTAGTTACGTACGTTCTTTGCTACTATAACTTCCTTGTCCAGTTCCAGACCTCACGCCAGCCTGCGTGAGCTTAAACGCATGCCTTTCGGCTTCCTCCTAGTGGATTGGCTGTCTTGCCAGTCCACAACAGTTTGGCGACGAGCCAGTTCGCGTTCGTACCTATACTACTCTGATTTACTTGAGTAATGGCTTCTCCACAATCTCCAGAGGTACTGTCCGAATTTTATCGCTTACAGAATCAGCAGACGCAGGCCTTACTGGATGCCCTTGGACAGCTCGTCCAGGGTCAATGTGCAATGCAAAACGATGCGGCCGCCGCCGCTCCACCGCTCCCGCAGCCACAACACGCAGTTGCACCACCTTTTCGTCCTTTTGATGCGGCACTGGAAAGCTGGACGGAGTGGTCACGCCAATTTGGGTTCCATCTCGCCGCCTACAGAATTCAAGGTAACGAGCTGCAGCCTTTCTTATTATCGTGTGTTGGAGTGTCCACGTACCGTGTGATAGTCAAATTGTTTCCCCGACGCGACGTAGCAACTCTGTCCTATGACGAAATTTTGTCTGCATTAGATGCATATTTCAAAGAATCAGTCAATGTAGTTGCCAAACGGTATACGTTCTTTCGTACAAAACGTATGGCTGGTCAGACTAATAGGGAGTGGGTTGCAACCTTGCAAGGCCTTACTAGGGATTGTGCTTTTGACTGTGAATATGGACTCCCTTATTCAGATACTATGGTACGTGATGCTACTGCACAGAACGTTTCTGATGTTCGTATACGGGAACAGATTTTGAAACTAGTCAATCCCTCCCTTCAACAAGTGATGGACATATTGGATTGGCAGGACACACTTGACTTTTCTCAGGAATCATTTGAAACTTCGCCACCCATGTGTCAGGTTAACCGGCCCTCCGGGCGAGCTGCACGGAACAGTAAACAGTCCTTGCACCCGGCCGCGCCAAAGCCGCCTGGCTCTCAGCCACGTGTCCCGCGTCGGCAAGCAAATGCAGTGAAATCATGCCCGCGGTGTGCTACTAGACATTCGCGTGAGAATTGCCCGTTACGCCATGCTATTTGCTTTTTCTGTAATAAAAAAGGACATGTTCAAAGTGTTTGCCAGAAAAAGCTCAGATCGGACACTCACAACCAATCCAGGCCCTTTGCTTCGCGACGCAATCGGAATCGAATCAAGGATATTCAGGGTTGCGATACTTCGCCTATGGAAATTCATGTAGTTCATGCCACTCCGCCCAGTGCCACTCTCTCTAACAGTGACTGTGTTCGTCCCACCAACAGTGTGCGTCGATGTCACCGGAAATCCCATCAAGTCGCAAGTGATTATGTCCCAGTGTCAGTAAGCGTTGCAAGAGACAGTCGCTCTTGTCGTCAGCAGGACAATAAACTTTTTGTGGATCTGGACATTAACGTCAAAGTGATACCGTTCCAGCTCGATACCGGAGCTGCAGTTTCATTGATCAATCACAACATGTACAAACAGCTGGGCACACCTCCGTTGCGTGCTGCAAATGTTAAGCTAACTACATATTCAGGTCACGGGCTCCCTGTGTTAGGACAGTGCAGCCTTCTTGCAACATACAAGGGACAAACAAAACTTGTGTCATTGTACGTCCTTCGTTCTTCTTCTGCAGTGAACTTTTGGTTTCGATTTGTTTCAGTTGTTTAACTTGTCTATAGTCAATCAGGTCCTATCAGTGAACCAGACTGTGCCTTCAGCCAGTGTTTCTCGTCTATGTGAAGAATTGCAGACATTTTTGCACCGGGCCTTGGTTGCGCTAAGAACTATAAAACACATTTGGAACTGAAAGTAAACGCGTAACCGAAATTTTTCAGAGCGCACAATGTTCCTCACGCATTGCGTGATGAGGTCGCAAGAACATTACACGATTTGGAATCACAAGGTGTAATTGAACGTGTGCAGGCTTCTCTCTGGGCATCACCCTTAGTAATTTTGCAAAAGCCTTCCGGAAAATTGAGACTTTGTGTGGACTTCAAGGCAACAGTGAATCCCCAACTAGTGACTGCAACTTTTCCTTTACCCCACCCAGAAGATCTTTTTGACAAACTGTGCCCGGGTAACTATTTTTCGAAGTTGGACCTCGCAGATGCGTACTTGCAAATACCGGTGGACGACGAATCCCAGCGTGTCTTGGTGGTTAACACGCATCTAGGTTTGTACCGATTCAAACGACTGCCATTCGGGTGTGCATCGGCCCCTGCATTGTTTCAGCAATATCTACAAACTGTTTGTGCGTCGGTCCCTACTGCAGCAAATTATCTGGACGATATTGTGATCTCCGGGAAGACGGAAGAAGAACATTTAGCCAATCTCAGAACATTATTTCAGGTCTTGCGACAAAATGGTCTTTGCTTGCGGAAGGACAAATGTGTGTTTTTTGCTCGGGACTTACCCTATCTGGGACATGTACTCAATGCCCAAGGCATACATCCGAGTCCAGAGCACCTCCGTGCCATACAAGACTTGCCTTCGCCGCAGAATTTGAAGCAGCTACAGAGTGTGCTGGGAAAAATCAATTATTATCATCGCTATGTGCGCCACGCCTCTTCCCTTTCAGCTCCGCTTCATCGCTTATGCCGTACAGGTGTTCTGTTCGTCTGGACGACGGAATGCGAACGCGCCTTTCGCCAGTTGTAATCGGCGTTGCTTTCCAATACTTGCATTACGCCATTCGATCCCCGGAAGCCCCTTTTGTTGATGGTGGATGCATCGGATTTCGGGATCGGTGCTGTGCTTGCGCACAAAGATGGTTCGCACGATCGCCCTATTGCCTTTGCGTCCACATTGCTCTCGTCTGCACAAAGAAATTATTCACAGATCGAGAAAGAAGCTTTGGCTCTCGTATTTGGTGTCACATAGTTTCATGATTTCTTGTATGGTCGTCACTTTACCATCATCACAGACCACAAACCTTTGACATTGCTTTTTCATCCATACAAGCCTGTACCTCCATGTGCAGCACAGAAATTCATTCGCTGGTCTATTTTCCTCTCGCAGTACCGCTACGATATCTTGTATCGGTCCACTGCTAAGCAGGGAAACGCCGATGCGTTGTCCCGTTTGCCTGTTGCTGAGGATAGAGCATTCGATTCCTCCGAACTTGCTTGCATGTTCATTGATTCGGAAACCGATGACGTGGTCGAATCGTTTCCGATTGATTTTCGTCGTGTAGCTACAGCCACAGCTGCCGACCCTGTCCTTGCTCCTGTTCTGCATTTTGTTGCTACGCAGTGACCCTTGTCAAAGTCACGGATCGAGGATCCGTTGGTTCACCGATTTTTTGCTCACAAGGAGAGACTTTTTGTACGACGTGGTGTTTTGCTGTTGCGTTCTGATAATGATCAGTCCAGGGTCGTGGTCCCACGTTCGTTACAGTCCTCTGTCTTACGGCTTCTCCACCAAGGACATTGGGGTATAGTGAGAACGAAACAACTTGCTCGTCAGCGCTGTACTTGGTTCGGAATCGATGCTGCGATTACGAATATGTGCTCTTCTTGCATGGTGTGTGCCGAACAACAATCAGCGCCACTGCGGAAATTCTTTGCATGGCCAAAAGCCACTTCCCCTTGGCAACGCTTACACATCGATTTTGCTGGTCCCTTCAGGAATGCTCGATGGTTGGTTGTTGTCGATTCCTTCAGTAATTTTCCTTTTGTTGTCCGGATGTCTTCCACAACGTCATCTGCCACCATCCAAGCGTTATCCGCTATCTTTTGCATTGAAGGTCTTCCACAGACTATTGTTTCCGACAATGGCCCGCAATTCATGTCCGCAGAATTTCAGTCATTCTGCAAGGCCAATGGTATTCAACATCTGACGTCCGCGCCGTTGTCGCCACAGTCAAACGGTGCCGCTGAACGATTGGTCAGGACTTTCAAGTCACAGATGTTGAAGCTGAAAGAGTCACATTCTCGGGAGGACGCATTATTGCTCTTTTTGTCCTCGTATCGCTCTCAGCCCCGAGATGGTCGCTCGCCGGCTGAGTTGCTCCACGGTCGCCCTCATCGAACCTTGATGTCTTTGCTACATCCGCCGCATCAGGTTCCTGTGCAGCGGCAGACACCTGCTTTTGCCCCAGGCGACGTTGTCTACTACCGCAACTATCGAGGTTCACGGCGTTGGCTCGCAGGGCGCATCCTTCGCTGCCTCGACCGCGCTATGTATCTGGTTTTGGGGACCTCTGGTGAGGTGCGTCAACATCTCAATCAGCTGCGCCTCTGTCGTCGCACGGGATCTGCCGCTCCCCGTCTGCTTTCAGCGACTGTGCCGTCCGGTCAGCGCCCTGGGGACCCATCTACTGGCTCGCCTCAGCCCCAGGTGTTACCGACGCTGCCTTCCATTTTGCCCCATGGCGACGCGCCGCCGCCGCCACCTGTTCTCCCGCCGGCGACGCCCGCAATGGACGCGTCGCTGCAACCGCCGGGCGCCTCCCTGGGTCACGCGCCGCCGATCGCTTCCCGTGACCAGTTGCCCTCCGCCATGGGACTCTTGCCTGCTCCGGACCATATGTCGTCTTCGCCTGTCGTGTGCCCCGGCCCGATGGAGGTCGCCCCTTCGGCCCCTCCTGTCTCTCTAACGGCGCATACACCGCATGTTGGCGTGCACCCTTAGGCAGGTTTTCAGGCGTTTCCTAGTTCCCCTCGGGCCGAATGGCAGGATGCGGGTGGCACAGCCTCGCCCGTTGTTAGGCTCCCCACCTCATCGCATACGCCAACATGGGGTCCTCTCCACGGCGGGCGGAAGCCTTATACTACAACCGTCCGCCGATTTGCGGGGGAGGAATTGCTTTTAAAAATATGTTGGGGGGATATGTCCCACCTGCTCCTTTACCCCCCTTCACCGCCCAGGAACCAAGGAGCGAACAAAAAGAAGAAATGAATAAATCAAAGCAATGTGTAGAAAACTGTGATAGTAATTGTGGTGTCACCGCCAGACACCACACTTGCTAGGTGGTAGCCTTTAAATCGGCCGCGGTCCGTTAGTATACGTCGGACCCGCGTGTCGCCACTGTCAGTGATTGCAGACCGAGCGCCGCCACACGGCAGGTCTAGAGAGACTTCCTAGCACTCGCCCCAGTTGGAGAGCCGACTTTGCTAGCGATGGTTCACCGACAAATTACGCTCTCATTTGCCGAGACGATAGTTAGCATAGCCTTCAGCTACGTCATTTGCTACGACCTAGCAAGGCGCCATTACCAGTCACTATTGATGCTGTAAAACATGTACCGTCACGAGCGATGTTCACCAATTATGAATTAAAGTTAAGTATTCCAGTAGTTACGTACGTTCTTTGCTACTATAACGTCCTTGTCCAGTTCCAGACCTCACGCCAGCCTGCGTGAGCTTACACGCGTGCCTTTCGGCTTCCTCCTAGTGGATTGGCTGTCTTGCCAGTCCACAACATTATGTATCTTCATGTAGTCGTTTACATAGGAGAAACTGATAAGATAAAAACAAACCAAAACCTGATTTTATTCGACACAAGAGTTTTCAGCTACGTAACTACTTATGATCTAACAGCATAACATTTAATAATGAACAGTTTTATAACAGTTTTATTGTTCTAGTTTTCTACGATGGCTGACCGTTCGGAGCGTAAAATATGACTTCAATACACAATGAAGGTCTCTAAGAGAGACAAAATTTGAGTCAGCTTTCTTGCTCGGTACCCTTTATGTTTGTGTATGTGTGTTGTAATTTGTTCCGTAGTCTGTATAAGTTAAAATGCCCAGCTTAATTATTAGCTTGCTCACTACGGAACAAATTACAAGAGCGTCTTCTGGAGTGAAAATGGCTGACGAAAGATTTTTTAAAAAGGAACGCGATATTTGTTAGTATCAGACTCCCCCCCACAGCAGGTTCTGCGCTTGTTCTATTTTCTTTTGTGTTTTAAGGCGCGAAGTACGCTGCGACATTGCAAAAGCCGGCCGTAGTGGCCGTGCGGTTCTAGGCGCTACAGTCTGAAGCCGAGCGACCGCTACGGTCGCAGGTTCGAATCTTGCCTCGGGCATGGATGTGTGTGATGTCCTTAGGTTACTTAGGTTTAAGTAGTTCTAAGTTCTAGGGGACTGATGACCTCAGATGTTAAGTCCCATAGTGCTCAGAGCCATTTGAACCATTTTTTAAGTCCCATAGTGCTCAGAGCCATTTGAACCATTTGAACATAGCAAAAAATAGGATGATGTGCAACCGTGTAAAGCAGCAGTTCAATGTCACTAAATATGTCCCAATGTACACCAATAAATCATCGGACTTTCTTTTAAGAGCAAATGAGACCGCAGGTTGTAAATTGAGCAGAATACTGATTCATTTAAAAATATGGGGATAGCACGTAGTCTCCGCATCAATGAACTTATACTTCATAGCGGAAAATTAAGTCTGAAACAGAAATTACTTGCACACAAACAATCAAGATAATGGGATAGGTAGATAAATAGAACCACGACACAGTATCTGGTAAAAGTAAAATAATTATTAGTAACTAGCTTAAGAACAAAAATATTTACCTCGTACATCAATTAATGCGAGCTACAGAAAAGATGAGGCTTATTACACCCACTTGTTTAGGAAAATGACGAATGCAATTACACGAAGGATCACATGCATGGCTCTTACCAGAAAAACATAAAAGGTGATAGTGTGTGTGTGTGTGTGTGTGTGTGTGTGTGTGTGTGTGTGTGTGAAGGATTAAGTAGATGACTTGGTCAGTAATACTGAATACGGAATTCTAACCAGGAAATGTGCAACACCACGTAATGTCATAAGTGCTGTTACTTATACTCACAGCAATGCCTACGTCATACCACGTCGTCAGAAAACCTAATGTTTATTTTAAAAAATTAAAAAAACTGGAATACGTGCAATTAGAGTCCTTAAAACATCCAGTTACCAAATGGACTAGACATAGCCTGTATACTTTGTTTTCGTTGATTTTACTTGTGGTACAATGTTTACATATCTCTCCTTGCAGTAGACTCTAAGTATTCATTATGCCAACTAATTGCATCCGGGGCTCCCCGGCGTATCACATTTCGTGATATCTGTAGGGCAACGGAGCACGGAGTCAGAAATGACGCCTGCTGATTTCGATGACATGCAGAAGCAAGATCTACACTCACGGCCCGCAGAGCGCTGAAGGCCAGTGGCCCAGTTTTGAGAATTCCGAGTTGGGAGTTGAAGGCTGGAGTGTGGAAATAGTTCGAGTGTAAAGGCAGTAGCAGAAGGGCGTTACCAATAGCGTTACCAAACGCAGCGTACATCGTCTTTGGCATGGATTATTTTCGAAATCTGCAGTTGTGTGTCTAATGTTTCTCGAAAGCAAAGGAACCGACAGCCAAAGATCAGCGACTCGCTGTGCTGTCTAGGGCAAACGGTTGGTAACAATCGTCGCACGTCGGACATTGCTGCAGAAGAACAGTTTTCGGAGGTCCTTTACTCATTCTTTTGGCCTTTGTTATCGATCGGCTTTTGTAAAGCTGAATAAATAAGCACAGAGAGCAGCTGTTGTGCGAGTTTCTACTGTGAAAAAGTTTTTCAGGTATCGTTACCAGTCACAAAACTTTTTTATTACTGAATTATTTATTTTGTTACGTGTTTCGAGATGCTACCTCATTGTCAGGCCATATTGGAGTTACAAAACCATTGCACATAACTGTTTATAGATATTAAAGTTTGTATCGCCGAAAATGCATATCCTTGTATTTCCATCTATTGTACTATAATTTTTTTTCCTTATTTTGTTACCTGAATATATGACGTTTCTGTGTCTTTGTATATTGTAATTGTTTTACTATTTGTATATAAATGCATTTATGTCGATGTATAATTGGTTTGTTGTGTAAAGATTATTTTTATTTTTACGCTGGGTCTGGCCTAGGGAAACTATGCTATCGAACCATTACATCGATAGGTCGTGTGGAGAACCAAAGTGTTTAGGATCTTTGGTAGTGTTAGCTCTGCCGCGTGGAGCGCGGGCAGAGCAGAGAGAGTCTGGTGCAGTGGAGCAGATGTGTTGTGTGAAGCTCCCGCGAGTTGCCGCGCTTTCGGGGTTTGGAAGCATGTAATTGCGCTCGACTTGCGATGATAGTTTCTGACATGGTGTCGCGGACGGGAAGCATTAGCTGGCGCACATCAAGAGCCCGTTTCGTCTGGTGACCGTGTCGAGAAGAAAGCGCGCCAACATCCAGCTTCTGCAACAGCGACGGCCGACAGTGAGTGACTGTCGCCACCTCCTCGATCGACGGCTTCAAACCTTCAATCAACCAACAAGGAAGACTGGAAGCACGTAAAATTTTAGAACTGTAGGGCAGACCTCAGCTTTTCAAACTTTTTAAATTGTTGCATCACAAAATTACAGAAACTTAGCATGAACCTTTGTTGCTCATTGTCCCAATTGCATTACCAAGCAGGGTCCCTTCCTTTTCCGGAATGAACCCGAGTGTCGTTGAAATTCAAACGCCAGCATCATTCGATTTCACTGCTTTAATTTCAAAGTTCAGTTAAGGTATTCATAGCTGGCTACAATATTAAGATTACACAAGCATAAATTAAGAGTGCGAGGTTTGTTACTGTATTTTAGCTTACCTGTGACTGTAGCTCAGCTTGGTACGTACTAAATTTTACTATTGTTAATTGTTCAGAATCATTTAATTCAAGTTCAAAGTTAAATCTCTTATTTCTAAATTGCGTAGATTCAAGTAGCTTTTGAAATGATTGTTGAGGCAGTCCAAGACTAACCGTATTTTACTGAATTTCGATGTGCTTCAGAAAGAAAGCTCACTATTAACTTCAGTCACTAAATTAACTTTCGATTTTCCGGTTTTATTAATTCTTTCGCTAAATTAAGTCGGAGTGTAGCGAAATTTATTACTTCTGACAAACTTTCAGTTTTCACACTACATGTGTCAACCTTCAGTTGCCACGCTTCTAGTGCTAATTATATGTGTAATAACCTTTCTTTTTCAGCTACTATAGTAATTTTCCTTAGGACTGGCGACCGTGATTTCCCCCAAATCTCAAATATCTAATTACCGCTAGTTAATTGTTAACGCAACGGCCGCACATTTACTTTCTTTATTAACTTTACCCCTTTTCAAAATTAATTTCCACCAGTTTCATTTGCATTTTTCCTTTCATTTAGATGTAACCCTTTCCTCCCTCTTTACCGACAAATTGACTTCGGTGACGATTGCTTTTCCCAAATTTCCATTAGGTACATGCGGTTTAATTTTTCACTGTCATTAAGGTCGATAAGTGAGGGGGAGGTTATAAGTTTCTTTAAATGACTGTTGCGACCATCCTTTGGAGAGAGAGAAGAATAACACAGTGTGAAGAAGGAAGGAAGATTGGTTTTAATGGTTCGTCAACATCGAGATCATTAGACATGGAACCCAAGATCAGATGGATGGGGAAGGAAATCGGCAATGCCCATTCAAAGGAACCATCCCGCCATTTGCCTAGAGCGGTTGAAGGAAATCATGGAAAAGTATGCTAACCATTGCGTCAACTCTCTCGGTACAAACTGGTATGAGGCGATGTCACTTTGTATATTCGTCTGTTTTCATATGAACATTTTAATGAAACAATCACGCACTTTGTTCTTGTGGCTTGGATTTCTTCCTGTAAAGTGCTGAGGTATCGCTGTTTCCATCACTCTCTTGGATTTCTTCACCATTGTTCACAAACTTCCCAGGGCTGATTTTATGACATGATACCGTAACACAAAACAAATCAGCAGTGCAGGCAACAAGATGGCGGTTAAAACAATGCTAGTTTCGATTTGACTATCGATATTTCGATTATGGTGATGTTGGTAGCACTGTCTTCAGCATGTCTTGCTGTTGTATTACTGATATTGGTTGGTGTATTATATTACAAAATGAGCGACTGTGACAATTTTGTGATACAAACGGCAGTAAAAACCATTTTATTTTAGGAATTACAAAGATATTTCTGGGGTCTATACTCATACATAACCATAATATGATGCACTTACTATTAAAAGTACTGAATTGAAATTAATGATAATTAATTGAAACCCTCAGCTGCTGACAGGTGTTGTCGATATACCTCTTCATATTTCTTCATATATATGAATTGAAATTTATAAGGAAATGTGAATTTTGAACTCTGCCATTTCATTTAGGATCTCAATTTTCAACTTATGGCCATGGTTGAATATTTCCATTCCTTCCAAAATTTCCATTCTCTAGTTCTTTTCTAAAGTATGCAGTGCTTTGACAATTTATGTATTTTGCTATAGTTGACTCATTAGCGTTATCCAGTCTGAAAGAGTCAATCTGTTCTTTGTAACGGTGTTTAAAATTTCTTTCCATTTGGCTAACGTAGTATTTGTTGCAGTGAGTGTGTAATTTTATAAATTTGTGACTTGCACAGTTTCTCAATGGGCTGTATGATGTCATGGACCAGTTTTTGTATTAAGTTGTTGTTCACGGCAAAAGTGATCCTGATATCCGTGTTTATAATCGGCTTGGCTATTTTGTCTGAGATTACTCCTAAATGTGGTATTGTTATATACTCAGCTTTTTGTATTTTGTGGGGGATAGCCATGTTAGTTGGTTTGTTTTTGTTTTTAGCTATGCATTGTGAAAGTGCACCTGTTTCATGTTAATGATAGCCACTGCTGTGTGCAATGTATTTGATAGTGTTTATTTCTGACTCACTGTCAACAGCATTGAGTGGGAATTCCTATGCTGTGTTTAAGAAGGATCTGAATGTAGGTTGTTTATGTGAATTTGGGTGTGTGTGTGGAAGATTTATAAATGATACTGTCTGTGCTTGTTGGTTATCTATGTATGTTGATGTTCAGCGTCTGGTTTGTGTTCGTTATGGTCATGTATAACAAATTTATTTTGTTTTCTTTGTGGTTATCTATGGTGAAATGGATGTTATTATGTAAGTTATTGAATCTGTTTATCAAAGTTTCTATTTCTTCATTAGTATCATTATTACAATGAATGTGTAATCTACATATCTACAGTAGTGCACAATTTTATGGGTGATTATGTCCTTGTTGATCAGAATTTTTTTCAAGGTAACTGATGAAAATGTCTGAAATGCTCCACTGAGAAGACTTCTCATTGACAGGCCCATATCCTGCTCGTACATTTTTCCATTGAATGTGCAATGATTATGGGAGATAACAATCACTAGGAGTTCTATTAGTTCAACTATTTCGACTGTCGACGTAGCTTGGCATTTTAATAAGTTTTGTTTGATTATATCTGTTGAAATATTCATCCATGGCAATAAGTCAAAAAATGAGATCCTAAATGAAACGACAGAGTTCAAAAAATCATAGTTGTTCACAAATTTCAGTTCAGTACTCTTAAAATAAAACTGCATGACATTAAGGTTGTGTATGAGTCTAGATCCCTGAAATATCTTTGTAATTCTTAAAGTAGAGAGTTTTTATACAGTCATTTGAATTATAAAAGTGTCACAGTCGTTCATTTGTAATATATTATGTCAACCACTATCAGTAATACAACAGCAAGACATGCAAAAGACATTGTTACTGCCAACACCAGGATCGATATATCGATAGTCAAATCGAAACTAGCCTGGTTTTGACCGCCATCTTGTTACCTTTGCTACTGATTTGTTATAAAGTCACAATAGTGAAATTTGTGAACAATAATGAAGAAATCCAAGAGCGCCATGAAAACAGCGATAGCTCTGCACATCGCAAGAAGAAAGCCACGCTACAAGAATAAAGTGTGTGACCGTTTTATAAAAATTTCCATATGGACAGGAGTTCAATACAGAAAGTGACATCACTTTATACTAGGTTATCCTTCACTTTCTATGCAGGACAATCGCAACAGTAATGTAAATAAAAAAAAAATAAATAAAAAAAACTTTAATATCCGTTTGGACTTCTCCTAAATATTTTTGTAATGCCAATGTAGCCTGATGATGAAGAATTACTTCGAAATATGTCGCTAAATAAATAATTTAGTTGTCAACGTATTTTGTGGCTGGCAGCGGTGTCTCAAAACCTTTTAGTATTATTGAAACAGTCAGTGTCGATTAATGGTCAATATGGATTCAAATTATAGAGTATCTAGTGTCACTGTGATCTACAGTGCTAAAGTACGCCTGCAACCGAGGAGTTCTAGATTGTTTTGTGACGTCTCTCTTCAGTCAATCCGAAATGGCTGAAAACGATGCAGTACCGTCACAGTGCCGCGGAAGACAACTCCAGTCTACTCGCAAGATTATCTCCATCTAGATATAGGATTTCTCTGTTGAAGATCAAATACGAACCTTCCCTACGGAGTGTTTTAATGCGTGACTAGAAGGCACTTGATAGCGATAGGCCTGATAAACTCAACGACTTACGTGTTGATCGAATGGAACGTGTTACGTCTTAGCAGATAACCTCGTCCTCTATTCTCCCCATCTTCAACCATTTCAGTATATTACCAGACAATAACTCCAGTCATCAATGACACATCAGCTGCATAGTTACATTACGGAGCAATTAGAGGTAGAAGGCAATCAACAGGCATCTGAATTAATACATCGCGAGAAATAGCATTGTGTTAATCTAGCATCTCAGGCTTGTGCAGCAATACAGTATGGGAATATTGCTATTGCTGAGGTAAGTGAAGACGATGTGGTAGCCAACAGCTACTGTTTACTTTAACCTACAAGCTGTTAAGAGACGACGACCCCGGTTTTTATGCCCGGAAACATTACCCCTAACCTGAATTCTGACCCACACGTGAGTAAACGCGCATGACATAAGTAAGTTTCGTAGCGGAAAGACTATCCCAAAGACCACTGTAATAATTAAGTGGATTTAACAAGAATTATTCAAAACAAAATTGAAATTATAATCCTTACAATAGACCTTATGCACATACTAACTATACATGTGCGAGAATTGCTTCTCATGGATACAATACGTTCTATGCAAAAGGTTTTTTTCTCTATACATCTTACAACACTTAATAGTTTGAAAAATGATCTGACATAGTGTGTTAGCGGAAATAAACTCGATGTTTCCGTCTTTGCAGCCTGGTCCCTTGAAGTTTAACAGCATCATAAACTCACCTGTACAACTCGAAACTTTATTTCACCAAACCGTAATCTCTGCTTCACGCAGATTATACCATCACAGCTTAAAAAAGCAGTTAAAATGACTGTAATAAATTTCTAGAACATAGTTCTTGAGGGAAAACGTGTGGAGGAATGCAATAAGTGGAAGGTTAATTTCAACACAGAGCAGGTGTACTGAAAGTAACCTCATAAAAATCCCAAATTATGCTGGCGCTTAATACCGTGGCGTGAAAAACTTACGGCGAAGGTAACTTTCGTATGATGTGCCACTGCCAAGTAACACAACTTGTTGAAGCTTGGACCACACATAGAAAGGACTGTTACAGTATGGTATAGAAGGTAACTGAAAGAAGGTGAGACGAACAGGAATAACACTTTTACTCAAAGACAATAATTACAAGTGAACTCACCGCGTTATGTGATGGAGCCCTGGACGTTACAAATGACGAGACATGGTTCTTAATAGGATGTGTGGTCATCACGAACGGCAATGCATGCTGTGCAAGGTTTTTCCAAGCTGGTCACAAGTTTGGTAAAGGGATGACGACTGCTGGATAGTCATTGATGAATGTGGATATTCTGCACAGGTACTCGATGGGATTTTAGTTGGGAGAACGGGTAGGCGAGTCCATTCGCCGAATGTCCTCTCATTCCTTGAGCTACTCCAACTGCGCTGTTTGGTAAAGTTGCGCACTGTCATCCATAAAAATGAAGTCAAGGCCGCATGTAGCGTTGGAAAAACGTACATGGGGAAGAAGTACAGTGTCAGAATAACATTCACCGGTGAGTGTACTATGTTCAGAGATTTGGGATGGTGCGAAGAGTACAGGGACTGGACCAACGAGGAGCTGATCGCATCTCGGATGAGAGCAGATTCAGTCTACGAATTGATGCTGGACGTACCCCCATATAACGAGGAGTGGCAACACGTAATGCACCTAGGAAAATTGTCGAAATTGATCGTTTTGGTGTTCCAGGTGCTGCAGTGTGGGGAGGCATAAAACTGGATGGATGTGCTGACCTCCAAATCTTTGAACACAGTACTCCTTCCTCACGTGCGTCTTTTTTGGGTGAGTATTCGGCCCTGACTTCATTTTTAGCGTTCCGTATCTCAATCGGAAATCTTATAGAATCGCTTTGTAGTCTGTTTGTCTATCTCTCCGTCTGTTAAGATCCGTTTTCCTCAGGAACGGGTAGGCGTATCAAGTTGAAACTTACGTCGCATAATAATGTCTACGGTGCCTTGGCGGTGTAAAACTTCTGAGTTTCTAAGACAAAGCAATCAAAAGATACGGTTGGGAAGGGAGTGAGACAGGGATGTAGCCTATCCCCGTTGTTATTCAATCTGTATATTGAGAAAGCAGTAAAGGAAACAAAAGAAAAATTCGGAATAGGTATTAAAATTCATGGAGAAGAAGTAAAAACTTTGAGGTTCACCGATGACATTGTAATTCTGTCAGAGACAGCAAAGGACCTGGAAGAGCAGCTGAACGGAATGGACAGTGTCTTGAAAGGAGGATATAAGATGAACATCAACAAAAGCAAAACGAGGATAATGGAACGTAGTCGAATGAAGTCGGGTGATGCTGAGGGAATCAGATTAGGAAATGAGACACTTAAAGTAGTAAAGGAGTTTTGCTATTTGGGGAGCAAAATAACTGATGATGGTCGAAGTAGAGAGGATATAAAATGTAGACAGGCAATGGCAAGGAAAGCGTTTCTGAAGAAGAGAAATTTGTTAACATCGAGTAATAGATTTAAGTGTCAGGAAGTCGTTTCTGAGAGTATTTGTACTGAGTGTAGCCGTTTATGGATGTGAAACATGGATCATAAATATTTCGGACAAGAAGAGAATAGAAGCTTTCGAAATGTGGTGCTACAGAAGAATGCTGAAGATTAGATGGGTAGATCACATAACTAATGAGGAGGTATTGAATAGAATTGGAGAGAAGAGAAATTTGTGGCACAACTTGACTAGAAGAAGGAATCACTTGGTAGGACATTTTCTGAGGCATCAAGGGTTCACCAATTTAGTATTTGAGGGCAGTGTGGAGGGTAAAAATCGTAGAGAGAGACCAACAGATGAATACACTAAACAGATTCAGAAGGATGTAGGTTGCAGTAGGTACTGGGAGATGAAGAAACTTGCACAGGATAGAGTGACGTGGAGAGATCTATCAAGCCAGTCTCTGGACTGAAGACCGCAACAACAACATTTATATAACATATTTTGATGCTCGTAAAACTCACTCATAAAAACCTACGGGGTTGTATAATGTCCAGGAGACCATCTTATATCGCGGAAACTTCAGTGTAATTATTTTCATTGACCTAGGCTCACGAAATTTGGCAAGAAGCAAGTTTTCACAGTACAAGTAAAGAAAAAACCCACAAGGTGTTCAATTGTAACTATTTCACACAAAAATTTTAGAAATTACGATATGCTCATCATCTGTGAAGAGCTAAATAGAAAAATATTACTGCATTCAAACATAAAATGGAAGCTGTAGTCATCTTTTAGTAAGTAAATGAGAAATATTTTATTAAATATTTAGATTTTGGTACGGTCTTGGAGTTCCTGGGACCGATATATTGCCAGCATCGATATCGATAACCGGCAATAATCTTCGAGTTTCACGATTCTCTACACATTTAAACTGAAGTCCTCTCCCGTTTCTTTTTATATGTCAGGGATAATCTCAGGAACTACTGAAGCGATTCTGATACGGTCTTGGAGTTCCTGGCACCGATATATTGCCAGTATCGACATCGATAGCTGGCAATAATCTTCGAGTTTCACGATTCCCGGAATGGATGAACTGTCTGTATGGGATCCACAGTGCACAAGTCCTACTCGCACTCGGCCATTTTTTATCGATGATACTCTGTGACCTCATCGAACAGCGTTAGTGGAAGAGCTCTTGAAACGAGAGGAATTTCGGTGAATGAACTGGCCTGGCAATTCCCCCCAACGCAAATCCCGTCAAGGACGTTTGGCGTGAGTTCGACAGATATATTACAGCATATCCAAGTGCACCAACGAATATCCTGCAGTTGTCATCCGCGCTTCCGTAGCAATGGAACGCCCAACCACGACAACCCTTTGCCAAACATATGGGCAGAATGGATGCACGCTACACAGCACGCACTGCCGTCTGTAGTGATCACACCCCCTATGTAGTACCGTGTCCCACCTTTTTGTAATGTCCTGGGAACCATGTTATATAGCGGAGACTTCACTATAATTATTTTCATTGAATAAAAGTGTCATTTCTGTCCGTATCATCACATATTTCTTTCAGTTACCTTCCGTATTATACTGTAATAGTTTTTTCTATGTATGGCCGAAGTTTCATCGAACTATGTTACATGGTATGGCACATGAAACTCACTTTCATCCTTAAGCTTTGCACACCATTGCATAGTACTGAGTACAAGATACCATATGTCACACAGGAATCCAATTCACTGGGTCATGTGCCTGGAAATTATCATCCAAATACAACACAAAATCACCACACATTAGAACTGATTTTCGAATAGTATTTCATGAATGGAAGAGCAATGATATAATCCAGTCGAGACCTTGGATGACTCAAATAATATGATGTCGACCCCACATGTTCTGGTACTTTGAATTTAGGAACAAAGACCCTCCATTTTCCATGTTCAACTCGTCTGAAAAATGTATCGTGACACCACTCAGCTTATCGTGTAATCATGTAAATACAGCGAAAGCGTACCAGCCAGCGGCCATCTCACCATAATCCAATACATCGGTTGTATATACCTAATTTACCATCAAAAGACAAAGCGTCCATACTGCGGGATAGTAGCGGCACCTCGACATCACTGCTGCAGGCAGAAGACAAGAGTCTTTGTTTGCCGTCAGAGGACCAAGCTTCCCGGTTGGCTGAGACCCGTCAAAGCTCGCAGAGCTTGATAAAGACATAAGTTGCTGTTTCCACTACCCCAGCAAACGGCTAAGTGACTACAGATTCCTGAGGCAGACAAGCCCCTGTCGACGTGCACATGAAGACGCGCCATGAAAAGTGTCTAAGAGTAGATGCCTTTCATCGCTCTCCCAATCATGTGAAATGTATCCTAGAAAATTTGCCCACAGATCCCGTGGCCGAAGACGTTTCTGAAACTACTCAAACTCTCCAATATCTGTTAAACACACATAATCAAGTAACTTACTAAGCTTTTTCCATATACAAAGCTGTGAAAGAGACAAAAGAGACCATGACGTTTCGCTTGATAGCAATAATACATACACTTAACACATTTAATAAAAATTAAACTAAACGAGTCTGTGAAGTGTAATAGGGAGATCATGATGTCTCGCGATTGCACATCAACAGATATGATCAATTCACTGCCGGAAAAAGACGGCATATGCCACTTGGTGATAGTACACGCACTCATATTGGTTTCGAAACGGTCCATCAACAGATTGCTTAGTGGCATAGCTACCACAGCGCCATCTGCGTCAACCTTTACTATGGAATTCTCACAGGCAGAAGGCTCAGTGCGAAGCAAGCAAGCAACCACTGTTACACAACCACAATCGTGCTTCCTACAGCCGACTGAGGGAGTTTGATTGGGGTCAAATTGTGACTTTCCGAGTGGCGGGATGGTTCTTTCGGAGAATTATCACACAAGTTAAACGTACTGTGTCAGTTGTACAACCTGTAGACGAGGTTCTGGATGTCCACATAGCACACACGCCCGCCAGAATCGTCTTATTGCAAGGGCAGCAGTGGCAGATCGTACAGCTATCACAGCACAGATAGGACGGCTTGTGAGCCCAGACGTATCAACGCGAACTGTTGCCAACGGGTTATTAGCAATGGGACAACCGGCGCGCACATCTCTACCCTGTCTTCTATTCATGCCACCGTATCAACACGCACGGCTCGACTGGTATCGTCAGTAGACCCCGTGGAAGAAGGAACGGCGTGCTGCGATCTTCAACGTTGAACGCAGATTCTGCCTGCACGCAAGAGATGGTCGTTTGCGCATACGACGTAGAGCTGGTGAGGCCTGTCTCGTATAGTGCATTCGTCCAAGACACACTGGTGCCACCCCTGGCCTTATGGTCACCTTCGATGTTTCTGAATGGGCCACTAATCAGCGCTCGGTATGTGAGAATGTTGTTAACCCATTCTTTTTCCGCTATTTGCAACAGGGGCCGGCCGCGGTGGCCGAGCGGTTCTAGGCGCTTCAGTTTGGAACCGCGAGACTGCTATTGTCGCAGGTTCGAATCCTGCCTCGGGCATGGATATGATGACCTTAGGTTAGTTAGGTTTAAGTAGTTCTAAGTTCTAGGGGACTGATGACCTCAGATGTTAAGTCCCATAGTGCTCAGAGCCATTTGAACCATATTGCAACAAGAAGCTGACGTGTTGTTCCAACAGGGTAATGCTCGGCCACACAGTGCCTGTGAAACTCACTGTGCTCTGCAAGACGAGCAGTGACTTCCCTGGCCAGTAAGATCTCCGGCCTTTTCTCCTATTGAGCACGTGTGGGATATAATGGAACGAGAAGTGACTTGTGCAACTCATCAGCTACAAACTCTTACAGAACTACGTGAACAGGTCTAGCAGGTGTGCCATAACGTATCCCAGGACGATATTCGCCATCTGTACAGTCGACTGGGTGAAAGAGTCAGTGCATGAAATGCTGCCTGTAGAGGGGAGTTTCAGCATGGGTCGCTCGTTGGTACCCCAGAACTATTTATGCTGTAGATCTGTAAAAGTAATCACTTCATGTACTCCATATGCACTGTCGCAACAATTAATCTTGAGCGAACTGGAAACCTCTAAAGGTCGTACTAATTTTTTTTTGGCAGTCTGTAATATATCGTAATTTAAGAGAAATAAGTCTGTGAACCTACCCCCATGAACCATGGACCTTGCCGTTGGTGGGGAGGCTTGCGTGCCTCAGCGATAGAGATGGTCGTACCGTAGGTGCAGCCACAACGGAGGGGTATCTGTTGAGAGGCCAGACAAACGTGTGGTTCCTGAAGAGGGGCAACAGCCTTTTCAGTAGTTGAAGGGGCAACAGTCCGAATGATTGACTGATCTGGCTTTGTAACACTAACCAAAACGGCCTTGCTGTGCTGGTACTGCGAAAGGCTGAAAGCAAGGGGAAACTCCAACCGTAATTTTTCCCGAGGGCATGCAGCTTTACTGTATGGTTAAATGATGATGGCGTCCTCTTGGGTAAAATATTCCGGAGGTAAAATAGTCCCCCATTCGGATCTCCGGGCGGGGACTACTCAAGAGGACGTCGTTATCAGGAGAAAGAGAACTGGCGTTCTACGGATCGGAGCGTGGAATGTCAGATCCCTTAATCGGGCAGGTAGGTTTGAAAATTTAAAAAGGGAAATGGATAGGTTAAAGTTAGATATAGTGGGAATTAGTGATGTTCGGTGGCAGGAGGAACAAGACTTCTAGTCAGGTGAATACAGGGTTATAAATACAAAATCAAATAGGGGTAATGCAGGAGTAGGTTTAATAATGAATAAAAAATAGGAGTGCGGGTAAGCTACTACCAACAGCATAGTCAACGCATTGTTGTGGCCAAGATAGACACGAAGCCCATGCCTACTACAGTAGTACAAGTTTATAAGACAACTAGCTCTGCAGATGATGAAGAAATTGATGAAATGTGTGATGAGATAAAAGAAATTATTCAGGTAGTGAAGGGAGGCGAATATTTAATAGTCATGGGTGACTGGAATTCGAGAGTAGGAAAGGGGAGAGAAGGAAACATAGTGGGTGAATATGGATTGGGGGAGAGAAATGAAAGAGGAAGCCGTCTGGTAGAATTTTGCACAGAGCATAACTTAATCATAGCTAACACTTGGTTCAAGAATCATAAGAGAAGGTTGTATACATGGAAGAATCCTGGAGATACTAGAAGGTATCAGATAGATTATATAATGGTAAGACAGAGATTTAGGAACCAGGTTTTAAATTGTAAGACATTTCCAGAGGCAGATGTGGACTCTGACCACAATCTATTGGTTATGAACTGTAGATTAAAACTGAAGAAACTGCAAAAAGGTGGGAATTTAAGGAGATGGGACCTGGATAAACTGACTATACCAGAGGTTGTGCAGAGTTTCAGGGAGTGCATAAGGAAACAATTGACAGGAATGGGGGAAAGAAATACAGTAGGAGAAGAATGGGTAGCTCTGAGGGATGAAGAAGTGAAGGCAGCAGAGGATCAAGTAGGTAAAAAGACGAGGGCTAGTAGAAATCCTTGGGTAACAGAAGAAATATTGAATTTAATTGATGAAAGGATAAAATATAAAAATGCAATAAATGAAGCAGGCAAAAGGGAATACAAACGTCTAAAAAATGAGATCGACAGGAAGTGCAAAATGGCTAAGCAGGGATGGCTAGAGGACAAATGTAAGGATGTAGAGGCTTATCTCACTAGGGGTAAGATAGATACTGCCTACAGGAAAATTAAAGAGACCTTTGGACAAAAGAGAACCTCTTGTATGAATATCAAGAGCTGAGATGGAAACCCAGTTCTAAGCAAAGAGGGGAAAGCAGGAAGGTGAAGGAGTATATAGAGGGTCTATACAAGGGCGATGTACCTGAGGACAATATTATGGAAATGGAAGAGTATCTAGATGAAGATGTAATGGGAGATACGATACTGCGTGAAGAGTTTGACAGAGCACTGAAAGACCTGAGTCGAAACAAGGCTCCGGGAGTAGACAACATTCCATTGGAACTACTGATGGCCTTGGGAGAGTCAGTCCTGACAAAACTCTACCATCTGGTGAGCAAGATGTATGAGACAGGCGAAATACCCTCAGATTTCAAGAAGAATATAATAATTCCAATCCCAAAGAAAGCAGGTGTTGATAGATGTGAAAATTACCGAACTATCAGTTTAATAAGTCACAGCTGCAAAATACTAACTCGAATTCTTTACAGACGAATGGAAAAACTGGTAGAAGCTGATCTCGGTGAATATCAGTTTGGATTCCGCAGAAATGCTGGAACACGAGAGGCAATGCTGACCCTACGACTTATCTTAGAAGAAAGATTAAGGAAAGGCAAACCTACATTTCTAGCATTTGTAGACTTAGAGAAAGCTTTTGACAATGTTGACTGGAATACTCTCTTTCAAATTCTAAAGGTGGCAGGGGTGAAATACAGGGAGCGAAAGGCTATTTACAATTTGTACAGAGACCAGATGGCAGTTATAAGAGTCGAGGGGCATGAAAGGGAAGCAGTGGTGGGGAAGGGAGTGAGACAGGGTTGGAGCCTGTCCCCGATGTTATTCAATCTGTATATTGAGCAAGCAGTAAAGGAAACAAAAGAAAAATTCGGAGTAGGTACTAAAGTTCATGGAGAAGAAATAAAAACTTTGAGGTTCGCCGATGACATTGTAATTCTGTCAGAGACAGCAAAGGACCTGGAAGAGCGGTTGAACGGAATGGACAGTGTCTTGAAAGGAGGATATAAGATGAACATCAACAAAAGCAAAACGAAGATAATGGAATGTAGTCGAATTAAGTCGGGTGATGCTGAGGGAATTAGATAAGGAAATGAGACACTTAAAGTAGTAAAGGAGTTTTGCTATTTGGGGAGCAAAATAACTGATGATGGTCGAAGTAGAGAGGATATAAAATGTAGACTGGCAATGGCAAGGAAATCGTTTCTGAAGAAGAGAAATTTGTTAACACCGAGTATAGATTTAAGTGTCAGGAAGTCGTTTCTGAAAGTATTTGTATGGAGTGTAGCCATGTATGGAAGTGAAACATGGACGATAAATAGTTTGGATCAGAATAGAATAGAAGCTTTCGAAATGTGGTGCTACAGAAGAATGCCGAAGATTAGATGGGTAGATCACATAACTAATGAGGAGGTATTGAATAGGACTGGGGAGAAGAGAAGTTTGTGGCACAACTTGACTAGAAGAAGGGACTGGTTGGTAGGATATGTTCTGAGGCATCAAGGGATCAACAAATTTAGTATTTGAGGGCAGCGTGGAGGGTAAAAATCGTAGAGGGAGACCAAGAGATGAATACACTAAGCACATTCAGAAGGATGTAGGTTGCAGTAAGTACTGGAAGATGAAGAAGCTTGCACAGGATAGAGTAGCATGGAGAGCTGCATCAAACCAGTCTCAGGAGTGAAGACAACAACAACAAAAAGTCTGTGATACAGACAATGGAGACGACAACATTTTAAGAAATTCTCAGTGCTGTACATAATTCAGAGCAAAAATGATGAAATGATCGTATGGCATTGGTGGCCGGGAGGCCCCATGCGGGGCAGTTCGGCCGCCGTATTGCAAGTCCTTTTTAGTGGACGCCTCTTCGGCAACTTGCGAGTAAATGATGATGAAGGACACACAACACCCTGTCATCTCGAAGCAGAGAAAATCCCTGAACCAGCCGGGAATCGAAGCCGCGACCACGTGCGCGTGAAGCGAGAAAGCTACCGCAAGACCACGAGCTGCGAATAATTCAGAGCAAATTAAGAGTAAATGAGTGTGTGAAGCATGGAAATGAAATCACGAAGGCTTACACACTATCACTATTAGTTCAAAGTAATGTCTTTTATTAAAATTAAGCTTGACAGATAAGCAACAATTCCGAAGGTATAGAGTATATTTACCACACACACATGTAATACATGTTCGAGCACAGGCACTGGCACATACAAGCGGAAGTCGGTATTTGGAGGTGTGAATGACAAGTGTCTCCAATTCTGGTATTGAAATGAGCAAATAATCTGTTGGCGGTTGGTGGCAATACTTGATGAGAATGTGAGATAATGAGACATCAGTTTCTCCCAACGTACACAACGTGCAAATAACTTACGAGAGTGCATTAAGGTGACGTCATCGGCAACCGCCGATATTTCGACAGGAACACACCATTCCATTTTCAATACAACATTGCAGCAAGTAAGTGCTGTGCAAGCGAATTGAAAACTTCGGTTTTCATCTGCAATGGCGGTTTTGCTCGGCTGTTGCAAGCGTGTGCGCCGCTTATGCTCAGTGCACCGGTCCTCCACAGGCCTCACTGTCTAACCAGTATGTGACATGCCACAACTGCAAGGAATACTATACGCAGAATTACAGAATCTAAAAGGACCCTGGTCTTACATGGAGGGCGAAAAACACTCTTCACGTAATATTTATGTAAAATACGACCAATACCGCGCGAAAGGCTCCTTGCATCAGGCAAAAGGGCCGTAGAATATGATGCCACCTCGGAGTTATCATCACTCGCCGGTTGCACAGTTGGTCGATCGTGCAACAAATGTCTAATCCGTCATTTACTATAGCCATTCTGACGAAAAGTGACATCGAGATGGCCTAACAGCTGACAAACTCTCATGGTACCGAGATTACATGGGCCCTTTGAACAAAGGTACGAAGTACCCCTTCACGTTGAGCTGAATGATGACAACTATCAGCCTGCATATACAAATCAGTGTGAATAGGCCTCCTATAGATGGCATGCCCCAACGTCCCTGCACATTGCTCCTGACCAACGCCTCAAGGAAGGGAAGACAGTCTTCCATTTCTACCTACACGAATCTCCGGGTGGATTGAATTCAGGTGATTTAAAAAGTCATTCAGATTCTCACTGCTGTGAGGCCAAATAACAAAAGTATCGTCTACACATCTGAAAAACACTCAGCTTCCAAAGCCGCCGACTCCAAGGCACGTTCCTCGAAACCGTCCATAAAGAAATCGGCAATAACAAGCGGTAACGGGCTTCCCGTCGCCACTCCATCTGCCTGTTCGTAGTACTGTTCATTGAAAAAAAAATAAGTGGAAGTCAACACATGACGAAATAGATTCGTTAATTCAGCACCAAACCCAAACTCAATCAACCGTAACGAGGCAGACAGAGGAACACGAGTGAAGAGAGAGACCAAATCAGAACTTAATAGAGTGTCGGAGTCATTCAAATGCATTCCCTTTAAAGGACGTTAGAAATCCGCCGAGTTCTGAATGTGGTGCTCACAGTGACCTACTATAAGGCTCAACCGAGTGGCAAGGTGTTTTGCAACACTGTATGTCGGAGCGCCAATGTTACAATCGGACGGATAGGAACCCCATCCTCGTGGACCTTAGGGAGGCGATATAAACTAGGGGGAGCAGCACGGTAAGAACCGAGACTCTTGATAGTCTCCTGCGGTAAGGAAATTTTCTTAAGTAGACTGTTAGTCTTTCTCTCAACACTTTTTGTGGGATCACCATCGATCCCGCGATACGCTGAATCAGAAAGTGAACACTGCATCTTTTGAATGTAATCTTGCTTGTCCAAAACAACGGTACAATTGTCCTTGTCGAACGTAAAATAACAATATCCCGATCAGCTCTAAGTGAATGTAAAGCAGCCATCTAAACCGCTGTGACATCTCATCAAACAACATGCTGCCCTGGCTCTTGTTCGTAAAAGGATCCACTACATTCGTCGACAGTTGGGTTTTGTTTCCAAGGAATTGCTTCGGCTTCACTTAATGACTGCTTCGAAAATTTCAGCTTTTTCTTGGGACTGGCTGGACTGTGCTACATGGTTGCACTCTCACTGGGAATTTCATTTCGCAACTGCCCGGCATTTGGCGAAGTTTCAACGTTTCCAGAGTTCGGAGTCTAAAAATATATCTCCATGTTCTGTGATAAATCTCATGGAGAAAGCTTTTGACGACACAGTTTTACCCGTGCTGGGGAAAGGTTTAAATTTTGTACCGACCCACAAGTGTTTTCCAGACGTTGATATTAATAGTTTTGTTGAATAAGCTGTGTTTAAACTACCTCCTTGTGCTGCAGAGGAGGCTAGGAGGGAAGCATGTCATGTACTGACTGGGGCACTTCTACTCAAGAGTAATATCACGCGCTTGAGAGGACTCCTTTACTGTCACGAACAAGAGCTATGCCAGCGCGTTGCTTGATGCGATGTCACAGAAGCTGAGAGGGCTGCTTTAGCGTTATTTTAACTGCGCACAAGGGAAATGCTACAGCTGTTTTGGAAAAGCAAGATTACATTCAAAAGATGCAATGTTTATTGTCTGATTCAGAATAGCGCGGGATCGGCGTTGATCCCACAAAAAATGTTGAGAGAAATAAACGTTTCTTATCGCAGGAAATTATCAAGAGTCTCAGTTCTTACTGTGCTGTTACCTCAAATTTACTGGGCGTCCCTAACGTCCACAAGGAAGGGGTTTCTCTTCATGCGATTGTAACAATCGTGCTCCGACATACCGTGTAGCAAAACACATTGGTAGTCTGTTGAGCCCAATAGTTGGTCGGTATGAGCACCACATTAAGAACTCGACAGATTTCCTTCGTGGTTAGAGAGAATGTGTTTGAATGACTCCGATATTCTCGTAAGTTTTGATAAGGTCTCTCTCTTCACTCGTGTTCCTCTGTCTGCTTCGTTACTGTTGATTGAGGTTAGGTTTGGTACTGAATTAACGAACCTATTTCGACATGTGTTGACTTCCATTTACTTTTTATTCAACGACTAGTCCTACGAGCATACAGATGGAGTTGCGATGAGAACCCCATTAAGACATATTATTACCAATTTGACTATGGTAGATTTCGAGGAACGTTCTTTGGAGTCAGCGGCTTTGAAACCTATGTGCTTTTCCAGACATGTAGACGATAGTTTTGTTGTTTGACCTCATGGAAGTGAGAATCTGAACGACTTTTTGATCACCTGACATCCACCTGGATATTCGTTTCACGATGTAGGTGGAAAAGAATGGCTGTCTTCCCTTCCTTGATGCGTTGGTCAGGAGCAAAGTGGATGGTCGTTGGTACATGCTGGTCATAGGAAGTTCAAAATGGCTCAAATGGCTCTGAGCACTATGCGACTTAACTTCTGAGGTCATCAGTCGCCTAGAACTAATTAAACCTAACTAACCTAAGGACATCACACACAACCGTGACCGAGGCAGGATTCGATCCTGCGACAGTAGCGGTCACGCGGTTCCAGAATGAAGTACCTAGAACCGCACGGCCACACCGGCCGGCTCATAGGAAGTCTACTCACACTGATTTGTATATGCAGGTTGATAGTTGTCACCATCCGGCTCAACGTTAAGGAGTATTTTGTAGCCCCATGTCATCTCGGACCCTGAGAGTTTGTTAGCTGTTAGGTCATCACGAAATCACTTCTCGTCAGAATGGGTATAGTAAAAGACAGGTCGGACGTGAGCTGCACGATCGGCCAACTGTGCAGCGGGTGAGTGCTGATAATACCGACGTGGCACCAAAATCTACGGCCTTTTTCCCTTACATAGGGAGCGTGTCGAGCAGGAGTGGTCGTCTTTTGCGTAAATATGACGTGAGGTGTGTTTTTTCGCCCACAATCTAAGATCGGGGTCCTTTTAAGTTCTGTAAAGTATAATCTTGCTTTGCGTATGGCGGGTGTCTACCGTATTCCCTGCAGTCGTGACATGTCATATATTGGTCAGACTGACTGCTGTGGATGACCAGTGTACGGAGTACAAGCGGCATTGCACCGATCATCCTATGGAATATAACAACGAGGATATTCTGGCACGCAGTTCCAGATATCAGGAGAGTGTTATTAAGAAAGCTGTTGAAATTAAATTGGTATGTCATCATCATCAGGATTCCGTCCAGCGAGCCAGGTAGGAATTTTGTGAACGATATGTCTTATGCCGCTCATATAAGTCTTTGATAGTTATAGTCAAGCTAATGTCCGTAAATTGGGATTAATGTTACTGAATCACATATGCGACGATAACGCCCGATATCCAGCCGAACTCCAAGTCGATATTTGAGAATTAGCGCGCTATTTGTTTGCACCAAAGTCGGGCTGTGGTTCCCTAGAATAATTTTTAAATCAACTGCGGGCTGCAAATTAACAATTCTATGCCCATTCATGAAAGTTACAGTAGATTAGGACTCGACGACTACTTGATCGCGCATTTGAGCAACACGGAAGTTTTTGTTCTTATAAAGAGAAAACGTACCACGCATAATACAACAAGGTTACTTGCTATGTCAGAACATATTTATATCTATCTTATTAAAACTCAATACCTATTAAATGTTGTACATAATTAAATTCTTTGTAAATAATCAATAATAATTAGAAATGAATGACATGTATAAAAAAATCTCAAGTTGAAATGACGTCATGGGTCACTACTGGTTTCGACTCCCCTACACTCACGTAACGCAAAGTAGATCCGACTGTATAGGACATACTCATGTAATGTTACAGCCTCCATTGGTTTCTGCCCTCGTATAGTTTTTCTCTCTACACTATATCCCATGTTATTCATCTCCTCTTGAGATCTTCCTTTGCCTTGTCTCTCCATCTCATTCTACGCCGTCCAATTGCTCTTCTTCCTGGTACCCCCATCTCCAAATAAAGGCCTGGAGAACGAGTCGGGTGCATTCGCTTCACATGACCGAACAACTTCTATCTCAAAGCACTCATCTTCTCCTCTGTAGTCAATGTCACCTGTTGGTCTCTCCTTACACAATCACCCTGACTCTGTCTCTCCTAGTTTTTTGTAGAGCTAACCTAAGGAACTTCATTTCACATGCTTGTATTTGACACATGCCTCTAGACTATATATTATGATTGGCAGGAGATAATTTTTATACATGGTTTGTTTGGCTCTTTGAGGGACTTCCTTGTCCCAGATTAGATTACGTACTTGGTGGAAGAAGGAAGATCGTTTTGTTATTTTGTTTAAGGCTTCTAGTTTGGAACTTCCATCGCGTGATATGATGCTACCCAGATAATTGAAGCTTTTCATACATTCAACCTTCTCCCCCTCCAGTATAATGTGACAATGTGTGCGTCTCCTGCTCATCTTCATTGCCACTTTCTTGTTCCTACCCACAATTAACTTGAATTTTTTAAATTTTGTGTTCCAGTAATCTAGTCTCCTCTGAACCTCCATTTCCGTCTCTCCCCAAATGGTGATGTCAGCAGCAAAAACAAAAGTGTTGAGATCTTAATTTTTTTCTTCCTTGATTTCTTTCATGATTGTGTCCATAAGTTCAATGAAGACTAAAGGGGAGAGTGAACTGCATTGCTGAACACCTCTCTTTGTCTTAAACCATTTTGATCTTTCACCTCCTACTTGTACACTGCTCTCACAACCTTCGTACAGCATCTGGACCTTTTTAATTAATGAATCGGGAACATTGTGGTTTCTCAAGCATTCCCATATTTTATCCATTGGTACACTGTCATACGCTTTTTCCAAATCCACGAATACTACTATAAAGTCCTTCCCTTTTTCCCAATACTTCTCCATAAACTGACGGAGGGAGAAAATGAGATCTATTGTTCCCCTATTACTTCTGAACCCATGATGTTATTCCTCTAATTGGTGTTCTAGAATTTTCCGCAATCTTTTTGCTATGACCGTTTCCATTATCTTAAGGCAGTGTGTTAACAGTGTGATTCCTCGGTAGTTGGTGCATTTCTTTCTACTACCATTCTTGAGCAATGGTATTATAATTCCTTTTTTCCATTCATCCGGCACTTTTTTTTTTCTTTCCATGTCAGCCCCAGCACCCGGTGTAACCATTGTATTCCATGGATTCCTGCGGCTTTAATCATATCCGCTGTCAGCTCACCTACTCCAGCGGCCTTCCCACGTTTCATCTGTTTCAGGGAATTCTCAGTTTCCAACCACGAGATTGGATACTGCTCCTGCTCGAATTCAATGACTTTGGTGTCACTTTCTTGTGCACCTTCCCCATTCAGTAAGATTTCAAAATAATTCTTCATCTCTTCTCAGATACCTTCAATGTTCCTGATAATATCCCCATCCTCTGTTTCAATCGCTTTTATGTCTTCTCTATCAGATCTTTTACTTTTCAGTAACCCATATAGCAGTTTATGGTTCCCTTTGCTATCCTGCTCTAGTTTCTGGGTGAATAATTCCCAACTCTTCTCCTTTTCTTCTTTCACAGTTCTCTTTGATTGAAGTTTCTTTTGTCGGTATTCCTTCTCCAGTGTTGTCACCTTGTGTTCATCTTTTGGTACCAGACCATGGTTCTGATTTCTTGTTTCAAACTCCATGTTTTTCTTCGTCATATTAAGTTTTTTAATTGCATCTTTTGCTCTATCGTTCCACCAACTGGTTTCTTTGTCTTTCACTTTTCCCTTTGTTTTGCCGCATATCTGTACAGCACTGTTAACTATTGATGTTTTAAATAGGTTCCACTCTTCCTCTACATTACCCCTTTCAGTTTTTGGCAATGTACTAGATTTTGAAAACTTTTCTTATTTTCTTCTTCTTTCAACTTCCACTTCTTAATTTCTGGCTTTCTTTGTACAGCATTCATACTTCTCATTTTATAATTTAGATCATCTACTAGTAACCTGTGGTCACTATCAAAGTGCTGTCTTGGTATGACTGTAGTGTCCCTTACTTTTCCTCCAGTTAATTTTTCCGTTAATATATAATCTATAACTATCTTAGTTTTGCCATCCCAGCCATATCTAGTAATCTTATGGGTATCTTGTTTCTTGAAGAATGTATTCTTCACTAACAGATGATTCCTTATGCAGAGATTTAGAATTTTTTCACCCTTACCATTTCGTCTTCCGTACCCAAAAGGGCCCATCACTTCCTCATATCCATTTCTATCCGTGCCGATCTGAGCATTCACATCACCAATTATCATAATGTCGTTTTCTCTTACTTGGTCTTCCAGTTCTTCAAGGAATTTCTTTTTTTCTTCCTCACTGTACCCTTGCTGAAGTGCGTACACTTGGAGTATAGTAAAACTGTTCTTTCCCAAGTTCACTCCTACTCTAATTATCCTTTCACTTATAAAGATCACATCTGTTACTGGGTCAATCAATGTCTTTGTGAAACACAAACCCCACTCCATTTTTTGCCCCTTTATTGCGACCCTGACAGTATAATTTGTACCCACCTCTCAGCAATTTAGAGGTTTTTCCTTTCCACTTGGTCTCACTCAATCCAAGGATATGAATCTTTCTCTTCTCCATCATGTCTACAATCTCTCCAGTCTTTCCTGTAACCCGTAAACGAGGTTCAGGATGTCCACGCAGCACAGATGCCCGCCACAACTGTCTTATTGAAAAGGCAGCAGAGGCAGATCGTACAGCTACCACAGCACAGATAAGACTTGTAACAGATTGCCGACAGGTTATTAGTTGTGGAACTATACACACGCACACCTCTAGCTCGTCTTCCATTCATGCCACAGCACTGCTGTCAGAGGATCACTTGGAAGATGGAATGGCGCTGAAAGCAGATTCTGCCTGCAAGCAAGTGATGGTCCTTTGCGCATACGACGTAGGCCTGGTGAGCGCTGTATCTTAGAGTGCATTCGTCCAAGACACACTGGCCCCACCATACGGCCTGGGGTGCGATAAGCTACAACTCTTTCACATTTGGTGTTTCTGGACGGGACGCTAACCAGCGTTCGGAGCGTACAGAATGTTGTTAGACTCATTCTTTTGCTGTTCTTGCAACAGGAGGGTGATTTGTTGTTCCAACAGGATAATGCTCGCTCTCACACTGCCCGTGAAATGTGCTCTGCAACTTATTTGGTCAGCAGGATATCCAGATTTGTCTCCAATTGAGCACGTGTGGGATATGATGGGACGAGAAGTATTCGTGCGATACGTCAACCAACAACTCTTACAGAATTACATGAACACGTCCAGCAGGCGTGGCATAACGAATCCCAGGGTAGTATCAGCCATCCAAGATGTACTGGATGCCAGAGTCAGCGCCTGCATTGCCTCCTGTAGAGGCCACACCACATACTAATATAGGTGTTTCAGTATAGGTCGATACCTGTTACCTCAGAGCGGCTTAGCTATTGATCTGTAAATGTAATCATTTCATGTACCCCATTGAATTGTTGCAACGATAAATACTGAGTGAATTGGAACCTCTAAAAGCGTTTATTAATTTTTTGCGACTTTGTATGATGACAATGTTAATAAATGGTCAACCGGTTAGCCGTGCGGTGTAACGCACTGCTTTCCGGGCGTGAAGGCGTGCCGGTCCCCAGCACGAATCCGCCCGGCGGATTAGTGTTGAGGTCCGGTGTGCCGGCCAGTCTGTGCAAGGTTTTTAAGACGGTTTTTTTCCATCTGCCTCGACGAATGTGGGCTGGTTCCCCTTATTCTGCCTCAGTTACACTATGTCGGCGATTGCTTTGCAAACTCGGTCTCCAGGTACGCGTACACCATAATTACTCTACCACGCAAACTTTTGGGGTTACACTAGTCTGGTGTGAGACTCTCCCGGGGGTGTCCACTGGGGGGCCGAACCGCACAATAACCATGGGTTCGGTGTGGGGCGGCGGTGGGGTGCATGGAGTGCTGTAGCCTGTTGTGGGGTTGTGAACCACTGAGGGCTACGACGGGGACAAAGCCTTTACGTCGTTTCTAGGCCCCCACTTCAGTACGGTACAATACAATGTTAATAAGTGGGCAGTGAATCTCTGTAAAATATATATTTGTGATTTATTCAGATTTCATATTTCTTATTGGTCGATGAAAGTTAGTTTCTGGCTCAAATGCCTCAAATGTCTCTAAGCACTATGGGACTTAACATCTGAGGTCATCAGTCCCCTAGACTTAGAACTACTTAAACCTAACTAACCTAAGGACATCACGCACATCCATGCAAAATGCAGGATTCGAACCTGCGACCGTAGCAGCAGCACGGTTCCAGACTGAAGCGCCTAGAACCGCTCGGTCACAGCGGCCGGCTTTAGTTTCTGGGGGGAGCTTTGTACCTACTCTGAGTCTGACGGTGTGGAATTCTGAATCTGAGTCTTGTATGTTACGTGGGCGATGTGATGTTGAGAGGCTTGCGCTGTGTACCTTGTCTGAAATGGGATGGTGTGTTATTGAGATGTGGACGTTATCTGGATAGGGGGTTGTAGTGTTGCGTCTTGAGCTGTGTATGTCGCTAGCACGTGTTGATATACAGTTGTCCTGAGTCAAGTACACTGCTGGGGTAGGGCATGTACAGCGGAATCCTGTACCATTATTTTGCGTGGATGGTGTGACCTACAGCTGATGTCTTAGCTGTTGCCGTTTCTGAGAAGAGGTGATATAAAGGCCAGAGCCACGGATTTTGCTGGAATATGGTGACACAGTTCCTTAAAGAATTAAAATCACATTCATAAAACAGCTTCAGAAACATGATTATTGTACAAATCTGGAAGTCATTCTTCTTATAGACGTGGGACAGCGGCTGACAATATAAGTAATGTAAATGGAACACCACAGTCGTGGTGACTACACTTTCTGAATACTCACTCATGGTGAATAGCGGTCCACGGCACCTAGTCGTTGTTGCCCTTTGCATCCTATGATACATGAGCCAATGACTGAAAGTACTTCGTTGGTTAACAGTAGGACCCGATGATGATGCAAATGTACCATTGAAACTAGTAGTCTGAGTAATAAATACTTTGAATTTACTGCTGTGGTGTTCTATTTCCATTACTTACCAAACTAGTTAACGTGTTAAATATTTGACTTTAAACATGCGAACGAGAGAAAGTTTAAGAAAGTTTTGAAATTATACTTCAAGTCTGTTGGAAGTCGCTAAGTGCTCTAAGTAAGAAACACGAGATAAATATACTCTGGGTACTTTGCGGACCGTTTTGGGCAAAAGCTAGTTCTTTACGCATCAGAATGTTTATGAACTATGTGTCGTACAATGATATAATTTTGTAGGCACATTCAGTGATACTAGTAGATACCGCCTGCAAAGTGTGTTGCGAATAGAGTTAGTTTTAAACAAATATTGCATGATATTGCAGTTTTACTGCCTGTAGTTTTAAGGAAACGCTGGCTTTTGAGGTATCTCAATATTTATGGCGTTATACCGCCTGAATTATTTGCGGTAGAATGATATAATTTTCCAGGTACCTTCAATGTGGATAATGTCTACAGACTGTGTTGTGAACATAATCGGCATAAAAGGAGAAATAAATCAAAACGTCATGCCTGAAGCTGAAGTAAGCACGAACAGCGAAAATATGGTAAGCGATAAAAGTTTTTGCTTTCATCATTTTGTGAGAGTTGTCAGCAGTAAAACGTTTCATAAAGGTTGGAAATTACAAGTTACGTTCGTTGGTAATCAGTAAGTGATCTCATTCTCAGAAACTGGATGAATAAATCCAGGTACCAGCGCGGCATCAGTTACACTGCGTCAAGACAAACACGCAATTTCCAACTTAATATTTATTTTATTGTGTTAAATCTTGAACAGAAGCTTATACCTGCAGTGAGTAGATTGTGGCAGAATTTAAAATTTTTAAATTCGGTCAATAATTATGGAAAATGTTAAAACAACGTTTTTGCATCTGGAAGCCCTTAGATAGACACCCTGCAGCTGGTACTAGATTCCGGGATAGCGGTTTAGCAATATTCTCTTCAGCCCTGACCACATGTTAAAAGTACAAGTGAGCTACTATTGCATTGATTGCTTTGTGATAATACTAGTTAACAATGAATGACCTTAAAAATTTTTGGAACAGTAGTGTATACTTTAGAAATGCTATCATATATGATATCTCAGGACATAAGCAAGACAATTATGCAAACAACTTTACAGCTTCATGGTGCTTTATTACACAAAGAACCAGTGACATACATTGCACGCATTCCTCATACCTGCTGTATATTTCAAGATAGATCAAAAACATACATGTTATCAAAACTTTCAACAATAGTACGTAAACAATTCAAAATGTTAAACAAAATTACCATAGCAAAATTTTTCGAAAAATTGTTGTTTTTCTTAATATTACCATATGGATCAGTATTAAGTAAACATTACTTGCCCTAATTTAATTTACTTTCTTGTGGGATGTGTTAAAGCAATTCCTGTCAGTAGTGAAGCGAAGGAACACTTCGTACTGCTCTCATCGTAGAATGGTAAGGTCTCTGCAGCCTTCTGCCCTGCATTTTGATCTGTTCTTCTTAACATGGCAGTGACGCCCGGGAACCAAGCCCCGCACTTCCAGTGACATAAACAAACGTGACATTGAGTCCGGAGTGATGTATGATACACAAAAGTTTAAAGCTTGTAAGTCCGTTATAACTTCAACTTGCTGTTAGCTATTAACTGAGGAATTACTGAGTAGCTTTGGCAAGTTATTAAAGCATGTGAAATTGTAATTAGAAAATGATATATATTCACGATTATTTCGCCGAGACATACTGTGCAATTGCAGTAGCCGAAGTTTGCAAACAGTGCTGCCTCCTCCTGCCGCTCAGCAGAAGGACGAACGAGTCAGCTCGCTCAGCAGAAGGACGAACGAGTCAGCTGTGGTTTATGCGACGTGTATCGTACATAATGACGCAGAACAGAAAAGGTTCAGCTGCTTACGCACCCGAGAAAAAAATGAAATCTAGAGGTGCCATATATCATATATCTGGACTGAAGAAGATTAACACAGCCGGGGAAAATTTGTCCACCCTTTTAAAGGTACCCAATTCTCTCAGTATTTACTGTTGCAACAGCGCTAATGGATTACACGAAATGATTACATTTACAGATCAATAGCAAAAGCCGTTCTGAGGTACCAGGTATCGACCCATGCTGAAAAACCCATATTAGTTCGTGGTGTCTCCTGCATTCGACGCAATGCAGGCGCTGACCCTGGCAACCACTTGATCGTATAGGTGGCGAATACTGTCCTGGGATACGTTATGCCATGCCGGCTCGACCTGCTCACGTAGATCTGTAAGAGTTGTTGGTCGACGACTCACACGAGTCACTTCTCATCCCACTCGTGCTCGTTTGGAGACAAGTCCGGAGATCATGCCGACCAGGGAAGTTGCTGCACGTCTTGCAGAGCACGTTGAGTTTCACGGACGGTGTGTGGGTGAACATTATCCCGTTGGAACAGCACATCACCTTCCTCTTGCAAGAATGGCGAAAGAACGAGTCTACCAACATTCTGCACGTACCGAACGCTGGTTGGCATCCCCTCCATAAATACCAAAGATTTACGAGGGTTGTAGTTCTACGCTCCCAACACCATAAGGCCTGGGATGGGGCCGTATGTCTTGGACGAATCCAGTCTACGAGACAGCGCTCACCAGGTCTCGTCGTACGCGCAAACGACGTTCACTTGCGTGCAGGCTTAATCTGCTTTCATCGCTGAGGATCATGGCGAAGCCATTCTTCCAAGTGAGTTCTAACGGCACCATTCGAGCCGTGCACGTCGATGCTGTGGGATGAGTGGAAGTTGGTGTGTCTTCTCGTAGTCCTACTTCTAACAACTGTATGTAACAGTTCGTTTTGACATGTCTGAAATAAACGAGCTCTCTTACGTGGGCTGTGGTAGCTTTACGGTCTGCCACTGCTGCCCTTACAATACGACGGTGCTAGCCGACGTCTGTGCCGCGTGGATGTCGACAACCTCGTATACGGGTGTGAGAATGTTAACGTGACCACTGATACCAGCTCATTGCCCAGTGGCACAGCACGTCCAGATTTGTGGCAGTTCTCCGGAAGGACCATCCCGCCACTCGAAAGGCCACAGTCTGACCCCTTTTAACCATTTCAAACTCACTCAGTTGGTTGTAGGAAGCACGAGTACTTCTCCGTGGCATGGTTGCCTGTTTGCTTCACACATTTGCTCACACACTGAGCCTTCTGACTGTGGGAATTGCCGGCCGGGGTGGCCAACCGGTTCTAGGCTCTACAGTCTGGAACCGCGCGACCGCTACGGTCGCAGGTTCGAATCCTGCCTCGGGCATGGATGTGTGTGATGTCCTTAGGTTAGTTAGGTTTAAATAGTTCTAAGTTCTAGGGGACTGACGACCTTACAAGTTAGGTCCCATAGTGCTCACAGCCATTTGAACCATTTTGAACTGTGGGCATACCCCATTAAAGCGAACACACAGATGCTACTCTGTTAGCCATGCCACGACGCTAAATATTGGTGGGCGACGTTGAAACCATTATCAGTTCATCCACTATCTCCCAGGTGGCATACGCGGTCATCAGATCGAAATCGACGTCACCTTTCCAGATATAATAATCTTTTTCGGCAATGTGCATGAAGGTATCATGCGCCGAACACTTTTCTTCGATAGAGTGGCGTAGAGGTGACGCCTGAGGTATAGATTCTGCTGGGACAGAGTGATGTAGCGTTGAGACCTTAGTCGTGGGTTTTGATAAAACAGGGTGATATAGATTAGATTAGATTAGATTAGATTTACTTTCATTCCAATTGATTCGTAGTGAGGAGGTCCTCCAGGATGTAGAACATGTCAGAAAAACAACAATACATGACAAATAGTTACAACTCAAACAAATAAGCAAATGTACCATTCCACAGGTGCCAAGTGGAATGATCGTCATTTTTTAATGAACACTATACGGAAGAATCATTTTACAAATACTAATGCACTGAATTGAAAATATTTTTTTTTATTTATTTATAAGGTAATAAACGTGTAATACAACTACTAGAATACTTATTTACAATGAACACATTACTGCACTGAAATTGTGCAGAAGTTATATATATACACAAATCAGTTGGTTCTACTGAGAAATTCATCCATGGAGTAGAAGGAGTTGGCCACCAATAGATCCTTTAGGCTTCTCTTAAACTGAATTTCATTGGTTGTTAAGCTTTTTATGGCTGCTGGCAAGTTATTGAAAATGTGTGTTCCCGAATAATGCACACCTTTTTGTACAAGACCAAGTGACTTTAAATCCTTGTGAAGATTATTCTTATTTCTAATATTGATTCCATGAATTGAGCTGTTGGTTTGAAAAAGTGATATATTTTTAATGACAAATTTCAAATGGCTCTGAGCACTATGGGACTTAACATCTATGGTCATCAGTCCCCTAGAACTTAGAACTACTTAAACCTAACTAACCTAAGGACAGCACACAACACCCAGTCATCACGAGGCAGAGAAAATCCCTGACCCCGCCGGGAATCGAACCCGGGAAGCCGGGCGCGGGAAGCAAGAACGCTACCGCACGACCACGAGCTGCGGACATGACAAATTTCATTAAAGAATAAATATATTGGGAAGCAGTAGTTAGTATCCCTAGTTCCCTAAACAGGCTTCTGCAGGATGTTCTTGAGTTCACACCACATATAACTCTTACTGCACATTTTTGTGCCCGGAAAACTTTAGCTTGGCTTGATGAATTACCCCAAAAAATAATCCCGTATGATATTATGGAATGAAAGTAAGCATAGTATGCCAGCTTTTTCATTTTTATATCCCCTATGTCTGATACAATTCGCATTGCAAATAGAGATTTGTCAAGACGCTTCAGCAGTTCTGTGGTGTGCTTTTCCCAGTTCAATTTATTATCAAGCTGTAACCCCAAGAATTTAACACTGTGCACTTCTTCTATCTGCTTGTCATCATATGTTAGGCATATACTCGTGGGACACCCCTTACAAGTTCTGAACTGCATGTAGTGTGTTTTTTTCAAAGTTTAGTGACAAGGAATTGGTTAAGAACCAGTGATTAATGCCCATAAATATTTTATTAGCTGATCTTTCTAAGACTACACTTGATTTGCTATTTATTGCAATGTTTGTATCATCGGTAAACCAAACGAACTTGGCATCCGGTAATGTTACTGATGAAAGGTCATTGATATACAAAAGAAAAAGTAAGGGCACTAAAATGGAACCTTGTGGGACCCCACATGTAATTAGTTCCCAGTTGTATGATGCCTGATAGCATGATACATGTTTATTTTCTAATAACACCCTTTGTTTGCTGCCAGAGATATAAGATTTGAACCATTTTGCAGCATTTCGTGTTACACTATAATGTTCTAATTTACTTAAAAGGATATTGTGATTTACACAGTCAAATGCTTTTGTCAGATCACAAAATATACCAGTTGGCTGCAATTTTTTATATAATGAATCAAGCACATTTTCACGGTAAGTGTAGATAGCCTTCTCAATATCAGAACCCTTTAGAAATCCGAACTGTGACTTTGACAGTATGTTATTTGAGATATGATGGTTATAAAGACGATTGTGCATTACTTTTTCTAAAATTTTTGAGAATGCTGGCAAAAGTGAAATTGGACGGACATTTGATGCTATTTCTTTATCTCCATTCTTAAACAGTGGCTTAACTTCAGCATATTTTAACCATTCAGGAAATATTCCACTGATAAACGATAGAGCCAGTAAGTGCCATACGCTTTGCTGCTATAGGGTGATGTAGAGCTGAAGCCAGACCTATGTACCTACATCTACATCTACATCTACATTTATACTCCGCAAGCCACCCAACGGTGTGTGGCGGAGTGCACTTTACGTGCCACTGTCATTACCTCCCTTTCCTGTTCCAGTCGCGTATGGTTCGCGGGAAGAACGACTGTCTGAAAGCCTCCGTGCGCGCTCTAATCTCTCTAATTTTACATTCGTGATCTCCTCGGGAGGTATAAGTAGGGGGAAGCAATATATTCGATACCTCATCCAGAAACGCACCCTCTCGAAACCTGGCGAGCAAGCTACACCGCGATGCAGAGCGCCTCTCTTGCAGAGTCTGCCACTTGAGTTTATTAAACATCTCCGTAACGCTATCACGGTTACCAAATAACCCTGTGACGAAACGCGCCGCTCTTCTTTGGATCTTCTCTATCTCCTCCGTCAGACCGATCTGGTACGGATGCCACACTGATGAGCAATACTCAAGTATAGGTCGAACGAGTGTTTTGTAAGCCACCTCCTTTGTTGATGGACTACATTTTCTAAGCACTCTCCCAATGAATCTCAACCTGGTACCCGCCTTACCAACAATTAATTTTATATGATCATTCCACTTCAAATCGTTCCGCACTCATACTCCCAGATATTTTACAGAAGTAACTGCTACCAGTGTTTGTTCCGGTATCATATAATCATACAATAAAGGATCCTTCTTTCTATGTATTCGCAATACATTACATTTGTCTATGTTAAGGGTCAGTTGCCACTCCCTGCACCAAGTGCCTATCCGCTGCAGATCTACCTGCATTTCGCTACAATTTTCTAATGCTGCAACTTCTCTGTATACTACAGCATCATCCGCGAAAATCCGCATGGAACTTCCGACCCTGTCTACCTCGCTGGGACGGTGCGACGTAGAGTACTTTTCTGGGAGTGGTTGATGCGGTGCTGTGTCCTGGGCGGGCAGCGGCGCCGTGACCCCGGCCGCAAAGCGTGTTTATCGCTCGCAGCCTGTGGCCTTGTGTGGTCGTGCCGTCACAGTGTGGCGCTATGTTGACGCGCGGAGCAACGTCCGCGCAAGACGGCTGTGCGTATCTGTTGCGTGGAACGCAGGAGCGTCGTCCACGTGCTGTCGCATCGGCATTTGATAACACTATCGTATACGTAGTCTACGAAAAAGTAGCACAAGCCGGGGAATCCCCTGCACTTGCAAAACATTTTCCTGGCCAGCAAGTTCCTCTTCTCGCCAGAAGGCGTTCGGTACAGTTCCCCACAGTCGTTTAATGAACAAAGTAAGAGCATAAGGACTATCAGACCAATTGTGTGATTGGATTGAAGAGTTCCTAGCAAACAGAACGCAGCATGTCATTCTCAATGGAGAGAAGTCTTCCGAAGTAAGAGCGATTTCAGTCGTAGGACCGTTGCTATTCACAATATATATAAATGACCTTGTGGATGACATCGGAAGTTCACTGAGGCTTTTTGCAGATGATGCTGTGGTGTATCGAGAGGTTGTAATAATGGAAAATTGTACTGAAATGCAGGAGGATCTGCAACGAATTGACGCATGGTGCAGGGAATGGCAATTGAATCTCAATGTAGACAAGTATAATGTGCTGCGAATACGTAGAAAGAAAGATCCCTTATCATTTAGCTACAATATAGGTCAGCAACTGGAAGCAGTTAATTCCATAAATTATCTGGGAATACGCATTAGGAGTGATTTAAAATGGAATGATCACATAAAGTTGATCGTCGGTAAAGCAGATGCCAGACTGAGATTCATTGGAAGAATCCTAAGGAAATGCAATCCGAAAACAAAGGAAGTAGGTTACAGTACACTTGTTCTCCCACTGCTTGAATACTGCTCAGCAGTGTGGGATCCGTACCAGATAGGGTTGATAGAAGAGATAGAGAAGATCCAACGGAGAGCAGCGCGCTTCGTTACAGGATCATTTAGTAATCGCGAAAGCGTTACGGAGATGATAGATAACTCCAGTGGAAGACTCTGCAGGAGAGACGCTCATTAGTTCTGTACGGGCTTTTATTGAAGTTTCGAGAACATACCTTCACCGAGGAGTTAAGCAGTATATTGCTCCCTCCTACGTATATCTCGCGAAGAGACCATGAGGATAAAATCAGAGAGATTAGAGCCCACACAGAGGCATACCGACAATCCTTCTTTCCACAAACAATACGAGACTGGAATAGAAGGGAGAACCGATAGAGGTACTCAAGGTACCCTCCGCCACACACCGTCAGGTGGCTTGCGGAGTATGGGTGTAGATGTAGATGTAGATGTAGAATACGGAGACGTTAGCAATAATCATCATAACAAGTGCGATAAAGTTGCATCACTTACAGGAAAAGCTAGGACTGTGCAAAAATTATAACAATGATTTGATTGAACTTAACAGCATTTCAAAATGGCACCCATCAATGTTCACATTAGACTAATTATAGAGTTTCCAGAATGAAATTTTCACTCGGCAGCAAAGTGTTCTCTGGTATGAAACTTCCTGGAAAATTAAAACTGTGTGCCAGACCGGGACTCGAACTCGGGACCTTTGCCTTTTCCGGGCAAGTGCTTTGGAAGGTAGCAGACGGGGTACTGGCGGAAGTAAAGATATGTTAACAATTCAGCCGTCGTGCTTGACTAGTTCACTCGGTAGAGCACTTGGCCGTCAAAAGTAATGGTCCCGAGTTCGAGGCTCTGCGCACCACAGAGTTTTAATATCCCACGAAGTTGTATGTCAGTCCACACTCCGCTGGAGAATGAAACTTTCATCCTCTAAACCCCTTCTATGCTGTGGCTAAGCCATGTCAGAGCAATATCTTTTCTTTCGGGAGCGCTAGTCTTGCAATTTTCGCAGGAGAGCTTCTGTGATGTTTGGAAGGGAGGAGACGAGGTACTGGTGGAAGTAAAGCACTGACGACGGGTCGTGAGTTGTGGCTAGGTAGCTCGGTAGAGCACTTGCCGCGAGAGACAAAGGTCTCGAGTTCGAGTCTCGATCTGGCACACAGTTTTAATCTGCTTGGAAGTTTCAGTTATATAGTTGTATCTATAGTTCTAAAACAACAGTAGGCTACCGTAGACTATCATCAGTCAGCGTAGACTATGACAGTCTTCTTAGTGGCTTTGGTCAGTTAAGATCGTTCCCAAGTGCGTTAGGTGTGTTGTGTGCCTAACAGGCGTTACCTAACAAAGATCGGTTTCAAAACTGGAAGTGGTGAACCATATAGAAACTGAGTGAGGATGTACAACGGGCCGGATAACCTACGGAATATTTTTGACCCACATAGTTATCCTCCTGTCTGTTACTTAAAAATAAGCTGTAATTATAGCAAAACTAAAACTATCTATGTTCAATTCAGGTGCTATTCGAAAGTTGTTGATTCCCCAATTTACTCAACAAAATGGTAAAATAAAAATAAAAAAAAACACGAAACAAATACATATCAAATATTCCTTCAATACTTTGTCGATCTTATGTAGCCGGCCGCGGTGGTCTCGCGGTTAAGGCGCTCAGTCCGGAACCGCGCGACTGCTACGGTCGCAGGTTCAATCCTGCATCGGGCATGGATATGTGTGATGTCCTTAGGTTAGTTAGGCTTAAGTAGTTCTAAGTTCTAGGGGACTGATGACCACAGAAGTTAAGTCCCATAGTGCTCAGAGCCATTGATCTTATGTAAATCATGTTGCTATTATTGGCAAACAACTTTCGCATTTTTCAATAATTACAGGAAACCTGATCTTTAATCTTGATGATGAACTTCCTATTGAGATTGAAGTAACAATAATTATATTATATATTTTTATGTTTGTTCATGTAAACTGCACTTGCATCAAAAGGAATTGTTTTGGTTACTTGAAAGTGCAGAAATAACACGATCAATTAATTTTTATTACTTATAAAATGCAATTGATATTTTGTAAGGATATAAAATACACAGTTGATTAACAATGACTGATGTCCGATTCTAATTATGTGCAAAACAAACAATCAAACAAACAAAAAACAAAGATGAAACGTCGGTTCCCAATTTCTCTCTTACACTTTCATTTGTGTTTCTTCCCCTACCAATTCTGCCTATACTACCAGTAATCCTACCACTCACAACGCCATTTATGTAGTGTACCAAAGCTACTGAACTGCATTATTGGTAAAGCGCAACTCTAATTATACCATTTCCGCACCATTTGTCAAAGAGATAATTTATTTTCAGATTCCCAGCCACGGCAGAATTTTTATATAGGAATCAACATGATTTCCGTTAACACCCAACATGTGAAAACCAACTGGCTCTGTTTGATCGTGGTACCCAGAAGGTAGCAGACAACGGAGCTCAGGTTAATGCCGTGTTTTTGACTTTCAAAAAGCCTTCGACACACAGCCACACCATCGCTCACGGTGCGCTTATCGTGAATATTGCAACGCTGTGGCTGCAATACACGCCAATATTGCTGTATGAGCAGGACAACATTACTGACGGAGCAGGCAGGTTGTTGCTTAGAGCGTATTACCGCGGTGTTGCCTCCATCGGTAAACAATATTTCGTATGGCTGGGCCACATATGTCTGTGTCTTGTTTGTCTGCTTGCCCTTCACTCTTAATCTACTACTTTTTCTACGCCGACAGCGCCAAGTCACGTAATCTGACCAGTGGAACTCATCGTAAGTCGCCTTCTGATAATCTATGTTATAGTACAGAGATCGCGTTGGCACACCAAAAATGGCAAAGCGAGTCGATATCGTAGACGTTAGCGAACGATCGATGCAATCTGCAACGACTTATTGGAGTCTTCCTAAAGACCACGCATCCCTTCTCATCATAGGAGCGTCCTCACGCTGAGATCAATACAGCGTCGAGCTAACAAGAACTCTGTCCCAGATCAAGACCTCAGCCTTAGCAGTGATCAGCATCTAACGACAGTGTTCTTGAAGTTTCAGATGGAAATACCCACTTTTGTCAAGGTTGAACATTGTACTTCAAGAGAACAGTTTTTTAATTAGTGTATCAAGTGATGCTTTGATAGTCCATACCAGTTGTAAATTATCCAGTACTCCTGTATTAAAGAAGTGCGTTAAAGTTAACTAAATCTTTTATTCAATTACGTAATAAAATGAACTAATGTTTCCTATGTTCTGGTTTGGAGAGCCTTCTCCCAGAGCAATCAAAGAACTCACAGCTGGCGCCGGACGAAAGTAGTTTCACATGGTCACAACACTGTCGAAACTGGGTATGGCGATATAAGGATCAAAATAAAGGGACATCTATTTTGACTTAGGTGCCAACACACAATAGCTTCCGAGAAAAAGACGACCAAAGTTTCGACAGCACTTCATCAGGCTAGTCGCGCTGCGAAGGTAGTGTAGGGGCTAATAGTATAGTTTGAAGTTTTGCGCCCCATCTTCAGATCAATTTTTATGTGCTCTTTTTTCTTTTGCTGTCGCGAAACTAAGTGACATCAACATTTTTTTATGACATCGTGAAATACAATGGAATTAATGGCAAACGAAATAAAGATTTCGAACCTTATTAAAATATATTTGACCATAATTGATCTGCGTTAATATCTTCCATAAAACTACTACCAACAGTTTTGTATGTCTCCAGGAAGTTATGACAGATTTGATCCTAGAGTCCATCAAGACGTAAACCAGTTAATGGAACGACATAAAAATGTGTAGGCAACAGCCACAAAATCTGGAAAGATCGCTAAAGGACCCTACGAGGGGCGTTCAGTAACTAAAGCAACACGTTTTCAGGACTCCAATACATCATATTATTCCCCATTCTTTTGGCTACAAAACCGCGTTTTTAACATAATCTCCGTTCACGGTGACAGCCTTACGCCACCTGACAGAGAGGGCCATGGTACCATTCTACAGGTCGACGTCGTAGACAACGTCTTGCTGCATCATCGTCGTACTGCATGAGCGATTCCCCGAAGGCACTATCAATAGAGACGGGCAGGTAAGTAGTGAGGTGTTTGTGATCCGTCGATCCCCTCGAATGAGGGTATCCGCACGTTCCAACATTGCAGGAGTTCAGGATGTGTGAGTCGGGCCAGTTTTGACATCGGACAGTTTTGCGCCACCTTGTTGCTATGGTGACAGATGCCTCGCCCAACGACTCACCGTGTTTTTGTACAGTGCCAGGTCTCCGTAGACATTCTGCAAGCGGCTAGGAATATCTGCCATGCTATATAATGAAATAATAAGCAACCAGTTACATAAAAGAAATTTAATTTCTTTACCGGTTTCGGGCACTTAATGCCCTTCATCAGAAAGATATGCTTATCGCATTATTTGCGAGTGTCAATGATAAAGTGCATACAGCGAAGTGCCATGGTCATGTAGTTCACAGTGTCTGCATAAAACTAGTAAAAGATGCTCTTGTTTTCCGCCAAAAGAAATTCAATGACAGCTCTCTGCTTGGAACGCATCTCCGTCACAGACGCCATTCTGAAGGCTACCGTATAGAGACACCAACTGTCGGAGTTTCATGTAACTATAAGGTCTGAGCAGAAAAGGGTTACATTACTTATTGAACGCTTCACGCATCATCACTTTCTGAACAAATTTTTGCGATCTTACGTAAAAACGTAGGCATTTCTGTACATTATTGACTCTTCGGATAGGAAAAACAATCCCTCCTTATATGAAGGACTGTTTTCCGATGAAATCGGAATACCGACTTGTTCACTAAAAGTAATTCCGCCAAAGTATATGCCGTTATGTAGACCCTGCAATGTATACTTTTACTGACATGTGAACAGGTACATTCGCCGATTACGCAAGTGCCCTATCCACAGGGATACCACAAGCAGCAACGATGCGATTAAAAATACACACCTTGATCGATAATGAACTACTGGCTCCAGTTTTCGAGAAAATGCCTCGATATGCTTTGTCTACCGCGAAATTGGTTCAAATGGCTCTGAGCACTATGGGACTTAACTTCTGAGGTCATCAGTCCCCTAGAACTGAGAACTACTTAAACCTAACTAATCTAAGGACATCACACACATCCATGCCCGAAGCAGGATTCGAACCTGCGACCGTAGCGGTCACGCGGTTCCAGACTGTAGCGCCTAGAAGCGCTCGGCCAGCCCGGCCGGCACCGCGAAATTATTTGCAGACTGCGAGTTTGTTTTTCCAGTAATATTAACACAAAAAATGTGACTATGGTATACGTGCCATTGCTCGTTGCTTGTGGTGCTCCGAATTGTTATATTTTGAATGTTTTATAAATGCACTGGTTCTCCTATGTTTTTAATTTTCAAATACAGTTAATTATATAACATTTCTACAGATATAATCCACTTGTAATAAGATTTAAAACTCTAAATACTTTTGTCAATAATTCCATTGTATTTTACGATGATACAAACCATATTGAGGTAACATACTTCCGCGACAAGAAAAGAATAACGAAGCATAAGATTGGATTTGAACATGCGGCATCTAATTTTGAAACTGTTCTCTCGGCAACTGTGCTACCGACTTACTTCGTTTTCCGATGCACGAGTGAACTGATGAAGTCGTGTCGAAGTTTTCCCGATAACTATTGAGCGTTGGCGCCTAACCAGAAATGAGGGTCTATTTAGCTTCATTTTTCTTTTACGAAGCCAAATTTCGACTGGATCAGAGAGCGGCCTATATGTTTCGAAACTACCTGGCAATTTACGACCGTGTGCCGGACTGAGACTCGAACCCGGGGCATTTACCTATCGCGGGTAAGTGGTGTACCAACTGAGCTACCCAAGCAGTACTCACGCTTCGTCCTCACAGTTTCACTTCCTTCAGTAGCTCATCTCCTTCATTCTGGATTTTAAAGAAGTTCTCCTGAGAAACTTGCAGGACTAACACTCCTGTAAGAAAGGATATTGCGGAGACGTGGCTTAGCCTCAGCCTGGGGGATGTTTTCCCAATGAAGTTTTCACTCTGCAGCGGAGTGTGCGCTGACATAGAACTTCCTGGCATATTAAAACTGTGTCACGCAGTCTCCGGAGTATTATTTCGCTTCAGTTTCTAAAGATGGAGCCTGTGTATAGACGCACTACAATTGTTTGTGATGCACAGGAATGTAGACATGGGCAAACAAGATAAGCATGAATTCCATAAATGTGATGCGCACATCTGCGACCATAAGTGTGAAACACATGAATTAATATATACACTGTGCAAAAGAGTCAAAGGACCACATTTCGAAAACATTAAATTCTCACCCGTTGCGACATGTAAGTATGAAATTTGGCTCAAAGTTGCCTAAAACCTTCCTCTCTCATGGTGCAAAAGAGTGGCGCGCGGCAACGTCACCCTCGGGCTAGACCACTTTTCAGGAGTGTCGATTCAGGCGGAATAAAAGTGATGTGTCGACAGAAGTGCCGACACAGTGTTATTTTGAGGGGGCTGATAGGCACGCTATAAGCTCACGCAGAATATCTTGAAGTCTGAAACAGGACGCTCAATGAATTGCTATAAAGAAAAGTACGTTGCTTTGGGAATACTTAACTTTTAATCCTTGTTGTATACATCGTTCTTGATGAGACATTTCATACGATAACTATCAAACTATGTAAGGCTAATGGCGCCTTGCTAGGTCGTAGCCATGGACTTAGCTGAAGGCTATTCTAACTGTCTCTCGGCAAATGAGAGAAAGGCTTCGTCAGTGTAGTCGCTAGCAAAGTCGTCGTACAACTGGGACGAGTGCTATCCCGTATCTCGAGACCTGCCTTGTGGTGGCGCTCGGTCTGCGATCACACAGTGGCGACACGCGGGTCCGACATGTACTAAATGGACCGCGGCCGATTTAAGCTACCACCTAGCAAGTGTGGTGTCTGGCGGTGACACCACATTCCTCCCCCGCAAATCGGCGAACGGTCGTGTGATAAGGCTTCCGCCCGCCGTGGGGAGGACCCCATGTTGACGTATGCGATGAGGTGGGGAGCCTAACAACAGGCGAGGCTGTGCCACCCGCACCCGGCCATTCGGTCCGAGGGGATCTAGGAAACGCCTGAAAACCTAGTCCAGGGTGCACGTCAACATGCGGCGTATGCGCCCGTACAGAGACAGGAGGGGCCGAAGGGTCGACCTCCATTGCGTCGGGGTACCCGACGCGCGATGACGTCATGTGGTCCGGAGCGGGCAAGAGTTCCATGGCGGAGGACAGCTGGTCACGGGAAGCGATCGGCGGCGCGTGACCCAGGGAGGCGCTTGGCGGCTGCAGCGAAGCCGGCGAGCGACCATCTCGGGGCTGAGAGCGATACGATGACAAAAAGAGCAACAACGCGTCCTCCCGAGAATGCGACTCTTTCAACTTCAACATCTGTGACTTGAAAGTCCGGACCAATCGTTCAGCGGCACCGTTCGACTGAGGCGAAAATGGCGCGGATGTCAGATGTTGAATACCATTGGCCTGGCAGAATGACTGAAATTCTGCGGACATGAATTGTGGGCCATTGTCGGAAACAATAGTCTGCGGAAGACCTTCAATGCAAAAGATAGCAGACAACGCTTGGATGGTGGCAGTTGACGTCGTGGAAGACATCCGGACAACAAAAGGAAAATTACTGAAGGCATCTACCAGAACCAACCATCGAGCATTCCAGAATGGACCAGCAAAATCGATATGCAAGCGTTGCCAAGGGGAAGTGGCTTTTGGCCATGCAAAGACTTTCCGCGGCGGTGCGGATTGTTGTTCGGCACACGCCATGCAAAAAGAACACATATTCGTAATCGCAGCATCGATTCCGAACCAAGTACAGTGCTGACGAGCAAGTTGTTTCGTTCGCACTATACCCCAATGTCCTTGGTGAAGAAGCCATAAGACAGAGGACTGTAACGAACGTGGGACCACGACTCTGGACTGATCATTATCAGAACGCAACAACAAAACACCACGTCGAACAAAAAGTCTCTCCTTGTGAGCAAAAAATCGGCGAACCAACGGATCCTCGATCCGAGACTTTGACAAAGGCCATTGCGTAGCAACAAAACGCAAAACGGTAGCAAGGACCGGGTCAGCAGCTGTGGCTGTAGCTACACGACGAAAATCAATCGGAAACGATTCGACCACTGCATCGGTTTCCGAATCAATGAACATGCAAGCAAGTTCGGAGCTGAAACGGAAGAGGCATTGCGCACATTCACTCACACCTTGTGATGCTAAATCGTTTAATGTTCTTGCGACCTCATCACGCAATGGGTGAGGAACATTGCGCGCTCTGAAAAATTTCGGTTGCGCGTTGACTTTCAGTTCCAAATGTGCTTCATAGTTCTTAGCGCAACCAAGGCCCAGTGCAAAAATGTCTGCAAATTCTTCACACAGACGAGAAACACTGTCTGAAGGCACAGTCTGGTTCACTGATAGGACCTGATTTACTACAGACAAGTTAAACAATTGAAATAAATCTAAACCAAACAAGTTCACTGCAGTAGAAGAACGAAGAACGTAAAATGACACAAGTTTTGTTTCTCCCTTGTATGTTGCAAGAAGGGTGCACTGTCCAAACACAGGGATAAGCTGTCCTGAATAACTTTTTAACTGAACATTTGTGGCACGCAACGGAGGTTTGCCCAGTTGTTTGTACGTGTCATGATTGAGCAATGAAACTGCAGCTCCGGTATCGAGCTGGAATGGTATGACCTTGCCATTAAAGTCCAAATCTACAAAAAGTTTATTGTCCTGCTGACGACAAGAGCGACTGTTTTGTGCAATTTGAACAGACACTGGTACAGCATCACTTGCTAATTGACGTGATTTCCGACGACGTCGACGCACACTTGTTCTGGGACGAACACAGTCACTGTTAGAAAGAGTGGCACTGGGCGGAGTGGAATTAACTACATGAATGTCCATGGGCGAAGGTCCACGAGCCTGAGTGTCCTTGGTTCGATTCCGGCGCGAAGCAAAGGGCCTGGAATGGTTGTGATTGTCTGATCTGAGCTTTTTCTGGCAAACACTTTGAACATGTCCTTTCTTATTACAGAAAAAGCAAATAGCTTGGCATGACGGGCAATTGTCACGCGAATGTCTAGTTGCACACCGCGGGTATGATTTCACTGCATTTGTGTGCTGGCGCGGCACACCTGGTTTAGAGTGTGGCAGCAGCTGTGTGGACGTGCGCGAGGGCAGTTTACCGGGCCGCGCATCGCGCCCGGCGGGCCGGTTAATGTTACACACGGCTGGCGAAGTTGCAAATGAGGCCTGTGCAAAGTCAAGCATGTCCTGTCTATCCAATATGTCTATCACTTGTTGAAGGCAGCGATTAACTAGTTTCAAAATCTGTTCCCGTATGCGAACATCAGAAACATTCTGTGCTATTGCATCACGTACCATAGTATCTGAATAAGGGAGTCCACAGTCACACTCAAAAGCACAATCCCGTGTAAGGCCTTGCAATGTTGCAACCCACTCCCTATTAGTTTGACCGGCCGTACGTTTTGTACGAAAGAACGTATACCTTTTTGCAACTACGAGGGTTGCCCAGTAAATAATGCCCCATATTTTTTTTCTCCAGAAGTATTTATTCCACAACAATCAAATTTACATATGTGAAAGACTGATGTTTTGTCTACTTGCTTTATTTTTCCACATAATCTTCTTCAAGTTCGACGGCCTTTTTCCAGCGAGACACAAGAGCGTGTATTCCCTGCCGGTAAAAATCTTTACTCTGCCTACGGAGCCAGGTTGTCACTTCGTGAATCACTTCTTCGTCATCGGCAAAACGTCTTCCACGAATGAAATTCTTCATTGGCCCAAACAAGTGAAAGTCTGAAGGAGCCAAATCGGGGCTGTAGGGTGGATGGGGTAACACTATCCAACCCAGTTTCGCGATGTGTTCACAAGTCCTCAAACTTGTGTGAGGACGAGCGTTATCATGCTGAATCAAAACATCCTGTGGGTTAACATGACGCCCAAGGCGCCGGAAGCGCTGCTTAAGTTTGTCTAATGTTTTGACATAAGCCTCTGAATTAATGGTACTGCCTTTTGGCATCACATCAATGAGAATTACGCCCTCCCAATCCCAAAACACAGTCATCATGACTTTTCCGGCTGAAGGAACTGTTTTGAATTTTTTCTTCTGTGGAGAATAAGCATGACGCCATTCCATCGATTGTCTTTTTGTTTCGGGCTCAAAATGATGCACCCAAGTTTCATCACCTGTCACAATCCGTGACAAAAAGGCCTCCCCGTCAACGTGAAAGCGTCGCAACAAATCGAAAGAAATGTCTTTTCTTTGGGATTTGTGATCGACAGTAAGACACCGAGGAACCCAACTTGCACACACTTTTGAGTATCGAAGCTGATTGATAATCACATCCACACTTCCTTTGCTTACTGACAACTCCAGTGCCAATTGTCGAGTCGTAATGCGTCGATCCCGTCGAATGAGAACATCAGCCCGCTGCAACATGTCAGGCGTGACAGCCGTGGGAGGCCTTCCCGACCGCGGCAAATCTCGGAGATCCGCAGCACCGCCCTCTGATGCTTTCACCCTCTGTGCCCAGCGACCAACAGTACTCCTATCGACTGCAGATGTTCCGTAGACCTTGCACAAGCGTTTATGAATATTGCCCACGGTTTCTTCCTCTGCTACGAGAAATTCAATCACTGCACGTTGTTTCTGACGGATGTCACTTGCAGACGCCATTTTAGAACATTCCTACACCACCGCTCTCTGTCGGAGGAAATTTAAACTTTGCGTACACACGCGGGAAACTTCAAATAACTCGCACCTAAAGTGTCACATTTCTAATATTTTTTATTTCGGAGAAAAAAAATATGGGGCATTATTTACTGGGCAACCCTCGTACATTAACTGTTTCCTTGAAATAGGCGTCCAATGCAGACAAAATTTCATCGTAGCACAGAGTCGCTACGTCGCGTCGGGGAAATAATTTCACTATCACACGGTAGGTGGACACACCGACACAGGATAATAAGTGAGGCTGCCGCTCATTACCTTGAATTCTGTAGGCGGCGAGATGAAATCCAAACTGGCGTGACCACTCCGTCCAGGTCTCTTGGGTTGGGTCAAACTTGCGAAACGGCGGTGCAACTGCATGTTGTGGCTGCGGTAGCGGTGAAGCGGCGGCTGCCGCATCGTGTTGCAGTGCACGTTGACCCTGGACGAGCTGTCCCAGGGCATCCAATAACGCCTGCGTCTGCTGATTCTGCAAGCGACAAAATTCGGACAGTACATCTGGCGAAGCCATGACACAAGTAAATTAGAGCAATACGAACGCGAAATCCTCTTTTAATCCTCGTCGTCATGTAATGTGTCGACAGAAGTGCCGACACAGTGTTATTTTGAGGGGGCCGATAGGCACGCTATAAGCTCACGCAGAATATCTCGAAGTCTGAAACAGGATGCTCAATGAATTGCTATAAAGAAAAGTACGTTGCTTTGGGAATACTTAACTTTTAATCCTTGTTGTATACATCGTTCTTGATGAGACATTTCATACGATAACTATCAAACTATGTAAGGCTAATGGCGCCTTGCTAGGTCGTAGCCATGGACTTAGCTGAAGGCTATTCTAACTGTCTCTCGGCAAATGAGAGAAAGGCTTCGTCAGTGTAGTCGCTAGCAAAGTTGTCGTACAACTGGGACGAGTGCTATCCCGTATCTCGAGACCTGCCTTGTGGTGGCACTCGGTCTGCGATCACACAGTGGCGACACGCGGGTCCGACATGTACTAAATGGACCGCGGCCGATTTAAGCTACCACCTAGCAAGTGTGGTGTCTGGCGGTGACACCACACACAGCTCAGAAGTTCGTGTGACGTGCAAGGGGGGTTAACTACGTCACATCGACACGAAATATCGCGATTTTCCCCAACGTCACCGTGGATGGGTCACACGGTGGGAAGGTCGTCACAGCCCTCTTGCCCACATTTCACACCTTCTTCTGATGACTCTGTGGTGGGGATAGAAACGAAACGCTCGGCGTTGAAACAGCGCGGTTTTCTTATGAGTGGTCGATGAACACATTCCAGATTCACCACAGCACAGAATCGGCTCGAGAATGCCTCAAAGGACGTCGGTGAAACTACCCCTTTCCCTGGGGTGTTTATCCCCACACACTTCGCGGTCGAAAACGACAGTGCGCAGAGCAGTGAGCGACAGGAAGACGTTGTTGATCATTTTGACATTGCTGACACCCTCGGTCGTTTCAACCTTACTCTAAGAAAAATGTGGGACTGCATCCCCTTAAATGTGATCTGACCCTCTTGGACGGCAGCGTAACGGCAATTTTTGCTCTTAAGTACAGGTTGCAACCACTAGTGACAATTCATAATCATTTCACGAAATCTGAACATGATCTGTTGGAAGAAAGAGTAATTATGCATTTTTCATCCCTCCTTCTTCGCGCGTTCCTGTTGTGTGATCACGGGGGGATAGGGGTTGCAGCATTTAAGTGTACATGTCCCTCTACGACCTCGCAGTTCGGCAACACCAGAGTGGCAGCCACGCACCGTTACAAATTAAGGCTACACTATGTGATCAAAAGTATCAGGACAACCCCAAAAACATACGTTTTTTATATTAGTTGCATCGTGCTGCCACCACCTACTGCCAGATACTCCGTATCAGCGACCTCAGTAGTCAGTAGACATCGTGAGAGAGCAGAATGGAACGCTCCGTGGAAGTCACGGACTTTGAACGTGGCCAAATCGTTGTGTGTCACTTACGTCATGCATCTGTACGTGAGATTTCCGCACTCCTAAACATCCCTAGGCCCACTATTTCAGATGTGATAGTGAAGTGGAAACGTGAAGGGACACATACAGCACAAAAGCAGACAGGTCGACCTCGTCTGTTGACTGACAGATACTGCCGCCCTGTTGAAGAGGGTAGTAATGTGTAATAGGCAGACATCTATTCAGACCATCACACAGGAATTAGAAACTGCATTAGGATCCACTGCAAGCGCTATGACAGTTACGCGGGAGGTGAGAAAACTTCAATTTAATGATCGAGCGGCTGCTCATAAGCCACACATCACGCCGGTAAATGCCAAACGACACCTCGCTTGGTGCAAGGAGCGTAAACACTGGACGATTGAACAGTGGAAAAACGTTGTGTGGAGTGACGAATCACGGTACTCAATGTGGCGATCCGATGGCAGGGTGCAGGTACGGCGAATGCCCGGTGAACGTCATCTGCCAGCGTGTGTAGTGCCAACAGTAAAATTCGGAGGCGGTGGTGTTATGGTGTGGGCGTGTTTTCCATGGAGGGTGCTTGCACCCCTTGTTGTTCTACGTGACACTATCACAGCACAGGCCTACATTGATGTTTTAAGCACCTTCTTGCTTCCCATTGTTGAAGAGCAATTCTGGAATGGCGATTGCATCTTTAAACAAGATCGAGCACCTGTTCATAGTACACCGCCTGTGGCAGAGTGGTTACACGATAATAAGAACCCTGTAATGAACTGGCCTGCACAGAGTCCTGACCTGAATCCCATATAACAACTTTGGAATTTTTGTAACGCCGACTTCGTGCCAGGCCTCACCGACCGACATCGATACCTTTCCTCAGTGCAGTACTCCGTGAATAATGGGCTGCCATTCCCCAAGAAACCCTCCAGCACCTCATTGAGTGCAAGCTGTCATTAAGGGTAAGGATGGACCAACACCATTCTGAACTCCAGCATTACCGATGGAGGGCGCAACGAACTTGTAAATCATTTTCAGCCAGGTGTCCGGATACTTTTGATCACATAGTGTACGTAGATGAAATGTCGTAGAATGATTTTGAACATATGATTAAAGAACTGCGGTCGTGTTGCCATCCAAAGAGGTGCAGCCCCACAATGTTCTTAGAGAAGGGGTGAAACGTCCGAGATTGTCAATAGTGTCAAATATTGTCAAGAACGTCTTGCTGTTGGTCTTCGCATTGTGAAATGTCACTTTCGACCGCGACCAGGGAGAGGCGTGGTTTCATTGACGTCCTTTATACAGCCCCTGAGGACTTTTCGTGCCGACCCTAAGCGGCGGTTGTCTGAAATGCTTTCCTCGGCCAGTCGCAAGAAAACCACGTGATTTAAACATTGGACGTCGTGCATCTAACCTCCATTGCAAAGGCGTCGAATGAAGAGGTGAAGTGTGGGTAAGAGAGGCTGGGGGGCGACGTTCCCATCGTGTACACATCCACGGTGGCACTGGGCAGAATTGTGGTGACACTTGCCGCCAACGTGACGTCATTAACCTATCTTACACGTCACATGAACCTCTGAGCTTTGGCCTTTTTGTGCATGTGCCGATATCTACGTGTTTGAAGGATCGTCAAGTCCGAGGATGAAGTCACGGGGCGCCATGCTTTTGTGACAATTAGAAAAGAATGTTTTACACACCTTTGAGCCACATTTCAAACTTGTGCACCGCGAAAAAGTGATTCTTTAATTCTGTAGTGCAGTGTACAAAGACAGGAGTCTGGAAAAGGACATGCTGGCCGTTACCGTTGTAGTAGAAGAAGATCTACAGCAAACTTTTCTGAAGATTCGTCACGTGTGTTTCCATGTTCGTGGGTAGCAATTTTGGAACTGTTTTTTTTATTACACACTTTTTATATATTACTTTTCACTTTTCACGTTCCATACCTCTTTTAGTAGAGAATTATGGAACTCATAGTTTCGTCACTGTACTGCTGAGCCACAATAAAATATTGACATAAACATTTGACTGTTATTTCAAAATAATTTGGTGAATTCTTTGAGTCTCACCACCAAAGCGTTACAAACATCTTGTACCAAGAGAAATAGCGATCGGAAGTGCACTTCAAAGCATTATAAATGTCTGCATGAATCATCAGCTGCCAAAAGCGAATGGCGATAGACAATCTGGTTGTAACTGTATACAGTCCTTCACACTGGTGCCGCTCTTATCAACTGTCTGGCCAACTGCCTTAAAACGATATTTTTAAACTCGTGTTTCAGCATTCGATTCGTAGAAGCGATTTGAATCTAGCATCAGTTCGCGAAATAAAGTTCTGGAAGCAGTTCGCTTGCTTAAAAAAACATATCCAGCAAGCGCGATGTCTTTTTTTCTTGCTAATATTTTCTTTTTTTACTGTAGAGTGCAAATACTGGACCTGCGCTCATTCCCACTAGCTCGCCAATCAAAATTTCCGGGCTGTATTGGCGGTAATATGTCATTGTTATTGTCCATGCAAACGCACTTTTACGTAATATGCGACTGAACTGAAGACTCTGTTGCTAGCATAGCATAGTACGTCGTCATTAATGGGGATGCATCGTCTGAATACCGGCCGCGGTGGCCGAGCGTTTATAGGAGCTTCAGTCCGGAACCGCGCGACTGCTACGGTCGCAGGTTCGAATCCTGCCTCGGGCATGGATATGTGTGATGTCCTTAGGTTAGTTAGGTTTAAGTAGTTCTAAGTTCTAGGGGACTGATTACCTCCGATGTCAAGTCCCATAGTGCTCAGAGCCATTTGAACCATCGTCTGAATGAAGGTGGTGACAGGAGCGCTACCGCCCACGGTATGTGTAAATGATGTTGTGGGTAAAGTCTGTAGCGCTAATAGCCTTTTCGTAGATGACGAGCTCTGTATAGGCAAGTGTCATTGTTAGAAAATTGTTATAAATGCAGAGAGACTTGCAACGATTGGTGCCTGGTGCAAAAATTTGCTACTCGTCTTCAAGATAAGTAAGTGTTGTGAAATGCAGGTAAACGGACGATAACTTCCAACATTGTTTGATAATACGCGACCGGTCGCTGGAATCAGGCACTGACTTCAAGTATTTAGAAGTTTCCGCCCTGAGTGATTTAATGTCAAGGGATCGTAAAAATTCAACCTTGGGGAAGGCAGATGTCAGACTCAGTCGTATTGGGAAAATTAGAAGGAAGTGCAATTCACACACGAAAGAGATCGCTCAAAAAACCCTTCCTTGGCCAATTCTTAAGTACTGTTGATCGGTCTGGGACCCTTACCAAGTTGAAATAACGGGGGAGACAGAAAAGATTCTTACAGGAGCTGCACAATTAGCAGTCAACTCGAGGGTGTCAAACAACCACTCAACGAAGTGTACTGGCAAATATTAAAAGAAAATGTGTGTTTATGTACACGTGTTTACTAAAGCTATTAGTGGAAATTTGTATTAAGGGCGGGATTCGAACCGAGGTCTCTTGCTCACTGGCGCATGAGTTAACCACGACACCACACTGGCACAGGGGCTTTGCAAAACTGCACGGACAACCATAGCACGTCTTCCACGTCAATCCAAGTTCCCTCAGCACACTTGGTATTCCCCATCGTCGCTACACTTTGCATACTTTCAGGTGGCAAAAGTCATAGGATGCCTCCTAATGTGTCGGACCTCCTTTCTCCCGGCGTAGTGCAGCAACTCGACAGGGCATCGAATCAATAAGTCGTTCCCCTGCAGAAATATTACGCCATGCTGCCTCTATATCCGTCCATAATTGCGAAAGTATTGCCGCAGCAGGATTTTGTGCTGGAACTGATCTCTCGATTACGTCCCATAAATGTTCATTTCGGGCAACCTAGTTGTCCAGAATGTTCTTCAAACCAATCGTGATCAACTGTGGCACGGTGACATGGAGCACTGTCATATATAAAAATTAGCAAAATGGTTCAAATAGCTCTGAGCACTATGGGACTTAACATCTGTGGTCATCAGTCCCCTAGAACTTAGAACTAATTAAACCTAACTAAGGACATCACACACATCCATGCCCGAGGCAGGATTCGAACCTGCGACCGTAGCGGTCGCGCGGTTCCGGACTGAGCGCCTAGAACCGCTAGACCACCGCGGCCGGCAAAAATTAGCAACATAAAGAGTGTGGATGGCTGCAAATGATCTCCATGTAGGACATCATAACCATTTCCAGTCAATGATCGGTTCAGCTGGGCCAGAGGACCCACTTCATTCCATGTAAACACAGCCCACATCTTTATGGAGCCACCACCAGCTTGCAAAAAGCCTTGTTGACAATTTATGTCCATGGCTTCGTGGGATCTGCGTGGCGCAGACTTACCATCAGCTCTTACCAACTGAAATTGCGACTCAACTGACAGGACCACAGTTTTCCAGTCGTCTATGGTCCAACCGATGTGGTCACGAGCCCAGAGGAGGCCCTGCAGGCGATGTCGTACTACACTTATCCAAAAAAGTTTTGCATCATACCATTTCCAAGAACTCCTGAAGATAGACGTTGATTGTGGATATTGTATCACAGACACAGTCCATTTGACTGTTCAGAGATGTCACTAAACCCGCCCAAAGATGAAAAAAACCATGCATGTGCAGCGCCTATTAGACGGAGGGGTTCCGACAGCTGATCGGTTCCAGTCATTCCACGAGGAAGGAGATACACGGCTCGTGTTGTCTGTAGTTCAGCCATGCCTAGACGGTCAATACCGTTGTTTGATCGCGTCTGCATTGTTACTTTGTGCCAGGAAGGGTTCTCAACTAGGGAAATGTCCAGGCGTCTCGGAGTGAACCAAAACGATGTTGCTCGGACATGGACGAGATACAGAGAGAAAGGAACTGTCGATGACATGCCTCGCTCAGGCCGCCCAGGGGCTACTACTGCAGTGGATGACCGCTACCTACGGATTATGGCTCGGAGGAACACTGACAGCAACGCCACCATGCTGAATAATGCTTTTCGTGCAGCCACAGGACGTCGTGTCACGACTCAAACTGTGCACAATAGGCCGCATGATGCGCAACTTCACTCCTGACGTCCATGGAGAGATTCATCCTTTCATCCACGACACCATGCAGAGCGGTACAGATGGCACCAAAAACATGCCGAATGGACCGCTCAGGATTGGCATCACGTTCTCTTCACCGATGAGTGTCGCATATGCCTTCAACGAGCCAATCGTTTGGAGACGTGTTTGGAAGCAACCTGGTCAGGCTGAACGCCTTAGAAACACTGTCCAGCGAGTGCAGCAAAGTGGAGGTTCCCTGTTGTTTTGGGGTGGCATTATGTGGAGCCGACGTACGCCGCTGATGTTCATGAAAGGCGTCGTAACGGCTGTACGATACGTGAATGCCATCCTCTGACCGATAGTGCAACCATATCGGCAGCATATTGGCGAGGCATTCGTCTTCGAGACGACTGTGCGCCCCCGATCGTGTACATCTTGTGAATGACTTCCTTCAGAATAACGACATCGGTCAACTAGAGTGGCCAGCACGTTCTCCAGAAATGGACGCTATCGAACAAACCTGGGATAGATTGAAAAAGGGCTGTTTATGGACGACGTGATCCACCAACCACTCTGAGGGATCTACGGCGAATCGCTGTTGAGGAGTGGGACAATCTGGACCAACAGTGCCTTGATGACTTCAGTTGAAACTTCCGGACTGAGAGGCCGTGGTCGATATATAAAGTTTCCACCTAACGTTTCGTCTCCCGCAGATGGAGACGAAGTGAAGGCCGTCGGCCACTTTGTTGTCCGCTGCTAGAGGTAATCCCTGAAATTTGTTGTTGTTGACACACCCTTGACACTATGGATCTCGGAATCCTGAATTCCCTAATGATTTCCGAAATGAAATATCAAACACGTCTGGCTCCAACAACTACCCCGCTTCCTATGAATGATAATTCCCGTCGTGTGGCCATAATCACGCCTGAACCCTTTTCACATAAATCACCTCAGTTCAAATGACAGCTCTGCCAATGCACAGCCCTTTTACATTTTGTGTACGCGACACTATCGCCATCTGTCTATGAGAATATCGGTCTCCCATGACTTTTGTCGAATCATTGTATAAACAAAAAAAAAATTGTTAACTTTCAGTCATACGCAAATCACACAAAGTAAAAGGCAGTCGAGTCGACTAAATACCCAGGAATTACAATAACGAACAACTTAAATTGGAAAGATCATATAAATAATGTTGTGGGAAACGCAAACCGAAGACTGCGTTTTATTGGCAGAAGGCTTAGAAGAAACAACAGGTCTAGTAAACAGACTGCCTACGCTACGCCTGGTCGTCCTCTGCTAGAGTACTGCTGTGCTCTGTGGGTTCTTACCCACTAGGATTGACAGAGAAAATAGAAAAATTAAAAAAAGGCAGCTCGTTTTTTATTATCGCGTGATGGGAGACGCAGTATCACTGATACGAGGGTTGGAACTTTAATTGTGGCAACTATTCGTTTACAGCTCGTAGAAAATAGATAGTGTTTCAAGGTCTTACTCGACTTCAAAGTAGTCACCTGCGTTGTTTATAACCTGTTGCCAGCGATATGGAAGTCGTAGGATACTCTAAGCAGTGCCAGTTGTGTTGACAGTTCGAGCGGCACGGTCTATTGTCCAACGAATTTGTAGCAGTTCTGAAGCAAATGCCGTGAAGTTTTCCTTCAGTTTAGAAATCGAGTTGGACTCATGAGGACTTAAGTCAGGGGAGTGCAGTAGGTGGTATAGCAGTTAGCAGCCCCACCAGTAAAACAAATCAGTAACAGACACTGTACGTGGTTGAGCATTGTCCTGCAACATGATGGTCTGGTCCTGCAGAAAGTGTCATCACTTCTGTCTCTAAGCTGGTCGTATGTTGTGTTCCAAAAATGAACAGCATGGAGATAGAAGCGATGACACTTTCTGCTGGACCTGACTATCATTTTGCAGGACAACGCTCAAACGCGTACAGTGCAAGCTGTTACTGATTTGTTTGACTGATGGTGCCATACCACCTACTGCACTCCCCTGACTTAAGGCCTCGTAAACTCAACTCGATTTCTAAACTGAAGGAAAGATTTCAAGGCATTCGCTTCAGAACTGCTACAGATTCGTCGGGCAATAGAGTGCACCGCTCGAACCGTCAATACAACTGGTACTGCTAAGATTATCCTATGACTTCCCCATCGCTGGCAACGAGTTATACACTATGCTGGTGACTACGTTGAAAATCAGTAAAACTTTGAAACACGTATCTATTTTGTACGAACTGTAAATAAATAGTTGCCACTATTAAAGTTCCAACCCTCGTGTAATAACCAGGTTGATACGGCAATCATATAAACAAAGGCGTTTTTTGTTGCGGCGAGATCTTTTCACGAAATTTCAATCACCAACATTCTCCTCTGAATATGATGATTTTATACTGTCGCAAATCTACATAAGGAGAAATGGTTGGTTGGTTTTGGGGGAGGGAACCAAACAGCGAGGTCATCAGTCCCATCGGTTTAAGGAAGGAAGCGGAAGGAGATCGGTCGTGCTCTTTCAAAGGAAACATCCCGGCATTTGCTTGAAGCGAGTTAGGGAAATCACAGAAAACCTAAATTTGGATGGCTGGTCGCGGGTTTGAACCGTCATCCTCTGAATGCGACTTCATTGTGCTAACCACAGCACCAACTCGCACAGAAATGAGAAATGATCATCATAGTAAAAAAGGGACCACATACAGAAAGATTTATTTTTTCCACGTCACGCACTGTTAGAGAATGGAATGGTAGAGAAATAGTCTGAAGGTGGTTTGAAGAAGATGTAGATGTAGATGTAGATGTAGAATTGGAGTTGGCTGCTGTGTTAAGGTGTCCTCGTACCAATAGGGCTAGTGGAATAGTCCAGATTGTCACATGACTGGAATGTCACTAAATCTTATTCTCGTGGTCTGCGTGGCGGGCACAAAATTGACAACAAAGTCGATGTCATCGAATTTTTCGTCGCAGCCAGAAAGTGGGTACCAAAAGCAAAGGAAACACCACAAGAGTCAATTTTTGTGGGCAGTGATATTTTAGTGACAGGAGTCGTCTATCGCAGATTGTAAAGGCAGATAGACATATCGCGGCATAGCATATCACTCACCACTTCCTTGCTGGAAAACAACAACTGGTGAATATCCGCAGCATCCAGAACCATCTTCTCACTATGGCGTAGAGAAGCCAAAGTCTCAAATATGAATCCCTGCTCACCGCACGTAAGAGTAGATATGAAATCGTTGGGCACAGCCAATGTACACTTAATAAAGCGGTCGCCTGAGCTAAGTCTACATCTGTGTCTACACTTATATCCATATCTACATGCACATCTATGTGACTACTCCTCAATTCACACTTAAGTGCCTGGCAGGGGGTACATCATACCCACTTTCATCTGGACCGTTCAACTCTCGAATAGGGCGCGCGAAAAACGTACACTTAAATCTTTCCGTGAGAGAATTCTTATTTTTTTATAATGGCCATTTGTCCCTGTGTAGTGACTATGAATGAAATATTTTTGTATTCGGAGGAGAACTTTGGAAATTTAGATTTAGTGAAAAGATCTTGTCGCAACAAAAAACGCCTTTCTTTCAAAGATTCCCAGCCCAATTCGCGTATCAATTTCGTGACATTTCCCACCTATTTCGTGATAATACAAAATCAGCTACCCTTCTTTCAAATTTTTCGTTGTACTCCGTCAAACCTAGCTGGTGAGAACCCCACGTCGCAAAGCAGTTCTTCAGCAGAGGACGGACAATATTAATGTAGGAGGTCTGTTTAGTAGACCTATTACATCTTTTAAATGTTCTACCAGTAAAACCCAGTCCATGTTCCTCTTCCTCTCGACTTTATCTAAGTGATCGTTTTAATTCAAGTTTTTAGTAATTGTAATTACTAGACATTTAGTTGAATTGAACAGCCTTTAAATTTGTGTGATTTATTGTGTAACAGAAATTTATCGGATTCCTTTTAGTGCCCAAGTGAATGACCTCACACTTTCCGTTATTTAGTATCAATTGCCACTTTTTCACCACACGGATATCATGTCTAAGTCATTTTCAATTGGTTTTGAGCTTCTGATGACTTTACTAGAGGGTAAATGACAGCATCATCTGCAAACAATCTGAAAGATCTGCTCAGATTGTCTCCTAAATGGTTTATATAAATTACGAACAGAACAGGGCCTATAAAACTTCCCCTGGGAACGACAGATATCATTTCTGTTTTACGCGATGAGTTTCCATTGGATGAGTTTCCGTCGGTTACTATGAAGTGTGACCTTTCTGACAGGAAATTACGAATCCAGATGCACAACTGAGACGGTCCTCCTTAGACACACAATTTCATTAGTAGTCTCTTCTGAGGAACGGTTTCAAAATCCTTCCGGAAAGCTAGAAACATGGAATCAATTTTGAGTTCCCTGTCGACAGCACTCATTACTTCGTGCGAATAAAGAGCCAGCTGTGTTTCACAAGAATGATGTTTTATAAATCCGGGCCGACTGTCAGTCAGTAGATCATTTACTTCGACATAATTCATAACGTTCGAAAATGTTCTAAAATTATACTGCAAATCGACGTTAGTGATATGAGTCTGTAATTCAGCAGGTTATTCCTACTTCCTTTCTTCGGTATTGGTGTGACTTTCCACTCTTTAGGACTCGCCTTTGTTGAGTGATTTAAGCTGCTTCACTAAACCGAGGATATTTACTTCTAAGTTATTCATGTTAGCAGCAGTTTTTGATTACAGTTCTGGAATACTTATTTCGTCTTCTTTTGTGAAGGAATTCTGGAAAACCGTATTTCGTAAATCTAATGACACCGTCATCGTTAAGATTGCCAACACTATCGCGAAGTGAAGGTATTAATTGTGTCTTTCCGCAAGTGTACCTCGCATGCGACCGGAATCTCTTTGGATTTATGACGGGCTCCAAGACAGAGTTTCGTTATGGTGACTGTTAGAAGCATCTCGCGTTGCAGTTCGCACTAAATTTCGAGCTTCTGTAAAACCTCGTCAACCTTAGGGATTTTCAGTTCTTTTAAATTTGACATGCTTTTCCCGTTGCTTTTATAACAGCTTGCTGACCTGTTTTGTGTACCATGAGGGTCAGTTCCGTTCTTATTACTTTATTTGGTATAAGTTTCTCCACTGTTGTCAATACTATTTTTTTTAAATTCAAGCCACATCTCCTCTACATGTTGATAGTTGGTTCGGAAGGAATGGAGGCTGTCTCTTTGGAACGCGTCGAGCGAATTTTTGTCTGCTTTTTTAAATAGATATATTTTGCGTTTGTTTTTGATGGGTTTCTATGTTAAAGTATTCAGTCTCGCTGACAATGTGGTCACTAACTCCTGCATCTACATGCAATGATGGGCCAAAACGTTATGATCACCCGCTTAATAGCACGTTGATCCATATTTGGAACGAAATACGGCGTTGATTCTGCGTGACTTGAATCCAACAAGTACTTGGTTGGTTTCGCGAGGTAGTGACACTAAATAATGAAAAGTGCGAGGTCATACACATGAGTGCTAAAATGAATCCGTTAAACTTCGGTTAGACGATAAATCAATCAAATCTGAAGGCCGTAAATTCAATTGAATGCCTAGGAATTACAATTACGAACAATTTAAATTGGAAAGAACACATAGAAAATGTTGTGGGGAAGGGGAACCAAAGATTACGTTTTATTGACAGAACACTTAGAGGATGCAACAGACTATTAAAGAGATTGCCTACACTACGCTTGTCTCTCTTGTTTTGGAGTAATGCTGCGCAGTGAGGGATCCTTACCAGATAGGATTAACGGAGTACATCGAGAAAGTTCAAAGAAGGGCAGCACGTTTTGTATTGTGGAGAAATAGGGGAGAGAGTGTCACTGACATGATACAGGATTTGGGGTGGGCACCATTAAAACAAAGGCGTTTCTCGTTGCGGCGTGATCTTCTCACGAGATTCCAATCACCAAATTTCCCTTCCGAATGCGAAAATATGTTGTCCACGCCGACCTACATAGGCAGAAACGATCGTCATAACCAGATAAATCAGAACTCGCACGGAAAGATATAGGTGTTCGTTTTTTCTGCGCGCTGTTCGAGAGTGGAATAATAAAAATTATTACAAGGTAGTTCGGTGAACCCTCTGCCAGCCACTTGAGTGTGATTTGCAGCGTAACCATGTAGATGTAGATATATTGAAAGGTGGCTACACTGAGTCACAGCGCCAGAGATTGCGCCAATGAGTTTTATTCCGCCGCCTCCACTGGCAGTGCTTGTTCAGAAGTTGTGGTGGTTAGTGTTTTGCTGAGAGGATGTTGATAGCTGTACTATTTGAGGCCGTGTCGTGTGCAGTTGTTTTGATGGGCTAGACAGCCGATGCTGTTCGATTGGGGATGTTGTAATGATCAGAGTGTATTCTTCGTCAATATATATGAGGTAATAAAAAAAATTTTTTGTATTTTAAATTTCCTAAATAACAATGCCTCTTGGTCACAGATTCAGTCAACAAAGCATCTGGCTTGTGTTCATGTATTAAACTGTAATTCGGGTTTCTATGTGCAATTATAGTATTTCAGTTTTATTTAATTAATTCAGTGTAAATGGTATTTAAAATATCTTGTTTTATTGAGGAAGAACCGTGCCAGATGTGCACGTTGAATCACACTTCCACACACAGAACAGTTACACTTGTGCTTTGTTGTTCGCAGTTTTTGTTTCGTAGCTTTTATAGTTGCTGGGGACTTAATTAATTAATTGTGGTAACGGAAATTTCCTTTCATTCTTTGTTGTTATTCTATGCAGTCAGATTGCGTACTAATACCAGTCAGGGCCAACCGGTTACGAGACTTCGTAGCCGGACACACAGCTACTAAAATTAAAAATATTTGCATTCTAAGTAATTAAGCCCCCATGCCATATGTGACACCACATGTGTACGCCCCGATCACGAAACTCCCGTAAATTATGAGCGGTTGTCTATTTCATTGAGATGGCACCCGATAGCGCCACAGACTTGATCCATTGGGTTCACGTTGGCGAATTTGGTAGCCAAGAAATCAGTATGAATTCACTATTACGCTCCACAAATCACTGTAGTATGATTCTGTGCTTGTGGCATGGTAATCACGCTGTAACCAGCCACTACCATTGGGGAAGAAATCAAGCATGAAAGGATGAAGGTGGTCCGAAAAAACATTCATTAAATCCCAAACTGTCATTGTTCCTTCCACAGGAAGCTAAGGAGAATGTCTCCCATCGCATGACACAGCCTCCGCTTGGCTGATTCCGCGGCAAAAGAACAAGTATGGTCAGTTATTGCGATTTTGAGAGTGATAGAGGTAGAATCGTTGTCCGCTGCCGCAATAATAAGCTAACAATTTGTAATTCGCGACCCTGTGAATAATAATTATTACAAGCGCGTCAATTTGATCGCACTAAGACATCGGATCTGAAAAAGTTTGCTACCGTTAGTGGCGATCGGCATGATATGTAGAAAATGGTTGCGCAAAATCCTACACCCGCAACACTTTCGCAATTGTGGACGGCTAGAGAGTCAGTACGGCTCAATATTTCTGCATGTGACTACCAACGACTCGTTGAGTCCATGCCACGTCGAGTTGCTGCACTACGCAGAGCGAAAGGGGGATCCGACACGGTATTAGGAGTTAGAAGATGATTTCTGTAACCTCGTTGTATAAACTCCGCAAGGCATTGTATGGTGCATTTGAGAGGGTTCTTCCTATCTACATTATCGAATTTTTAATCCTATTCCATGTGAGTGAGAGAAAACTAGCCGCCAGTATGCCTCTGTACGCGCCCTAACCTACCAAATCTTACTCTCATGTTTCCTATGTGAGACGTACAGCAGAATGCTGGCACAGTCTTCTTCGAATGTAGATTCTCTAAACTTACCTTATGAGGTTTCATGAGAAATACGTAATGCTTCACGTTTTAGTTTACACAGCACATCTACACTCCTGGAAATGGAAAAAAGAACACATTGACACCGGTGTGTCAGACCCACCATACTTGCTCCGGACACTGCGAGAGGGCTGTACAAGCAATGATCACACGCACGGCACAGCGGACACACCAGGAACCGCGGTGTTGGCCGTCGAATGGCGCTAGCTGCGCAGCATTTGTGCACCGCCGCCGTCAGTGTCAGCCAGTTTGCCGTGGCATACGGAGCTCCATCGCAGTCTTTAACACTGGTAGCATGCCGTGACAGCGTGGACGTGAACCGTATGTGCAGTTGACGGACTTTGAGCGAGGGCGTATAGTGGGCATGCGGGAGGCCGGGTGGACGTACCGCCGAATTGCTCAACACGTGGGGCGTGAGGTCTCCACAGTACATCGATGTTGTCGCCAGTGGTCGGCGGAAGGTGCACGTGCCCGTCGACCTGGGACCGGACCGCAGCGACGCACGGATGCACGCCAAGACCGTAGGATCCTACGCAGTGCCGTAGGGGACCGCACCGCCACTTCCCAGCAAATTAGGGACACTGTTGCTCCTGGGGTATCGGCGAGGACCATTCGCAACCGTCTCCATGAAGCTGGGCTGCGGTCCCGCACACCGTTAGGCCGTCTTCCGCTCACGCCCCTACATCGTGCAGCCCGCCTCCAGTGGTGTCGCGACAGGCGTGAATGGAGGGACGAATGGAGACGTGTCGTCTTCAGCGATGAGAGTCGCTTCTGCCTTGGTGCCAATGATGGTCGTATGCGTGTTTGGCGCCGTGCAGGTGAGCGCCACAATCAGGACTGCATACGACCGAGGCACACAGGGCCAACACCCGGCATCATGGTGTGGGGAGCGATCTCCTACACTGGCCGTACACCACTGGTGATCGTCGAGGGGACACTGAATAGTGCACGGTACATCCAAACCGTCATCGAACCCATCGTTCTACCATTCCTAGACCGGCAAGGGAACTTGCTGTTCCAACAGGACAATGCACGTCCGCATGTATCCCGTGCCACCCAACGTGCTCTAGAAGGTGTAAGTCAACTACCCTGGCCAGCAAGATCTCCGGATCTGTCCCCCATTGAGCATGTTTGGGACTGGATGAAGCGTCGTCTCACACGGTCTGCGCGTCCAGCACGAACGCTGGTCCAACTGAGGCGCCAGGTGGAAATGGCATGGCAAGCCGTTCCACAGGACTACATCCAGCATCTCTACGATCGTCCCCATGGGAGAATAGCAGCCTGCATTGCTGCGAAAGGTGGATATACACTTTACTAGTGCCGACATTGTGCATGCTCTGTTGCCTGTGTCTATGTGCCTGTGGTTCTGTCAGTGTGATCATGTGATGTATCTGACCCCAGGAATGTGTCAATAAAGTTTCCCCTTCCTGGGACAATGAATTCACGGTGTTCTTATTTCAATTTCCAGGAGTGTATAATACTTTCGAATGGGCTTTACCGAACTATAACGATCCTAGCAGAGCATCTCTGAATTCGTTCGAAATGGAAATGAACGTATGTCAACGTTGGCCGGGAGGCCCCGTCTGGGGAAGTTCGGCCGCCAAGTGCAAGTCATATTTCAGTCGACGCCACATCGGGCAACTTGCGGGCCGGTGATGGGGATGAAATGATGGTGACGACAACACAACACCCAGTCCACGAGCGGAGAAAATCTCCAACCCGGCCGGGAATCAAATCCGGGCCCACAGCACGGGAGGCAAGCACATTACTACCCAGCTAAGCAAGCGGACATTCGTTCGAAAACTATGTTCGTAACCGCACAGAAAGAATAACGTTTCTTACGTTTACCTAACTAAATGAATACATTCTAAGGCAAAAAGGTCACACCACGAAGGAATTACCCGAATGGGACGGAAATCGATAGATGTGATGTACATACACAGACAGCCAAATGATAATAATTTCAGGAAACACATGATGTGATGCCAAGCGGTGTTAGGCGAGCAGTGGTAGCTTTATCTGGTGCCTTCAGTTTTATATTTTATGGAAAGAACGGCCATGAGAGCAGTTTTTTATTATTTTTTATTGGTTGTGACAATGATTTTATCAGATGGTCTGCCTCATATGCCATGATGTCCATATGGTTTTATAATTGTTAATCCACGTTTCAGATCTGATGATGGCACCTTCAGATTGCTGAAACCGGTCATCTAATAAACGACTGAAGCGATCGTGGCTTTTCAATTATTTTAATTTCAGGAGAACTGGACGATTCATTCAAGAGAAAGAGGTTGACAAACTGAGCGAGTCAGTAACACTTGGTGTATCTCTGGCCCTTATGCAAGCATTTATTCGGGTTTGCATTGACAGATAGATCTGCTGTATGTCCTCCTGAGGAATATCATACAAAATGCAGTCTAATTGCTCGCTTCAGATCGTTAAAATTTCGAAATGTTTGGAGGACCCAGCCCATAATGTTTCAAACGTTCTCAATTGTGGGAATACTCGGCGTCCTTGTTGGCGTCTTTAGCATGAAGACAAGCAACAGCAGCTCTCACCATTTGCGGGCGGCCATTATTTTTCTGACATATCATGTTGGCGTCTCCAGAGACATCTTGGCTGGTCATCGGGGGTGAGTTTGAAGTGGTACTCATCCCTGAAGACAGTTCTCCTCCACTTAATCAGATCCCAGGCCGAAGACATGTCTGGAGATGCCCCCACAGCGGTGGGTACCAGCCGGACTGTCGACCGTCGTACAGTCCAACAACCGGGAGTGATGGTCTGGGGTGCCATTTCTGTTCAAGTAGGACCCCTTTGGTTGTCATCCGCGGCACCTTTACAGCACAGTCATACCTCGACGATATTCTACGTCCTGTTTTCTTGCCTTTCACGTCAAGCCATCCAGGGCCCACATTTTAGGATGATACGCCCCCCCCCCCACACACACACACATACGACGACAGCTTCTACTAGTTGTCTTCGTGTCTGCAAACCCCTGCCTTGGCCATCATTGACACCGGATCTCTCCCAATTTGAGAACATTTGGAGCATAATGGATGGTCTTCTGATGATCTGTTTCCAGCTATATGTGTATGTATGAAATTTCGCTCAAATTTACCTCTTACTCTGTAACAAGTATACGTGTTACCAAAACTACGTACCCAAAAACTGTTATCCAACTCAAAATCGTATGCTAACCTGTGACTAAACAGAACGTCATCTGAAACGAACTGTAACTGGTATGAACAGAACTTGTCTTTATATTAAATGCGCAACTGAAGTAAATCAATTATCTGATCCTCATCAAAATTTCCACTTAGCTCGGGTCATGACAAAGTTGTTGAAGATTTCTCGAAAGCATAACGGCAAACAGCAGTCACGCAGTGGCTAAGCTATATTTCAGTTTTTTAAATAATATTTCCAAACAATATTCAAACTGCTGCATACCATACGGTGCAATGTGGTATTGCGTAATGATAAACCTTCTTTAAACAGTTGAATGGGGAGAGTAACTATTTCGATGAAATGTTATTCCAAGACGACGAGCCGGCCGCGGTGGTCTCGCGGATCTAGGCGCGCAGTCCGGAACCGTGCGACTGCTACGGTCGCAGGTTCGAATCCTGCCTCGGGCATGGATGTGTGTGATGTCCTTAGGTTAGTTAGGTTTAAGTAGTTCTAAGTTCTAGGGGACTGATGACCACAGCTGTTAAGTCCCATAGTGCTCAGAGCCATTGGAACCATTGGAACCAAGACGACGATTTTAGAACGAAGTATGTATTCAAAAAGACAGAATAAAACTTCGCATGATCTTCAGACACAACATTGGTCTGAACAATAGTACGCTTAACAAAATGTACAACGATTTAAAAAGGGTACAATGTTACCAGAGAATTTCTATAAAAAACAAGCCACTTAATCAGTTGATATGACTCAGGGAAGTGGGGTGGTCTTTCTCTTAGCTCTGAGTAAGTGAATGAAGTTAACCAGTTGCATCATTCCAACAAACTACTGTAGAATACTGCTATCTTACATCAAACTACTTCTCCTTAAAAAATTTATATATTGAAAGTTTACATTCTTTTCGCCTTTCAACCAATACATCATATTCGTGCTTGCTGCCCTTTATTATAAATCTTCCTTCACCTAAGAGATACAGTCACAGGTCAACGCAGCACCAATGAATCGTCCATCACCTGCTATGCTTCGGTTAAGAATGTAACAGACTGATAGAGGCAAAGACTGTGCCACAACAAAACCAAAGATTGTTTAACAGTAACATAACTTGTTCTCTCCTTGCCGTGCAGGTCGATAACTCACAAAATTCAAAAAGACATGCCTACCTTACAGAAGTAACGCGCAAATTGTACAGAATCTGGCATGATATCCCTCAGGAGGACAGCCACCAACTCTAACAGTCAGTGTCAAGCCATATAACTGATTTAATAATTGCCAGAGATGGTCCAACATATTAGTACGCTCAGTTCGTGAAGCTCTTTCTCCTGAGTAAATCAATCAATTTTTCTTGAATTGTAATAATTTATTAATTTATTTATGTGTTTATGTAAATCACATCTACTGATTTCTGTCCCATACGGATAATTCCTTCGTGGTGCATCGATTTTCTTTATTCTTGTCTTAGGGTGTGTTACTTTCACTTATTATTCTGTGAGTTTCGGAGAGGACCATACTGTCTGAAATATCCTGCACCTGGTACCAATGAGGCATTAGCGAGGTCTCACGAAGAGCATTAGCTTCAAAGCTTTTTCTTTTTTATTTTGGCATATACATTTCACACAAAGCCAAACTAGCAATAAATGTTGGGTTTACAAATGACTAGACCATCCTGCAGAGAAAATAATGAGTTCAGCTCTTCATCGCGAGGAAGTTGTTTCCAGTGTCGATAATTCAAGGCTTGAGATGCAAATGAAAGGTCAACGCCACAGTTGAGATAAGAGCCGAAATCTGCTGTAACCTTGTGCGCTCCGCAGGGAGAAAAAGGACAACTGGTGCCAACAGGGCGGATCTACTCCACACGTCAGGGTTACCTGCTTTCTATACACAGCTTTAGCTCAGAGTCTCTTGTAGCCATTGAAGAACGATCAAACTATTATGGTCAGTAACAACTGACAAACTTCGGAACCTTGACTACAGTCAGCATATATCTATCAGTTTGTATATTTTTGCGTAGAGTTTCCACGAAATGCTAACAGTTGAACAACCCGTGCATCGGGTGAGAAACTGTAGGACAATTCTGGGACTCTTTCGAAAACTATTGGAAAACTGGTTGGCTTCACTTCTTGTCATATCATTTAACCTTTTGCATGCCATGCGTTTGTGAATAGTTTATTTTTCTTTCTGTTATCGTATTTTAACTGTTTACACTTCTTGTTTTCTAAGATGAAGACTGGAAACTACAGAAGGTTTCAATAAGTATGCAATTTGTACTATTCATTCAGCTGCTTTTCTCCGCGCCACCGATGTCTCATGTCCTATTATTGACAGTTACAAACCACTCTACCTCAGCGGTTGGCATTCTGAATTTTTTTAGTGTCTCTAAAAGGGAGTCCTCCAAAGATATGTCTTCATCTTCCTCAAGTCGTGAAAGCCAAATGGCTTTCAGCCACACACTGCAATTTTAATTGCTGAGAGGAGAAGCAAACTCCGATACTTGGTTCTGTGTACTCTATTCTTCGTGTTTCATTCTTCTCTCTAGTATTTTCTTATGTTGAAGGCTTTTTCTTTGTGTTTCATGGTTGGTAGTTATTTTTTTTTACTTTCTGGTTGGCTTCACTTCTTGTCATATCATTTAACCTTTTGCATGCCATGCGTTTGTGAATAGTTTATTTTTCTTTCTGTTATCGTATTTTAACTGTTTACACTTCTTGTTTTCTAAGATGAAGACTGGAAACTACAGAAGGTTTCAATAAGTATGCAATTTGTACTATTCATTCAGCTGCTTTTCTCTGCGCCACCGATGTCTCATGTCCTATTATTGACAGTTCTAAACCACAGATTCAGTATTTTTATGCTCATTCATTACATTACAATTCGTCAGTTTTACAGATTTTGAACGCTTGTGTACTATAGGCGTACCATGTGTTGAACTAGTGGAGTACTGACTAAAACACAATGAACATATACTACATCATTTGAGATGTAATTATTCGAACCTGCTGAGTATTTTAAAACTAATGAACCCTTAGGAGATAAGATGTACCCACTGCCTGACAAAAAAGTTAAGCACACAGAATGAGAGGAGAAAACGAAACGAAAGTATGGGTTGAGAGGGTATGTGATATCGTTTAAGCGATTAAAATATACAGTTAAATTTACAACAAATTTGGCAGTTTGTGCCCACTCATCAGTATAACGTTGCATCTTTTTGCTCTAGATGCATCCGCTGATTCGGATGGGAAGCCGTTGAAGAAAGCTGGCCCACCGCTGTTGTAGCTCGTCCTCGGTATCTGGATGGTGGCAGTGGGCCAGACGATGAAATTGGCCCCCATGTGTTCTTTCGGGAAAAGATCTGGGTATCTTGCTGACCAAGGAATACATCAACATCAGGCAGGCAGTTCAAAGACTCTTACTACGAGGCCTGTTCAGAAAGTAAGCTCCGATTGATTGCCAAATTGAAACCACAGTGAACATCAGAAATGTTTTACTTGTAACAATTAGCTACACCTTTCAGCTACTTCTCTACGTAGTCGCCGTTCTGACTTAGACTTTTGTCATAGCGTTGTACCAACTTTTCAATAGCCTCATCATAGAAGGCAGCCGCCAGTGCTTTCCGCCAATTCTCCACGCTGGCCTACACCTCGTTGTCTGTGTCAAAATGTTGTCTTCAAAGACAGCGGTTCATGTGACCAGAGATGAAACTCAGGGGGAGACAATTGCGGACTGTATTGTGGGTAATCTCACATTTCCATTTGAAAACGATGCAGGAGCATCTTCATTGCCCCTGCAGAATGCGGCTGAGAATTGTCTTGAAGAAGAAACAGCACGACAGTTATGTAATGTTAGCTGCATAGCTTCAGGCGAAATTTCTCACCAGGCCCTCGTACTTGGTGGCAGACACTATTTTCTAGACATCTTTACGCACTCACTGCGAGCTCAGAAATGAGAAGAGCGACGTGATGCTAACTGGGGTTATACTAGAGACACTACCCAACACATCTGTGCAAAGCTTTATCGGATTTTCATAGTCGTTTCCATTTCGCGACCGATCGGAGCTTACTTTCTGAACGCCCCTCGTATTTGTGGACGAGCATTGTCTTATTGAAAAATGGCACCCCGACACTGTCGTCTAAGATATAACACATGAGGAGGCAGGATGTGTGTGACGTGAAGTCGTGCCGTCAGAGTTCCCTCAGTCACTGGCAGCCATGACATCAAGTCATACCCTATGAGTCTCCACACCATGACGCCAGGAGTGCCATCACTATGCCTCTCTAAAACATTCGAAGGCCGCCGCCATACTCGCCAAAATCGGTCATAAGTGTACAACATCCAGAAAATTGTGAAAATCGACCTGCTATCGATACAAACCCGTCCAGGTGATAGCAGGGTCACCTGGCGGGTATTAATTGCTAGTCAGACGCACGCACGTTGGCTGTAGTATCAGTGAGCGTGCTGTCCGTGTGTAGAATGGGAAAGGCGCGTGATCAGTCTGAGATTGACGGACGGCAGATTATGATGGCCCGGAGGCTCGGCGCGAGCATTTCGGAAACTGCACGACTTGTCGCCTGTGCGAGGAGTGCTGTAGTGATTGTTTTCAACACGTGCCGAAAACCAAGGTGACACCACGTAAAGACGTCGTCTGGTTGGGCGGCCACTCCTCATTACAGATATCGGACGTCGTATCTGGGCAGACTGCTAAAACAGGATAGGTGGCGAACTGTCTTGGAATTATGTCAGAGTTCAACGCTGGACAGAGTGCAAGTGTGTCTGAACACACAGTGCACGGACCGACGACCCTTGCTTACGGCCGCGCTGTCTTAGTCGTCTTGCCACGGTTGGCGCAGCTCCTCCCGTCGTGTCCTCTCGCAGGCATAGGTGTGTGTGTGTTGTCCTTAGTTAGTTTAAGTTAGATTAAGTAGTGTGTAAGCCTAGGTACCGATGACATCGGCGCCGGCCGGTGTGGCCGTGCGGTTAAAGGCGCTTCAGTCTGGAACCGCGTGACCGCTACGGTCGCAGGTTCGAATCCTGCTCCGGCCATGGATGTGTGTGATGTCCTTAGGTTAGATAGGTTTAAGTAGTTCTAAGTTCCAGGGGACTGATGACCACAGAAGTTAAGTCCCATAGTGCTCAGAGCCATTTGAACCATTTGATGACATCGGCAGTTTGGTCCCATAGGAACTTACCACAAATTTCCAAAATGTCCTTGCATGTGCCAATGTTAAAACCACGAAATCGACAATTACGACTGAAATGGGCTCGTGAACATAGGCACTGGACGTTGGTGCAGTATCAGTGTTGCATGGTCTAATGGATCCCGACACCTTCCTCATCATGCAGATGGGAGGGCGCGAATCCGTCGTCTTCCATAGGAACACCTCCTTGACACCTTACTGCGGCACGGAGACAAGCTGGCGGCGGCTCCATTATGGTCTGGGAAACATTCAGGTGGATATCCATAGATCCAGCGGAGCTCGTGCAAGGTACCATAACGGCCAAGGAGTATCGTACACTGGTTACCTACAACGTACATCGCTTAATGACGACCATGTTTCCCGATGGCAATGGCATTTTTCAGCAAGATAATGCGCCGTATTACAAGGTCAGGAGTGTGATGGACTAGTTTGAGGAACACAGTGGTGAATTCCTATTGATGTGTTGGCTCTCTAACTCGCCAGATCTGAACGCTATCGAGCACATCAGCGATGTGATTGAACGTGGAGACAACCCATCGGCCACAGTTTCACTGTAGTTAACCGTAATTTTGTACACCAAAATTGTTTGCATGAATTTAGCTTGCAGAATAAAAACGGTAGGCATATCCAAAACGAGCAAAAGTTAAATTTGGAAAATAACTGCAATGACTTTGAAATCACGCAAATACTGGGCAAGAATGATAAGGCGGCAATTGAACAAAATGCACTCGCACAAGCTTAGATGTGGAAAACACGTGTAACGTGAACAGTAAAGACGTTAATTCGGAGTGGAATGATTTCAATTGTAGTTATGAAAAGCAAAAATATGTAACGGTTAGCAACACTTCATAGAAAGTGTAGTGTATCACGTAACACATTGTAACGCTGTCTATATGGATGTTTGCATAATCGTGACCAAATGTAATTACTATTCTTTACTGATTAGTTGTTATACTATGCTGTAAAAAATTTCATTCATGGTAACAAATGTTTGTCAATAATAATGTTATGTAGACATTATCACATAATAGCATTTAAAAAACACAACATAAGATCATAAAATTACTTGGACTACAAGAGATCCAGCACGCTTTTGTCACTGAAATTTGAATTGCATTACAATCATTTTTAGTTTTAACTGACTATCTGCAGTAGTGGTGTAACGCTATGTATATAATTACAGTTACTACTGCTTTTTATTACAATAATTACTTGATTGAAAATCAGCTATAAATTTAACTGAATCTGTTCTTTTTTAACGAGTTATTTGACTTATAACTTTCACGAAAACGATGGTGAGGAGAAAAGGATGAATGGTAACGACTTGAGTCAATAAAGTTCCACTTGTAAGGTATATGCTTTGACTGAACACGCTCTAATGTTCCAAAACATCTACAACAACGTTGGCACGCCTATTACAAAGCTCGACGTATACTGACTAGACCTTACTTTGCTATGAGTTAGGTTTGGTGCGATGTAATGCTTATTATGAAATTCATTACTGGCAATAAGCTCTTCTTGATAAGTGAACAGCGTGAAAAAATTGAGGCCACAAAGTATTCTTCATTAACTCCAAAATCTTCTTGCAACCATGTACTGTGCCCACAGACGTTGTAGCTCGCTTATATTTTGTGTTACCACAGTCTGCATTTGATGTTTGCATGCCATCTCACACATCTGTACCACGTCGGAGATGCTTCGCAACTCATCTCTGGCCTCACTTCAACGACTGCGCGCTCTCGCGTCATCGATGTTATTGTTGCGTGAAAGATATTCTTTATGTTTCGTACAATATATATTTCCATGACATTGACAGCGTATTTACTACAACGATTTGACTTCTTTATCACTCTTTTAACATACATTGCATTGCATAGACACCAATTATCGATAAAATTCATAAATACACTCCTGGAAATGGAAAAAAGAACACATTGACACCGGTGTGTCAGACCCACCATACTTGCTCCGGACACTGCGAGAGGGCTGTACAAGCAATGATCACACGCACGGTACAGCGGACACACCAGGAACCGCGGTGTTGGCCGTCGAATGGCGCTAGCTGCGCAGCATTTGTGCACCGCCGCCGTCAGTGTCAGCCAGTTTGCCGTGGCATACGTAGCTCCATCGCAGTCTTTAACACTGGTAGCATGTCGCGACAGCGTGGACGTGAACTGTATGTGCAGTTGACGGACTTTGAGCGAGGGCGTATAGTGGGCATGCGGGAGGCCGGGTGGACGTACCGTCGAATTGCTCAACACGTGGGGCGTGAGGTCTCCACAGTACATCGATGTTGTCGCCAGTGGTCGGCGGAAGGTGCACATGCCCGTCGACCTGGGACCGGACCGCAGCGACGCACGGATGCACGCCAAGACCGTAGGATCCTACGCAGTGCCGTAGGGAACCGCACCGCCACTTCCCAGCAAATTAGGGACACTGTTGCTCCTGGGGTATCGGCGAGGACCATTCGCAACCGTCTCCATGAAGCTGGGCTACGGTCCCGCACACCGTTAGGCCGTCTTCCGCTCACGCCCCAACATTGTGCAGCCCGCCTCCAGTGGTGTCGCGACAGGCGTGAATGGAGGGACGAATGGAGACGTGTCGTCTTCAGCGGTGAGAGTCGCTTCTGCCTTGGTGCCAATGATGGTCGTATGCGTGTTTGGCGCCGTGCAGGTGAGCGCCACAATCAGGACTGCATACGACCGAGGCACACAGGGCCAACACCCGGCATCATGGTGTGGGGAGCGATATCCTACACTGGCCGTACACCACTGGTGATCGTCGAGGGGACACTGAATAGTGCACGGTACATCCAAACCGTCATCAAACCCATCGTTCTACCATTCCTAGACCGGCAAGGGAACTTGCTGTTCCAACAGGACAATGCACATCCGCATGTATCCCGTGCCACCCAACGTGCTCTAGAAGGTGTAAGTCAACTACCCTGGCCAGCAAGATCTCCGGATCTGTCCCCCATTGAGCATGTTTGGGACTGGATGAAGCGTCGTCTCACGCGGTCTGCACGTCCAGCACGAACGCCGGTCCAACTGAGGCGCCAGGTGGAAATGGCATGGCAAGCCGTTCCACAGGACTACATCCAGCATCTCTACGATCGTCTCCATGGGAGAATAGCAGCCTGCATTGCTGCAAAAGGTGGATATACACTGTACTAGTGCCGACATTGTGCGTGCTCTGTTGCCTGTGTCTATGTGCCTGTGGTTCTGTCAGTGTGATCATGTGATGTATCTGACCCCAGGAATGTGTCAATAAAGTTTCCCCTTCCTGGGACAATGAATTCACGGTGTTCTTATTTCAATTACCAGGAGTGTATATAGTTACAAAAATGATTTTAAACTCATGAAATCGAGTAGTTGAGAAAATACGTGAGGCACTGGGTAATAGTGTAGTAAGTGATGATGCAGTACTGCAATTCTTTGCTGAATGCAGTGCAGTGCGTTTCATCAGCAGTCCACGCTTCCCGGTCACAGCCCGACTCCAAAGGAAGCCGTTTGCGTAGTGGTGTCAATGGCAGTCTGAACAAGGGACGATCATCCCCTAGTCCGGCTGCTGGTTGTCTTCGACCAGTTGCGTGGGATAACTCAGAATGTTGCAGCGAGTCCATTACATGTACTCGGATGCCAGGTGCACATTCGAAAGCGTTACGAAGTGCTTACTGCACAGTACGGGGATACTCCCTTGTGGTGCTCAGACATGGTCGACTGGAAACTTGAAGACGAGTACGCCTGGCCTCACGTTCCCATGCAGTCCAATATCGAGCCACTGTCCGTCAGAATACCCCACAAATCTGGATATTGCACTGTTCGACCAGCCAGTCAGATGGAGACCCATAATGAGTTCCCATTCAAACTCTTTCAGTTGCTGATAAATCTGTCTCACATGAGTACCCAGCATCTCAGTTTTTGTCACCGTGATCGCTTAACATTTGACGCTGTTCACGCTTCTTATGTAAGGTAGCAGATTTTGCACCTTACATGTTGCTAAATCAGTACTAATACACCGAATAATAATTGATAATTGGCCCACCGGTAAGAGAGAATGGACACAGAAAAGGAAGTTGTATGTGTCATGTCGGGCTAACGAAATGGGCTCAGAGGCTGGAACACGGCCGGAACCCCTAAGGAAGGTGTTTATGTCATGTCAAACTAGCGGGATGGCCGCGGCCGGACCCCTTTCTCGGCTAGCACTTCAGACCACCAAAGACGTTTGGAGAGGCTGGGCCATCACAACAAGAAGCGAGAAGGAGCTACATGCGAAAGAGAGAAAGACGATTTCCCGCCACAGTGGAAAATTTGCGGACGGGATTGGCGCAGCGCGCTTAGAGATACGTATTAAAAGTTTGGCGGCAACAGCAACCGCGGGAGAATTCTGTGTAGTGGTTGGGTACGAACGCGCACGGATACGTGGAAGTCTGTGTCGTGATTGGCTACCAACGCGCACGGATCCATGCGGCGAAGAACGGTCAGGTTTGCAAAATCTCTGAAGGAGGACTCTGGGGGCGGCTGTGGAGGAGAGCAGTCGCGGTGTCTGGCTGCCCTGCTTGGAGAGCGTGGAGAGAAGTAGGTTGGAGAAGTTACCGGCATTGAGTCCAGTGGTTACTCTCCAAGTCTGAATAGTTTAGAGCATACGACTCGACACACGTAGCATTATCTGTTCCTCTGAGGAGAGAAACAGATTTGTACTAACTTGTGGTGTTCATATGCAATCTGAAGTGTACCTTTGCTGCCACGCACTTGAGTCGACCAACTACTCTTGGCATATGTGCATGTAGCTTGAATATTGACTAGTGACGGACTCCGCAATTGAACACTTACGTACAGGAGTTTACTGGCGCAAACCGCGTCCACGTTGGAGATTAAAGCCAAGCTCGCTCACGGGAAAGACGGCATCACGACGTTGGCGGGGCCGACCGTCGTAATCATGACGGAGAATTACGGTGATATTAGCAATCATCAGCCAAAGTAGGGCACTGTAATTCTAAATGAGTTCGTATTCCGCTAGCTCTTTGAATGGCGCTCTCTGAGTCTGTGTCTGTTCAGGCAGAACTGCAATAGAGTCACTTGCGAGTTCAGTGTTGACTTAAGTAGTTAGAAAAAGAGGATACATTCTGCCAATGATAGGCTAGTTAGGTTAGCGAGTGTATTGTATTGTCATGTTATGCTAGAAATATTGCTCATCCTGTTCTGAATAAATCTTAATTTGGTATCATATGCCAATCACCGCATTATTGATTTCGTAGCTAGCAATCACCATATTTTTGTTTAATAATTAGAGTGTAATGATAATTTCGATGCAAATGATACTGGGGGCATAACAGCGAGTTTAAACAGAGCCAATTAAGTCAGGTAGCAACTCAAGGTCGACTAAGACTACCCATGGATATTTTCCAATATATCGACAATTTTACAATAAACCCCCCGTACGTTGCACTTATATATCCTATCAGGGCTGGTACAACATTAAACACACATAACACTAATTCATTCTTGTGGCCGCTCTAATTACCATAAGAAATTGCCACTCTCATTATTTACCTACCGGCCAGTATTGCGTATGAAGTTACACTGGCTCCCGGCCTTGACTTCCGGTGCTTCACTTTTTTTGTTGGGCAATGTAAATAGATAGGTGCTTGTCTGTGTGTTTCAGGTTAATTTTAGAACGCATGGATGAGTTTCAGTCAAACTTGATATGTGTAATCCTCTACTTACAACACATCAAAGTAATGTTTACTATACAGTATGTGGAATCTTTTCTTTTCGAGCTGAAGTCTTCCGTCGGGAAGAGCCGGTGTACTTCTCTCCATCAAACACTTAAGTTCCCATCTGCGCTTTGGGAACTTCCTAGCGTATCGCAGATTCCCAGTCCTCAGACTGTCTCATACCTCTGCATCCACCAGGCTTTACTCATCAAGTGACGTGTGTGCTACCACCTAGTATCCTCCTGGGACCAACTGTCAGATGGCATCTGCGCTCCTGAAAACTAAGCTCTCAATAGTATATGGCTGACTAAGCGTCCTTTTCGCTTCTGCTTGTAGATTTTGACAACGAGTAGACAGATGTATCCCTCTTTGCAATAGAACTGCAAAATAAAGTGTCTTCAGTGACAGTCGAGTTATAGCATAAGCTTCCGGGCAGATTATAACTGTATATCAGACCAGGATTCGAACCCGAACGTCACCTTTCATGGGCAATGATCTTACAGACCTATTCAGGCACGACTCACGATCAATGACTTCACTTCTCCAACATCTTCCCCATACATTCCAAACTTTATACACCGAGCGAGGTGGGGACGTGGTTCTCACACTCCACTCTCATTCGGGAGGACGACGGTTCAAACCTGCATTAAGCCATCCTGATTTATGTTTTCCGTGATTTCTCTAAATCGTTTCAAGCAAATGCTGGGATGTTCCTTTGAGATGTCATGGCCGACTTCCTACCCCATCCTCCCCTAATCCGATGGGACCGATGACCTCACTGTTTGGTCCCCTCCCCCATACCAACCAACCAAACTTCACAGAAGCTTTTCTGCATGCCCTCATAGAATAGCACCCCTGAAAGAATAAATACTGCACAAAAATTTCCTAGCCGCAATCTAGGCGATTGTTTCCAGGATGAATCTTTGATTCTACAATGGATTATGGATATTCAGAAATTTCCTGGCAGATTAAAACTGTATGTTGTGCCTCGAAAGCAAGGTCCTGGTTTCGTGTGAAGGTCTGTACACAGTTCTTTTAATCAGCCAGGAGGTCTCAAAACTGCGCGCATTCGACAGCAGTATGAAATATTCACTCTGGAAGTGTAATGTATTCATTTCTGGTCCTCTACACATTTTACCCTCTACAGTTCCCTTTTTCTGTCCCTTATTCTTGTCATTGTTTTCCACATATTCCTTTCCTCTCTGATTCTGCACAGAACTTCCTCATTCCACACCTTATTAATCCACCTAATTTTCAGCACTCTTCTGTAGCAACACATCTCATTTGCTTTGATTCTCTTCTTTTCCATTTTTCCCACAGTCCTTGTTTCACTACCATACAATGTCATGCTCCGAACGTATATTCTCAAAAGATTTTTCCTTAAATTAAGGTCTTTGTTAGATACTAGTAGACTTCTGTTGGCCTGGAATGCCCTTTCTGTCAATGCTAATCTCGTTTTGATGACCTTCTTGCTCCATCCGTCATTGGTTATTACGTTGCCTAGGTAGTAGAATTTCTGATCTTCATCTACTCTCTCCTTGCTCCATCCGTCATTGGTTATTTTGCTGCCTAGGTAGTAGAATTACTGATCCTCATCTACTTCGTGACCATCAATCCTAATGTTAAGTTTCTCGCTGTTCTCTTTTCCTCTGCCTCTCATTAGTTTCGTCTTCCTTCGATTTACTCTCAGCGCATATTCTGTACTCAGTAGACTGTTCATTCCATTCAGCAGATCTTGTAATTCTTCTTCAATTTCATAGAGGATTGCAGTGCCATCAGCGAATCTTATCATTGATATCCTTTCACCTTGAATTTTAATTCCATTCCTGAAACTTTCTTTTATTTCCATCATTGCTTCTTCGATGTATAGATTGAATAGTGGGGGCAAAAGACTACATCCTTGTTCCACACCTTTTTTAATCCGAGCACTTCGTTCTTGATCTTACACTCTTATTGTTCCCTCTTGGCTGTTATACATTTTTATATTACCTGTCTCTCCCTATAGCATACGCCTATTTTCCTCAGAATTTCTAACATCTTGCACCATTTTACACTGTCGAACGCTTTTTCCAGGTCGACAAATGCTATGAATGTGTGTTGATTTGTCTTTAGTCTTGCTTCCAGTACCAACCGCAACAACAGAATTGCTTCTTTGGTGCCTTTACCTTTACTAAATATGGAGTCCTTGTTAACAGTAAAATCCCTTTCTATGTAATATTGCCTGGAACTCAATGAAAAAGTAGTTTCAGACCATTTTCTTACTGATCCAGTTGTCCAATTAGCACACAGTAACGCTGGTTATCTACGCATACTACATTTGCGAATATTCCTTACTTGGTTCCCGCGCAGAACGATCCACCACAGGCGCGATTCAACATAACTCATAATTGTGCACTGTATATACTAGAAGACGCTTACCATCAGACACTTACAATGAATTGATGTGACATAATTCCGTTTTCTTAAGACATATTGAGTCTCAAGACTGTCTTCGATAAGTATAGAATCTGAAGTAGTGGATTAAAATTTGTGCTAAGGGTTGGACATGAACCAAGGTTTCCTGCTTACTAAGCATATCAACTACACCACCCTGGCATTGTGGCTAACACAGTTGCAGGGGCCGCACTTGTCCAGAGCCTTCCCTCCGACAAACTTCAATTCACACCTCAGGCGATCTTTAATTTCCCCTTCTTTAAATTGTCAATGTTGCCGAAAGTCTCCGATATTTGAATAGCACTCCAGCTTTGTACGTAACGGCTGTACTTCAGGCAGTGATCTGTTAATCATCCCCATGAAAATGTATAGTGGACAGGCAAAATAATGTGAACACCTGTACTTACTAGGGAATGGTATATTGATAAGGGGATGGACCCCTATTTGCCCGTAATAAAGCTGCGATTCTTCTTGGAATACTGGCATCTAATGATTGTATAGGCTCCAGTGGAATGTTACGCCACTCTTCGATCAGAACTTCTTCTAAATTCTGTAGTGACGAGAGAGGGGAAATCTGCTCCGAAGCCTGCCCTCCAATACCGCCCACAAGGGTTCGACAATGTTCAAATCCAGGGACTTGAGAGCTTTAATGAAAGGGACATTATTGCCTACTGTGCTTTTCAAATAAGTGAGTTCTATGACAGAACAAACGCAAAGTCATGTTTTATGGCATCAACTGCTATGGTTCTACGCACAACGAATCATCGTAAAATAAGTGAAAGGGAGTCTGCATGTGTGTACGTTAAAGGCGGAGGAAATTGTGCCAAAATTAAAATTGTTGGTGATCTTACACATTATTATAGAAATTAAATAAAGTTCAATTCCTTATCTCCTTCATTTATAAGATGCTGCAGTTCAGTTGCATGCTCCTCATATCACGATTGTATTGTCCTGTCAGTGTGAATGGGTGCGTTATCGTCCTGAAATACGGCATCATTGTTGAGGAATAATATTTGAACAATGGAATGCACCAGATCACCTAAAATGTTCACATAATCGTTGGCTGTAACACAGCCTTTGAGAGTAATGATGGGACCAACAGAATACCATGATATGACTGTCCACACCATCACACTTCCGCCTCTATGCTTAACAGTTGAAATAGAGTAATCAGGATTGTAGGCTTCTTTTGGCGTTCTCCAAACGTAAACCCGGCCTGATGTTGAAAATAACGAAAACGTTGACTCGTCGGACTGTATGACGTGTTTCTACTGATCAGCCGTCCAGGATTTATGCTCCTGACACCATGTTTTACGCTTCTTTGCGTTGGTTGTCGTCACTAATGGTTTCAGTATAGCAGCTCGTCCATGAATATTCGCTTTGTGGAGTTATCGGCGGACACTGTCGATATATACGGGGTCTCGAAGATGGCTATTGAGCTCTTCTTTCACTTTAGCCGCCATAGTTTTGTGTTGTTTTGACCCAATTCGTGTTTGCGTACGACAATCTCTGTCATTTAGTTTTGATTTGCGTCCACTGTGATGTTTACGCGATGATGTCTTTTCATACTTTGTCGAGGCTGTCATGACTATTGAAACAGTTGCTCTTCAAACATACACTAAGTTGGCTACCTTGGTAACTGATGCTCCAGCTAATCGGGCCTCCACAATCTTCCCTCTTTGGAACGATGTTAGGTTTCTCATTGGCCGTCGACCACGGCCACCTGAATGTAAATACGAAGTGTGCACTACATGTAAACAACCTGCACTGATGCCTAGTCCGTACTTAACACGTATAGTCCAGCGCGACACAACCATCCCGTTACTGCCACTGTTCACATTATTTTGCTTATCCTCCGTAATTACATTGAGCCTGTAGGTCACCTACACCGAAAGTACAGGCAGGATTTCCCCATTACATTCAAAGCTGGGGTGCTATTCCAATATCGGAAAGCCTTGGCAACACCTACGATTTAAAGAAAGGGAAAATCGAGATGGGCTCAGGTATGAAGTGAAGTTTGTGTAAGGCAGGGCACTGGAGCAGGATTGTGTTAGCCACAATGCCAGGGTGATGTAGTGGATAACCCATATGCCTAGTAAGATCCAGGTTCATGTCCTGGGAATGGCACAAATTTTAGTTCATTGCTACAGCTTCAACCCTAATCGAATGTATGATAAAATTACTGAAGCGTCGGAATACTCATAACGACTCGAAAGCAGCAGGCTGATAATGAGCATCGAGATCGCCATGGGCTGTTGCACTCACATGGAAGTCAGGTGACGCATATACACTCCTGGAAATTGAAATAAGAACACCGTGAATTCATTGTCCCAGGAAGGGGAAACTTTATTGACACATTCCTGGGGTCAGATACATCACATGATCACACTGACAGAACCACAGGCACATAGACACAGGCAACAGAGCTTGCACAATGTCGGCACTAGAACAATGTATATCCACCTTTCGCAGCAATGCAGGCTGCTATTCTCCCATGGAGACGATCGTAGAGATGCTGGATGTAGTCCTGTGGAACGGCTTGCCGTGCCATTTCCACCTGGCGCCTCAGGTGGACCAGCGTTCGTGCTGGACGTGCAGACCGCGTGAGACGACGCTTCATCCAGTCCCAAACATGCTCAATGGGGGACAGATCCGGAGATCTTGCTGGCCAGGTTAGTTGACTTACACCTTCTAGAGCACGTTGGGTGGCACGGGATACATGCGGACGTGCATTGTCCTGTTGGAACAGCAAGTTCCCTTGCCGGTCTAGGAATGGTAGAACGATGGGTTCGATGACGGTTTGGATGTACCGTGCACTATTCAGTGTCCCCTCGACGATCACCAGTGGTGTACGGCCAGTGTAGAGATCGCTCCCCACACCATGATGCCGGGTGTTGGCCCTGTGTGCCTCGGTCGTATGCAGTCCTGATTGTGGCGCTCACCTGCACGGCGCCAAACACGCATACGACCATCATTGGCACCAAGGCAGAAGCGACTCTCATCGCTGAAGACGACACGTCTCCATTCGTCCCTCCATTCACGCCTGTCGCGACACCACTGGAGGCGATGTTGGGGCGTGCACGATGTTGGGGCGTGAGCGGAAGACGGCCTAACGGTGTGCGGGACCGTAGCCCAGCTTCATGGAGACGGTTGCGAATGGTCCTCGCCGATACCCCAGGAGCAACAGTGTCCCTAATTTGCTGGGAAGTGGCGGTGCGGTCCCCTACGGCACTGCGTAGGATCCTACGGTCTTGGCGTGCATCCGTGCGTCGCTGCGGTCCGGTCCCAGGTCGACGGGCACGTGCACCTTCCGCCGACCACTGGCGACAACATCGATGTACTGTGGAGACCTCACGCCCCACGTGTTGAGCAATTCGGCGGTACGTCCACCTGGCCTCCCGCATGCCCACTATACGCCCTCGCTCAAAGTCCGTCAACTGCACATACGGTTCACGTCCACGCTGTCGCGGCATGCTACTAGTGTTAAAGACTGCGATGGAGCTCCGTATGCCACGGCAAACTGGCTGACACTGACGGCGGCGGTGCGCAAATGCTGCGCAGCTAGCGCCATTCGACGGCCAACACCGCGGTTCCTGGTGTGTCCGCTGTGCCGTGCGTGTGATCATTGCTTGTACAGCCCTCTCGCAGTGTCCGGAGCAAGTATGGTGGGTCTGACACACCGGTGTCAATGTGTTCTTTTTTCCATTTCCAGGAGTGTAGTACACGGGAGGAGGATCAAGCATTATGCAGCCATATAAGTAAAAGATGCAGTAGTTGGGTCTACAAAATAATAAATGTAAAACTGAGGATAAGCTAGTGTTATCAAAAGGGCAGTGTTGTAGTTTTCTGTTAAATGCATGAGCTACATGACTCTGGTGCGACTGGTAGCGGTAAGTTACAGTACTGGAATTTAACCAACAAAACTACAAAAAAGCAATTACATTAGTAAAGCGGATAGTACAGGACAATACCAGGGATCCCAGTGCTAAATGTGCTCTTCCTTAGTAGTTAGTCACATCTTCCGTATAAGAGCACATGGACTCTCATAATGGCTAGTATCGTCTCAAGAGTAGAGTACGCACGGAATAAGTGAGCCTGTACCTTCACAGACAGTTCGGGAGAAATGGGGACGATGGTAGTGATGGGGTCTTTGTTGTGAGCCATCACAATCTGGCAGGGCACATTCAGCTAGACAGCTGAAGCCCATGCAGAAAAGTACAACTGACACGACTTGTAAGCTACAGCTAGCAAGTCTGCAAACAATCGTATTACCAGGTTACATCAGTACGAACAATAATTCAACAAATATTGACATTTAAAGTCAATAGTTTATCAATTTTTTTGACTCATCATTCTTGTGACTGGTTTGATGCGGCCCGCCACGAATTCCTCTCCTACGCCAAACCCCTCAGCTCAGAGTAGCACTTCTAACCTACGTCCTCGATTATTTGCTGGATGCATTCCAGTCTCTGTTTTCCTCTGCAGTTTTGACCCTCTACAGATCCCTCTAATGCGATAGAGGTCACACCGTGATGTTTTAACAGATGTCCTACCATCTTGACACTTCTTCTTGTCGGTATTTTCCATATATTCCTTTCCTCGCTGACTCTGCGGAGAACCTCCTCATTCCTTACCATACCAGTCCACCTAATTTTCAACATTATTCTGTAGCTGAAACCTGGTAGTGAAGGGAAGGCAGGATTCGGTTACAATTGTGGACGGGGCCGTAATCAGTTACTGTTGGTTGCCTTTTACAGTTACACAAAATTTATTTTAAACCAGTAATTCCAGACTCAACAATAAATAATTAATGAAGGAATAAACAATTGTGTAAATAACAGTCTTACAATTTAGCAAATCACCGTTAAATACAGATATAGCAAATAATGTTTTAAAAACAAGCCACTGTGTTCTGGGCAGAAGGCCTTACACGCCAGGAATGGCAATAAATTAAGAATTGTTTAAAACTCGCTGCAACTTACAAATTACAGGATTTGAAATATTAAAGGCAAGTCGCCACAAACACAGCAGAAGGCATCAGACGCCAGGAAAGGCAGTAAATAAGGTAAATACAAATACCAAATTAGAATTTTAAGATAAATGACCACAATCACGGCTGAAGGCTTTACTCGCCAAGAACGGCAATAATATAAAAAAATTAGAAACCTGCTGTAAAACAGCAAATACAATAGCAAATGTTAATTAAAAAAGCAAGCAAGTGATCACCAAACGGGTGAAATAAGATGATGGTAAGCTTTATAACACAACCCTTAACATCCACTGAACACTACACTGCTAGATTTATTCCAGAAGGCGACCAGAACTATTAACTAGACATATATAGCCTTTAATGTAGGCATTACAAGGTATTGTAATAAATAATACAATAATAAAACACAAGGACCAGTACATAAGTTCCTTAAAGGGTACTGAGGTAGATTATACCCGCAGAAGGCGTGGACTGAAGGAGCGTTGTACTGAAATACTGGCCATCAGACCTCCTTTTAGAACACACATGTCTTACGAGAACCAAGAGGCCACAGATGGTGCTGCAGAAATCGAACTCTGAGAAGGTCCGGAAACAAACACTTTCGCGAGCGATGAGATAGGCAGCCAAGAGTTTCATTCACTTCACAAGATGGTAACTCATACCAGTGGCAGTCTAACGAATGACTAATGATAATCTTGCTGAAGCTACAAGGCGTCCGATAAACCAAATGCAATGATGGAACAATACGCCAAAGCCGGAACCGGCGGTCTGCACTACGTCCCCAGAATACTGTGTTTAGAGCGCCCGGAATGAGAAAGGAATCACTACTTCCAGAGTAGAAGAATAACCAAGCGGCCTACAATCAAGAAAGCTATGAAAACAACACGCCTTACCGGACAGCAGCGGAAGGTGAGGAAGCGTACACTGCCCTTACATGCACTAATCCCCGGGCAGGAAACTGGGGCGTTAGGGGCCACCAGGCAAGAAAGCTAGTTGAACTTATAACAAGTTGAACGCAGTAAATAGTAATAAGAAGTCGAGGAAAGCTAATCAAATCTGCCTTCCCAAGCACTCCACTCGCTGCTCTTCGCCTTAGCGACATTACGAGCAGCAACACGAACCCAAGTCACTGGAGAATCGCGAGATATCACACTGGTGGAGGTTTCTCTACTTGGATTGAAATACACTCGTCTTAAAGCTTGCTGGATACCGTTTACGACGAGGTCGTACACCCTCGTGACCACAGCCCTTCCATCCGGCAGTCCATGCATGCCGCCAGCGGTCCCGGCGTTTCTGGCACTGCATGGACCTGGCTCTTCCTGAGTCCCCAACCGAACTCGCACACTCGCACGACCCCGAAAAACGACGACGTCGCCACAAAGACAGGGCAATAGTTACGACATACCGATAACCGCCGCTGCTGCGACTAGCAGACAGCACACGCTTGTGAAACCGAGTGGCACCAGTCAACACGAGAAGACAAACAACAGCAACCATGCCAACTAAACGATACCATCTGGCTTCCAAGAGAGGGCGGAAACCTACAAACAGCACCAACGCGAGCCGCAGCATGGCTCAGTAGCACCACATCTCAAATGCTTGGATTCTCTTCTTTCCCGGTTTTCCTACAGTCATGTTTCACTGTCATATAATACAGTTCCCCAAATATACATTCTCACATATTTCTTCATCAGATTAAGGCCTATGTTTGACAGTAGCACACATCTCTTGAATGCTCTTTTTGCCAAAGCTAGCCTGCTTTTCAGGCCCTCCTTGCTCTATGATGACTCTGAGCACTATGGGACTCAACTGCTGAGGTCATCAGTCCCCTAGAACTTAGAACTACTTAAACCTAACTAACCTAAGGACATCACACACATCCATGCCCGAGGCAGGATTCGAACCTGCGACCGTAGCTTTCTCGCGGTTCCAGACTGCAGCGCCAGAACCGCGCGGCCACTTCGGCCGGCCTCCTTGCTCTATCAGTCAGGGATTATTTTGTTGCCTAGGTAGCAGAATCTCTTAACTTCATCCACTTCATGATCACCAATTTTTGTTTTAAGTTTCTCTCTGTTTTCGTTTCTTCTGCTTCTCATTACTTTTGTCTTTCTTCGATTTATTCTCAGTCTATATCCTGTAGTTATTAGACTGTTCATTGTATTCAGTAGATCCTGTAATTCTTCTTCACTTTCACTGAGAACAGCAATGCCATCAGCGAATCTAATCACTGATATCCATTCACCTTGCATTTTAATTGCACTCTTGAAACTTCTGTTTATTTCCGTCATTACTTCTATGATGTACTGATTGAACCGAGCACTAGTGAACAAAAAACTGAATAACCCTTTAAACATAGAATCCAATCAAAGTGAAACAAGATCGACCACGTTTTGCCAGAAGAAAGTCTCATAAAACAAACAAGCTGTAAAAATGTAGTGTGGTGGACAACGTTGCTTACTATGATACTGACAATGTAAAAGAAAGAACGAATGTCACACGGAAATTTTGTGTCAGTCCACTGATCACCTATTCGTCAGTATTATCTTTAGATTATCTTTAGGTTTTTCTCCCCTATTTCCTCTGCTTCACAAAGTCATGAACTTTGGTACGTACTTGTAGCTATGGTTTATTCTCTTTACTGAGCAATTGCAATAGCTAGCTGTTCCTGCAACCATCTCAAGCAATATTTTTAAAAAGAGTTTAGCTTCCTCGTTTGCCTCTTCTGACAAAAATTTAATTGCAAGGCATTTAATCACAAGTGACTGATTATTAAGAACTCTGCCTGCACCTATGGTGCATGAACTCCGTAGTGCCATGCTGTGTGGTTCCCCTATAGGGATGAGCTCGTCCAGTACTCAGGATGAGAATGCATTTCTGTGTGCTGGTGCAAGGATAATTTGTGCGAGTTCTGCATCTGATGTCCTTCTGCATCTGATGTATACAGTTGGTATACGGAGGTTGTATGGAAGATAGCTCATATCACTGGCTCTGAATGCAGAAGATGCTGTACTCGTGGAGCAACATCTGGAAGCAACTGAGTGGCTGTCATCATTCAAGGATGTAAAGACACAGGGTATCCCCCTCAGCAGGTGTCTAGTTCCATTGGTGCCAATAACCATCGATCCCTGAGGGCCCACTATGCTCTGAAGCTCAAAAACAGTACAACTCACCCCTCTAGCGGAGTGGTGCATTGGTGAGACACTGTTCTGCCAATTGGGAGAACTGCTGTTCAAAGGCTCATCCGAACATTCCTCATCCTTCCGCCATCTGTTCGTGCTCCGTCTCTAAGGACATCCCTATCCACATGTGACTTAACATTTATTTTGCTAGGGAATAAATATATAAGTTAAAACAAGAAACTTTGCATCACAATTCTGTATGTGCTCCCGAGAGGAGAGTGGAATGGGAATCACGTATCGTCATTCCCTCTGCAAATGAGTTCTTTTGGGCCAAGTTAATGAAAGGTTGAGAGCGAGTAGCTGGTACTGGAAGCTGCACAGCAAAGAAAATATTTATTCCAAGAAATATATTACTTTACTTCCTGAAGCCAGTATTACACAAAAAGAATAAAACATCACAGTCTAGTTACCACGAGGCGTAACAGTAAATTCAACGAATAAATCAAGTGCCAAACTGACATTTAAAAGAATTTATAACGACGCTTTTAGTGCAGGCAATCTACTACCAGAAGCCGGCCTCTGGCACCAGAACTGGCAGAGCACTCTGCCTGGCACACTTGAAAGTCGAATTTAGCACGTATCATGAGCAGTCACCTTAACAGCTTTGGCTATCTGGACATGGCCTCTGACAACGCACATTTCCAGCTTATCTCATGCTGCAATGCTATGTCCCTCGTCCATTAACCCTCTACTTGCAAATTCTCGATTCCCACAGCGGTTTGCACGATATTAGTGCATCTGGACTGAAACAAACGTCAAGAAGCCTTTGCACTCTTATAGAAGTGTATATATACCTACGTAATTCACTAACTTGTGAGTAGGAGGTTAATGGACGAGGGATGCTGCATTGCAGTGTGTAAGTTAGAAATTTGAGTCCGGATGGCTAAAGTGGTTAAAGCAACTGCTCTTGACAAGCAGCAAATCCGGGCTCGAGTTCCAGCCCAGCACAAATTTTCAACTTTCGCCATTGCATTACCGCACTGCCCTGTGCGGCTGAAAGTCTAAACATGCCTCTGGTTGGTCATAAGTAAATGCCATGTTTGCATTGTGTGCGTGATTCCTATTAGTGTGCATAACGCAGTTTGAACCCGACCTGTAAGGAAACATGATATTACTCACCAGGGATTTAGACTTCAGAAGAATAGCTGACACCAGAGTTCCTAAAACATTCCAGTGAGGTAGGAAGGGGACCTCTATCTTAGAATCGACAACAAATATTCCCTGTAATTATATTTATTAGAATCACTTTTGCACATGTTGAGTCATTACAATGCACAAGAGCAATCTCAGGTATGACCTTCTCAGACAAGGAGATCCCGGTATTAAATTTCTCAAATAACATAAAATATAAAAAATCAATAATATCACAAAATTCAGGATGGTTAATTATTTTAAGTGAGAGAAAGACTCTCTGCTAGAAGACTGTCCAAATGTTGAGGTGAACAATGTTACCAGCTCTAACAAAGTTTTATTCTTCCCCACAAATGTTAACCAGACGTGGCCATCGAGTTCACGAAGAAAATACGTTAATTTTGGGAAATACTACAAGGAGGACAGGTCTTTATACGTTGAGCATCGTATCACTGGAGTAAAAACTGGCTTGTGACACGACAGTTACATTTTATGGTGTGCTACGTTCTTTACCTTGTGTTGCACAGCATCGTCGGCTTGGCTGCTGCTGTGTGTCGTCGGATCTGTAAATCTATCAAAATCCTGTACTGAGCCTGGCTGATTCTATATCAGCAAACTTGCCCTACGTATTCTTGAAGCGAAAAACGTTAACTTCACCTAGTCCGCTTTTAATGGTTGAGCACATGTGCTAGGCAAGCGCGCCATACGTTACTCTGCCATCGCTGTTCTCGCAAGAATTTAACTAGACTGGCTCTCTTCGCTCTCTGCTCTGGAGGTTTACAAAAGGAATTCAGACAGCTCTTGAGTGAATTTTGGAGCCAGGTGAACAAAATGTTCACACCAGTATACAGGGTGAGTCACCTAACATTGCCGTTGGATATATTTCGTAAACCACATCAAATGCTGACGAATGGATTCCACAGACCGAACGTGAGGAGAGGGGCTAGTGCAATTGGTTAATACAAACCATAAAAAAATGCACGGAAGTATGTTTTTTAACACAAACCTACGTTTTTTTAAATGGAACCCCGTTAGTTTTGTTAGCACATCTGAAAATATAAACAAATACGTAATCAGTGCCGTTTGTTGCATTGTAAAATGTTAATTACATCCGGAGATATTGTAACCTAAAGTTGACGCTTGAGGACCACTCCTCCGCTGTTCGGTTGTGTGTATCGGAGAGCACCGAATTACGTAGGGATCCAAAGGGAACGGTGATGGACCTTAGGTACAGAAGAGACTGGAACAGCACATTACGTCCACATGCTAACACCTTTTTATTGGTCTTTTTCACTGACGCACATGTACATTACCATGAGGGGTGAGATACACGTACACACGTGGTTTCCGTTTTCAATTACGGAGTGGAATAGAGTGTGTCCCGACATGTCAGGCCAATAGATGTTCAATGTGGTGACCATCATTTGCTGCACACAATTGCAATCTCTGGCGTAATGAATGTCGTACACGCCGCAGTACATCTGGTGTAATGTCGCCGCAGGCTGCCACAATACGTTGTTTCATATCCTCTGGGGTTGTAGGCACATCACGGTACACATTCTCCTTTAACGTACCCCACAGAAAGAAGTCCAGAGGTGTAAGAACAGGAGAACGGGCTGGCCAATTTATGCGTCCTCCACGTCCTATGAAACGCCCGTCGAACATCCTGTCAAGGGTCAGCCTAGTGTTAATTGCGGAATGTGCAGGTGCACCATCATGCTGATACCACATACGTCGACGCGTTTCCAGTGGGACATTTTCGAGCAACGTTGGTAGATCATTCTGTAGAAACGCGATGTATGTTGCAGCTGTTACAACACGCAACTGAACGTCGGAGGTTTCAAGCGTCAATTTTAGGTTACAATATCCCCGGATGTAATTAACATTTTACAGTGCAACAAACGGCATTGATTACGTATTTGTTTATATGTTCAGATGTGCTAACAAAACTAATGCTAACAAAACTAACGTGGTTCCATTTAAAAAAACGTAGGTTTGTGTTAAAAAATGTACTTCCGTGCATTTTTTTATCGTTTGTATTAACCAATTACACTAGCCCCTCTCCTCACGTTCGGTCTGTGGAATCGGTTCGTCAGTATTTAATGTGGTTTACGAAATATATCCAGCGGTAACGTTAGGTGACTCACCCTGTATATCCTTTCCATAGGGATGCCCTCTGACACACTCGACGACATCTCAAGCGAAAGTGCCTGTCACGCTGGGCAGCTGCGTGTCTCCTCAACCTAGCTTCCCTTCTCTCTACAGTGAGGTTGGACACTAGATGGAACAGCCAATGACAGTCGCTCTTTCATTTCTAGTAGCCATGGTTGCCCAATCAGCAAATCACTCATTAAGTATAGTGTCGTATAATTGGCTGGCTTTCAACTGAACAGCCATGTCTGTCACCCCCTTATTAATACTCCATCATCCACAAGAATGGTAAGTTACCGACTCACGCGTTGCTCACGTGATACACTGTTCTTCCCCTAGTTATCTGCTGTGCCCGTCACCTGCACTTGACCTTGACTAGGCTGCGGCTTTGCAGGCCATTGTGTCATAGCGTGGCTACTAAAACTGGCTTCCCCTCCAGTGATGCTCGCACTCTGTTTTTACCTAACTTAAACATGAAAATTTACGTAAGGTAGTAATTTTCATCACTCTCGATGCCACGTATATTAAATCTCAAACAAATTAAATACACACAAAAACCCGTTTCATGTTGCAAAACCATTGTCTTGCAACACTATAAACGACACGTATAACTGAGGCACCTGTCATTTAAAGTGTCCAAAATCCCGATGCCTTACAAAAGTTATGAATTCCCACCCTCCCCTTCCCCTTCTTTCCCCATTGTCTATTTCGTATATATGGATGCACCCCATCACGAGAGGTGTCTATTCTTTTAGATATGAACTACAGAACAGACACCATTTACATATCCATTTGACAGTTTCATGCAGCAAACTGGTCATTCACAGCCGCTACAAATTCATAAGGCAATTTTCATTAAACATAGAAATGAATAAAAATGCAGAATAATACAAATACACAGAAGCGCCAAAGAAACTGGTATAGGCATGTGTATTCAAACACTGAGGTATGTAAACAGGCAGAATACGGCGGTGTGTTCGGCAACGCCTATATAAGACTACAAGTGCCTGGCGCAGTTCTTAGATCGATTACTGCTGCTACAATGGTAGGTTATCACGATTTAAGTGAGTTTGAACGTGGTGTTATAGTTGGCGCACGAGCGATGGGACATAGCATCTCCGACATAGCGATGAAGTGTGGATTTACCGCTACGACCATTTCACGAGAGTACCTTGAATATAAGGAATCCGATAAAACATCAGATCTCCGGCATCACAGCGGCCAGTTCAAAATGGTTCAAATGGCTCTGAGCACTATGGGACTTAATTGCTGAGGTCATCAGTCCCCTAGAACTTAGAACTACCTAAACCTAACTAACCTAAGGACATCACAACATCCATGCCTGAGGCAGGATTCGAACCTGTGACCGCAGCGGTCGCGCGGTTCCAGACTGTAGCGCCTAGAACCGCTCGGCCACTCCGGCCGGCGCAACGGCCGGAAAAATACGGGTATCCTGCAAGAACGGGACCAACGACGACTAAAGACAGTCGTTCAATGCGACAGAAGTGCAACCCTTCCGCAAATTTCTGCAGATTTCTATGCTGGGCCATCAACAAGTGTCAGTGTGTGAACCATTCAACGAAATATCATCTATATTGGCTTTCGGAGCCAAAGACTCACTCGTGTAACCTTGATGACTGCACGACACGCAGCTTTACGCCCCTCCTGGGCCAGTCAACACCGACACTGGACTGTTGATGACTGGAAACATGTTACGTGGTCGGACGAGTCGCGTCTCAAATTTCATCGAGCGAATGAACGAGTATGGAGACAACCTCAAGAATCCATGGATCCTGCTGACTGTTCAAGCTTGTGGGACTCTGTAATGGCGTAGGACGTGTGCAGTTGGTGTGATATGGGACCCCTGAGACATCTAGATACGACTCTGACAGATGACACATACGTAGCTTCCTGTCTGATTACCAGCATCCATTCATGTCCATTCTGCGTTAGGACGAACTCTGGCAATTCCAACAGGATAATGCGACACCCGACACGTCCAGAATTGCTACAGAGTGGCTCCAGGAACATTCCTCTTGGCTTAAACACTTTCGCTGGCCATCAAACCCCCCAGACATGAACATTATTGAGCGTATCTGGGATGCCTTGCAACAAGCTGCTCAGAAGAGATCTCCAGCCCATGGCACGCTTACGGATTTATGGACAGCCCTGCAGGATTCACGGTGTCAGTTCTCTCCATAACTACTTGAGACATTAGTCGAATACATGCGACGCAGTGTTGCGGCAGTTCTGTGTGCTCCCGGGGGTCCTACACGATATTAAGCAGGTGTACCACTCTCTATGGCTCTTCATTGTATGAAGACAAACGACTTCATATCATACGCAGAACTAGTAAAACGGTAACTCTTTTAGACTTCTGAATAAATATATACGAACATCTGTAATTACTCAGTAAAAGCTATTAACTTTGAAAAACCCCAGAATAGGGAATAATCATTGTAGAAACCAGAACGTGATTAACATAATACACAACTTGTGTATATATTCAGGATTTGCACAAAAATACGGAAATAGGGCGATAAATGAGTGCCTGAACATAAATTCAGGTGCTAGTAAAACCTGAAGGTCGCCATTTTGGATTTGACCACTAACCGGTCCGGTGCAATGTCCTCAATACATGACAAGCACATTCGTCATCAGAACAGTTTTCTGTGTAGTCGGAGCTAAGTGAAATAGAACTTGGGCTAATTTTTGGTGCTCGGATAGTGGGTACTTCCGCAACCACGGTAGCCGAAGTGTTTGATGTTTCGACAGGTACCGTGACGAAGATTTATGCCGCATATAGGAAGCCATAAAATCTGGACTAAGGAGCAATGAAGAACGTTATTTGCTCCAATGAATCCTGTTTCACACTGTCTCCAACTTCTGACCAATTTTACGTCATAAGAGTGAAATATGGCGGGGGTTCATTGATGATTTTGGCAGCCACATTGTGGTGTTTCATTAGCCCCTTAGCTACCCTACAAAGTCGCTTTACTGCCAAGGTTTATGTAGCTATTTTGGCTGATCAGGTCCATGGTACAATGTTTGTTCCCCAGTGGTGACGATGTTTTTCAAAACAACAGGGCTGCTATTCACACAGCTCACATGGTCCAGGACTGGTTTTGTGAACACGAGGATGAAAAGTCGCGTCTTTCGAGACCACCTCAGTGGTCAGATCAATATTATTGAGTCTCTGTGGTCTACATTGGACAGGAGGGTGCATGATCGCTATCCACCACCGTCATCGTTACCTGATCTTATCACTATCTTGCAGGAGTAACAGTACAAGATTCCCTTTGAAAAGGTGCGGGCGGGCATTTATCCATTCCGGGACGACAGGAAGCTTTTTGAATGTTATGGATTTCCTACCCTTTATTAGGCACCGTAACGTGTTGTGTTTTTGCTCTTTTCATAAAATGGTTCAAATGGCTCTGAGCACTATGAGACTTAACATCTGAGATCATCAGTCCCCTAGAACTTAGAACTACTTAAACCTAACTAACCTATGGACATCACACACATCCATGCCCGAGACAGGATTCGAACCTGCTACGGTAGCGGTCGCACGGTTCCAGACTGTAGCACCTAGGACCGCTCGGCCACAGCGGCCGGCGCTCTTTTCACATTTTTCCCCACCCCCTGTACATCAGACCGAATGACAGTGATTTGCCACTTTGGACTTTATATTAAGAACTCAGCTACAGCCATACGGCACTCCACTAACACAGAAGAAGCAAATGACACTTGGAAACTTAAACACATTTTGTCAAAGTTTGTCTTCTGCCAATGCTCCAGTCACTGGTTGTGGGACACCAAACAGCCGAAAACGAGTGTTTAAGAGGCTTCTTACCGAATTAATTGTCTTCAGTGATACGCTGGCAGTGCAGTGGATGAAGTCGCCAATAGCTAGTTCCTCAGACACAAGTGGCCTCGATCTGCCGCTAGCCCGACCATTCGCACTACAGCGTGTCTTCCCAAAATGTAATACTGCGACTGCCTCTCCTCCATCGGGGTAGAGCGAACACATTGACCCAGCCAGCTCAACCACGAAGACTCCAAGGCTTAGGAGGAACATACACTGAGGTCAATACTGCGTCGTCAGGGGTCTAGAAAACTGTAGGTGGGGCATGTTGCGCTCTCTAGTGTGACGCCATAACACTAGTTGCTAGGTTACAGAGTCAACGATATGACTGAGGGAACACTTGTATTGACAGGAGCAGACGCATGGCTGTGTTAACTTTGATGCAATGAATGCCGATTTGTATGTTAGTGGTTACCAAGATGGCAGTGACCGTTGGAATGGCTCCTTGGCTCGATGAAGGACGTCTGGAGCGCAGATATATCTTCCTGGGCGGTATTTGATGAAGTATTCTCGTTCTCAGGAATGATCGAAGACACTATAAAAGAATAACTTTCATTAGCAAAACACAGATCCTCGAGCACTTGCACTCCGCCTCACCTTTCGTATATGCCTCCCATTCCCCATGCGGATCCTCTACGACCTGATTCCTTTCCCCCATCTGCTCCTTTTCCTCGAACATATCTGCATCCTCTGCACCTCCCGCCGCCTTCATCCCCCTCATCCCCTGGTTGCTTCTTTCCTCCCCAACCCCGCCCTCTGCCCCACCTTCACTGTTTTGTCCCCCCTACCCTTCACCTCTACAACCTTCATCTCCTTTCCCAAGGTGGCTTCCATCGACTCTCCCTCCTGGATGATGCCCTCTCTCCCTCCATTTATCCCTACTATCAACTCTGATCCTCACCTCCCCCTCCTTTCCTCTGTCCTTTCCCTAGGCTCCCTTCCCCCCCCCCCCCTCCTTCCATCCTACTTTTTCCCCAGCTACCCTCTCTCTGCCTCCCTTCTCCCCCCTGAGTCCTTTTTGCTCTCCCCTCCACTGCCTTCCCCACTCCTTCTTGTGTCCACCCAGCCTCCCCCTTTTCTACTTCCCCTCCCTCTATTGGCTCCCCCTTTTTTCTTTTCCTCTCCTCCCACCTTTTTCCCCTCATAGGTCTGGGTCCGCCCCCCCCCCCCCTCCCATCTGCCACTGTGTCTCCTGTATAGTGCTGTTATAAGTGAGTGTTGAGTGTTGTCCGTCCCCGGTCAGTATTGCGAACAGCCGCCATACTGTCGCTGGTTGTGTTTTTTGTCTCGTGCGAACAGAAACCAGACTGTCGCCGTGTTTTTTCATTGTGCCTGTCTACTTCTTGTGTGTCTTCATCCTCATCGTCACCGCAGTGTTTTATATATTTTAAATTCCACAACTTTCCGCCATTTTACAGTTTTTTACAATGTCAGCGTTTTATCGCCTGTTTTTCTTGTTTGTTTCTATTCTCATTATGTTTTTTTTAACTTTTCTGTAGGTTGTAGAGCAGCATATTACGCTGCTGCCAGCCCGCCCCCGCCCCTCTGAGGGGGGAGGGGGGGAGGGGGGAATCGAAATACAATAAAGAAAACAAAATAGCAAAACAAAACTCTATTATAACGTCCTGGGTCGAGGCAAGCGGCGGCATGAAGACCTGAGATGTTACTGGCCCAGTGCTGATGGCGTGGAGCGCTGACACCCAACTGTTGGTACTGCCGGTAGTGCTGCAACTGAACTGCTGACACGACTGGACGGAACTTCTGGTACTGCCGACTTGAGGTGTAGGGCGTGACTGACAGCGCGGTCGGGCTGTGGCCTAAATAGTCGGGAGCGGATGGGTATCCGTGTGGCGCTGCTAGGGTACATGACCTGGCGTAGCAATATAGTGCCCAGCCAACAGCCCTCTCTGCTGCCACACGCACTCCACCTGGCGCTCCTAGTCTTTGTGGAGGCGACCTGTAACTCCGTGGTAAATAGACCAGCCCGTACAAGGCAATATCTCGGTGCAGATGAAAACCATTTATCCACGTCCTCCTGGTGGGGCAGCTGCCCGCATGCCCTGCCTGGTATGAGGTGGAATCGACTACCAGGTGGATACGACAATTAGTAATGGGACCAGGAAGGTAATGGCAACCTAACATGTCTGTAGAGTTCCCTGAGAACTCATTTGTAAGATGGGCCTAGCTTTTTCTAGGAACGGCTGTTTAAGGTTGCATTACAAATTAGCTCCTACTAACACTCTGCTGTTTTGTTGTTGGGCCCAGCAGGACCACTCAATATCACTTTTGTCGGTGTCGTGGAGCAGTCAGTTCGTAGCGCCCACGTAGTCAGCGTCTAGTACTGAGGATCTCGTGGTAGATGCTATGCTAATAAAATTCTGGCTCTACATAATCACTTATAAGAGTAGTATTATTCACGAGATGAAATTATCTGTGTGATTCAGGCGATCTGAAGACAACTGCCATCCGCTGTCTGTGTAGTACAGTCAGATGCTACGGCTTACGGGCTGGGCAACACGTCATCATGCTCCACTGTTCAGTGCTGGAATTTGTCTCTCTCGCTCGTCTCAACCCTATGGTGGCGACCTTGAAATCGTTCCGTAACTTCAACTAATCCTTGATTACATGCCAAACCTGATATTGCACTCTTTCCTCTCGATTTGTTTTTCTTTTTCTTCGTAAGTCTTAAATGCTGAATACATTTCAATTAATGAGTAAATTTTGGGTTCCTCCCACTGTTTTGATGTGGTACAGACTTTACTGTATAGTTACAACTTCACGATAGGCTTTGATTAGCTGATGCTAAAATAAACTGCTTGATTCACTCGTGTAATTAGGATCGAGTAAGTTGCTTTCAAGGCCACACAGTACGGCATCATCCTCTGTAGGTTTCTCTTCTTAGAAGAGGTGATAGACAGTCGAGGTGTACCACGAAAACCGTCCTTCCTCAGAGTCACTCCTGGACGGAAAACGGTGGGAAATAGGAAAGGGATTTTGTGGCCTAACGTCCCAGTGCCAACATGCTCACTGTTATATAGCTAGGGAAGGCCGAAATGCACGCTATAAGCTCACGCAGGATGGCGTGAGGTCTGAAACAGGATACGAAATGAATGCTATAAAGAAAAGTACGTAGCTTCTGGAATACTTAACTTTAATCCATCATTTGTATACATCGTTCTTGATGAGACATGCTTCATACGATAACTATCAATTGCTATGGCGCCTTGCTAGGTCGTAGCCATTGACTTAGCTGAAGGCTATTCTAACTATCTTCCCTGCAAATAAACGACGCTTCGTCAGTGTTGCATCTCTAGCTAAGTCGTCCGTACAGCTGGGGCGAGTGCCAGTACGTCTCTCTAGACCTGCCGTGTGGCGGCGCTCGGTCTGCTATCACTGATAGTGGCGACACACGGGTCCGGCGTATACTAATGGACCGCGGCCGATTTAAAAGCTACCACCCAGCAAGTGTGGTGTCTGGCGGTGACACCACACTCACTACAGACGTAGCACCTACCATAGATCAGATTAGGATGGGGAAGGAAGTTTCATGTAATTAAATGAAACTATAAGGGCCCAGAGTCGTTTTCAGGTCTCACCCTATGATGTACACTCACGTTCAGAAACAACATAACACTTTGAAAGATTAGATATAGGACTTACATATTTACGGGACATGTATAGTATTATGCTCTGCAAAAATGATTAGCATTTCCTGTGGGGCTGGTCCCGGCGGAGGTTCGAGTCCTCCCTCGGGCATGGGTGTGTGTGTTTGTCCTTAGGATAATTTAGGTTAAGTAGTGTGTATGCTTAGGGACTGATGACCTTAGCAGTTAAATCTCATAAGATTTCACACACATTTGAACATTTTGAATAGCATTTCAGTGACCTCGGTTCAGAATGCGTTGCCCGGTAGAAACAAGGTCCGCGTGGGTCCTGGTAACTTGTTCCGTGGGTTATGATATCGACGCCTATAAGGTGCAAGTGGTGTCTTGCGGTAGAGCCATCCATGCTGCGTTCTCCTGGTTCCGAAGTTCGTCTGTGGTGGGTGGCATCGGGCCATAGCGCTGCACCCGTCATTTTACCATATCCCACGCATTTTAGATTGGTAACAAGTGTGGTGGACTGGCGGGTCAGGCCAAATGGCTGACATTCTATGACACCAAGAAAGCACGTGTTCGTGCGCCAACATAGGTCGTGCATTGTCTTGCTGAAAAATGGAGTCTGGGGTTTTGTGTATAACGGGTATGGCTGTGGGTAACAGGATTTCATGCACGTAGGTCACACTGGTCACAGAGGGCTGGATACGCACCAACTGTGGTTATACTCAATAGCACCCCACATCATAAGGCCTTGAATTGCCGTTGTATGTCTTCTGCGAATGAACTGACTGTGATGCCGCTCCCCCTGTCTGCAGCGAACCAAAATGCGGCCATCACTTTCAAACAAACAGAACATGGGTTCATTCGGAAACTCTATCTGATGCCATTCTCGTCCCCAGTGACATCGTCCTATGCAGCATTGCCGTTTAGCATGTTTCTGTACATTCGTCAAAGGTAGGCCGAGAAGTTGATGACTCGCACGTAACCTATGCCGTAATGAACGGCGAAGGACGTCACCCATGATAGAGTACGATGTGTTACACTCTTCCGCTTGAGCCGAGGAGGACGCAAATCTATACTGCAATGCCACTCGAATGATTCGCGGAGGGTGATCTGGCGTTGCGACCTGACCCATCTCGTCGTGTTCTACGGCCTTCCGTGGACTATTCTGCACACACTCGTTGCACTGCCGAAACGCTTCGTCCCACACAAGCAGCAATTTCCCGGATGGATGTATCACGTTCTTCCATGCCAATAATGCGCCCTCTTTCAAACTCACTGTTTTGACGGTACGGTTCGCGTATATGTCTGAGAGGCCTCCTGCACGTCTGCTCGAGTCACACTGATACGTTACCTTCGGTTTATAGCGACAACGAGAACCGCATGCAAGTGTTGACCTTGAACCCGAGGGGCGACATGGTTCAAATGCTAATCATCTCTGTAGAACATACTAATGTACATGTCCTGTGAATATAAACATCCTGTGGTATCGATAGTTACGATGCCACAACGTAGGTGCGCTCTGCTAGGTTGGCTCTACGACACCGACGCCGACGACAGCACCCTCTAGCCGGCGCTGTGCAGCTCTACGAGCGCCGCTCCAGATTCTACCTATTTGATGCCGAGCAGACGACCAAGCAACATTGTTTCTATTTCATAGCGGGCGAGCCACTACTTGTAACTTTGTAACTTGATGTACAGCTTCGCACCTACGTGCTCATCTCATCCAAAGTTAAGTAAACAGAAAAACCGCTTTCAATTGCAGTACCAATTGTTCTACCTCACCTGCTCCTCCTAGCTTCCTACATTCGGCCTACCCTTCATGTTTCAGGAGCAGAACCAAGAGCCATCTATTCAGGCGCGATACAAAACGTCCTATCTCCAGTCGTTTTTTCTGAACGTGAGTGAATACGTGCAGACTGAACGGACGAATGAAAATTTGTAGTTAGAGCGGGATTCGAACCCAGGTCTTCTGTTCACTAGGCAGAAGTGCTAACCAATACGCCACACTGGCAAAGTGGCTTTGCACAACTGCACGCACTCCTCTAGCATGTCTGTGTCTTTTCTATTCTTGCATTTGCTTTTCACAATTTAAGGAAACTAGGGACAATGTTATCCGAATGTATAGACTGGGTTTAGAATAGCATTCCGTTTGAAAGTAAACTGCCTACGTAACTCAGGAGTCAGCGAATCTGGCTGCTATGTGGAAGTCACGGATTGAATTTCAGTACTGCCAGGGACTTTTCCTGGTGGAAAGACTGGTCCAAGCTGCATCAGCCTCCTGAGACCAATTTACACCACTGGCCATTAAAATTGCTACACTACGAAGATGACGTGCTACAGACGCGAAATTTAACTGACAGGAAGAAGATGCTGTGAAATGATTAGCTTTTCAGAGCATTCACACAAGGTTGGCGCCGGTGGCAACACCTACAACGTGCTGACATGAGGAAAGTTTCCAACCGATTTCTCATACACAAACAGCAGTTGACCACCGTTGCCTGGTGAAACGTTGTTTTGATACCCCGTGTAAGCAGGAGAAATGCATACCATCATGTTTCCGACTTTGATAAAGGTCGGATTGTAGCCTATAGCGATTGCGGTTTATCGTATCGCGACATTGTTGCTCGCGTTGGTCGAGATCCAATGACTGTTAGCAGAATATGAAATCGGTGGGTTCAGGAGGGTAATACGGAACGCCGTACTGGATCCCAACGGCCTTGTATCACTAGCAGTCGAGATGACAGGCATCTTATCCGCATGGCTGTAACGGATCGTGCAGCCACGTCTCGATCCTTGAGTCAACAGATGGGGACGTTTGCAAGACAACAACCATCTGCACGAACAGTTCGACGACGGTCGCAGCAGCATGGACTATCAGCTCTGAGACCATGGCTGCGGTTATCCTTGACGCTGCATCACATACAGGAGCGCCTGCGATGGTGTACTCAACGACGAACATGGGTGCACGAATGGCAAAACGTAATTTTTTCGGATGAATCCAGGGTCTGTTTACAGCATCATGATTGTCGCATCCGTGTTTGACGACATGGCGGTGGACGCACATTGGAATCGTGTATTCGTCATCGCCATACTGGTATCATCCGGCGTGATGGTATGGGGTGCCATTGGTTACACGTCTCGGTCACCTCTTGTTCGCATTGACGGCACTTTGAACAGGGGACGTTACATTTCAGATGTGTTACGACTCGTAGCTCTACCCTTCCTTCGATCCCTGCGAAACCCTACATTTCAGCAGGATAATGCACGACCCTATGTTTCAGGTCCTGTTCGGGCCTTTCTGGACACAGAAAATGTTCGGCTGCTGCCCTGGCCAGCCCATTCTCCAGATCTCTCACCAATTGAAAACGTCTGGTCAATGGTGGCCGAGCAACTGGCTCGTCACAATACGCCAGTCACTACTCTTGATGAACTGTGGTATCGTGTTGAAGCTGCATGGGCAGCTGTAACTGTACACGCCATCCAAGCTCTGTTCGACTCAATGCCCAGGCATATCAAGGCCGTTATTACGGCCAGAGGTGGTTGTTCTGGGTACTGATTTCTCAGGATCTATGCAGTCAAATTGCGTGAAAATCTAATCACATGTCAGTTCTAGAATAATATATTTGTCCAATGAATACCCATTTATCATCTGCATTTATTCTTGGTGTAGCAGTTTTAATGGCCAGTAGTGTAAATCTTCGACAGCCAGGAGAACGGTGTGCTGACCCCATGTCCCGTCGTATCGCATCCAGTGGCGCATTTATCAGAGGATGTCGGTCGGTCCCAACGGGGTCAGAGCAAGAATGACGAGATTTTTGTTGCTTGATGAATGCAATTTCTGTATTTCAACTGCTGCACTGGTTCGCTTCTCGCTCGACGATGACTCTGAACATGGAGGTTAGCATAGCACTTCACACCAAGGCACTGCGCCCAGTTACGGATTATGAGGCAGCGGCGTGGGAGACGTAGTTCGTAACCATGTCAGTAATAGCAGTATCGGACGAACGTCTTGCGCTCCCCCAAATAACGTCCGAGCGCAGAACTGCATCAGGACGCTCGGTCTCCCCTCCTGTGATAGATATGAGGGTCGCTCCAAAAGAAATCGTAAGGTGGCAAGATTTTGCACCTTACAGTACATTCGTAGCGCACTACGACAAGGAGTTAGACTGAGTTTTGATATCATCTGATAGGATCAGAGCCGTTTTATTATGAAAAATACGACTGACAACAAGTACATCTTGGCAGTAACAATTGAGTCTCATTTGCATGTTGGGTGATGGGTATTGCGTTGCTGTGAAAATTTCGGTGGAGGAACGGGAGAAGGGCATCGCAGAGGGACTGCAGCCAGAAGCAGGCGAACAGGAAAGCCGATGGTGGATGCAGAAAGGTTCTTTCTGTGGCGGCACTCCTCTCCAGGAGCTGTCTGGAGATGCAACAGCGGCACAGCTATTGTAAGCGAGTATCATCAACCCGGAGATGCCGATGGCGCCAGCTTTCACAAGGATGCGTCCGGAACGGAATGCAAGGACAGGCGGCGTACAATGATGGGTGGCATGGGTATCATTGAATAACACCTCCTATAATTGCAAATACTGCTCCTATAGATAAGACATAATGGAAGTGGGCAACTACATAATATGTGTCATGTAATACAATGTCAAGTGATGAATTTGCTAATACTAATCCTGTTTTTTAGATAATGCAGAAGCCGCAGCGGGCATAAGCCACCAGCAGTTAGCACGGAGTCACATCGATTGACCTGTGTACCGCGATTTTCAGATTGGTTCCAATAGCTCTAAGCACTATGGGTCTTAACATCTGAGGTCATCAGTCTCCTAGACTTAGAACTACTTAAACCTAACTAACCTAAGGGCATCACACACTTCCATGCCCGAGGCGGGATTCGAACCTGCGACCGTAGGAACAGCGTAGTTACGGACTGAAGAGCCCAGAACGGCTTGGCCATAGCGGCCCGCTACCGCGATTTTAACGCATATGTTTCCAAGTGGTAGATTTGTATGAATCGGGAGAGATAGTAAATTTGTTCTAGGAAGTTCGACAGGAGAAACAAAACGTGTGTTTGTGGTTCGTCAGATCTTTTTAAGAGTGAGGAGAGTGGGAGGATGAACAAAGCGCACTATGATTCTCCCTCGTGATGACTGGGTGTTGTGCGATGTCCTTAGGTTAGTTAGGTTTAAGTAGTTCTAAGTTCTAGGGGACTGATGACCATAGATGTTAAGTCCCATAGTGCTCAGAGCCATTTGAACCATTTTCACCAGAGGTGAGTTGTAGAGCCAGCAGAGTAGAAAGGGGAAATCTGTCTGAGCCACCAATCTGAGCAGACTTTTGTCGGAGCCCTGGGGGTGGATGGAACTTCTGTTGTAGGCGGTAGCTAGAGTGGAGAACATTGCTGTTCGGTTAAGATGATTCTCAAATTCATCTCCTGGCTGAGAGTTCTCTTTTGCGTCCAGCACACAATTTTCTGGAGAGCTCTTTCTCTGTCATACACTTACAATTAAGGCGCTTTTGAATTTCTCCTCTTTGACTGGGATTTCACGTCTTATGTTGGTTATTGGCAGTGACGCTATTTCGACAAAGCTTCGACTTAGCAGTTTCTGGACAACGGTCTGCTGTCTCGGGATTTAGTTTCCAGTACTGAAAACATTGTTATACCACAACCTTGCCCGTAAGGCATGATACTTCGAGAATCGCAACTTCACGCCGCCACACACTTTCTGAGACAGTGAAATAAACACCCGCCCCGACATTCAAGGCAGGTAGTTTAAATTGCTGGGATCACTTGAAAGGGTTTCTCCACTGAGGTTTCACGTCAATCGATTGGACTAGATTCTTCTAATTTTTCAATATGGAAGCAAAGACAGTCATTCCGTGTAGAGAATGTCAGAACACGTTATTCACAATTGGCAGAATTAGGCAGAAGATAGTCAACACTAGTTTTTGCAGTCACTACAGTTGTAATTCTTGATGATTCATTCCTACTTAAAATTTTATATTTAATTGGTATCTACATAACGTGTTACGAGAGAATTTGTTTACTACACGTTATTCATGCTGAGATACTACAGTGCGTTAAATATGTACCTTTTGTATTATTAGGGACCTAATACTAGAATGGTTCTGCACACCTCTTGCAAATGATTAACAATGGACACAAAGGATTTTATATTACTCACCTCTACCACCACTTCTTTTCAACTTTTACATCAAATTCAAGCTGTAGGAATATTTTAGCTATTTTTTACATGTATCTTGCATTGTTATTAGGGACCTAGTACTATAATGGTCTGCACACATGGTACAAAGAGCTTATATTACTCACACCTCGGCACCTCGGCCCCTCTCCCACCCTCCCCCCCCCCCCTTCCGTTGTTAGACTCTTGCACTTCCAAGATGCAGGAATAATTTCACAGCTAATAAAATCATTTTGTTATGATCACAGATTTGTGCATATTTTCGGGTAGTTAAATTCACTGTTTTTCATACTGATGCTGTTGGTGTTTTGGGCATATGCCAGGTTCAAATTAGCGATATATTTGTTCAATAAAATTGTTCAGAGATTGACAGTAGGATCACAAATTTTGTAATAAAATGAATACTGTAGTTACAGTTTTTGTACGACACCATTAGAAGTAGGTTTAGCGTTGTTGTCTCAGTTGGTTACACTATGTGATTCCTCGAACTTCTGATATGCTCTTGACATTGGTATTGCTTTAACTGATGTTTAGTTTTTATGTTTAGTTTTTATGCTCTTTTTTAGTGGACTTACTTCTTATAGTGTTTCAATATCACATGTCTATGTATATTTTTCTTTTGTTGTAGTTCTCACCAGATGGTTAGTTTATTGTTATTACGTGACATTGTAAAAACACTGAATATTTTAACAGTATCATGAGTTTTGCATCACCTCGGTTCCGAGAGTTCCGGAACTTGTACAGAAAATAGGAATAGAGATCAACAGAAACATCATTGCCACGATTTTTATTGCTCATCAAAACCACACATTGCTTCTTGTACCACCATACAGAGAGACCTTCAGAGGTGGTGGTACAGATTGCTCTAGTACCCAGTAACACGTCCTCTTGCATTGATGCATGCCTGTATTCGTCATTGCATGCTATCCACAAGTCCATAAAGGCACTGTTGGTCGAGAGTGCCACACTCCTCAACGGCAATTCGGCGTAGAACCCTCAGAGTGGTTGGTGGGTTACATCGTCCATAAACAGCCCTATTCCAGACATGTTCGATAGGGTACATATCTGAAGAACATGCTGGACACTCTATCCAGCAATGTCGTTTTTTCTGAAGGAAGCCATTCACAAGATGTGCACGATGGGGGTGCGAATTGTCGTCCATGAAGACGAATGCCTCGCCAATACGCTGCCGATACGGTTGCACTGTCGGTCGAAGGATGGCATTCATGTATCGTACAGCTGTTACGGCGCCTTCCATGACCATCAGCGGCGTACGTCGGCCCCAAATAATGCCAACTCAAAGCAGCAGGGAACCTCCACCTTGCTGCACTCGCTGGACAGTGTGTCTAAGGCGTTCAGCCTGACTGGGTTGCCTCCAAACACGTCTCCGACGATTGTCTGGTTGAAGGCATATGCGACACTCATCGGTGAAGAGAGCGGTCCATTCGGCATGTTATTGGGCCCATCTGTACCGCGCTGCATGGTGTCGTGGTTGCAAAGATGGACCTCGCCATGGATGTCGGGAGTGAAGTTGCACATCATGCATCCTATTGCACACAGTTTGAGTCATGACACGACATCCTGTGGCTGCTAGAAGAGCATTATTCAGCATGGTGGCATTTCTGTCAGGGTTCCTCCGAGCCATAATCCGTAGGTGGCGGTCATTCATTGCAGTAGTAGCCTTTTGGGTGGCCAGAGCTAGGCATGTCGTCGACAGTTCCTGTCTCTCTCTATCTTCTCCATGTCTGAACAACATATCCTTGGTTCACTCCGAGAGCCTGGACACTTCCCTTGTTGAGAGCCCTTCCTGGTGCAAAGTAACAATGTGGACGTGATCGAACCGCGGTATTGACCGTCTAGCCATGCTTGAACTACAGACAACTCGAGTCGTGCACCTCCTTCCTGGTGGAATGTCTGGAACTGATCAGCTGTCGGACCCCCCCTCCATCTAATAGGCACTGCTCATGCGTGGTTGTTTACATCTTTGGGCGGGTTTAGTGACATCTCTGAACAGTCAAAGGGACTGTGTCTGTCATACAATATCCACAGTCAACGTCTATTTTCAGGAGATCTGGGGACCTGGGTGATGCAAAACTTTTTTTGATGTGTGTATTAAATAATACTGTATACAGTATACAGTTCCTCATTTGGTTAACCTATTTGTATCCCCAAACGTCTGATATGGATTTGATGTTCGAGTTGTTTTGCTGCTGCAAGTCTGAATGATTCATGTTAGTTCGATTGCCTCATAGAATAGTTCAGCATTACATTTGTGTGTGTATTTTCATATATTGTCGTTCTTATCAAATGGTTGGTTGTTTTTATCGCATGAAAATATAATATCATGTGACATTACAATAACATCATGTGACTATTATATTACATAGTACTGTACAGAAAAAGTCATATCCCATTGTATCTTCTTTTACTGTATTTTTTTATTGTAATTTATGTACATATGTATCTCTCTGTGACTGCACTATAGTGTACATATATTTTTTACTTCTCTTTGACCTATGATCTTTGACTCTGACTTGTTGATTCGTTTATCGACTCTTATGTGTTACCCTACTGGATTTTTCTCTGCTGAGCAATGGTGTTGTGCACTTACTGGTCTTACAGATTTTCATGTTTTCGATTCTGTTGTCTGCTTGGTTAAGCCTATATTATGGAGTTAAGCATCAATTTTCTTACGTTTTTGGGTCGGCAATGGGGTATTCTCTCCTGGATAAATCGCATGTAACCAATGTGAAGTTGTTATAATAGATATTTTTCATAAGTACACTTAATTTTTCCGATTAATAATTGCCATGGAAATGTAATGTGTTTCGAGATTCACAGTTTTCACTTTGTTTCCATTTTTGTGCTAGCACTGTGAAGATGGTCCATGATCGAAACTGTCAGACGGCACATTGTTTGTCATGCATTTCTCGAAGTATAACGATGCTGTTGACAGACGGCTGAAACTTTTTTTTATCACACTGCACCTATTGTGTACCAAAGGGCACAAGATATCATCGCGCCAGGTGTTGGGCCCGTATGGTGCCTGCGAATGTAATATCGCAGTTTTTGTTCTCCTCAGAGACTCTGCATATGGATATGTTTATCATGATGCTGTTCACATAATGGGAATCGACTGAAAAGGCTACATAGAGCCATTCCTGAATCCAGCGTTGTCATCGAGCGCACCACTTTCTGCGCGTACTCTGTCCTGTCGCGTCAATGGTCACCGTCTTGGCAGTCCGTGGTGGTTCAGACGTCGCCGCCCTTTCACTGTGGATACTGTCTTTCTTCAGGCAAGACCATTTCATGACTGGAACTACGTAATGTGGCTGTACGATCCTGCACGGCCAAGTGAACATTTAAGTCTGTCGGTCTCTTCGTGCGTTAGTCGCTTCTGCCATTGTTATCCAACAAGGCATTTTGTATAGCCCTGCAGAAGCCACACTGATTGCATATCGCATGACAGACACGAGCAGCAACATCGCATTACAGTAAACCACGGTCTCGACAAGTCACGATCCTGTTGCTGGCAGTGGTTACTCTTCCTTGCACGAGAAATAACATCCTCTTCTCATAAACTAGCGAAAATCAAATGTGTTTTTTTAATGCGAAACCAAATCCGTATTTTTTCATATATATACTGAATGTAGATGGCGTTACTCCAACCAACTTTGCCCTGTTCAGCTGAAATGCTAGTCTGTGCATGTTGAAGGACGTAGTAGACTGCAGCTTGGCATAATTGCTTGCTACCTTCATGGTGCTGCAATTTTAATGGCTAGCAATATAGATAGGGTTGATGGGGGTGTCTGTGCAACGAAACACTGTTACCTGTTGCTCATTGAAAAGCTGTATACAGCTTTTTTTACTATGCACTATTTGTTGCCTGTAGCTGTTCTCGCGTATCAGTAGTTTTGTTACAACGAGAGATGGAGAGGAAGGAAGTTCCTGTGAGTGCACTGACATCAGCTGCCCTCACGTGTCTGCCTGTTCGGGTAAGCATACCTCCTGATTTAATCCCCACTCTCCCCTCTTTCGAGGTGTCCCAACCTACAACGCTGGCATGTGCAACATTGCTGTCAAGCAGTGCGCACAGAGGGGCATGTGCAGGAGCGTGCATGTGGGCATCATGCTACTGAAGTAGTATGGCTCTGAGCACTATGGGACTCAACGTCTGAGGTCATCAGTCCCCTAGAACTTAGAACTAGTTAAACCTAACTAACCTAAGGACATCACACACATCCATGCCCGAGGCAGGATTCGAACCTGCGACCGTATCTGTCTCGCGGTTCCAGACTGCAGCGCCTAGAACCGAACGGCCACTTCGGCCGGCACTGAAGTAGTATGGAAGTATGCATCAAACACATAGAAGATTTATAAGAATTGTATTCATTACTTTGAATCGTTTCAAGTGTCCCATATCAACCAACAAAAACATTTTCACAAATACAATAAAGATCAAAAGTCAATGAGTATATATCTTTTTCAAACAGTTGACACTTTTCCCTTCACATAATGTACTTCAAATCAATAAGTCTCATCTACCACACACTGCCTACAGTACCCTCATGGCTAAAATTATCTGTTGTTGTTGTTGTGGTCTTCAGTCCTGAGACTGGTTTGATGCAGCTCTCCATGCTACTCTATCCTGTGCAAGCTTTTTCATCTCCCAGTACCTACTGCAACCTACATCCTTCTGAATCTGTTTAGTGTATTCATCTCTTGGTCTCCCCCTACGATTTTTACCCTCCACGCTGCCCTCCAATACTAAATTGGTGATCCCTTGATGCCTCAGAACATGTCCTACCAACCGATCCCTTCTTCTGGTCAAGTTGTGCCACAAACTTCTCTTCTCCCCAATCCTATTCAATACTTCCTCACTAGTTATGTGATCTACCCATCTAATCTTCAGCATTCTTCTGTAGCACCACATTTCGAAAGCTTCTATTCTCTTCTTGTCCAAACTATTTATCGTCCATGTTTCACTTCCATACATGGCTACACTCCATACGAATACTTTCAGAAATGACTTCCTGACACTTAAATCAATACTGGATGTTAACAAATTTCTCTTCTTCAGAAATGCTTTCCTTGCCATTGCCAGCCTACATTTTATATCCTCTCTACTTCTACCATCATCAGTTATTTTGCTCCCCAAATAGCAAAACTCCTTTACTACTTTAAGTGCCTCATTTCCTAATCTAATTCCCTCAGCATCACCCGACTTAATTAGACAACATTCCATTATCCTTGTTTTGCTTTTGTTGATGTTCATCTTATATCCTCCTTTCAAGACACTGTCCATTCCATTCAACTGCTCTTCCAAGTCCTTTGCTGTCTCTGACAGAATTACAATGTCATCGGCGAACCTCAAAGTTTTTATTTCTTCTCCATGAATTTTAATACCTAATCCGAATTTTTCTTTTGTTTCCTTTACTGCTTGCTCAATATACAGATTGAACAACATCGGGGACAGGCTACAACCCTGTCTTACTCCCTTCCCAACCACTGCTTCCTTTCATGTCCCTCGACTCTTATAACTGCCATCTGGTTTCTGTACAAATTGTAAATAGCCTTTCGCTCCCTGTATTTTACCCCTGCCACCTTTAGAATTTGAAAGAGAGTATTCCAGTCAACATTGTCAAAAGCTTTCTCTAAGTCTACAAATGCTAGAAACGTAGGTTTGCCTTTCCTTAATCTTTCTTCTAAGATAAGTCGTAAGGTCAGTATTGCCTCACGTGTTCCAGTGTTTCTACGGAATCCAAACTGGTCTTCCCCGAGGTTGGCTTCTACTAGTTTTTCCATTCGTCTGTAAAGAATTCGTGTTAGTATTTTGCAGCTGTGACTTATTAAGCTGATAGTTCGGTAATTTTCACATCTGTCAACACCTGCTTTCTTTGGGACTGGAATTATTATATTCTTCTTGAAGTCTGAGGGTATTTCGCCTGTTTCATACATCTTGCTCACCAGATGGTAGAGTTTTGTCAGGACTGGCTCTCCCACGGCCGTCAGTAGTTCCAATGGAATATTGTCTACTCCGGGGGCCTTGTTTCGACTCAGGTCTTTCAGTGCTCTGTCAAACTCTTCACGCAGTATCGTATCTCCCATTTCATCTTCATCTACATCCTCCTCCATTTCCATAATATTGTCCTCAAGTACATCGCCCTTGCATAGACCCTCTATATACTCCTTCCACCTTTCTGCTTTCCCTTCTTTGCTTAGAACTGGGTTTCCATCTGAGCTCTTGATATTCATACAAGTCGTTCTCTTATCTCCAAAGGTCTCTTTAATTTTCCTGTAGGCGGTATCTATCTTACCCCTAGTGAGATAGGCCTCTACATCCTTACATTTGTCCTCTAGCCATCCCCGCTTAGCCGTTTTGCACTTCCTGTCGATCTCATTTTTGAGACGTTTGTATTCCTTTTTGCCTGTTTCACTTACTGCATTTTTATATTTTCTCCTTTCATCAATTAAATTCAATATTTCTTCTGTTACCCAAGGATTTCTACTAGCCCTCGTCTTTTTACCTACTTGATCCTCTGCTGCCTTCACTACTTCATCCCTCAAAGCTACCCATTCTTCTTCTACTGTATTTATTTCCCCCATTCCTGTCAATTGCTCCCTTATGCTCTCCCTGAATCTCTGTACAACCTCTGGTTCTTTTAGTTTATCCAGGTCCCATCTCCTTAAATTTCCACCTTTTTGCAGTTTCTTCAGTTTTAATCTACAGGTCATAACCAATAGATTGTGGTCAGAGTCCACATCTGCCCCTGGAAATGTCTTACAATTTAAAACCTGGTTCCTAAATCTCTGTCTTACCATTATATAATCTATCTGATACCTTTTAGTATCTCCAGGGTTCTTCCATGTATACAATCTTCTTTCATGATTCTTAAACCAAGTGTTAGTTATGATTATGTTGTGCTCTGTGCAAAATTCTATCAGGCGGCTTCCTCTTTCATTTCTGTCCCCCAATCCATATTCACCTACTATGTTTCCTTCTCTCCCTTCTCTCCTTACCCATGACTATTAAATTTTCGTCTCCCTTCACAATCTGAATAATTTCTTTTATTTCATCATACATTTCTTCAATTTCTTCGTCATCTGCAGAGCTAGTTGGCATATAAACTTGAACTACTGTAGTAGGTGTGGGCTTCGTATCTATCTTGGCCACAATAATGCGTTCACTATGCTGTTTGTAGTAGCTTACCCGCATTCCTATTTTCCTATTCATTATTAAACCTACTCCTGCATTACCCCTATTTGATTTTGTGTTTATAACCCTGTAGTCACCTGACCAGAAGTCTTGTTCCTCCTGCCACCGAACTTCACTAATTCCCACTATATCTAACTTCAACCTATCCATTTCCCTTTTTAAATTTTCTAACCTACCTGCCCGATTAAGGGATCTGACATTCCACGCTCCGATCCGTAGAACGCCAGTTTTCTTTCTCCTGATAACGACATCCTCTTGAGTAGTCCCCGCCCGGAGATCCGAATGGGGGACTATTTTACCTCCGGAATATTTTACCCGAGAGGACGCCATCATCATGTAATCATACAGTAAAGCTGCATGCCCTCTACACTCCTGGAAATGGAAAAAAGAACACATTGACACCGGTGTGTCAGACCCACCATACTTGCTCCGGACACTGCGAGAGGGCTGTACAAGCAATGATCACACGCACGGCACAGCGGACACACCAGGAACCGCGGTGTTGGCCGTCGAATGGCGCTAGCTGCGCAGCATTTGTGCACCGCCGCCGTCAGTGTCAGCCAGTTTGCCGTGGCATACGGAGCTCCATCGCAGTCTTTACACTGGTAGCATGCCGCGACAGCGTGGACGTGAACCGTATGTGCAGTTGACGGACTTTGAGCGAGGGCGTATAGTGGGCATGCGGGAGGCCGGGTGGACGTACCGCCGAATTGCTCAACACGTGGGGCGTGAGGTCTCCACAGTACATCGATGTTGTCGCCAGTGGTCGGCGGAAGGTGCACGTGCCCGTCGACCTGGGCCCGGACCGCAGCGACGCACGGATGCACGCCAAGACCGTAGGATCCTACGCAGTGCCGTAGGGGACCGCACCGCCACTTCCCAGCAAATTAGGGACACTGTTGCTCCTGGGGTATCGGCGAGGACCATTCGCAACCGTCTCCATGAAGCTGGGCTACGGTCCCGCACACCGTTAGGCCGTCTTCCGCTCACGCCCCAACATCGTGCACGCCCCAACATCGGCTCCAGTGGTGTCGCGACAGGCGTGAATGGAGGGACGAATGGAGACGTGTCGTCTTCAGCGATGAGAGTCGCTTCTGCCTTGGTGCCAATGATGGTCGTATGCGTGTTTGGCGCCGTGCAGGTGAGCGCCACAATCAGGACTGCATACGACCGAGGCACACAGGGCCAACACCCGGCATCATGGTGTGGGGAGTGATCTCCTACACTGGCCGTACACCACTGGTGATCGTCGAGGGGACACTGAATAGTGCACGGTACATCCAAACCGTCATCGAACCCATCGTTCTACCATTCCTAGACCGGCAAGGGAACTTGCTGTTCCAACAGGACAATGCACGTCCGCGTGTATCCCGTGCCACCCAACGTGCTCTAGAAGGTGTAAGTCAACTACCCTGGCCAGCAAGATCTCCGGATCTGTCCCCCATTGAGCATGTTTGGGACTGGATGAAGCGACGTCTCACGCGGTCTGCACGTCCAGCACGAACGCTGGTCCAACTGAGGCGCCAGGTGGAAATGGCATGGCAAGCCGTTCCACAGGACTACATCCAGCATCTCTACGATCGTCTCCATGGGAGAATAGCAGCCTGCATTGCTGCGAAAGGTGGATATACACTGTACTAGTGCCGACATTGTGCATGCTCTGTTGCCTGTGTCTATGTGCCTGTGGTTCTGTCAGTGTGATCATGTGATGTATCTGACCCCAGGAATGTGTCAATAAAGTTTCCCCTTCATGGGACAATGAATTAACGGTGTTCTTATTTCAATTTCCAGGAGTGTATTTACCAAATGTCATCGAAATCGGTTCTGCAGGTTAGTAATAATAAATTTAAACGTCATGCAGGCTGTGGCAGTTTTTCACGCATCTCAGTGTTTACCACGTCATATATCCTGAACTATGTGTTGTGCGATGATATACTTTGGGAGGTATATTCAGTGGTATATGTGAACAATGTCTGCAAAATGTGTCACGAATACAGTTAGTAGTAAAGAAGTAATAAATTAAAGCGTCATGCCTGATGCGAAAATGAACAACGAAAATGTTTCCTTTCATCATTTCTGTGGGTAATGTCAGCGGGAAAATGTTTCGTAAAAGCATGAAATTATGTGTAAAATTTGTAGCAGTCGACTAAGTGGTCTTGTTGTCAAATACTGGAGTAATAAAATCTGGGTATTCGCTCGTCATGACCAACACTTGTTTTTCACCCTCACCCCAGGCCACCGTTCCAGACAGTAAATGATATGTGTACCAACTTGATTGAAGTCAGTCCAGTGGCCTCGGAGGAGACGTGGAACATATACACATACATACACACGTTTTTATAACGTGTGTGGATATGTTTTCCTCGTGATTCTATTTTGGTGAAATAAAACCCTTACAGTGCATCAAACTAAGTTCAAGTTTCCTGTGAAAACCTCATGATAATTCGTCCAATAATTTGGAGGATTAGCGTGTTCAGACAAACAGACTCGATGGTTTTAGATAACACTTTAAACCACGACATCCCTTTATTTCGTTGTCAGATTTTGATGAACTCAAGTCCATACTGTGCCCCAAACTATGCTCAAGTTACCTGCGAAAACCCCATGAAAATTCGTCTAGTAGTATGTGGATTAGCATGTTCAGAGACAAACAGACAGACAGGAAAGATTTACAGGTTTTTTATTATTATAAATAGATACACAATATAATTCAGAACAATCTTCACAAAATGCTTTTTTTTTTTTTTTGTTTGTAATATTTCAGTCTTCTGACTGGTTTGATGCGGCCCGGCACGACTTTCTCTCCTGTGCCAACCTCTTCATCTCAGAGTAGCACTTACAACCCACAATCTCTGTCTTCCTCTACAGCTCCCTCTAGTAACACGGAACTCAATCCCTATTGTCATAACAGATGTCCTATCATCCTGCCCCTTCTCCTTGTCAGTGTTTTCCACATATTCCTTTCCTCTTCGATTCTGCGAAGAACCTCCTCATTCCTTACAGTCCACCTAATTTTCAACATTCGTCTGTAGCACCACATCTCAAATCCTTCGATTGTCTTCCGTTCTGGTTTTCCAATAGTTCTTGTTTCACTACCATACAATGCTGTTCTCCAAACGTATATTCTCAGAAATTTCTTCCTCAAATTAAGGCCTATGCTTGATATTAGTAGACTTCTCTTGGCCAGGAATGCCCTTTTTGCCAGTATTAGTTTCCTCCTTGCTCCGTCTGTCATTGGTTATTTCGCTGCCTAGGTAGCATAACTCCTTAACTTCATCTACTTCGTGACGATCAATCCTGATGTTAAGTTTCTCGCTGTTCTCATTGCTGCTACATCTCACTACATTCGTTTTTCTTCGATTTACTCTCAGTCAATATTCTGTACTCATTAGACGGCCTATTCCATTTGGCATATGATGTAATTCTTCATTTTCACTCAGGATAGCAATGTCATCAGCGAATCGTATCATTTATGTCCTCTCACTTTGAATTTTAATTCCACTCCTGAACCTTTCTGTTATTTCCATCATTGCTTCTTCGATGTACAGATTGAACAGTAGGGGCGATAGACTACATCCCTGTCTCACAACCTTTTTTATGGTCGTCCACTCTTATTATTACCTCTTGGATCTTGGACTTACTGTATGCTACCCGTCTCTCCCTATAGCTTACCCTTATTTTCTCAGAATTTCGAACATCTTGCACCATTTTACATTGTCCAACGCTTTTTCTAGGTCGACAAATCCTATGAACGAGTCTTGATGCGTAGAGTAATGATTATTAAGACGGAAGTTTAGCCAAAAGACGTATTCTCTGCTGATTTCCACTGAGACACAGTATGACGAATTCTGTTTGTGGAGAAAGAAGAAAGCAGCTGACTTAATCGCTCTGGTGAATGACAGATACATTGGTCTGGCGGCTGCGAGCGAGTATTTCGAAAATTGGAAGGCTTGTAAGATGCTCGTTCACTGCCGCGATTAACAATAGTAGACGAATTGCGGTCATAACGCTAGTCAACATCCGAAAAGCGAATCTCTTTAGTTTACCCAAGATCTTAGCGTAGAACACATTCCGTAAAAACTGGGTGAAATGATACGTTGGTAAAACACTGCTTTCATATTTTGAAGGACAGTGGTTCAAATCTCCATCAGGACGTACAGATGTAGCATTTTAGTGCTTTCCATAAATCTCTTAAAAGTCGTGATGGTTCCTTAGAGGGCGCGGCTGGTTTCTTTCTGCATCCTTTGAAAAGGGCATGGCCTATCTCATTTCCCCATGCTTCCATAAACTGCGCTCTCTAATGACCTGTTCGTAGATGGTGCTTTAAATTCTAAGCTTCCTTTCTTTTCCTTCCTTATCCTTGCTTAGTCTGAACTTTCTAATGACCTCATTCTAGATTGGGTGTTAACCACTAATTTTTCTTCCCTTTCCTTCCCCACTTTTTCATAATCCGATCTTTCTAATGACCTACTTGTAGATGGGGCTTTCGTCCTTTCTTTCCCTTCCCCATCCTTCCATAATCCGTACTTTCTAATAATTAGATGAGGTACTCAACCCTGATTTCCTCCCTTTTCCTTCGCTATCCCTACTTTATCTGAGCTTCCTGATGACTTCGTTCTAGATGGGGCATTAAACACTAATCGTCTTTTTTTTTTCTTCCTCTTCCTTTCATGATCCCCTTGTGCTCAGCCTCTAATGGCATCATCCCTGATGTGAGATTGAACCCTAATTTTCCTTCTTTAAATTCTATAGGCCGGAATAGATGATTCTACAGGGCACAAATGGAGTACAAAGCTGGTGAAGGCACATATGTTTCAGAGTATACTGTTCATCCTTCATTGCTGCTGCCCAGCAAATGACTGCAGTCATGTGTGGGTGGGAGCGAAGTTGAGACCTTTCTGCAAAACCGAGACCGCATCATCACTCAACACCATGCCACTCAAATTGATGAGCCAGCCTCGCATTGGTACGTGAGAGAGTGCAATTCACCCGCCGGACCCTTGAGTTTATCTCACAGGAATTACTCAAACTACATTTGCAACTGGCTAGTAAGTTCACTTCTTGTTCCTGGGATTGGATTGATGGTGTCACCTGGGTGTCAGCTGATTCCGCCCATAAGAAGGCTACGGGACGTCAAACAGCTAAGTTCTCACGTCTCCTTGACAAACCATCTCTGCAGGTTCCGTGCAAGACTGTCATCAATTTGAGTAGCATGGTGTTGAGTGATGATGCGGTCTCGGTTTTGCAGAAAGGTCTCAACTTCGCTCCCGCCCCCAAGTTCACTCCGGTCGCAGAAATTGTTAGTGCTGTTGAACAGGTTGCAGCTCGACTTCCGCCAGAATCAGCCGAGGAAATACGTCGTGAAACTTGTCGTGCGTTGACGAAATCCAAGCCGATGAAGTCAAATATCAGCAGTAAAGAGAGGGCGGCCATTCGTGATCTGAGGGAGCTCTCTGAAATTGTTGTCTTACCGGCTGACAAAGGCAATGCTACAGTTGTTGTCTCCCGTAAGGACTACACTGATAAGATGCAGAGCCTGCTAAATGACGATTCCTACCGGAAGATCAGCGTTGACCCTACAAAGAAGGTGGAGAACAAGACGAGGGCGCTTCTCAAGGACGCAGATTTACTGGAGGGTGACGCTAAGAAATTGTTACCCCAAGGTCCGGTACCGCCTAGACTATATGGACTCCCGAAGGTTCACAAAGAGGGGGTACCATTACGCCCCATTGTCAGCAACATCAGGGCACCTACATATTTGTTGGCCAAATACCTGACGGGAATATTAAGTCCTTATGTGGGTAAATGCCCTCATCACATCCGTAATTCCGTGGATTTTGTTAAACGCCTTGATAGCTTCAGGTTGGATGAGCCAGATATCATGGTGAGTTTTGACGTCGTTTCCTTGTTTACGAGGGTACCCCTGCGAGAGTCACTAGAATTGATTAGTCAGAAGTTTGACGAGAAGACCACTGAACTTTTTAGGCATGTCTTGACTTCCACGTATTTTCTTTTTAATGGAGAATACTACGAACAAACGGAGGGAGTCGCCATGGATAGCCCACTCTCACCGGTGGTAGCGAATTTGTACATGGAGAACTTCAAGGAGGAAGCCCTGTCGTCATCCGTATGGAAACCTACTTGCTTTTTCCGTTACGTGGACGACACCTTCGTCATCTGGCCACATGGTATGGATAAACTCCTTGACTTCCTTACACAGCTAAACTCCATACACCCCAACATCAAATTGACTATGGAGACTGAAACGGAGGGTAAATTACCTTTCCTTGACGTCTTGGTCAAGAGAAGGGCTGACGGCACCCTAGGTCATGGGATGTATCGGAAGACAACGCACACTGATCTGTATTTGCACGCAGACAGCTGCCACCACCCTTCACAGAGGAATGGGGTACTTAAAACTCTAGTACATAGGGCGCGCACTATCTCTGATGCAGAGAGTCTACCCCAGGAATTGGAACATCTGAGAACTGTATTTCGAAAAAATGGGTACTCAGAGTGGCAGATTCAACGTGCTCTCCGCCCAACCACTGCAGCACAACCTGTTGAGATGGATGAAGTCACGAGGGAGGAGGTAGGCACTGCATTTATTCCATACACAGGCGCACTCTCGGGGAAAATCGCCCGCATTCTGAAGAAACACCGGGTCGGAACTGTGTTTTGTCCTCCAAATAAAACTCGTGCACTGGTGGGGAGCGCCAAAGATGACCTCGGTTTGAGGAAGGCCGGCGTGTACCAGATTCCGTGTCAATGTGGCAAGTCGTATATTGGTCAGACGATGCGTACCGTCGAGGATCGATGCCGTGAACACCAGAGGCACACTCGACTGATGTATCCGAGCAAGTCGGCGGTCGCTGAACATTGTTTGTCGGAAAATCACGCCACGGAGTATGACCGCACGAGGATTCTGGTACAGACGTCGAGATACTGGGACAGCGTTGTTAGAGAGGCCATCGAAATTCGCACCAATGACGACCTCATAAACCGTGACGGTGGCTATAATCTTAGCAAGGCTTGGGAACCAGCGATTGGGTTAATCAAGAGTAAATCGAGCAAACGTATAGTTCTGACGACCACGGCGGACAGAGCCATCACACCGACGTCATCTCAGACGCCGTCGCAATCTGTTCCACCGCGCGACCGTGGCGCGGGGCGCGGACGGCGGAGGGAGCGCGCCGCGGGCGGAGGGTATTTAAATCGGCCGTCGCCACGACCGAACCCAGTTCCCTCTGAGCAGCCATAGCGTACGGATCTCCGTGCCGGCATGTTCACAGGAGCTCAGTCCATCAGTTCACCTGATGATGGCGACACGTATGATCGCCGAAATATTGTGCCCGTTGGACACTATAGACCGGCAGCACATCCGTGGATATTTTGATTAAAAAAGATAAAGATACTTTGATTCTAAGGATTGCATGGGTAGGAATGAAAAATAGTTTGTTCATTAATATTAATACTAATTGTGGTGTTGGAAGGGGTTGTATTTCAATAAAATGACGATTAAGGACCCTAGGCTGGTCAGCTAAATGTCGAGGGGTTTTAAGAAGAATGCTTTTACTTGTTCACTCTCCCAACTGGATCGGGTCGTTGGCTCTGGCTGAACGCCTGTTATGAGACGAAACCTGTTAATTAAAACTACCCCTTCACTAATTTTGATTAATATTTAATAACTAAATAGTGTTCAGGGAACTGATCACTACTAAACAAACAAGGATAGCATTGAACAAATTTATTGAACACCAATCTTCCTGACATCAAACTAAACAATGACATACATTTATAAGTGATAAAATTAAGCTAGAAATGGCAATGGCCCTTAAATTCCAAAACTAACTCTTAAGGTCGGATAACGCATTTGTACTCGTTATTTTCTACTCTCTCCCCTTGTCAGACGGCATAAAATATGTCACACAAACCTACTGCAGTTAACAAATTCTCAATAAGAGCGTGGCTGGAAAACTGAGCTCTGTTAATCACAAGCGTGCGTAATATCGGATTAAATGCCGAAACTGAGCATCACGTTACCAAATGCAGCATCGCGGACAGGTCAGCAAGCTGCCGATGGCGTCTGCGTCGTCGAGGAGCCTCAATTGCAACAAAAATGAATTTATTTTCGCGAACAGGCTTCCTGTTCTTAAACTCCTATTCAAAAGCTAATTCTGCTTTCTTTCCAATGGTCTCGCACTCGTTAAGACGGGACTCACCAGCCCAAAGGTGGAATCCAGTAACGTCTTTAATAAAGTGTGGCTCAAGGAAATTGCTCTGCTCCCGTCTGCTTCCTGTGAGACAGTATTCCCAACTGTAATTAGCGGAATCAGCCTGTCCCTAACAGTAAAACATGACAGTACCCCTAACTGAATACTAGTTTCAGTTGCAGCTGGCGGACTTATTCAAAGTTCTGCCCAGCACACTGAAAAGAATTTACTCTCCTACAGCAGAGCCGAAAGCACGACGTCCGCTCACTACAGGAGCTAAGACGCTTCTCCTCGATAACAGCTCCAAAAGCTTCCCTCTGCAAGAATCAGCACCCCCACGCTATATTTCTAGCTGGCCAATGCCGTGGCTCTAGACCAGCACAGTTCGCTCCCACTGTTATTTCCTGACTTCTTTCAGCCAATTAAAACACTCTGCGCCTTACTGCGCCTAGAATGTTCTGGAACAAACTGTAAATCCGTTCAAAATTGAACCCACCAATCGTGTCTCTCTGTTCGCCCTCGCGCGGGAAAAGGTCATTGCACTAGCTTAACCGCTTTTCTTAGAAAACCCCAGAAAACGTTAAGATTCGTGGGAAGGCTCCCTTAGGCGCCAGCTCATCTCGAAATAGTGGCGTCGGCGTAACGTCCAGCGCCAACGAGGCGCTGTCCTTGAGGCCCCGCGCAATGGGTCCGTATCTGTTCCGGCGGCGCGTCTCCCCCAGTGTGACGCTTTCGCATGCCGACTCGTAATGGTCGGTTGTAAACTTCCACACCCCTCTGCCCTGCCTCTGAGCAGTGCCGCTCGTCCGCTCCAGCCAAACTCCGTGAAAATATCACCTGAACCCCGACCTCATGCAACATGCGAATTTCTTAAAGTCAATACTCGTCTTATGCCATCTGATACTCCCTATATTAATTTCAATAGGCTGATTGCCTGATAAATAACATAATAACCGATATCTAACTCGTCTTTGCAACAATTATTATATTACAGTAAGGGTCAAAATACTGCTACCTTACAGTGTCATCCTCAGATACCACTCATGTGCTGGACATCAAAAGCCCGCAGGCGCATCACAAACGACAGTATCTGCGAATCCTGAGGGTTAACGCCAGCTTGGCAGTATACGCAAGTCGGACGCCACACCTCCACTCTCCGGCAAGACCACACGACACCAGCACCCCCACCGGCGCTGGCGTAAAGATGCAGCACTCACCGGCACTAGTGCTTGGGCCCCAGTTCGTCAGCGCAGATCGTCTATTCAGTTCGGCAACTCAGCTCCACGGGACAGCAGCTGTCGACGTCATAATTAGTTAGGGCTGCGAGAACCGGCGCTGTTGAGTTGACAGAAGATTCTATTCAGAGATTGGGAAATGGCTGTTACATTCTACAAGTCTAGTTCTCCAAAGATACGTAAATGTGTTTGGTTATTCAATTATAGCACTGTCTATTGATATTCTGTAGTATGCACAACTATCCTGTCTGTCTCCTGCTTCTTAATTGGCGAATTACTGTTGTGACCATCCAGACACAATACTAATCATGTAAAAATATCCTATAAAGAAGCTCGTTCCACATCGTTTCAATAGAACAATCGTTCAAATGATCTATGGAACATTAAGTAACTAACTAACTGACTAAAGGAACTTTCTCTTTCGTCTCTTTGGGACCTGTGATAAATACACAAAACATTTTTATGGTGACTACTTACATTCCTTCATAGCGTACCAAACATAGCATTTTCCAAGTGTATATTTGTCCGTGGCACGAGGTGAGAATAGTGTTTCACTGTTTTGAGAATGTGGCGATAAATTCCAGGTGATGTTCTGTTATCTAAATGTGATGTGTATCACCTAAATAGTACATATCTGGGATGTCACTGGACACTAGCCGAGGTCTCATACCCCACACGTACACAATCTACAGAAGTTACATGACTGGTCCGTTATCGTGTATCCGTATAAGGATGAGCTCACTTCATAGTTAATTATACATGTCACCAGTCTTAGTGTACCTGAGGGAGAGGACTGTTGTGGTCATTAACATATATGGGGAGCAAACTAGTAGGCACCACACCTGCAATCACCAGTGGACTAAAGGCAGCCTGTAAATTTAATGATCCAGCATGCATGTCGACGTGTCTTCAGCTTTGGAAAATTCGTGTTTAGAAAACGCATGGCTTCTACATGCTATGTCATCAATACGTGCTGGCATCGTAGCATGAATGTGCACTATCATGAATGAGATCATCACTGACAATAGAAAAACAGTGTGATGTTCCAAGGAAGTGAGCAACACATGTGAATATTGATACCGCTGATGTGTGCCAGTGGCAGCTTTGAATTTAACATTGCATTTCAGAGACCATGTTTATTCTCTTAAAATATGGAATATTTTTAAATCAGGGTGGTCAGAAACAGTCTGAAAAGCCTGTAAAGATATTACAAGCTAAGTTGTGCTGAGAAATAATTGTAAAGAAAAAATTCGATACGAGAGTTAATTAGCATTGGTGTTAGCCAATCAGGCCGATGTGCTCGCAGATTCAAGCACTCCGCCTCAGAGTTGTTGCCAAATGTGTTATTCGTTCGTTTTCCTAAAACCGAACAAGAGGACAATACAAAAGTTGGACTTGAGATTGTTCCATGGATCGAACACGAAACAAAGGCTGAGCAGTCTCGTACATCATCATGAGAACAACTGACACCAGATGTATCCAGCGGGCCGCCTGAATTTCTACCCGAAACGGCCTGATTGACTAACCTCAGTGCTAGTTAACTGGGAAACGGCGCAACGTAATTTTTTTAGCAATTATTTCTCAGCGTAACCAACCCTGCAGCAACACTCTTACAAGCTATTTAGATGGTTTCCAACGACTGTGTATACAAGCTAAGTACCTTATGTTGCCTGGGTATGTATTTATTCCCATCTTCTACCAGCCCGTCTCCACCTTCCCCTGTCTCTGTACACCTCCTTCTTTACCCCCTCTCTATCCATCTCCTTAACTCCCTCTCCCCCTCCCCATCAGTGTCTGTGTTCTCCTGCCCCTCTCCTGTCTATTCCCTCCTTCCCCATTTCACTGTCCATCTGCTCCTCCCACTCTGTCCATCTGCTCCTCCCTCCTCTGTCCGTCCCGTCCCCCCTTTAATTACACATCCCCCTACCCTCTATTTGTCCATATCCTCCTCCTCCTCTCTCTGTCCATCTCCTCCTTTCCCCTTCTCTGTCCATCGCCTCCTCCTCCCCCCATCTTCATCTCCACCTCTTTCATTTCTTTGTCCATCTTCTCTTCTCCCCTCTCTCTGTCCATCTCCTTCTCCTCCTTTTCTCTGTCCGTTTCTTCCTTCCTCTCTGTCTGAACACCCCTGCATCCTCCCTGCCTATCTCTTCCTCCCACTGTCTCTGTCCATCTGTTCTTTTTTCCTTTCTCTGTCCATCTCCTCCTCTCCCCTCTCTCTGCCCCTTCCCCCCCCCCCCATCTCTGTTCATTCCTTCTCCCTCGCTGTCTCTCCATCTCCTCCTCCCCCTTTATCTTTCCATGCTATCACACCCACTTCAATAGAAGGCTGGTGGTTCTCACCCCCACAGTACTTTTATCTCTTTCCATATTGTAGCTAGTTTGTTTGAAATGTTTACGTCTCTGGTCAGATTCGTTACTACATGCGAGTCGACCGGACTTTAGCAGTCGCTTATTGAAGCAGCCTGCCACACTCGCGAACTCTAGATACAAATGGCCAAACAAGCGATTTTATGTTCAGATAGAATCCAACACAATCATGCAAATGTTAAACTGATAATTATTCATGTTGATAAGTGCTAATGTGGCCTACGTTTCATTATACACAAAATAAAATACAATTCAATTCCTAAAGTTAAAAAGGACCCAACCAACATCCCAAATTAAAATAAAATAATAGGTTTCTCGTAATGGCATTACTTTGGAAACACGGAGACACTGAGACTGCAGTTCTGTGAGTTTCAATCCTCTGACGATATTTATTTTTAATGGAAAGATTCGTCTCATAAGAATATTGTAGGAGAAAAAGGTGAAATGGGAAAAATCTATCTTAAAAATACTAATTTATTTGCTCTCAATCTATGTTGTAAACTTTCACCAAAAAATGTAAATAGCAATGTGCATACAATATTAAGATTTTTCTGAATCACCAACATGATAGTATCCAGATTCATGAACATGTAACTGTGCAGAAAGCCCCTAATGCTCTCTGGAAAACTGTAAATTGGGATTCAAATCACTTTCCACAGTCTAGGCAAGTCACAAAAGGGACGTATAGTGGACAGCGTCGACTTTTGATCCCAGTGCCATAAAGAACTAACGATAAAAGCAATCTCAAGATCAAAACAGACTCGCAAACTGTGAGTTACGCAGTACAAAGATAACACAAACGCTAATCGTTTACTCCAAAACAGCGAAAGGAGCGCCAAGTAAAAGCAAGAATCAAACAGAGACTCTCCAGCGACGAGACTCAAACAGCTGCCACGTGCTTGTTCCAGAATCGACAACCGACTGCACACTCTCACACATCTCAAAATTATCATAGGAGGGAAGAAAATTATAAGGTTTTCCACTGCGACAACTGAAAATCTTTTTCTCTCTTCCTGCATGCAGGATAAGCTTGTAAAATTTACTCCTCCAGCACTTGTTGTATCCGATGTCAGCAAACTCAAAGTTGGCAGTGTACTGATCCTCACCTTTTGACTGGCGCAACAATGTCTGGGTGCGTAAATGCAGCTCAATTCCCACGCTGTTTATGGAAACATAGCCGTGGCTCTCTTCTCTACTTTTGCTTTTAGGACAACCTGCAGGCTTTTGTTCAAATCTCTCGGGAGTTCACGTGGCACACACTGCTTTGAAAGGAATTTTTGAAGTAGTCTATATTAAGAGATATGCAAAGACTGCACGTGGGACTTCATGATAGGAAACATTATTCCATGAAGTACTGAATTTTCTTATGTTAACGGACTTTTGGGTACATCACGAAGAGAAGTACAGGTTATCCGTCACTACTCTGGCGCTGACTTACTAATTCACACACTACAAATGTGTATGGATAGACGAGTCAAAAAATTGACGTTGAGACCTGTAACTAAAAGATGTAGGCGATACAAATGCGTGGTACCGCTTCTACGTAAATCTTTTACTGGATACTGTGTAACGAGCTGTACGCTTCTGTGCAGCTGGTCTTATCCTCAACTCGCTATCGCTGCCATAAAAGCGCTCGCTCCTCAAAAAAAGTGTTTTCTTTATCTCGAGAGTGTGAAGTGGCAAACAGTGCCTTTTAACTAATACTGCCCAAGAAAATGTCGACCTATGCCCGCTCATCCGACTGTTATTAGTCAATTACCGACAGTCAGAATCACTCCACACTTCAATTTATCTCTGAGAAAACAGTTCTTTTATTATTACGTTCACTTCAGTGAGTAGAATTAGAGTAGAAATTTAATTAATGATAGTAAAACAGACTTTTATTTTGCCTAACTTTCACAGACACTTTTATTATTACAATACCTAGGTACTGAGGTTTGATGTCTTATCCACTCGGTGCACTGCAGCTCACAAGAATCTCAAAAACATCATTTCTGATGCTAAATTGGAAGCTTCTGCTGCAAAGGACTTATTACGGTGGGTTGGTATCATCCGACATGTCCCAGTGACGCACTGTAAGTATGTTTATGTCTTAGGAACAGTCTTTACAACATGTACTACAAGCTCTCTTACGTGCATGGTTGGAAAACTGAAACTGCTCCGGAAAATATTTCATGCACCGTAACATGGACAACCCAACATACGTAATCAGCACCTTGGGCAGCTGATGTAAGTTCGATTACCTACCTGGAAGTGCATGAAATTTTTTCCTCGCCAGTTTTATCTTGTCCACCACGTACAGGTCATGTACGTACATTGTTATTATGTAGAAGAACTTGTTTTGCATACTTCTGTGTGGTAAATGGTTCAAATGGCTCTGAGCACTATGGGACTTAACATCTGAGGTCATCAGTCCCCTAGAACTTACAACTACTTAAACCTAACTAACCTAAGGACATCACACACATCCATGCCCGATGCAGGATTCGAACCTGCGACCGTAGCAGTCGCGCGGTTCCGGACTGCAGCGCCTAGAACCGAGTGGCCACCGAGGTCGGCCTCTGTGTTGTAAAATCACACTATTAAATAGAGTGAGTCACTGCTTTCCATAAATTAGGAAAAATACAGCAATTTAGTAGAAAACCTTGTGATCTGGAGGACGCCATCAGTTGGTGCCTGTAGCGGATCCCGTTTTCGGTTGTGGTAATGGGGGGAGGGGTCACACTTTCTTACTGTTCACCTCCCCCTCAACTCCCGAATATAACTGGAAATCACCCCCTCTTCCCCTGCCCTCCGCTTTTGAAGTATCACAGAGGTCTTGAATTTAATAATAATAATAATAACATATAAATGTTTTACTATAATAACAATAATAATAATTTCTTTAAATGATTTTGTAGTAGATTACTCTAGCGTAACTTTCAAGGAATTAGTATCCCTTTAATTTACTTCTATGGTCACAAACTTTTTGTTACCAGGTTACCGATTTCGGTCGATAATGACCATCATCAAATCTGCAGAAAAAAATGTGGAAAAAACATAAATATACTCGCAGATTATCTACAGCTTAAAAACAATACATAGACCATAATGAAAAGTACTACTGACGAATATATGCATCTGTGCGCTTTTAAGTATGAAGAGGGATACCTGTTTTGTAAAAGCAACATCCTAATGTACTGCAGCGATTTTGGCCTCGTCAAAATAATATTAAATGCTGAATCTACATCTACATCCACATTTATATTCCGCAAGCCACCCAATGGTATATGGCGGAGGGCACTTTACGTTCCACTGTCATTCCCTCCCTTTCCTGCTCCAGTCGCGTATGGTTCGAGGGAAGAACCAGCATCGTCAAATATATATAAATAAAATCATATGCAAGGGGCATGTTGTCAGTAGCACTACTGTTCAAAACAAGCTGCCGTTTCAGAGTTATACCGTATTTCAGAAGCATTTATCTGAAAAATTGAAATGTGCGTGTGTCATGCAACTGATCTTAGAGCTGTAATAGCACCAATCTCTGACGGCTTTGATGGTATCTTATGTACAGTGCGCAACAAAATTAAGGGAACACTTATTCGAAATCCCGTAATTGTCTCCCCATTCCGTCGCATAAGTTTGAATCTGGCTCAAAGATGCCTACAGCCTTCCTGGGCTATGATTCAAAAGCGTGGCGCCCTGCGACGTCACTATAGTATAGGGCTCGGCGGCACTTCGAACAGCAAGGTGTCGATACATGTGAAAAAAAGGCCACACCTCAGAAGTTCATGTGAGTTATAATGTAGGCTAACGATGTCACATTAGCACCAAATTCCACGTGTCATACTATGTGAACGTCGACTTACATTTCACCCCTTTCTTTGACGCCTTTGCGATGGAGGTCAGAACCGCGACAAATAGCACTGCAATCAAGCTGTTTTATTATGGGTGGCGGATCAAAACATTTCAGACACACTGCCGCTCAGAATCGACACGGAAAGGCCCCAGGGGGTGGCGTAAAGGGCGCCAATGAAACCATCCCTTCGCTTGGAGCGTCAATTCCCACAAATTTCGCTTTCGAAAACGGAAGTCCGCAGTGCGATAAACAACAGTACGACGTTCTTGCCAACGTTTGACTGTGCTGCCATCTTCTACATCTACATCTACATGGATATCCTGCAAATCACATTCAAGTGCCTGGCACAGTGTTCATCGAACCACCTTCACAACTCTCTATTATTGCAATCTCGTGTAGCGCGCGGAAAGAACGAACACCTATATCTTTCCGTACGAGCTCTGATTTCCCTTATTTTATCGTGGTGATCGTTTCTCCCTGTGTAGGTCGGTGTTAACAAATTATTTTCGCATTCGGAGGAGAAACTTGGTGATTGAAATTTCGTGAGAGGAAACGTCCTTGTTTTAATGATGTCCAATCCAAATCCTTATCATTTCAGTGACACTCTCTCCTCTATTTCGCGATAATACAAAACGTGCAGCCCTTCTTTGAACTTTTGCCATGTACCCCGTCAACCCCATCTGGTAAGGATCCCACACCACGCAGCAGTATTCTAAAGCAGGACGGACAAGCGTATTGTAGGCAGTCTCCTTAGTAGATTTGTTACATTTTTTAAGTGTCCTGCCAATAAAACGCATTCTTTGGTCAGCCTTCCCCACAACATTCTCCATGTGTTCCTTCCAGTTTAAGTTGTTCGTTATTATAATTCCTAGGTATTTAGTTGACATTACGGCCTTTAAATTGACTGATTTATCGTGTAACCGAAGTTAAACGGATTTCTTTTAGAACTCAAGTGGATGACCTCACACTTTTCGTTATTTAGAGTCAACTGCCAATTTTCTCAGATATCTTTCCTGAATTGTTTTGCAATCTGAACTTGATCCGAAGCACTAAATCTTCTGATGACTTTATTAGTCTATAAACGAAAGCGTCATCTGCAAGCAACCTAAGACGGCAGCTCAGATTGTCTCCCAAATCGTTTATATAGAAAAGAAACGGCAAAGGGCTTATAACAATACCTAGGGGAACGCCAGAAATCACTTCTGTTTTATTCGATTATTTTGCGTCAATTACTACGAGCTGTTTCCTCTCTGACAGGAAATCAGAATCCAGTCACATAACTGAGCCGATATTCCATAAGCACTAAATTTCGCTACAAGCCACGTGTGTGGTACAGTGTCACAAGCCTTCCGGAAATCTGGAAATTCTGGGCGTTTGAACCCTACTATAAGGACGTAAGAGGGCTGAAACGCCATTGAACGTGATCTGTCCTCTTTGGAGTGTAGTGCAAATGCAATTTTTCCTCCGTTATACAGGGAGAAACCACTAGACACCGTTGAAAACCATTCGACGAAATCTGAACTTGATCCGAAACAGAAATAAGTTTTTGTGCTTTTTCATCTCTCCTTTTTCGCGCCCTCCTATGGAGTGATCACAGGAAGGTGCAACATTAAGATGTGCGTGAATAAAGCCACAAAGGGATCCTCTGAGACCTCCCCCAGCCTCTCTCTCCCGATCGGCAATACACTCGGTGCCACCCAAGCACCTTATCTGAGCACGTTACATATGTACCTGCCAGAAACTTCGACAAACTTTCCCTTTGTGGCTGCTCCAGCGTGTGAAAGTAGCTAACATCACTTGAGAGCTGTCGAAGGGGTTACCTAATCCTCAGGCGCTAGAGCAGACACGAGGCTGAATTTGTGTCAAAGTTTCAGACAGGTAGATTTGCAACGCACTCAACTAAGCTGCGTGGGTGGCACCAAGGGTGGGGGACCTTAGAGGGACCCCTTGCCGTTTTATTAACGCACACAACTTAACGCGTTACACCCCCCCTCCCCCCAATAGGAGGGATGAAAAAGCATATGAACCCTTTGCTGCTTCAGACCACGTTCAGATTTCGTCGAATGGTTTTTAATAGTCCTTACTGCTTCCCCCATATCACCCATGGTCTAAGGGTTGGCCGGCACGGTAGCTCAGCGTGTTCGATCAGTGTGTTAGCTGCCCTCTGAAATAAAAAAAACTGAGTGAACGGATCAACGATGAACCTTAAAAGATGTCATGTGACGTCCGCCCCGAACAAATGCAACTAACTATAACGAACAAAATGAGCTCAATAAAAAAAAAGGGTAGCGTCTTTGATTCATAATCAAAACATCTTCAGTCCCGGGTTCGAATACCGCCGTTGCTTAAATTTTGATTAATAGTCAGCACTGGTGGCCGAAGCCTTCCGGCATAAGAAGTCACCTCTCATTCTGCCAACGACCTTGTCAAAGAGGGTGGAGGAGCGGACAGATGTTCAGGGCACTCTCTTGTCGTTGGGGTCGAAGAATCAGCAACGATCAACGGCATGAGGATACAGAAGGCAATGGAAACCACTGCATTAAAGACACGTATCGTGTATCCACAGGACATGTGGCCTTTAATTGAAGAAGTGTCATGATAATTTTTCCATTGGTAAAAGATTCCGGAATAGTCCCCCATTCGGATCTTCGGGAGGAGATTGCCAAGGGGGAGGTTACCATGAGAAAAAGATTAAATAATCAACGGAAGGATAACTTTCTCCGAGTCGGAGCGTGGAATGTCAGAAGCTTGAACGTGGTAGGGAAACTAGAAAACCTGAAAAGGGAAATGCAAAGGCTCAATCTAGATACAGTAGGGGTCAGTGAAGTGAAGTGGAAAGAAGACAAGGATTTCTGGTTGGATGAGTATAGGGTAATATCAGCAGCAGCAGAAAATGGTATAACGGGAGTAGGATTCGTTATGAACTGGAAGGTAGGGAGGGCAGAGAGTGTGTTACTGTGAACAGGTCAATGATAGAGTTGTTCTTATCAGAATCGATAGCAATACCAACACCGACAACGACAGTTCAGGTATATATGCCGACGTCGCAAGCTGAATAGGAAGAGATAGAGAAAGTGTACGAGGATATTAAAACGGTGATACAGTATGTAAAGGGATATGAAAGTCTAACAGTCATGGGAGACTGAAATGCAGTTGTAGGGGAAAGAGTATAACAAAAGGTTACAGGAGAATATGGGTTCGGGACAAGAAATGAGAGAGGGGAAAGACTAATTGAGTTCTGTAACAAGTTCCAGCTAGTAATAGCGAATACGATATTCAATAATCATAAGAGGAAGAGGTATACTTGGAAAAGGCTGGGTGATACGGGAAGATTTCAATTAGATTACATCATGGTCAGACAGAGATTCCGAAATCAGATACTGGATTGTAAGGCGTACCCAGGAGCAGATATAGACTCAGATCACAATATAGTAGTGATGAAGATTAGGATGAAATTCAGGACATTAGTAAGGAAGAATCAATATGCAAAGAAGTGGGATACGGTAGTACTAAGGAATGACGAGACAAGGTGAAGTTCTCTAAGGCTACGGACATAGCAATGAGGAATAGCTCAGTAGGCAGTACAGTCGAAGAGGAATGGACATCTCTAAAAAGGGCCATCATAAAAGTTTGGAAGAAAAACATAGGTACAAAGAAGTTAATGCGAAGAAACCAAGGGTAACATAATAAATACTTCAATTAATCGATGAAAGGAAGAACTACAAAAATCTTCCAGAAACCTTAGGAATAGAGAAATACAAATCGCTGAGGAATGAAATAAATAGGAAGCGCAGGGAAGCTAAGAGGAAATGGATGCAGGAAAAATGTGAAGACATCGAAAAAGAAATGATTGTCGGAAGGGCAGACTCAGCATACAGGAAAGTCAAAGCAACCTTCGGTGACTTTAAAAGCAAGGGTGATATCATTAAGAGTGCAACGGGAATTCCACTGTTAAATGCAGATGAGATAGCGGATAGGTGGAAAGAATACATTGAAACCCTCTATGAGGGGGAAGATTCGTCTGATGTGATAGAAGAAGAAATAGGAAACGATTTAGAAGAGATAGGGGATCCACTATTAAATCAGCATTTAAAAGAGCTTTGGGAGACTGAAGATCAAAGAAGGCTGAAGGGGTACATAATATTCCATCAGAATTTCTAAAACCATTGGGGGAAGTGGTAACAAAACGACTATTCACATTGGTGTGTAGAATGTATGAGTTTGACGACATACCATCTGACTTTCGGAAATCATCATCCACACAATTCCGAAGACGGCAAGAGCTGACAAGTGCGAGAATTATCGCACAATCAGGTTAACAGCTCAAGCATCCAAGTTGCTTACAAGAATAATATGCAGAAGAATGGAAAAGAAAATTGAGGACGCGGCAAATAATGATCAGTTTGGCTTTACGAGAGGTAAAGGCACGAGAGAGGCAATTCTGACGTTGCGGTTAATAATGGAAGCAAGGCTAAAAAAGAATCAAGACACTTTCATAGGATTTGTCAAGCTGAAAAAGCGTTCGACGATATAAAATGGGCAAGATGTTCGAAATTCTGAGAAAAGTAGGGATAAGCTATAAGGAGAGACGGATCAAATACAATATGTACAAGAGCCAAGAGGGATTAATAAGAGTGGACGACCAAGAACGAAGTGTTCGTATTAAAGAGGGTGTAAGACAAGGATGTAGCCTTTCGCCCCTACTGTTCAATTTGTACGTCGAGGAAGCAATGATGAAAATAAAAGAAAGCTTCAGGAGTGGAATTAAAATTCAAGGTAAAAGGATATCAATGATACAATTCTCGGATGACAGTGCCGTCCTGAGTGAAAGTGAAGAAGAATTGCATCATCTGCTGAACGGAATGGACAGTCTAATGAGTGCAGAGTATGGATTGAGAGTTAATCGAAGAAAGACGATGGTGATGAGAAGAAGTAGAAATGAGAACAGCGAGAAACTTAACATCAGGATTGATAGTCACGAAGTAGATGCAGTTAAGGAATTCTGCTACCTAGGCAGTAAAATAACCAATGACGGACGGAGCAAGGGGGACATCAAAAGTAGACTAGCAATGGCAAGAAGGGCATTCCTGGCCAAGAGAAACCTGCTAATACCAAATATGGGCCTTAAATTGAGGAAGAAATTTCTGAGAATGTACGTTTGCAGTACAGCATTGTATGGTAGTTAAACATAGATTGTGGGAAAACCGGAACAGAAGAGAACCGAAGCATTTGAGATGTGGTGCTACAGACAAATGTTGAAAATTAGGTAGAATGATAAGGTAAGGAATAAGGAGGTTCTGTGCAGAAACGTAGAGGAAAGGAATATACGGAAAACACTGATAAGGAGAAGGGGGAGGATGATAGGACATGTGTTAAGACATGAGGGAATGACCTCCATGGTACTAGATGGAGCTGCAAAAACTGTAGAGGAAGACAGAGATTGAAATATATCCAGCAAATAACTGAGGACGAAGGTTGCAAGTGCTACTCTGATATGAAGAGGTTAGCACAGGAGAGGAATTCACTGCGGGCCGCATCAAACCAGTCTGGAAGACTGATGACAAAAAAGAGAACTGCTTCCAAGTTGTACAGTAGAGCGAAACTTGCGGTTGGGCTACACTCCAACGGGGTCAGATTACGTTCTATGGTGTTACAGCCTCTTAATGTCCTTAGGGTATGGTTGAAACGCCCAGGAGGTGGCAGCAGTGTCTAACCTTGTAAAGAACGTCGTCCTGTTACTGATTGCACTGCGAACAGTCATTTTAGAACCGCAAAATGTGTGGGAATCAACTTCCCAAGCGAAGCGGTAGTTTCCTTTAGGCAAATTACGCCAGTCGCTGAGGCCATTTCGTATCGATTCTAAACGGTGACGTACGAAACGTTTTCCCTAGCCACCCGTAAGAATACTGCGTGATTTCAACGGTGGTCGACGCCGTTCAGACCTCCATCGCAAAGTTGTGAAAAGAAGAGTTGAAAAGTTAGTAAGAGGGGTGTATGGGTTTCCCATTGTGTGACAAGTGGGTGGTAATGTTGGGCAGAACTGTGGTGGAATTTGGTGCCAGTGCGATAGCATTAACCTACCTTGCAGCTCACATGAACTTCTGAGGTGAGGCCTCTCTATTTCGCATGTGTCGCCACATTTCCGTTTGTAGCGTCGTCGAGCCCGAGGCTGAGGTCGCAAGGCGCCAAGTTTTTTCACCAATACAGAGGAAGGTTGCAGGCATCTTTGATCCAAATTTCAAGCTGATGCGTCGAAATGGGAGTCAGTTAAGGAGTTTCTGAAAAAGTGATCCTTTAATCTTATTGTGCAGTGTATATTATAAACGCGGAAGTTTGTCTGTGTGTGTGTGTGTGTGTGAGAGAGAGAGAGAGAGAGAGAGAGAGAGAGAGAGAGAGAGAGAGAGAGAGGGAGGGAGGGAGGGAGGGAGAAAGGGAGGGAGAGGGAGAGAGGGAGAGAGAGAGAGAGAGAGAGAGAGAGAGAGAGAGAGAGAGAGAGAGAGAGTTCACTCTGTCCCGGCCGGTTTGAGGATTTTCTCTGCCCGGGAACTGCATGTTTGTGTTGTCCTCATCATTTAATGACAGTCATCAACATCCGTGACAGTGGCTGGATTGGATTGTGTAATAATTGGGACTTTGTACGGGCGCTGAAAACCGCGCAGTTGAGCGCCCCACAAACCGAACATAATCATCGTCCTTCACACTGAAACGGTTCGACGGATTTACTTGAAATTTTGAATGAAGATAGCTTATACGCTGAATTAACACATAGGCTACATTATATGTACCTACGTATCAAAGGAGTGGAGGTGGGGTGAAAAAGAAGTGTCGCTCACAATGCGTGAACATCGATGCTTCATGCATCCAGTATTTGAGAATGAGAGCACTTAGTGATTTGCTACAAACTTTACACACAATATCAAATTTTTATAAAATTTTTCTCCCTGGCAATTTCTCAGAAAATGATGAAAGAGAAAAACTTTATCGCCAACCACATTTTCACTGTTCACGCAGTAAAACTACCGCATGAAGCATGACGTTTTCATTTACTACTTCCTTACTAATTGTAATTACGAGACTTTTTGCAAACAGTATTCACTTATACCCCTGAACGTACCAACGGAGTTATATCATTGTACAACACATAATCCAGGAGATATTACGTCAAATAATTTAAATGCCTGAAAAACTGCCGCATCATGAGTCCCGTTTTAATTTATTACTACTTTACTAGCGACTCTATTCACAACACATTTTGTATACGGTAGCCACATATACACTCCCGAAAATTGAAATAAGAACACCGTGAATTCATTGTCCCAGGAAGGGGAAACTTTATTGACACATTCCTGGGGTCAGATACATCACATGATCACACTGACAGAACCACAGGCACATAGACACAGGCAACAGAGCATGCACAATGTCGGCACTAGTACAGTGTATATCCACCTTTCGCAGCAATGCAGGCTGCTATTCTCCCATGGAGACGATCGTAGAGATGCTGGATGTAGTCCTGTGGAACGGCTTACCATGCCATTTTCACCTGGCGCCTCAGTTGGACCAGCGTTCGTGCTGGACGTGCAGACCGCGTGAGACGACGCTTCATCCAGTCCCAAACATGCTCAATGGGGGACAGATCCGGAGATCTTGCTGGCCAGGGTAGTTGACTTACACCTTCTAGAGCACGTTGGGTGGCACGGGATACATGCGGACGTGCATTGTCCTGTTGGAACAGCAAGTTCCCTTGCCGGTCTAGGAATGGTAGAACGATGGGTTCGATGACGGTTTGGATGTACCGTGCACTATTCAGTGTCCCCTCGACGATCACCAGTGGTGTACGGCCAGTGTAGGAGATCGCTCCCCACACCATGATGCCGGGTGTTGGCCCTGTGTACCTCGGTCGTATGCAGTCCTGCTTGTGGCGCTCACCTGCACGGCACCAAACACGCATACGACCATCACTGGCACCACGGCAGAAGCGACTCTCATCGCTGAAGACGACACGTCTCCATTCGTCCCTCCATTCACGCCTGTCGCGACACCACTGGAGGCGGGCTGCACGATGTTGGGGCATGAGCGGAAGACGGCCTAACGGTGTGCGGGACCGTAGCCCAGCTTCATGGAGACGGTTGCGAATGGTCCTCGCCGATACCCCAGGAGCAACAGTGTCCCTAATTTGCTGGGAAGTGGCGGTGCGGTCCCCTACGGCACTGCGTAGGATCCTACGGTCTTGGCGTGCATCCGTGCGTCGCTGCGGTCCGGTCCCAGGTCTACGGGCACGTGCACCTTCCGCCGACCACTGGCGACAACATCGATGTACTGTGGAGACCTCACGCCCCACGTGTTGAGCAATTCGGCGGTACGTCCACCCGGCCTCCCTCATGCCCACTATACGCCCTCGCTCAAAGTCCGTCAACTGCACATATGGTTCACGTCCACGCTGTCGCGGCATGCTACCAGTGTTAAAGACTGCGATGGAGCTCCGTATGCCACGGCAAACTGGCTGACACTGACGGCGGCGGTGCACAAATGCTGCGCAGCTAGCGCCATTCGACGGCCAACACCGCGGTTCCTGGTGTGTCCGCTGTGCCGTGCGTGTGATCATTGCTTGTACAGCCCTCTCGCAGTGTCCGGAGCAAGTATGGTGGGTCTGACACACCGGTATCAATGTGTTCTTTTTTCCATTTCCAGGAGTGTATATCATTTCCTGTACCTGGAAAATTATATCATTGTACGACATACAGGGTGATTCACCAAGATATGCAAATATTTTAATATGTTATTCTACAGTACAAGTAAAACTAAAGAAAAAATTTCACATAAACATAGGTCCACAAATGTTTATTTAAAGAGTTACAGCTTTTAAAAGATTTTGCCTGAAATTTAGCAACTTTGCTAATATGAAGCCATCACAAAATTGTATGAGGTTAAAGTAAAGCACGATTTCCATTTATTTTGTTGTTATTGGCCTGGTGATTCTAATAAAAGATGCCCCAGGCGTGTATCTGCAGTAGTTTTCCAGAACATCCAGAGAAACAAAGAGTATTATACAAGCAAATTTGTTTACTTTCCATTAATAATGTAGAAACGTTTATGTCATTGTTGGGGACCGTTAGTGAGTTATTTAGTGAAAGAGAATAATGACAACAGTGTATTTAAGTGACACCACATAGTATTTGTTGTAGTTTGTTCAGTTAACGTTATTACCACCATTTTCCCAAAATTAAATTGCCTACAACTTCCGTTGAAAACTTAGTCAATTGGATGGAATTTGAAAAACAAACAGGGCCACGTAGTTAATAAATTAAAATTTTCCGAAATTACGTCTTTGCTTCTCTGGATATTCTGGAATTCTACTGGGACATCTTTTCTTAGATTCTCCAGATCAATAACAATAAAATAAACGGAAATCGTGCTTTACTTTAACCTCGTACAGTTTAGCGATGTCTTCATATTAGCGAAGTTGCTAAATTTCAAGGCCCGCGTCTCGTGGTCGTGCGGTAGCGTTCTCGCTTCCCACGCTCGGGTTCCCGGGTTCGATTCCCGGCAGGGTCAGGGATTTTCTCTGCCTCGTGATGGCTGGGTGTTGTGTGATGTCCTTAGGATAGTTAGGTTTAAGTAGTTCTAAGTTCTAGGGGACTGATGACCATAGATGTTAAGTCCTATAGTGCTCAGAGCCATTTGAACCATTTTTTAAATTTCAGGCAAAATCCTTTATTAGCCGTAACTCCGTAACTAAACATTTGCGGAGCTATGCTTATATGAACTATTTTCTTTTTTTTATTTGTAGAGTAACATATTGAAATATTTACATATCTTTGTGAATCACCCTATATAGGTCGGGTGATACGAAACGCCGGCCGGCGTGGCCGAGCCGCAAGTTCGAATCCTGCCTCGGGCATGGATGTGTGTGATGTCCTTAGGTTAGTTAGGTTTAAGTAGTTCTAAGTTCTAGGGGACTGATGACCATAGATGTTAAGTCCCATAGTGCTCAGAGCCATTTGAACCATTTTTTAAATTTCAGGCAAAATCCTTTATTAGCCGTAACTCCGTAACTAAACATTTGCGGAGCTATGCTTATATGAACTATTTTCTTTTTTTTATTTGTAGAGTAACATATTGAAATATTTACATATCTTTGTGAATCACCCTATATAGGTCGGGTGATACGAAACGCCGGCCGGCGTGGCCGAGCCGCAAGTTCGAATCCTGCCTCGGGCATGGATGTGTGTGATGTCCTTAGGTTAGTTAGGTTTAAGTAGTTCTAAGTTCTAGGGGACTGATGATCTCAGATGTTAAGTCCCATAGTGCTCAGAGCCGTTTTTTTAAATTTTATATGTATACGAAGTCACAAACATTGAGCAGCTTGAAAATGAAACTGTAGGGCGAAATCGGCTAGAGATACAGGTGAATTATTTGTACTTAATAACTTTGAAATGTATTAAATACATGTTAAATATATTTGAAATATGCGTTCGTGGGCAAGGCCACGGTTAAAAAACTCTTCATAAACCCATGGAACCATCTCAATCAATTTTGGTACACACTTTAGTAACTTCTGGTAAGAAGTACTGTGAGTATAAGAACCACCAGCCTCCTATTGAGACGGGGGTGATAACATGGAGGCAGAAGGGGCAGGAGGAGATCGTCAGACAGAGAGGAGGAGATGTATAAAGATAGGGGCTGAGGAGGAGATGGAAAGAGAGCGCAGGGAGACTGAGATGGACAGAGAGAGGATGGAGCAGTAGACGAACAGCGAAAGGTGTAGATGGATTTTGACTGGGGGGGTGGGGGGGGGGGGGGAGGAGGAGGAGACCAACGGGGAGGGACAGGTGGAGGAGATTGGAGGTGGACAGAGAGAGGGGTTGGAGAAGTTGACAATGAGGGGGGAGGGAGGAAGAAACGGACAGAGAGAGGGGGAAGGAGGAGATGGACTAACAGAAGATTGGAACAAACACATACTTTGGCCGTTTTTTATTAATAACTGTTTAACCGCGAGTAACAACGCAGGGTGGAGGTAGTAATTTACATAACGTAAAGCATGTGTGCCCGAACTGTTGTCAGTACTGCATTTGGCATAATAATTGCAAACACAAGTTTTCGAACTACAGCTACTCGCGAGTTTAAATTAGTAAATGGGTACAGGGACGGCTGTTTCTTTCAGTCGTTCCCGCCAATCTTTCGGAAAGTCAATTTTCTTGTTATTTTTTTTCTTGGTGGAGGGTTTGCGTCAATCAGAGTCCTGTGTTTTCTGGATCTACCTGTAGAGTCACGAACCACGTCGGGTTTGTCGTTGGCTGAAGGTCTGGCCAGCGTGTGGTGGTGCGCCATGACATGTCTGGCAAGTTTTCTGCAACCGGTCAGAGCGCAAGACCATTCCCGCGGGCTGTCCCTCAGACAAGCAACTGAAAAATGTTCTGTGTTAAACACAGCTTGAAATTTTCCAGAATTTCTTGCCAGTTTAGAGTCGCTTAGTTTTAAAGCAACTTTTTCCTCGGAAAGTTAGTTTCGAAATTTGGAAATGTTTAAAAGAAAACACATAAACGCTTCTACTAAAATGTTTGTTTTTTTCGGGGGGGGGGGGTTAATTAATGAATCCCATGACCTTTCCCTTCGATATGCGCTTGGCTGGTGGTATGACAGTAGGAAAAGCAGGTAAAATAATCAGTTTCATTGACCTCATGGTGTGATTCAGAGAACTAACTGCCACGGAGCATCACTGACAAAATCGAGGCAGATCAAACTCAGAAGTGGGTAGATGTTGGCCTCTCGTTGTGTTAGAAGGTGACCGACATCTGATCCCTGCACGAATGGTCAGTAACTGCTATTAAGTAGTTGACATTATCGGAACTGTGGCCTATCCTCGTTACAATCACTGGATATTACTCACCACTCTCACAAGAAGGAAAATCGGCTTAGGTATACCGTGCAGCAATGTTGACCATCGGACTGTCGTACTGTAATGGATAGCATTTCTGCCTAGCGAGCAAGAAGACCCGGGTTAGAGTCCCGGCCGCAGCACAAATTTTAATTCATTTCGTCTGCTTCGATTATTTGTGTAATGGTTCGTAAAATTTCAAAACTCCGTATCTGAATGGTATCACAAGTCGGTAGTGGAAGCGGGAACTGGGTTAATAAAGTGCAGAGTCACTGCTTCCAATTATTAATTAAAAATACTACAACGGCAAAAAAGTTAGAATTTAAATAATTGTCTGCCAATGCAGTTAAATGTTAGTCGGTCTACAACTAATGACTTGTTTCACTCTTTCGAAAGAATGTCTCTTTATCAGTTACAATCAGCCAATACTTAAGACCACTTGTAAAGACTAACAAAACGTTATAAACAACGAACACTGATGATCTGCAAGATAAATTACATTAGGATTTCACCAAGACGAAAGTTATAAACCGCCCATACAGATTTTCCCAGTTTTAGATCATTAGTATTGCCGAGGCTCTCGAATATTGGTATAGCACCCCACCTTTGTGCGTAAAGGGTAAATCCCGCCTATACTTTACCTGTACGTGATCTGTTGACGTATTACTTCAGCTTTCATCCTTATCAAAAACGAAGCTGAGACTCAGTATGTCTCCAAGAAAGTGTAATTACATAAGATCAGTAAATCACCTGCGCCTGAGGTACAGGAAGGATTCCCTCATTGCATATAAAGGTGGGGTGCTATCCAAAATTGGCGAGCCTTGGCAAATACTGAAGATTTAAGAAAGGGAAAATCAGTATGGGCTGAGGTGTAAACAGAAGTTTGTGTTAGGGAGGGCACCGGACTAGGATAGTCCATGCAGCTGTGTTAGCCACAATTACAGGATGTTGTGGTGGATAGCACATCTGCCTAGTAAGCAAGAGACCAAGGTTCATGTCCTGCTCTTGGCACAAATTTCAATTCCTTATTTCAGCTCCTATCCTTATCGAAGATAAAGTTGAGGTTTAATACGTCTCCAGGAAAATGTAATTATATCAAACCAAATAATACTTCATAAAGTGATTAGCATGTGCAGGAGCACATGATTCTAAAAATCGCTTTTCTAGCTCATAGGGAAGGAAAACAACTTAAAATAACGCTACATAAAATAACTAGCATGAGCAGCTCCACTTAACTCTCAAACCCGCCGATACAACATCGTACATCGTATAACCTGTCACATAAATTTAGTAACAACAAGTACTTGTTTAAATTAAAGACTGAAGACTAACATAAAACTCCCTAGCCATAGCTGTGGTTCAGAATCTTAGGTATGTTTAATACAGGAAGCACAAGGTTAAATGTTTGGCCAATAGACCAGGTCCTGCGAGTGGGCCATGTCCCATTCACGCACCATACCCACAGCAGCAACAAGCACCATCAGCACTGACCCCAGTACCAACTTAGTTGCGTCCATAATGACTATACAAAGTCGGAATGGCGATGGCAGCGATCCGATCAAGATCACTTTTCAACCCAAAACATCGGGAATCTAGAAACTAATCCAAGACCACAAGCTATGGGCATTCGACCCACCTGAAACACAGCCAACACCTCACGAGCCCACAGTCGATAACGGTGAGAACGCACTGCCTGCATTCTATATTTCACTGAGTATTGTGCATCTATCCACAATGCATTCCCTGCTGGAAATTCTAGTATTCTCAAAAGGATGCTGCAAAATTTCCTTTTTAAGCGCAGGTTGCTATTCCAATTCCGTCCGGCCTTTATGATTTAGGTTTTCCGTGATTTCCGTAGAGGCTAATGTCGGGATGGTTTCTGGGAAAGAGCACGGCCGATTTCCTTCTCTGTCGTTCTCCAGCCCGAGCTTGTGCTCCGTCTCTAATGACCTCGTCGTGGGCGGGACGTTAAACATTAATCTCTTCCTCCTCCTCCTGCCGAGTTCTAAGAGAGATGAAACCCAACTGACTATTGCAGGTAAAGTCTCAAACGGTCAGGCCATTGGGCCGCACCACTTCATACTCAGTACGATAACAGTCAGATCTCACACTTCCAACTACCGCAGTCAGTTTACGTCACCTCAGGTCCTTCATGTTCGTAGGCTCAGAATCGACTCCAATCGCGGCCACCCCGGTCTGTCTCTTCGCTTCGACACACAGTGGCCGCCAACGCACGGAGCCAAAGATCACACTGTTAGCATCGACGACATTGTGTAACAAAAAGGCATAGAACAAAAAATTCTGAATACGTGACCACATTTTGTGATACAGGCAACCTGTATGAAGATCACGTGCGACACTGGCCGAAAAGTTCGACCATGCTGCAAAATGACGCGGTCATATTGAAAGGTGGCTACACTGAGTCACAGCGCCAGAGACTGCGCCAAAGAGTATTATTCAGCCGCCTCCACTGGCAGTGCTTGTCGAGAAGTCGTAATAGGCAGTTCTTGTCGAGAAGTCGTGGTGGAGAGTGCTATTGAGATGTAGCAGTGGTGAGTCGTTGTTGAGAAGTTCCCATGGAGAGTGCTTGTTCACATGTTGTCATATTGTTTTGATGGGCTAGACACCAGATATTGTTGGATTGGGGAAGTTGTAATGATCAGAGTGTATGTTTCGTCAATATATATGAAGGTAAAAAATTCCTTTTTTTTTCATTACTTCAATGTCTTATACAATAACGCCTCTTGGTCGCAGGTTCAGTCAACAAAGCATCTGGCTCGTGTTCTTGTGTTAGACTGTATTTCTGGTTTCTATGTGCAAATATAGTATTTCTGTTTATTTTTTTAATTACTTCAGTATAAATGGTATTTAAAATATCTTGTCGTATTGAGGAAGAACCGTGCCAGATGTGTACGTTGAATCACACTTCCACACACAGAACAGCTACACTTGTGACTTGTTGTTTCGTAGCTTTCATAGTTGCTGGGGACTTAATTAATTGTGTTAACGGAAATTTCCTTTCATTCTTGGTTGTTATTGTATGCAGTCAGATTGCGTACTAATACTAGTCAGGGCCAACCGTTTACGAGACTGCGTAACCGGACAGTCAGCTACTAAAAATTTAAAAGTATTTGCATTAATATTTAATTAAGCCCCCATGCAATATTTCCAGAAATGGACCACACATAGTCAATATTTTGTAACATGTAAAATCGCTAAGCGTGTCTAAGGCTTCTAGTCAGTCCGTTTGACCAGTCTGGGGTGGCAGTTGAAGATAGCAAAACGAAAGTCGAATTTTAAATTTCAAATTCAAGAAATCGTTCACGCAGGAGAATCGTACAAATACACCGTCATTTGACCATCGGACAGACTCCCGCATAGATGCCATAGTAATAAGCATCCCTGGAGTAGAGAAAAAACTGAAAGATTTGAAAGCAAATAAATCACCGGGTTCGGATGTAATTCCGTTTCGGTTTTACAAAGAGAACTCTACGGCATTAGCCCTTACCTAGCTCGCATTTATCGTGAATCTCTCTCTCTCTCTCTCAGCACAACATTCCAAGCGATTGAAAAAAAGCACATTTGACTTCTGTGTATTAGAAGGGTAAAAGAACGGACGCTGGAAATTACAGACCAATATCCCTAACTTCGGTTTGCTGCAGAATTCTTGAACATATTCTCAGTTCGAATATATAAGACTTTCTTGAGAGTGAAAAGCTTATGTCGACGAATCAGCATGGTTTTAGAAAGCATCGTTCGTGTGAAACATGATATACTGCGCACTATGGATGAAGGGCAACATGCAGGTTCCATATTTCTAGATTTGCGGAAAGCATTTGACACGATACCCCATCGAAGGCTCTTAAGGGAGGTATGAGCATATGGAATAACTTCACAGATATGTGAGGTGCTAGAAGACTTCTTAAGTAATAGAACCTAGTATGTTCATCAGAGACGAGGATATCGTCAGGAGTGCCCCAGGGAGTTATGATAGTACAGGTGTTGTTCTGTTTGTACATAAATGATTTGGCGGACAGGGTAGACAGTAATCTGTGGTTGTTTGCTGATGATGCTGTGGTATGCTATGAGGTGTCGATATTGACTGACTGTAGGAACATACAAGGCGACTCAGACAATATTTCTAGTTGGTGAGAAGAATGGCAGCTGGCGCTAAACGTGAAAAAATGTAAGTTAATGCTGATGAGTAGGAATAACAAACGTGTAATGTTAGGTTACGGTGTTACTAGTGTCCTGCTTGAAAAAGTCAAGTCGTTTAAATATTTGGGCGTCTTCACAGGACTGTGCATTGATTGTGGTTCCACGCTAGAGGAACACGAGGAGCAGTGGACCCCTGCACTCAAAGAAGGACGTCATTATGACCTTAACGGAACTTGTGTGAAAGGCTTTGTATTTCTTTGCTGGGTTAGAGGTGGGATGTTTCCACTGTTAGCTTTGCCGTTTACCCTCGAGCCATCGGAATGCTGTCGGACAGAATAATACTGTCGCACGATAAAGCTGATCATCATACTGCCGATCGGACGAAGACTACGCTTCAGTGATTTGGTTGGGAAACATTGCAGCATCCTCCGTACGGTCCGGATCTTTCACTGCGTGGTTTTCACATCTTTGGTGACCTGAACAAAGATATGCGAGGATGACGATGTCGGTTTCAATCGGACGAGGAAGTTCCAGAGTAGATGCTGTTGTGGATCCGCGCGCGCGCTTGCGTGTGTGAGTGTGTGTGTGTGTGTGTGTGTGTGTGTGAAATCTTATGGGACTTAACTGCTAAGGTCATCAGTCCCTAAGTTTACACACTACTTAACCTAAATTATCCTAAGGACAAACGCACACACCCACGCCCGAGGGAGGACTCGATCCTCCGCCGGGAGCAGCCGGTCAGTCCATGATTGCAGCGCCTAAGACGGCTCGGCTAATCCCGCGTGGCCTTGGATCCGTCAGCGGCCGATCGTGCTCTGCGAAACAGGAATTGATCGTCTCGTCTTCCAGTGGGATAAATGTCTTAACACATGTGGTGATTACTTTGGAGTGGAACAGTTCTGTACAAGCCATGTATCACCTCTAGCAAGTGGACGAGTTACGTTATCCTAGCTACATGCATTGTGTATCCGAGCAGGAGACTCACAGTCAATTTCGTGCTACATTTATAATAACGTCATGTTTACGTGAACGGTGCACTGTGATAATTTTTTTAGTAGCTCTTGAGGACAAAAGTGGATCACCGGATAAAAAATATAGGGTGCTATTTCAGAAAGACATACTGCTATTCTTATCGACCGAATATACAAGAAAGACAATCGTTATTGTTTCTCTAGGGCTACACAACATCTGCTTCACTTTTTTTTATTTTTTTCCTTGAGAAAAGTAATGTAGGCTGGTGGAGAGAAATGGAACATGATGAAAATAAATAAATTATGAGATTGGTGGCAACAGGGCATTGAAAAGAATGCGGTGGCAGCAAGTGAAAAGTTGTGCCCAACCAGTACTCGAGCCCGGAATTCCCCACTTTACACGAGCGACCGCTTTAAGCTCATCGGCTATCCAAGCACACTTTCCGTTCGACCCAAATTCCCAGCTTGTTTCACTCTATATACATAGCGCCCCTGTCCACAATACTTACTGCTCGCCGCATCACGCTGGTTCAAATGGCTCTGAGCACTATGGGACATAACTTCTTAGGTCATCAGTCCCCTAGAACTTAGAACTACTTAAACCTAATAACCTAAGGACATCACACACATCCACTGACGTCTACAGACATTAAAGTAACCTCTGGCGTGCCACAGGGGAGTGTTATGGGACCATTGCTTTTCACAATATACACTCCTGGAAACTGAAATAAGAACACCGTGAATTCATTGTCCCAGGAAGGGGAAACTTTATTGACACATTCCTGGGGTCAGATACATCACATGATCACACTGACAGAACCACAGGCACATAGACACAGGCAACAGAGCATGCACAATGTCGGCACTAGTACAGTGTATATCCACCTTTCGCAGCAATGCAGGCTGCTATTTTCCCATGGAGACGATCGTAGAGATGCTGGATGTAGTCCTGTGGAACGGCTTGCCATGCCATTTCCACCTGGCGCCTCAGTTGGACCAGCGTTCGTGCTGGACGTGCAGACCGCGTGAGACGACGCTTCATCCAGTCCCAAACATGCTCAATGGGGGACAGATCCGGAGATCTTGCTGGCCAGGGTAGTTGACTTACACCTTCTAGAGCACGTTGGGTGGCACGGGATACATGCGGACGTGCATTGTCCTGTTGGAACAGCAAGTTCCCTTGCCGGTCTAGGAATGGTAGAACGATGGGTTCGATGACGGTTTGGATGTACCGTGCACTATTCAGTGTCCCCTCGACGATCGCCAGTGGTGTACGGCCAGTGTAGGAGATCGCTCCCCACACCATGATGCCGGGTGTTGGCCCTGTGTGCCTCGGTCGTATGCAGTCCTGATTGTGGCGCTCACCTGTACGGCGCCAAACACGCATACGACCATCATTGGCACCAAGGCAGAAGCGACTCTCATCGCTGAAGACGACACGTCTCCATTCGTCCCTCCATTCACGCCTGTCGCGACACTACTGGAGGCGGGCTGCACGATGTTGGGGCGTGAGCGGAAGACGGCCTAACGGTGTGCGGGACCTTAGCCAAGCTTCATGGAGACGGTTGCGAATGGTCCTCGCCGATACCCCAGGAGCAACAGTGTCCCTAATTTGCTGGGAAGTGGCGGTGCGGTCCCCTACGGCACTGCGTAGGATCCTACGGTCTTGGCGTGCATCCATGCGTCGCTGCGGTCCGGTCCCAGGTCGACGGGCACGTGCACCTTCCGCCGACCACTGGCGACAACATCGATGTACTGTGGAGACCTCACGCCCCACGTGTTGAGCAATTCGGCGGTACGTCCACCCGGCCTCCCGCATGCCCACTATACGCCCTCGCTCACAGTCCGTCAACTGCACATACAGTTCACGTCCACGCTGTCGCGGCATGCTACCAGTGTTAAAGACTGCGATGGAGCTCCGTATGCCACGGCAAACTGGCTGACACTGACGGCGGCGGTGCACAAATGCTGCGCAGCTAGCGCCATTCGACGGCCAACACCGCGGTTCCTGGTGTGTCCGCTGTGCCGTGCGTGTGATCATTGCTTGTACAGCCCTCTCGCAGTGTCCGGAGCAAGTATGGTGGGTCTGACACACCGGTGTCAATGTGTTCTTTTTTCCATTTCCATGACCTAGTAGATAGTGTCGGAAGTTCCATGCGGCTTTTCGCGGATGATGCTGTAGTATACAGAGAAGTTGCAGCGTTAGAAAATTGCAGCGAAATGCAGGAAGATCTGCAGCGGATAGGCACTTGGTGCAGGGTGTGGCAACTGACCCTTAACTTAGACAAATGTAATGTATTGTCAATACATAGAAAGAAGGATCCTTTACTGTATGATTATATGATAATAGAACAAACACTGGTAGCAGTTACTTCTGTAAAATATCTGGGAGTATGCGTGCGGAACGATTTGAAGTGGAATGATCAAAATAAATTAATTGTTGGTAAGACGGGTGCCAGGTTGAGATTCATTGGGAGGGTCCTTAGAAAATGTAGTCCATCAACAAAGGAGGTGGCTTACAAAACACTCGTTCGACCTATACTTGAGTATTGCTCGTGTGTGTGGGATCCGTACCAGGTCGGGTTGACAGAGGAGATAGAGAAGATCCAAGGAATAGCGGCGCGTTTCGTCACAGGGTTGTTTGGTAAGCGTGATAGCGTTACGGAGATGTTTAGCAAACTCAAGTGGCAGACTCTGCAAGAGGGGCGCTCTGCATCGCGGTGTAGCTTGCTCGCCAGGTTTCGAGAGGGTGCGTTTCTGGATGAGGTATCGAATATATTGCTTCCCCTTACTTATACCTCCTGAGGAGATCACGAATGTAAAATTAGGGTGATTCGAGCGCGCACGGAGGCTTTCCGGCAGTCATTCTTCCCGCGAACTATACGCGACTGGAACAGGAAAGGGAGGTAATGACAGTGGCACGTAAAGTGCCCTCCGCCACATAGCGTTGGGTGGCTTGCGGAGTGTAAATGTAGATGTAGACATGCCCGAGGTAGGATTCGAACCTGCGACCGTAGCGGTCGCTCGGTTCCAGACTGTACATCACTCTGGAATCCCGATAGAGTGCAGGAGAGAGGGTGCATCCAGACTGAAATGATCTTAATGGCCGAAAGAACAGAGACCACACACATATGTATAAATAAATGGGACAATCTGTATACTGGTTCAAATGGCTCTGAGCACTATGGGACTTAACATCTGAGGACATCAGTCCCGTAGATCTTAGAACTATTTAAGTCTAACTAACCTAAGGACATCACACACATTCATGCCCGAGGCAGGATTCGGACCTGCGACCGTAGCAGTCGCGCGGTTCCAGACTGAAGGCGCCTAGAACCGCTCGGTCACTGCGGCCGGAGATCTGTATACTATACTGCTGCTCGACGAAACATGCTTATTACTGACGCTGTTTGTGCTATAGCAAACTAACAAATGCTGATTGTACATTTCAGGCATATTCCACACCCAGACATAAATATTTGTCTGAGTCTCTGTCTTCTCATACTATGCCTATGGCACGTTATATGTTCTGTATCCTGGTATAGAGTCATCATATTCGTCACATAATTTTTTCAGTTAATACGTTTATACTGTTTTTAATTACTTAAATGAAACTTGCAGACAGTATTCTCTGTGGCATTAACAGAAATTGATAACCCCCATAGGAAACGAGCTTGTCTGTAAAAGCTGTGTCTCAAACATACAGTTCCTTCCTGTTAGCGTCCTCGCCGTGTTGTAATCTCCGACACTAACGCTATCGACCTGTATGAGCGACACGTGCGGATGTGGGGACACAGAAATCCCGTCTGCGCAACCGTTTTCCGCTTCCAAGCGAATTTACGCTACAAGTCGTGCGTGGACTTCTTGGCTCCGCAGAACCTCTGACGTCACGCGTGCGCCAAAATCACGGGTCTCGCTATGTAATTACCCTTATCAGCTACTCAGAAATCTTCCAAGGCGCACTCTTCCACACAAGTGCTTCCCGCTTCGATAGCACCCTGAATTTTTTAATGTCTTTAGCGAGTGGTATAATGCACTATAAAAAGAGAGATCGTTTTTTTCCATCGCGTATCACATACAACTCAGGCAATGATTCATTTACTGTATATCCACACAAAGTCGACTGTTTCTTTCACTGCTTTTACTTTATACTAGTCTGTAGATTTGTTATGCCTGCAATTTTTCGTACGTGTGACAGACATTTATTCGCATGATTCATATGTCAAACTCTCACAGTGCTTTATACGCCCTACATCAAATTTCGTCATTCCCGCAAGTTTTTCTCCCTTGACCCATCCCTCAAAATGGTTCAAATGGCTCTGAGCACTATGGGACTTAACATCTGAGGTCATCAGTCCCCTAGAACTTAGATGTACTTAAACCTAACTAACCTAAGGACATCACACACATCCATGCCCGAGGCAGGATTCGGACCTGCGACCGTAGCAGTCGCACGGTTCCTGACTGAAGCGCCTAGAACCGCTCGGCCACAGCGGCCGGCACCCATCCCGCACTTGATGCCATACTTCAGTGGCCTGTAGTCCATGTTTATTTTTATATGTGTAGGGTGAACATTAATAAAACGGACAAACTCGAGGGACAGATTCCTGATGGGAAACGGAGGGGAAAAGGTCCCATTAACATGTGTCCGGAAATTCATCTTTGCCACGGTATATGGCGCTGACGAATGAAAGTCCCTCTGGCGACGTGTCGTATGTTCCTTGTTTGTTGCAGACTGTGTAACTGACGCAGCGTTCTTTAAGCAGCAGAACTGGTATTTATATCGGGATCAAACTGAGATGGTGTTTGTGTAGGGCCAAGCAGATGGAAGCGGTCGAGAGGCAGCACTGCTATAGCAAAACAAGTACCATCACAGTCACCAACCGCATTACACAACAATTCAAGCCCTTTTCGAGCGTTTATGTGATCATGGGTCTTTTTGATAGACGAACTTGCAGGGAGGCGACGAACTGTGGGTGAACCAGACTTGGAGGACCAGATTCACAGGATATTGAGACGAACCCCACTGTAAGACCAGGCAAGTGGCCCACCAACATGGTGTCAGCGCAAGTATGATTATGTATATCCTGCATGACAACCGCTACTGTCCCTGCTACCTGAAATCCCATGGAGTTTACTTTAATATCTGTTCTGACTTCGATGCGATGCAGCTCTGTACATTGGCTCTGAGCACTATGGGACTTAACATCTGTGGTCATCAGTCCCCTAGAACTTAGAACTACTTAAATCGAACTAACCTAAGGACATCACACACATCCATGCCCGAGGCAGGATTCGAACCTGCGACTGTAGGGGCCACGCGGTTCCAGACTGAAGCGTCTAGAACCGCACGGCCACACCGGCCGGCCCTCTGTACATTGTTCCAGGACGATTCCATGCACGCTGTCCGTTTCTGGACACATGTTCATACGACCTCTTTTCCTCCTTTTCCAGTCAGGAATCTGTCCTTGCAGTTTGTCGGCTTTATTAATGTTCGCCCTGTATAATAAATCCATTATACAGTAGTTACAGGTATGTTATTATGATACGTTTTCTTATGTTATTCTCTTGTTTTTCAGGTTAGAAACAACTTTTGCAGTACTAGTTTCGTGAGGTTAAATTAACGCTAGATGTTAAATTCACACATCAATATTAGACAACAAAAGACATAAGACAAACACACAACGACAGTTGGAAACACTTCGCTCTGTAAACATACACACACGTTCAACAGAGAGTGAAAACTGCAAGTGAAATGTTGTAAATATGGTAGGTGAAAAAACTCTGGAAATCGGCCATCTGGAGTATGGAGACCGAGTGAACTAGTCAGGACCACAAACATGGACCAACAACTCTGGATATCGTAAGTAACACCAAACGACAATTTAACCCTGCAGAACTCGTGCTGCAAAATGTTGTTTCTAACATGAAAAACAAGAGAATAACATGAGAAAAAGTAACAAAATAACATACTTGTAGCTACTACATAATGCATTTATTACATATACAAAAACAAAGCCGGCCGCGGTGGCCGAGCGGTTCTAGGCGCTTGAGTCCGGAACCGCGCGACTGCTACGGTCGCAGGTTCTAATCCTGCCTCGGGCATGGATGTGCGTGATGTCCTTAGGTTAGTTAGGTTTAAGTAGTTCTAAGTTCTCGGGGACTGATGACCTCAGATGTTAAGTCCCATAGTGCTCAGAGCCATTTGAACCATTTGAACAAAAACAAAATGTATAAATGGACTGAAGATACTTAATAAATAAAAAGTTGCCAAGATGGAGCATACCTTCATGAATTTGGAAGCAACTAAGGAACAACGGAAAACGGGAAACATGAGAATTTATTAATTAACTTGATGTTTAGAAAACCATTTCGCCATGTCAGGATTTCACCCAGTGCGTACCTTCCTGTCTTTTATCTGTTCACATTTAGGTTCCCTGTTGTGCTGTGCACAACATACTAAATATCATGAACTTTTTCCGCTCTTCTAGATCTCTATATACGTGAATCCAAAAGATTCGTCTTGATGTTGAAAGTATTCCGTGCCATTCTACGCTTCTACGCTTTATCTCTTCCTCGTTCTAGTCAGAATGTATCATTCTACTTATTACATGATAGAAACGATTCACTTTCCCCGTATGGTCTCTTTAGCTTTGATTATCAGTTATCTTCAGCCCGTAACTATGAAAGGTATTATGCGCGAACCTTGACGCTGGTAGCTGTCCCCAGCGCATAACACCTTCACGAAGACTAAAAGTATTAACGTTTTTGCTTTGCGAAGAACGTAATATAAAAATGTGAATACATTTAGTGTTAGTGAAGGTGCTGAAAGCTATCATAAATTCATACAGTGTGTTTCCATAACAGGACGTAGAGGATGCTCCACTGAACAATTTGAGCTAGGGAACCTGGGATCGGCCGGCCGCGGTAGCCGTGCGGTTCTAGGCGCTCCAGTCCGGAGCCGCGCTGTTGCTACGGTCGCAGGTTCGAATCCTGCCTCGGGCATGAGTGTATGTGATGTCCCTAGGTTAGTTAGGTTTAAGTAGTTCTAAGTTCTAGGGGACTGATGACCACAGCAGTTGAGTCCCATAGTGCTCAGAGCCATTTGAACCATTTTTGAACCTGGGATCGGAGAAGCCAGTTTGAGGAGATAATATGAATAAAATCACAGTATTGTGTACTTTTTTAGTTACATTAGTTTACTGCAAATACCGTCACTAACACAATGGGCGTACCATTTGTACAGTATTTTAAAAAACGTTTTGAAACTGACGGCCATCAACCTCAATGCAAGCATGACATCGGCAAACAAGATTCTGACGCACCCTGACAAATATCCCTGGTGTTTTTCGAATCACATTAGAGGCAGCTACAGTTCTGGCAATTAATTTCATCTCCGTATCCACTGGGGTCTCGTACACAAGTGACTTTAGATATCCCCATAGGAAAAAATCAACGAGATTCAGGTCAAGTGACCTCGCAGACCATGCAATAGGACCTCCTCTTCCAATCCTAGTAATCAGGCCCATCCTCCTCGTTACCGTGTAGGAAATAAAGAATGCACATGTAAAAAAACATCACAGTACGTGTAAATTTGTACGTAAGTTAGTTCTAAATAAGCTAGAAAACAGTAATGCTAGACAAAGCGGTAGACCTTTACTTCCATATCCCCTTAAGCTGGCTTTTCGGGCCCCAGGTTCACTACCTCAAACTGTTAAGTGGAGCATACTCTATGTCCCGTTACATTTTTCACGCTCTTGCGGAAGCACCCTGTATTTTTGTAGACGATCGTAAATAATGGAGTAATAAACAAAAATCTGTCCACTGAAAACGCTTTAGAATAAGCGTAACGCGTTTGGTCTTAAGTAGACTTTATTACAATCGCATAAGACGGTATTTTATCTACACATGCAAGTGACTGTAAACAAGGCGCTTATAACGTGTGTAAGATGTCGAGAAAATTACTGCTTCCTTGTTTTTACTATGAATATCGCCTCGCTCGTGTAAATCATCAACTGCAAAATATCAATAGTATCTAATTTTACACATAAAGTTCTCAAGTACTGCTCATAGTGCCTTCCTGGAAATTTACAGTATTTGCAATCCCTTTGCAGTCCCTTTGCTTTCTTCTTTTCAGGCATTTTATGAAAATATTATTAAATACAATACACTGAGTATTGCTTCGATTTATCTGTATGGTAAGTAACGAAAAACTGAAAATAAAAAAAAAGTTTCCATATGCACACTTGACCCCACAACCCTCAGATTACGTTTCTTACTCTTTACGCTATGCCAGTCGCTGCTTGGAAACACCGTTAACATAATTGCCTCATCAACAGAACGAAAAACCAGTCCAAGTTGAAATATTTTATTTTTCATTCAATGACTAGTTTCGGGCCGAGACTCATTTTAAAATCAACATAACAAAGTCGAAAATGACGGTTCCGAAGATGTCAACGAAATTTATAATGCACTTTCACAATGCGTACATTACACATTTTGTTGAAATCATCGGAAATGTCATTTTCGAGTTTGTTATGTTGTTTTGAAATGGTCATCGAATAAAAAATAAAATTTTTCCAACTTGGACTGGTTTTTTGTTCTATTGTTTAACAGAATTTGCTGACCCTAGTAATTCCAGCATGCTGGCAACTCATAAATGTATCATACCTCACCCGACCCGCTCCTAAAATGCTATTTTTTGTCTAAACTCTTGACCATCTTGAGCTTCCTCTTCTGTCACTTTCATTTCTGAGCAAACCTCACAAATAGACCTGCCATAAATTTGGACGAAATCAATGATGACGAAGGCGCCGTGTCCTTGTAAGTAATAATTAAAGCCAGTGACCAATCTTACCCCGAAACTAAAATCGTGATATCTTATAGTGGATTTTATGCGTGTGGTTCTGACAGTGCCTTGTCAAAGTTAACTATGTCATCTGCATAACGAGCGACGATATGTCTAGCATTACATGCTAAGTAAACAACAGACAAACAGGTATTCGTAATACACCCAATCGCCTTACAGATATCGTTAACATTTGAGTTTCTTCTTAAGACGCGCAACGGACCACTTTTCTGCGCGACTCTGTCAGTACGACATTTACTGTTTACCTTTCTTTCATTACTGCTGTTCAGACTTCTGTTTTCATCTTAATTCTGCATTCAGCAGCTGCTACTATCGCGTATTTTCGCATTCTGCACGTGTTGTATATGTGGTTAATATTGAGACTGAGAGGTTATCGCTATTCCGAAAGACAAATTTGGCAATTTGCCCGACATACGTGGTCTGTCCAAGCGTTTCTGAAGAAGAGAAATCTGTTAACATCCAGTATTGATTTAAGTGTCAGGAAGTCATTTCTGAAAGTATTCGTATGGAGTGTAGCCATGTATGGAAGTGAAACATGGACGATAAATAGTTTGGACAAGAAGAGAATAGAAGCTTTCGAAATGTGGTGCTACAGAAGAATGCTGAAGATTAGATGGATAGATCACATAACTAATGAGGAGGTATTGAATAGGATTGGGGAGGAGAGAAGTTTGTGGCACAACTTGACCAGAAGAAGGGATCGGTTGGTGGGACATGTTCTGAGGCATCAAGGGATCACCAATTTAGTATTGGAGGGCAGCGTGGAGGGTAAAAATCGTAGAGGGAGACCAAGAGATGCATACACTAAGCAGATTCAGAAGGATGTAGGTTGCAGTAGGTACTGGGAGATGAAAAAGCTTGCACAGGATAGAGTAGCATGGAGAGCTGCATCAAACCAGTCTCAGGACTGAAGACCACAACAACAACAACAACAACAACGTGGTCTGTCCTTGCTTCTGCCAGCTCGTTGGAATACTCGTTCCATTTACTCATATCCAGTTAAGGGGCTCCGGAACGCCCTATACTTGCAATGTTAAAATAACGCTTATAAATTACATCTTTCCTCACTAAGTATTTGAGGTAGGAAGTTGAACTTTTTACAGATTATTTATTGGAATATGGGCTACAACTTAACACAGGGATTTTACAAAATTTTAGTTCAGTTATTAAAGATGATTTTTTTCAATTGTAATGAAAATTCATAACTTTTTTTGCAATTTTTTATTTATATATTCAAAAATATACAGTTTTTTGGAAAAAGGCTGTGTTAAATTATGCAGAAGGTACTGTGTAACATTTACTGAAAGTTTGAAACAAATATGTTTGGAAGATCCTTAGAAAACGTGTAATTAGTATGAGAAAATAAAAGTTTTGGGAATCGAGCGACAAAGATTGGATTAACTTTTTAGTGCATTCCAGGTCCATAGGATGGATTATCTTCATCCTCTGCAAACTCCTCCTCCAGCTTCCTCTTGTTCATCCTCCTGTTTACTCTTGCTTGTATTTCTAGACTCTTTACAGCCCTGTCTGCAGCCCGAAGGCGTTCCTTGTCTAAAGCAAGCATCGCTCGTTGTTGTGTTCGTAGATTTTGCTACCATTTTCTTCAGTTGCAGTTACTGCAACACTGTTCCAAAAGGTGGTCATGTATGAACACTTATCACATTTCAGTTGTTTTTCACTAGCAAGTCCTACGTGCTTTATTATGGAGAGTTCCAGACCAACTTCACTACAATGAATACATCTTACACAGTTTGAAAAAATTCCTTTGAGAACCGACATATCAAATATTTCATTCACATCCGATTCGCCCATAAAACATTCATAGTTTTCACTCATTGAACCAAGCTTCTTCTGTGAAGTATTTTCTTTCCCACTTTGACTGGTATGGGCAGGTGTACTTGAGAGGTTAGGTTCACTCACTTGGTTATCGTCTTTATTGTTTACAGTAATAACACATACCTTTGGCTTTCCAACATTTCTCCTTTTCTTAAAAGCCTTCAGAGGATTTCTAATAACTTTACTTTATTCATTATTATACTTCAACAAAACAGAGACTCAAGAAACAGAATTAATTACGGATATTTTCGAGATTACGACAGAGTAAATAAACATGAAACAATCGACAATCACACCAGCAATATATATTGAACCATCGCCGGCCGGAGTGGCCGAGCGGTTAAAGGCGCTACAGTCTGGAACCGCACGACCGCTACGGTCGCAGGTTCGAATCCTGCCTCGGGCATGGATGTGTGTGATGTCCTTAGGTTAGTTAGGTTTAAGTAGTTCTAAGTTCTAGGGGACTTATGACCACAGCAGTTGAGTCCCATAGTGCTCAGATCCATTTGAACCTTTTGAACCATCACAGGTTAGCCACAACACATACTTTATCTCACATCACTAAAATGTACCTGATGAACACGGACGTTAATAATCACACCATTTGACAGCAGTTTAACAGCGCCACAGTGGGTCACGCCCATGTAGAACACATTTCAAAAAAAAATTAAAAATAGTTGTAGTCTTCGGAATTGAATAAATTATATATCTATTAAAAGGTAATAGTCTGCAGATTCAGAAAACGCAAAAAAGTAAAAATTGAACTTTCATGATTTTGAGCCTTTCCGGAGCCCCTTAATATGTTCGCTCGTTTACTCGTCTATCTCTTTTCGGTCTGTGTTTACGGCAGAAACAGAGGCTGCCATGCATCAGTCCAGTTCGTGAGGCCGCCAGGAACTGGACGAGATAATGATCATATCAAGTCGTTAGTGTACACTACTATCGGCTCGCAGCATCCTAGTAGCAGTGGGCGACAACAACGTTTATCTCAGGAACGTACGGTGTACGGTGGCCCAATTACAGCGATATGGAACTTCTTTGAGACGTTTTTGGATAGCAGAGCAACAAGCATCATACAAAGTGAGTACATGGACCTCTTTGTAAAGGACTCAAGGACACTAGCTTAGCCTTGCTTTCAGTGCATCCAGTCATAACATAGAAGTCAAAGCCAGGGTATATAATGCTTGAATAGAAGAGGGCGTCAGTACTATAACCTGCCACCTTTTTCACAGAACGTCGCGATTTACGAATTGCACGTGCGGTAGGCGGCAACTAACGTTCACCAAAGAATACGCTCCTATCACGTCAATAAGTCGCCATGTGTAGAGAGATGCATGCACTAGGAAGTAAACTTAAACAAGTCGCTTGCAGAAGCTACGAGCTATTTCACTTGTAAACACACCCAGCTTGTCGACTTCAGCAAGCTTCGTCAACTTGCACAACCAACTTTTGCAAACGGTTTCTTGCATCTTACTGCAAGTACTTCTCAGTTGTTTTTCTCAAACTTGTGTGTTCAGCAACGGTACGAAATTGTCAGTTGTCGAAAAGGAGAATTGTGCAAAGATACATGGGCCGAAACAAAGACGCCATTGGGTGAATCACCTAAAACTTGCACCGCAAATATTAAGGAAATGGGAAGTGCTACTGTCGTGTGTTTTTCACAGAAGGGATTGGTGGTAAGGGGCTCGTATTGTTAGCCAATAAATAGATTACAATAACACTTAGAAAGTGTTTGTCGAAGGATTCTAGTGCGAGTCATTTACGAGATATCGTATTTTGAAAAGTTCCCACATGGAGGCTTGTACAATATCTGTGGTAGCACACGCTAAAGATCAACACAAGCGCATAAACTGATTTGTGGATTCGGACCAGTAACGAGACAATTGACCATCACAGACTGTGTTCAAAATAACCACCAGCAGCGACAATATACCCTTCCATTCTGGTATAGAACGACTGCTGCACACGTGCTAGCATTTCAGGGGAGATATCCGAGCGGGCTGCAGTAATACGTACATCGTCGTTTATCATCTACTGTAATCGGTATATCCTTGTAGACAGTGCCTTTCAGCTTCCCCCACCGAAAAGCTTACAGCCGTCAAATTCGGGGAACAGGCTGGCCAAGGCGCAGGTCCTCTGCGTCCACTCCAAAGATTTGCAAACAATTCGTGAAGACATGCTGTAGTACTTCGTGCACTATGGGCTGGACAGCCATCATGTTTTCCCTACAGGTTCCTCCTAGTCTTCAGAGGAATGTCTTCTAGCATCCTTGGAAGGCTACGATACTTGTGCTAGTTCTGTGTTTCATCTATGAAAAACAGGCCTCTGAGCTGATGGTTCACTATCCCACACCACAGATTTACTCTCCATGGAAGCTGACGTTCCACGTGACGAAGCCAATTGCGGTTGTCAACAGACCAATAGCACCTGTTTCGGTAATTTACCCGGCCATGATTGGGAAATGTGTCTTCATCACTAAACAAAATACGTGATACATCTGGAGTGCCTTGTCTTAAAACCCATGTACAAAAGTTAGTACGATTCTCATCATCGTTTACATGCAACTCTCGATGGGAAAAAATATGATGGCAATGGAACCTATGTCGATGGAGAATGTGTAGGGGACTTGCCTGACTCATGCGTGGGAGATAACGTGCGGATCAACTGCAACAGCAGCAAGAACATCAATTTCCCCCTCTTCTGTACCACTCGTTTCCGTCTGTTACGTTGTGTAGGTGTTACGCTACCACTTTCACGTAACTGATTGAAAAGGTCGATTTTGCCGATATGGTTTCCGTCTATTGGGATGTCTTGCCGCACCGCACACACTCTACAAAAACAAACTCCATTCTTCCTACATCTCCCATACACCATGAGCTTGTCGCCTTTTTCTGCATTGGTTAATCCCATCGTCCACTCACAACCTACTGCTTGGACTGTCACACACTAACTGGCCAGCAAGTCGCATGCACTCGAGGAACACACACACACACACAGTGTATCCAATATAACAATATCGTACCTAGCGACTACGCAGGTCGAATGGCACAAACAATTTCCGGTGTGAAACTTTACAAAACATGATATATCGTAAATGGCTCGCACTAGAATCGTGCAACAAAGACCATTGACACTCTAATTTACCCTACTTTTAGTTTACCAGTGTCCATAGGCATTGTTGTTATATCTTTGCAATTTTCAAGCTGCTAGGTTAGTGTCGTTATCGGTGCCGTGATGAGGATCATGGCTTCTCCACTGTCCGTTTGCACCAAAGAAGAGCAACGTTCAGTAATTCGTTTTTTGTGGTCGGAAGCCGTATCAAGGGTCTAAATTCATCGAAGACTTACGGTACAGTATGGGAACAGTGTTTTGCCACAAGTGAGTGTCTACGAATGGATTGAAAAATTCCGAAATGGTCGCACAAGTGTTATGCACGGTGAAGGAGCCGAACGACCGTTTACCGCCACAAATGAAGAAACCATTGAGCGTTCACGTGAAATGATTCTCTTAGACAGACGATTAACTATTGACGAAGTGGCACGTAGTCTGCAAATTAGTCACGGTTCTGCCTACGAAAACATCAAAAACAAACCTGGGTGTCATAAATGTTGTGCAAGATGGGTCCCAAAACAACTCACACAGTTGCATAAACAAACGCGCTTGGACATTTGCAAAAACTATTTGGATCGTTATGGTAATGAAGGGGACAACTTCTTAGACAGGATCATTACTGGTGACGAAACATGCATCCATCATTATGGGCCGGAGAGTAAACAACAGTGTGTGGAAAGGAAACATCTAAATTCGCCGTACAAGAAAAAGTTCAAGACCCAACCGTACGCAAGAAATCCCATGCTTATGGTTTTTTGGGACGCACAAGGTCCAGTACTGGAACATTATGGGGAAAGGGGCACAACAATAAACAGTGTAAGTTACAGTGAGATGCTTACTGCCAGGCTAAAGCCTGCAATTCGAAGCAAAAGCCGAGGAATGCTGTCAGAAGGTGTTGTGTTGTTGCACGACAATGCCCGTCCACATACTGCTGCCCACACTGCTGAAACGCTCCAGAACTGAAATTTGAAGTACTGGATCATCTTCCATATAGTCCGGATCTTGCCCCTTACGACTATCACTTGTTGGGTCCACTCAAACAGACATTAAGGGGCCGTCGATTTGCCTCGGACGCAGCAGTGAAAGAAGTAGTACATTCCTGGCTCGCAGCTCAACCGAGAACCTTCTTTTACGAGGGCATCAGGAAACTTGCGCAAAGATGGACCAAGTGCGTTGAAACGCAAGGAGACTATTTAGTTACAATAAAATTTCATAGCTACTTTGCGGATAATAATTGACTTACCCTCGTAATTAAGAGGTCACCACTTGGTGACATATTTGTCGCATTTTTGTGTCCTGTTTTCGAACATTTGATTGCACTATAAAAAGATATGTTCGAGGCTGTCATTCGATATTCTTAGAAAGTTTTTAATCTGAGCAAAGTCCTCTAACTTTGTTCCATTCAATAGTGTTTCTTTATAACTTAAATATTACGCTTCTGTATCCATTTTCTTCACGTAAGCGTTTATTTTTTTCTTAGCTTTGTTTTTCGTAACGGTTTTTTAATAATAATAATAATAAAGCAACAGTGGCCAATTTCACGACGCGACTCTAGTCGGTCACCTTGCTCACTAGGCATGTATGCTGACCATTATACCACCGTAGCACTGTCGACTCAACGCTAGTTGAAACACGTCAACTAGTACTTGCAGGAAGTTCCTGAACTTAACTTGTCCAGGCGACTTGCGGAAGCAAACTTGCACAAGTTTTTGTTCTAATGTAAACACCTGAACAAGTGGTTGCTGAAGTTACTTGCTAGTGGACTCACGCTTTCGTAGACATCAATTTCCCACTAATATCACCATCATCCTCTAGCTAACCAGTTCGGAAAACCGAGAGCGCTAACGCGCCCGCTTTCGAGAGACGGGGAGATGAGTAAGCCCCGGATCGACGGGGGCTTGTGAGGCGGCCAGCTTGGATGTGGTTTTTACGCGTTTTCCCACATCCAAGCAGGTAAATAATGGGTTGATACCCATGTCTCGCCTCAGATACGCGTTACGCAAACACTTAGAAAATGTTATCACACTTGACCGTGAAATCTAGAATAGAAGCAGACAGAGGGAAGGTGGAGGGGTCGATTGGGTGGGGGAGGGGGGGAGCGGGGGGTTGCACTTGCAGTCGTTGTGTCAGAACGAGCTCGATTGTGTTGAAAGATGCAATCGCCATCCCCGAATTGCTCTTCAACAGTGGTGCTTAAAATATCATTGTCGGCCTGTCCTGAGATAGTGCCAAACAAAACAATAGAGGGTGAAGCCTCTCCACAAAAAACACGACCGCATCATAACATCACCGCCTGTGAATTTTACTGTTGGCACTACACACGCTGGCAAATGATGTTCACCGGGCATTCGCCATACTCACATCCTGCCATCGGATCGCCACATTGTGTATCGTGATTCGTCACTCCACACAACGTTTTTCCACTATTCGCTCGATCAATGTACACGCTCCTTACACCAAGAGAGGAGTCGTCTGGTATTTACCGGCGTGATGTGTGGCTTATGAGCAGCCGCTCAACCGTGAAATCCAAGTTTTCTCACCTTCCGCCTAACTGTCACAGTACTTGCAGTGGATCCTGATGCAGTTTGGAATTCGTGTGTGATGGTCTGGATAGACGTCTGCCTATTACTCATTACGACCCTCTTCACCTGCCAGCGATCTCTGTGAGGCAACAGACGAGGTCGACCTATACGCTTTTGTGCTGTACGTGTCCCTTCATGTTTCCACTTCACTGTCACATAGGAAACAGTGGACCTAGGGACATTTAGGAGTGTGGAAATCTCGCGTACAGACGTATGACACAAGTGACATCCAATCGCCTGACCACGTTCGAAGTCCGTGAGTTCCGCGGAGCGCCCGATTCTGCTCTCTCACGACGTCTAATGACTACTGAGGTCGCTGATATGGATTACCTGGCAGTAGGTGGCAGCACAATGCACCTAATATGAAAACGTATCCTTTTGGGCGTGTCCGAATTCTTGTGATCACACAGTGTAATACTGCCGGTCCCGCAGTGAAAAGGCAAAACAAGAAAAATATCACCAATACCTTAGCGTTAAAAAATACAACTTACAGAATCATTTAACACAGTTCTTTCAATAATGTTCATGCAACGTACGGATGTTTGTAATCTTTGAATGGAAATTAAAAAGATCCACACAGAACTAAACTATCAAAATGACACTTAGTTGATTCTCCCGATGTTGGCTTTGTTGTCTCTTCTCAGGTCTTGCTTGTACATAGTAGTTATGCTAGTATTTCCAGGGTTTTAAAGTTCATTGGCTCACTAACTACAAAATAAAACCAGTTTTTTTATTTAATCTCCCATATTCTTAATTACTCAGATGACTCCTTCAGAAAACATATCAGCTACTACGTTGTAACTGTTTGTTTCGTCTACTTCTCACAAAAGGTTCCACAAGGCCCCCTTCTACAACTGCTCTTCCCGCTAAATGCGAGAGATAGCTCAAAGATTACAAATAAAGGCAAATAAACTAATTATTAACATCTCTGGCAAAGATATTATTAAATAAACTTACATATTTTTACGTAAAAATTCACAAAACTAAACAGATGAAATGTTGTAAATGAATTTATAAGAAGTATAGTTACGTTTCTATTTACGAGTACATAGAATGTAAGTATTAAGGTGTAGAATAACATTTTCGTGAACACTAGTTTTGTATCAAGTGACTGAGTTACAATATCGATACCTAGCGGTATCATAGAGTTCATAACCTGGATTAGGCTGATTGCATAACAGTCATCATCGACTTTTTAAAAGACTGTAACCTATCCATTTCAGAGAAAGTTAATAGCTTTATGCTATTCTTTACCTTTTTCCACAATAATATAAAATAATTGCATTTGTTAATGGTTAGTATTATGTATTACTATGATCAGCTTTCCAGGGGCAGATGTGGACTCTGACCACAATCTATTGGTTATGACCTGTAGATTAAAACTGAAGAAACTGCAAAAAGGTGGGAATTTAAGGAGATGGGACCTGGATAAACTAAAAGAACCAGAGGTTGTACAGAGATTCAGGGAGAGCATAAGGGAGCAATTGACAGGAATGGGGGAAATAAATACAGAAGAAGAAGAATGGGTAGCTTTGAGGGATGAAGTAGTGAAGGCGGCAGAGGATCAAGTAGGTAAAAAGACGAGGGCTAGTAGAAATCCTTGGGTAACAGAAGAAATATTGAATTTAATTGATGAAAGGAGAAAATATAAAAATGCAGTAAGTGAAACAGGCAAAAAGGAATACAAACGTCTCAAAAATGAGATTGACAGGAAGTGCAAAATGGCTAAGCAGGGATGGCTAGAGGACAAATGTAAGGATTTAGAGGCCTATCTCACTAGGGGTAAGATAGATACCGCCTACAGGAAAATTAAAGAGACCTTTGGAGATAAGAGAACGACTTGTATGAATATCAAGAGCTCAGATGGAAACCCAGTTCTAAGCAAAGAAGGGAAAGCAGAAAGGTGGAGGGAGTATATAGAGGGTCTATACAAGGGCGATGTACTTGGGGACAATATTATGGAAATGGAAGAGGATGTAGATGAAGATGGAATGGGAGATATGATACTGCGTGAAGAGTTTGACAGAGCACTGAAAGACCTGAGTCGAAACAAGGCCCCCAGAGTAGACGATATTCCATTGGAACTACTGACGGCCGTGGGAGAGCCAGTCCTGACGAAACTCTACCATCTGGTGAGCAAGATGTATGAAACAGGCGAAATACCCTCAGACTTCAAGAAGAATATAATAATTCCAATCCCAAAGAAAGCAGGTGTTGACAGATGTGAAAATTACCGAACTATCAGCTTAATAAGTCACAGCTGCAAAATACTAACACGAATTCTTTACAGACGAATGGAAAAACTAGTAGAAGTCAACCTTGGGGAAGATCAGTTTGGATTCCGTAAAAACACTGGAACACGTGAGGCAATACTGACCTTACGACTTATCTTAGAAGAAAGATTAAGGAAAGGCAAACCTACGTTTCTAGCATTTGTAGACTTAGAGAAAGCTTTTGACAATGTTGACTGGAATACTCTCTTTCAAATTCTAAAGGTGGCAGGGGTAAAATACAGGGAGCGAAAGGCTATTTACAATTTGTACAGAAGCCAGATGGCAGTTGTAAGAGTCGAGGGACATGAAAGGGAGGCAGTGGTTGGGAAGGGAGTAAGACAGGGTTGTAGCCTCTCCCCGATGTTGTTCAATCTGTATATTGAGCAAGCAGTAAAGGAAACAAAAGAAAAATTCGGAGTAGGTATTAAAATTCATGGAGAAGAAATAAAAACTTTGAGGTTCGCCGATGACATTGTAATTCTGTCAGAGACAGCAAAGGACTTGGAAGAGCAGTTGAATGGAATGGACAGTGTCTTGAAAGGAGGATATAAGATGAACATCAACAAAAGCAAAACAAGGATAATGCAATGTAGTCTAATTAAGTCGGGTGATGCTGAGGGAATTAGATTAGGAAATGAGGCACTTAAAGTAGTAAAGGAATTTTGCTATTTGGGGAGCAAAATAACTGATGATGATCGAAGTAGAGAGGATATAAAATGTAGGCTGGCAATGGCAAGGAAAGCGTTTCTGAAGAAGAGAAATTTGTTAACATCCAGTATTGATTTAAGTGTCAGGAAGTCATTTCTGAAAGTATTCGTATGGAGTGTAGCCATGTATGGAAGTGAAACATGGACGATAAATAGTTTGGACAAGAAGAGAATAGAAGCTTTCGAAATGTGGTGCTACAGAAGAATGCTGAAGATTAGATGGGTAGATCACATAACTAATGAGGAAGTATTGAATAGGATTGGGGAGAAGAGAAGTTTGTGGCACAACTTGACCAGAAGAAGGGATCGGTTGGTGGGACATGTTCTGAGGCATCAAGGGATCACCAATTTAGTATTGGAGGGCAGCGTGGAGGGTAAAAATCGTAGAGGGAGACCAAGAGATGAATACACTAAGCAGATTCAGAAGGATGTAGGTTGCAGTAGGTACTGGGAGATGAAAAAGCTTGCACAGGATAGAGTAGCATGGAGAGCTGCATCAAACCAGTCTCAGGACTGAAGACCACAACAACAACAACACAACAACATGATCAGCTATTACGTGCTCCGCCTGTCAGTAGAGTTTTTCTTTTTTTTTATCGTGAAATGTACCACCTATGTAGTAAGGCGTCGGCTGCATGTTACGTAGAGCAAAGAACAATTAAAGATATTTGAAGAGAATAGAAAGTTCATTAAAAGTAAAAAACGTTATGTTAACAGTAACTGTCAAAACGACAGGGTGGTAGACAGACAGGGTGTATACATCGCATAGCGTGGCTGTGGTACAGGTTTCAAAACACCGATGACGTCGCACCAATCCATATCATATCGTCAAACGGTCATTACCCTTCAACAGGACTGTTATCTGTCACTAACGGCGGGACGTAAGCGATGGATGTCGGCCCCGAAACTGGCATCAGAACTCGCAGCAGCAAGAGGAGGGCCCTACTGAAAGCGACCTGTCTACCAGATACTGCACATAACTAGACGATCCTTGTGCCTATCTCGTTATCCTTTGCGCAACGGTTGCCTTGCTCTGAAACATTGAAATAAGGATACCAAACCAGAAGTACATATTGCGCTTTTCCGACAGCACCACTCACTTCTCACAACTCACTGCTCTTTGGTGACCGATTCACATACTTATATAATGGAGCACGTTCATGAAACAGACCGAAAATGTCGATTTTCAGATTATTTTTTGTTTATTAGTGGAACTTAAGGACACTAAGCTCCGAAAACTTCAATGATGAAATCGCATCCAAAGTGCCTGAAAAATAATTAAATGTGTGTCGCAACCTTCCTGCCACTCCCAGTTTTTAAAGCAACATTTCAATACTAGCTCGGTGAACAACGATTCCGTGGATTACTTTCAAGCAAACTTACACAGGATATGTCACGTTGGCTGTAATATACGCTGTTTGGTTTTCTATATCATCTGTGACTCTGGTCCGTATCTTAGGAACATAACAAACCCGCTGGTTTGTTTACGAGGAAACAATTCTTGTTTTGCCTTGTGCTACTGACGGATGTTTACGCAAGTATTCGATTCTTTCATCATTCAATAAAGCCAGAGCCTATCCAATGTAAGTGACACAAAAAGTGTAGATATGCTACATATTTCTACATGGCGTCAACAGCTGAACGCCCCATTCATCATCTGTGTCATATTAGCTGGTGTAAATATCTACAGGTTCAATGGGATAACAACCCACACATTCAGAAGAAAGGCTTTCAAATTGTATCCCGAATGTTGTCAAGCCTACTTATAGTTTTCTAGCCGATCCTGACTTCTAAAAAAGTGTGTTCATGGCAACACTCAGAGTCCAAATGAGTTTCTAATTTCACTCATATGGAAACGATGCCCTAAAGTCATGATTTCATGTGCTAGAGTTATCAAAATTGCGACTTATGATGCACCCCTTATATTTAATGATGGAAACGTAGGAAGGATGAAGTTATTAGAGAGAATGAGATATAAGATAGGAAATTTCACTAAAAAACATCTTGAGAAAAAGTACTTTACAGCCCCTGTCTGGAGCTGAAAAGTCAGCTGAAGACCTGGTAAAGGAAAGAAGGCAGAAAGCAAGAAACCAGAGGAGAAGCCGTGAAGGGAAACAGGGCCCTGAGCACAAATATGGGGCATTGGAAGAGCTGACATAAGAAAAAAAGGTGGATTGAACTGTATATTGCATTTCTTGAAAATAATGATTTTTAAAGCTTATTTACTCTTTTCTGAGAATATATAAAGGCTAGAATTATGAAATATTTTTTCTATTAACCCAATAAGAGTTGTCTCAACAGTAAAGTTTGGAATTCTGAGTGTAAGCTGAAGTATGGGCAAAGTACTTGGAATTTTGCAAAAACTTGTATTATACTTAACAGTTTACTATGTTCAAAGAGATTAAACAGAGAAAATGTTGCAGAAATCTCTTGAATAATTGCTGAGAAAACAACATTTTTAAATTCCATAATATTTTGTAATATATATATATATATATATATATATATATATATATATATATATATATATATATATATATTACAAAATTTCATTGCCACATCTTCAAAACTGTGGATTTAATCTCGCGGCCTGCCTCATCACGTGACGCGACAGCAGCGCTCCTACTCATAACGTCAAAACTATAGTGTCTGTGACAATGTTGACGGGGTAACGCACCAATAGGAATGGGATCTCTTTCCCTATATGTCAAGCCAACAAATTATGCCTCAAAACACACGTCTTTGAGATACGTTCATATTATGTTCTCCACATCTTCAGATTATATCGAGTTTTCGCGTCGCGAACATTGTATCTTTACTTATGACGTTTTGCAATATTTGTCTTAAAAACCTCCGCTACAAAACGCTGCACCGCCGATAGTAAAGAAACCGTATTCGCGACACATAAATAAATGTAATCGTCTGAACATGAATTGCCAGGCATCGTAAAGTGTCACCATGGGAAAATAAACACCTATTAAAGCAATTCTTCTCTCCATCCAAACAGGCCTCGGAAGGCCCAACGGTACCGACCACCGTCGTGTCGTCCTCAGCCGATGGGTATCACTTGAAGCGGATATGGAGAGACATGTGGAAGGAAAGGAAAGGGAAGGAACTAATGATGTCAGCTGCATCAGAGTTTTGTGCGAAATAAGGAGTAACAAGTGAAAACATGTGCTGGATTTAGACGCGAACGGTTGTGTAGAACGAATAATAACGCTGTTACAGTCTGCATAATGGGAAGGGATCAGTACGGAAATGACAGGGTTATAGTGTTGTGCCCAGATGTTATGAACTCTGTCAAGTTTCTGCGCTACCACTGCAGTAACGGCTGGTCATCAGACAACTCATTTACACTCATTGTCAACATACACCGCAGGGGGCACTTTCTCAATGAACTCGTATGCATAGTCCGGGATCATCCCTCACTAAACCGCTACTTGACTTGAGTTTGCACTACGAGACCTTGGTAGGAATACTTGGCTCCCCTTGTTTTAACAAGGATACGCTCTCCAAGCTGTAACTTAAAACGTTGGGTTATAGTGTTGTGCCCAGATGTTATGAACTCTGTCAAGTTTCTGCGCTACCACTGCAGTAACGGCTGGTCATCAGACAACTCATTTACACTCATTGTCAACATACACCGCAGGGGGCACTTTCTCAATGAACTCGTATGCATAGTCCGGGATCATCCCTCACTAAACCGCTACTTGACTTGAGTTTGCACTACGAGACCTTGGTAGGAATACTTGGCTCCCCTTGTTTTAACAAGGATACGCTCTCCAAGCTGTAACTTAAAACGTTGGGTTATAGTGTTGTGCCCAGATGTTATGAACTCTGTCAAGTTTCTGCGCTACCACTGCAGTAACGGCTGGTCATCAGACAACTCATTTACACTCATTGTCAACATACACCGCAGGGGGCACTTTCTCAATGAACTCGTATGCATAGTCCGGGATCATCCCTCACTAAACCGCTACTTGACTTGAGTTTGCACTACGAGACCTTGGTAGGAATACTTGGCTCCCCTTGTTTTAACAAGGATACGCTCTCCAAGCTGTAACTTAAAACGTTCCTACTCATCCAGTTCTAGTGGAATTTCTTCTTGATGAAATTCTCTGGTGTCGATCTGAAACGCAGGAAAAAGTTACTTTTGTATGCTGTAAGGAAGAATTTTACTCCAACAACAGACGCAGTGCTGCAGCCTGCAGCTAGTAGTACAATTTTCCGTTAACTTTTCTGCTGGTATACTCATTTCTCTGAGACGTCTCCTGGGAAACGTGATGAAAAGTTGGCTGCGGAGATACAGACACACGAGATAAACGAATATCGAGCAAATTTTCTGCAAGCTCAGGTTTCATCCATTCCACTTGTAAGGTGGCTAGAGTATTTTTGGTATTCAATTACTGTGATGTGGGCTCTGTATTTTCATTTTATATGTCGTATTTCACGTTTGTATACTGCATATTTTTCAAACAGAATTCTTTAATAGTTGACATGTTACGCCACAGAAGTTCTGAGTATAAGCAATGTGATCTTTGGTCGCTAGTAGCGCTGTCGTTTCCAGGGGCATTCTGTGAGAAGTCGGACGTTGGTGACACTACAGGGCAGCCTAAAAATTGCTAGCAGAGCACATAGATGAAGTTGCAGTGGATGCTGAATTTCGAAAATATGATTTGGTAAAGATTAAACTAATAATTGCGAAGATTTTCAGCTAACGTCGCTGCACTGCTTGGCTGTGCATAATTTACAACGTGCTTGAGAAAAGGAAACTTTTAGTGCGATTTTTCTTTATTGGTTCGAGTTAGTTAGTTTCATCATTCAGAAGTGATTAAACAAAGTTGTCTGCTCACGTAGATTGCACTGAAACTTTTAGATGCGTCACTCCTTTACCATTCTATTAACTCATTTCATGCCAGAGTCATAGTCTTTATAAAAAGAGTCGTATTTTTTGTACATTTTATTGCATTTGTTAAGAAAACAGAGTTTCAGTATAGTTTCGGAATGACAGTCTCTTTTTAACCATTTAGTTCATGCAGTATCTTCCATCGTCTCCGCAGAAAAATTTGTTGTTCCCATAATTGTAACACTACAGTGCACTTGGTGGAACACAACAGCTAAAACTGAAGAATCATCTGTTTAGCATAGTACACGTCCCTGCAATGCTCTTGCGCAAGGCTTTCTTTCCTTTAGCCGGTGTGCTGCTGTGTTCGCGCAGTATTTATTTTTATCACTTTCGAATAGTACCGAATTTTCCATTTCTACAGGTAAGCCATGAAAATTTGTTAGGGCCAGTTTTACATCACAGTTAGAACATAGTAAGATCATTTACAATTAAGTTTTGCATTTCGAAATTAACATCGGGTTCGATTTAGGAAATTTGTGGTAAGGTCTTATGGGACCAAACTGCTGAGGTCATCGGTCCTTAAACCTACACACTACTTAATCTAACTTAAACTAACTTACGCTATGAACAACACACACACCCATGCCCGAGGGAGGACTCGAACCTCCAACGGAGGAAGACGCACGAACCGTGACAAGGCGCCCTTAGACCGCGCTGCTACCCAGCGCAGCTTTCAATTTAGGTGAGGTTCAGCACAGATTTTATTCTTCATGCAGACAATCTTATTCTTCCAGCACTGCGCTGTATTTGTGAGTGCATTATTTAAAGTTTGGAATTTTATTTATTCAAGTTATATATGTAAAATCAGAGGACATTTTTACAGAAACGTTTTGGTTATTTGCTCCTGCAAAATTCGATTTGTAAATTTATATAGAATTTTCACGCTGTCATCTTTGCGTGTTGGAATTGCAAATCACGCACTATGACGTCACAGATTTTAAAAAATGATTCAAATGGCTCTAATCCTGAATCCTGAACAATGTAAGTGGTGTACCCCTGATGAAATGAGGCCCCAAAACTATCTGAAATTGTGTAAATCTATATAACTTTTACCAAAATAAGAACTGTATATTAAATAAGCTGTCCTGTAAAACTAGTATTGTGCAGTGCAGTGGACAATTCTAAAATCTGTGGCCGGCCGGAGTGGCCGAGCGGTTCTAGGCGCTACAGTCTGGAATCGCGCAACTGCTACAGTCGCAGGTTCGAATCCCGCCTCGGGCATGGATGTGTGTGATGTCCTTAGGTTAGTTAGGTTTAAGTAGTTCTAAGTTCTAGGGGACTGATGACCTCAGAAGTTAAGTCCCATAGTGCTCAGAGCCATTTGAACCAAAAAAATCCTGTTCAGTCCATGTTTCACCCTTTGTCTCTATACAGAGATGAGCTACAAACATCTGCCACCGTGCATATCACTTGTGGTTCTAACGGTAAGTTCTCCTTACTCAAGAGGAGGACATCTCTACGTATAACAGTGACATCTCAAATTTCTCTGTCACAGTCACAAGCGGAGACACTGCGATGTGGGCCTACTGTTCATGTATTTTTCCAGATATACAGAAGATCGGGATTGTCAGCATGTTTTTCCATCGTACATCCTCGTGTGTGTGTATGTGTGTCTCCAGCATGAGGTATAGCTTCTTTTCAGGCGGCACGGTTCCAGAAAATGCCGTCACTCCCACTTTTAACGTGCCACGGACGTCTACGATTTTAACGCTAATAACAATAACAAATATAAAATGTTTCATACAACAATAATTTTTAGTTTATTACATCTTTTAAGTACATCCCTTTAATATAGCTTTCGTGAAATTGCAATTCAGAGACATACAGTATTTGAAAAGGATTTGTTCAAAAACAGAGGAAATACATGAGTCACGCGAATCATTGAAATTCTGATAGCAAAAACTGCCATATGTCTGAAAATTTGATAGTCTACACGATACATGAAATCAAGTTGCGTAGTCGCCACTAGCAGTATTACACTTGCCACTACGACTGTGAACACAGGTCTGAAGAGTATGGATGAACAAGCGTGTAAAAGAGTCGAATTCTGTTTCTTTCGATCATTTACGTCTACTTTCAGCAAGTTAGCTTTTTACTAGTGCTTCCTGTGCACTCACGAACTTTGTCGAATTTCTTGTTTGCAGCTGGTACGGTCAAATTTGAATTGGAGGGGGGGGGGGGGGGGCGTTAGGAGTATGCGTGGTGGGATGCTATCTACAACCGGTCAGAATACAAATAAGTCCACTTTGGGTAGCCTTCAGATTAGCAACTGTATGTTTCCAGTTATCGCCTCGGACCCCCTTTTGCCCCGCCTAGTGCAGTAATTCGACGTGGCATAGGCTCAACAAGTCGTTTTAAGTCCTCTGCAGAAATATTGAGCTACTCTGCTTCTATTGTCGTGCGTAACTGCTAAGGTGTTGCCCGTGCACGGTTTTGTGCACGAACTCACCTCTCGATTATGTCCCACAAATGTTCGATGGCATTCACACCGGCGATCTGGGTGGCCGAATCATTCGCTTTCATTAGCTCGGATTAACCAAAATGTTCTTCAAACCAGTCGCGAACAATTGTGGTCCGGAAACATAGCGCATTGTCATCCATAAAAATTTCATCGTTGTTTGGGAAGTCCACGAATGACAGTCCATTCCATACCACACCATTATGCAGCCACCACCAACTTGCACAGTGCCTTGTTGACAACTTAGTTTCATGGCTTCGTGGGGGTCTGCGCCACTCTCGAGTCCTACCAGCAGCTCTTACGAATAGAAATCGGGACACACGTGACCACCATGATTTTCCAGTAGTCTAGGGTCCAGCCGACACGGTCACGAGCCCACGAAAGTCGCTCCAAGCGATGTCGTGATGTTAGCAAAGGAACTCGCGTCGGTTTCGTGTTGCCACAGCCCATTAAAGCCAAATTTCGCCGCACTGTCCTAACGGAGACGTTCGTCGTTACGTCCCACATTGATTTCTGCGGTTCTTTCAAGCAGTGTTGCTTGTCTGTTAGCACTGACAACTCTACGCAAACGCCACTGCTCTTGATAGTGAAGGCCGTCGGTCACTGCGTTGTCCGTAGCGAGAGGTTATTCCTGAAATTTGGTATTCTCGGCACACTCTTGACTGTGTGGACCTCAGAATACTGAATTCCTTAACGGTTTCCGAAATGGAATTTCCCGTGCGTCTAGCTCCAACTACCATTCCGCGTTCAGAGTCTATTAATTCGCGTCGTTCGGCCATAATCACTTTGGAAACTTGTTCATGTGAATCATCGTGTACAAATGACAGGTGCGCCAATGCACTGCCCACTTATGCCTTATGTACGGGATCCTAACGCCATCTGTATTTGTCACCTCAGTGTGTAGCTAATAGTTTCTACACGGAGTGACACAGTAAGTGAAGCCCCCTCAACGGAGGGAAGAAACGGAGTGAAACTTCATGGGCTAAGAGACTGTGTGACGTTATTTCAGTGATTACAAAACCGCGTCAGAATGACAAAGAACTTGGCAGTACGAGCCAACTTATCAGTATGGCGTTGCATTTCCTCTGGCGTGAATGCATGTACTGATTCGGGTGAAAAGCCATTGTATCCTTTCTCAAGGCAAGCTGGCCGAGAATTGTTGTAATCGATCCTTGACATCCTGGATATTGGCAGAGGAGTGGAGACGACGTCCAAGCTGGGACAAACCAGGGGGCCTTGTTACTTCAAGCAGATAGTTCATAGAGATAGGAGCCACGAGAGTTGTCTTGTTGAAAAATAGCTCCACAATACCGCCACATGACAGGTAACACACGAGTGCGCAGGATGTCTGTGACTTACTGTTGCGCCATCACAAACATTTAATCACTACCAGCCTATGGCTCAAAGCCAGGAGTAACGACGCTGTGTCCTCCAAAACATTACAAGAGTGGGATATCTTCCCAGGTCGCCGCCATACTCGCTGACGATGGTCATCAGGGATAGTGCAGAACCGTAATTCCTCGCTGAGCATAATGTGATGCCATTCATCAGCAGTCCATGGAGTCCATGCTTGCTGGTAAGGTCACCACTCCGAACGCAGCAGTCTGTGTTGCCGTGTTAACGGAAGCCTACACATTGCACGGAAATTCCCTACTCCGGCTGCTGCTGATGACACAATGCTGCAAGAAATCGGGTGGCATGAGTAGATGTGAAAGGGGTTACCATGTGTTTGGTGCGCAACGTAGCGATCTCCACTTGTAATGGTCACTAGTCGTCGACTGGAAGCTTGACGGCGAATATGCCTGCCCCCACATTCCAGTACAGTCCAACATCGACCGGCCGACGAAATGGAGACCCACAATGAGGCCAATTTTAAACTCTGTCAGGTGCTGATAACGCCGTCTCACACGTGTACGCAACATCTCCGGATCCTTCGCAGTGATCACTCAACATCTGACGCTGTTGACACCTCTTGTATATCTTACCGGTCCTTGTAACAAACTAAACACGAACAACACTACTGCACTCTGATGGCAGTTCTACCTCTCACAGGTAATTACAACTACAATCACTTACATTATGCAGCCACCACCAACTTTCACAGTGTCTTGTTGACAACTTGGGTCCATGGCTTCGTGGTGTCACTTAAATACCCGCCATGGCGTATGTTACGTTGACGTCAGACCATGTCACTTTCTTATCAGGCGCTGCACAGCTCCATGCCGTTTTCGAGACACTTTCGATTCTAGTCTATTTTCCGAAAGTTAGCTGAGCACATGCTAAGGGAGCATGTGAAATGATTCAGCCAGTCCACAAACTTTATAGTTTGTATCTTGCGTAGTTTAATCAATAGCTGAGCGACGAGACAGTTAACGAGTGGTATCGGAACGTGGCTTGTGCTTCGTCAGAACATCCCCGTGGTTTCCCGAGGTCGCGGAAGGCAGGGGTATGTACCGGAGTAGATGCTATTTGCCAGGGCGACACCGCTTCTCGCCATTGGCGGAGGAACTGCCTGCGGTTGCGATATCTCGCGCACGCCCCTCCGCGACCTTCACTGAACCGGAAACCGTGACGTATTCGCGCCGAGAAGCGCCGCGGAAGTTCATCGCAAATAACTGGAGTACGTAGCGGCCGACGAGCAGACTCGTTACCAGCCACGCGCCGTAGCACAAGCACCAACTATGGCAGTGCGTTCCGTTGCTCTCCAGGTCAGTAATCGCCTATTATCTGCAGCCACAGACTCCATTCGTTTTCTGCTACTAAAGAGGCTTCGACAAAACTCACGTATCTTCAGAAAGATGTAGATGCTCGATGGCATATCTAATCCGTAAATTTTGTAAAGAGAAAATTGTACCAACATTTGTGTTTCAGTCACAACTTAAAAGGGATGTAATATGAATCAGTTGTATGCATCGCGCATATTCGACTGTAAATTATCGTCACTTACGTTGTGAAATTATAGTAATATCTTCGAATTCACATTTGGGCATGCCACAGTTACGTGGCACTGTTGTCAAGGAGAACTTGAGTGAGAGATTCAGCCACTCAGTGGAGAAGTTTTCTTTCTTCGCTCGGTGCAAGGATCGCAGTTGATTCTCAGCATAAGCGAATGCAGTGTTGGTATGTTGTTGTTGTGGTCTTCAGACCGAAGACTGGTTTGATGCAGCTCTTTATGCTACTCTATCCTGTGCAAGCCTCATCATCTCCGAATAACTACTGCAACTTACAGCCTTCTGAATTTGTTTATTGTACTCATCTCTTGGTCTCCCTCTATTATCACCTCACTCTTCCCTCCAATACTACAATGGTGATCCCTTGATGTCTCAGAAGGTATCCCATCAACCAATCCCTTCTTCTAGTCAGGATGTGCCACAAATTTCCGTTCTCCCCAATTCTATTCAGTACCTGCACATTAGTTACGTGATCTACCCATCTAATCTCTTCTGCAGCACAACAGCCCAAAAGCTTCTATTATCTTATTGTCTAAACTGTTTATCGTCCATGTTTCACTTCCGTACTCGGTTTCCGAACAAATACGAATACTTTCTGAAAAGACTTCCTAACATTTATACCTATATTCGATGTTAACAAATTTATTTTCTTGAGAAACGCTTTTCTTACCATTGCCAGTCTACATTTTATATCCTCTCTACTTCAGCCTTTATCAGTTATTTTGGAGCCCTAATAGCAAAACTCATCTACTACGGTACGTTAAGTGAATTTGTTTCCTAATCTAATTACCTCAGCACCACCTAATTTAATTCGACTGAATTTCATCATCCTTGTTTTGCTTTTGTTGATATTCATCTTATATCCTCCTTTCAAGACACTGTCAATTCCGTTCTACTGCTCTCCCAAGTCCTTTGCTGTCTCTGCCAGAATTACAGTGTCATCGGCGAACGTCAAAGCTTTTATTTCTTGTCACTGAACTTTAATTACTACTCCAAATTTTTCTTTGGTTTCCTTTACTGCTTCCTCAATGTACAGACTGAATAACATCGGAGATACGCTACAACCCTGTTTCATTCCCTTTTCGACCACTGCCCTCCTAGATGTCCGTCGACTCTGACAATTGCCGTCTGGTTTGTGTACAAGTTGTAACTAGCCTTTCGCTACATGTATTTTACCGCTGCTACCTTGAGAATTTCAAAGAGAGTTTCCGGAAAATATTGTCAAAAGCTTTGTCTAAGTCTATAAATGCTATAAATGTAACTTTGCCTCTTCTTAACATATCTTCTAAGAAATGTCGTAGGGTCAGTATTGCCTCGCGTGTTCCTGTATTCCTCCGGAATCCAAACTGATCTTCCCCGAGGTCGGCTGGTACCAGTTTTACCATTTTTCTGTAAAGAATTCGTGTTAGTACTTTGCTACAGTAACTTATTAGATTGATAATTTGGTAATATTCACATTTATCAGAAACTGCTTTCTTTGCAATTGGCATAAAATAGAACGACCACATAAAGTGGTTTGGCGAACGGTGGACTTCGGTTAATTGGAAGAATTCTCGGAAAGGGTAACTCACATACCCCTACAGGAGCTAGCATAGAGAGCACAAGTGTGTCCCATTCTTGAGAACCGATCCGTTCTCGAGAACTGCTTGAGAGTTTGGGATACTCAGCAGATCGGATTAAAGGGAGGCCTCGATGAAATTCAGAGGCATGCTGCTAGATTTGTTGCTGATAGTTCGATCAACACGCAAGTATTACAGAAATGTTACTGATCTCAAACAGGGAACCCTGGAGGGAAGACGACGTTCTTTTCACGAAACACTTTTGAGAAAATTTAGTGAACCGGCGTTTGTGGCTGATTGCAGAAAGTTTGTACTGCCACAAACATACAATTTGAGAAAGGATCGCGAAGAAGAGATAAGGGAAATTAGGGCTCGTATGAAGGCATACAGTGACCAAAAGTAATCGGACACCTCCTTGTTATGTGTAATTGACCACTAGATGTCACGTTACGAGGACCCGCCACTATACAAGGAGGCGAGGAATATCGTGTGGGAGTGGACAAGTAGTGACAGCGGAATAGCTAGGTAGGGAGACTTCGAAAGTGCGGTCATTGGTTGTCACCTGAGAAGCAAATCCATCAGGGGCATTTCAGTCCTTCTAAAGCTACCAAGATCGACTGTTGGTGAAGTGATTGTGGTGGAAAAGCGACGGGACAACCGCAGTTGCACTAAGACCAGTCAGACGTGTAATGGCAGGTAGGGACCGTCGTGCATTGCCGACGGCGGTTGTAAAATAAATCACAAGAAGTCAGGGGAAGAAATAACTCGTGGGTTAGAAAGTGCTATCCGACGTCCAGCTAGCACTATGGCTGCGCGCAGCGAACTATAAAGAATGGGGTACAGTGGTCAAACAGGTCCTCACACGCCACACGTTGTTGTAGTCAGTGCTAACCATCACTTGAAATGGTGTAAATAACGACACAACAGGACAGTGGTTCACTGGAAACGAGTGATTTGGAGTAATGAATCACCCTATAACTTGTCTTAATCTGATGAAAAGGTTTGGGTTTGACACATGCCATTATATGAAGTGCCAACAGTGAAATACAGAGGTGGTGGTACGGTATAGGGGGGATTTTCGTGGACAGGGCCCATAAAAAAACGCTTAATGCGGAAGAATACGATCTCATTTTGCAGCTCTGTGTACCGTGTACAGTAGAGGAACAGTTCGGAGACAATGGCTGTACCAGCATGACGCTGCAACCTGTCACCAAGCAGGGTCAGTGAGGCAATGGTTGTGGACGATAACATTCCTGAAATGATTGCCTTGCCCAGAGTCCCGACTTGAACCCAATAGAACACCTTTGGGATGATGAAGGACGTCGATTTCGCTCCAGAACCCAGCGCCTAATATCACTACGTTCTCTGTTTTGGGGTCTTGAGGAAGAAGGGCTGCCATTCCACTGCAGACATTCAGACGCCTCGTTGAAAGTATCCTCATCGCAGTTCAAGCCGTCATCAAGGCAAAGTTTGGACCCAGCTCTTACAGATTTTCGATAATAGGCGCCGTATTCGAGTGGAACGGGAAAGAGAATGACTAGCAGGAGAATAAGGCACGCTTCGCGATGCAGCCCGTGGTGCTTTGTGAGGTACACTGTATGATTACACTGATTTACAAGTTCGTGGCGCTCTCCATCAGTAATGCTGGAATTCAGTGTGGTGTTGGCCCACTCATAGCCTTGATGACAGCTTCCACTCCCCCAGCTCGCATCCGGGAGGACGACGGTTCAATCCCGCGTCCGGCCATCCTGATTTAGGTTTTCCGTGATTTCCCTAAATCGCTCCAGGCAAATGCCGGGATGGTTCCTTTCAAAGGGCACGGCCGACTTCCTTCCCCGTCCTTCCCTAATCCGATGAGACCAATGACCTCGCTGTCTGGTCTCTTTCCCCAAAAAACCAACCAACCAACCACTCCCCCAGACATACGTTCAGTCAGGTGCTGAAAGGTTTCTTGGGGAATGGCAGTCCATTCTTCACAGAGTGCTGAACTGAGGAGATGTATCGATTCGGTCGGTGAGACCTGGCTCGAAGTCGGCGTTCCAAAACATCCCAAAGGTGTTCTATAGGATTCAGGTTAGGATTCTGTGCATGCCAGTCCGTTACAGGGATGTTATTGTCGTGTATCCACTCCGCCACAGGCCGTGCATTATGAACAGGTGTTCGATCGGGTTGAAATATGCCATCGCCATCCCCGAATTGCTCTTCAACAGTGGGAAGCAAGAAGGCGCTTAAAACATCAATGTAGGCCTGTGCTGTGATAGTGTCATGCAAAACAGCAAAGGGTGCAAGCCCCCTCCATGAAAAACACGACCACACTATAACACCACCACCTCCGAATTTTACTGTCGGTACTACACACGTTGGCAGCTGACGTTCACCGGGCATTCACCATACCCATACCCTGCCATCGGATCGCCACATTGTGTACCATGATTCGTCACTCCACACAACGTGTTTTCACTGTTCAATCGTCCAATGTTTACACCAAGTGAGGTGTCGTTTGACATTTACAGGAGTGATGTGTGGCTTATGAGCAGCCACTCGACCATGTAATCCATGTTTTCACACCTCCCGCCTAAATGTGTTAGTACTTGCAGTGGACCCTGATGCAGTTTGGAATTCCTGTGTGATGCTCTGGATAGACGTCTGCCTATTACACATTACGACCCTCTTCAACTGTCGGCGGTCCCAGTCAGTCAACAACAGACGAGGTCGTCCTGTACGGATTTGTGCTGTACCTGTCCTTTTACGTTTCCACTTCACTATGACATTAGTAACAGTGGACCTAGGGATATTTAGGAGTGTGGAAATCTCGCGTACAGACGTGGTAACACAAGTGACACCCAATCACCTGACTACGTTCGGAGTCTGTAAATTCTGCGGAGTGCCCCATTCTGCTCTCTCACGATGTCTAATGACTACTGAGGTCGCTGATATGGAGTACTTGGCAGTAAGTGGTAGCACAATATCCCTAATATGAAAAACGTATGTTTTTGGTGTCTCCGGATATTTTTGATCACATAGTGTATGTACGAGATGTGTGAGAAAAATAAGGAGACAGAAAACAATGCGAGCGGTACGACAACGCTGTGTGGTTCCACTTGTGTAGACGGGTGTGTTCATCCATTCCAGATACTAAGTACGACTTTCAGGTTCGTACAGCCGTTACGTGACTTTTGAAATCGCCATCGGTGAAGTTGTGTTTTTGTTGTGTATAATGAAAAATGGAACAGCGGGATTTAGAACAGCGTTTGCCATCGAGTTTTGTGTTAAACTTGAGGAATCCGTGAATGTGACTTTTGAAAATTTGATGCAGGACTATACGGAACATTCCTTATCAAGAGCACTAGTTTTTCGCTGGCACAAATCATTTTTGGAAGACCAAGAACACGTTGAAGATGAACCTCTTCAGGGAGACTTTCAAACTTCAAAAACCGACGAAATCGTCGAATGTGTGCTTACTCTTGTGAGATCAGACAGAATTTGTCCCTCCAGCACAAACTACAAAGCTCTCCTTGAAAGTCTTGGGAAATGGCGAATCGAGTGAGACCGGGTACTGCGTGCAAGTGGGTACTGCATCATGAAAACGTCCCATGTCACACAACTACTTCCATCAAGAAATTTTTGACCTCAAAATACAGTTCCGTTGTTCCAAAGCCGCCCTATTCACTTGATCTCAGTCGTTTCCCGAAATTGAAAAAGTCTTTAAAGGACGTCATTTTCGTACTCTGGAGAACATTCGAAAGAATGTAACCGACATGTTAAAGTCCCTACCAGTTGAAGTCTTTCGGTGTTGGTTTCAAGACTGGAAACAACCCCGCCGACGTATAGCTGCCGAAGGGAACTACTTTGGAAGGGACAATATTGTTGTTCGAAAATAAAAATAAAATATATGGTAGATAAAAAATTAGTCTCATTGATTTTCTCACACATCTCGTACGCAAATACAGATTTAGCTACGTAAGCGCTGGCCAGGAAGAAAAGACCAGGGTTCATAACCTTAACGGAACTAAGAGATCTACACAAAACGGAAGTTACTGTGACAGGATATGTTACGCAGGACAGACGTATGCACCTTATCCGATAGGATGTTACATCGCACTTCCTGCTCTCATCCTCTGCTCACACCGCAGGAGAGGCAGTTTCCCAACAAATGTAACCATCGCCAATCTGTAGACAATTCGGACGCAAGAGCACGATTTCAAGCAAATTTTTACCTGAAATTGCAGAACGAGAAAAAAAGTCATTTAAAAAAATGCCTTGTAGTCTCCAAATGTCCTAACGTCTGTGGTAATTGAATAGCTCACGAGAAATGAAGAAAATGAAGGAAATCAGAAGTTGAGGATCCGTTGATGACGAGGCGACGAAGTGATCATAGACGGATTACGAAAGGAAATCAAATGGTTCAAATGGCTCTGAGCACTATCGGACTTAACATCTGAGGTCATCAGTCCCCCAGAAGTTAAGTTCCATAGTGCTCAGAGCCATTTGAACCATCAGTCCCCTAGAACTTAAAACTACATAAACCTAACTAACTTAATGACATCACACACATCCATGCCCGAGGCAGGATTCGAACTTACGACCGTAGCGGTCGCGCGGTTCCATACTGAAGCGCCTAGAACCGCTCGTCCACAGCGGCCGGCGAAAGACAACCAGCCGAGCCCTTCTCAAAGAAAGCATTCCGGCATTTGCCTTTAGCGAAACCATCTTAAAACTAAGTCTGGATGAGGATTTGAAGCGCCGTCTATCTGAATGCGAGGCCACTGTCACTGGAGAATGTCCCCTAACGAATTTAAGCTTCGAGGATATGTAGAAGAACATGCCAGTGAGAAGGGATAAAGCCTGAAGATGGAGGCGAACAGGTAGGTGCAGTAGTGCTCTTTAGTGTGATCAGAAAGATTTGTCGTCAGTCAATGAAGAGACATCAGACAAAGTAGAAAAGTGAAAGCAGGTGGCAGTATGCTTCGTCATCATATAGTGTAGTGTGACTGTGTGTGCGTGTTCAGACGGAGCAGAATTATCCGTCTCTGCTGCGACGACAGTGCTGCGTATGTGGAACCAGCGGCTAGCAGAGGCTCGTAGGAGCGACGAGCGGGTTCTGGATTGTCCATAGTGCTGCATCGACTATTGAAAATGTTATTCGTGCGCTAGAGGCTATAACGATGTCACACGTATCGCAGTGTCAGCTTCGACAAACGGTAAACGACTCAAACTGCAATGGGCACATAAACGTCGCTGCCGTGACGAGTGGCCGACGTTCAGTGTGTGGAAACGAGTCCCGCGTCAGCCAGCCCTGCAGTTGCATTTGCACACGTATTAGATGCTACCGTCCCGGCCACGATCGGGCAGATTACGCTGACGCGTGGCGTAGCGAACAAACGTCACGTGTGGTTTGTGACGCTCTTGAATAACGAACGCGAGTCGATTACCACATCTGAATATCAACCACTACGCCGAGGAGGTTTAGAGCCACAGTTGGAGCCCATATTTAGGACAATTTCAGCTCCTGATCGCACGTGTGTCGTATCCATCTGGAAACGTTGTTTTTTGTAAACTTCCGCAAGGACACTGAAATGATGATCCCTATATGGTCAAATAATCGGTATGCGTACCTAATACGTTCCAAAATGCCGCGCATAAGAACGCGCTTTCCCGGTGCTCATACATCGGGTTCTGTTGGTGATAAAAATGTAGGGTCAAGTATTTTGGTTACCCTTTGGGCTAGGGGCCATTTATATATCCAATTGAAGGATCGTCTTATTGTTACTGCCCTACAGTATAGGGTCAAAGTATGAATGTTACATACGTCCTACTGCTTAGGCAAATGGAGCAAATCTGTTATTTCTTTTTTCATTTGATATGGTCTACAGTGGGCCTGATGGGACTTATGGAGGCACCATTAGCTCACGGGTGGTTCCTCGGAAAGTCCCACAAAAAGAATTTTTTTACTGTATTTTCGCCGTCACCAGCTGACCAAAACCAAGCCGAGGATTCTAAGAAGTACAGTATATGCACAGTAAATGGCTGAAATTTTTACCATATATTTTTCAGATCGAGATCTCGCACAACCATGAAAATTTTGTTGATATAGTTATCTGTTTCTAAGATACAGAGGTTCAAATTTACCCGACATCTACACGTAAAATCCGGAATTAGGAGAAATTTAAATAATAAATCACCGCAGTAAATTGCTCAAATTTTAACGGTTTATTCTTTAGGCATTTATCTAGAAGAGCCATCTCCCCATTTTCAAAAATCTTTATCCGTCATCGAGAAACGTCCCCCAAAACTCGTTTTTTTGGGTATCAAAACCCAACTGCGGATTCCGAGACAGCTAAGCACACCAAATGGCTGTAATTTTTACGATTACTCCTAATATCCTGTTCTTGAACAGCCCTGCGAAATTTCTTCGTACCTTTATCCGTTTCCGAGATACAGAGGTTCAAATTTACCCTACATACACACGAAAAATACACACGTAAAATACGGTGTGAGGTGAAAACGTTGTTTATAATGTGACATACCACGGAGAAATATGCTGTAAAGCGTCTCCGTTATCATCTGGGAACTCCATGTTGCAGTACTGAAGGACAAGCGCAATTATTTTGCATGTAAAATTCGATCTGAAGTGTAAAATTGGTTTTGCTTTATTTCAATTTCTCGCAAGTAACCTATGCACTTTTCATATGAGTTATCTGTCCTCCTGCAGCGGGGAAAGAAGGGAGCCAGCGTTAAAATACTCCTTCCGGATCACAAAAAATGTTAATATGTTCCCTTTTATGTAAAAGACTCTGAATGAAAAGTGGAGTACCAGCTGCCTCAATCTGCCTTCCTCAGCATCTTTAAACATTCGATACGATATTGCAGTGCCTGTGTTATTCTGATTATGATGCAAAGTTGCTTTCTACACGCATGCATGTCCAAAGAAACAGGCACTGTAGAAACTACAGCCGTTACGAAACACATCAAATGAATTCGCAGTTGCGAATAAGGACTACCACCAGCTGTAGAGTGGAATGACGACAGTGAAAAATTGTGCCGGATTTCCCGGAAAATCAAAACACCGTAGCGTAAGCATACAACGCGTAACATGGCATAAATTAAACTTTATAGCACAATTACTGGCAAAGAATTTATGCTACAGCATGTTCCAAGCAGTAAGATATCTTCACTGAGCAATTCGTGTGGAGTATGCGTCTATAAACTGCCAGCCACATCGAATTCTGGGGCGCCACCTGGAAGAACAATACATAATCGCACAAGATGTGTCCTCGATGGAGATTATCATTAGAGTTCATGAGATGGGGCATTACGCGATACCGAAACTAGCAGACATTCATATAATATAGGGTGCAGTTAGAAATACCCGGAAATCTGAACGAAATAACGTAAAAAGCTTTCAGCATAGACACCACCCTCAGTGCAGGAAACTTATCGCCAGCCAACGCTTTCGACAAAAATGTGTTAGGAGATCGTGAAAAGGGAAGATTTAACAATAAACAATCGTCAAGCTGCCGGCGAAACGCTCACTTCCAGAGAACACAGCGTGGGGAATACTGGTCGAGCATTAGTTGCACTCCTCTACATCTACATCCACACTCTGCGCAGTGCATGGCGACAGAGGGCACTCCCCATTATACCAGCTACAAAGGGTTTTCCCGTTCCATCGACATAGGAGCGCGAGAGGAGTGACTATTTCAATGCCTCAGCTCGGGCTGTAATTAATTTAATCTTGTCCTCACGATCTCTACGAGAGCAATACGAAGTGGGCTATACTGTATTCCTAGATTCATTATTTAAAGCTGGTTCTCGAAATCTTAAGCAGCATTTTTCGGTACAGTTTACCTCTGTGTTCAAGTGTCTGCTATAGTTATAGCTCAATTTTTTTCAAATCTCTGTGACACTCTCCCAGGGTCAAGCAAACCTGTGACCAGATGTGCTGTACTTCTCTGTGTATGTTCAGTATCCCTTGTTAGTGCTGTTTGATGTGGATCCCATACACTTGAGCAATATTCTAGGATGGATGGCACGAGTGATTTTTAAGCAATCTCCCCTGTGGACAGGCTGCATCTGGGTAGTATTCTATCAATAAACCCATGTCGAACACCTGTTTCAACTACGACTGTGTATCATATCCTTACGAAGTCTTATACCGAGCTATTTGTGTGGGTTGGCCGATTCCAGTTCTAACTCTTTCATACTGTAGTCATAGTATACTACAGTTCTAAATTTCTGCACATTTAAAGCAAGTAACCCATCTTCCCAGAACTTTGAAATCTTATCAAGATTCGACTGAATATATGTGTAGCTTCTTTCCGGCAGCATTTCAATGAAACAATTGCATCATCTGCGAAAATGTCCGAGGTTAGTATTAACACTCGTATTTATCTGTAAGGTCATGAATACGCGACATAACCAGAAACGATCCCAACACACTTCCCTGGGGCACACCCGAAGGTGGTTCCACATCTGTCTGTGACTTTCCATGCAAGATAACGTGGTACGTCCTCCCGACCAAGAAACCGTAATTCCAGTCATAAATTTAAGTAGATACCCCGCACGATCGGACTTTTCATAATAAACATCGGTGTGGTGTTGAATCATATGCTTTTCGGAACTCGAGAAATAACTGTCTCTATCTGATTACCTTGATCCATGGCTTTCAGGATGATTGACAACGTGTGCAAGTAATGCGGCCAAGCGATAGTGAATGCAGTGTCCGTTCTATCAACTGTATTATGTTACAATCCAAGCACTGAGTCTAACAGTATTCAGTTAGTACAGTTACTAACAACCGAAGCTGTTGCTGCAAGGCGTAAAGCCGGCCGGTGTGGCCGAGCGGTTCTAGGCGCTACAGTCTGGAACCGCGCGACCGCTAAGGTCGCAGGTTCGAATCCTGCCTCGGGCATGGATGTGTCTGATGTCCTTAGGTTAGTTAGGTTTAAGTAGTTCTAAGTTCTAGGGGACTGATGACCTCAGATGTTAAGTCCCATAGTGCTCGGAGTCATTTGAACCATTTGAACAAGGCGTAAATGCCTGCGTGAATAAAACACTAAGTATTAATTCACAACTATTAGTGGCCCATTACAATCAGTTTAAGATCCTCTGCCATCTGGACAATTTGACGCTAAGCATTTGGGATAACGTGAATGCAGATGCACATGGACTGCAGTATGGTTGTACATTGCTACTGCAATAATTAAGTACCAAAACTGCATATCGCCTGATTCACATTTTGATGCGTTATTAGTTATTTTTTTATTGTTTCCGACTGATTTGCGTAAACTGGTGCACTTCGTCGTGGCCTTAGCGAACAGACGAACTTTTGTAACATCAGAAGGTACAATTCAGCACTAACAGTCTGTGTTCCAGGCACGAATTGAGAAACGATAAATGTTTCTTGATGTTACAAAAACAAATATAAAAGGCAAAAAAATATAAAACATGTTTTCTGATTCTTCTGTGTATACTTAAAATTTTAAAATTTTCCTTACTTTCTACAGTTCAGTGAGGTGTTGCTCCTATTTGGTACAGTAAACATTTCATCGCATGATCATAACATTGGCAGGTTCTGGAATTCACGTTGTCATTTTTAGGTTTCCATGCCGAATCTGTAGCCGGCCAGGGTGGCCGAGCGGTTCTAGGCGCTACAGTCTGGACCGTTACGGTCACAGGTTCGAATCCTGCCTCGGACACGGATGTGTGTGATGTCCTTAGGTTAGTTAGGTTTAAGTAGTTCTAAGTTCTAGGGGACTGATGACCTTAGAAGTTAAGTCCCATAGGTCTCAGAGCCATTTGACCCATTTTGAACCTAGTCTGTAAAAACAGAATCCTTATACGATCGCTTTGTTGCAAGTTTGTCTGGCTGTCTGCCTGTCCGACCGTTAGGAACTCTCTTTCTCAAGAATGAGCAGACGTGCTAAGTTCAAATTTATGCCACATATTAAGGTCTATAGTCCTTTGGCGATGTAAACGTTTTCGATTTCTAAGTCTATTCAGACAAAACATACGGCTATTTACGTTACGTATTTTGACACTCGAAAACTCACTCATCGAAACCTATACGGTACTATACATTGACCTAGAATCATGATAAGCTAGGTACTGATGGTACTGAGGTACTGATATCTGGTATCTCCGAAGCGAGAAAGGAAAAGTGGTGCAACCTCCTACAAGAGACGGACATGAAGCACAGCAGTAGGAAGGCATGGAAACTGGTCAAAAGTCTCAACAACGACCCAACAGAACCACAACCAAATTACAGTGAAGCTACACCTGATCAGATAGTTCACCTACTACTCATGAACGGAAAAACTAAAAGGAAGATCAGGAATGGCAAAATTAAAAGAAAGTTGAACGAGGAGATTAGCTTCCTAACTCACCCGTTCTCCCTTCAGGAGCTACAAGATGCCATCAAAGATTTGAATAACAATAAGGCCGCTGGCCTCTACGATCTGAGATCTGAGCAAATTAAACATTTTGGACCGGGAGTACAAGCATGGATCCTAGAGCTAATGAATAACTGTATTACAACAATGCAAATTCCTAAACTGTGGAGGAAAGCTCGGGTTATTGCGTTCCTAAAACCAGGGAAAGACCCAGCTGAAGCTAAAAATTTCCGGCCTGTCTCACTGCTTTGTCATTTATTTAAAGTGCTGGAGCGAATGATCCTCAAACGCATAGCTGATTATGTGGACAAAGCCCTCATTAACGAACAAGCTGGATTCCGACCAGGAAAATCATGCTGTGGCCAAATCCTTAACCTCACACAGTACATCGAAGACGGCTATCAGAGGGGAGAAGTAACTGGGGTCGCATTCCTGGATCTCAGTGCTGCATATGACACAGTTAACCATAAGTTGCTTACCCAGAAAGTGTATAATGTCACTAAGGACTACACCCTTTCTATGTTCGTGCAATGTATGCTACAGAACAGACGCTACTATGTAACCTTACAATCTAAAAACAGCCGATGGAGGACACAGAAAAATGGACTTGCACAGGGCAGTGTCTTGGCTCCAATATTATTTAACATTTATACCAATGATCTTCCCATCAGCCACCAGACACGAATGTTCATATATGCTGATGATGCAGCAGTGGCCACACAGGATAAAACCTTTGAACAAGTGGAGGAGAATCTCACAGGAGCCTTAACAGAACTTGCTACCTATTACGACGGCAATAATCTCAAACCAAACCCTAGTAAATCTCAAGTATCCGCCTTCCATCTTAGGAACAAACAAGCCAAACGGAAACTCCGAGTCATGTGGCAAGGGGAAGAGCTGAAACATTCAAACAGCCCAAAATACCTGGGAGTAACATTGGACAGAACACTTACTTTTAAGCAGCACTGTCACAACACTAAAAAAAAGGTCTGTGCCAGGAACAACATACTGCGGAAGCTAACAGGTTCATCGTGGGGAGCTCAACCACATGTTTTGCGCACCACGGGTCTGGTGCTGAGTATCTCAGCAGCGGAATATGCGGCGCCAGTTTGGAGGAACTCTGCCCACGCTAACCAAGTTGACGTCGCCGTAAACGAAATTGTACGTATCGCCACAGGATGCCTCAAACCAACTCCCACAGACATCATTTACCCCATCATAGGCATAGCACCACCCACTATCCGCAGACAAGTAGCCGCCGAGATCGAAAGATCAAAACAAAAGAATGATCCTCGACACCCGATGCATATGCACCGAAAACAACGTGTCCGGCTGAAATCCCGCAGGAGTTTCATTGAGACTACTGAAGAGCTTGCCACCAAGCCCGTCGCAAGGCGGCTATCTCTCTGGGAAGAAATGGTGCCACACTCCACAATGGAACTACTTGAGGAGGGATCTGCAGGATTTCAACTACCTTTTACAACTTGGAGGTCATTAAACCGGCTGCGCACTGGAGTAACTGGGTGCAAATCAAACCTATTTAAATGGGGTTACAGTGATAGCGATAGGTGTGAATGCAGAGCAATACAGGACTTGGACCACCTACTGATCTGCCCGGATATGTCTATAACATGCACTAAAGATGATATTTTGAAAGTCAATGACAAAGCAATCTACGTTGCTAATTACTGGGAAGGGAAGATATAATTGGTGCATCCGGACACGGAAGAAGAAGAATGATAAGCTCAAGCACTGTGGTATGAATGCGGCAGCGCTCGAATGGTTTAAATCATACCTAACTGGAAGAGTGCAGAAAGTTGAAATAAGCAGTTCACATAATATGCAAAAAAACTGGTGATTTCTCAAACTGGGGAACAATCAAGAATGGGGTGCCGCAAGGTTCGGTCTTGGGTCCTCTGCTGTTCTTAGTATATATTAATGACTTGCCACTCTATATTCACAAAGATGCAAAGCTGGTACTTTTTGCCGATGATACAAGTGTAGCTATCACACCCAGCAGACAAGAATTAACTGGTGAAATTGTAAACGAAGTTTTTCAGAAAATCATTAAGTGGTTCTCTGCAAATGGGCTCCCATTAAACTTTGACGAAACACAGTACATACAGTTCGACACAGTAAATGGAATGACACCATTAATAAATATAGACTTCGATCAGAAATCGGTAGCTAAGGTAGAATATTCAAAATTTCTAGGTGTATACATTGATGAGGGGTTGAACTGGAAAAAACACACTGAGGATCTGCTGAAACGTTTGAGTTCAGCTACTTATGCTGTTGGGATCATTGCAAATTTTGGCAATGTACATCTCAGTAAATTAGCTTACCACACCTATTTCATTCTCTATTTACGTGTGGCATCATATTCTGGGGTAACTCATCATTGAGTAAAAGAATGTTCATTGCACAAAAGCGTGTAATCAGAATAATTGCTGGAGCTCATCCAAGAACGTCCTGCAGACACTTATTTAAAGAGCTAGAGATCTTCACTGTACCCTCACAATATATATATTCATTTATGAAATTTGTTATTAACAATCCGAACGAATTCAAAAGTAATAGCAGTGTACATGGCTACAACACTAGGAGAAAGGATGATGTTCACTACTCAAGGTTACATCTAACTTTGGCTCAGAAGTGGGTAAAATATGCTGCCACGAAAGTCTTTGGTCACTTACCTAATAGCATCAAAAGTCTGACAGATAGCCGTATAGCATTTAAAGGGAAATTAAAAGAAATTCTTAATGGCAACTCCTTCTACTCATTAGATGAATTTTTGGATATAGTAAGTGGGTAATTTTTCCAACCCCCACCAAAAAAAATTAAAAATATTAAGTCTCATGTAATATTTTGTGTAATGTAATATCTTGTATAGACACCTTTTATTAACCTGATACGTTCCACATCATTACGAAGTGTCGTATTCATGATCTATGGAACAAGTACTAATCTAGTCTAATCTAGTCTGAAATTTGGTAAGAAGCAAGGTTCCACAGTACTAGTAAAGGAAAAGTCATAAACTGTTAACTAGTAATTATATTACACGAAAAAAATATTTCTTCTTTCATTTGTTATCCGACTTCATACTTGAACTTAAAACAGTCTCGAAAGTCTTGAATACTTGGATACGTTGCCAGTCGATAACAGGCAAAAATCGTCACCATTCTCTGTTCCCGGATTGGATAAACTGTCTATAATCATGTTCGTACGGAACCCTCAGTGTGGGAGTCCTACTCGCACATGGCCATTTTTTATCTCGCTTTGGAGAACAACAGTGCCACAACGAATGTATGGTCATTTGTTGCATGTCATCTACAGTGATCAGTAAGAACCTTATGATCACCTACCTAATAGCCGGTATGTCCACTACTGGCACAGATAACAGTGGCGGCACGTCGTGGCATGGAAGTAATGAAGCCTTGCTAGGTCGCTGGAGGGAGTTGGCGCCATATCTGCACACACACGTCACCTAATTCCCATAAATTCCGTGGAAGGGAGGGGGGCAGGTGATGAGCTCTGACATCACGTTCAATCACATCCCATATGTGTTCCGTAGTGTCCAGATATGGCGAGTTGGGAGGCCAGCTCATGAAATGGAACGCGCCACTCTCGAACCACTCCATCACACTTCTACCCTTGTGACATGGCGCATTATCTTGTTGAAATATGCCACTGTCGTCACGAAACATGACACGTGAATGTTCCCCAGAGCATAATGGAGCCACAACCAGCTTGTCGCCGTTCCGCGGTAATGGTGTCAAGGAGCTGTTCCCTTGGAAGGCACCAGATTCCCGCCCTCCCATCGGCGCGGTGAAGGAGGTAGCGGGATTCAAAAGATCATGCAACGCTCTTCCATCGCACCAACGTCCAGTGCCAATGGTCACGTGTCCATTTCGGTCGTATTTGTCGATGCCGTGGTATTTATCAGTGCACGGGTCTTCGGCTGCGAAGGCCCATCGTTAGGAGTGTTCGGTTCACCTTGGTGTCGCCACGTGCTGAAGACACTCACCACAGCACTCCCCGAACACCTGACAAATCGTGCAGTCCCCGAAATTATCGTGCCGTGCCTCAGGGCCATCACAGTCCTCCTCCGGTCAAATTCAGACAGATCGCGCGCCATCCCCATTGTATACAAGGTCAGATACTACAGACACCGCGCGTGTGTCTGGCTAGCAGTTATTCCTCGCCAGGTGACGCTGCTGTTGCCTGGACGGGTTTATATCGATAGTAGATCGGTGGTCATAATGTTCTGGCTGATCGGTGTAGTGGAGAGGGGTACTAACAGTCCATTCTAATTTTTCTTTCATTTTGATTGCGCTTTTACCTGTATTTTTCGAATAATCCTAGTCTATCACCGATCCATGTAGTGTGGTTAAACTTTTGTTGTTAGAAATGTGATGACATGTTCACAATATTTTGCAACGATTGTATAAATAGTTTCGTTTCCACTTACTCAGCTGATGCCGCTCACTTCTTATTTTAAAATGCCTGCGCGTGTTTGTTTGTTTAGTGCCTCCTTTTCACATATCGGCGTGAGAAATAAGTCGGCGATTTCGTTTACGGAAAGCGTTGCGACCAAAGTCACCTCGAAACGTATGAGCGGCCAAGGAGGTCAGAATTTTGAATGTTAGGATATTTTACTTCTTATCCCAGACATACGTCACTTAAACGAGCGCACTCAGTCCAGCGTCCTTAAAACACCAGTAAATCATTACTCAGCTTCTGCAAGTTTGCACCATCTCTTGCATGACTCCTTGGATTCTGCTATCACCCACGTATAGGGAGATAAGAGCTCCCACTAACTACTTCTTGACACACCACTGACCACTGCATTTACTACACTGATTTAGGCTAGTCACAAAAAAATATGGAGTGGACGACCCGTCTCGGCTTTCAATCCACTCATGCACAGTATGGATTCAATGTCTTAACTACTGCCCCACCCTGTTTGATACGTGATTCTTCGACAAATCTAATGACGTAGCAGGTAATCGGAGAATGTATGGCTCTGAATTACTCATCGATTGCATCAAAAAAAGTTTTGCATCACCTCGTTTCCGAGAGTTCCGGAACCTGTACAGAAAATTGGAATAGAGATCAACATAAAATCATTTCCGCCCTTTTTATTGCCCATGAAAACCACACATTGCATGTTGTACCACCATACAGCAAGACCTTCAGAGGTGGGGTTCAGATTATTGTACACACCAGTACCTCTAATACCCAGTAGCACGTCATTTTGGATTGATGCATGCCTGTATTCGTCGTGGCATACTATCCACAAGTTCATCAAGGCACTGTTGGTCCAGATTGTCCCACTACTCAACGGCGATTCGGCGTAGATCTCTCACAGTGGTTGGTGGGTCACGTCGTCCATAAACAGCCCTTCTATCCCAGGCATGTTCGATAGTGTCCATGTCCGGAAAACATGCTGGTCACTCTAGGCGAGCGATGGCGTTATCCTCAAGGAAGGTATTCACAAGATATGCAAGATGCGGGCTCGAATTGTCGTCCATGAGGACGAATGCCTCGCCAATATGCTGCCGACATGGTTGCACTATAGGTCAGAGGATGACACGCACGTATCGTACAGCCGTTACGACGCCCTCCATGACCATCAGCAGCGTACGTCAGCCCCACATAATGCCACCCCAAAACAGCAGGGAAACTCCGCCTTGACGCACTCGCTGGACATTGTGTCTAAGGCGTTCAGACTGATCAGGTTGACTACAAACACATCTCCAACGATTGTCTGGTTGAAGGCATATGTGACACTCATCGGTGAAGAGAACGTGATGTCATTCATGAGCGGTCCATTCGACATGTTGTTGGGCCCATCTGTACCGCGCTGCATGGTGTCGTGCTTGCAAAGATGAATCTCTCCATGGACGTCAAGAGTGACGTTGCGCATCATGCAGCCTATTCTGCATAATTTGGGTCGTGACACGACGTCCTGAGGCTGTACGGCTGTACAAAAAGCATTATTCAACATGGTGGCGTTGCTGTCAGTGGTCCTCCGAGCCATAATCCGATCCGTAGGTAGCGGTTATCCACTGCAGTAGTAGCCCCTGGGCGGCCTGAGAGAGGCATGCCATCGACAGTTCCTGTCTCTCTGTATCTCCTCCATGTCCGAACAACATCGTTTTGGTTCACTCCTAGACGCCTGGACACTTTCCCTATTGAGAGCCCTTCCTGGCACACAGTAACAACGCAGACACGATCGAACCACGGTATTGACAGTCTAGGCACGGTAGAACTACAGACAACACGAGCTGTGTACCTTCTTCCTGGTGGAATGACTGGAACTGATTGGCTGTAGGACCCCCTCCGTCTAACAGGCGTTGCTAATGCATGGTTGTTTACATCTTTGGACGGGTTTGGTTCAAAATTGTTCAAATGGCTCTGAGCACTAAGGGTCTTAACTTCTGATGTCATCAGTCCCTTAGAACTTAGAAATACTTAAACCTAACTAACCTAAGGACATCACACACATCCATGCCCGAGACAGGATTCGAACATGCGACCGTAGCGGTCGAGCGGTTCCAGACTGTAGCGCCTAGAACCGCTCGGCCACTCCGTCCGGCTGGACGGGTTTGGTGACATCTCTGAATAGTCAGAGGGTCTGGGAAACGGGGTGATGCTTTTTTGATGTGTGTATATCGACACCGACGGGATATTAAACACTAATCTTCCTTCTTTCCTAAAGTGGCTCGCAGAACGAATGATTAAAAAAAAATTAGACATCGAATGAGACTAGCTGACAAATACGGACGTGTTGAGCTAGCGAAAACGTATTCCGCATCGTACGGCGTGATTTCCACACAACGCAAATATTACTTTTGATTTTGTGATCGTTTAATTTCTTCAGAACTAAAATTACACATGAAATTTCGGGCGCAGTAGGAAATAAGACACACGATACAATCTGTAATTTATACTGACGGATGGCAAGTAAACGTCAGCGGTGTTTGGGCTTACGACCTTGAAAGAGGTCTGTTGCTGCGCAGAACACAGCAAGCTTTGAGACTGCCTCAGCGGCTACACCTCTGCGATATCTCTTGCGTAACCGGAACAACCGACTACGCGCAGATACGAAGGAGAACCTCAATGTCATTCACTTGTTTGTTCAGTGTGTCACAAAACCATATTCTGGGCGTGTGGTGCAAACTAGCTGAATAATAAGGTCAGAAATTTGAGGACTTTTTTTCTATTGGTATGCTGTGATAAATTTTGTATTTCTTGAGCATGACCACCCCCATATAGAATCTCTCCTCACCCATCTCTGATCGGTTAAATTATTGTGATCGAAAGTCTAACAGTTCGAAAATGATGCAATGAGTCTCGAATAACAGCAGAAAATAGATAGGGAACTTTCAAGACAGCAAAAGAGAGGTCGGGCACACAAGTTAAGTCTGTCAGCTGGCCATGGTGGCCGAGCGGTTCTAGGCGCTACAGTCTGGAACCACTCGACCCCTACGGTCGCAGGTTCGAATCCTGCCTCGGGCATGGATGTGTGTGATGTCCTTAGGTTAGTTAGGTTAAGTAGTTCTAAGTTCTAGGGGACTGATGACCTCAGAAGTTAAGTCCCGTAGTGCTCAGAGCCATTTGAACCATTTTTTAAATCTGCCAGGAGATAATATTCATTTTGGAAAGAGTCCCCTGCGTTGTGGTTAAGTCATTTCTGCACAACATCCTCTCTTACACGAGTGCTACTCCCGCAAGGTATGCAGGAGAGCTTCGTGAAGTGTGGAAGGTAGGAAGAGAGTTACTAGTCGAAGGAAAGCTGTGAGGGCGAGTTGCGAGTCCTACATGGACAGATAGCCGTTTGCTCGCAGTAGGCGAAGGTTCGAGATCCGAATTCTAGTCCAGAACACAGTTTTAATTTGCCAGAAAGTTTCAGACTGAACCGTGATTGAGACCTTATTTATTTATTTTTTTGCTGTTTTGTATATGACACTGTAGAAGATACTGCAGTCCATGCTTCACAGTTATTGTTCAAATGTTTTGTGAAAACGAAAACAGGAGTCTCCAGGAATTACACAGTGCGCCGCGCGGGATTAGCCGAGTGGTCTTAGGCGCTACAGTCATGGACTGTGCGGCTGGTCCCGGCGGAGGTTCGAGTCCTCCCTCGGGCATGGGTGTGTGTGTTTGTCCTTTGGATAGTTTAGGTTAAGTAGTGTGTAAGCTTAGGGACTGATGACCTTAGCAGTTAAGTCCCATAAGATTTCACACACATTTGAACATTTGAATTACACAGTGAATTTTTGTCCAAATTTTCATCGGCAAACGAAGAGAGGGAAATGGAGGAACGGGGTATCAAACTGACCAGCGTGAGGTCTAGTTGTGCAAAAACAGATTTAATTGCTTGAAAGTAATCAGGATAATTAAGAAAAAATTAATGAGTGATTTGAGGGAAAATTTACATATTTCAGGAACAGTGTCAAAAAGTTCATATCTTCGGGGCATTGCTATTTTGCACATAAAAATTTACATTGTTGTGATGTTTAACCGTAAAAAATATCTGTATGAAACTTGAAATAAAAAAGGTCAAATCATTTGTGAAATGATTTGTCTGAATATCAGAAATAAAACAGAACAGAGCTACATTTGACATGCCTTTGAACGATGCTCGAAACGTTTATATCTCAAGACCACATTAACAACGGACAGCATGGTAAATATCCATTAGCACTCTTAAAAATTCTAAAACATTGCTTTAAAATCTCAATTGGCTCCTCATTTGCTGTACATGATTTCGAGGACCGCATGTTTCTCTACTCTACATTTTTTTGTCTAATTCACCCATGAAGACCATTTCACTTATCATTTGTGGAACGCGCGTTACCATGTCTCTTTGTTCGAAAACCATGTAATTGTCTCTCATTATGACATAGTAGTTTGAGATATGGTTCAGAGGGGTTTATAACCTACGTATTGGTGGAAAAGCGTGGCGCCCTGCGACATCAGCCTCCGACTAGGCGAGTGTTTCAAACAGCAAGGTGTCGACACATGCGAAAAAAAGGCCGGAGCTCGGAAGCTCATGTTATCTGTAAGGTGACTTAATGATGTCACATTGGCATAAATTTCGCCACAGTACTGCTCGACCCCATCGTACATGTCACACCTTGGGAGGTCATCGCAGCCCCTCTTATCCACATTTAACCCCTTTTTTTGACTCCCTTACGGTGGGAGTCAGACCCACGACTCCCAGCATTGAAATCCCGTGGCTTTCTTGTGGGTGGCCGAGGAAAACATTTCAGACACACTGCCGATCAGAATCGACACAAAAAGACCTCAGGGGGTGGCATATAGGGCGTAAATGAAACCAAGTCTTCCCTTGGGGCGTCGATTCACTCACATTTTGAGGCCGAAGACGATATTTCGCAGCGCGAAGAGCAACAGGCCAACGTTTTTGACAACCTTTGACACTGCTGACTCCTCCTCCTCTCCCACCTCCCCCCCCCCCCCTTTCTGGACGATTCAACCCTCCTCTCAGAACGCCGTGACTACATTCCGTTGGAATGCAGCACGACTGCAAATTGTGTTCTGGAGCACTGAGTGGGAAAACTAAGGACCGTTCAAAATCATTCGACGAAATCTGAAAGTGATCCGAAGCAGCTGAGTGTGCTTATGCTGTCTCAGTTCTCATGATTCGTGCCTTCCACTGATGTGACCGCGGGGGGAGAGGGGAGGGGGAGTTACGGCATTCAAACATGCTTTGAAAAACGGCGAATGGTACGCTAAGACCGCCAGTTGCGGTAACAGCCTCAGTAACACATGCCTACCTTTATTGGGTACTTTAAAAATGTACAATACAAAAACCAAGTGTGATGGCGTCATAGGCACCTGCAGGCACGTTACAATGATGTAGAGCATCAGTAGGTGTGCAGTATCAGACGGGTGTCAAGGGGTTGCCTGCATGCAGGCGCTTAGAGCTCTGGCACAAGTTGTCTCTGTACAGGTATATTTTTAAAGTGCTGAATAAAGGTGGACAGATGGTACCGAAGGTGTGGCCGAAATTGGCGGTCTTAGAAGAAGCCGTTTTTTTTTATGTTCGTTTCAAAGTGTCCCCCACCCCGCCACCCCCTCCCAAACCACACGCCTAAGGAAGGTGCGAAAAAAGGAGGGATGAAAAATCACAAACATCCTTTTCTGCTTCAGATCACGTCCAGATATCGTCAGATGATTTTGAACGGTGATTCCACACAGCAGACGAAAGCAAAACTTCCAGTCGCAGTACACCCCAAAGGGGCGAAATCACATTCTGTGTGCCTGGAGCCCAGCGATGTCCTTGGAAAAGGGTTGAATGGTTCTGGGGGTGTCAGCAGTGTCGTTTTCGACCGCATAATGTGTGGAAATCAACGTCCCATAGAACCGGTGGTTCTGCTGACACCCTCTGTGCCACCCCGTGCGGCCTTTTCGTGTCAATTCTGAGCGGCAGTGTGTCTGAAATGTTTTCCTCGGCTACTCATAAGAAAACTGCATGATTTCAATTCTGGGCATCGCAGGTCTGACTTACGACGTACAGGCATCGAAACAAGGGATGAAATGTGTGTAAGAGAGGATGTGACAACCATCCCATCGTCTGAGACATCTAGGTGGACGTTAGGCAGAGTTGGGGTGAAATTTGGGCCAATGTGACTTCAGTAACTCACCTTACACCTCACTTGAACTTTTGAGCTATGGCATTTTTTTAGCATGTGTAGACACGTGGCTGTCCGAAGCATTGCCAAACCAGATGGCGTCATCGCAAGGCGCCGCCCTCTTGCTCAGTTACAGAGGAACGCAGAAATTTCAAACTTCTGCGTCGCAATGGGAGACAATCACAGGGTTTCGAAGAAGTGACTCTTTAACAACGTTGCACATCGTATTTTACTTCTTACTTTTCGACAAATAATTTCACAAAAAAATTTACTGTGGTTTTGCAATTTATTATTATTTTTTGTAATAATCTATACCACATTAATAACTCCAGGACAGGTTGTGGAAATAGCATTAACAGAAGGTGCTAGGTTCCGATGTGACTAAAAGCTCGAGCATAGCGTGTAATTTCCCAAGCTGTGACGTAAACTGTTCGTGCTATTCTGGACATGCTTAAGTACCGCACTACTATATGATACTTCAGTATCACAGATAAGTAACTGATAACGTTCTTGGCCTCTGTCTGTTCAAGTTTTCCAGTTTCTCTGTAGCTGTAGATATATCTCGTATGTCATCATCTGACGATAATGACAAATTAATATCCCAGTTTTACAAGGTTTATCAACAAATAGACATTTGATTAGCAGTTCTAAACGTAACTTCTATTATGGAATGCAGCTATCAAAGGTTTTGTTTGCAACATATTTATTTGGGCGTTGTTGTAACATCCTAGACTGCCCGGATAGTCTTGCGTGTTAAAGCGCCGTTTCCATGATGGGGAGATGCACGGTCCCCGGATCGGATTAATGACGAGGGACAGTGGGCTGGCCAGTCTGGATATTGTTTTTAGCCGGTTTATCATATTCCACTAAGTGAGTACCGGCCTGGTACCCAACTCCCGCCTAAGTTATACGATGATCATATGAACTGAAAAGTTAGTTTGCTCAGGAGATAGCACCCATACACTACGAAGAGAAGTTGCATAATAAGGTATCTCAGTAGAACTTTTCCATTCAGGTGACATTATCACTTTCCCACGCCTCTCTGACAATAATGCTATACAACTTCACATTGATTTCCGTCACAAAAAACTTATTGTCTTTACGGAATTAGTGCATTGAGAGATCATAATGATTCTGGTAATCAATTATGAATGTACCGACATTTCTTTCCCCTTAACTTATTTTAAAAACTAGGTTAGTTATTTTAGTTAGCCTTTTTTATTTTGGAGCAGTAGAGTGTTGACTTACTGTCTGTAGCTCGATGACGAAAAGACGTCCGATTGCCCCTGACACTCAACAGTTAACATCGGCACAAGTCGTAACATTTCGTGTCGGCTGTGTTCTACCTGCGATTGTTGCCAACCACAGCGATCTAACAGCAGTGGGTCACAGGTTTGTTTGAACGTGAACGCCCCTGCATATGATTTCACCAAACCTTGTTAGGCCTACTTTCGTAGTAATTTATACCACAACTGCTGATCGGTACGAGGCGCGGGAGTCCGTAAGTTGTCATTGCTGGACTCAAAAAAGTAAGCATTCCTCGTTTCCTGTCCCTTCACCACACGGTGACTGCATCATTCTCCTGCTCCCTGATGTCTATGAGCTAGTCGGATTTCGATCCACAACCAAGGGCGTTCATACCCGGGGGCGTCCGCTCCCCTCCCCCCCCCCCCCCCTCCCTTCCCCTAACAGTCACGGGAAGCGAAAAAATTCAATGCAGTCAGGTGTTTTTCTTTAAAGAATGATTCTAAAGTCGGTATTTCGCAGGTTTGTAACAGGATCGGAACCCCATTCGTCTTCCAAAATATAAAAAATACTCCATATATTCAGGTCTAGGCCCTTCCCCTACAAACTATCGTATAGGCACCCTTGTCCACAACCAAGCCCTATTGTTGTGCCCACTATCCAAGTCATTGTGTGCACATAAGCACAAATTCAAATTATGGCACCAGACAAACGGAGACGAATAGTACGGAAATACTTTTAGAAAGATGACAAAAGTTTATGATCACTTTCAAAAAATTCTGATACTTGTAACCACATTCACTACAGTATCTGTATTCCAAACAACGATTTTACATGGGTTAAATGGATACATCTTTCTGCTAAAAGTAAAAATTGTAATAATGTACTTAATAAAACAGAGCAACTATTCAACTATTATAAGTTAGAAAAAGAGATCTATATGTGCAACAGTAGCTATTTATTGTTTGTAAAACGAACGTTTTTACCACAAAAAGCAATATTTTGTCGTAAAAAATAATTTCATGGAATTGCTTCATACACCTAAACATTAAGACGTAACATAACAGTTACCCGAAAAAACGATTGTTCGGCTGCAGTTAATCGATGGGAATAATCGATTCATTTAAACAATCGAAAAGACTCTTATTCTCAATCGCCCATCCCTAAATCCGTGTGCTTTTTCTTTCAGTGTAAGCTCGCACGTGGATGTATACGTGGCTGCAGCACCATCTATGAAGTCTTATCACAGGCCGCGAAGCGGACCCATTTTTCGGGCCTGATACAGCGTTATGTAACCGATTTTTGGTGCCATGTCTCATCCTTGAATTTTTCCTTATCTGTGCTTGTGGATGGGAAACTTTTGAGCAGCTTGCATTAATGTTAATTGTGTTTCACTTATTACAGTGTGTATTAATTTCCGTGCCGCGACACATGACCAGTTTTCAACACTGAAACCTTATTACACACTGACGCAAAAAAAAGTCGCAACACCAAGAAGGAGTTGTGTGACAAACGCAAGTTGGTAGGCGTGTTTGCATATCTGAAAGATATCTGTTCAAATTTCGCATAAGAGCGGCGCTAGAAGTGACACGATGAGGATGCAATCACGTTTGCTTGAAATAAACATTAGTGAGCGTTTATTACCTTTGATTGCCTTTGAGATTAGAGGTGGTGAGTTGATGTTAGTCAAGAATGCCTTTCAGGGGACAAAGATGCCATTATCAACAACTAACTGGGTTTGAATGGGGTCGTTTAATAGGGCTGCGAGGAGTTGGATATTTCTTCTGCGACACTGCAGAAAGACTTGGTAACAATGTAGCGATTGTGTATGACTGCTGCCAGCGGTGGTCACGAGAATGTACGGCCTTAAGAAGACCGGGTTCCGGACTACCACGTCGCACTACCGAGAGAGAAAACCATCGTGTTCGGCATATTGCTCTGGCACATCTTAATTCATCTGCAGCAATAATTTGAGCAGCAATTGGCGCCACAGTGACACAACGAATCGGATACTTCAAGGACAGCTCCGAGTCAGAGGCCCTGTAGCGTGCATTCCACTAACCCCAAATCACCGCCATTTGCGACTTCAGTAGTGGTAAGTGAGAGTTCATAGGAGGACAGGGTGGATATGTGTTTTCTGACGAAAGCTAGTTCTGTCTCGGTGCCAATAATGGCCGTTTATTGGATAGAAGGAGGTCTGTTGAGGACCTCTTACCAACCAGTCTGTGGCGTAGACGCACAATACCCACACCTGGAGTTATGGTGAGGGATACGATTTCGTATGACAGCAGGAGCATTCCCGTGGTAATCCAGTGCACCCTGACTGCAAATCTGTACGTTAATCTGGTGATTCCACCTACTGCGCTGTTATTCATGAGCTGCATTCCTAGCGGTGTTTCTCAACAGGACAACGCACGACCATATACCGCTGTTGTAACCCAATATGCTCTACAGAATGTCGACATATTGTCCCGGCCTATTCGATCACCATCTCTGTCTCCAGTCTAGGGCATATGGGACGTCATCGGACGACATCTGGAGCGTTATCCGCACCCAGTATTTTCCGTCCCTGTAATTAGTGATCAAGTGCAACAGGCATGGAACCCCATCCCACAAAGTGACATCCAGCCCCAGTACAACACTATACACGCACGTTTGCATGCTAGCAGTCAACATTTTGACCTTTACACTGGTTATAAATGTACCAGCATTTCACATTTACAATTGCTCATCTCGCACTTACGTTAACCTGTGACCTTGCAGTATTAATGTGGTGTCACCGCCAGACACCACACTTGCTAGGTGGTAGTTTTAAATCGGCCGCGGTCCATTAGTACATGTCGGACCCGCGTGTCGCCACTGTGTGATCGCAGACCGAGCGCCACCACAAGGCAGGTCTCGAGATACGGACTAGCACTCGCCCCAGTTGTACGGACGACTTTGCTAGCGACTACATGGACGAAGCCTCGCTCATTTGCAGAGCAGATAGTTAGAATAGCCTTCAGCTAAGTCAATGGCTACGACCTAGCAAGGCTTCATTAGTAACATTGCATGTATCTAAAGAGTCTCACTTGTATCGCCACAATCTCCAGATGTACCAAAAGGATGGATTAAAGTTAAGTATTCCAGAAGCTATGTACTTTTCTTCATAGATTTCATAACGTATCCTGTTTCAGACCTCACGCACCCTGCTTTAACTTAGCGCGTGCCTTTCGGCTTCCTCTCATTGTGTCTAGGCTGTCTTGTCTAGACACAACAATTAATCACTTAAATATGTTAAATAGACAAATGTATTCCCGAAATTTCGTTACTCTACATTAATTATTTTTTGGTGCTGCAATTTTTCCCCTCGATTTTTGTGTAATATCATCGCTTTATTTTTTGTGGAACAAGCCTTTTTGTGATGAAAACACTTTTTATGATAAAAAATAATTGTAGAGGAATTCTTCACAGACCTTACCATAATGCCGTAACACAACAGTTAACTGAATATTCGATTATCAGGATTTAATTAATGACAGGATTCATCGTGCCATTTAAACAGTCGACAAGACTTTAACTGATAACCGCCCGTTTCTAAACCTATGTACTTTCTTCTCCAGCGTAAGTCCGCACGTGGATGAACACATGTCTGCGGCACCATCTATGCAATCTTATCACAGACGGCAAGCGGACTCATTTTTTGGGGCTGATACAGGGTTATGTAACCGATTTTTGGTGCCACGTCTCATCCTTGAATTTTTTCTTATCTGAACTTGTGGATGGCAAACTTTGAACAGCCTGTATTAATTTTGACTGAGTTTCTCTCATATATTACAGTACGCATTAAGTTCCATGGCATGTCACATGATCAGTTTTCAGCATTGAAGCCTGGATTAAAATTTTAGAACTTTTTAATGATATGACAAGAGTACTGTAAACACGTACCACCAGCATACGACGTGCAGAGGTGGTCAGCCGGAAAACAGTTTTTGTGAAATTTACTATTGCGGACTAATTTGGGTAAGTCCCATTTCAAAATATTATGCCCGAACTACAATGTTTTCTAAAACAATTAACTGAAGGCATAATCAGGAATACAACATATAGCATACGCGGTGAGAAAATAAAAGCTAGAACTACTGTACAGAGTTGACAGTTTTGGTCTAGTTGTCCGTTTTTATTTTCCGTCTAGTTCGTATAGTCTTAACACAAAGTCCTAAGTTTTACTGTGATTTTTCTTAATGTCCTGCCAAGTCGACATAGCAATGCCAAACTCTGGCCATACCGCTCTGTGCAGAAACAGCGTCTTGAATTTTGTCAAGCACTCTCATTTTCTCTTCTACACTTAAAGATTTGTATTTGATGCTAATACTCGCCTTGGTTGTACCGTACTATACTTTACTATACTATTAAGCGAAACATACGTCACTCATTGCCTGCCACGGGTAAAGCGAATGGCAAGTGAGGTGACGCGTTCAATATTTTACCACAGATCTGCTTGGCGTGAATAATGTCCAGTCCGGCAAAGCAGCGTTTCGCTTCGCGATAAAAACCAATCCAGATAACACGAAGGCCGAATTGGTGAGGGTTTACTTTTATTTTGGGTTTTAGTTACGGTCGCCGGCCGATGTGGCCGTGCGGTTAAAGGCGCTTCAGTCTGGAACCGCGTGACCGATGCGGTCGCAGGTTCGAATCCTGCCTCGGGCATGGATGTGTGTGATGTCCTTAGGTTAGTTAGGTTTAATTAGTTCTAAGTTCTAGGCGACTGATGACCTCAGAAGTTAAGTCGCATAGTGCTCAGAGCCATTTGAACCAAGCCATTAGTTACGGTCCACGATGATGTTTTTCAGAGAAGTGTATGCATTATACATAAATATCAATGATATAACGGTTGTGAGATGTTGTCAGGTGTCGTAACTACACTGTGTAGTGTGTTAGTGTATGTGTCACAGAATATCTTCTAATTGTAAGAGCAGCACTTAGTGACTCAACAATATTTTGTGAAGCCTTCATATAACAGGAAATCTAGAGATAACGTCTATAGCTAAGTGTGGATAGTGGAAGCTAAAAATTAATTGGTGGTAATTCCCGCAATGTCTGTATTTTCCGGAACAGAAGTATCACCCTCTGCTTTTTCTTTCCTGGCAAATACCATTAAAGTTTCATGACACCAATACGTAAGAAAAATCCATTGAGGAAGGAATGATTTGCACCGTATCAGTAGAGGTGGAGTCAGTCCTATCTACTGGAAAGAAAGGGGAGACAAGGGTTTCCATCGACGAAGAGATAATAAGAAACGCTGCTTGGATGAAATACGACTAAGGAAGGAAATTGTCAGTTCCCATTTCAGAGCAATTACCCCACAGTCGTATGGGGATTGATGAAACCACACGAAACCTAAATTTGGCTGCCAGACACTGATTCGAACCCGTCCCTTTCAAAGTGCGAGTCCGGTGCCTTACCGGATGCACCACTTCTCTTGGTTGAATACAAAGAATTGGATCCCCGCTTAAAACTAAGATTTACTTTCTCTCCTGCTAAAACTTCCAGTACGCACTGCTGCATTTTTCCATGAATAATAACGCCTTTTTCCTGACCTTCAGACACCAGAGCCACGGAATCGCATCTCGAGCTCGGTATGAACACAAAAAATCTGACTCGGTTTGAAGAACTGCCCCACTTACGCTTAAAGTGATTTAGAAGACCACGAAAACATAAATCGATATGATCAGATGAAATCGACAGTCACGTCTTGCGAAAAAATTAGTGAACTTAAAGCGTTTACGGCCTTCTAAAACAGACGTCTTCCAAATCACGTGCATAGAAATACACAGAATCTGATGAGAGTCTGAGGAGCCCACCGTTTCGTCTACATCTAGCTGGCTGACTACACAGACGGACTGAGCAAATTAGTGCAGTTTTTAACGCACCTGTCGCGTGTACAGACGGAGAAGGGTTCGAATCCCCGTCCAGTCATTCTGATCTGAAATATTCATGATTCTATAATTCAGTTCGTACTAACGCCAGAATGGTTCCTTTAATAATACCACAGGCAACTCCTTCCGAAACCTATTGCAGCTGGAGCTCCATTTCAAATTTGTCGACAAGGCATTACACTCCGGCCTTCTTTCTACCACTCAGATCAATACAACTGAGGAGATTCGCTGAACCGATTTTTCAATTATGGAGTACTTAAAACATTCTGGGAGCAGGGGAGGTTAAAACGCCGTTTCGTCAGAGTCCATTGCGTTAAGAAATGTGGCACCTAGCCCAAATGATCGATGTTACCGTATGACTAAATTGTTATGTTCCTTAAAGTAGATGAATCTGTTATTTTTCAAATCCATTCGTACATTGATATCCACAGATTGTTAAGCTCAGTGGCACTGATGTGATAGAGAACCCTTAAACGTGATATAGTTCCTGATGTCATACAGGCTGTTGCAGGAGCAGTGGTAAATATTTCCATGTAACATGTGTCCAGTTTCTACTGGTTACGGATATACAGATGGTTACAAACGAAATTCTCCATTGCGCGTGTTGGTGTATTCGATTCGCTACGGGCTTTTTTTTGTGACTGTCATTTTTTTAAAGTTCTAATTGTGAAGTCGTGTATGAGTTTACATTATTAAATTTTCTAACTGTGTTTGTGATTATGGTTTGCTGGAAAATTCTGTTGTATAGTTTAAGGACGCCGCACGTATTTATAAAAACTACGTTGTGTATGACGACATGATATTTTTGTACGAGGTTTGTGATGGAGAGGCTGCTGCATGCTTGTAGAAAGTATAGTAGGCGTTTCCTTAACCGCCTAGTACCACATGCGAGACTATTCGTTTTTTCACTAACCTGTGTAATACTGGTGCAATTTCCAGCTGTCAAGTCGCATCTGAAAACGCAAATGAACAGTGTGTGGATGAAGTACGAGGACGTGCTGAAATCTAATGTCTCCGATTTTTTGTTATGTGAATACTCATGAAGCTTTTTGAATAAGACAAACGTTATTAACATTCTACACCTTTATTCTTCATATCTAGATTTTTATTTCACGACATAGTCACCCTGGAAAAGAAAACATTTCTCCCAACTAGAGGCCAGTTTGTTGATACCGTCATTGTATAATGTTTATAGGCACAGCCACAACCTCACCCCTGCTTGCACCGCTTCATCACTATCAAAGCGAAGTCATCAATGGCGTTCTTTAAGTTTTAGAAATAGATTAAAATCGAATGGGGCCTTGTCGGGACTGTATGTAGGATGATCGCTGACAGTGAACCAAAGGAGTCAGAGTGTTGCAGATACCGCAGCGCAGTTGTGTGGAATGGCGTTGTCGTGCTGAAGGAGAGGACGCTCAATATGCGGACAAACACATCCCTCCAATACTAAATTGACAATTGCTTTACGTTTCAGAATTTGTCCTTCTAGTCAGGTTGTGGGACAAATTTCTTTTCTCCCGAATTCATTAGATACGATCTACCGATCTAATCTTTAACATTCTTCCGCGGCACCACATTTCAGAAGCTTCGATTCCGTTATTCTCTTAACTGTGTATCGTTCTCGTTCTACTTCCGTACAAGGCTATATTCCTAACAAATGTCTCCAGAAAAGACTTCCTAACACTTAAATTTATATTAGCTATTAGCAAAGTGCTACCGTTGCCAGTCTACTTTACCTATCTGACCATGTATCACGTGCCCCGGGTAGTGCTAGCGTTCGTGCAATGACGCGACAATTGTTCATCCATGGTCAGCAGTACGGAAAGTTTTGTTGTCTATTTTACACAGGTAGTTGTACAAGCTCCAGACGGTAAGCAGCAACTGAAACCTCATGATCTGTAGCAACGTTCTGAAATTGCTCATCAGTATCTAACACTGATCGAAGCTGATGAGATGTGGCCGGGCAACACTCTCCGGAATGACGAGGCACATTTTACACTACAATGGGCAGTGAGTACACAGAACTGCCGAATTAGCAATATTGTTAAATAGCGTGTTGTGCACGAAGAGCCGTTGCAACTGCCGTATGTGACTGTGTGGTATGGATTCACAAGCATCTTTATTCTCAGTCCGTTTTTCTTTCAAGAGAATACACGCAGAGAGCCTGCCAAATGTACCCTGACTGCAATACGTTTCGAGACCTCCTTGTACAGCATGTGATTCCTGCTCTGGAAGAGTGCACTATGTGGAAACCAGTGTTTTCATATAAGATGGGGCAACACCTCATGTTGCTCGTCCAGTGAAAGATCTGCAAGAAGCAATATTCCACGAATATGTTATCTCTAGAGGTTTTTCAGATGCATGGCCTGCAAGATCACCTGATCTGAACTCCTCTTTGACCCCGTCCGCCCACGTCCCATTCCTACACATTACATATGGAAACATTTCTATAAATCTTTCTTTCTTCCACAGCGCCAGATCTGCACCTAGTGGCCAAAACTGTATTAATTTTTTTCCAGCGGAAATCGGTTTTACATTAATGCATTACGTCTACCAAGTTTCTCAGCCGTAAGATACACTACTGGCCATTAAAATTGCTACTCCAAGAAGAAATGCAGATGAGAAACGGGTATTCATTGGACAAATATATTATACTAGAACTGATATGTGATTACATTTTCACGTTTTTGGGTGCATAGATCCTGAGAAATCAGTACCCGGAACAACCACCTCTAGCCGTAATAACGGCCTTGATACACCTTGGCATTGAGTCAAACAGAGCTTGGATGGCGTGTACAGGTACAGCTGCCCATGAAGCTTCAACACGATACCACAGTTCATCAACAGTAGTGATTGGAGTATTGTGACGAGCCAGTTGCTCGGCCACCATTGACCAGACGTTTTCAATTGGTGAGAGATCTGGAGAATGTGCTGGCCAGGGCAACAGTCGAACATTTTCTGTATCCAGAAAGGCCCGTACAGGACCTGCAACATGCGGTCGTGCATTATCCTGCTGAAATGTAGGGTTTCGCAGGGATCGAATGAAGGGTAGAGCCACGGGTCGCAACACTTCTGAAATGTAACGTCCACTGTTCAAAGTGCCGTCAATGAGCACAAGAGGTGACCGAGACGTGTAACCAATGGCACCCCATAGCATCACGCCGGGTGACGAATACACGATTCCAATGTGCGTTCACCGCGATGTCGCCAAACACGGATGCGACCATCATGATGCTGTAAACAGAACCTGGATTCATCCGAATAAATGACGTTTTACCATTCGTGCGCCCAGGTTCGTCGTTGAGTTCACCATCGCAGGCGCTCCTGTCTGTGATGCAGCGTCAAGGGTAACCGCAGCCATGGTCTCCGAGCTGATAGTCCATGCTGCTGCAAACGTCGTCGAACTGTTCGTGCAGATGGTTGCTGTCTTGCAAACGGCCCCATCTGTTGACTCAGGGATCGAGACGTGGCTGCACTATGCGTTACAGCCATGCGGATAAGATGCCTGTCATCTCGACTGCTAGTGATACGAGGCCGTTGGGATCCAGCACAGCGTTCCATATTACCCTCATGAACCCGCTGATTCCATATTCTGCTAACAGTCATTGGATCTCGACCAACGCGAGCAGCAATTTCTCGATACGATAAACCGCAATCGCGATAGGCTACAATCCGACCTTTATCAAAGTCGGAAACGTGATGGTACGCATTTCTCCTCCTTACACGAGGAATCACAACAACGCTTCACCCGGCAACGCCGGACAACTGCTGTTTGTGTATGAGAAATCGGGTGGAAGCTTTCCTCATGTCAGCACGTTGTAGGTGTCGCCACCGGCGCCAACCTTGGGTGAATGCTCTGAAAAGCTAATCATTTGCAAAATGTTCAAATGTGTGCGAAATCTTATGGGACTTAACTGCTAAGGTCATCAGTCCCTAAGCTTACATACTATTTAACCTAAATTATCCTAAGGACAAACACACACATCCATGCCCGAGGGAGGACTCGAACCTCCGCCGGGACCAGTCGCACAGTCCATGGCTGCAGCGCCTAAGACCTCTCGGCAATCATTTGCATATCACAGCATCTTCTTCCTGTCGGTTAAATTTCGCGTCTGTAGCACGTCATCTTCGTGGTGTAGCAATTTTAATGGCCAGTAGTGTAATTATAACCCACGCGGACTTCTGTGAGTAGCAGCACTTTAATTACAACCATCCGATGTAATTCTCTCAGAATTGGCTGAATGCTACTACATACCACCTCTGTAACCAACAAAAATTGGGCATATGTTCCAAGGAAGTTTTATTCAAATTAGTCTGTCCTACCGCTTCTTAAAATACTTACTGTTCCTTCTCAAACGAACTGGTGCAGTACATTGTAAAAGTAACAGTGATGCTGGTAGAATACAATGAAGCTAATTTAATTCGCGGAAGAGTTAGATAAAGGCAGCAACTCATGTAACAAGATCATGGGGAAATGCAACACGGTTGCCGGAGAAGCCACATGAGGCGAGGTCGCTAGTGATACTTAAACTTGCGGTTTCGGCAGGACAAGAGGCGAACCACACGTCACGAAGGCGGGGGCTGCCTCGCTGACCCCAGCTGACGTGCAGCGGGCTGACTCGCCACTAAATAACCATCGCCTGTCTTTATACGTCGGCGCCATTTCCTGTCATTCATGAAACACAAGTCCCCGTACGTAAACGCCTTAACCGACACTACAAACCTACAAAATCGCCCACGCGAGTGATAGCGACACTTATTACAGTTATCTTGTTTGTTAGTTTACACTTGGTTAGAGAGTGTTGCTGCGCCACAACTGCGTTTTAAGTTTATGAACAACCACTTTAGTCGCTAAAACGTTTTTAGTGTAGCTTTCCCAGTGTAATCTGAAGCTGACACAATAAATGCAACCAAACGTTGCTCATAATGCAATGAACATTTAAGTAAATTAAATAACAAGAATGTAAGAGTTTGAAGATGAAGAAGTTTTTAAGTTTATGCATGTATCGTATAACTACAGAAAAACGCAAAATATAGCTTACATTGTGCTGTGGTGAAGTAGAGTCAAACGATAAAGATTGTAAAAGATGGGAAGATTTAAAAATGACGCCCCCAGTAACATCGTAAGAAAAATAGACGTGTCATGATTATAGAAAGTAGACATTTTGATAAAATAGAAATAAAGGAAAGCTTCAGCATTAAAAAGGAGTTATTCTGTTTTGTCGAAAACAGACATTTTGAGACCATGACTGTTAAGAAAATACAGGTTGGTTCTTGTAAAGAAGACCACCCAGCCGCTGTTATAATGCTGTATATTCACACAAATAGCGCCGTTACCTGTTTCGGACCGACAAGTTCATCTTCAGACAGTTGTTCACGTTTAGATGTACATTTCTTAATATTTATATTAGCTTGCGGCGCGTTCCATGAGGCGGTGGCGCCTCTATAATACTGCGTCATTATATTGCAACTTTTTTTAATTTATTGGCTTTCGACAGGGGGGGGGGGGGGGCACTGGGGGCCGAATCGCACGATAACCCTGGGTTCGGTGTGTGGCGGCGGTGGGGTTAGTGGACTGCTATAGCCTGTTGTGGACTTGTGAACTACTGAGGACCAAGCCTCTCAGTCGTTTCTAGGTCCCCAGTTCCATACAATATAATACAATATCCTCCACCACACACCATAAGTTGGCCTCCAGAGTACTGCTGTTCACAATTGGTCAAAAGTCGTCGATTGACTATCACAACAATGAACTTGTTTCAAAAGAGATATCTGAATATTCTACCATATCCCCGCTCTGATAATAAAACAAGTACACTATGTGATCAAAAGTATCCGGACGCCCTCAAAAACATACGTTTTTCATATTAGATGCATTGTGTTGCCACCTACTACCACGTACTCCATTAGACATCTGAAGTCATTAGACATCGTGACAGAGCAAAATGGGGCTCTCTGCAGAACTCACGGACTTTGAACGTGGTCAAGTGATTGGGTGTCAATTGTGTCATACGCCTGTACGCGAGATTTCCACACTCCTAAACATCCCTAGGTCCACTGTTTCCGATGTGATTGTGAAGTGGAAACGTGAAGGGACACGTACCGCTCAAAAGCGTACAGGCCGACCTAGTCTGTTTGACAGTGACCGGCGACAGTTGAAGAGGGTCGTAATGTGTAATACGCAGACATCTATCCAGACCATCACACAGGAATTCCAAACTGCATCAGGATCTGGTCATGATGTGGGGATGTTTTGAGGTCCATAAAGTAGGAGAGCCATTCAGAATTAATAGAACATTAAAGAAGGATGCTGCTGATCAACATTGCAGTTCCATATGGCAAGACACATAATGTTCGTGGGTCTGTTCTACAGCAAGACAATGATCCTTAAACATGCTTCTAAATGTGGGAAACTGAAGAACATTATTTGGCCACGCCAGTCACATGACTTAAATAGCATTGAACTATTATGGGTGAACTTGTCAGGGATGTCAGAAAACCGACGTTGAAGAGCTGTAGAATACTTTACAGAGGAGTTCAAAGACAGAATAACAAGAGTTTGTGCAGTTGTTCTTAGGATAATGGGTTGATACTTTGAAAAGGCTGCAGTCTAAACCATATTGTACTATATTTATTTATTTATTTATGCATTTATTTTACCTTGCAAGATTAGGGCCTTCAGGTCCTCTCTTACACCTAATCAGGCATACTCAGATTCAACAAATTTCAGTGTCTACAGAAAATTAGGACATATAACATGTTATACAGTATTAATGTTAAAGAAAAAAAATAGAGATTATAAAAGTAGTACAATGATAATTATAACAATCAAAAAATAATTATAACACTCAAGAATAATAAAAATAATAATAATAATGATAATAATAAGCCCCGTGGAGGCCCGGGAAAAGAATAGGCCTCCGGTATGTTCTGCCAGTCGTAAAAGGCGACGAAAAGAACAAACCACTAATAGGGCTAACCCCCCTTTTAGTGTGATTACTTGGTTCAGGACAGAACTAAAGAAGCCTCGGACAAGCGCCGTCATGGTCGGGGACGACGCTTGAACCCTATGCCCGCCCACAATGGTAACGACACTACTAGCCACACGGAAAATGATTTAAATCCAAATAGAGGTGTTTTGCTGGATATGCTTCCTGCAACCACCCTAGAAGGAAAACAAAGACAGAGGATGAGATGGTCAGATGAAGTCAATCGACACCTCATGTTCTGTTATTACCAAGCAACAAACCTAGGAAGCAACACAACTGGATACAGATCACAAGTATACACAACATTTATTACCAGATACCCAGAATTAAAATTTTTAACAGAACAACGTCTAGCTGATCAGATTCGTGTAATAATAAAAAATAACAGGATACCCCAGTCAGAATTAGAAAACATCAAACAACAAGTACAACAAATACTGGAACAAAATAATGTGCAATCAGAAGAAGAAGAAAATACAGTAATTGACTCAAATATCCCAGAGCAAACAAACAAAGAACAACACACATCAATTAAACAATCAGAGGAAAACGAAATCTTAAGACAGGCACCAACACAAGCACAAATAGAACATGAAGTGACACACATGTTAGATATAGAAGAAAAATTTCAGTTGACATATATAGAATACAAAGACACAAATACAGACATTAGACCATTCTTGCATAGACCACCAAATAGCCCACAAGTCGAAACAACAATAAAAACTATCAACACAATCATACACAACAAAATAAATGAATACACAACTATGGAAGAGTTACAATTACTGGTTTGTGTAGGAGCACTCACTACACTAAATATACACACTAGGCAGAGATCAGAACGAACCAACACACAGAAGAAACCCACAAAACCAGCATGGCAACACAGGCTACAGATCAGAATAGAAAAACTGAGAAAAGAGATCGGACAGCTAACACAATTTATAAGAAATGAAATATCAGACAAAAAAGGAAAAAGGTTAGGTAAAATCTCACAACAAGAAGCAATAGAGCAGTTAGACGAAAAGAAGCAGAAACTACAAGCTTTGGCCAAACGACTTAGAAGATACAAAAAAAGTGAAAATAGAAGGAAACAAAACCAAACATTCAACACCAACCAAAAGAAATTTTACCAAACAATAGATAACACACACATAAAAATAGACAATCCACCAAACATAACAGACATGGAACACTTCTGGAGCAGCATATGGTCAAACCCGGTACAACATAACAGGCATGCACGGTGGATACAAGCAGAAACAGACAAATACAAGATGATACCACAAATGCCTGAAGTGATAATTTTGCAACATGAAGTCACCCAAGCAATTAATTCTACTCACAATTGGAAAGCCCCTGGAAAAGATAAAATAGCAAATTTCTGGCTAAAGAAGTATACCTCAACACATTCACATCTAACTAAATTATTTAACAGTTACATTGCAGACCCATACACATTCCCTGATACACTTACACATGGAATAACGTATCTGAAACCTAAAGATCAAGCAGACACAGCAAACCCAGCAAAATATCGCCCCATAACATGCCTACCAACAATATACAAAATATTAACTTCAGTCATTACACAGAAATTAATGACACATACAACACAGAACAAAATTATCAATGAAGAACAAAAAGGCTGTTGCAAAGGAGCACGAGGATGTAAAGAGCAACTGATAATAGATACAGAGGTGACATATCAAGCTAAAACTAAACAAAGGTCACTACACTACGCATACATTGATTACCAAAAAGCTTTTGATAGTGTACCCCACTCATGGTTACTACAAATATTGGAAATATACAAAGTAGATCCTAAATTGATACAGTTCCTAAACATAGTAATGAAAAATTGGAAAACCACACTTAATATCCAAACAAATTCAAATAATATCACATCACAGCCAATACAGATTAAGCGTGGAATATACCAAGGAGACTCATTAAGTCCTATGTGGTTCTGCCTTGCCCTGAACCCACTATCCAACATGCTAAATAATACAAATTATGGATACAATATTACTGGAACATACCCACACAAAATCACACATTTGCTATACATGGATGATCTAAAACTACTGGCAGCAACAAATCAACAACTCAACCAATTACTAAAGATAACAGAAGTATTCAGCAATGATATAAATATGGCTTTTGGAACAGACAAATGTAAGAAAAATAGCATAGTCAAGGGAAAATACACTAAACAAGAAGATTACATACTAGATAACCACAGCGACTGCATAGAAGCGATGGAAAAAACAGATGCCTATAAATATCTAGGATACAGACAAAAAATAGGAATAGGTAATACAAATATTAAAGAAGAACTAAAAGAAAAATATAGACAAAGACTAACAAAAATACTGAAAACAGAATTGACAGCAAGAAACAAGACAAAAGCTGTAAATACTTACGCCATACCAATATTGACCTACTCATTTGGAGTAGTGAAATGGAGTAACACAGACCTAGAAGCACTCAATACACTTACACGATCACAATGCCACAAATATAGAATACATCACATACATTCAGCAACAGAAAGATTCACATTAAGCAGAAAGGATGGAGGAAGGGGATTTATCGACATAAAAAACCTACATTATGGACAGGTAGACAATTTAAGAAAATTCTTTCTAGAACGAGCAGAAACTAGCAAAATACACAAAGCAATCACCCACATAAATACATCGGCTACACCACTACAATTTCATAACCACCTCTACAACCCTTTAGATCACATAACATCAACAGATACAAAGAAAGTAAATTGGAAAAAGAAAACACTACATGGCAAGCACCCGTATCATCTAACACAGCCACACATCGATCAAGACGCATCCAACACATGGCTAAGAAGAGGCAATATATACAGTGAGACGGAAGGATTCATGATTGCAATACAGGATCAAACAATAAACACCAGATATTACAGCAAGCATATTATTAAAGATCCCAATACCACAACAGATAAATGCAGACTTTGCAAACAACAAATAGAAACAGTAGATCACATCACAAGCGGATGTACAATACTAGCAAATACAGAATACCCCAGAAGACATGACAATGTAGCAAAAATAATACATGAACAACTTGCCATACAACATAAACTAATAAAACAACACGTTCCCACATACAAGTATGCACCACAAAATGTACTGGAGAATGATGAATACAAATTATACTGAAACAGAACCATTATAACAGATAAAACAACACCACATAACAAACCTGACATCATACTCACCAATAAAAAGAAGAAATTAACACAACTAATTGAAATATCCATACCCAATACAGCAAATATACAGAAGAAAACAGGAGAAAAAATTGAAAAATACATCCAACTGGCTGAGGAAGTCAAGGACATGTGGCATCAGGATAAAGTTGACATTAAACCAATTATACTTTCAACTACAGGAGTCATACCACGCAATATCCACCAGTACATCAACGCAATACAGCTACATCCAAACTTATATATACAACTTCAGAAATCCGTAATTATTGATACATGTTCAATTACCCGAAAGTTCTTAAGCACAATGTAACATATACCATACAGTTAAAAGGAAGTGACGCTTGATCAAGGTCCGCGTCACTTTCATTCCGAACCTGACCTAAGGTCTGAGAAAGGAAAGATAATAATAATAATAATAATGACTATGTATATGAAAGTAAACATATTTTTCTTTTATGAGTGTCAGTCCTATTGCTAGTTGGGAATTTTCTCATTATATTCTTGCAGCTTGTGAGTTATTCTCATCAAGCAGAGACATAAGACGATGGAATGGGGTGAAAGAGATATAGAAGAGGTAGATAGGTTAGAGGAAGAGAAATAGAATGGTAAAATTCGAAGCTATGATGGAGAGGAGAAAGAAAAAGATGAGGGGAGCACAACAATGGTGGCTATACCGTCCCTAATATGTAAGTCTTAAGTTCCCTCTTGAATGTTAAGTGGTTTTGGATAAGACGCAGATCACAGTGGAGCGTGTTCCATAGTCGTATGGCTGAGATGGAGAATGACACGGAGAAAGATTTTGTGTTATGTAAAGGTACAGCCAAGATGCTAGACGTATCCGATCTGGTATTGCGGTTGTGGAATGATGATAGGTGTTTAATGTGAGAAGATAAGTATTGGGGGCACCAGTGGCTAAGAAATCGATGAAGTAAGCACATCGTGTGGAGATTGCGTGCCTTATGTGGGCGTATCCAACCTAGCTGGGAGTATGAAGGACTGATATGATCATACAACCATATGTTGCATACGTATCTAACACAAGCATTCATCACTAGCTCGAGGCATCTCGAATTTTCATTATTTGTTCCATGTTGAACTACATCACAATAGTAAAGATTAGGCAAGACTAGTGTTTGGATTAATTTTTGTTTAACATGGGTTGGAAATATTTTTCTAAATTTTTGAATTGCATGTAGGGAGGAGAGCGATTTCCGGCAAGCTGTGACTGTTTGTTCTTCCCAGTTTAGGTGTTCATCCAAGATTATTCCAAGGTCTTTTACTGTTTTTTGGTATGGTAGTTGGGTACCATTGAGGAGTATTTGAGGGACTGTTTCGCGAAAGTACCGACTGATTAACTTTGGATGAGATATAAGTATGACCTGGGATTTCTTGGGGTTTAGTTTCAGACCTAGGTTCTGTGCCCATCGAGAAACAGAGCAAATATCTGCGTTCATACTCGCTACTGCTTCAGCAATGTTCTTGGGGCTTGCACTTATATACAGTTGGATGTCGTCGGCATATAGATGGTAGTTGCAGGAGTGAATCACTGAAGAAATATCATTAATGTACAGTGAGAAGAGTAATGGACCAAGGACGGAGCCTTGGGGAACTCCAGAGCACACGTTTTTCCATGATGACTTTTCCGACCCACAAATGACTTGTTGACTTCTGTTTTTGAGGTAGCTGTCGAACCAGTGTATTGCGCTGTTTGAGAAATTCAGCTGCTTCATTTTAATTAGTAATATATCAAAGTCAACTGTATCAAAAGCCTTGCTAAAGTCAAGCAGTGTTAGGATGGTAGCTTCACGTCTGTCCATAGCATGTTTAATGTCATCTGTTACTTTGATTAATGCAGTTGCTGTACTATGGTGCTTTCGAAAGCCTGACTGATATTTGTCGTGGATGTTATGAGTTTTGAGGTAATCCGTCAGCTGTTCATGGACGATGTATTCTAGGGCTTTAGATATTGCAGGAAGTATGCTGATCGGCCTGTAGTCACATGGCGACTTAGGGTTGTCAGTCTTGGGTATAGGTTGAATTAAGCTTTGCTTCCACTCAGTAGGATATGTACTACTGACAAGAGACAGGTTGAAGATGTCTGTGATAACTGGACTAATAGTGTTTACGACGTTCTTAATCATGCCAATGCTCACTCCATCATTTCCTACTGCCTCGGAAGAGATTCTCATAATTGCCTTGTGTACTGTGCCGGTAGTGACATGTTTTAGGAAAAACTTGTCTCTCGAGAGATTGATATCTTGGGGCTGGTAATTTGTCGCTGCGTGGCAGTTTACGGCTGTTGAGAAGAAATCGTTTAATTCTTCTGCAGACGCTTGATAAACAGCGTCAGATCTTCGCTTCCCTATACCGAAACTGCGCAACTTTTTCCACAGGTACTTAATGACGGAGAGAAAATACTTATGTTGTTAGTCTATTTAATTTGTACGATGTTTGTACGAGGGTAAGTCAATTATTATCTGCAAGGTAGTTATAAAATTTCATTGTAATCAAAAAGGAAACCTAAAATAACATCATTTTTCGACATAGTCTCCTTGCGTTTCAACGCACTTGGTTCATCGTTGTACAAGCTTCCTGATGCCTTCATAAAAGAAGGTACTCGGTTGCGCTGCAAGCCAGCAATGTACCGCTTCTTTCACTGCTTCGTCCAAGGCAAATCGACGGCCCCTTAATGCCTGTGTGAACGGACCAAACAAGTGACAGTCAGAAAGGGCAAGATCGGGACTATTGGAGGATGAACCAGTACTTCAAATTTGAGTTTCTGGAGCGTTTCAGCAATGTATGCAGCAGTATGCGGACGGGCATTATTGTGCAACAACACACCTTTTGACAGTAATCCTCGGTGTTTGCTTTGAATTGCAAGCTTTAGACTGGCAGTAATTATCTCACTGTAACGTGCACTGTTTAATGTTGTGCCCCTTTCCCCATAATGTTCCAGTTCTGGACCTTGTGAGCACCAAAAAACCGCAAGCATCAGTTTTCCTGCGGACGGCTGGGTCTTGAACTTTTTCTTGCACGACCAATTTGGATATTTCCATTCCATACTCTGCCATTTACTCTCCGGCTCGTAATGATGGATCCATGTTTCGTCACCAGTAATGATCCTGTCAAAGAAGTTGTCCCCTTCGTTACCATAGCGATCCAAATGTTTTCTGCAGACGTCCAAAGCGTTTGTTTATGCAACTGTGTGAGTTGTTTTGGGACCCATCTTGCACAAACTTTATGAAACCCAAGTCTGTTGTGGATGATTTCCTAGGCAGAACCGTGACTAATTTGCAGACGATGTGCCACTTCGTCAGTAGTTAATCGTCTGTCCAAGAGAATCATTTCACGTGAACTCTTTCACGTCAACTCTTCATTTGTGGCGGTAAACGGTCGTACGGCTCCTTCATCGTGCGTAACACTTGTGCGACCATTTCGGAACTTTTCAATCCATTCGTAGACACTCCCTTGTGACAAAACACTGTTCCCGTACTGTACCGAAAGTCTTCGATTAATTTCGGCCCCTGATACGCCTTCCGACCACAAAAAACGTATCACTGAACGTTGCTCTTCTTTGGTGCAAGTAGACAGCGGAGCAGCCATGATTAACAGCACGGCAACGATAACGAAACTAATCTAGCGGCTTGAAAATAGCAAAGATGTGACAACAAATAAACAAAGCATGCGTCATCAACGTAAAACGACAATACTATCAAAATAAACAAAATATATTTAAATTGCAGTAAATAATTGACTTACTCTCGTACATTAAAGTACAGAATGTAGACATAACTGCAACTTGATGATAGCTCTAAGAATGTATGTCAAAAGTACACTGTATATCTTCTTCTTCTTCTTCACTTCACATATTAGGCAAGTTGCCTGTACGTTACTTCATCTCTTGCATAGGTTGCCTACCCTTCTCCTTCCAGGGTGTTTATAACCGAGAGCCTTTACCGGGAATCTTTCGCCAGCGATACAGTTCCCTCCTTTTTCTCCTATATTCATTTATATTTTCGTTTAAGTTACGTATTCCTAAATTATTCCTTATATCTTCATTCCTTTTTCGGTCTACCCTTGTACATCCTTCTATTCTTCTTAGAAATCTCATTTCTTGAGCCTGTATTCTACTTTCTTGACGTCTTGTTGTTGGCCATGCTTCACTTCCATAAGTAAGGGTTGGTAATGCTATTTTTTTTGTGAAACTTCAGCCGGGATTCTTTCGTGGCTTTATTCTGCAAAGTTTTTAAGATTCCTCCACATATGGAAGTAAATTTATTTAACTTTTGGCCGACGTCATGGTTACATTCCTAAATCATGTCCAATTCTAGATATTTAAAATGATTTACTCGCTTTAAGATTTTATCAAATGGCTCTGAGCACTATGGGACTTAAATTCTGAGGTCATCAGTCCCCTAGAACTTAGAACTATTTAAACCTAACTAACCTAAGGACATCACACACATCCATGCCCGAGGCAGGATTCGAACCTGCAACCGTAGCGGTCGCGCGGTTCCAGACTGTAGCGCCTGTAACCGCTCGGCCACTCCGGCCGGCCTAACATTTTATCGTTCAAGACTATTTTAGCTCTTACTGGTAGCCTACCCAGAAATTCCATCACTTTCGTGTTATCTACCTAGAACATTAGGCTGCAATACGAGGCTATCTGCTACGACCTATAGGGTCTCATCAGAAGGACATCTTCATTCTCTGTAATCATAGCTCATCTGCATATAAAATTACATTTAGTCTAGGGTCACGGTTTCAAAGAACTCCATTTGTGTACAACATTTTCTATCTGCTTAAAACTGCATCTATATATATGTTGAAGAGTGCTGGAGAAATATCGCGCGGAATGGCTGCTTCGTTTGAGCCGCCATGTCACGGATTGCGAGGCCTCTCCCTCGGACAGGGGTGCGTGTGCGTGCACGCGCATATGTATGTGTGTGTGTGTGTGCGCGCGCGCGCGCGCGCGTGTGTGTGTGTGTGTGTGTGTGTGTGTGTGTGTGTGTGTGTGTGTGTGTGTGTGTGTGTGTATTGTTCTTAGCATAAGTTAGTTTAAGTTAGTTTATGTAGTGTGTAAGTCTAGGGCCCGATGACCTCAGCAATTTGGTCTCTTAGGAATTCACACACATAATAAATACAGCATCCTTGTCGTAGCCCTTTATTTGTATTCATTGGCTTTATTGTTATGTTTCCCGTATCTATAAAAATTTCGGTGTTTGTGTATAGACCTTTGAAAGCATTTGTAAGGTGAGGTGAGATAGATAATCTCGTTCAACCATGATACTGCATAGCATTTCTCTATTCACATTGCCGAACACTTTCTCAAAATCCACAAAAGTAAGATGCGTTTACCAATTGAACTCTCGCCTCTTTTCTACAACTTGCTGCAGTACAAAAACGTTGTTAATGGTTGATCGTACTTTTCTCAAACCTGTTTGTTGTTCAGACATTTCTAAGTCTTGCGTTCAGAATGTTGGCCTATAATTTATAGGCTGAATCCAGGAGCCTTATACCCCGACAGTTACTACATTTATTTTTATCGCACTTTGTAAAGACAGATATTACTTTGGCTCTCAGACAGTCTTTTGGTACTTTCTTATCCCTCCAACATTAATTAAATGTGTGAAAAAGTCTTAGATGCTGGAATAACCTTCCATACTTCTACAGTTCCATACAATACCATCTAAACCAGTGGTTTTCCTATTTTTTGTAGGTTTTAGAGCTTCTGTCATTTCTCTCATGTCAGTATCGTCCAGGATCTTTGTCTCATTGAGTTCAGGTAACACCTGTATTAAAGTATCCTCATACCACAATTTTTTATAGTTGTTTATCGATTCGTTCTCTCCTATATTATTAATATGTATACGATCATTTTCTTGCATGTTGAGTGATTGTAACTAATACTTGCACAGGATCGACACGATGGAATCGGTTGTGGGACTTCAGTCTTTCCCATATTGCGTAGAAAGGCTTCTTTGTGTCTATCGCATTTTCTGAAAACGAAAATAACGTGGTGGAAATCTATCGCTTCACTGCCATCGCAGTCGTTATTCGTGAGTCAAGTCTGTGCTAACATAAAACCATCCTCCTGGTCCTTACTGGCAGACAATGCGATGGAAAATGAAACGTCGCAAGCATCCTCTGAGAAGTCACTTTTACTCTGTTTTTTGTTGCTAGCGTAGTTTTCCTGAGTACTGGTCCTCATTTCGCATCACACAGAATAGTGTGTGCTGTTACACATAGTGCAACTGCCAAGTGAAAAGTCTTTAGGGCTGTAATCTCAATGGACTCTCCTAACGACCAAATTTTGCAAAATATCTCGCCCATTTGCTGTACTTTCTGGACTAACCGCTCGTTAACGAAAATATTCCCATTTGGTCTGCATCGAGTATGAATGGAATTTTAATGACCATATTGAAGACGCACCCGTGTCTTGTTTATGCGTCGTGGTGACTCCGTTACAGTGGATGAGTCGCAGTTTTGAGTAGTACCGTAAGCCACTGCAGGGACTGCGTTGTTGGAGACCGATATTATAAACAGACTCTTACTCTTCGATATCAAGTGAAACAATGGTTATGTCTTGCGGTTATATTCTCGAAGTAAGTGCGTACCTACAGTTATTTCTATTTATTGTTATTTCATACCTGACTACTACTAATTCCGTGAGACAGAAACTGTAGCTATCTTAAATGGCCAGAGAGAAAGCAGTCTGATCTTTTACCAAGTTTTTCAGTCTGCCCTCAATATTTCCATAGAGCATTTTTAAAGGAGACGATAACTGAACCGATGTATAACAAAATGATAAGTTTTAACCGCGATATATGTTCATTACTGTTGTGACTTGGCAAGACAGCCAAGCCACTATGAGATAGCCGAAAGGCACGCGTTTAAGCTCACGCAGGCTGGCGTGAGGTCTGGAACAGTTAAAGGATTTGAGTCTAGTAAAAAAAGTACGTAGCTTCTGGAATACTTAACTTTAATCCATAATTGGTGAACATCGGTCTCACGGTACATGCATCACAAGATAAATAGCAAATGATAATGGCACCTTGCTAGGTCGTAGCAAATGACGTAGCTGAAGGCTATGCTAACTATCGACTCGGCAAATGAGAACGTAATTTGTCAGTGAACCATCGCTAGCAAAGTCGGCTGTACAACTGGGGCGAGTGCTAGGAAGACTCTCTGGACCTGCCGTGTGGCGGCGCTCGGTCTGCAATCACTGATAGTGGCGACACGCGGGTCCGACGTATACTACCGGACCGCGGCCGATTTAAAGGCTACCACCTAGCAAGTGTGGTGTCTGGCGGTGACACCACAATTACTATCACAGTTTTCTACACATTGCTTTGATTTATTCATTTCTTCTTTTTGTTCGCTCCTTGGTTCCTGGGCGGTGAAGGGGGGTAAAGGAGCAGGTGGGACATATCCCCCCAACATATTTTTAAAAGCAATATAAACGTTTTGGGTCTTGGTTGAAAAAATTAAACCGTTGTACGAACATGCCCAAGGTTAACTAATTACACATACTAAAAGCTCTTTCGCAGGAAGAATTAATTGTCTGCAGGATTTATTAACATTCCAATAAATCGTATCCACTTATTCCTATTCATTAAAAAAGACCAATTCCAAGTTCTAATGAATCTTGTTCGTACGACTACGAGAGATGAAGGAGCAAAGTAATTGAGCACCAGTCCGCTTAGTTTCGCTGTAAGTTTGTGGGAGAGGTGGCCAGTGGCCAAACGGCTAACAATCGAACGACACGCTACAGTCATCTGCTGCACGGTGTTTGTACAATAGTAAAGGTGTAGCCAGTGCATGTGTCGAGAGGAATTGCAATGAAGAGAAGAGATTTCAAGGCAATTCATCCACATTCTATCTTTTTAGAAGGCAATGTAATGACAGTGAATATTTATTACAAAATGTATTCAAACGTGCTCAATTTTACCGCTACAATGTCGTAGAAAATCTAGTTTATAGGAATTTATTAACTGTCTTTTAAACTGATCTAATACAGCATGTGGCATATTAAGTTCTATACATAGCAACAAATAATCCTGAGTTAATAACGAGCATCAAAACGAATACAGGGATGAGTGAACACTAGGTTGTCGTAGCGAGATTGAATATGCAACCCCCAAATCCTCCAAAAATAAACAAAAGATGTACCTATTCAAAAAAGCAGATAAAAATTCACTTGACGCCTTCCTGAGAGACAATCTCCACTCCTTCCAAATTGATAAGTGTAGACCAGAATTCAAAGAAATAGTATGGGTAGTACTTGAGAGATTTATATCAAATAAGTTAACAAACGACGGAGGCAATCCTCCTTGGTGCACAAAACGGGTCAGAACACTGTAGCAGAAACAACGAAACAAACATGACAAATTTAAACAGACGCAAAATCCCCAAGATTGGCGATCTTTTACAGGAACTCGAAATTTAGCACGGACTTCAATGCGAGATGCTTATAACAGCCTCCACAACGAAATTTTATCTCGAAACCTGGCAGAAAATCCGATGAGATTCTGGTCGTTTTTTAAGGTTAGCGGTAAGAAACAATCAATGCCTTCTCTGCACGATAGCAATGGCGATACTATTGAAGACAGTTCTGCCAAAGCAGAGTTACTAAACACAGCTTTTCAAAATGCCTTCATAAAATAAGACGAAGTAAATATTCCAGAATTAGAATCAAGAACAGCTGCCAACATGAGTAACGTTGAAGTAAATATCCTCGGAGTAGTGAAGCAACTCAAATCACTTAAAAGCAAGTCTTCTGGTCCAGACTGTATACCAATTAGGTTACTTTCAGAGTATTCCGATGCATTAGCTCCATACTTAAAAATCATATACAACCGTTCGCTCGACGAAAGATCCGTACCCAAAGACTGGAAAGTTGCACAGGTCACACCAATTTTCGAGAAAGGTAATAGGAGTAATTCACTTAATTACAGGCACAAATTATTAACGTCGATATGCAGCAGGATTTTGGAACATATATTATGTTCGAACATTATGAATTACCTCGAAGAAAACGGTTTATTGACATACAGTCAACATGGGTTTAGTAAACAACGTTCTTGTGAAACACAACTAGCTCTTTAGTCGCATGAAGTGCTGAGTGCTATTGACAAGGGATTTCAGATCGATTCCATATTTCTGGATTTCCGGAAGGCTTTTGGCACTGTACCACACAAGCGACGTGTAGTGAAATTGCGTGCTTATGGAATAACATCTCAGTTATGTGACTGGATTTGTGATTTCCTGTCAGATAGGTCACAGTTCGTAGTAACTGATGGAAAGTCATTGAGTAAAACAGAAGTGTGCAGGTAGTGTTATAGACCCTTTGTTGTTCCTTATCTGTATAAACAACTTGGGAGACACTCTGAGCAGCCGTCTTAGATTGTTTGCAGATGACACTGTCGTTAATCGACTAATAAAGTCATCAGAAGATCAAACAAATTTCGAAACGATTTAGAAAAGATATCTGTATGGTGCGAAAATTGGCATTTGACTAAAATAACGAAAAGTGTGAGGTCATCCACATGAGTGCTAAAAGGAATTCGTTAATCTTCGGTTAGACGATAAATCAGTCAAATCTAAAGGTCATGAATTCAACTACACACCTAGGAGTTACAATTACAAAATGTAACAGATCTACTAAGGAGACTGCCTACACTACACTTGTCCGTCCTCTTTTAGAATACTGCTGCACAGTGTGGGATTCGTACCAGATAGGGTTGACGGAGTACATCGAATAAGTTCAAAGAAGGGCAGCACGTTTTGTATTATCGCGAAATATGTGAGAGAGTGTAGCTGAAATGATACTGGATTTGGGCTGGACATCATTAAAAGAAAGGCATTTTTCGTTGCGGCGGAATCTTCTCACAGAATTCCAATCACCAACTTTCTCATCCGAATGCGAAAATATTTTGTTAACACTGACCAACAGAGGGACAAACAATCACCACGATAAAATAAGGGAAATCAGAGATCGTACGGAAAGATGTAGGTGTTCGTTATTTTTGTGTGCTATACGAGATTGGAATAATAGAGAATTGTGAAGGTGTTTCGATGAACTCTCTGCCAGGCACTTAAATGTAATTTGCAGAGTATCCATGTAGATGTAGATGTAGATATTATTTTTCCTTGATTATTCCCTAAAAAAGTTTTGTAATAATGTTTTCTGTTGCTGCTTTGCCGGTGTTACTAAACAAAAGAAAACTACGGAGTGTGAGTTCTTGGAGGGTATTCTTGTAAAGTAACAAGTTCCAATCATTCTTTGCTTTCTTTGTTTCGCTTATTCCATAGTCCTGCAGCGATCGCAGGGTCAGCGTGGTTGGAACGGATTTGGCATGGTTAATTGTTGGGGTGGGCAGATGCTCTTCCTGCCACCACCCCGTACCTCCAGGGAAGGGAATCAGTGTACCCCAGCTGTCTGCATCTAGTGTAAATCGTGAAATAGTGCGCACGTGTTTCAAATGTCTGTGACGCGTGTAACTGAGGCGGAACGTGGGGACCAGCCCGGTATTCACCTAGCGGGATGTGGAAAACCGCCAAAAAACCACATCCAGGCTGGTCGGCACACCAGACCTCATCGTTAATACGCCAGGCGGATTCGATCCGGGGCTGGTGCGCCTACCTGAGTCCAGGAAGCAGTGCGTTAGCGCTCTCGGCTACCCTGGCGGGTTAAGTTCCAATCAATCTCGATGTTTTAAAAGCATAGGTCTGTACTTCAAACTACAAAGTACATAGTTTGTTTCTAGCGGCTTATTTTCACTTTCTTAAACTGATTTTAATAATCAGACTAATACAGTATTTAAAAACCTGGAGGTCTTTATCTTTACTGTTTCTCTCAACCGACTGAGCGGAAATTTCTCATGGGCGAAGAAGAGCTCAGGACTATTGCCGTTTCGCTTAGGACGTAATACACAATGATCATACACACTTTGTCGATAAATTTAAATGTTAACATTATACCAGGTGAGGCATTAAGGACAGACGTTTAGAAAAAACATATCGTTACTTGTGCTTAAAAAAAAATTTTTTTTTGCTGAATAATACTCAAATGAGGTTGCCATTTTACAAAATTAATGCTTGAAAACATCTCCGAGGTGGCGATCATTTTCAGCGATGCTCTTCTCAAGCCACTCTCTGATGTTGGCTTCTATTCTCTCCAACACTGCTTTCTCAGTTTGAACAATTTCCATACATATTGCTTCCATCTGTTCATCAAGTGTACGTGATTTATCCTCGTATAGACGTGACTTGAGCTTATCTCACAAAAAGTAGTCACACATGGACAGGTCTGGGGAACGAGGAGGCCAACTAATGTCACCAAACCGGGAAATGGCGCGATGGCGAAAAATAGTCCGAATAGCTTCCATTGACAATCTTGCTGTGTGAGCTGTGTCCCCATCCTGCTGAAACCGATCTCGCCGGATAGGAATACGTTTTCTTCTTGGGTCAGATGGGAAGAATTCAGTGATCGTCTGTCTATAACGTTCCGAGGTTCCACTTACAGTGTTTCCTTCATAGTCTTGGAAAAAGTATGGATCAATAAAATCTTTGCATGTTACAACACACCAAACAGTCACCTTGGGACTATGTAATGGTCTCTCATGCATTAGTTTTGGATTTCACTGGCCCAATAACGACAGTTCTGCTTATTTACCATGCCATTCAAATGAAAATGCGATTTATCACCCATAAAGATAATAACGTTGTCACTTTACTCAAGTATGGCCTCTATTTCTTGAGTAGACTTCAGCTATTATACATAATCTTTAGGGTTCAATAGTTGCACCATGAAGGATGAAATCCTAGATCAATATGCAAAACACTGAACGATTACTGAGGCGCAGTTCATCAGAACGTCTCCTAGCAGTTCGAGCAGGACTACAGAGTATGGCTTGCTGAACTCTTTCAGCATTTCCTGCAGTGCACACTGAGCGAGGAGCCCCTGACGGTTTTCTATTCACCACTGTTCTTCGTAAAAGAAATGATTCAGCCCACCGTAAAATGGTGTTAAAGTGGGAACACCATCATGTCTCACAAGATTGAAATGGAGACGAAACTCACTCTGAACTGCAGAAATAGACTCATTATTAGGCACAAAACTATCGTAAGCAAAGACACGATGTTGGATAATCCAAAGCGCCATGACCTCGGCTAAACAAAATGGCAGGAGTTACCAAACACGTGACCACATCATTTCCCCCCTCCTACTACTTGAGCCTGAGTACTATCTGTTCCAAAAACGTCCATCCTTTCTGCCTCACCCTGTACAACTTTTTTGTACTCGGTAGTCGCAAAATTCGTTTTAATTCAGGCTTAAAATGGCAAGCTTTAGAAATTTTAAGTTCCATGAAAATATACGGTCAGAGGCATCCAGAATGCTCCAAGAAGTGGTTTTAGCCCCTAATTTTTCAACTTTTTTCAAGGTGATCTCTCGTTTAGACCCCTTGTGATCTATTCGCTATTTATTGAGTCGTGCTCCCCAGTAGTTCAGTGCTAGTGGCGCCTGTCGTCGTTATCCTTATTACATACCGCTTGACAAAAAAAAGTGGAGTACCCAGTAGATATGGTCTAATGCCAATGCAGTTTCGTACATGTACACATACCATCGGTATTATTAGCGCTTTAAATGTCTATGAGAAGTGGAATGGCCACTAGAGTGCTTTAGCGCTGTTCATGTTTAATGTTGGCCGGTCGCGGTGGTCTAGCGGTTCTAGGCGCTCAGTCCGGAACCGCGCGACTGCTACGGTCACAGGTCCGAATCATGCCTCGGGCATGGACGTGTGTGATGTCCTTAGGTTAGTTAGGTTTAAGTAGTTCTAAGTTCAAGGGGACTGATGACCACAGATGTTAAGTCCCATAGTGCTCAGAGCCATTTAGCCATGTTTAATGTTGTTCCATGGATGGTAGGATATATAAGGGGTGTAAACAGCATCATGTGGTGAGTGATCACTGTGAAGGACACGGAAACGCTGTGCAGGCGTGTGAACAGCGTTATCCACACCTGACAGTGTTTGAAAATGGGCTCATTGTGGGTCCCCATTAGGCCGGCCGGTCGAATGGTGCAGTGCCCAGAAATGTGTAGTGACAGTGGCCCGATGTTACACTGCCTGGGAACTCTAGGAGGGGTATACAAGGACTGGTCGTCAAGGTTCTGTCTGCGCCGCCTGCAGACCATACAGAACAAAGTGCTACGTATCATAAGCAACGCTCCACGATACATACGCACCAAGGATCTTCGCAGAGAATACTGCCTTGAGACCCTCACGGAGGTTTTCAAAAAACTCGCCACATGACTGTACAGGAAAACGAGACCTTAGACCAATCCTTTCATCCTTAACCCGAGAAACTACGATCACAACCATAGGGGGAAACATAACGTCCGAAAACGCTACTAGTTATGGACAATTAACCGTCCAAAAACAGTACTAGTTAGGGACAATTAACTACCTAAGGGTAGCACCAACACACAAATATAGCAACTGCACGCGAACCCCTGTAGCACAGTAAAGCTAACTGGCATTGCCAACTGTAGACCAACCGACCAACCGGCAACGCAGGGAAACCGTACTGCACACTAAAACGAAAACAAACCCAACCAAAACCCATACACAGTGCGATCGATTTACAACCAGTCCACCACTCAAATAACGACCTTGGCATGTTACAGGTAGAGACACTGCAGCTGACCCAGGAAAGTCACAGACTGTGCCCAGCTCAGCAGTAGCCCTTCTCGATAGGACTGATGCTCTTTACGATGACCTAAGCTCTGAGAACAAACCGAGGATAGCACGGCTCAGCAGTAGCCCTTCTCGATAGGACTGATGCTCTTTACGATGACCTAAGCTCTGAGAACAAACCGAGGATAGCACGATACCCGAAACTAACAACAACGTCAACTTTGCACGGTCTGCCGCACACAGCAAGAAAACCTCTTCTGCTCTTACTACCCGACCAGACTAATGCAGAAGATTTTTTTCTCCTCCTTGTCGCTTATCTTGGCACTTTCTTCCCTCTGCCCTTGAAGCCGCTACGTTCCCTTTTCGTCCTCTATCTATCTCCTCGACGTGACTGTAATAGAGAGTAATCCTACACATATGTATGGATAACATCACAATTCCACGTCTAGTGAAGTCCTCAGTTACTGACTACAAGTACCGAGGTGAGAGTAGAATTTTTGTGATGGTTATCACGTCGCTGAGGGCGTGGAGGGGCTCCACATTTTTTTAAATAATGAAAAAGGTTCCGGTCGACCGCGTCCTACAATAAGGAGGGAGCATCGTCGTACTGTGCTCAAGCACAGCTTAACCACCCCCCCCCCCCTTCCCCATACCTGCTTCTGCCGTCCGCGAAAAAGTACCGGACTGCCTCCAACATTTTGTGTTATTCCGCGCCATTGGTCGCAGACTACCAATAGCCCGACTAGGGAGTTCCCGTCCCGTGAGTAGACTACCGTTAGCAACACAACACAAACGGCAGCGTTTGGAGTGGTTCCGTGACTGAGAAGCATGGACTTCTAATGAATGGCGACACATTGTGTTCAGCAATGGATCACGGTTCTCCACAAGCCCGGATGACTGCAGTCGGCAAATATGGCTGCGACCTCCGAAGAGGTCCCATTCTTGCAGTGTTTTGGGGTGGTACAGCGACGTTACTCCTGGCGTCATTGTGTGGTGAGCCACCAAGTATGACTTCATGACGTGCCTAGTAGCGATTGAGGGATCTCTGACGGCACACCGGTCCGGCACTGGTATCCTAACTACTCGTGTGTCACCTCTCATGCGACAATTTCGTACTGCCATGTTTCAGCGGGGCAATACTCGCCCACTCACAGCAAGTGTCTCTGTGGACCTATGTACTCCCCTAGCCAACAAGTTCCTTAGATCCGTCCCCGATAGAACATGTACGGTACCAGCTCGAAATTCAAATGGCTCTCAGCACTATGGGACTTAACTTCTGAGGTCATCAGTCCCCTAGAACTTAGATCTACTTAAACCTAACTAACCTAAGGACATCACACACATCCGTACCCGAGGCAGGATTTGAACCTGCGACCGTAGCGGTCGCCCGGTTCACGATTGAAGAGCCTAGAACCGCTGGGCCACTTCGGCCGGCGGTACCAGCTCGGATGTCAACTCCGTCCCTGAGCCAGTATCTACACCTACATCATACTCAGCAAGACAGCTGACGGTGTGTGGCTCATGGTACTTCTGGTACCATTAACTGACCCGCCGCCCCCCCTCCCCCCCTCCCCCTGCCCTGTTCGACTCGCGAACGGAGAGTGGGAAGAATTATTGCCGGTAAACCTCTGTATTAGCTCAAATTTCTCGAATTTTCTAGTCGTGGCCATTTCGCGAAATGTGTGTGGAAGGAAGCAATTGTTGTCCGACTCTTCCTGGAAAGTGCTGTATCGAAATGTCAATAGCAAACCGTTCCGTGATGCACAACGCCTGTCTTGTCACGTCTGCCACAGAAGTTTGTTGAGTATCTCTACCGTCCTTTCGAGACGACTAAACGAACCCGTGACGAAACGCACCGCTCATTGTTGCATCTTCTCTATCCCTTCTATTAGTCCTATCTGATAAGGATTCCATATTCATGAGCACTTCTCAAGAATCGGTCGAACATAAAGTGGATGAGTTACATTTCCTTAAGATTCTTCCTATGAATCTCAGTCTAATATCTACTTTTATTACTATTTTTTAAGTAGTCATTCCCCTTCAGCTAGTTACTCCTAGATATTTTACGGTAGGTACTGTTTACATGCTACATTTATGTAAGTTCGAGGTCAACTGCCAGAACCTACACCATCCTACAATCCTCTGCAGGTCATTCTACAAATTGATAATGTCGTCCGGCGTTGCTACCGTCTTATAGACAACCGCATCATCTGTGAACAGTCTTACAGAGCTTTCGGCGTTTTCTACTAGATCAATTATATACAATGTAAACAGTAACGGTCCTATCACACTTCCTTGCGGTACTCCGGAAACTAGTCCGCGACGCGTGGCCTAGTGGCTAGCGTTGCTACCTCTGAGTCACAGGGTCGCGGGTTCGATTCCCGGCCAGACTGGGGATTTGCTCTGCCCGGAGACGTGTTTGTGTCTTCATCATCATTCTAGAACATGGCGAGACTGGACAGTGTAAAGATTGGAAATTTGTTGCGGCACTGATAATCACGCAGTTCAGCGCTGCACAAACCAAATATCATCACCATCGGCAGGGTTATAAACACAAAATCAAATAGGGGTAATGCAGGAGTAGGTTTAATAATGAATAGGAAAATAGGAATGCGGGTAAGCTACTACAAACAGCATAGTGAACGCATTATTGTGGCCAAGATAGATACGAAGCCCACGCCTACTACAGTAGTACAAGTTTATATGCCAACTAGCTCTGCAGATGACGAAGAAATTGAAGAAATGTATGATGAAATAAAAGAAATTATTCAGATTGTGAAGGGAGACGAAAATTTAATAGTCATGGGTGACTGGAATTCGAGTGTAGGAAATGGGAGAGAAGGAAACATAGTAGGTGAATATGGATTGGGGGACAGAAATGAAAGAGGAAGCCGCCTGGTCGAATTTTGCACAGAGCACAACATAATCATAACTAACACTTGGTTTAAGAATCATGAAAGAAGGTTGTATACATGGAAGAACCCTGGAGATACTAAAAGGTATCAGATAGATTATATAATGGTAAGACAGAGATTTAGGAACCAGGTTTTAAATTGTAAGACATTTCCAGGGGCAGATGTGGACTCTGACCACAATCTATTGGTTATGACCTGTAGATTAAAACTGAAGAAACTGCAAAAAGGTGGGAATTTAAGGAGATGGGACCTGGATAAACTAAAAGAACCAGAGGTTGTACAGAGATTCAGGGAGAGCATAAGGGAGCAATTGACAGGGATGGGGGAAATAAATACAGTAGAAGAAGAATGGGTAGCTTTGAGGGATGAAGTAGTGAAGGCAGCAGAGGATCAAGTAGGTAAAAAGACGAGGGCTAGTAGAAATCCTTGGGTAACAGAAGAAATATTGAATTTACTTGATGAAAGGAGAAAATATAAAAATGCAGTAAGTGAAACAGGCAAAAAGGAATACAAACGTCTCAAAAATGAGATCGACAGGAAGTGCAAAATGGCTAAGCAGGGATGGCTAGAGGACAAATGTAAGGATGTAGAGGCCTATCTCACTAGGGGTAAGATAGATACCGCCTATAGGAAAATTAAAGAGACCTTTGGAGATAAGAGAACGACTTGTATGAATATCCAGAGCTCAGATGGAAACCCAGTTCTAAGCAAAGAAGGGAAAGCAGAAAGGTGGAAGGAGTATATAGAGGGTCTATACAAGGGCGATGTACTTGAGGACAATATTATGGAAATGGAAGAGGATGTAGATGAAGATGAAATGGGAGATATGATACTGCGTGAAGAGTTTGACAGAGCACTGAAAGACCTGAGTCGAAACAAGGCCCCCGGAGTAGACAATATTCCATTGGAACTACTGACGGCCGTGGGAGAGCCAGTCCTGACAAAACTCTACCATCTGGTGAGCAAGATGTATGAAACAGGCGAAATACCCTCAGACTTCAAGAAGAATATAATAATTCCAATCCCAAAGAAAGCAGGTGTTGACAGATGTGAAAATTACCGAACTATCAGCTTAATAAGTCACAGCTGCAAAATACTAACACGAATTCTTTACAGACGAATGGAAAAACTAGTAGAAGCCAACCTCGGGGAAGATCAGTTTGGATTCCGTAGAAACACTGGAACACGTGAGGCAATACTGACCTTACGACTTATCTTAGAAGAAAGATTAAGGAAAGGCAAACCTACGTTTCTAGCATTTGTAGACTTAGAGAAAGCTTTTGACAATGTTGACTGGAATACTCTCTTTAAAATTCTAAAGGTGGCAGGGGTAAAATACAGGGAGCGAAAGGCTGTTTACAATTTGTACAGAAACCAGATGGCAGTTATAAGAGTCGAGGGACATGAAAGGAAAGCAGTGGTTGGGAAGGGAGTAAGACAGGGTTGTAGCCTCTCCCCGATGTTGTTCAATCTGTATATTGAGCAAGCAGTAAAGGAAACAAAAGAAAAATTCGGAGTAGGTATTAAAATTCATGGAGAAGAAATAAAAACTTTGAGGTTCGCCGATGACATTGTAATTCTGTCAGAGACAGCAAAGGACTTGGAAGAGCAGTTGAATGGAATGGACAGTGTCTTGAAAGGAGGATATAAGATGAACATCAACAAAAGCAAAACAAGGATAATGGAATGTAGTCTAATTAAGTCGGGTGATGCTGAGGGAATTAGATTAGGAAATGAGGCACTTAAAGTAGTAAAGGAGTTTTGCTATTTGGGGAGCAAAATAACTGATGATGGTCGAAGTAGAGAGGATATAAAATGTAGGCTGGCAATGGCAAGGAAAGCGTTTCTGAAGAAGAGAAATTTGTTAACATCCAGTATTGATTTAAGTGTCAGGAAGTCATTTCTGAAAGTATTCGTATGGAGTGTAGCCATGTATGGAAGTGAAACATGGACGATAAATAGTTTGGACAAGAAGAGAATAGAAGCTTTCGAAATGTGGTGCTACAGAAGAATGCTGAAGATTAGATGGGTAGATCACATAACTAATGAGGAAGTATTGAATAGGATTGGGGAGAAGAGAAGTTTGTGGCACAACTTGACCAGAAGAAGGGATCGGTTGGTAGGACATGTTCTGAGGCATCAAGGGATCACCAATTTAGTATTGGAGGGCAGCGTGGAGGGTAAAAATCGTAGAGGGAGACCAAGAGATGAATACACTAAGCAGATTCAGAAGGATGTAGGTTGCAGTAGGTACTGGGAGATGAAAAAGCTTGCACAGGATAGAGTAGCATGGAGAGCTGCATCAAACCAGTCTCAGGACTGAAGACCACAACAACAACAACATCACCATCGGCAAATTACCTTTACATCTGCCGATTTTGTTCCGTTAGCAGCGACATGTTGAGATCCATCTGAAAGGAAGTCTTGAACCCAGTCGGAAATCTGGACCGATACTCCATAATCTCGTTTTTTTTTTTTTTTTTTTTCCTCTCTAGCCGGCAGTGCGGTACGGTGTCAAATGCATTCCTGAAGTCAAGGAAGACGGCATCAACTAGATATCCAGGATCTCAAGGACCAGTTGTGAGCTAGTTTGCCTCAGGGAAGGATACAATGGCTTTGTTACACCCTTCCCAACCGAATCAGTGCATGCACCTAGGCCAGACGGGGTTCAACTCTATACTCGTAAGATACCTTTGTAAAATTTGACCCTGTTTTGAAATCACTGAAATAACACGTTTTCTCAGCCTCTTTTGTTTCCTGCTTCACTTCTCTGTGCTTAACCTTCTTTGTCATGAAGTGTATGTAGATTCTTTTGCTGCTCCACTAACTCGCAGTCATCTCTTTTTCCGTTTCCTCGTGTATATGAGCAACATGTTTTATCTGTCTATTCCTTTATAATATCTCAACACGCTTCTCTCCCAATAATACTTATCCTCTGCAACCAAATCTCACTCTCATTCCCTCTAAAGAGGTGAGTTGTTATCCCTGCGCAGCCGTAAGGTCTATAGAAGTAATAAACTGTGTCTGTCTTATGTCAAGAAGGTGTCAACATCTGAAGACACTGACAGTTGCGTGACTTACAGTGACCACTTGATGCGACTGGATGCCCGAGAAGATTTTATTAGTTCGTATCACCATGAGACCGTAGATTCGTAGATTACCCGAGCTGTTCTGAATGCACCTCTTATGTGATCACATTATGCCAGACGACCACAGGCAATTGACAGTGGCCTGAGAAAGACAATCGCTCACCACATATACAGGATCGTTATAATTAAACTTTCACACTTGAGCCATTGTAGACGGAAAACTGTTTACCGTATAGGTGTTAAACGTTATGGAAATGATGTTCAGCCAGTGCGCTGCAGGATTTGAGTTTTTAGCAGTGTTATTGTCATGACTTGCCGTTAATCGCTGGTGCTGGCACGGCGACATGGGTTGAAACACAAGCATCGGCGTGCATTACCGCTGCAGACAGTCAACATGGGTCTGTGAAAAGTGAGCATTAAGGGAGTACGGGAGGTCCTATGTCCACACAAGGGTTGAAGAATGCGATTCGGAAGTTCGAATTAACTGGCGATTTGGGAATTGCTCCTGGGAGAGGCCGTTGGCCAATTGCACCACAAATTGATGAAGAAGTTACTGTTAGCATGACTGAGAATGCTGGACACAATGTGCAATCTTCAAGCAGTTCACAAGCTGTGTCACGAAAGCTGAACATTCTATGGTCCATCATTCGAAAGATAGTGCGAAAAATTGTGAAATGGTCTCTGCTATGCGGTTCCAGCCTGTCGTGGATGCAGATGGTCTTCACATTGAGCAACGTTTGTAACCTGGAGCCGGCCGGAGTGGCCGAGCGGTTCTAGGCGCTACAGTCTGGAAGCGCGCGGCCGCTACGATCGCAGGTTCGAATCCTGCATGGATGTGTGTGATGTCCTTAGGTTAGTTAGGTTTAAGTAGTTGTAAGTTCTAGGGGACTGATGACCTCAGAAGTTACGTCCCATAGTGCTCAGAGCCATTTGAATCATTTTTTGTCACCTGGAACGTAAACATGATACGCAATAACAAATGTTACCCTCTCATTTAGAGATTAAAATGTGTTTCTTCCAATGGTTTATTCGTTATTTCTCTTCCCCGTGTCATTGCAAATGTTACCACTCGTTTCTTCGTGGGGGTCTTCTCAAGTAGCAAAAATGTAATTGTAACCACCTGTATTTTTACAATAGCGAACACTAGGCATCAAAAGCGCTCGCGCCATAGCTGTGCCACCGCTGTATGTTTTTAATTCGGCAGTCTAATCTATGAAGCGGCTGTATCAGTGACACACCTTCTCAAGATGATAAAAAAACTATGAGACGATAAGATAAGGAAGAACACCCAGTAGCCGTCTCACAAACAGTTTTATCTCTGCGGATGCCGCTGGAAATACCGACGGACCAGTGGAGAATTTATCGCAGTACTTATCTGCCACTTCAAGCTAAATTTTTCGCTAATGGCTACCCTAATACTCTCACAAACATCTTTTTTAAGGAAGTTTTTTTTCACCGACAGTAATATCTGTTTCACCATATCAATATGTTTCTGAATTACGTCCGCCGACAGCGTCACTACACCTCTTATTTGCCGAATCATAGTCGGGTGATGCTGAGGGAATTAGATTAGGAAATGAGACACTTAAAGTAGTAAAAGAGTTTTGCTATTTGGGGAGCAATATAACTGATGATGGTCGAAGTAGAGAGGATATAAAATGTAGACTGGCAATGGCAAGGAAAGCGTTTCTGAAGAAGAGAAATTTGTTAACATCGAGTATAGATTTAAGTGTCAGGAAGTCGTTTCTGAAAGTGTTTGTATGGAGTGTAGCCATGTATGGAAGTGAAACATGGACGATAAATAGTTTGGACAAGAAGAGAATAGAAGCTCTTGATATGTGGTGCTACAGAAGAATGCTGAAGATTAGATGGGTAGATCACATAACTAATGAGGAGGTATTGAACAGAATTGGGGAGAAGAGGAGTTTGTGGCACAACTTGACAAGAAGAAGGGACCGGTTGGTATGACATGTTCTGAGGCATCAAGGGATCACCAATTTAGCATTGGAGGGCAGCGTGGGGGGTAAGAATCGTAGAGGGAGACCAAGAGATGAATACACTAAGCAGATTCAGAAGGATGTAGGTTACAGTAAGTACTGGGAAATGAAGAAGCTTGCACAGGATAGAGTAGCATGGAGAGCTGCATCAATCCAGTCTCAGGACTGAAGACAACAACAACAACAACAGTTCAATAATGATGTAACTTGGCATTGGCTTCTAAAGGCAACTATGAAAGACAGTTTTGACCAGGCGAAGAATAACTAAGAATCTGCTGGTCAACACGAAAATGAGTTTAGGCCAGCCTGTATATATATATATATATATATATATATATATATATATATATAATCTAAAAAAAGTACCCGCAACTCTTAGTACGTAGTATGTCGTGCGCGAAGGCAAACTGATCGATTTTCGCGGTTTTCGAGAAGGAGCACATGTCCGCAAACGGACAGCTTGTGCGCTGGAAAGCGTCGAAGATTGAGAACGAACGGTTGTGGCGCTTTGTTCTGATTCGTTTTGGTGTACGGAAGTTATGCAACAATTCAATTTTATGTGTACTACAGATGGACGACCTAAACCTAATAACATTTCTGCGCATGCGCTACATTCCCTCACACAGTCGTTATGTGCATCCTACCGCTGACGATATGTGGTCTGCCAGTGCAGTAATGTTGTTGTCAACAGTGCGAACTGCACCTGTACAAATCTGCGGAAATAACCGGCACAGTGCTCGCATACGACAAAGCGGATTGCAGTGGGAGAGCTGCCGCAAGATTATATGCGGAACATTTGCCGAACAAACATCCTCCACATTATTCCATTGTGGGACGCCTCAGAGAAGGCGGAAAGTAGCACGTAGGTATGTTCTGTCTAAGGTGTGTCCATTATGTAGTAAAGTAGTAGCATATTGTGCTTGGTCCTTGCGAATACTATCCCCAGTCTACTGTTTGTACCCTGGTAGGTGCCGAAACGTGATGCGGGTCGTCCACGCTCGGCTCGAATACTACAGCTAGAGGAGGACGTGTTGACAACGTTCGAAGAGGAGCCAGCCACCAGCACTCTGTAGGTGGCAAAGGCGCTGCACACGGGTAAAAGTGCTGTGTTCCGTGTTGTCCATGAACACTGGCTCCATCCGTACGATCTGCACAAAGTCCAGGCATTCCAAGAGGAGGACTACCCACGACGTGCACAGTTTGCGCAGTGGTATTTACAAAAATAAGTAGTCCAGCCACAGTTCCCGGCCTTGGTGCTATTCACGGATGAATGCACGTGTACTAGCGACGGCATATTAAACTTGCACAACATGCACGTTTGAGCGGACGAAAACCTGTATGCGCAGGTAATTCAAAATCACTAATACAGGGTTTGTATTAACATCTGGGCCGGGATAATTCGTGCCCATATCATTGGGCCATATCTACTGCCAAACAAACTAATAGGACCGATCTACCTTCAATTTAATAGAGATGTTTTGCCTACCCTATCAGATGTAGTGCCACTAAAAGTTCGGATGGGCGTGTGACTACGACACGACGGAGCTTCAAGCTTTGATGTCGATGAGCGAAACCACCTCAACGTCGCATGTCCTAATCAATGGATTGGTACGGATGGACCAGTTCCGTGGTCAGCAGGGTCGCCAATTCGACTATTTTATGTGGCGTATTATGAAGAGTACGGTGTATGGCACACATGTAAAGCTAGTGCAGGATCTTACTGCTCGAGTACACGGAGCGATTGAAGTACTTTAAAGGCAACTGAAAGCACTGACGCAGTTTGAATCCCGTTTGTAACGTAGACAGAGCGATGGTCTACTTAAGTTGGGCTTGTTGACGTTGTGTAGAGTGGACACCTATGTCAGATTTCGACGCTCTCAGCGCCCGAGCCGTGAGTTTCCGGATATGCGTCCCTTCTTGAAAAGCGATCAGTGTGCCTTCCCCCTCAACATGCTTCTTCCCACCCCAAATTCACACCTTGTATGTAACTTTTCTGTCAACGTATTTTTGCACTTTTTTAAAAATGCCCTCGACTTTATACTTCGTTTTCATTATAGCGTTTTCTTGTCTGTTTGTTAGGTACAAATTTTGCAGTTCATTTTAAACTAACTTGAGCTAGAGAATTGAAACTTTCATCATCGTTCAGGACTGAGTGGAATGCAATGTTAACTCGCTTTCTTGTCTGGCGTGTAGCGAAGCTTATTTCCCGCTTTCCTGCTCCACTTGCGAACGTTTCGTGGTAAGAATAGTTATCGGTAAGCTCCCGTGTGCGCTTTAATCTTCTAATTTTTGCCTTCGAGGACTTTTCGTGGGATAAAAGTAGAAGGAAACATTGTATTGGTTGACCCAGGTGAAGACAAACTGAAATAATTCTAAAATTAACCGCATATCTCTGGTTTAATCTCATCGAAATGTTTGAAATCGACTGGTTGTTGTTGGTGGTTTTTGGGAAGGAGACCAGACAGCGAGGTCATCGGTCTCATCGGATTAAGGAAGGACGGGGAAGGAAGTCGACCGTGCCCTTTGAAAAGAACCATCCCGGCATTTGCCTGGAGCGATTTAGGGAAATCACGGAAAACCTAAATCAGGATGGCCGGACGCGGGATTGAACCGTCGTCCTCCCGAATGCGAGTCCAGTGTCTAATCACTGCGCCACCTCGCTCGGTAATCGACTGAAAAATCTGACACACAGAAGACTAAAAAGCGGAAAATAATTATTTGAATAAAAATCTTTTTAACACAACACGGTCTTAAATCGGACTAAAAAGTATTAAATAATTTCTCATAGCTCCGTACATATCCCTAACCCTATATAGATAGCCATGCAAATTTTTAACAGTTATGTAAATACTTGTAGAATTTAAAACATAAAACGTGTGTCGCTTGCATTACATAACTGATGCATGAAGAGTCCACCTTCTTATTATTATCTGTTGCCTGCGCCCCATCTTTCTCGTTTTAATTTCTACAAGCGCTTTCGTAACTATTAAAAATTTACAAGCGCAAATATTCAGGGCTCCTTATATTGGGGTAGGAATCCATATATGGCTAGGAAAAAATATTTTATACTTTTTAGTCCGTTTTAAAACATGTTATGTTAAAGACCATCTTATTTAAATAATTATTTCCGTGTTTCCAGGGAAAGAAGATAGGACGGTTTATGGATAAGCGTCTCGTCATCATGAAGCTGTATAGACATAAAGCATTTATTGGTTAGAACAAAAAAGGGGAGAGTCTTTTTTCGAGACTTCTTTGAAGAAATATTCCCGCTATTTACATCAAGCAGTTTAGAAACATTCCGGAAAACGTAAATCATGATGGTCAGATGGGAATATCAACCTGGCCCCAGCACCTTCACCATCTCGCTACATCGATGACAATTAAGGATCAGTCGATACATAAATGTAGACAGCTCGATTCGAGGTCTACGACGTTTCAGAAAGAGATCCCATCATCAAAGAAAGGCTGTCACGGTTGACAGCATGCGAAGGACAAGCTCTTCTTTTTCGTATGTGATTAAAATTTATCTTTTTCTTCTTCGCTTCATAGATTAGGCTTTTAAGCCTATTTCGTCTTCACAAATTCTTTACATCTTATTCCTCAAGATGAAACAAAGAAAATAGCGTTCTGTGACGAAGATATGGTCCAACATAAAATTGTTTTACGGGTACGGTTTTAATCATCTAGCTATTTGGGTTGGCGAATTCGATATATCATTAAAAATCTTGAAACATAATTACCCAGTCTCAATACAGAAAAAAGTGGCACTATTCACAACACATTCAAGAACAAAACCCAGCGATAATAAGGGATAGCACTTAATTTTTTTATAAAGCACCGAGATAATCATGCAAAAAGTTTTTTTCAAATTTGTATGCCAAGTATTTTTTACCAGCATTCAATGAAAGAACATTCTATGGATTTAACATCCCGTCAACAACAAGCTCACTAAAGACAGAGAACGAGTTCTGATCAGAATTGAATGTAGAATGATGTCGACCATATCCTTTCAAACGAATCGTCCCGGAATTTGCATAAATGTATTTATGGAAACATCGCTATTATCGTTACCTTAATCTGTCATGTACACAAAAAGACGGGTGTTAAAGATGAAGAAAATTCTTGCAACCTTGCGAACTATTGTTTGTCGTAAACTTTTCCAATTATTTCGAACCTCTTATGAAATGTGAGCTTACGTGGTTCGCCCTCTAATTACACATGGAGATGCTCTTCGTCGTATTGGTTGTATTTTAGGAAGAAGGGATCGAGAATGATATCGCGTGACGTCTTCCGCGGGTCTAGTCTTCGTTAGTTACGTGCGCGAAATTGTGCAGCTGACGCCTTAAGAATCCGTTTGCCTTCCTGTGCGTTATATTCCCTTCAGAAAACTGCGCCGTTATCACTTGAGGAGCGTAAAAGGCCACACCGACGGAATGTGGGCGTGTTTGCGAACACGAGTACCGTAGCGCCACGTAATATCAACAGTGTTACGCAAATACAGCTGTTCTGCTACTTCGCACGTCACGAACAGGCTTACAGATCAGTGCGAGGTGTTTTTCTCTCGTTGAGCAGTTGGCCTATCCATAATGTTCGTCACCGCTAAGACCTCCTTTTGATTATTCTTGCTGCAAAAGAGTGTGGAGATACAACGTTGTCTGACGTGCCTTTAAACGCATTCCAATTTAACTGAAAAACTTATTTTCAAATTATTTGTGCAAACAGTAAAAATTTGTGTATCTGGACTAGTGAAAGGTCAGAAATTTTCGATTGCCACAGCTGAAATAGTTCCTTTCCCCTCATCCTTTCACCGAGCGAGGTGGCGCAGTGGTTAGCACACTGGACTCGCATTCGGGAGGACGACGGTTCAATCCCGTCTCCAGCCATCCTGATTTAGGTTTTCCGTGATTTCCCTAAATCGTTTCAGGCAAATGCCGTGATGGTTCCTTTGAAAGGACACGGCTGATTTCCTTCCCAATCCTTCCCTAACCCGAGCTTGCGCTCCGTCTCTAATGACCTCGTTGTCGACGGGATGTTAAACACTAACCACCACCACCACCATCCTCTTCCTTTCCCATCACTCTAATATAACTTTCGAATCGTTACTGAGTCCTTTCTTTTAATTATCTTAGTAGGCTTACGCAAATATTTAAATAATTAAGATTTCGACTGTGATCAACAGATGTCTTTGACATAGTTATCTCGATTCGCGAATATTCCACTCTGAAAGAAAATATTGAATCACCACATCGTGGAACTACGATTTTTCAAAAATGGTTCAAATGGCTCTGAGCACTATGCGACTTAACTTCTGAGGTCACCAGTCGCCTAGAACGTAGAACTAATTGAACCTAACTAAGCTAAGGACATCACACATCCATGCCCGAGGCAGGATTTGAACCTGCGACCGTAGCGGCCGCTCGGTTCCAGACTGTAGCGTCCAGAACCGCACGGCCACTTCGGCCGGCTACAATCTTTCAACGCACTGCTGCGATCGCAGTTCAAAATTATACGGCTCTCAAGTTCCATAGTAACTAGCGGCGAATTCCAAAACATAATAATAGCTCTGAATCCCCAATCTCACAGTATTTAAATCTCCTAATTTTTCCAGCCTCAGTTCTCTTAACTAAACTTTACAGAATCTCCAAACCTTCAACCTTTCAGTCTCCAAACTAGTCGATATCGAATGTGAAATTTTTGTACAAATCTGCTGAGGGAAGTAATACCTCCAGTCCTCTTTTGGTTCGGTCGTGCTCGATAGTTATTCACCACGCTCGTTGCGAACGAGCATTACATCGTTGAGTGATCCTTTGTGAGGGCAATATGTTCGTGAAAACTCGATAATTTCACAGATCCAGAGCATATCGGATTTGGTAGGATCACCACTTCCTTTCATTCATCATGAACAGGTTCACCTCTCAGCAACGATTCCTTTACCGCTTTCTGCAGTAAAGGTTTCCAAGCGGCCAATCATGGATGTTACCATTAGTTTATTCACTCAGGTTTCGTTATTCCCCTCAGTATGAGGTGAAGCCTAAATGGATGTTGAATGGTTTAAAACAAGCGTTACTTCTGGTGACTCGTTGACATAGCGATCATTTGAAAAAGTTGCGAAAAGCAAGGGGACCTGCGGAAGTGAAAGTAAGTAGCCGAATCTACGCTATAGTCAACTACTCACCAGTCGTATACATAGGGGTAGCCTCATGGAGTGATGTAACTGTACGGAAGGCAGATGCCAGATCCCAGGGTCTTTCGAAGAAACCTAAGAAAGCATCACGTAGTCTCAGGAGCAGTCTCCTACAAAATTCCAGTTTCATTTTATTTTTATCATTGGACCTCTACTACCACAATGAATGATTTCGTTGTAACGCTATGTCTCTGGATGTGGTTTGTATACAATCAAATTTCAGCCCACATCCCACTACAAGTGTCAGAAGTTTTTAAGGGAATTTTGGAACACGATTATTACCTGACTGATTGCAAATTTGATCCACTATGTTGTGTTCCTAGCCTCTCAAGTACACCAAAAAACGCACAGTTTGCAATCTTATACTATCCTATCTGGTTGATAGTAAATTTGACCCACAATGTTGTGTTTCTATCCTCTCAAGTACAAAAGGGTTATCTCCCAGTCAGGCGTTTGAATAATACATAATACTTCTTGCTTCTCTTCATTATTCAAGTTACAGCAGGAGCAACTGATGGTGTAGCTATGTTGTGCTAAACTAGGTACGAAAGGCTTGAGAGAATGCACGCTTCAGTTGCTTTTTGATTTTGTATTACTTACAAAAAAGTTTCCAAAGCAATCTTTAGGTGACTCTTGCACCACTGAGTATTTAGCAGAAAAAGATATCGGTGCTCACACTTCGATAAAATAATACTGTATCCACCATCGTAGTATTTTGACACTAAAGTTCACTCAGTTGATGATAGAAGCATTACATCGAAATCCAACGGAAGAATGGTTAACATTATTTGTAACCTTCCCACTAAGTCGGAAAGAACTACTTCCACTGAAGAAACTGTTTTTCCCTTATCTTGACCTTATCTTGAAGGAAGCTTTTATCTTGTAAGGGTAAGAATTTTCTTGGAAACCTAATCGGTAGTTCTTCTGGAGCGGCATTAAGTTGGAACTAAAGTGAAGGGACTTTCCACAACAAACAAAAACACCTACGAGGTATGGCGAGCAAAATGTAGACATTTTGATAAAACAACAGAGCGCTCCAGTCTGTTACTTTTATTTGTCTCAGCAGAAACTGCATTGCCGGAAAGAAAATTAGTACACCCTTTTATAAGTTTCCAATTCACTCAAGATTTCCAGAATGAGATTTTCACTCTGCAGCGAAGTGTGCGCTGATATGAAACTTCCTGGCAGATTGAAACTGTGTGTGGGACCGAGACTCGCACTGGGGATCTTTGCCTTTTGCGGGCAAGTGCTCTACCATCTGAGCTACCCAAGCACGACTCACGCCCCGTACTCACAACTTTACTTCTACCAGTAAGTTTCACTCAAGATTCATCGTTGCAACGGTGCATATAGAGTACATGAGATGATTACATTACAGATCAATAGCACAAGCGTTTCTGAGGTACCACGTACCGACCCATGCTGAAACACTCATATTAGCACGTGGTGTAGCCTACACGGGCGGCAATGCTGGCGCCGACTCTGGCATACAGTCGATCGAGCAGATAGCCAATACTGTCCTGGGACACGTTATGCCACACATGCTCGACCTGTTCTAGTAGTTCTGCAAGAGATGTTGATCGACGAATCCCACGAGTCACTTCTCGTCCCATCATATTTAACATGTGCTTGATTGGAGACAAGTTTGGAGATCGTACTGTGCAGAGAAGTTGCTGAACGTCTTGCAGAGCATTTTGTTTCACGGGCAGAGTTTGGACGAGCGTAATCTTGTTGGAACGACACATCACGTTCCGTTGCAAGAACGGAAAAAGAAACGGATTCAACAACATTCTGCACATACTGAGCCCTGGTTAGCGTCCCCACCAGAAACACCAAATTAGAATTATATATTAATACCTTACGCTCCTGACGGTCGTTGATATAAATCAACGGGGACAGGTGAAAATGTGTGCCCGAACCGCGACTCGAACCCGGGATCTCCTGCTTACATGGCAGACGCTCTATCCATCTATCCATATATAATCCTAATTTCGTTCTATACGGCTGCAGGTCATCAATGGTGTCTGTTCTATCGGACATGTCCGAAAGAACAGACACCATATCCATATAGGTATATAGTTCTGGCAATACCGGCTATGACCTTCCTCTTCTGTCAGGATGCACACACATTGAAAAATCCCCTTTGAAAAATTATTGAATTACTGTGCTGATAAACCTCTACGTTATTTAATTTTCAACCAGCTGAGCAAAACTGAATGTACTCAGACATTACTCTCTTTACTTATTCTGATCAACGCTAAACTGACACCATATTTTTAGCGCAACGCAATCTGATTTTCAAAAATCCCTACAAAAGAATGGCCCTGACTAATAATAACCTATACCTTTCATGAATCACTTACCTCACAAAAATCTTCGTTACACGAACTACTGCAATACAGCGAGCGCCACTACTACCAGCTAAATAAAAGATTCTAACTACTGAAGGACCTAATTACTGATAGGCGTAGTTAGCAAATGAAAGATTTTGATAGAGAACAAACAATGTATTTACCTTAATGGCGTTCAAAAGTCATTATATATATATATATATATATATATATATATATATATATATATATATATATATATATATATATTCCAGATCGTCCGGTCTTAAAATTCTGCCATCTCTCTCCCCACATCCACCACTGCTGGCACTCACCTCCAAGAGCGCTACGTGGCGTTACCAACATAAAAACCTAAACAGCCTACTTACAATATTACCCGAACTCTTACGAGACTTGGTGAGAATGTCTTCCACGAGTAATGAGTGTGTTGGGTAGGGGACACTACGAATGTAGTGTGTGGACATACAAGGTAAGAATGTGGGTCTCGCGGGAGGCGTGCGCGAGATAGTCCCTGCAGTCGCACTATCCTCTGTGCCCTCGGTGGCTGAGATGGATAGAGGGTCTGCCATGTAAGCAGGTGATCCCAGGTTCGAGTCCAGGTCGGGGCACACATTTTCACCTGTCCCCCGTTGACATATATGAACGCCCGTCAGCAGCTAAAGGTATTAATATACAATTCTAATTTCGTTCTAGACGGCTGCAGCTCGAACCACCATACCGCGATAAAAGTCTGTTAATTGCCATCGTGCGGCCGTAATCACGTCGGAAACCCTTTCACATGAAGCATCTGATTACAAATGACAGCTCCGCCATTTCGCCGCCCTTTTGTACCTTGTGTACGCGATACTACCGTCTTCTGCATACATGCATATCGCTATCCCATTACTTCTGTCACTTCAGTGTGTGTTACACTTGTTTGTGTTGTCCAGCCAGAATTTAGTCCATCTTGCGACTTGGCCTGTATATTTCCCTTTTCACGGCAAAAAAAAAAAAAGCTTTGAAGGAAAACTAACAAATAAAAACGTATGTGGATAGTAGATGTACTGATAATGATTTCAGCGTCATCCACCAACATAGCGTAGTGGCATAGCTACCAGAGAGTCATCTGTGTCTACCCTTTAACAGGGAACGTTTACAGGTAGAAGGCTCACTGTGGTGCAAACGTATGAAGCAAACTGGCAACCATGCCACGGAGACGCGCTCGTACTTCTTACAGCCAACTGAGCGAGTCTGAAAGAGTTCAAATTATGGCCTTCCGAGCGGTGGGATGATCCTTTCGGAAAACTGCCACACAAGTTGGTCCTGTTGCCCGTACGGCCTCGGGTGGGGCCAGTGTGTCTTGGACGAATGCAGTCTACGAGACAACGCTTGCCAGGTATATGTCGCATGCGCGAACGACCATTACTAGCGTGCAGGCAGGATCTGTTTTCATCTTTCAAGATTACATTACGCCATTCCATTTTCCAAATGATTCTCTCACGTCACCAGTCGAACCGTGCTCTTCGATGCTGTGGCGTGAGTGGAAGGCGGGCTAGAGGTGTGCGTGTCCGTAATCCCACTGCTAATAAACGGTTCGTAACAGTTCGTGTTGACACGTCTGGGTTCACAAGCCCTCTTATGTGCACTGTTGTGTCTAGACAAGACAGCCTAGACACAATGAGAGGAAGCCGAAAGGCACGCGCTAAGTTAAAGCAGGATGGCGTGAGGTCTGAAACAGGATAGGTAATGAATGCTATAAAGAAAAGTACGTAGCTTCTGGAATACTTAACTTTAATCCATCCTTTTGGTACATCTGGAGATTGTGGCGATACAAGTGAGACTCTTTAGATACATGCAATGTTACTAATGGCGCCTTGCTAGGTCGTAGCCATTGACTTAGCTGAAGGCTACTCTAACTATCTGCTCTGCAAATGAGCGAGGCTTCGTCAGTTTGCATCGCTAGCTATGTCGTCCGTACAACTGGGGCGAGTGCTAGTCCGTATCTCGAGACCTGCCTTGTGGTGGCGCTCGGTCTGCGATCACACAGTGGCGACACGCGGGTCCGACATGTACTAATGGACCGCGGCCGATTTAAAGCTACCACCTAGCAAGTGTGGTGTCTGGCGGTGACACCACATGCACTGTGGCAGCTGTACAATCTGCCACTGTTGCCTTTACAATACGACTGTCCTGGGCGGCGTCTGTGCTGCTTGGACGTCCAGAACCTCGTGTACAGATGTGAGAATGTTGACGTGACCTCTGATATGAGCATCGTCGTGCAATTAACGCAGCAGGACCAACTTGTGTCGTAGTTCTCCGAAAGGATCATCCCGCCACTCGGAAGACCATAATTTAACCTCTTTCAGACTCGCTCAGTTGGCTGAAAGAAGCACGAGCGCGTCTCCGTGGCATGGTTGCCTGTTAGTTTCGCACATTTGGACCACACTGAGCCTTGTGGCTGTGAGCGTTCCCTGTTAAAGGGTAGACACAGATGACTCTCTGGTAGCTATGCCACTACGCTATGTTGGCGGATGACGCTGAAACCATTATCAGTACATCTACTATCTCCAAGGTGGCGTACGTCGTCATCGAATCAAAATCGACGTCGTCTTTTCAGGTCTACTAATTTTTTTCAGGTACATTATTTTAGAGATTTTCTGTCATTTACAGTTTGTCAATAGGTAAAGCTGTTTGTTGCTGTTCCTGTTGTGGAAACGTTATCATCAGCGTTACCATCAGTTTAGCTCCAAATACAAAACACATACGTTTTTATTTGTTAGTTTTCCATCAAAGTTTTTTTTTTTCATGGAAAAGGGAAAAAGACAGGCCAAGTCGCAAGATAGACTACATTCCGGCTGGACAACACAAATAAACGTACACACACTGAAGTGACGGAAAACATGGGGTAGCGATATGCATATATGCAGAAGACGGTAGTATCGCGTACACAAGGTACAAAAGGGCGGTTTTTTATTTATTTCGTGTGACGAGCTCCCCCCGTCGGGAGGACCGCTCGCCTGGTCCAAGTCTTTCGATTTGACGCCACATCGGCGACTTGCGTGTCGATGGGGATGAAATGATGATTAGGACAACACAACACCCAGTCCCTGAGCGGAGAAAATCTCTGACCCAGCGGGGAATCAAACCCGGGCAACTAGGATTGACAGTCTGTCGCGCTGACCACTCAGCTGCCAGGTGCGGACAAAAGGGGAGTGAAATGACGGAGCTGTCACTTGTACTCAGATGCTTCATGTGAAAAGGTTTCCGACGTGATTACGGCCGCACGACGAGAATTAACAGACTTTTATCGCGGTATGGTGGTTCGAGTTAGACGCGTTGGACATTCCATTTCTGTATTCCGAAATCCACAGTGTCAAGAGTGTGCCGAGAATACCAAATTTCAGGCATTACCTCTCACCACGGACGATGCAGTAGCGGACAGTTTCACTTAACGACCAAGAGCAGCGGTGCTTGCTTAGAGTTGTCAGCGATAAAAAAACATACAACTTTGCTTGAAATAACAGCAGAAATCAATGTGAGAAATACGACGAACATATCCGTTAGGACAATGCGGTGAAATTTGGTGTTAATGGGCTATGGCAGCAGACGACCGACGCGAGTGCCTTTGCTAACAGCACGACATCGCCTGCAGTGCCTCTTCTGGGATCGTGACCGTATCGGTTGCCTAGACGACTGGAAAACTATGACCTGGTCAAATGAGTCCCGATTTCAGCTGGTAAAAGCTGATATAGGGTTCGAGTATGGCGCAGACCCGATAAAGCCGTAGAACCAAGTTGTCAACAAGATACTGAGAAAGCTGGTGGTGGCTCCATAGTTCTGAGTTGACATGAAATTGACTGGGCCCTCTGGTCCAACAGAACCTATCATTGACGGGAAATGGGTCAGCTATTACCATTTGCAGACACTCGTGGATTTCATGTTCTCAGGCAACAATGTGCCTTGTCACCCGAACACAATTGTTTTAAATTGGTTTGAAGAACATTTTGGGCAGTTCGAGCGAATGATTTTGTCTCCCAAATCGCCCAATATGAACCCATGGAATATTTATGGGACATAACTGAGAGGTCAGTTCGTGCACAAAATCCTGCACCGGCTACACTTCTGCAGTTACGGACTGCTACAGAGGCAGCACGGCTAAGTACATCTGCAGCGAACTTCCAACGACTTGTTGAGTCCATGCCCTGTCGAGTTGCTGCACTATGCCGGGAAAAATGTCCGACGCGTTCTTAGGAGGTGTTCCGTCACTTTTGTCCTCTTAGTGGATTTTGTCACCTCTTAATGAGGCAGCAATAGTCTGTGTGAGCCCTGGACTTGCCTATAGTGATTCTAAATGCGAGTTGTGTGCGCTCAGTTTTCAATATCCGAATTGTAGGGTATCGGGATGGCACACGAAACACATAGTGAAGGTATTATGAGCGGTCAGGCGACTGGCATATTACAAGCCAGTCATACTCAGCGCTAAGTGAATCGAGAATTTAATGTCGCTTTTAATATCATTTTCTGACGAAATTAGGATGGAAGAAACATTCAAGACCTGTACAGCATGGAGCATGTACCATAACTCAAGTCCTGGATCATTACTTTCCCTTACGTGGCCAAAGATGTTGGAAGATGTTCAGTCTGCACAGTATACACTAGTTTAGAGATCACGCAGATGCCTCGATGCCATACATCTCTTATCAGATTGTGGATCATCGGCTTTCACGAGTAGCTGTATAAACTTACCAACTTGTCACACATATTCGCTAACACTCGACGATTGCGGCATCTTTTCCAATATGAATATATTCTAGAACACTGGCGTAGTTTCCTGTTCACAGATGAGTTTACAGTTGAACTTGGAGTGTAATGGTTCAGTATGGTGACTCCAAGCTAATTCGGAGCACGTACGCCTCTATGTGTGTTTCCTAGTGGTATTGTGACATTTTAAATATTTAGAGGTAATGTCTGCGGTGGTATGTGTGCATTTTTGTGATTCTTGTAGACTAAGTTTCAACTCAAGGATGGTAATCCCAACAATAAAATGTCTGATCTGGTGAACGAGTAACTACAATGACATAACGCATCTAGTCTGGCCAGCTTATTCTCCCGACTTAAATTCGATTGAAAATGCATAAAAAGACTGCAGCCATACACCACTACCATAGGCCGTTGTTGACCGTCGGGCAGCACTTCCTGACAATGGGTAAGGGATGCGTTAATGCAAGACATGGTAGACAGCCTGATGCACAGTATAGGGAGTCACTATGCATAATTTCATGGGATTTGCGGTGACTTAAATGTAGACAACGGCTGCTTAGTAGGATTTCTGGAAAATATTAAATTTATTTGTTATACTGGACCACTAACGGAACACTTACCCTTCTTCAACAGCGCAGCGGTCTAAAATTACATACAAACACATATAGTGCCTAACTGAACAGTTTTGGCTCGATAGACGGCATGTTTTGTGTCTCTTGTGTCTAATTGTAAGTATCGATTTGAGATAAGCAATCTTCAATGCAATTATTACGGTCATACGAGAGCCAATACATGACAATACAGGCCTTACATCTTTACAACACTGGCTAATTACACGTGTGGTTTCCCTAAATCTTGTAACCAAATGCGGTGATAATTCCATTGGAAAGGACACATCTGATTTCCTTCCTTTAACGTTCCCCAATTCGAGTATTTGCTCCACCCCCTACGATCCTGTCATCTTCGGAATGTTAAATCCCAATGCTCCTTCCCTTCATGAACAGCAGCATCGCTTTCAAAGTCTGTCGAATATAGGCAACTGCTCGACGTATTGGCGAGTGGATTTCACACTCATACTGCCATTGTCTTTCCATTTCTTTATGGTGGCCATACTTCGAGTACCTCTTTAATGCAGCATTGTTTTATTCAAAGCAAAATCTCATCTCAGCCATTTTCGCAGTTGATGTGACTTTCGCTATCGGCTGGAATAACATTACATTATACTATCCTGGGAAAATAGTAACTACGTTTCATTTTGTTCCAAAGATACTGACTACCAAAGACGAGCAAATTTATTAATTTCTTTCACCCCCCCTTCCAATTCCCCTCCCCCCGCTCCCCCCCCCCCCCCCCTCCCAAAAAAATCACCTTATACTTCAACACGAATTTCAATAATGGTTCGGAAAAGATATTAACATTTTATCAACCTGTCGTAATTGCAATATGCTATGAGATTTAGACTCCGCACTAGTACGCCTGAGATGACACGAGAAAGTTAAAAATCAGTGCCGCTCGTTAACACAGGTGTACGAGATCGTCAGTTGAGACCTGTCCACCCTGATATTTCCTGTCTGTTGCTAAGATGGAGCGAAATGAGTAAATACTTGTGAAAGGGCAAATAAGATAAGAGATGACAAACATCGAATTGTTGATAAGAGTGTGTTCTCAGTTTCCTTTCACCTTTGTTTACGCTAGTGACTCACATATCATAACAACACTCCATCACTTATCAAGTCAACAACAATTAATTGAAAAGAAACCTGTTTTGCTCAAGTTACTTAACAGTATTATTGGTGCTCTGGCTCTACTCACCTGAAGTCCACGAGGCGCTAAATTCTACTTTCGCGTAGTGAGTATCGAGTGTGGGCAGAGCTGGTCTCGCATTGCCCATCAAGGCTTCTGAGAAGTCCACTCTGGTTTCTTTTGTGGCAAGGACAAACGCTATTGTTTGCTTATACTGATTAAAATTGGACCGCTAAATACTGTAATAACCATAGGAAAGCTGCGTGGATCAAGCTGTACGCGATTTCATTACTTCCGGAGAAACTTTACATTGCTATAGAGGGATATGTCAAAGTTTTGTCTGAGCTCTATTGTCTATAAGATGGTGCAGTGACTAACAACAGATGTATTAGCATTCTAAGATTTTTAAAAAATGTTTGTATCGTTAAAGAGATGAACCAAAGCACAGTAGTAATGAAATGGATTGCTTTTCGGAAGTAATGCCACATAAATTCTAGGAGCCTTTCCAGGTATGAAGAAAGGAAAGGTGCCTGTAAATAACAGAGTTTCAGTAGAAATGATTGAACTTGGAAGGAAAAATATACAAAAGAAAATTGTAATGTTTTTACAGTATTTTTGCGAAAGGAGGTAAAAAAGTTCTGTAAAACTGAAAAAAATGCGATTATTTTCCTTCAAAACATAGGCGACATCAGCACACCTTCAATCTGTTTAAAGTAAGTTATTACGAAACCACCCAAAATCGTTGTAAAACGTACGTATTCAGTCAAGCGACCAACTCAAGTCACCTTCATGCGCATAAAAATTTGTATGGGACGTTATCTGTCAAAATAATTACCGTGACCAATTGCATATAATAGATAATCAGTGTTAATTCGCGAGTGAATTCACCATAATTATGTCGCCATGTAATAGTCCATATACATTTTTAACTAGAAGATGGTCGCTTGACTAAAAGTGTTTGTCTGTGTATACATACACAATATCAGATCACGAGGGACAAACCCCTCAGTACGAAAGGAAGCGGGAAGTATTGTTTTGTCAGTAGAGAAGCAGTAACAGCAACAATATTGATATCACGCTTGCTCGTCCCACGGTGATCTTCCTGAGTATCCACTTTTTTCTGTTGCTGTTCAGCCGGTAACAGTTCTCCAGAACTACTAATCGTCTCTGAAACTGTTCTACATATATTGAGCTTTATATTAGTTTTTGTTTCACTAGATCAAAGCAATGAATTCAGAATTTGGACAAATGTATATTTTGCAGCTATTTCGGGTTCTGTCTCTCCTCTGATACGAAGCTTCCCTATTTTCCTAGTGCAAGATCTAAGAAATTTCCACTAACTTTCAAATATCTCATTTTTCAGACTTTCACTAGCAGACCGCATTTTACATATTTATTCATTAGTTTCCACATCATATATCTCACAACTTCTTCATCGGAGGCAGTCATGGGAGCGTCCGTGAATAAGACAGCATATAAATAATTTTCACTTATTTCAACAACTATTCATACCAATGTATAAGTTTTAAAGAAAGTGGGTGACAAACATCATCCGTGTTGAATACTTCCGATAGAAATTTCTTTTATGAAGAACCGATTTTTGGAAGCCCAGAATTTTATGTACAATTTTACAGCGTTAGTCGATATGATCCAGGTTTAATGCGAGATCACTCGCCTTTCACCATCTTCCACACTTCGAACCTACACCTATTGCACTTTTGTACTTTCAGTGGTCACGGTGGGCTGGCTTTGAGCACTATAGGACTTAACATCTGAGGTCATCAGTCCCCTAGAACTTAGAACTACTTAAACCTAACTAACCTCAGGACGTCACACACATCCATGCCCGAGGCAGGATTCGAACCTGCAGCCGTAGCGGTCGCGCGGTTCCAGGCTGAAGCGCGTAGAACCGCTCGGCTCCACCGGCCGGCGGTCACGGTGGGAATTGTTGCAGAACTAACTACTTTGTTAGTTAATTAGCTGCATGTGCCATAGATCATAACTGCGGTCTCTCTCTGTGGTTTTGTATATGTTTTACTATTGTAATACACTTTCTGAGATTTCTTGTATTGTCTTCCATTTTGTCTCACTCTGATTATTGTTAAAAACAAGTAGGTCTTTCGTGGAGGTTTGTTAGTACGAAGACAATTACAATCTTCATAGACCCGAAGATCCCATGCCAACCTTTAATAATAATACAAAACAGCGCACAAGTACACAAACGTTCATCACAATCAACGCCACGATGTGCGTACGCTCTAGGTACTGCGTGACAAGTCGGAGGATGGCTCTGTCGAGTACATAACCAAAGGCAGCAAAACAGGATTCTTTGACGCTTCGGAAATATCGTTGTCGATTTTATTAACATTACTTACTTCGGGTAGTACACTTAAAATACCCAACAAACGTTATATACTGCGGATAATATGAGTAAAACACCACACAAACATGTTTGAACACCACAGTGCTTTGCTAGGAACGACAAATTGTAAATAGTATGCTCTGGACTTTCTCTAATACGAGGGCTGGCCTATATAAGGTACTCGTAATTTTTTCCCCCATACACAAAACATTTCAAGAGGTGGAAGTTCCTGCAGCTGCCACAACAAGAATCACGTAAGTAGTTGGGGCACGAGCTGAACGCGTAGAGATTTGAAATTATTGTTGATCCTTACCAGTGCAGTCTCATAAAACGACTACCACTGAAGGGAGCACAAATAAAATTAAAAACTGATGTCGCTCAACAAGACTGGTGAGATGTATTGCTCTTTTTTTTTTTTAAAAAAAAGCATTTGGAACTTTGATTCAGAAAAGAGTGTTAACTTTTTCTTCCTTTGCTTCGCGGAAGAACAACTTCTTAATTATAAATGAAAACACAATTCTGTGTACATTTTCCGGTAGTAATTTATTTCGTTAACCAGTTTTCGACTTACAGGGCCATCATCAACCCTTAACTGACTATCTTCGTCAAAAACTGTCAGTGTGATGATGGTCTTGTAAGCCGAAAACAAGTTAACAGAATATATTAATAGCGTAAAACGTACACAATATTGTGGTTTTCATTTAGAATTAAAAAAAATTATTCCCTGTCAGGATCACAATACTATTTCTTTGTGATTACCGGTTTCTGTTACTAGCAAACGACATGCTCATTGAACAGATGCAGTAGTCGCACTGGAAGGAATGATCTGATATGGAGGTAGTTTTATAGGAACTGAAACTGGTAATAATAATACTAATCCATACATATTATAAACATGTATGTATGTGTGTGTGTGTGTCGGGGGGGGGGGGGGGGTGTATTGTCCCACATCTCCTCCTAAGCCTCTGGATCACGGGGTCCCGGGTTCGATTCCCGGCCGGGTTGGGGAGTTTCTCTGCCCGGGGACTGAGTGTTTGTGTTGTCCTCATCATTTCATCATAATCATCATTTGTGAGAGTGACTAGACTGGATTGTGAGAAGACAATGGACTGTGTAGAAATTGGGACTTTGCACGGGCGCTGATGACCGCGCAGTTGAGCGCCCCACCAACCAAACATCATCATCTTAAGCCACAGGATTGATTTCAGCCGAACTTGGTATACATATCCCTTACTGTCAAGCAACAATCACTGTGGGATAAGAAACACGTACATATTATAGTACGGGAGATATGACGTCATAAACAATGGGGTGCGTGAAAAAATGCCGCATAATGCAAGATGTTTAAAATTATTATTCTGTGCTACTAACTCTATTTGCTTAAGTTTCGCAGGCACATATGCCGCTAAATGCACTTACAGAATTATATCATGATACTACACTGCCCCACTGTGCACGACGTTTACCATAAATTTATTACTTCTTCGCTACTAACTCTGTTCGTAGCCCATTTTGCAAACGTCATCCACGAATGTACCTACAAAATTATATCCTATAACATATAGATGAAGAAATACGACGTCATAAACACTGAGATGCTTGAAAAAATACCGCATCACGCATGATGTTTAAATTTAGTACCTCTTTGCTACTAACGCTATTCGCAACTTATTTCGCAGATAGTATGCACGTACGCCCTGAATGTACCTACAAAACTATATCGCTGTATGCGACATAGATCAGAAGATACGACGCCATAAACATAGAGATGCGTGAAAAAAATTCCGTATCGTGAATGATGTTGTAATACATTTATTCTTTACTCTTTCAGTCAAGTCAACTAATTGAAATCCCTGACCCATGGCCGCACTTTTGACAGCTTTCAACTGCGAAGCGCAAACGACGGATTTTTTGTTTTCATTTCTAATGGAAAATTTGCAAATGGTTCAAATGGCTCTGAGCACTATGGGACTCAACTGCTGAGGTCATTAGTCCCCTAGAACTTAGAACTAGTTAAACCTAACTAACCTAAGGACATCACAAACATCCATGCCCGAGGCAGGATTCGAACCTGCGACCGTCGCGGTCTTGCGGTTCCAGACTGCAGCGCCTTTAACCGCACGGCCACTTCGGCCGGCGAAAATTTGCAATGCCCAGTTTGTCAGCTAGTAAATAAATAAAATTGTGGTGCTGATGGTGAATAAATACTGTGTTAAAATAAGGGATGATCACGAGTTCACTAACACCCAGTGTCTTTTTTGCATGAGATTTCGAAAATAATATGAACTGGAAAAAAGGGGTGAAGAAAATATTAGCGTACCAGATAACAGTAAACAAAAATATTTTCTGAAAGAGCAGTAATAGTGTTTCTGCTTCATCGGCCAAGCATACACCACGAACTACAGTCCTGAAATGATTATGCCACAAACACATTCCACTCGGTGGAAACCCCATTTGGCAGATTCCCGCACCAGTCGCTCACAAAGGAACGCTGCGAACAACTTTCCTAACGGGATCCCGAGGAGACATTCCGTTGTTCTTACCTGTTCCGAAACAGGGAGACTATGCCAAGCACAAGGGAGCCAGGACAATTCGCGAGCGTCGTCAGACGTCACAAAACAAGAGTTACCTTCCTTCGGCGCTTGAAACTCTTCCACACTACCTCTATACTCTGCAAACCACTGCATGGCATAGGATGTATCCAATTGTACCAGTTATTGGGTCCCTTTTCTTTCCGACGACGGGAAGCTAAACCCAATCTTCCTTCTTTTATTTTCCGTTCCATTCACGGACGGAGCGCGGGAACAATGATCGCATAAACGTCTCTATGCGAACTGTAATTAGTCTAATTTCGTCTTCGCAATCCCTACGAGAGCAGTATTCTAAGACGGGTCGAACTAATGTTTTGTGTGCAGCCTCCTTTGTAGGCTGACTGCATTTCCATAGTGTTCTACCAAATGAGGCGCAATCTACCGCCTGAATTACCTACTAATAAGACTATGTGATCGATCCATTTCACATCCCTTCAAATTGTATGATTTGACCGATTCCATTCATCAAAGTTAGATCTAATGTAGGGAGTGGTAACATCTTTAGTGCAGGTGGAATGCTACTGTAAGTAAAATGGAAACGAACCACCGTTAACTATTAATTTCGTCAAAACTAGTTTCATCATCGTTTTGGAACCGAAAGATGCGTTTTGAGACCTCAGTTCACATTCGTTTTACGATATTTATATAGTGGAATTCAGGAATTCCAAGATACACGCCTTCCATATGTAATTGTTTTTTCGTGGCAGATAATTTGGTTTTCGAGTGACCTTACACATTCCCTGAGTTACCAGAGACTATTAGAGCGCGGTTAGCACGTAAGCGACAATGACGGCGTGTTTACATTGTTTATCGGGTGTGAAACGCTAGTGATCGCAAACCCAGGCACAACGAAGGCTACCTAAAAATTAAACAGTGCTTCTAGTATCGGCGTTACAAGTTTACGTGAACAACGTTTCCACTTGGAGTTGATCAGTCAAGTCTCTGACATTAGAACGAACCACTACCTCAAATCATATAATAATTGTTATGTAGGGACTGATGACCATAGATGTTAAGTCCCATAGTGTTCAGAGCCATTTGAACCATTTGAACGAATTGTTATGTGACATGGGCCACTATGAAACTGCAAAGTAACTGAAACGCCTAGTAGCAGAATAATCAAAGACACGTGTTCGTCGAGAATGAATCATTCTAATTCTAATCGTAAAAAAGATTAAATAGAACAACTTTAAGCATTTGTCTTTGTATTGATGAAAAAAACTGCTGATCTTCATCCAAATGATAATAAATAATTCTGTACAGACATTGTTAGTAGAACATTGAAAGTACACGCGAAAGTAAAGAAAAACGATTAATGATCATTGAACATAAGCACATAAAAAGAGTTTTCTAAGTGAATAAACATTTGCACTACACGTGTCATATAAATTTTCATGAAGAAAATCAGTTTGGCTTAGGAAACTGCTCAGCAATCACACTCCCTTTACAATTTGTTATAGACAGGGTTGTCAAGAATAACTGACAAAATTATAGAACATTTCCTGGCGAAAGGAACTGCTGAGCTGAGGGTGAACGCAACAAAACACTCAGTAAACATTAAAAATATTTTTATTGCTACTTACAGCTTTCAACAAATACTTGTTACCTTTAATTTTTTGTTAAAAGTCATTGCATGTTGCAAACTTCAGCTACATAGAACCGCCATTATCATTTTTATATTTTTTATGTTAGCCGTTTCTCCTCCGTTTAAAAACATTTTCCAGGAAAATGATTTTTCGTGGACATAGAAGCTTGTCTTCGTAATTGTTTCAAAGTTTTACGTACTATCTCTCCTTAGTAGATCTCTTCTTATAAGCAATCTAAATTAGTGATACGAAAGAAATTCTAAAATTGCCGAGCCACTCGTCCTTCGATACCGAACACCGAACACGGGGCTGAAATACAGAACAGTTCGGTAAAACCGTACACCTGGGAATCCAGGTTGTAGGAATTACTGTGGAGCTTTAGTGTAATATCTCTTCAGAACCTGTAGAAACTGAAATTTTGACTTGTAGAACCTGGTATCTATTATTGCAAGACTCGGATAAGCGCACTTCTTTGTGAATGAAGCGTTTAAGTGCGATATCCTGTCATAAATCAAGTTATGCTCAGTTTCAACCACAATAAAAGTGGGATCGATTTAGTCATGCTCCTCTATGACGTCATTCCACGCAAATGAATTTCCATCGGCTTTCCTGATTTATCGGGGCCATACTGCTATCGTATTCAAGGTGACTGTGGTCTCTCACTGGAAAGGTAATCATTACTTGTGCAAAACGTCTCTTTCCGTGTAATTATGAAACATAGCGCAGTTTTCATTTGTCCTCCAACAGAATCTCACAGAAGAGATGACACGTCATAAAACTTTCCGATACGAAATTGACGGTTTGACGGTGAAAGTCACTCTGTTTGTGCTATGGATATGCACTATAAACATTGTAACTTACGCTCAAAAGGCTTTCAATAACATCACTCTTAGCACGAAACCTCTTATATGCATCGCTAATTATTCGAGTCTTCATCCTTCTCTGTTGCATTTCATCTTGATCTAAATAATGATTTAATTGTGTGGTGCTGCTTTCTTGAAAACGATATGCGAGTGAACAATAGCAATGAAACTGTTTAGGTAACGTAACAAAACGAAAAACATTCCTTTAGCTCATAAAACTAGTTTCTGGTGGATTAAACAAATGCTCTATAACAAGTGAAAGACGGTTGAGGCGCTTAGGTTGACCAACACGTTTTATAACAGCTCCTTCCAAATTAAAAAGAACTGCGCTTAAAAATAGAAATGAATATTCAGAAGACTGATCATTCTTCAGCATATGTGAGGACTTCAACAATTTATTTGCTAAACATAGATCGTTATTGCATTTAGTTTCGAATTTCGGAAGCAGACCTTTCCCCATGCTGATGTCTCATTGTCCTTCACGAACAGGTGCCATCATTAGTTTGTTAAAAAGAAAAGAGTTCGATCGTTATTCCTCGGCATCTTTCAAATGAAAGGCGAGAGGACGTAACTATTACGAACTGTACCGGGCAATTGCCAACATTTTGTTCCGTGTAGCAACTGACTACTGAATCTGCACATCTACACTACCTGGCACCAACTGAAATTCAGTGGCCGGTTACGAAGTTCGCTCTCGTTTGTTGAACGTGATTAGTGATTCCACTCCTTGCGCAGTTGTAGTCACGCCTGGGACTTTTGTTCGGCATGTTTCGGTCCACCTCAGTGGATTGCAAATTTAATAAATCGCTATACGAGACTTCAGCAGGCAAGGATACGAAAAACCTCTGAAGATCGATTTTCCAAGTCCGAAGAAAAAAAGTAAGGGGCGCTAAGTTTAATATCCAGCCGATGGCAACATCATCAGGAACCGGTCAAGTCCGAAACCGGGCATGATACATCTGTAAATAAAATTGCTTGAAAAAAAAAAATTATGGCTTGTCGCTCTCATTAAGTAAAATATTTTGCACATTGCATGCAACTGCTTATCTCTATGTGTCTATATAAGAAGAAATTATGGCTTAAAACTCCTCATATAAAATAAAACTTCCATACTCAGTTGCTCTGTCGCTCAAGATTAAAGAAAGGAAGATCGAGTTTGTATCAGTGCAGTACCGGAAGGACTTGAAAGTCGAAGCAGCGAACAGCAAAATTTCTCCTTCATAAGGCGTCGTAGCTTATGTATGCAGAAATACAACGGGTAACGACACACACAAAATAGTAAATATCTCATACTTGTGAGAAGTCACGTATTCTGAATGAAAAAGAATACAGGAATCGAGCTTCATGCCTGCCGAAGTACGAAACAACAATTACTCGTTGCTTTGGTCCGAAGAAGACCAGTAGGCCTACTTTCGCGTCATCATGCATCTAGAAATAAATCAAAGCTAACAAGGAGACTTCCTCAGCTTGGAGTCACGGATTTTACAGTCCTTTTAGGATAAGGAAGTATTCGTTGTAAGTAAACTAAAGATCTCACTTTTGGCCACTAATGCTCAGCCATTTACGAGGAAAATCGGTTTGAATAATGTGACTGGATTTATTTACCTGTACTGTTACATGAACTATGGTCAAGGCCGCGTAGCGCAGACGATAAGCACCTGATTACTACCCGGCTGATCCATGTTCGATCCGAGGCACTGACGTTCTTTTTCTTTCTTTTTTCTATTACTATCAGACGACGTATTATTCATTCTTACAAGATTTTGACAACTAATCTGTGGACTGGGACGTTATTAATTTTCATTATTTATAACAAAAGTTTACAAGAATGTACAATATATTTCGTTTGAGACCTAGTTATTCGCTGTCGTGTCGCCATCTGGAGCACAGTCCCTACATTCACGCGGAAGGTACTTGTAGAAGCACGCCATGCGTACTGTATAAATGCAATGTCCTCACATACGTAACTTTTTTTCCGTTTTCTACGACCGTCACAGGGAAGCATACTTAGTTGACATTTAAGAATGATAGCCCCTGTTCTGTCAAACTGGCGACAAATCAAGAATATTACAACATATTTTCAAATACTGGTGTGCTCAGTTCATTCATAATCGGGGAATATATCTTGATAGAATCTTCGCGAGATGATATTTCCCTCCTGCCTTTCATTAAACCTGCCCCCGGCGTTTTGCAAGCGCTTCGTCAAAAGTTTCACCTGTCGATAGAAATAAGTATACATCACAAGGCTGACAGATGGGCGTAACTTTCGACGGTATGAATTTGAGCGTGCACGTCACTTCTCCAGCCTCATTGTCAAAACTCTCGTCGTGCGTACTGTAACCGGGTTCTTCCCTCCAGGCGGAGTCCGCACATGATACCGTGGCCGACGTGCAGTGACTAAATTTCGTCCTAAGCGCTGGGCGAGTTCATTCCAAGGAACATAGAATAAAAAGTTCATTCTTTAGCTAGGAAGGAGAGGCCGACATTTGTTTGTCCCTTTTCCGGCCGGTCAACGATTACAGAATTGAGGCGTACGCTCTGCAGTCTTTCTCAAACGATTTTACAGAAATTATTCGATTAAACAATTTCATTTTTGCGTTATTTACTGCTTTATATGAGAGCATCGTGATGATGTGCCCATCATTTCGTTAATAGTCATAATTGTTGTGATACTTGCATGTAAGTAAGACAATGAGCAATATTCGAAAAAGTTTGCAATGAAAACTAGGGATCGCTATGATTTTGCCTTTGGTGCACATTACGCAATATGTTGCTGTCTATGAAATTTAGTTAACGTACTGAATTTTTCTTTAGATTTGGGTGGATGTCTCCGTCTGTCACCAATCAGATGTGATCACGAGCGGCCAGTGATAAAGCCAGAGTGAAATATCCATAACATTCCTCATATTTCATAAACAGTTTGAGATCCTGAAGTGAGATTTTGGTAAATGATAGCACGCAAAGAGGAGCGTATTTTGCCATATGGTTATTATGCAAAACTTCATTATCTACCATGGTATTCCACTAACTAACGACTTTTTCCAGGAAAAAATGTTATTTTTAAGGGCCATCGATAGCTGCAGAAATGGGACTTGCTATGCATTTTGGAACAACATAAATGAGGACATTACATATTTAGCTTTTTATGAGATACTGAATCTTACTTTTCCTCAGTTCCTCACTTAATAAACTTAATAGACCACTGTTTCAGAATTCTCTCGCAATTGCATCTGCACAACATGTTAGTGAGGTGACACTGTGTAAACTCTGATGTGTTTTGGCAAAAGAAGCAACTCTTAACACGCCAACAAGATAAATGTGTAGGTTATACTCAAAATTCGCCACTCCAGACGCTTCTCTGAAAGTTAGACAGGCGAAAATAAATCACTAGATACTAACCAAAACAGAGGTGACATGTTTTTGTATGGTCACCATGCAGGTGTGGGTATGGAGGAGCTCCACTTAATATGTACAAAAAAAAAAAAAAGTTAGCTTAGGCTTTAGTTTAGAATGGCACTTCCCCTCCAGCGCTCAGCATTTCCCCTACATCGCCTGCCCATAACCCCCACCACTACCGACATCCACATGGGTACCCTGTGGCCACACTATTCTGTCCGGACTCTATCAGCAAGGAGTAAGAACTTTTCATTCTTCACTTAAGGTCGTAGTACTGTTTCGAGATAATTCCGATAAAGACCTTTGATGAGCTTCCTTGACTTCGAAGACACCACAACAACATTTTTAAATTCTGTGGTCAGTTTATCAACGGTTTTCTAAAGAATCGAATGCACTTGTTTTCTCTTGTAGACAGGTGGAAACCTTGGGGAGAAGCTTGCTAGATGTAGTTACACTGAAGTGTGCGGCATACGAATGTGATGGCTTATTCAAACTCTGTTCTGTGTCCAATGTAGTCTTTCCTCCCTGATAAGCCAACGATCTGTTGTACGTTGTTTGATACTGACAACTAGTCTCATCCTTGCTGATAACAAAATCCATAGCAAAATGAGCAACTAGCTCCTGTTTTGTGTTTGAAAATTTTGCACTACCTGTGCAGTTAGTTCCAGAATAGTAATGTCTCTTCTGCCCTCGAATTTCTTTACTTTTCACTGTCATATCTTGTCTCTTTGTTTGAAACGTGCACCCAGAAAGGACTCGCTTGAAAACCTAAATTACTGGAAAGAAGGGGAAAAGATGCCACTGTCACCCATTGCTGAATTGTTCTCGCAATCACCCGAAAATTTGTAATTCGTGTACATATAATATACCTTGAATTGAACCAGACAGAAATATGTATTACATTCCTCGTAGAAAAAATTATTTCGAATATTCTTACCTGTTTCTAGGAAACGCTGAAAAGCGTGCGAATTGATCAACTGCAACTTGCCAATATTTGTGTCACCACGTCGTCTCTTCTTTCCACGGATTAATAAGGTCTTTTCTTTTCAAGCGACGACTGCTGTGAACTCTTCTTCAGAGGAAAGGAAATTTCGTTAACCAAGTCCATAGTACCGGTATCTCTGCTGATTTCTTCGGCCATGGCCAGGGAACAGAATTAATTTCGCTTGGAGGCTGGTCTCTGATTAGATTGTGTTGGTGGCAAATCGCATTCGCTACAAGAAGAGCGTACAGAAACTAGCCATTTGAATTTTTGATCTTCCCACGAAGTCTCACGGAGGTTTATTTTCCGGCTTCTTCTTTCATTTCTGTTCTTTTACTACCGCACACGAATATGTTGATGCAATTCACACACTTACAAACCTTTCCGTTTATAGATTTGTGAAGAATGTTTGATCTTCAATGCATACACGACCGTGTCAGACTGACTCAAAACGGCTATCCTGCTTTCTTCCTCACCTTTGACAACTTCGAGGAAGGCGATAGGTATAAAGGGAATATGGACAGTGTATGAGGGGCGGACGAACAGGTATAAAAGGAAGGCCGCGATTTGTACGAGGGACAGGGAAGCAGAAATGAAAGGGACGCCGTAGTTTGTGGAGGAAGCAGTTATAAAACTTCTCCAGACACTCATTGTGGAATGTAACATTATTTGCGAGTCAAAATCACTCAAAAGAAAATAATGAAGATTAATAGCCTTCCAGTCCACAGATCAGTCGACAGAATCGTGAAAGAATGAATTATACGTCGTCGGATAGTAATAGAAAAGAAAAGAAAGAAAGAAAGAAAGAAAAAGAATTTCCGGGCTGGGGATCGAACACTGACTGCCCGCTCGTCCTCTGAGCACGCAGCCTCGGCGATAGCTTATGCAACATTACGGGTATATGAATCGCGTGACGTTATTCAAACCGATTTTCCTAGGAAACAGCTGAGCGTTGACGGCCAAGTGGAAGTCTTTAGTTTACTTACAACGAGTACTTTCTTAACCTGAACCAAAGTTGGGACAGTCTCCTTTTAAACTCATCTAAACAACGATTTGGCGCACTTGTTTACGCGATGGACTCGCTATCGGTAAGAATAGAGTTCAAATTCTCGCCCACCCATCCAGATTTAGTTTTTCCTCCGTTTCCCTAAAATCGCTAGCGAATGCCGGGATGATTCATTTCAAACAGACACGGCCAATTTCCTTCTCCCGCCATCCAGAGCCTCAGTGATCCGTATCCGGTTCACCCTTTCGTGCACCGGATCCAACGCTCTCTTCAGCAGCTGGTGGACGACGGTTCTCCGGTTAGCTTTATGTGGGTTCCTGGCCATGTCGGTATCCCTGGGAACGAAGCTGCAGATGCCGCGGCCAAGGCTGCGGTCCTCCAGCCTCGGACAGCTTCTTGTTGTATCCCTTCATCAGATTGTAGCAGGGTCATTTGTCGGCGCATTTTGTCGCTGTGGCATGCCGATTGGGCTGCACTTACGGACAACAAGCTTCGGGCCTTGAAACCTCTTCCCGCGGCTTGGACGTCCTCTTCACGCCCCTCTCGGCGGGAGGAGGTAGTTTTGGCCCGGTTACGAATTGGACACTGCTGGTTCAGCCATCGCCATCTGCTGACGGCTGCGCCGGCGCCGTTCTGCCCATGTGGGCACTTGCTGACGGTCCGCCACGTTTTAACGTCCTGTCCTGATTTTACTACACTGCGTCTTGATCTTAGCCTGCCATGTACTCTCGATGCCATTTTAGCGGATGACCCAGGAGCAGCTGCTCGTGTTCTTCGTTTTATCAAATTGACCAACCTGTCTACGGACATTTGATTATGCCGTTTTTTTAATCCTATGCCTGTAGATCTTTTATCATGTTTTCCCTTTTAGTTGCTGTTTTAAACTTGTGCCTCGCGGTGCATTCCTAACGTAGTCTGGGCGCTAATGACCGTTGAAGTTGTGCGCCCTAAAACCACAAAAAAAAAAAAATCCTTCCCCAGCCCGAGTTCGTGTTCCGTCTCCGAAGACCTTGTTGATGGGACATTAAACAGTAAAATTTCTTCAACGTTTGGCTTACAATAACGGCAATATGCCTGTTTTTCCCAAGCATCTCTGGGGCAATCATACAGTATGACGCAAATCTTTTCCTCGATGTCTTCTTACTTACTCAACTCCTGCGTCGCCTTCAGATTTCGTAACTTCTTGTTAGTTTTATGATTCGGTCACCGCTAAACGCATTGCATCATTCTTGTATCTTTGTCCTATGAAGTTTGTGGGTCAACGGATGAGCAGCGTCAGTCGTGGATGAAATGACTCAGTCATTGTTTAACAACTCTTTATTACTGACAATAAGTGATGTGTTGTTAAGACTGAGGTCACATGTCCGAAAAAGTACAAAGTCATGTACTATCCTGATCCGAGAGAATAACGTGGCGGTTACTTAAAGAAGAGCCACGGTTACTTCCTTCTACCATCACTCTTCAACCGACAAATTTTGCGTCAATAGCGACTTTGGGTCTTTGCTTTAGAAACCCTTGTCACAGTCATAATTTCTACTGTTGCAGTCACATAAAGTCTCAAAGTATAAAATCGAATAATTGTTGCCCTTTAATAAGTCTGTCAACATCTTAAATTACTACAGGAATCTGTTGAGCGTGAGTGGAATTTTCTTTCTTCGTTTTTCGTACTTCTTTTTGCCATGTTCTACACACACGAGAATCATCACATTTTGTGGTCTATAAACCGGAAACAGAATCTAATCCAGCTCTAATCTAAGTCGAATGGTTGTGTTAGACGAAATTAGGGAATTAGTACATCATTACTCTAAATTGGTGTTGTGATCTCTTTGTAAAGCCGTGGTCTCCAAACGACTAGATATGTACCGTAGTGGGAACCGATTTGTCTCAATTTCTGATATCTAGTGAATGAACACAAATCTAGTAACTTACTCTGTTCTGTCAGAATCTATATATATAAATAGGACATTCAATCCCATGAGACGAACAAAAATACTGTTATTTTTTGCTATTGGGTTCTTTTAGGTTTTTCCTTTGAATGGCTTGGGCTTTCAGAAAGATAACGTTCATCATTACATATTACGAAGGGATCCTAAGTTTAATGACTCTTTGTAAAGCTGACATTATTTCACAAGGTGCAAAAATTCAATGCTGCACTCGAAAAGACGAGGAAGAAGCATCGCTCAACGCTGAACAGGTTGGAAATGACACTGAGAATCAACAGGCAGACAATAAGACAAACAGAGTGGGCTTCACTGCCGAAGTCTCACAGATTAACGCACAAATTGAGCAACCCGAAATGTTTCGTAAGACTGTTTGTTTCGCATTTGTTGATATGATGTCACGTTAGAGATAAGTCGTTTTTGCTTCTGTTGGCAGCATAACGTAGGTCGGAGATGCTCCATTCGCTAGCTTATGTTGGTGGCCCTGTAGTGTTCATCAGACAGTATAGCGTCGCACGAGGGAAAGCGCTCGCGAAGTGAATGCGTGTTAGTAAGCTACGGAGCGCGCGTCTGTTTACAAGTTAGTGTAAACGCAGTAACTGTGGACCAGCTGACTTAAAATAATATGAATGTGATACAGAGGTGACAGTGCGTTTTAAACACTTATTATGTTCCAAAGACGTAAAGAGTATTACCAAGACAATCTGTTCGTTGTGCCGAGGCAACCAATTAACAACATTCCGTCTTCGTTTTGTTGATCGTGTTAAAGTGATACTTGTGTAAACGGGATTGAAATGGCACGGCTTACACATTTTTCGCAGCTGTTGTTACTACGCAAGGTGTGTATGCGAAACATCTTTAGTTTAGAAGAAATGAGTAGGTTATTTTTGTTTTGCTAGCGTAATTGCTGTGTGTCCTGTTGGAGTCTGCAGGTGAAATAGTATCATCATGGAACTAAAGGTCGAATTTCGGTGTCTTCCGTAATAAACCAGGAACTGTGTTCAGAGTGGACGACTTTAAGACAATATTTTGTGTGTCCGTGGTATTTTAATTCCAAATATCTCCGGCACTCTTCCTTGATGGAATATACTGGACGCCCGTTTGTATATTATGTATGTGTGTGTGTGTGTGTGTGTGTGTGTGTGTGTGTTCTGATAATCTCGTATGTATTCGCCATGGGCATGTATCATTTATGTATGTCCAGATTTTTTTTAGCTCCTTGTTGATATCTGGTGAAGTGAGTGAATGATTCAGCACTATAGGTCCTTCATGGCTCTGTGAGCGCACGCTATAAATACATCATCAAATAAATTTTTGTGGCAACTATCCTCATATAGCCATATTTAACTTAACAGCCCATATCATCCTTGCCAATCTCTAGGCACGCAGGGAACGTGGGAGGGCAACTAATGAAAGTGCTTATGTACAAATAAACTTATGCTTGCTGTAGTGATCCAGCCCTCAGTAGTTCTCCATTAATAAGACTGCTGCCAGATCACAAGTCGTAGTGTATGTCTCTGAATTGTGTTGGTTGGTAATGATTTTTAAAAATAGAACTAGTTATTTCCACTTCATTGTGACTTCACCCTGTTCTACCAAAGCATTACGTTTAAAGTTTCTAATCTCGTATGGGCTGTTGTCTGTGATACAAATTTCAGTGAGACACAATGGAAGATTATTATTTCAAACTGTACTGCTAGCATTTTTTCAGTGGTTGGAACAGGTCCAGTAGACTGATTTTGGATCAAAGATCAGTTGTAGCACTCCAAACGAAAAAAAAAAAAATAATAATAATAAAAATGGCAGTGTAAATGTGAAATCGTTTATTCACAATTTAAATGAATGCATTAGTCTCCTTGTACTCCATTCAAAGCTGTATGTAGCAATTGTACTATCCATTGTCAGTGTGAAGAGGAAACAGATACAGAGAGAGATTCCATTATGATGTCATTAATTTCTCATAGAGATTCTGATCTTTGTCTTAAAAGGAAGGCATCATATTTATTTGATGACATTGCACTTTCTGAAATTTTGGTTTTTATATCAGTTTTAAAGCTTGCAGCATTGTTGCACATGAAAGGGAAAGTACTTTTTGAGCTGAAAGACCAATGGATGCAACAGAAGCAAGTTGGGAAAGCTGTTAAAAACAGTGTAGCGCAAGGTTTATGCAAAGTGACGGTGAAAGTTAGTCATTGATCATGCACTGCATCTTTTGCATTAGGCCTACATTTTCTTTCACTCACAAAAGAATGAACTGTTGATTTGTAATATCTGTAGCTCTTGCATTTAATTTGAATGATTTTAAATGGCGTTTGAGTGATGGTAATTTTCTTGCCCATTTCTATTTCCATTTTTGGTATTTAGAAACATTTATCTTTAATTTTAGTAGTTCTAGTAGGCTGCCTACATTTTTGCTTTGAATATACATTCTGCAGTGGCCTTTTGAATAGGCATCTTTAACAAGACAAAAAAGTCAACTAAATTACACTGTCAAACAGTATGAGTAATTGAATCTGAAAACCTTTATGCTGAGTTCAGACAAGTTATTTTTATGAGCAAAGTTATTTTTCTGTGAAGTTTGTGTGCCATGATTAAGTGTGTTGCTAATATATTTAAATCTGTACACTACACACCATTTTCAAGTGCATAGCACAGGGAACTTCTCATTGTACTATGTACACACAGTTCCTTATTTAATACAAAAAAGCATTATAACCAATTGAAATGCTGTATACTGTCTTCCATTGTACATACTGTGAAACAGTAATAGTTTGCATAATGTGTTGCAAAACTGTAGTGCAGAAGTGTAAATTGCTATAGTATCTTTCAAAGTATTTAAAAATTTTTAATGGTGGTATTATGCAACAGACTGATTGCCACTCAGCATATAAAGAAGAAACTGAGTAACAGACAGGTACAACGAAAAGACTGCTAGCATTAAGCTTTTGGACAAAAGGCCTTCTCCTGAAGTAGAAAACACACTCATTCACAAACCATGAGCATTTGCTGCTAATTTATTAATGGCATTATTTCATGCTTTTGTATATAATATTCACTTATTTGGCATTTTCAGTATTATGAAAATTTATAAGTTTGACTCTGACAGATATGCTTAACTGCACTTGTTATTTAACTCTTTTATGTGCTCTATTCAGATTTATAACTAATTGTGTTTGTAGTTTCTTTCCAGAAATCTCATCCACAGCCAGGTGAAATCAGTTCGGAGGTTGTCTTTAAAAGTGCATCATACTTTCAAGGTAAATATTTTATATGCGGAGTTTGTTTATTTTGTTTGCCACTTTTCAGGATCACTAGAAAGTACGCTGTTATTACTGCTCTGATAAGTTGTAACAGCCGTCCATTATGTTTTTGTGGCTGCAAACATGATAAAGTGCAAATTTTGCCACTGATGTACATGGAGTCATACTGTGCTCCTTGCCTGCAGAAATCATATCAGACAAACGTATCTTTGAGATAAATGACAATTTATAAGAAGGTAATGGATTCCATAGAAATACCACATTCAGTCTTGGTGGTGCTTTATACATCACACATAAGTTACTGGAATATTGATTGCAACACAGTGCGGCTTATCACTTGTGTGTAATTGCCTGCGTAGTGAGGCCAATGAGATAAAGAGCTAAAAGCAGTCTGTAAGCCCTAGTTATCTACTTATTTCATGTTTTTCTTTGAGTAGCTCCACAGTATCCAAGGATGTTCATCTAAAGAGAAAAATGGTGTGCAAGTAAGTAAATTCAGTAAGGTCAGAGGACTACATTATATAAACACACACAGAGAACAATAGTAAGTCATTATTTGGCTTTAGAAGTAGTGACTCAGTAGAGCAACATTTACAAAATTTTGTGTGGACTGAATTGGAAGAAAAGTCTCCTTTTGGCATTTAGAAAGCCTTCCATTACACATATATTGCAAACGATGTTAGCAATGCTGGTGGAGATGGTTGTATGTGTGATTAATGGATTCCTGCAGTATGCAAAACCCTGAATGTTAATAACATGCTCATAAAATTTTCATATCAGTGTCATTCTCAAGAAAACCCACTACTGACATTTGTTGAGATGCTCTCTCTGTTTTACCCCTCCCTCTTCTTTTTGCCAGTGTTGAAAATCATTCTGAGTATATGCAATGAACATGAGTGGTGCTGAGAGTTCAGCGGACTTATGCCATTGTATTTTTGCTCTTATTTTGATGTTTTATTATTGATATTATCATATAAGACTAACTCATTCACAGCAGTTAATCTAAAATTTGAAATGTTATGTATGATGGTATAATGATAAAGTTTTTAAATTTTCTGTAGCTTGCAGATGAACTGAAGTTTGATACTAGCTTCAATTCCATAGACTATTTTTTCTTTAGAAACTTGTCTCAGATATAATTTAAAAGAATAACATACCTAATATTGCAATTAAATAAAAATAAGTTTTATCTTTTCATAGGAGGGTGGTTTGATAAGCATGGTAAATTTTCAAGAGAATGAAACATTTTTGTTGTGCTTTCATGGTTGGAAAGCTTGATTATTTCATGAATCATATAAAGAATTTCAACAATGTAAAGTATATGGTTCATCATTGACAATCTTTTGAATTGGTCAGTGTGTTGGCTGCAATTGAAAACTGAGAAAACAGAGCTTCATGCTGTTATTAAACATTTTCATGTGAAGGGTTGGACTGATGCACAAATTGAAACAGGGATTAAGTTCATGCAGATGCTACATCATCATTGAAGACCAGTTGCTTTTGGAGTAATGAATTTAAACACGGTTGGACAAGCACTGAAAGTGAAATGTTCTCCGGCTATCCAACTGAGATTACAACAACAGAAACCATTGACAAAATCCATGGTATGGTACTGCAAGACTGCTGAATACAGATTTGCGAGATTACTGAGACTGTAGGTATCTCATCTGAAGGAGTGCATGATATTCTGCATGGAGAATTGGCTGTTAAGAAGTTGTTGCAAGGTGGGTGTGACAATTGCTCACAGTTGAGCAGAAGTGCATCTTGCACAACATTTCAACAAAATTTCTGGCAATGTGTAGTTGCAGTCCACAAGACTTTCTGATCCAATTTGTGATTGTTGATGAAACCTAGAGCCATCATTACACAGCAGACTCAAAACGGCTGTCAGAACAATGGAAAAATGCTGGTGAAAGTGCTCTGAAGAAGGAAAAGTCCATTTTTGTCACGTGGTTAGATGATGGGCAGTTTTTTGGGATTCCCAAGAAATGGTCCTTGTAGATTATTCGGAAAAAGATAGAACCGTAACTGGACCCCATATGCTTCATTGTTGGATTATTTAGAATGTGTGCTGGCTGAAAACAGACCAAGGTTGGCATGCGACACAGTGCTCTTTCACTAGGATAATGCACTATCCCACACATCAGCAACAACAAAAGTGCATGAAATGGACTTTAAATTGGCTTCTCATCCACCCTGTTCATGAGACTTAGCCCTAAGTGACTTCTTCTTGTTCCCTAACTTGAAACTTTGGCTAGCTGGGAAGTAACTTTCATCAAATTAGGAAGTGATAGTTGCAGTCAACGAGTATTTCCCAGAGCTTGACAGCACCTAGTTTTCCGATGGGATGAAAAAGCAGGATTACTGGACCAAATGTATACCCCTCAATGGAGACCGTTGAGATGTAAGATGAATTATATACGAAGCAAGCATATTTTTCTTGCTTTTTCACCAGACTTGTCAAACCATCTTTGTGCACCTACCTGCAGTGATCAACAAGTGTGGTGCAAGGAGTCCCAGATTTGTAGATCAAAATTATATGGACAGCAGAGGACTTTAAACTGAATATTTTGAGTAAAATAACCAACAGTTGTAAATGAATTTTCCAGGTTCTGTGATGTTTCCATGGTGTTTATTATTGTTTACTGTTCATGACACATAATTGGAGATAGAGCATTCCCCATCACAGGAATTTAGACATACACTGACAGAAAAAAAACTGTAACAGCAACAAAGAGTCGTTGCAACCTAAACAAAAGTTGGTAGGTGTTTTTACATCTGAAGGATGATGTCTGTTTAAATGTCACGCCGGTCACTTAAGAATGGCGCTAGTAATGCCACTATGAGGATGAAATTCAGGCTTACTTTAAATAAATGCCATAACTATCATGAGAGTTTCTTACCTTTGACATTGGGCTTGGTGAGCTGATGTAAGTCAAGGTGCTTTTAAGGCGACATAGACACCATTGTCAACACCTCACTCGACTTTGAACAAAGTTGTGTAATAGGTCTATGAGGAGCTGAATGTTCTTTCTGCAATGTTGCAGAAAGACTTGCCAGGCATGTAGTGACTGTATATGATTGCTGGCAGTGGTGGTTATGAGAATATAGGCTTACAAGAAGACTGGCTCCAGACTGTCGCATGGCGCTGCTAAAAGGAAAGGCCATCTTGTTTGGTATATGGCTCTGGTGCATCGTACTACACCTGCAGCAGCAATTTGAGCAGCACTTGGCACCACGGTGAAACCATGAATTGTTGCAAATCGGTTACCTAAGGGCAACTCTGAACCATATGCCCTGGATCACGCATTCCACCGACCCCAAACCACCACCATTTGTGACTTCAATGGTGTCAAGTGAGATCTGTTGTATTTTATGATGAAAGCTGGTTCTGCCTCAGTGCCATAGATGGCAGTTTGTTGTTAGGAGGAGACCAGTTGTGGATCTGCACCCAGCCTGTCTGCGTGCTATACACACTGGAGTTATTGTCTGGGGTGCAATTTAATATGACAACAGGAGCACTCTCATGGTTATCCCATGCACCCTGACTGTAAAATTGTATGTCAGTCTGGTGATTCAACCTGTTATGCTGCCACTTATGAATAGCATTCCAGGTTGTGCTTTCCAACAGGATAACTCTTTGCCAACATAACACTATTGTAATCCGTCATGCTCTACAGTGTGTCAGTGTGTCAGGATGTTGTCTTTGCCTGCTCGCTCACCAGATCTGTGTCCAATCGAGCACATATGGGACATCATTGAATAGCAGCTCCAGCATCATCCACAAACAGCATTATCCATCCCTGTAATTACTGATCAGGTGCAACAAGCATGGGACCCCATCCCACATACTGACTTCTGGCACCTTTACAACACAATGCATGCACATCTGTGTACTTACATTCAACATTCTGGTGGTTACACTGCTTATTAATGTACCAGCATTTCACATTTGCAATGGCTTAACTAGCACTTACATCGACCTGTGATTTTGCAATGTTAATCAAATAAATATGTTACCTACACAAATATACTCCTGCAATGACATTGCTCTACATTAGTTACTTTTTGGTATTGCAGATTTTTTTTTTTTCCGTCTGTGTATTTTTAATCGATTGTTTAGGAGGATGCAGTGCCTAGGAAGCCAAATAAGCATAAAAACTCTCAGAAGAGGTACCATCCTTGTTGGTAGAAACCTATCACCAAGGATAGAAACTTACAATGAACTGTGCCATTCAAGCCACAGTGAACTGGACAAAGTTCTTGACAATGAATAATTTTCAAAATAAAATTTGAGGATGTGGTGTTGGATTATGTGTTAGAAATTTCGTCATGAAGCTCATTTTGTTGACTTGCCTGGTATACACTTCTAAGGTAACAGTGTGGGTATTTCTGGTGGATCAACAGTTATGCCCTTATAAAACAACCTGTGCCCTCAAGGGGGTTCACCACTCTTTGGTGAGTTCATGCATGGCTACCATGGGGCCCTGGTGTTTGCAGCACCTTCTCGCTTTCCGTGCTGTTTTTTTTTTCTTTCTTTGTTTCTTTCTTTTTCCATCTCCTATCCTTCCTCCGCTTCTGTGTTTGAGGTTCCTTGCTGTTTATTCTTCCTTGCTGTGCACTCCTGAAGGCCAGCACGCATGTCTGACACATCACAGGTGATTGAGTAATGCAGAATTCCCCACCCTGAGTCGACAGGTAGGGTTCATACGTACCACCTGAGCTGTCACCTCCCCAAATTTCCAATTGATTCCTCTGCCAGGAAGTCGGGAAGTGTGACCTGAGGTGTGAACAGCCACCTAAGGTCGGTGAGTTACCCTCTGAGGTGGGAGGGGAGGGGAGGTGGCTCCCAGATGGAAGGAGCACGTCATCAAAGACATTGGCAATCATGAAAGATTTTCTCACAGTGAGTCGATCGCCATCTTGGACTATGTCTCATAAACATAAACTGAATGAGGCTAAACATTTCAAGAATCTCCTAGCTGCACCTCGGTTTCTCATGGTATCGCATACTGAAGATGATCAGTCCTTTTCTACGGTTAATCGTTCTTTTACTCAGAAAGGTGTTGATGCAATTGCAAACCCTGGGAAATCCTGCTCTCATTTACATAATGGCACTTTGATTTTGGAGACCAATTGTGATTTTCAAGCACAACAACTGGTTGCAGCTTTGCTCCTTCTTAGCCATCCTATTCATGTTGAGGGCCATCAAATGTTGAATTCTTCATGTGGTATTAATTACCCGCTTGATGATCTTACCGAGAGAGACATTCAAATGTACCTCTCCGATCTCCATTTCACTGGTGCGCACCACCAATTGTTTTTCTGTGCTGGAATCTGCAGGCTAAACCCAGAGAAAGTGCCATCACCTCTGTAGCTCTGATGGAATAGAATCCTCCAGCGTCTGTGCCCTGTAGCAGTGAGTCTTGGGAAGCTGGCACTCAGCAGCTGCTTAGGTGACAACTCTATATTTTTTCCCTCCTCCCCTTTCCCCATCATGACTCTCCTCCAACAGACCATTCACTGCAATAGATCCAACAAAGAGGAATTATGCCTGCTCTTGGCATCAGCGTCCACTTGTGTTCTGCCTCCAGAAAACGAAATTGCATCCTCCCACCCACTTTGACCTCTAGCATTTATTTCCAGTCCAATTTGACCTTCTCCCTCCCACCCCTGGGGACAGCATTTCAAATTGCATCTCACTGAACTCCCAGCTGCAGGCTGTTGCAATCCGCATTTTCCTTCCTCACTTCACCTTTTCTCTTTGCAATGAGTACATCCCTTTGTCATTCAGCATCAACAGGGCAGATTTTCTCTAGCTTATTGGTCAACTCCTTCTCCCCTTTTTGCTGCTCGGTGATTTCAGTGCTCACCATCCCCTTTGGGGCTCTTCCAAAACCTGTTGGAGAGTTGTTCTCTTGCCTGACCTGCTCAATCGACTCAACCTCATCTGCCTTAAAACTGACATCCCCATGTTCCTTTCAGACTCCACACACACACACACACACACACCTATTCACATTTGGACCTCTCATTCTGCACTCTCCAGCTTTCCCCTTGTTTGAAGTGGTCCATTCTCTCTTCCATGTTCTCAAGTGTCCGTTTCCCATGTGCTATCCGTTTGCTGACTCAAACCCCACATAGTTGAAACCCAGTTGACAGCTTTCTAAGGCTGACTAGAGGCTTTACTCCTCCCTGGCGACCTTCTGTGAACAATGTTTCCCCAGTTGTGATGACCAAGTAGAATACCATGCAAATATTATTCTTACCACCGTAGAATGTTCCATCCCTCTCACTTCATCTTTACCAAGCTGTTCCCCATCCCTCGGTGTATTGAGGTGTGCTGTGATGCAATTCACGTGTGGAGACATTCTCTGTGCGATTTTAACTATCTTCCTACGATGGTAAACAGTATTCGTTATAAACAGATGCGTGTGCAGCGCTGTCGCATTCTTAGGTATAGCAATAGAGCTAACAGGATATCATTTACTTGTACTTTTAACAGTTCCACTCCCCCTTCCATCATGTGCACCAACCTCCAAAGGCTCTCTGGGACTGAGATCTGTTCCCCAATTTCCAGACTGACCATAGCAGGTGATGTCATTGTGGACCCTATTACTGTATCCAGCACCTTACCCTGCTATCTTGTGGAGATTTCAAGTTCCAACCACTATCACCCAGCCTTCCTCCATTGGAAATGAGTGGAGGAAGCTCAGATCATACCCTTCTCCTCACAAAATTGTGAATTCTTACTATGAGGGAGCTAGATCATGCCCTCACTTCATCTTGATCTCTTCCATCCCTGGGCTGGATGAAGTTAACATTCATATGTTGCAACCCCTTTCTCTTGTGGGCAGACACTTTTTCCTTCATACATACAATTGCTTGTGGGCAGATGGCATGTTTTCCAGGTGCTGGTGCAAAACCACTGTCATGCCCTTCCATACCCAAGCCCAGTAAGGACAAAACATCTTCCTTCAAGCTACTGCACCATTTCTCTCATCAGCTGTGTATGCAAGATGATTGAACATATGATTTGTGCCTGGCTGGAATGGTGGCTTGAGAGTCTTGCAATTTACTAATCACTGCACAGTTGCAGTTGACCACCTCATCACTTTGTCAACCTGTGACTTGAACGCTTTTCTGTGGAAGTACTAGACTGTGGCCACATTTTTTTGGTTTGGAGAAAGCCTACAACGTCTGCTGGAGGACTGATATCCTTTGAAATCTCTAAATGTGGGGCTTTCAAGGCTGCCTGCCTCATTACCTTCAGGAATTTTTAAAAGACAGAGTTTTCAAAGTATGTGTGGATTCTGCCTTGTTGGACATCTTTATCTAGGAAAATGGGGTGCCTTAGGGCTCTGTCCTGAGCGTTGTCCTCTGTGCTATAGCCATTAACCATATTATGGCCTGTCTTCCGACGGCCATCTCCAGCTCACTTTTTGTTGACAATTTTGCGATCTATTGAAGTTCTCTACAGACTTGTCTCAGTCACCTTTACTCATGGAGCAGTGACAATGGTTTTCACTTTTCCACTGGCAAAACCATTTGTATGAATTTCCGATGGTGCAATGGGTTTCTTCCACTGTCTTTACAGCTTTACTCCTTTGACCGCCAGTATGGGGCGCGTTGCTCTTCTCTTATCTCCTGGAGTTCGTATTTGGCTATTGCTCCAGCAGCTTAACTTCATGCTACCTGCCACTTTTCCAATGGATGTGAACCCTTCACCACCTTGACTTAGTGCAGCGGCCTGTGTTCACCTTTTCATCATTGGCACCAATGATTTCGGCATTGGTTTCCAGAACACTGCTCAGTATTTACAGCAGAGCTTTTTGCACTGTATCAGGCCATGCAGTACATTTGGTGACACAGGCTTTTCAATTGTGTCCTCTGCTCTGATTCCCCCAGTGCCCTTCAGAGCCTCTGTGTGCTGTAAACAGATCATCCCTTAGTGCAACAGATCCAAGAAAGCTTCTACTCACTCGCTCTTAAGGAAACCACTGTGACGTTTATGTGGGTTCCCAGTAATATTGGTCTGATTGGAAACAGGACTGCTGACACTGCTGCCAAGACTGCAGTTCTCCTACCTCGGCCCGCTAGTCCTTCCATACCTTCTGATGATCTCCGTTTTGCCATCTGTCAGCAGGTGATGTCACTGTGGCATCACCACTGGTCTTCCCTTCATGGGAACAAGTACTGAGCAATTAAACCTCTCCCAGCAGCTTGGCCATCACGAGGACATCATTTTATTTAGGTTGTGTATTGGGCACTGTTGTTTTAGCCATCACCATTTGTTAAGTGGTGATCCCCCAGCACTTTGTGCTCATTGTCATCAATCTTTGATAGTTTGCCATTTCCTGGCCGAATGCCATTTTTTAACCACTTACTTTCTCATTTACATTTGCCGTCTGAGTTACCAGCCATTTTAGCAAACAGTGCACAGGCTGTCGACCGTGTTTTACTTTTTATTCATCGTAGCAATATGGCAAAGGATATTTAATCTTTAGTTCAGGATATCCATTGTCTCTATGGCATATTTTGTGGACCTGTCTCCAAGGGGAAGTCCTTGTTCGTAGCTCTCTTTCCTTTCGTTGATTGGGCTTACCATGTAGTCGCTTTTAAATCCTTTTTTGTATTATTGTTCTAAGGCTCCAACACGGGCACATATGACCTTAGTTGTTTTTGCACCCTAAAACAAAACGAAACCAAAACAACCTGTGCAAGCTGAGAGACTAAAATATTTGGAACCTAGAGTACCATCAGTGGTTTAAGTTGTAATGCATGTATAGAGATCGACAGTCATGTATTAAAAGTATTCCTGTGAACTTCTGCTTATACAGTAAGGTGTAAGTTGCTTATCGTAAAAATTGTTTAATATTCATTCTTGACCTTTAGTTCCTCTAGTCAAAAATTAAAACTGTCCTGAGGAGAAGCTACCAATAATAAATTGCTTGCAATGTTGCTTTCTTGTGAAATATGAGGTATCACAGTGTGACATAGAATAGATAAAGTGTATGAGAACTTAAACAAAAAAAAAAGGAGTTGGGGATGGGGGGGGGGGGGGGGGGGGGGAGTGGTGGGTTCAGGTCAGTCTGGTATTTTGGAGCGGTTAAGAGCAACTGAAGAAAGACAAATTTCCAATAAGGACCAATGATCACTCAGATCAGCACCAAACAGTTGCAGAGCACATATGAGAGGTGCGGATTTTGGGACTCAATAAGATACTTGTAGGAATTGCAGTGATCCAAGTAAAACTTGTTTATTGCATTCAGACTAGTGTACTACAGTGAAGGTTATTTGTAAGTGCTAGAAAAAGCAAGGATTTTAATGTTGGGCTGGCAGAAGTTTGTGTCTGACTCTGAGAGGTAATAGCTAACAGAAGTAGCAATCACTAGCTTCATCATAAAGCACAAACTTTTGAGCAGCATTTCAAGTGAGAAAACAGACTTGAATCGAATCTTGGGCAAAGCTGGCATTGAGTGACATCAAGTTGGTACCCAAAATGTTCTGGCATAACTGTCTGAATGTAAAAATACACAGTCTGTTAAGGATTGCAGTGGTGATCTGTTCTCCCGTTGGCTCCCCATTCCACTGGTACTTTATAGGCATTGGCTAATCTGACATGTGGCTTCATGCCACCATGGCACCTCTGGCCAAACATGTTCAGGTCTGCCTCCTACTCCTATTATGTAGGCTGGCATGTTCCTGGCCTTTGCACTACAAATTCCATGTTTGATACCTACAGCATTCCGCTGAAAGCTAAATATCACTGCTTGTCATAGTATGGCTAGCAACAACAGTATTTTATGTCACCCCTTCTGGAGTGGGGATCACTGTTCTGGCAGTTTTACTCATTTGCCATGTCACTCTGTGTGAATCCACTGATGTTGCTGCTCTCTATGCTTGCTGCAATGCTAAGACATACCTGTTTCTAACATGTGCTGTGGCACCGTACAATTATATATAAAAGGTGTTTGGAGTAACCAATTAATTTTCTAAATTGAAACATCTACCCTGAGACAACTGCCCTGAGAATCTGCATTAGCATGCCACTCCTGTTAATGTTTACCTCATGTAACCTACATGCTACGGTGTATGGTTGCCACCTGCTTTATGTCTCTGGTTTCCGGTCTTGAAGTGCCCTAACTGGCTTCCAACAGCATCAAGAAGTGTCAAACTGGAAAAGCTGTCAACACAGGACAAAGGACCTCTCTAATTTTGTGATGAGCTACTCTCTGCCAATTCTAAGTTGTTAGAGTCTCAGCTGATGTGTATTACTGTTATTAATTCTCATCCTGTCTAGTGTGTATCTGTTGATCCAGTACACTGACCAGATGGTAACTGGTTTTTATTCACTTCCAACAAATTAAAGTACCTGAATTACAAGTGAAGAAAAGCTGATATTCACCATTTGCTGAGTTAAATTGTTAATTGGGATAGACAGGCTGATTAGTAAGTAAATTGGGTTAAGAAAGTATTAAAGAAACTGAAAGTGAAGAGAGGGAGAGAGAGCAGAAATGGGAATGCACAGTGTAGTCCATAAATTTCTAGACTGGTTTTTGCTATTTCTCCAACAAGCCCATCTGTTAGCTGACTGTTGAACTATGTAATTTGAACCCTTTCAAACACAAACAGCCATGTTGACAGGTGTAATTCCAGCAATTGTTAAAGTTTGTGGATGTCTCATATAATCTGTGTGTGTGTGTGTGTGTGTGTGTGTGTGTGTGTGTGTGTGTGTTTTATCTTGCTGATAATTATTTGAAGATACTTTTTTTTCTAAGTTTTCAGACTTGTCTGTGAGGTTGGCATCACCTGATGAACTGCATTCTAAACCAGATGTTAGTGAACTTCAGTTTGGCAAACATTTTACTGATCATATGCTGAAGGTTGCATACCATGCATCATTGGGTGGATGGCAGAAACCAGAAATTACACCTATGGAGAATCTCGTATTACATCCAGCTGCTAAAGTTTTGCATTATGCCATCGAGGTTAGTACAATACTTAAGTTTGCTTATTTGTTTCAAAATTTGTCACGTTGATCACAAAAAGCCTTCAAATGTTTACTGTGCTTACAAAATATTTGTAATGATTTCATTCCATAACAGTTATTATACATTGGTTTACCAGCATTCAATATAATATTGCCACTCTCAACAGTACGTATTTTAATGAATGTAAATTTTATTAAAAGTAAATAAAATGTAGGTATTATTTGCAAAATCACTGGCTTATACCCATTTACTTTTTACGATATTTTGAGGTGGGAGAGGGGCATTTTTTCTTGTCCTTTTTTTTTCTATCTGCTCCTTACTGATTGGATTTCCATTGCCCATTGCATCCTGTAGATGCACCATGTCATGTCTGACATTTTGCTGATTTTCCTATATTTCTTCAGTTGCAGCAAAATTTTGAGGCTACAGATAATATCTCTTTCTTGTTTAGCCCTGTGAGTGAAATATTTATGGTGTTGATCTAATGAATTTGGTTTCCACATGTGTTGTTGACTTTATATCTTTAACTACTTATTCTCATCTCACATCTTATGGAGTATTTCATACAACAGTAGTACAGTCACCACGGTCTTAATGCACACACGGAATACAAACAGTGTGCTAATAAATTGCAAGAAGGTGAATGCCTTCATTAGTCTTAGATGACTCACTTGAGGATGATTGCAGATGCCCAGTTGAAATATTGTGCAGCGATGTTATTTATGTTGATTGCAAGTGCAAAACTTCATTGACTTGTAATGACAACTGTACATATAATAATTTTTTTCTTTATGAATTTAGATAAATTAATGTAAGCAATGTTTTGAACTTTTTTTTCGGTTCGTATCGTTATGTTAAAGAGACTGTGAGCAACTTTTGAAATGAATATTATTATTTATGTTAGATTTCAAATAATGTGGTAATCAATGTTAAAACTATTGTAAGATGTGAAAATTGTAATTTATACACTTGGTCCATACATAGGTAATGCATTAGGATATGTGTAGTAGAAAACCTGTGGTGAATACCCTACCTGTAGGGGAGTGGGAAAAGGTGGAGGCAGGCGAGGTGGGAAAATGCACACTGGCGCGGTTCGGCACAACGGACACAGTATTACAGTCGGAGGCAAACAACAGTCGGAGTTGGGCATCGTTCGGAAGTACACGTACTGTACCGAGGAGGCTACCCAGGAAAAGTGGATTCCATTGAGCCTCGGATGAACCGATTCCGACGACTACTTGGCATGGCTATATTCTGAGGCACAAAGTTGGAAAGATAACGACGCTAAGAAGAAGGAAAGTGCCGCTGCAGTGAGAGCCTTAGCCGTGCTTGCATGTGTGCCGTGCTTCTCGCTATCTCGCTGCCCGCCATCCGCCGCACCGACTTGCACAGGTCAAACATTTATTTCATCTTTAGAAGTGTATCTGTGTGGACCAGTGTCGAAAATGTTTCTGACTGTTCAGTAATAACGTGACTTTTACCAGCATTGCCTTAGCCGTGACTTATCCTGATCACTGACCTAGACAGGGTCCTTACCTCGTATTGTGCAACCCGAGTATCCTGAACTGAAAGTTTAATGTTAGTGTTAATGAAAATTATCAGCAGATTAATCTATGCCATAAAGGAGTCTAAAGTTCTGTGTGTTATTGCAAATGTTGGTAAAGAACAAAAGCATGACTAAGTTGGAAGAGAGTTTTTTGAATTGTGTTAGCGATGTTATTTAATTAATTTGAGACAGAAATAATGACAGTTGAATTATTCAGAAGTAAGACAAAAGAGTAGTTATCCATAGATTCATAATTTTGAGTGTTAATTTGCCTTCAGTACTTAATAGTTTCAGTTTAACGACCATAACAGTTTCAGGGTCCCCCCCCCCCCCCCCCTTCTCTTGTCCATTCTTTCAAACCTTGAAATGTGTTGTTCAGATTTGACCAGTAAAGCTAAGTCTATATTAATCCTAAGTGTATTAGTGTTTTTCCATCATTAATAGTGATATTGTGTGTGTACTTTCAAGATTGTCGATGCTAGGGCAATCTATGCCCGATTTCAGTCTGCTCAACATACAAAATGCAGTTCGTAGTAATCATTACTGTGTGGTGTTGTGTAATTTTAGCTCGTCCAAATTAATACAAAAGGAGAAAACTTTAGTTCAGTGGATTTTTTTTGGTTCCAAACTTTGCCATATAAGGCAACGTTACTACGTGTAGTTATGCTTGTACATGCACCCACTTGTACAAGGAAAAACTCACTCATTGCCTAAGTAGGCTGGCGACCAAGTTATTAATTATAGGTAGCATCTACTGTGTGTACTTCTTGTCCATGCGAAAGAGTAATTATACTTTACATTTGCTTGATGCATCACTGTAGTTATTGACTGAGTATAAGTCCGATCTTGCTTCTATTAGGTACACGCGGTCAACTAATGTACTAAAATCCTTGTTTATAAGGTGAAGCCCGTGAACTTATTGCAGTACAGGCTTTATAGAGCTAACGTACGTCCGAGCAGGGCGGTAGCGTTACAGACTGTCCACTTCACTGGTAAAATTTTAAAATTCACGTCTCTCCTATTGTTGGAGCCTCTGAGAGAGAATATTGCGGTTCAGATGTTGAGCTTCATCTGGTATAATTCAGTGTATCTCGTCCTTAGCTTTATATTTACAATTTGTTTTAGTCTTGAGGCTTGGCTGTAGATTGATTTTTGCTTATATAATTAGAACAAGAGAGATAGACAAGTGACGGACTACATAATTTGCAAGCTTTCTCATCTTTCATCCTGCCACATTTTGCTGAATGTACATTGCACCATGTGTCCACAAAGTCCGTCCACAGTGGCGTGCCTCGCATGCCATGCCTTGTGGGGAGAGTAAGGTTGGCAGCACATACAAGTCTCACCTGTGTGTGTTCTGTGGACCTGCAGTGGTTGGGTACGGGTAGTTGTGTTGCATGTGTGTTGTAGCAGTTAGCTGTGTTATTGTCTAGATCTTATGTAAGCTGAGTTGCAGGAGGGAACTTTGTGGAGCATGTGAGGTGGCAATTTAGATTGCATTTTCCTGCTTTGAGATGTCCACATTGTGACACTGTACATTATTTAATTACAAATTCCAAATAACAGGTTCAGTTCATGATGCACAACAAACTGGAAGGCACACAATTTGAGCAGAATGGAAGCTTGGAGATGTTTTGGACATTGTGTGCAGAATTCAACAAAATCAGTGAGGAATTATTGCAGGAACCTGAAGTCCATCTTATGACAGTACATAAGGCTGTAACAAAAGAACTGGGGATTTATCTGGATAGAATTACTGCTGTGCGACAATTTATTTGAATGTACCATGAGAAATGAATAGCATATTGTGAATGGTTTCAGCGAGTTAACTGAAATGGAATTAATGTTTTAGATCGCACCTTTTTCACTGATGAGGCTTGGTTTTACCTATCTGGCTACATTAATACAAAAAATTCGTGAATTTGGTCATCCAACAATACACATGTCTTCAGAGAAACACCATTGCTCACAGAAAAAATTTTGTAGATTGCCATAACAGGAGTGCGAATTATAGGACTGATCTTTTTCAATACTACTTCCATTTACAATTTCTGTTGTTCCCAGGTAATTTATCCATTTAGTGCCCTGATGACTGAAAATCAGATCAATCATTCATTTTTCCATTGAGACAATGCTGCTGCCAGTTGCTACAGCTTTTAGATGAAATCTACGGAGATGGAAACGTCTCTGGCCCCCATGCTCACCAGATCTGCCTCTGTTCAGCTATTTCCTTTGGAGTGCGGCTAAAACATTTGTGTATCAAAACCCAAAGACAACGGTAATTGATTACCTACATTCAATTACATATGAAACATTAGTAAAGGTGTTCTCAAGTAAATGTAAACATGTTGAACTGTGCCTTCAAGAAAGAGGAATTGGTGAGGACAGTGTATTTAATTGTAATTAATGTAAGTAATTAACTTCTTGTTTTAATAGTAGTAATGTTGAATCCCATCTCTCAACATAACTGCAGCCACTGTCAGTGAGTCCCAGCCCCTAGGTTGCAAAGTGACATGAATGTGCTGCTCATCTCACTTGCCCTGCAAGGTGAGACACATGGAGCTCACCACTGCAGAAAGACTTTGTGAATCCACTGTAGTAATTTTAGATGGTTATATAAAAGAGCAGGTGGGATGCAAAGCCTCCAAAACAGGCAGTTTCAGCTTACATGCTCAACCACAAGAAGATGTGGGCAAACTTTGACACACAGGCAATCAGGGATATGCACCATAGCTGATACAACTGTTCTGTATTTTCTATCTTTCTTGTATTCCTGCCTTTTGTCTTTTCCTTTCTTGTTGGCTATCAGAGGAAGCTACAATTTACTCCTCCCCTCAATAAGATTTGGTAGAATTGTCTAGATCTAGAAATCTTAAGTCTTCTGCATTAAGGAAATGTTCATGTGAAAGTAGTTTGAGTCATTCAGTTTTAAATTAATTAATATCCTTAATGTAACACCACAGTTCTTACAACTTGAAAGCACTCTTTCTTCCAGGTCTTTGAAGGTATGAAGGCATATCGTGGAGTTGATGATAAAATTAGATTATTTAGACCAGATCTCAATATGCGTCGTATGAATGGTTCAGCAGCTCGTACAAGTTTACCAACATTTGATGGTGATGAATTGATCAGATGTTTGTGTCGTCTGATTCTTATAGACCAGGAGTGGGTTCCACACTCTGAGGCATCAAGTTTATACATCCGTCCAACAATTATAGGCATTGATGTAAGTAGCTATTCATACTTAAATAAAATATAAAATCTTTCGCCATCTTAATTGTTATGCCTTTGCTTATTTTTCTTTGTGTTTAGTGCAATAATAGGTTGAGTTGTTATGGCCTTCTGTCCAAAAACTGGTTTGCTGCAGCTCTCCATGGTAGTCTAACCTATATAAGTCTCTTCATCTGTGCATAATAACTGCAACCTATGTTCATTTTAATGTACTTGCTGTATTCATGTGTAGGTCGTCCTCCACAATTTGTACTCCCCCTCCCCACCTCCCTCCCCCACCCCCTCATTCCGCGATTGCCAAATTAACTAATCTTTGGTGCTTTAGGATGTGTCCTATTAGCTGATCGTTTCTTTTAGTCAAGTTGTGCTGTAAATCTTTTTTCCCCAACTTTGATTTGGTACCTTTGTTCTAGTTGTTTGATCTACCCATCTAATCTTGTGTTCTTCCATAGCACCACACTTTGAAAGCTTCTATTCTGTTCTTGTCTGAACTGCGTATTGTGTACGTTTCACTTCCATGCAATACTGACAAATACCCTCAGAAAACCTTCCTAACACTTAAATTTATATTAGATGTTAACAACTTCCTCTTTTTGTGAATGTTTTTCTTGCTATTGCTAGTCTGCATTTTATATTCTTTCTACTTCCTCCACCATTATTTATTTTTGTGACCAAATAGTAAAACTCATGTGCTACTCATAATTTAATTCTTACAACCTTGTTTCATTTAACTCGTCTACACTCCATTACCTTTATTGTACTTTACTTGCTGTTCATTTTATAACATCTTTCCGTCACCATCCATTCCATTCAACTGCTCTTTCTAGTCCTTCGTCATCTCTGATGTCATCAGCAAATGTTGCAGTTTTTATTTCTTATCATGGAACTTTAATTCCATTTTTAAATTTTTGCTTCATATCCCTCATAATTTGCTCAGTGTGCAAATTGCATAATTTAGGGATAGGCTACAACCGTGTGTCGTTCATTTCTCAGTCACTGTTGTCCCTCTATATCCTTTGGCTCTTATAACTGCAATCAGGTTTCTGTGAAAATCCTGGATAAGCTTTTTGCTCCTTGTATTTTGTCTCTGCTACCTTCAGAATTTCAAAAAGTGCATCCATTTAAACCTTTTCAAATGCTATAAATGTAGGTTTATCTTTCTGCAGTCTATCTTCTAAGATAAGTTTTAGGGGTCGGTATCATCTTGTGTGGTCTTAAATTTCACTGGAATCCTAACTGATGTTCCCTGAGGTTAGTTTCTACCAGTATTTTCAATTCTCCATTAATAATTTGTCAGTATTTTGTGATAGTGACTTATTGAACTCGTTCACTAATATTCACTCCTATCACCACTTGATTTCTTTGTAAATGGAGTTGTTACAGTCTCTTTGAAGTGAAGTGAAGCAACTGTGAGTAAGAGCACATTGTGAATCCACTCTTCTCCAACTGTTGTCTGAGGGCTGACGCTAAGAATATTGGATGGACTGCTTTGGAGAATGTCACTGGCCTATCTTCATGGTGTAAATACAAAGTTCACATCTCAGGAGTGTGACCATAAATCAGTCTGAACTTACTTATTTGTCAGATTTTCCTTGTCCGAGAAGCAAAACATGATGGCGGTCATTTTAAATGTATCAGTCTTGTAGACTATATTTTCACGCTTTTATTCTTCAGTGCTTTTTGTATCCTAAAACCAATTACATGAATCAGTTAGGTATCTCCATTGTTACTGTGGAATCATTTTGTAAAGACCTCCGCGATTATGATGATGAAACTTTCGGCTAGTCATCACATATTTTATAAACAAACAATTACTATGTGTGCTTTTTGCTATTATTTCTCTCTTTGGTCACTGCGCCTCTGCTCAATGTACCAGAAAAGTAAGGCTAGTCAAGTATCGAGTCAGGGCATGGAAATCAATAGTAATCTTTTTCACTTTCACAATATTACATTTATCAATGAAACAATTAATACGAGAGAATGTTGTAAAAATAACAGTGTAAGAAAAATAATATCAGGTGTTGACTAGTTTTGACAAAAAATGTTATATGATTAATAGAAGACTGTTGTATTGTGCCAACTCTTCTGCCCTGCTTCGAAAAGCCAACAAAATTTTGTGTATTACAATGCTTCATTGTAATACTTATTTTCTGTATATTGCCAAATAAGTAACCTCTTGCAGCAAGACACACTACTCATATGTCTATAATGTTTGTAATAAAAATTCTAATTCATTTTGTAATTTTTTGATGATAGCCTACACTGGGAGTTGCCACTTCAACATCTGCACTTTTGTATGCCATCATGTGCCCAGTGGGTAGCTATTTTGGTCCTGACAGTAAAGCAGTTTCGTTACTGGCTGATCCTAAATACACTCGTGCTTGGCCAGGTGGTGTTGGTGATAAGAAAGTGGGATCCAATTATGGTCCCACACTGCAAGTTCAGGTTAGTTTCTTTACTGACATGAAATGATCAGAATTAATATTGTATTTTGTTTTAAGTGTTTGACTGTCTTTCCTAATTTAAAGGCTAGTTATAATTAAACTTTTACAACTTGTGTCAGTGTAGACAGAAAACTAATTATTGTATGAGCACCCAATTTTGTAGGAAAGATGTTCAGTCTGTGCACTGCAGGATTTGCATTGTTAGTAGTGTTAGTGTCATGATTTGCCATTAGGCGCCAGTAATGGTACAGCGACTTAAGGTTGAAACTCAAGCATCAGTGTGCATTACAGTTGCAGAAGTCAACATGCATCTGGACAAGATGAGCAGGGCTTTACTCATAAAGTTGTTTTATCAAAACAACAGCAATAATGCTGTTGCTCTTCAGAAGTGTTGATGCGTTAAAGAAATATGAAGGAGTCCTCTTTTCCACACTGAGGTTGAAGAACATGATTTGGAAGTTCGAACTAATAGCAGTTTGGGAATTGCTCCTGGGAGGGGGGGGGGGGGGGGGCTGATAGTAAATTGTGCCATAAATTATTGAAAAAGTTACTATTGCCATGGCTGAGAATGCTGGATGCAATTGCGAATTTGCGATCTTCAAGCAGTGCATGAGCTGAGTCTTGATAGCTGAAAGCTCCATAGTCCGCTGTCCAAAAAGTGCTGTGAACAGTTGTGAAATGGTATCTCTAGTGCTATTCCAGGCTGTCGTTGATGCAGATGGTCGTCACATTGTGCAGTGTGTGTAACTTACTTGAAAGGTAAACATGTTACGCAACTAGAAACTGTTACCATCTCTTGTGGAAAATAAATGTGTTTCTTTTAATGATTTATTTTTTATGGGAGGTCCCTCTCGAGTAGTGAAATTTTAATTATAACAACCCTGTACATAAATCAATACACACAAGCTAAACTTTTTTAAAATTTTTCCTTCTGTTGTTCTGCTACTCGGTTAGTGTGAGGATTTAACGTAGTCTAAAGCATTTACCTAACACACTTATCTCACCACATAAGATGCAGATAGTTCATGCTATAGTTAATTTGTTTTGTGCTTGTAAATGTTTAAATGTTCCTGATCACATGCAAAGACTACATCTTTTCTTCCATTAATTAACATTTTTGTTATTGTTATTCGTGTAATAATGGCAGGCTGTTTGCTGCCTCTACCTTTTGTGAGTCAGTTAAAAGCTATATATCTGCTTGTTAGTCTAGTACAGTAAAACGTACCATTTGCAAGTGTGAATGAGAATGCAAAAGAAAGTAAAATTGAAAATTTACAAATTTAAAGTAAAGTGTGTCCATGCTGTTCTCTTTAATTTTGATCATAACAAAAGAATTACTGGAACTACATAAGACATGCACTTACAAGTAGCCACTTGACTGTGTAATTTTTAGTAACAGTCAGTTCCCTGAGATACTTCAGCAAATAAGCTGCCATTTTTTTTATACATGGACCACCAGCACCAAATGCAAGACATAGAACATTTGGAGTTGATATTTATTTCACGAAGAAGTAGCATGTTATAAGAATGGAACTAAGTGATTTATATGCACCTGCTTAATTGTGGCTCACATGTTGGTCAAAAACACTGCCATTAGATACATGTGTGTAACTCCTACATAACTCTGTATGTGTGTGTGTGTGTGTGTGTGTGTGTGTGTGTGTGTGTGTGTGTGTGTGGGCGCGCGCGGTCTGCTTTCTCTTGCAAGGGAAGTGTATTTTATATATTGTTGTATATGGCTTACATGAAGTTTTATGAAGTGCAGCTAGATGGTTTTTATAATTTGGAATGCTATTTGTGCTCTAGGTAATGTAGTTTGTATAAAATACATAAACAGGCTGATATGGGCTGTCTCATCTCTAACAAAACTCTTTTTGGTATTCTTTAGTGACAGAACTTACAAATGTACTAAAAAAGATATTTCAGTACTTTCAGTAATTACAAAGTTAATTTTCACGCATAAGCAGTAGATCCTATAGTGTTAACTCCCAACTACCGTTTATTGAAACCATCTTGTTGGTTTATTGAATTTCTGATTTCATCTTTTTTTATGCTGTTAGTTTAACTTTTCTGTTAAAGTGTTGTTACATTTCCAGGCAGAGGCAGCATCTCGTGGTATGCAGCAGGTTCTATGGTTGTATGGGGAAGAAGATTATGTAACAGAAGTAGGAACTATGAATGTGTTTATACTTCGCTTGAATGAAAATGGAGGTAATTAATTTAAAAAAAAGTATTATTGGAAATTTATGTCCAAGTAGTGATTGCGCTGCATTATCACCCATGCAGCAGATTCCAGTAATCAGGATAAAGATACAGTGAGCTGTGGCGTTAGCAAACAGAGAATAAATAAAGGGAGTAATAAAATTGAAATTTGTTACCTGGCTGATGAAAATAAATTTAAATCCCTGGACACCATATTCAAATCAGTTTTCTTGAAAAATAGAGAGTAAAAAGCAGCAGGTACTAGGATAGAGAACCATTCTCAGACTAGACTTCTTGATCTTCATGGATTTTTTTAAAAAAGAAAAATTACCCTATTGAGATTCACTGTTACAATGGCAAGAATTTTGAGAATATTGCAATGTTTTTGGCTGGACGATAATGCAAAACACTTCAGTTTATGAGAATAGTACCTTGTTACATTCGAAGAAAATGTGTGAGGAATATACTTGTACTCCTCAGTTATGGAACAAGTTAAAAGTCCTTGAGTGTAATTATTTCTAAAATGAGAAAATTGGCCTAGTTGGGGGATGTTAAACGTAGTTTAATTTCGTTACATAAAAAATTCTGTAAGCTGATAACAGGTATTATTTAAAACAGTATGGGTGCTAGCCAATTTCTTAAGCGGAATACAATTGGGAACAGGGACGTTCAGTTTTTAAACATGATTTCAGGAAGGGGGAACAGTCTGTTTTGCTCAGCTGAACCTGTGATTGGTAAGTGGGTATTTTAGAAGTATTGAAAGTGCTAGGAATTGACCTGTTTCATTTATTCAGTTTTAGTTTCTCCATAAAAAAAAGAATGAACTTGATGTGCAGGATATATGCAAGATTTCATAAGATTCCAGGGCTTGACAAATCATTGGTGGAATTAACTGATCAGTCAGGTATTGACACAGACTATGTTGTTGTAGTGTACGGAACAGTAATTTTGCAACTGTGAACCAACTTTCAAACAACAGTAGATGCCAAGACAAGATTGTGTATGAGCAGCTGTGGCAAGGAACAATTCATACTTCTTGTTTGTTACACATCATAATGTGCGACAGAGTGCAGCTGTACTGAAATGAGCCTTGCAGAGAGCAAGAAGAAGGTGGTGGTGGTGGTGGTGGTGGTGGTGGTGGTGGTGGTCGTGGTGGTGGTGATAATGTGAGACAACAAAGCAAATACATTATGAGAAAAAGAGAGTCACTTTAGACTACAAAATCAGGGCAATATGGGATACAGTGAAAGAGTAGATTAGTAGAACCAGACATGAAGAGGAGCATATAGCATTAAGAATAAATGATTCATTGGTAACAGATGTGTTCAGAGTTGCAAAACTTGTTAACAAGTGTGTCATAACTGTTACTGAAAGAATGAAGTTGTTAGGTTTAGTAGATGCTGCCATGGAATATATCAGGCCAGATATTACAAATAACTCCAGTAATATGAATATAACCCTGACTATACAACAGAAATAATGTCCAACTTAAAATATTTAAAAATCTAAAAATTCTAGTGATTATCATAAAATATCAATAAAGTTGATTAAAGAGTGTTCTTTTTAGTTTAGCTGAGTATTAAGTTATTTGTGTAACCAGTCATTTATCGCTGGACCGTTTTCTGACTGGCTGAAATATGATGTTATCAGGCATCTGTATAAGAAAGGAGATGTAGAAATACTGTTGAACTTCTGTCCAGTTTCACTTTTGCCTGCAGTCCCAAATTTAAAAAAAGATAATATACAAACAGTTGCTTAACTGTCTGTCTAACATCAAATAATATATTGTCATAGACACTGTTTGGCTTTTAAAGGATTCCACTATTGAGAAGGGTATTTACACATAAAAGGAGAACATACTCAATTCATTAGACAATAAATTACAAGCTAGCACAAGGAGTATAGGTTGTGATACAGGTATGATGACATATGGAAGTTTGGGTCTGGCCGTGAGTCGTGCAAGGATAACCAAAGCGGTTAAAGAGATTGCTGGTGTAAAGTGGGACATCCAGGTTTGAGTCCCAGTCCGGCACAAATTTTCGTTGCAATCATTCTGTTAAGCAGTCGATTGTTGTTCGTATTTGCAACTGTGAATGTATTTCATGTATTTGATCTAAAATGTTATGTTTTGGCAGAAAACCGTATTCAAGTAAGATAAGGACTTCGTTAATAATGTTGTATTTTTCATTCAGGCAGTTATTATTGAATACACCACTCCATTTCATGTCTTTCATAAGTTTCCTAAAATAATCAACTTTTGGCTTACTGACTATTCTCTTGAAGTCAGATTTTGTGTCTGGCTCCGAATTAACATTTAGCAAAAGGAACTGCATGTCAGCTTGAAAGGTCATTGACTACTGATTTTGTAAGACAATTTTGTTCATTAATCCTTTCTATAAAGATATTATCAGTGGCTTTTTTTGAACAATTAGCTACCCTAGTTGAGAAATTTACTGTAGAAATTAAGTTGAATGATAATATTACTGACTTATTGAAAGAATTGTTAGGAAAAATCTACATTAACATTTCCAGAAAGCACTGTTTCCTCGTTCTCTACTTAAAAAAAAAAAAAAAAAAAAAGAGAGTAGAGCTTCAAGGTGGTTTATTACCAGATTGAAATTACCTGCAGGTGCACAGTATACACCCACTGTTATAAACAATTGATTATGAAATTCTGCTTCCATTGCACATGCTTCCTCACGCTGTTATAAGCAAAATTTATGAATGTCTAAGTTCTTAAATTTGTGACAATCCCTGATGAAAGTGGCAGCTCTTCCTTTCTCCATTTCTGCTCAGCAGAACTGTAACACTTAACACATCTGTACCAGTGGTCATATGGTGTTTAAAGGACAGATTGTGTCAACTGGGTTTGATGACTCTAATTAATCAATACAGATATGCCATTCATTAATTTTACTTGTCTTTGAATATGTTGATGCAACAAAGACAGTTGGTGTTTCTCACTGACTAGAGTGCAGTTAGCTAGAAAGGTATAACTGGGAAACAATTGCTTGTTTTAGTGAAAGATATTTATAGAATGTGGCAATCCATATAAATTGAAGCAAACATCCAAAATTTTAGCATACAGCAGAACTGCTGAAATCTGTCTTGAGGATAAAATTACATGTAAGTATTAAAGCAAAGTGCTACAAATTGGCGTAGGCAGTTACAGAAAACTCTGAAAAAGAAAAGATATTATATTGGAAATGGTTACTGCCAAAAAGTTTCGGTCTGCATTTGTGATTGTTAAAATTTTTCCTCTTCCTCTTGCTCTATTTAAGAACGGAAGAGGAAAAGCATCATTTAGTTGGTAATAGCTAACTTCTGCCTTTCTGTGATTAGCTTGTAGAAGGTAAGGAACAAATAAGGATTTTGTATGTTAGGATTAGTTCTAATCAGTAGCATGAAATAGGAATAATTTCACTGTAGTCAGATTGTAGATGTACACCAGAATCATTAATGAAAAAAAAAAAAAAGAGTTTGTCATTTAATACACAGCATTTTGGAAAACTTTATTTCAGTTTGCTGGGATAAGAGGAGGGACTGTTAATGTAAGAAGAGTGCCATCCAAAAAGTAAGGAACATGCACATACAGTCTGGACACTTGGGCTCTGTCAGCCACTTATTGGTTTCTAGTGTTCAGTGGACAGTTGTTGTTATGTACATGAATTGTATTCCCCAAACTTCCATAAGTTGTCATTCCATTATACAGCTGATGGTTGTCCATATTCGCAACTGTGAATACATTTCATGTATTTCATAATGGCTGTTGTCACTGCAGTGCCTTTTCCTTCAGACATTCATGCATGTCCAAAGGAACATTGCATCATAATTCAGAATGACATAGGCACTGCAATATCATTGCTGCATGTGGTTGTAAGCCAAACATAGTCACGTGGTAAGTGCATAGATACTTATGACCATAGCCGTGCTGATTACGAATCCTGTCGAGGGAGAAGTGTTGAGTTGTTGTTTGTTTTGCACAGACAAAAAATGTTAGACTCTGTAACATTCACTGCAGACTTGTTACCATATATGGCAAAGGTGTAACGACTGCAGGTAGTGTCAAAAACTGGTGCAGAATGTTTAAGAATGGGAGAACTGATGTTCATTATGAAGAGAGATCAGGGCGACTCTCTGTCATCACAGATTTGGTGGGACAGAAGGTGTATCACATCATTAGAGAGAATCAATGATTCACAATTAGCAACATGCATAAACAGTGTCAGGAAGTGCCTCACTCAATTTTGTATGAAATTGTCACTTAGAACTTAGGGTACCACAAAATCTGTGCACACTGGTTGCCACACATGCTCACAGATGACTAGGAAGCTGCGAGAATGGGTGCTGCATTAGCATTCTTGGAGCATTACAAAAGGGATGGCAGTACAATGATTGGCGAAATTGTTACAGGAGGTGAAACTTGGGTTTCTCATAACACTCCCACAATGAAGCAACAGTCTGTGGAGTGGCACCATCTTCAGTCACCACTGAAATCACTAAGTTCAAAGAAACTGCATCAACTCAAAAACTGATGGCTTTTGTATTCTAGGAAAGTGAAGAGGTCCTACTCATTGATATCATGCCCCACAACACATCGATCGATAGTCGTGCATACTGTGCTATCCTTGAGCATCTTCATCGGGGTACTCAGAACTGCTGAAGAGACAAGCTCTTGCCTGAAACTGTTCTGTTGCATGTATGCATTGGTGCATGAGGAATTCCAGTGGGACACCACTGAGCATCCTCCCTACATCTGGACTTTGTACCATCAGGCTTTTTCCTGTTCCTGTTAAGGAGCACCTTGCTGGTAAACACTTAGCAAATGATGCTGTTATGACCTAGTGTGACATAGTATGATGTTGATCTACACAAGCTGCTACCAAAGTAGGACAAGTTCCTCAATGTCCAAGGCAGCTATGTTGAAAATAGACAAAATATGTGCCAAAACATATTTCTGTGTTATTATTATGGAATATCTTGGTATGGCAGAATGTTCTTTACTTTCTGGATGGCCCTCGTATATACTGCATTCCATGTTAAAAATATATGGTAAATTATAGTAGTGTAAACTGCATAAGATGCAAAAAATGTAACTTTAACAGTATTTGATTTTAATGCACTTATTTGATTTCCATACAGAAAAGGAACTTGTAACTCCACCACTAGATGGTCTTATACTGCCCGGTGTCACACGGTACTCCATTATAGACTTGTGTAAGCAGTGGCCGGAGTTTAAAGTACTTGAGGAAAGATTCACTATGGGTGACCTCATTAAGCTTCTCAGTGAAAACAGAGTAAGTACTTTTGTATTTATTTTCCTTGTAATTATCTATGGTCCAAAATATTGGAACACATGAGGCAATACTGACCCTACGACTTATCTTTGAAGATAGATTAAGGAAAGCCAAACCTACATTTCTAGCATTTGTACACTTAGAGAAAGCTTTTGACAATGTTAAGTGGAATACTCTCTTTCAAATTCTGAAGATGGCAGGGGTAAAATACAGGGAGCAGAAGGCTATTTAAAATTTGTACAGAAACCAGAAGGCAGTTATAAGGTCGAGGGACATGAAAGGGAAGCAGTGGTTGAGAAGGGAGTGGGACATGAAAGGGAAGCAGTGGTTGAGAAGGGAGTGGGACAGGGTTGTAGCCTGTCGCCGATGTTATTCAATGTGTGTATTGAGCAAGCAATAAAGCAAACAAAAGAAAAATTTCGAGTAGGTATTAAAATAGATGGAGAAGAAATAAAAACTTTGAGGTTCGCCGATGACATTGTAATTACGTCAGAGACATCAAAGGCCCTGGAAGAGCAGTTGAACGGAATGGACAGTGTCTTGAAAGGGAGGTATAAGATGAACATCAACAAAAGGAAAACAAGGATGAGGGAATGTGGTCACTTTAAGTCAGGCGATGCTGATGGAATTAGATTAGGAAATGAGACACGTAAAGTAGTAAAGAAGTTTTGCTATTTGGTGAGCAAAATAACTGATGAAGGTCAAGTAGAGAGGATATAAAATGTAGACTGACAATGGCAAGGAAAGCGTTTCTGAAGAAGAGAAATTTGGTAACATCCAGTATTGATTTAAGTGTCAGGAAGTCATTTCTGAAAGTATTCGTATGTAGTGTAGCCTTGTATGGAAGTGAAACATGGACGATAAATAGTTTGGACAAGAAGAGAATAGAAGCTTTTGAAATGTGGTACTACAGAAGAATGCTGAAGATTAGGTGGGTAGATCACATAACTAATGAGGAGGTATTGGTTAGAATTGGGGAGAAGAGAAATTTGTGGCACAACTTGACTAGAAGAACGGATCGGTTGGTATGACATGTTCTGAGGCATCAAGGGATCACCAATTTAGTATTGGACGGCAGCATGGAGGGTAAAAATCATAGAGGGAGACCAAGAGATGAATACACTAAGAAGATTCAGAAGGATGTAGGTTGAAGTAGGTACTGGGAGATGAAGCAGCTTGCACAGGATAGAGTAGCATGGAGAGCTGCATCAAACCAGTGTCTGGACTGAAGGCCACAACAACAACAACAACAACAACATCTTTGGCCCAGAATTATTTGGTCCAAGGAGGATTTTATATGGATAATCTCTCCCAAATTTCACAGTATGATAATACGTGAAAATACTGTTGATAACTGATTTTACAGCAGACTGATCTTGTAGGCAGTTTATCCTACCTCCAAATTTTGTGCCTTTGTAACAGAGGGACTAAAAAGAGAAACAAAAAAGTCGAATCAAGATCATCTGATAATCTATATAATAGAAGGAAACATTCCACGTGGGAAAAATTATATATAAAAACAAAGATGAGGTGACTTACCGAACGAAAGCGCTGGCAGGTCGATAGACACACAAACAAACAAACACAAACATACACACAAAATTCAAGCTTTCGCAACAAACTGTTGCCTCATCAGGAAAGAGGGAAGGAGAGGGGAAGACGAAAGGAAGTGGGTTTTAAGGGAGAGGGTGAGGAGTCATTCCAATCCCGAGAGCGTAAAGACTTACCTTAGGGGGAAAAAAGGACATGTATACACTCGCACACACGCACATATCCATCCACACATACAGACACAGACACAGACACAAGCAGACATATTTCAATATCTTTTTGACATATTTTACTACACGATAACTGGAGTAAAAATATGTCTGCAGTGTCCATTCAGTTTACTGTCTTGTTTTATACTGTTTTTTGTTTAATGGACATGCTACATGGAAGTGAAGTCTGTTTAGATATTAAATTGCTACATCTGTAAGAAAATTCTAAACATGTTAGACTAATGGAAGAGGAATGTCTAACCTTACAGTTTTTTCTGTTATTCAGTTGTTAAATACACCTGATGTAGTTGCTTTCTCTTAATGCATGCTGTTGCAACAGATACTAAACACAGATTGTTGCAAAAGAATTCATATAATTCATATTATTAACAGACACCTTTTTTCTAATTTTGTATCTGTATTCAACTGTTGCAGTTGTTGGAAATGTTCGGTGCCGGAACTGCATGTGTCGTTAGTCCGATAGGCTCAATCCTGTACAAAGATGTGTTGCACAAAATTCCAACTGTTGAATGGGAAGACCCTCTGTATGCTCGTTTACTTAAAACTCTACTGGACATTCAGTATGGAAGAGTAGACCATCCTTGGGGTGTTTGTATTGATCAGTACTGCTGATAGTGGTCATTGCCAGTATGTTTTACTGGTGTGTTTGTTTTGTAAAGACTTACGAAGTAACTTATAAAAATCACTGTACAAATTTCTAATGATGTGTGCAGCTTTTGCAGTGTGAAAATACTGACTGTGTTTTGTAAGAAAGTGTTGTAAGTTGTGTGTTGAACTCTATCTCAGTGCTTAGGTTTTCAGTTTAATTGTAATCATGTGAGAAAGTGTGGCTGAATGTAGATGGTTTTCTAGGGCTTATTTTTGTATTGTGTGAGAAATACCTCCTGTTGTGTTTAACAACAAACTATTGTATCTTGGACTGTAAATTTGGTGAGAGACTTGGGTGTTTCCTAAGTAATGAAAGAATGTCTGTTGTGGCAGGGAGTTTTTAAGAGTCTATGTTGTATTTTTTATTTTTGTGTCATTGCTTTGTATGTTCAGATGATCATGTTATTTATTTATTTTGAACACATTTTAATGTTACTGCTGTGAAAACAATATAGATGTAAAGTTTTACTACCTTGAATATCACATAGTGATTGCATGTTTTGAATAAGACATTGCTATAGATGCATGTAGCATACATAAAGTAAGAAAAGAAAATGTGGTGTATGTATTGTGATGCTGTTATTTTGGCCTCTTATGAAGCGTGTGTAGTAGAATACGAATGAATGAAGGTATGTGAATTACTACGAAGCCCTTTGAGGCATATTGCAGTGCATCCAATTAATATGTCTTAATTGCACCAAATGGAAAGGAAAAAGGAAGGGAGAAAAAAATTCTTTCATCCTTTGACATAATCATAATATTCATATTGTTCAGGTTAATATCAGTTTCCTTATGTTTTCATAAGAAGATGTAAGGATTGTTCCATTTTCTTGTTTTATTTTAATGAGAGCTTATACAAGCTAATTTTGTCCATTGGACAGAGTGGAAACCATGTGACATTTATTTATTTTATCATAAAATTTAAAAATGTTCACCCTGAGTACAACTTGATCGAATCTATAGAGACTGAATAACTACTTCAAAAAATTGCTTATCTTCTGCCCAAACTAGTTGCTTGGGATATGAATTATTTTCATTTATATCTGTATGCCAGATGACAAGAAAATGATTTTGAATTACTCCATTCGTGGTACAAAATGTATCTCAGTGATTTTTACTGTGTGCTATGATTTGAAGGCACATGATAAAGTTCTAGTTTAGTGTGTTGTGCTAATGCATAGAATGCAGGGTATATTATATGTACAGTATTTTGTGTATATTAGGGTACTTAAAATTAGATACATCTAGACATTTATTAATTTTCCTTGAAACAAAGCCTCACAGTGTACGATTTTTCAGCAGATTTGCATTAGAGAATGCAGTCATTTGTCATTAGGAAAGTACAGTAATCCTGCAAATATAGTTCAGTAACAAATTTTGTGTAGTGTACGGTTTTGCAGTTTCTTCTCTCATAAGAAACCCAGTTTGTTCCTATGTGCGATCTAAAGAGAGGAAAGAGGACTTTTTTTTATAAATTTACACAATGAGTGCTTTTAACTCAACATGTGGGCTCAGAATAGATAATTTTAAATTTAGTTACCTATGTACCAGTGCAATCAATAATTTCTCACATGTAAAACTTAAAAGCAACTGTACTTTTGCAAGAAATTCTGTTTTTAGTTTATAAAATGCAAGTAGTTTATTTTAGCCAATGTCCAACTGAACAATTTTACTATAACAGTTCTGCAAGAAGGTATTTATGTTGAAATTAGTTTTGCTGTTATTACTTTCCATATCATACAAATTCAGGAATTACAGGGGTACAGAATAGTTTTGTGTGTTTTAACATTCACCATTTATAAAATGGATTGATAAGGATGTGCCATTTTAGATAGCGTATTTTATTTTTGTATTATGTTGTTTCTTCCTGAATTTCCCACCTGATTTGTAGAACATGTGCAGATGTTCAGAAGCAGGTATAAAATAAAATATGGTGCATTAATGTTTTTCATGGTGGCTGTAGGTATATTTTGTTGAAAACCAAACTCGTGCTCGTAATGTTATCAGTGCTGTGTCATACATGTGGTTTTTACGAAGCATGTAAGCAATCTAATCTCGCACTGTGTGTGTGTGTGTGTGTGTGTGTGTGTGTGTGTGTGTGTGTGTGTGTGTGTGTGTTTTCAGGTAAAAACATGTGCTTGGTACATAAAACACTAAAACTGTAATCATTGGCATTCTCTATATTGCAAGAAAATGAGATGTGTGATGGTTAGTTGCTCACTTCAGTCTTTTTTTGTGTTTCTTTATTCCCCCTGTTTTCATAAATGCTAGAGTATTTAAGAAAATTCATTTGTGTTGTTCTGTTACACTGTTAAAATAGATTTACCATTTCCCAAAGTGTATTAAACTACACTCACGTACGTTAGCAGTACGTAAACTTGTTATTATAATAAAAACATTAGAAATGAATGCCAACAAAATTAAATGATTCCTCGAAAGAAGAGACTGTTTAGTTAAAGCAAATTTATTCTGCTGTGTTGTCAGAAAAACTGTGTTCTCAGGGACTGTCGACAATATAACTGTGATACCTTCCTGCTGACATATTTAATCACTATCATGTCAGCTTCCATTATTTTGAGAAGATATTTATTTTTTGTAATATGCATTCAGAGAGTTGCTGAATTTCTCTCTTTTTATCATGAGAACCATGACTGTAGAGTAAAACAGTTTCAGTACATGAAGAATGACTAAATTATACTACTTATATTTTTGTAATAGTATTGTTATACATTTTTGATTCCACTACTGTTGATAAAATATGCTCAACTGTTCGCATTTGTTTTTATCTCTAATACTCATTTCTGCTGTCCTTTCCTTTATTTTCACCTCACTATAAAATTCTGGAAATAGTGCACAGTGACTTATGTTATACTTCAGCCTGCTAATTGTTAAAAGGCATTATGGTATTTGTGAATTAATGTGTCAGCAGCAGAATAATTGTAACTCCGCAGAGTTCCAACTCTTTCAGTTGTATATTGTAACTGAAAGTATTGTTTGACAATGATAGGGATGTATGAATTTGGGAGAGAGAAATTTTAGGCTGTTTTAGAGTAGTCAGACTTGTAGTATGGGAGATAGTTACCACACTGCACAGAAGGCAAATTGCGAGTGACTGACACACACAAAGAATAGACCAACAAACATTGTGCTATTCATTTGTTATGAATCCAGCATTAACGTGAATGTGAAACTGAAAATAACATTTATTATTATTATTATTATTATGAGAACTGTAGAATGTGATCACCATCAAACACATGAGAACAAGCAACCACTCACCTACAGTTTGGATGTGAATGGCTCAATGGGACACTCACATATAAGATATTTGTTGCTGTTTTAGATGTCTAGAAAAGCAAATGGTGACAAGTGGATTTATAGGACAGATCTTGTATATGCTATGGGTCATCCACAAGGAATAATTTGTGGGGTGTCAGGTTAGAAGCAACAGTAGTGTAATGATGGACAATCGTGGTTATTACCTTCATAAACATTTCCATACACAAATATGTTTAATAGAAATCAAACACTGTGGTGTAGTGCTACTCCCCATACAGAGGAGTTGTGCAGCAGACAGGCCCATTCATCGTAGTATTTGGACAAGCACGTGTCACACACACACACACACACACACACACACACACACACACACACACACACACACAAAGTCCCTCACTCATACTCTCACTGATATATGCGCGGTTTGCACAGAGTTTTCACATTGGAAGGGCTCTGCTCAACAGCTTGTAAGACCTAAAGGAGCTGTCCACTAGCAAGTAACTTCTGCAAGTCTATGCTGAGGTGTTTACAGTAGAACAGAAATTTGGGCTAGTTTACCTCTACAGGTCACTTGGGAACTTAATTTCAGCAACTTGCTGCAAGTATTTGTAGAAGTGTTTCCACTAGAGATGCTCTCTGAGCAAGTGGATGTCTATAGTGGCATGCTAAAAACCAGAGCAGCTGCCATCATTGCTGTGTTACTATTATTATTATTCAACAAAACTCAATTAAAATCTAAAAAGTTATGGAGAAAAGAAATATTTGGATGAAGAGGTACTTATTTATAAAGAAATTCTTTCGTATGAATTAAAATCGGAGAACTTCACTCATTATGGGAATGTCATATGCAATTTTTGAAAGTCTCTTGTCAATTGAATAATAAAGTATTCAAAACTGGAATATAAAAATGCCACAAGCTGAATCACTAAGAGATCACCTTTTAATTATTCTTCAACTTTGGCAAACATTAGTTATTCCAAATGTAATATGTTTATGTTAATGCTAAAATTAAAAAGCAGCTAAAATTTAAAGGCCTCTCAACTGCCATTCTTCTTTCCCTTGTCGTAAACAAAGTAATTTTTTCGCACTTCCTTGGCTGACAGCAGCCAAGTATATATGTTTGTGGGTTCCCATGGTATATTTATTTTGGGTCATCTGTTTCTGTGCCAGTCTCCTCTTCCAATGAACACACACAACTTCTACGAGTTTGAGAAAAACTTGCAGCAACTGGGAAGTTCGGCAAGTACTTGCAGCAACATGCAAGAAACTGTTTCCGCTAACTTGTGGAAGCTACGTCTGCAAGTAGATGGAAATTGCAGAAGTTGATTTTCTGAGGATGTTTCCACGTCATATAACACTAGTCAATTGTGAAAATGTAACTGAGAAGAAATAAAGTTTTTAACTGTATTGACCACACTGATAACAAAAATGACAATGGAAAACCTCAAATTGGCTGCCGTTTCCAAGTTGAAGGGGCTGTGTTTCATTACAATTATATTTTCTTAGCATTCATTGTCAGTCTTTTCACATATAAGCTTCAAAATCCCACTGGTGGTAGACAGAGTGATGAAGTTTCAGGCAACAATAGCTGTGTATATCTTATTGCTATTTTTAGCTTGTAGCAACAAGTGGAAGCAGATGAGGAAGGAATGAGCAGAGCATGTTTCATTTAAGCATAGTCTGTCTGTTGCAAGCTGTGTTCTGTTTGTGCACTGGAAGAACATGTTACTATAATGTAGTTAGTGTGTGTGATCAGTGTTCTTCCTATCATTCAACATGCCTCACAAATTCGAAAATAGTGCTGACAGCTTTTGCTATGTTTGAGGACAGGCTACATTGAAATCTCAAAGGAGGCCCATAACACCATATTTTAGGAAGGCATACAAACTGCACCTAGGCTGTATGTTGCATATATGTGTTGAGTCGTCATTCATGGTTGAATCATAAAAGATCTTCCATGGGCTTAGCTATACCCATGATGAATCATCAAACCGTGTGACCAATTGTTACTTTTGTATGAAAATTCCATTAACACATTGTATTTATAAGAAGAAATCTTTATAAGAAGAAATATCCTAACATACCGTTGGCCATGCGACTAGTGTCTCATGGAGATGGACTGCCTGTTCCTGTTCCACCCGATTGTGATAGTGATGAGGGTGGTAATGAAACCAGTACTGCGCCATCAACTTCAAAACCCAATTCTGCAAAAGATTGTAATTTTGTGTGTAATGATTTTTCCTGGGGGCATGCAGCTTTACTGTATGATTAAATGATGATGGCGTCCTCTTGGGTAAAATATTCCAGAGGTAAAATAGTCCCCCATTCAGATCTCCGGGTGGGGACTAATCAAGAGGACATCGTTATCAAGTGAAAGAAAACTGGCGTTTTACAGATCGGAGAATGGAATGTCAGATCCCTTAATCGGGCAGGTAGGTTAGAAAATTTAAATAGGAAAATGGATAGGTTAAAGTTAGATATAGCGGGAATTAGTGAAGTTTGGTGGCAGGAGGAACAAGACTTTTGGTCAGGTGAATACAGGGTTGTAACACAAAATCAATAGGGGTAATGCAGGAGTAGGTTTAATAATAAATAAAAAAAAAAATACGAGTGCGGGTAAGCTACTACAAACAGCATGGTGAACGCATTATTGTGGCCAATATAGACACGAAGCCCACACCTACTAAAGTAGTACAAGTTTATATGCCAACTAGCTCTGCAGACGATGAAGAAATTGAAGAAATGTATGATGAGATAAAAGAAATTATTCAGGTAGTGAAGGGAAATGAAAATTTAATAGTCATGGGTGACTAGAATTCGACAGTAGGAAAAGGAAGAGAAGGAAACGTAGTAGGTGAATATGGATTGGGGGTAAGAAATGAAAGAGGAAGCCGCCTGGTAGAATTTTGCACAGAGCATAACTTAATCATAGCTAACACTTGGTTCAAGAATCATGAAAGAAGGTTGTATACATGGAAGAACCCTGGAGATAGTAAAAGGTTTCAGATATATTATATAATGGTAAGACAGAGATTTAGGAACCAGATTTTAAATTGTAAGAGTCTCGCTTCCCGTGCCCGGGTTCAATTCCCGGCGGGGTCAGGGATTTTCTCTGCCTTGTGATGACTGGGTGTTGTGTGCTGTCCTTAAGTTAGTTAGGTTTAAGTAGTTCTAAGTTCTAGGGGACTGATGACCATAGATGTTAAGTCCCATAGTGCTCAGAGCCATTTGAACCATTTTTAAATTGTAAGACATTTCCAGGGGCAGATGTGGACTCTGACCACAATCTATTGGTTATGAACTGTAGATTAAAACTGAAGAAACTGCAAAGAAAGGTGGGAATTTAAGGAGATGGAACCTGGATAAACTGAAAGTACCAGAGGTTGTACAGAGTTTCAGAGAGAGCATAAGGGAACAATTGACAGGAATGGGGGAAATAAATACAGTAGAAGAAGAATGGGTAGCTTTGAGGAATGAAATAGTGAAGGCAGCAGAGGATCAAGTAGGTAAAAAGACGAGGGCTAGTAGAAATCCTTGGGTAACAGAAGAGATACTGAATTTAATTGACGAAAGGAGAAAATACAAAAATGCAGCAAGTGAAGCAGGCAAAAAGGAATACAAACGCCTCAAAAATAAGATCGACAGGAAGTGCAAAATGGCTAAGCAGGGATGGCTAGAGGACAAATGTAAGGATGTAGAGGCTTATCTCATGAGGGGTAAGATAGATACTGAATACAGGACAATTAAAGAGACCTGTGGAGATAAGAGAACGACTTGTATGAATGTCAAGAGCTCAGATGGAAACCCTGTTCTAAGCAAAGAAAAGTGGAAGGAGTATATTAAGGGTCTATACAGGGGCGATGTTCTTGAGGACAATATTATGGAAATGAAAGAGGAGGTAGATGAAGATTAAATGGAAGATGTGATACTGCGTGAAGAGCTTGACAGAGCACTGAAAGACCTAAGTCGAACCAAGGCCCCAGGAGTAGACAACATTCCATTAGAACTACTGATGGCCTTGGGAGAGCCAGTCCTGACAAAACTCTACCATCTGGTGAGCAAGATGTATGAGACAGGCAAAATTCCCTCAGACTTCAAGAAGAAAGCAGGTGTTGACAGATGTGAAAATTACCGAACTATCAGTTTAATAAGTCTTAGCTTCAAAATACTAATGCAAATTCTTTACAGAGGAATGGAAAAACTGCCAGAAGCCAACCTCGGGCAAGATCAGTTTGGATTCCGTAGAAATATTGGAACACGTGAGGCAATAGTGACCCTACGACTTATCTTAGAAGAAGGATTAAGGAAAGGCAAACCTACGTTTCTAGCATTTGTAGACTTAGAGAAAGCTTTTGACAATGTTGACTGGAATACTCTCTTTCAAATTCTGAAGGTGTCAGGGGTAAAATACAGGGAGCGAAAGGCTATTTACAATTTGTACAGAAAGCAGATGGCAGTTATAAGAGTCGAGGGACATGAAAGGGAGGCAGTGGATGGGAAGGGAGCGAGACAGGGTTGTAGCTTCTCCCCGATGTTATTCAATCTGTATATTGAGCAAGCAATAAAGGAAACAAAAGAAAAGTTCGGTGTAGGTATTAAAATCCATGGAGAAGAAATAAAAACTTTGAGGTCTACTCCTGGGGCCTTGTTTCGACTCAGGTCTTTCAGTGCTCTGTCAAACTCTTCACGCAGTATTGTATCTCCCATTTCATCTTCATCTACATCCTCTTCCATTTCCATAATACTGTCCTCAAGTACATCGCCCTTGTATAGACCCTCTATATACTCCTTCCACCCTTCTGCTTTCCCTTCTTTGCTTAGAACTGGGTTTCCATCTGAGCTCTTGATGTTCATGCAAGTGGTTCTCTTTTCTCTAAAGGTCTCTTTAAGTTTCCTGTAGGCAGTATCTATCTTGCCCCTAGTGAGATAAGCCTCTACATCCTTACATTTGTCCTCTAGCCATCCCTGCTTAGCCATTTTGCACTTCCTGTCGATCTCATTTTTGAGATGTCTGTATTCCTTTTTGCCTGCTTCATTTACTGCATTTTTATATTTTCTCCTTTCATCAATTAAGTTAAATATTTCTTCTGTTACCCAAGGAGTTCTACTAGCCCTCGTCTTTTTACCTACTTGATCCTCTGCTGCCTTCGCTACTTCATCCCTCAGAGCTACCCATTCTTCTTCTACTGTACTTCTTTCCCCCATTCCTGTCAATTGTTCCCTTATGTGCTCCCTGAAACTCTGTACAACCTCTGGTTCTTTCAGTTTATCCAGGTCCCATCTCCTTAAATTCCCACCTTTTTGCAGTTTCTTCAGTTTTAATCTACAGTTCATAACCAATAGATTGTGGTCAGAGTCCACATCTGCCCCTGGAAACGTCTAACAATTTAAAACCTGGTTCCTAAATCTCTGTCTTACCATTATATAATCTATCTGATACCTTCTAGTATCTCCAGGATTCTTCCATGTATACAACCTTCTTTCATGATTCTTGAACCAAGTGTTAGCTATGATTAAGTTATGCTCTGTGCAAAACTCTACCAGGCGGCTTCCTCTTTCATTTCTTAGCCCCAATCCATATTCACCTACTACGTTTCCTTCTCTTCCTTTTCCTACTCTCGAATTCCAGTCACCCATGACTATTAAATTTTCATCTCCCTTCACTACCTGAATAATTTCTTTTATCTCATCATACATTTCTTCAATTTCTTCATCATCTGCAGAGCTAGTTGGCATATAAACTTGTACTACTGTAGTAGGTGTGGGCTTTGTGTCTATCTTGGCCACAATAATGCGTTCACTATACTGTTTGTAGTAGCTTAACCGCACTCCTAGTTTTTTATTCATTATTAAACCTACTCCTGCATTACCCCTATTTGATTTTGTGTTTATAACAGTGTATTCACCTGACCAAAAGTCTTGTTCCTCCTGCCACCAAACTTCACTATTCCCACTATATCTAACTTTAACCTATCCATTTACCTTTTTAAATTTTCTAATCTACCTACCTGGTTAAGGGATCTGACATTCCACGTTCCGATCCGTAGAACGCCAGTTTTCTTTTTCCTGATAACGACGTCCTCTTGAGTAGTCCCCGCCCGGAGATCCGAATGGGGGACTATTTTACCTCCGGAATATTTTACCCAAGAGGATGCCATCATCATTTATCCATACAGTAAAGCCGCATGTCCTTGGGAAAAATTACGGCCGTAGTTTCCCCTTGCTTTGAGCCGTTCGCAGTACCAGCACAGCAAGGCCGTTTTGGTTAATGTTGCAAGGCCAGATCAGTCAATCATCCAGACTGTTGCCCCTGCAACTACTGAAAAGGATGCCACCCATCTTCAGGAACCACACGTTTGTCTGGCCTCTCAACAGATACCCCTCCATTGTGGTTGCACCTACAGTACGGCTATCTGTATCACTGAGGCACGCAAGCCTCCCCACCAACGGCAAGGTCCATGGTTCATGGGGAAGGGATGAGTCTACAGAGATTCACAAATAACACAGTGTGAACTTGATGACCTAGTGAGAGATCTGGAATTGCCAAAAGGTAAAGCTGAACTGTTGGTGTCAAGACTGCAACAGTGGAACTGTCTTCATAAAATGGTAAGTGTGCCTGCATTCTGTAACTGCCATGTGCCATTCCTTCTATTTTTTGAAAGTGAAAATAACTTATTATTTTTTAGTTATGTAAAGTCATTACTGACACCTAAGGGCAATACTGACCTTGCGACTTATCTTAGAAGAAAGATTAAGGAAAGGCAAACCTACGTTTCTAGCATTTGTAGACTTAGAGAAAGCTTTTGACAATGTTGACTGGAATACTCTCTTTCAAATTCGAAAGGTGGCAGGGGTAAAATACAGGGAGCGAAAGGCTATTTATAATTTGTACAGAAACCAGATGGCAGTTATAAGAGTCGAGGGACGTGAAAGGGAAGCAGTGGTTGGGAAGGGAGTAAGACAGGGTTGTAGCCTTTCCCCGATGTTGTTCAATCTGTATATTGAGCAAGCAGTAAAGGAAACAAAAGAAAAATTCGGAGTAGGTATTAAAATTCATGGAGAAGAAATAAAAACTTTGAGGTTCGCCGATGACATTGTAATTCTGTCAGAGACAGCAAAGGACTTGGAAGAGCAGTTGAATGGAATGGACAGTATCTTGAAAGGAGGATATAAGATGAACATCAACAAAAGCAAAACAAGGATAATGGAATGTAGTCTAATTAAGTCGGGTGATGCTGAGGGAATTAGATTAGGAAATGAGGCACTTAAAGTAGTAAAGGAGTTTTGCTATTTGGGGAGCAAAGTAACTGATGATGGTCGAAGTAGAGAGGATATAAAATGTAGGCTGGCAATGGCAAGGAAAGCGTTTCTGAAGAAGAGAAATTTGTTAACATCCAGTATTGATTTAAGTGTCAGGAAGTCATTTCTGAAAGTATTCGTATGGAGTGTAGCCTTGTATGGAAGTGAAACATGGACGATAAATAGTTTGGACAAGAAGAGAATAGAAGCTTTCGAAATGTGATGCTACAGAAGAATTCTGAAGATCAGATGGGTAGATCACATAACTAATGAGCAAGTATTGAATAGGATTGGGGAGAAGAGAAGTTTGTGGCACAACTTGACCAGAAGAAGGGATCGGTTGGTAGGACATGTTCTGAGGCATCAAGGGATCACCAATTTAGTATTGGAGGGCAGCGTGGAGGGTAAAAATCGTAGAGGGAGACCAAGAGATGAATACACTAAGCAGATTCAGAAGGATGTAGGTTGCAGTAGGTACTGGGAGATGAAAAAGCTTGCACAGGATAGAGTAGCATGGAGAGCTGCATCAAACCAGTCTCAGGACTGAAGACCACAGCAACAACAACAACAACAAGGGCATTGAATCTAAAAGTGATGAGTGGAGGTTGTTCATCAATTCCTCCAAAATAAGCCTCAAGTGTGTGCTACTGAATAATGGCAATGTGTTACCATTAGTTCTGATTGGGTATGCACCTTACATGAAAGAAACATATAACAATATGAAAAAGTTGTTTTTGTTATTGAACTATGACAAGTTTAAATGGCAGATTTCCGGGGATCTTAAAGTCATGGGCATACTGCTTGGGCTACACCAAATTCTGGGACACTCGTGCCAAAGCATTGTATTATAGAAAGAAAGACTGGCTTAAGCATCAGTTATTTAAGCCAGGATCTCACAGGAGACACCGCCTTAACAAAACACTGTCCGTGTGGGCGAGGGGGTTTGTGTGATCCAATGAAGTGGAGGGCTATACCGGCAGTAGTAACTACCAGCAGGGCCTCCCTAGCTGGACAGGTCTCCATAGAGGATCCAGACAAAGTGTGTCTCACAACGTCCCATCTAGTGTCCTGTCCTGTCCTATTCTATCCCATCATATACACTCCCTTCCATTCCTTTTCCTTCTTGTGATTGTGTGGCAGCAGACACAGTCCTCTAATGTGGACCGTGGAAGATCCTTGGAAACCAGGACAATGTTGATGCACATAGGCCTTACTGCGAAGGGATGGATAGCGTTCTGTAGTCATGGTGAAGAGAAGCTATCTAAGGGGTAAGGCCCTGAAATAAAACCTTGGCAGGTGTCCAGGCCATGAGGTGGCAGCCCCACCAGGACACTCGGGGGGGGGGGGGGGGGGGGGCTGTGGGCTGTGGGCTGATAACCCGCACCACCAAAAAACGCATATCACAGAAACTAAAAGGAGAAACAGCTGGATGGATTTTAAGGATATGACCTTTGGCCTGAAAAGGAAAACCCGTATTGGTTTTTGGAATGTAAGGATGTTGAGAGAGAGGCAGGGAGGCTAAGACAGGTTGAAAAAGAGATGGAGAACTATTGACTAGATATGTTGGGACTAAGTGATATAAGGTGGCCAGAATGTAAGGAATTCCAAACACAGAATGGTGTAATGCTGCTGTATGTGGGCCAGACAGGTGAGGACGCGATGTGTAGGAATGGTGTAGGGCTCTTACTATCTAAAAGCAGTAAGAAGAGCTTACTGGAGTGGAAACGGATAATAACTGCACACTTTAAATCAAATGTGTGATATGTCACTGTAATTCAGTGCTATGCACCTACTGAAATAGCTAAAGGAGAATTAAAAGATGCATTTTATACAGAGCTTAACAAAGTCCTTAGACAAACAAATTCTAGAGACATAAAAATTTTAATGTGTGACTTGAACACAAAAGTTGGTTCAGGAAATGAAGGGCTTTAACATATCATGGGTGTACATGGCATGGGGATCAGGAATGTAAATTGGGAACTGTTGATAGATACGTGCGCTGAACATGACCTAGTCATTGGAGGCACATTGTTTCCACATTGTAACTGCCATAAAGTAACGTGGGTTTCTCCAGACCGCGTTACCGAAAATCAAATAGACCACATAGTCATAAGGCGCAAGTTCCAACACTCCCTGTTAGATGTCAGAAATAGAAGAGTAGCAGACGTTGGAAGTGACCACTGCCTAGTTTTGGCAGAATTCAGACTGAAGATAGTGGCAAATAGAACCAAGCTCAATCACAGGCGCAAGAAAATAGATGTGGCAAGATTAAAAGACCAACAGATCAAAGAAACATTTGCTCTTGAACTACAAAACAGATTCCAGGTACTCTCTGAAGAAAACTTTATGGAAGAGGGAATAGAAACATGTTGGCAAAAAATCAAAGACAGTTTGTGGGAGAAAAAAAAACTTAGGATTTAAGGCACATCAAAGAAAGGAATGGATCTCTGATGCTACATGGAATGAAATCAGCCACAGGAAAGAAATAAAACTTAAGTTAAATCTTTGTAAGACAAGAGCTCAGAAGTGTGAAGTGCATAAAGAATACATGGAGGTGAACAAAAAAGTGAAAATATGGCTACGTTGAGATAAAAGGAATGGATAGATGAGAAAGCAAAATTAGCAGAAAAGGCAGCAAGACAAGGAAATATGAAAGAGCTCTACAATATAACCAAACGGCTGTCAATGAAGAACTTCAGATGTGAAGGACCAGTTAAGAACAAGGATAGGGTGATGCTTGCAACTCAACAGGCACAGCTCCAGAGATGGGAGGAGCACTTCAAGAAACTGTTAAATTGTGAAGACTACCAAGAGGAACAAATAAGAGATGTTCCAGAGGAAGTCGAAGAACATCAAGTTATAAATTTGCAATGCCCCACAATGGACGAAATTAGGATGGCTTTGAAAACACGAAAGAATACAAAGGCTCCAGGCATAGACAACATAGCACCGGAGTTCTTAAAAGCTAAAATTGAACGTTCTGTTAAAATGCTCCATCCCTCGCTGAAGCATATTTGGTGTGAAGAGAAATCTCCAAAGGAGTGGAAAAATAGTTTGGTTGTAAAGCTCCCAAAATAGGGAAATTTGTCAGACCGTAACAACTGACGTGATATTACATTGTTGTCAGTGCCCAGTAAGGTCCTCACCATAATAATTTTAAACAGAATTAAAGAGTCTCTTCAAAAGCAACTGCTTAAAGAACAGGCCAGTTTTAGGGCACAATGCAGCTGCGTTGATCTTATTAACACTCTTAGGATCATTTTAGAGCAAAGCAAAGAATTCCAAGCAACCATGTACCGGGCATTCATTGATTTTCAAAAGGCCTTCAATTCTGTGAAACATAAAGTACTCTGGCAGGTGTTGCGGAAGTATGGCATACCACAGAAGACCTTAAACATCATAAAAGATCTATATGATTGCTATATCATATGACAGAGCCCTTAAAAGTAACTACTGGAGTCCAGCAGGGTTGCATTTTATCACCAACACTTTTTCTACTTGTTCTAGACTCAGTTATGAGAAGAGTCACAGCAGGCAGGAGAAGAGGAATCCAGTGGAGGATCCATGAACGTCTGAAGGATTCGGATTTTGCAGATGACATAGTTTTATTAGCTCAAAGGCTGACTGATATGCAAGGTAAATTAAACTTGCTGAAAGAAGAAGCAGAGACTGCTGGCCTCAAGATAAATACAGACAAAACAAAGGAAATGAGAGTAAATTCAGGGAACATGGAGGTGCCACTGTTAATAGGGCAGCAGCGGGTGGAGACTGTCAACTCATTCCTGTATGTGGGTAGTATAGTGATGGAAGATGGAGCTGAAGATGATGTGAAAAATCGCATCAAAAAGGCAAATGCTGCCTCCAGACAGTTGTATCCAATATGGAAAAATAGAAATATCATGTACAAAACAAAAGCCCGTATTTTTCATACAAATGTGAAGGCTGTCCTTCTGTATGCCAGTGAAAGCTGGAAAAATGGATAAAAAGGTAAAATCCCAGTTACAAAGCTTCATAAATAGATGTTTTCAATGCATCATGAATATCTGGTGGCCAGAAAAAAATATGTAATGAGGAGCTCTGCCTAATAACAAACCAGATACCTATAGAAGACCAGATACGAGAGCGAAAGTGGGGTTGGTTTGGGCACACCTTGAGAAAACCAGATGGAGCCATTGAGAAAAAAGCATTGGAATGGAATCCCCAGGGAACAAGGAAGAGAGGAAGACCTAGGGGCACATGGAAGAGGACAGTGGAAAGGGAAGCAAAAAAGAGTTGGCAAGGCCTGGGCAGAATTGAGGCAAATGGCCAAAGACAGAGACAGATGGCGAGTTCTCCTGGATGCCCTATGCCTCCACAGGGGCCAAAGGAATCAAGTCAAGTAAGTCACAATGTTATGCATGAAGCTCTTGTCAAACCCAAGTACATAATTCTCCCTGCTGTTCATTTAAATTAAAAACATCAAGGCCATGGACAAAACTGGGGAAGCATTTATCTATTTGTGTGAGAAATTGCCACATCTTAGTGAGGCAAAAATAAAAGGATGATTATTGTGGGTCACCAGACATACAAGCTGTACAAAGACGAGCATTTCAATGCCATCCTGGAAGCTGATGACCAGTTACCTCGGGATATCTTTGTTCAAGTGTGAAAGAACTTTTTAGGAAATAAGAGGGCAGAAAAAGTATTAGGATCTTGTGGCAAATCTGCACAGCTGCAATAGACAGAGCTGTAACATCTCCTTAAAGTTACATTTCCTAGATTCCCACTTGGACTGCTTTCCTAACAATGTTGTGCTGCAACTGATGAGCATGGAGAAAACTTCCACCAGCAAATTTTGGACATGAAGATGAGATATGAGGGAAAGTGAAGAACATCAATCTTAGCTGATTACTGCTGCGTACTAATTAGGGAATCACCAGCAGTAAACTAGAAATGCCAGGTAAAGCGGTTGTGCCTTCAGCGAGGGATGACACCGAGGTAAATATGTGCGTAAGTCTAGATAGGCAATAATGTAATGTTATCATAACTTGAAAACAAGAGGTAATCTTGCATTTTCATTAACATTTTCATTATTGGCACTCCCAAAAACATAAAGATTAGCTGTTTGCATGACAGTTACAGGAAAAAAGTGAAATTTTGTTGGCTAGTGTAACTTGTAGGAGGAGATGGAGATAAGTGTTTCACATCCTGTTGACAACAAGGTCATTAGAGATGGAGCACAAGCTACAGTTAGGGAAGGATGGAGATGGAAAGCATCAGAGCTCTTTTTGAACGAACCATTCTGGCATTTGTCTTAAGCAATTTACAGAAATCATGGAAAACCTAAATCAGGATGCTGGACATGAGTTTGAACTGTCGTCCTCCCAAATGCAAGTCCAGTGTGCTGACCACTGCAGTAACTTGCAGAAGTAGCTTCTGCGAGTGACTTTCTGAAGTTTACTTGCTAGTAGACACACACCAACAGTTGGAGCTGCTGGTGGTAGCAGTCATGAGCGCATGAGGTGTTTTCGTTGCTGAAGCAGGCTTTGATCAAAAGCTATAACATATGGCAATCTTTTCATTGTGCCTGTCTGTGACTCAATGGGTCATCTTTGCAGCGAGCAGCAATCTGTTCTTTTCCTAATATTGTGGACATTTTTACCCAGAGTTTCCATTATTCTATTTCATATTGTTGTTATTCCAGCCCAGATTTTCCATTGTTTGGTTTTGTGATGAAGTAACGATTGTTTTACATTAAATATATTGTTCTAGCTTTACAAAACCTACATTAGAATGCCACATTCTTTTCCTGTAAAAGTTGAAAATTTTTCTGATTTAAACCAAACTGTAACTAAAGAGTTTTACGGTCATTGTACAGTTTACTGAGATATGTATTGACATCTCATGTACAGTTTTAAAATACTTTGAACACAGATGCATTTATGGTAAATGTCCACAACCATAGATCATTTATTTTATTTATTTATTTTCAAGTTCTGTGGATCCTTGATGCGAATGTATTACTAGGATGTTGAACATGTCAGGTTATCACAGTAATAGCCACATGTAGATGATCATGAGGCAGCCGATTTAACATATATAAGCAGATACATGAAAAAGGATACACACATGTCAAATAATTACACATAAAAATTTAGATAAGAACACAGATAATAGTACAGTAATGACATAGATGATTGCACAAATAATAGTGCAGTAATGACATAGATGATTACATAAACAAATTTAAAGTAATTCATCTAAAAAATGTTCTGCCAACAAGTGATATGCTAATCTACATAATCAGTTCGATTAGAAATGCATGAAACTAAACACAAATTCAAGATGTATTACACATTATCAAAGAATCCCTGTAAAGAATAGAAAGATTATCCAAAAGATAAAGTTTTAGCTCTGTTATGAATTTAGTAAGATCCCCAGTGATTGATTTGATATGGACAGGAAGTTTATTGAACACTTTTATACTTGAATAATGAACTCCTTTCTGTACCATGCTGAGATTTAAAATATCATTGTGAAGATCATGTTTTCTTCTTGTATTGTGACCATGGTACGCACTGTTCATTTTGCAAATTGCTTAATTTTTATTCATGAAGCACGTTAGTGACAAGATGAATTGACAAGGCATGGTGAGGATCCCCAGCTGTTTGAATAAATTTCTGCAAGAAGATCTAGGATGCACTCTACTCCTAATCCTGATAACTCTCTTCCGTGCAACAAAGGCTTTATTTGCTTGTGGTTGATTTCCCCAGAATAGGATGCCATATGTCATAAGTGAATGGAAATAACCAATGTATGCAGTTTTGATTGTTTCCATGTCACAAACAAATGCAATTGAGCGAATGGCAAATGCTGCTGAATTCAGTCTTTTACATAGGTCAGTGATGTGGACAGACCAGTTTAGTTTGTTGTCAATATGTAAACCCAGAAATTTGGAAGATACAACTTTCACTATTTCTTTGTCTCCACATTTTATTTCAACATTTTTCAATATTTTGTGTACTGTTTGAAACTGAATGAAATGAGTCAGGGTCAGACCATTTGCATTGAACCAATCTAGAACTTCTTGGAATATAGTGGTTGCAGTGTTCTCTAGACTGTAGTTGGGTACCTTGTCATTCATAATGGTGGTGTCATCTGCAAATTGGGTGAAGTGTGCTTCTTGGGTCACACACCATGGGAGGCCATTTACAAAGGTTAAGAAAAGTAAGGGACCAAGCACTGAGCCCTGTGGCACTCCACATTTTAATGTACCCCAGTCAGAGCTGGCAGGCACCTTTGAATTATTGTTTAATACTACCTCCTGATTTCTGTCATCTAGATATGACTCAAGCCACTTCCCTACTTTATCTTTTAAGCCATAATGTTCAGCTTTTCTTAGTAGAATCTTGTTATCTACACAGTCAAATCCTTTTGACAGATCACAAAAAGATTCCAACTGGTGACATTTTCTTGTTTATTGATTCAAGGAGTTGGTTGACAAATGAGAAAATGGCTTGTTCCGTTGAAACACCCTTTTGGAATCCAAACTGATTTTTATTAAGTATGTTATATTTATTAAGGTGAGCCATGATTCTATTGTACATAAGTTTCTCAAGGATTTTTGAAAAACTTGTTGCCAATGAAATTGGGCGGTAGTTAGAAACCTCTGCTTTATCACCCTTTTTGAAGAGTGGTTTAACAACTGAAAATTTTAGTCTATTAGGGACAGTATCTTGATTTAGAGATTCATTAAATATGTAACACAGAACTTTAAGAATATATTTGTGGCAATGTTTCAGTACTTTGAAGATATATTGTCCACACCAGTGGAATTTTTGTTTTTCATTTGCCATATCACCTTCTCAGTCTCATCTGCTGTGATGTAGGGTACATACATCGGGCTAATTTTTCTCTGCACTGGTTTTTGTAGAAGGTTCATGGCTTCATCCATAGACCCTTTACATCCGATTTGACCCACTGCTGTCAGAAAATGATTGTTGAAGATATTGGCAACTATTTCCCCTTCATCTACCATGCTTCCATTGTGACACACTTGGATACTATTGGATACTATCTGTATCCTCTGAAACTTTTCCTGTCTCCCTTTTTACCACCTTCCAGATTGTTTTTATTTTATTATTTGATCTGTTAATTTCAGATTTGATAAACATACTCTTGGATTTTTTAATAACATTCTTTAGAATGTTACAGTACAATCTGCAGTGTTCCCTATCCTGAGGTTTATCAGAATTTCTGAGTGAAACATAAAGCATTCTCTTTTTTTCTACATGAAGTTTAAGTTTTTATTTGCTTAGTGAGCCACTGTCTCCTACAATCGTTCCAGTTTGTGCTTTTTGAAATTTTCTTAGGAAATACAGCTTCAAAAAGGGTAACAAATTCATTTAGGAAAAGGTTGAATTTATCATTACATTTTTCACCTGATATACTGCCTCCCAATCTAACTGCTCCAAATGCCTATTGAAGGTTTCCAGATTCTCACTGTTGATTAATCTGTATGGTCTACTGACAGAACTGCTCTTGTTAGCAGGGCTTACCTCATGTATTTCCAACAGCTGCCCATCATGGCCAGAGAGACCATTTAAGATTTTTGTTACAAATATATTTTCAATTCTATTATTATCTACAAAAATATTGTCAGTCAGACTTATACAGTTCTTTGTTACCCTAGTGGGAAAGTCAACAACTGCCCTCAGACTGAAAAAATTCATTACATTCTCAAACTCTCTTCTATCATTGTTACAGGTAAGAAAACGTACATTAAAATCACCAAGCATTATTATTTCTTTGGTTTTTGAATACAAGTAAGTTAAAAGAGATTCTACTTGCTTGAGGAATACACTGACCTTTCCTGAGGGAGCTCTGTAGACAGCAATAACATAAATATAAATCAGAAAATATGATGCTAAAATAAACATCTACTGGACATAAGGTTACATGTAACTCATAAAAGCATTGACAGCCAGTCAGCTGCTAGTGTCTGAACAGTTCCTGACATACACTACAGGCCATTAAAATTGCTACACCAAGAAGAAATGCAGATGATAAATGGGTATTCATTGGACAAATATATTACACTGGAACTGTCATGTGATAACATTTTCACACAATTTGGGTGAATATATCCTGAGAAATCAGTACCCAAAACAACCACCTCAGATACGCCTGGGCATTGAGTCAAACCGAGCTTGGATGTCGTGTACAGGTACAACTGCCCATACAGCTTCAACATGATACCACTGTTCATCAACAGTAGTGACTGGCATATTGTGACGAGCCAGTTGCTCGGCCACCATTGACCAGACATTTTCAATTCGTGAGAGATCTGGAGAATGTGCTGGCCAGGGCACCAGTTGAACATTTTCTGTATCCAGAAAGGCCTGTATAGGACCAACATGTGGTTGTGCATTATCTTGTTGAAATGTAGGGTTTCGCAGGGATCTAATGAAGGGTAGAGCCATGGGTCGTAACACATCCAAAATGTAACGTCCAGTGTTCAAAGTGCTGTCAATGCAAACAAGAGGTGACCGAGACGTGTAACCAATGGCACCCCATACCATCACACCGGGTGATATGCCAGTATGGCGATGATGAATACATGCTTCCAATGTGTGTTCACCGCGATGTCGCCAAACACGGATGCGACCATCATGATGCTGTAAACAGAACCTGGATTCAACCAAAAAAATGACATTTTGCCATTTGTGCACCCAGGTTTGTCGTTGAGTACACCATCGCATGCACTTCTGTCTGTGATGCAGCGTCAAGGGTAACCGCAGCCATGGTCTCCGAGCTGATAGTCCATGCTGCTGCAATGTCATTGAACTGTTCATGCAGATGGTTGTTGTCTTGCAATCATCCCCATCTGTTGACTCAGGGATCAAGATGTGGCTGCATGATCCGTTACAGCCAAGCGGATAAGATGCCTCTCATCTCGACTGCTAGTGATATGAGGCCATTGGGATCCAGCATGGCATTCCATATTACCATCCTGAACCCACTGATTCCATATTCTGCTAACAGTCATTGGATCTCGACCAACACGAGCAGCAATATCACGATACGATAAACCGCAATCGCGATAAGCTACAATCCGACTTTTATCAAAGTCAGAAACATGATGATACACATTTCTCCTCCTTACACAAGGCATCCAACAATGTTTCACCAGGCAACATCGGTCAACTGCTGTTTGTGTATGAGAAATCGGTTGGAAACTTTCCTCATGTCAGCACGTTGTAGGTTTTGCCACCGGTGCCAACCTTGTGTGAATGCTCTGAAAAGCTAATCATTTGCATATCACAGCATCTTCTTCCTGTTGGTTAAATTTTGCATCTGTAGCATATCATCTTTGTGGTGTAGCAATTTTAATGGCCAGTAGTATAAATCAAGCTATTTAAAGGAAAGTCTTTTTAATACTTAGCCATGATTAAAATATTTGTTTTTCCCTGACAAGCAATCCAATACACCACACATAGATTCAGAAAGCCAATATCCATCACAATGGTAAGGTACATAGGGTGACAAATATTGGCCTAAATGAAATAAAATCATCATAACTCCTGGACAGTTTGCGTTAGAATGTTCAGACTTCACAGTTGGCTATGAGGTATGATGGGAATTAGCATGCATTCTATGCTTTGGTTTAACAATGAAGCCCACTTTCATTTGGATGGATTCACCAGTAAATAAAATTGGCACATTTGAAAGTCTGAGAATCCACTTCTCTGTCAGTGGGTGACTGCACGGTGTGCAGCATCCAGTCATGGAAGAAATGGTGCAATATTCCTTGATGGCACAGTGACTATTGAATGGTACGTGAAGGTTTTGGAAGATGATTTCATCCCCATTATCCAAAGTGATCCTGATTTCAACAAGATGTGGTTCATGCAAGACAGAGCTCAACCCCATCGAAGTATGAGAGTGTTTGATGTCCTGGAGGAGCACTTTGGGGACTGCATTCTGGCTCTGGGGTACCCAGAGGCCCTGGAATTGGCCTCAATTGGCCACCATATTCTCCAGATCTGAACACATGCGTCCCCTTTTTGTGGGGCTACATTAAAGCCAAAGTCTACAGCAATAATCCCACAACCATTGCTGAGCTGAAAACAGCCATTCAGGAGGTCATCAACAGCATCAATGTTCCAACACTTCAACGGGTCATACAGAATTTTACTGTTCGTCTGTGCTGCATCATTGCCAATTATGGCGGGCTTATCAAACATGTCAAAACCTGAATCTGAATATCTGTAGTCACATTTACATGTTGAATAAAGTGTGTACATGCCATAGTTCATGTTTTTTTTCCTTCATATAGTTCAATAATTGTCACCCTGTATGTAAGATCTCTGATAAAGTAGCAACGTAAGTCATACGGTATGAGATGAGCGTTTCTGTCCCACAACCTCTTGGTCCGTGAGTAGATAATGCTTGATTATGACTAGGGATTTGAATATTTCAAAATATTTCTCATAGGTGGCTGACATTCAGTACCATGCCATTATAATTTTTCCACTGGTTATCCCTACCTAATCCCTGGTTCTCAGTTCATCATAAAATACATATTCTTTGCTAATACTTAGGATGTAGTGCGACAAAATAAGCATGCCTAGTCATTAACCTTGAGACAAACCTGCAGTAGTTAATGAGTTCACTCACTTTTGAAGAATTTCTAAGGACCAAGTTTTATGTTTTTGTAAGTCTTTGTGTGTGAATTAAGTTGAGAGAGGAAAGTTCCACAGGAATGTAAGTAATTTAGGGAAAAAAGGTACCAACTCACTGAATAGCAAAGGTATTGAATCGTTGACAGGAACATACGTAGTCAGCCAGAAAAATATAATAAGAAAAGTTCTGGGAGAGTGTAAATAATTTAGATGTAAAGGAGAGCACTCAAGCACTCACTGAACAGCAAAAGAATTGAGCCAGTGACAGGCAAATACAAAAAACAATGAAAACTTTGCTAGTTTTCAGAAGAAAAAAAATTTTTGTGCGTTCCTGTCAACAATTCAGCACTTCTGCTAGTTAATGAGTGGTCTCCTTTGCTCCTAAATTACTTAGTGTGTGTGTGTGTGTGTGTGTGTGTGTGTGTGTGTGTGTGTGTGTGTGTGGTGTGTGTGTGTGTGTGTGTGTGTGTGTGCGCACACTAGCATAAATGTGAAGCTAGCAAAGTTGTCAAATTGTTTCTGTTTCTGTTAGTGATTTAACACATGTGCTATTTGGTGAGTTTTTACCTATATTCCTTATATTATTTAAATTAAGATGAGAAGATAAAGGTTTTCACTTACATAGTTTGACAGTTATAAATTTTGTTTTGTATGCTCTTCAATGTTAATTGCAGTGACTGTTAGTTCCAAGAGTGAAACTGCTTTTGAAAGCCTTTGAAGATGTTTTTAACTTGATTAGATATACCATTCATTCATTAGATCCATAATGAGAAGATCCTCGAGGATGTGGAACATGCAAGGGAAACAAAAATACATAACACATATTTACAAGACAGTAGATATATTATGATTTTTTTTATAGATCCTTAGTAAAATAATCCACAAAGACATAGTTCCAGTTAGAGATTAACACAAAGCTTCATACAGACACATAAATGTACACACTCATCTTGTACAAATCTCTCCATCTTCTCAGACCACTGTAACATGCATGGCAGAACATACTGTAGTCTCCATTGTACCAGTTATTAAGACTGCTACTTGTTCTGTTCACGTATGGAGAGTGGGGAGGATGACTTTAAATGCCTCTGTGTGCACCATAATTAATCTAATCTTGCCTTCATGATCCCGATGGGAACAGTAAACAAGGAGCTGTAGTATATTCTTAGAATCATCATTTAAAGCACATTTTGAAACTTGAAGTAGGCTTTTGTGAGATAGCTTGCATTATCTTGTGTCTGTCAGCTCCGTTTCTTCAGCCTCTGCATGGCACTCTTTCATGAGTCAAACAAACCTGTGACCATTTGTGTTGTCCTCCTCTGTATATGTTCAGTATACCCCATTAGTCATACTGGTTATGGGTCGCACACACTTGATCAATACTGTAGAGTGGGATGCATGAGTGATTTGTAAGAAATCAACTTTATGGACTGACTGCATTTCCCCAGTATTCTACTAACAAACAAGTCTTATACCTGCTTAATCTATTACTGTGCTTATGTGGTCATTCCATTTCATATCTCTACTAAATGTTACACCCAGGTATTTTGCATGAGTTGACCAATTCCAAGTCTAAATGTCGTGTGACTAGGACATCCCATCGGGTAGACTGTTCGCAGGGTGCAAGTCTTTCGATTTGACATCACTTCAACAACTTGTGTGTCGATGGGGACGAAATGATGATGATTAAGACAACATAACACCCGGTCCCTGAGCGGAGAAAATCCCTGATCCAGCCAGGAATCGAACCCGGGCCCTTAGTATTGACATTCTGTCACACTGACCGTTCAGCTACTGGGGGCGAACAATTCCAACTGTGACTCATTGATACTGTAAACATAGGAAAGTACCTTTTTTCATTTTGTGAAATGCAAAATTTTAATAAGTTGGAATGTGCTTTACCTGTGATTTCTTTATGGCCCCCAGTATCTAGTCCATTGTCTTGCTCTGATTTGGTTTTCAACTGGTTTTTAAATAATGGACACATCACAGTAGTCATTTAACTTGGTTCATTGTTAGTCACAGGGAGATGCTTCTATTAACTTTTCTTATTAGTGACCATATTCATGCAGTGCACTTTTGCAAGTAAGTTGTAACTGACATTTATTGTGAAGTTTGCTTTGATTACATACTCACTGACATAACAGCGATCTGATAACTGATATAACACAGATATTCATGTTATTACATGCTACCTGTGGGCTTTTACGTTTAGACATCATATATTGGTGAAAATTTGCACTGAGATGTGAACCAGATAGTTGTTAAATACATAATTTGCACACATTGAGAGGTTAACTTGATACTTGCTTAACAACAACTCAAAAGTTTTTGCATAGATGTTTGCAAGTTGATGGCTAGACACAAACTGCAAATTTCCTGTCTAGTGGTAGTATACAGGATGAACATTAATAAAACTGACAAACTGTATGGAATGATTTCTGACAGGAAATGGAGGAAAAAAGGTTCTATGAGCATGTGTCCGGAAATGCATCATTGCCACAGTATGAGGTGCTGATGAATCACAGTTCCTCTGATTGCATGCCTTGTGCTCCTTGTGTGTTTTGTGTGTTGCAGGCTGTGTGATTGACACAGCATACTGTAAACAACAGAGTGGTATGGTACTCATGTCAGGAACAAGCTGAGGTGGTGTTCATGTATGGCAAAGCAGATGGAAACAGTCAGGAGGCAGTATGGCTATACCAGGAGGAGTACTTCACTGACACCAACCACCTCACACAACATTTCAATTCCTTTCTGGACGTTTCTGTGATCATGGGTTCTTTCGACAGACAAACATGCAGGGAGATGGCAGACTATGCATACACCAGATGTGGAGACTGGGTTCTACAGGATATCGAGATGAACCCTAGTACCAGCTCCAGATCTGGTGTATGCACAGTCCATCACCTCACTGCACATTCATCTGTATGAAAGGACTCACAATCACACAAATGCCCAAGAAGCATTTGAAATGTTGTGTGATGTGGTTGCTGTGTGTAAGGGTACTTCTCCTGGTACAGCCTTGTGCCTCTTGAGCGTTTCCATCTGCTTAGCTATACACAAACACCATCTCAGCTTGTTCCTGATATGAATACTGGACCATTCTGCTTCTTACAATATGCTGTGTCAATCACGCAGCCTGCAATACACAATGAACCCACAGTATGTGGAAAGAGGAACTGTCATTCGTCAGTGCCATCTACCGGGGCCAAGATGCATTTATGGACACATATTCATAGTGTTGTGGGTTGGCAGGAGAGCCAACACCAGTTTACTAGAGGAAGCTGAAAGGCACGCGTTTTAGCTCACGCAGGCTGGCGTGAGGTCTGGAACAGGACAAGGAAATTAGACTTTAGAAAAACAGACGTAGCTGGTGGAATACTTAACTTTAATCCATTAATGATGAGCATTGCTCTTGGCTGTACATGATTCAGTATCAATAGTAACTGGTAATGGCGCCTTGCTAGGTCGTAGCAAATGACGTAGCTGAAGGCTATGCTAACTATTGTCTCGGCAAATGAGAGTGTATTTTGTCAGTGAACCATCGCTAGCAAAGTTGGTTGTACAACTGGGGCGAGTGCTAGGAAGTGTCTCTAGACCCACCGTGTGGCGGTGCTCAGTCTGCAATCACTGATAGTGGCAACACGTGGGTCCGACGTATACTAACGGACCACAGCCGATTTAAAGGCTACCACCTAGCAAGTGTGGTGTCTGGTAGTGACACCACACATAGGACCTTTTTTCCTCCATTTCCAGACAGGATCCATCCCTGCAGTTTGTCAGTTTGATTAACATTCACCCTGTATAAGGTGCAGTCAAATGAAAATGAGAAAGATGAGAAAAAAGTAAGTAAACTTTTTGTTATTTTAAAAGTAATCACTGTAGCTGATACCATGTTTATCCCACTGTGAGGCAAGATGGTCATCACCTTCATAGAAAAATGTTTGTAGTTGACTATGGAACCAAATATCTTCCTTTAAGACTCCAAAAATATGGAAATCACATGAAGAGATATCAGGTCTGTAGGACTGGGGGATGTGTAAGGGCTTCCCAGGAAAATTTCTGCAGCATAATCGAAAAGCAAGCATGCCAGCTCCAAGAAGATCATTACCATTTCCTTTGACTGCAAAGGCCCACTACTCATTGAATTTCTGGAACACAGAGCCACAATTAATGCACTGTGGTATGTGAACACACTCTGGAAAAACTGAAGTGTGCCATCAAGACCAAATGCCCAGGAATGTTGAAGTGTGGCATCATTCTGTTGCAGAATAATGCCCACTCACATGTTGCCAAGATTGTTTCAACTATGATGCAGAAATTTCCCTGGGAAGCCCTTACCCATCCTCCACACAGTCCCAATCTCTCCCCATGTGATTTACATATTTCTGCGGCCTTGAAGAGAGACATTCGTGGCCATCAGTTTGCTTCAGACAAAGACTGGATACAATTGTGATTCCGTATTTAACCACAAACCTTTTTCCATGAAGGTATTGACCATCTTGTCTCACAGTTGGATAATGTATTCACAGTTATGATGATTACCTCTAAAACAACAAAAAGTTTACTTACATTTTTCCCATGTGTCTCATTTTCATTTTATGGCCCCTTATAAAAATGTGACATTTATGATGTGTGCATTGTGCAAAGAAAATTACAGTTTCCTCTGTTTTTATGACAAATAGCACCCAGAACATGTAAATCATCAACTGTAAAATAATAACGGTACCTTATTTTATATACAAAGTCCTCGTGTACCCAATACAATCCCTTCATGGAAATTTATTTGCAATCTCAAATTTTCCTTTGGCTTTCCTTTTCACGTATTTTGTGGTACACAATATACTGAGCATTATTTCACTTTATTTGCATTGTAAGCAATGAAAAAAAACTGCAAATAGTAACAAAAAGTTTCTGCGTAAGGGCTCTACCCCATGAGCCTAGGATTACCATTCAGTAATCTTTCCACAGTGCCAACCACTGTTAGGAAATGACACTAACATAAATGGCTCTTGCCTCACCCAGCGTGCACTAATATATATATATATATATATATATATATATATATATATATATATATATATATTAATGATATAATAGAGGGAAACATTCCACGTGGGAAAAATATATATAAAAAGAAAGATGATGAAACTTACCAAACAAAAGTGCTGGCAGGTCGATAGACACACAAACAAACACAAACATACACACAAAATTCTAGCTTTCGCAACCAATGGTTGCCTCGTCAGGAAAGAGGGAAGGAGAAGGAAAGACAAAAGGATATGGGTTTTAAGGGAGAGGGTAAGGAGTCATTCCAATCCCGGGAGCGGAAAGACTTACCTTAGGGGGAAAAAAGGACAGGTATACACTCGCACACACACACATATCCATCCACACATACACAGACACAAGCAGACATTTGTAAAGGCAAAGAGTTTGGGCAGAGATGTCAGTCGGGGCGGATGTACAGAGGCAAAGATGAAGTTGAAAGACAGGTGAGGTATGAGCGGCGGCAAATTGAAATTAGAAATTAGCGGAGATTGAGGCCTGGCGGATAGCGAGAAGAAAGGATATGCTGAAGGGCAAGTTCCCATCTCCGGAGTTCTGACAGGTTGGTGTTAGTGGGAAGTATCCAGATAACCCGGACGGTGTAACACTGTGCCAAGATGTGCTTGCCGTGCACCAAGGCATGTTTAGCCACAGGGTGATCCTCATTACCAACAAACACTGTCTGCCTGTGTCCATTCATGCGAATGGACAGTTTGTTGCTGGTCATTCCCACATAGAACGCTTCACAGTGTAGGCAGGTCAGTTGGTAAATCACGTGGGTGCTTTCACACGTGGCTCTGCCTTTGATTGTGTACACCTTCCGGGTTACAGGACTGGAATAGGTGGTGGTGGGAGGGTGCATGGGACAGGTTTTACACCGGGGGCGGTTACAGGGGTAGGAGCCAGAGGGTAGGGAAGGTGGTTTGGGGATTTCACAGGGATGAACTAAGAGGTTGCGAAGGTTAGGTGGACGGCGGAAAGACACTCTTGGTGGAGTGGGGAGGATTTCATGAAGGATGGATCTCATTTCAGGGCAGGATTTGAGGAAGTCGTATCCCTGCTGGAGAGCCACATTCAGAATCTGATCCAGTCCCGGAAAGTATCCTGTCACAAGTGGGGCACTTTTGGGGTTCTTCTGTGGAAGGTTCCGGGTTTGAGGAGATGAGGATGTGGCTCTGGTTATTTGCTTCTGTACCAGGTCGGGAGGGTAGTTACGGGATGCAAAAGCTGTTTTTAGGTTGTTGGTGTAATGGTTCAAGGATTCCGGACTGGAGCAGATTCGTTTGCCACGAAGACCTAGGCTGTAGGGAAGGGACCGTTTGATGTGGAATGGGTGGCAGCTGTCATAATGGAGGTACTGTTGCTTGTTGGTGGGTTTAATGTGGACGGACGTGTGAAGCTGGCCATTGGACAGGTGGAGGTCAACGTCAAGGAAAGTGGCATGGGATTTGGAGTAGGACCAGGTGAATCTGATGGAACCAAAGGAGTTGAGGTTGGAGAGGAAATTCTGGAGTTCTTCTTCACTGTGAGTCCAGATCACGAAAATGTCATCAATAAATCTGTACAATCACGTTTGTTATTGTTATCGTTATTGTTATTGTCACTGTTACATTTCGAAGTCTTTTCTGTCGTCTTATTTCCTCCTTCTGTTTTTGCCAGCAGTTTCACTTTCTATTCACCTTCTCCTTTTTTACCGTAATCCAGTATACAATTTTATCCCGTCGATATACACTCAATAATACGTAATAATACGTAAATCACTTCGAAACCATAACCAAAAAAATTTTTTTTTCCGCTTTGCTGCTATAAAATCCACCGTTTCCAGTCCACAAACAGTTCCTTTTAGCTATTAAACAACCCTTTCGGCAGTTTTAATAACTTTTGCTTTATTTCCATTTCCGTTTTTCTCACATCACCGATCATTTTCAGCCGCTTCCCACAGGTTTTAACGTCATTATTTCTTCATCAAACAATTGTTAGCTTCATTTCCATAATCTGCCACCACCAAACCACTCCTTTTAATACATCCTCACGTAGTTTTTTCGAAATTTTCCCGAATTTCTCCACCCTTTAACGTGTTTTGGCGGCAACACAACCACCTAACCTTTATGCACATCATTATCTACCTACACAAGTTCACCACAGGATCAACATAGCCCAGCCCTAACCAACCCTTTTTCGCCTTTTTTCACACCAGATCTCCATTTGCTTTCTAATTTTACCTTTATCTCTCCCCATATATTTTTTCATATTTATTTTCATTTTCATTTCAGCCTCGTGTTCCACTTTCCACCTTCTAGTACCATGTCACCCTCACAACACCTTCACAACGACCCCATTAAGTTTTATTTACATTCCCTCCGCAAACATGCCTTCGCCCTAGCCAGATTACACTCCCATATTTTATTTTCTCAGGCTTGTCTGACATTTGGCATCACCCCCAAAGGCCTCACACTTAAAGTTCCCATCTCTGGCTGCAACCCTTCTTTCCATCAGTCCCTATACCAGTTCCAAACCAAACAATCCATTGCCCTCACCCACCTAATCCTTCACCTACACATCCACTCAGCCAATCAACACGCCCATCAACTCCTATCCTTTATAAAAATCCTCAATCTTTCCTCTCCCACATCCACACCTGTTGTTCAGAGCATCCTCCTACAGGCCAACCGCAAATTAGAGCAGCATGCCACCCTCCACCTTAAAAAACTATCCAATCTCCTGGTTTCCCACCTCCGGAAAGGCAACTCACTCACCCTTCACAACCTTTCCAGCAAACCTCAACCTCCTCTCATTGCACACAAACCCAGTCTCTCCCATCTACTCAATCTCCCACTTCCAGCTCCACTCCCTCCAAAACCTCAAAATTCCAATCAACGCAATCTGGAACCACAACACCCCAATTCAGTAGTTAACCTTTCCTCCAAACCTCTCTCCCAATCCGAAACCTCTGTCCTATCCAAAGGCCTCACCTTCAGCCCCACTCCCAGATTTAACCAAACAGCCCTCGTCAAAGATTTACTGTCCTACACCCGTACTCTCTGCTGGAAATATCACTTTGCCACGAAGAAAAATGATCCTAATCCTACTCCTAATGATCCAACTCCCCAAGACACTATCCAAATTGAACCATGCCTGGAACAGTTCCGTCCTCCGTCACAGCGGGACCCACCTCCTCTTCCTCAAAATCACCCTCTCCTAACCTTCCAGGAATTTCTGACTTCCAGCCTTGCCTCTCAATCCTTCTTAAAAAACCTTAATCCTACTCCCAACATCACCACTGCTGAAGCCCAGGCTATCCGTGATCTGAAGGCTGACCGATCCATCGTCATTCTTCCGGCGGACAAGGGTTCCACAACTGTGGTACTTGATCGTCGGGAGTATGTGGCTGAGGGACTGCGTCAGCTTTCAGACAACACTACTTACAAAGTTTGCCAAGGCAATCCCATTCCTGATGTCCAGGCGGAGCTTCAAGGAATCCTCAGAACCTTAGGCCCCCTACAAAACCTTTCACCCGACTCCATCAACCTCCTGACCCCACCAACACCCCGCACCCCTACCTTCTACCTTCTTCCCAAAATTCACAAACCCAATCATCCCGGCCGTCCCATTGTAGCTGGTTACCAAGCCCCCACCGAACGCATCTCTGCCTACGTAGATCAACACCTTCAACCCATTACATGCAGTCTCCCATCCTTCATCAAAGACACCAACCACTTTCTCAAACGCCTGGAATCCCTACCCAGTCTGTTACCCCCGGAAACCATCCTTGTAACCATTGATGCCACTTCCTTATACACAAATATTCCGCATGTCCAGGGCCTCGCTGCAATGGAGCACTTCCTTTCACGCCGATCACCTGCCGCCCTACCTAAAACCTCTTTCCTCATTACCTTAGCCAGCTTCATCCTGACCCACAACTTCTTCACTTTTGAAGGCCAGACATACCAACAATTAAAGGGAACAGCCATGGGTACCAGGATGGCCCCCTCGTATGCCAACCTATTCATGGGTCGCTTAGAGGAAGCCTTCCTGGTTACCCAGGCCTGCCAACCCGAAGTTTGGTACAGATTTATTGATGACATTTTCGTGATCTGGACTCACAGTGAAGAAGAACTCCAGAATTTCCTCTCCAACCTCAACTCCTTTGGTTCCATCAGATTCACCTGGTCCTACTCCAAATCCCATGCCACTTTCCTTGACGTTGACCTCCACCTGTCCAATGGCCAGCTTCACACGTCCGTCCACATTAAACCCACCAACAAGCAACAGTACCTCCATTATGACAGCTGCCACCCATTCCACATCAAACGGTCCCTTCCCTACAGCCTAGGTCTTCGTGGCAAACGAATCTGCTCCAGTCCGGAATCCTTGAACCATTACACCAACAACCTAAAAACAGCTTTTGCATCCCGTAACTACCCTCCCGACCTGGTACAGAAGCAAATAACCAGAGCCACATCCTCATCTCCTCAAACCCGGAACCTTCCACAGAAGAACCCCAAAAGTGCCCCACTTGTGACAGGATACTTTCCGGGACTGGATCAGATTCTGAATGTGGCTCTCCAGCAGGGATACGACTTCCTCAAATCCTGCCCTGAAATGAGATCCATCCTTCATGAAATCCTCCCCACTCCACCAAGAGTGTCTTTCCGCCGTCCACCTAACCTTCGCAACCTCTTAGTTCATCCCTGTGAAATCCCCAAACCACCTTCCCTACCCTCTGGCTCCTACCCCTGTAACCGCCCCCGGTGTAAAACCTGTCCCATGCACCCTCCCACCACCACCTATTCCAGTCCTGTAACCCGGAAGGTGTACACAATCAAAGGCAGAGCCACGTGTGAAAGCACCCACGTGATTTACCAACTGACCTGCCTACACTGTGAAGCGTTCTATGTGGGAATGACCAGCAACAAACTGTCCATTCGCATGAATGGACACAGGCAGACAGTGTTTGTTGGTAATGAGGATCACCCTGTGGCTAAACATGCCTTGGTGCACGGCAAGCACATCTTGGCACAGTGTTACACCGTCCGGGTTATCTGGATACTTCCCACTAACACCAACCTGTCAGAACTCCGGAGATGGGAACTTGCCCTTCAGCATATCCTTTCTTCTCGCTATCCGCCAGGCCTCAATCTCCGCTAATTTCTAATTTCAATTTGCCGCCGCTCATACCTCACCTGTCTTTCAACTTCATCTTTGCCTCTGTACATCCGCCCCGACTGACATCTCTGCCCAAACTCTTTGCCTTTACAAATGTCTGCTTGTGTCTGTGTATGTGTGGATGGATATGTGTGTGTGTGCGAGTGTATACCTGTCCTTTTTTCCCCCTAAGGTAAGTCTTTCCGCTCCCGGGATTGGAATGACTCCTTACCCTCTCCCTTAAAACCCATATCCTTTTGTCTTTCCTTCTCCTTCCCTCTTTCCTGACGAGGCAACCATTGGTTGCGAAAGCTAGAATTTTGTGTGTATGTTTGTGTTTGTTTGTGTGTCTATCGACCTGCCAGCGCTTTTGTTTGGTAAGTTTCATCATCTTTCTTTTTATATATATATATATATATATATATATATATATATATATATATATATATATATATATATATATATATATATATATATATATATTTCCCCCCCCCCCCCCCCCCCCCCCCCTAAGTGCTTGGCCATCAGGAGCTCCCACTTCTGTCACTTTCATTTCTGGCCAAGCACTATGTACAGCACAAGTTTAGATAAAAATCAGTGATGACAATTAGGCACGGTCCCACTGTGAGTCAAATGCTTTTTGAAAACCAAGAAATACTTTATCTGCATGGCTGCTTTGATCTATAGCTTTCAGGATGTCATAAGAAAAGTGCCAGTTGGGTTTCACACAATCAATGCTTCTGGAATCCATGATGGTTGGCATGGAGCAGGTAATTCTGTTCAAAATACCTCATTGTACACGAGCTCACAATTTGCTCTGAGCCCCTACAACAAACAGATGTCAAGGACACTCAGTGTTAGTTTTATGGATTTCAGCAGAAGGGCGTAACCTGTATTGTCTTCCTACTACTGGGCACAGATTTTGTTTGAGAGATCTACAGTAGCTTGTAGTTAAAATAGGGACTAACTCAGCCACAAATGTAATATAAAATGTAACAAACATTCCATCAGGACCTGGAGCTTCTTCAATTGTAGTGATTTCAATTGTTTCTCAATACCACTGACACGAATATCTATAACACTCATCTCTCCAGTGGTTCGAGAATTAAACCAGGGCAATACACCTGGATTTTCATTTGTAAAGGAACAGTTGAAAACAGAGTTAAGCAATTCTGCACTTGCTTTGTTAACTTCAATTTCGGTCCCTGTCATGTCTGTTGTGTCTGGCCTTTAACTTTTATACCTCTAACAGCCTTTACATATGAGCAGAATATAAGTTTTGTGACAGATGCTTCAATAATATTCTGCTAAGGCAGTCACTGAAGACTTTCGAATTGCCCTCATTAAAGCAAATTAATTTCATTCAGACTCGCCCTATCTTTAGCTATATGTTTTGTTTTGCACCTTTTATGCAGTAGCCTCTGTTTGTTTAGAAGTTTATGTATGGTGGCTGTATACCATGGAGGGTTCAGCCACCATTAATTGTTCTACTAGGTACATATCTATCAAGTCAGTGGTTAGCTATTCTTCTAAATCTGAGCCATAGTTCTTCCAAAGGCTCCTTTCCAGAACTAAATGTTTTGAGTTCCTTGTTGACATATGACACTATTGTCTCTTTATCTTGTTTGTTGAAAATATAATCCTTCTACTTGTTTAGTTGCCCTTTGTGCTTTGCTAATCACTGTTGCTATAACTTTCTCAAGTTCATTGAGATCATTTTCAATGTGGCCGAGTGGTTCTTGGTGCTTGTGTCTGTTACCGCTTGACTGCTACGGTCACAGGTTCGAATCCTGCCTTGGGCATGGATGTATGTGATGTCCTTAGGTTAGTTAGGTTTAAGTAGTTCTAGGTTCTAGGGGACTGATGACCTCAGATGTTAAGTCCCATAGTGCTCAGAGCCATTTTTTGGACCTTGAAGAGAGCAGGTTTATCTGTGCAAAATTCTACCAGGAGGCTTCCTCTTTCATTTATTAGGCCCCAATCCATATTCACCTACTACGTTTCCTTCTCTTCCTTTTCCTACTGTCGAAATCCAGTCACCCATGACTATTAAATTTTCGTCTCTCTTCACTACCTGAATAATTTCTTTTATCTCATCATACATTTCATCAATTTCTTCATCATCTGCAGAGCTAGTTGGCATATAAACTTGTACTGCTGTAGAAGGTGTGGGCTTTGTGTCTATCTTGGCCACAATAATGCATTCACTATGCTGTTTGTAGTAGCTTACCCACACTCCTATTCTTTTATTCATTATTAAACCTATTCATGCGTTACCCGTATTTGATTTTCTATTTATGACTCTGTATTCCCCTGGCCAAAAGTCTTGTTCCTCCTGCCACCGAACTTCATTAATTCCCACTATATCTAACTTTAACCTATCCATTTCCCTTTTTAAATTTTCTAACTTACCTGCCGGATTAAGGGATCTGACATTCCACGCTCCGATCCATAGAATGCCAGTTTTCTTTCTCCTGATAATGATGTCTCCCATTTGTTACATTTGGAGATGAGTCTGTGATTGATACTGACTCTTTCC